>NC_054824.1:70844191-72097524 GCF_018345385.1 Vulpes lagopus
AACCGGCAGAAGGAGATCTTGGAGGAGAAGCGGGCAGTGGTGGACCGGGTGTGCAGACACAACTACGGGGTGGAAGAGAGCTTCACGTTGCAGCGGCGAGGTGAGCGCACCGTCCTCCCCCCGCGGGCTCCCCACCCAGGTCCCCTCGCGGGGGCCCCCGGCCCACGTGCGCACAGGGAGGCAGGGCGCGTCCCCCGCGAGGGGCCAGAGCTGGGGGACTGAGCCCGGCCCTCTGCCTTCTCAGCAGACATGGGTGGGTCCCTTCGGGGTGGGGGGAGCAGCGCTTCCGAGGCTCATGCCCCCACTCCACGCACCCCATGTCGCGCCCTGAGACCCCTTGCTTCCTCCCTCCCCACCTTTCCTAAGCGAGGCCCCTGAGCACCCCCAGCCCCGCCCCGGGCTCCTGCAGTGACCTGTCCCTGGGGCGGCAGGTGGGACGCTCAGTGAGCTGCATGCACACAGCTGGTAAGTAAGGCAGAGTCCTCACACGCCAGGTTTTGACTCTGGTTCAAATTGTTAGTCATCTTAATTCTGTTTTCCGTAATGGCTGTCACTGGGCCTGGACATTTCTGAGGCGAGGCCCTGCCTAGTGTGTGACACAGGGACGGGCAGGTCGTGTGAGTGCAAACCTTCGCGAAATTCATGAGTGAGTGCACTCAGCTGCACATCCACTTAGGCTCAAGCAAAATAGCAGAGTAAGTCAGACTTAAAAACGGACCCTATTATTATTCTTTTCTGCTTTGTTTAATGCTTTAAAGTAAACTTAGTGACTTGGATCTTACTTAATAACCTAGGATTTGTGAATGCAAAGAAGAAAGTGTTAACTAGAAATATAAACTATTTGTGAAAGGCGGTGTGAGGCAGAATTTTAATTTCTTAGAAATTCGCAACACATGTCAGTATAAAAAGAGCTGAAGTTTTGGAGTCAATCAGTGGATGCTACTCAGTTATTGAATAAGATTTGTCTCAGGTTTCCTTTGGCCTAAGCCCTGCATATCCTGTTCCCCCTGGGTCACCTCCTCAGGGCATCACCATCCACTTCAGGGGTAGACACCCTTTCTGGAAGTTAATTGTAGCCATTTAATACCTATCTATTCTAGAAAAGTACCTTACCACCCACCGTCTATATTGCGCCATTTCATTTCACAACTCACCACCTTGCATGTTAGGGATTAGCAGCCACTTTATCTGTCAGTAGGGATGGAGGGAAAGCAGTCTAGATTTATTATTTTTATTTTTGAAAATGTTATAAATAGTAGCATGTGTAATGCAGCGATCTACAATTTAAAAATGCTTCATTTTATCGATTATTATCAACAGAATAGATTTCGTAGAATGATTGCTATTATTTCTTCAGACTCTGAAAAGTAAGCTGACTCCCATGTTCATGCAAACTAATAAGGTGGCCAAGCTGAGATCCGAATCCAAGACTAGGAATCCAGAGATCTTTCCATGCTGGTACCAAGGGAGGACTTTTCTCCATGGGGAGACTTGCTGTGTAGTCTCACATCTCATTGTCTTTTCTTGTCTGTTACTCCCCTCAGTGGAACCGACAGTGACCATCTCCCCGTCCAGGACAGAGGTCCTGAACCACCACAATCTGCTGGTCTGCGCAGTGACAGATTTCTATCCAGGCCAGATCAAAGTCCGGTGGTTTCGGAATGACCAGGAGCAGACAGCTGGTGTCGTGTCCACTCCACTTATTAGGAATGGGGACTGGACCTTCCAGATCCTTGTGATGCTGGAGATGACTCCCCAGCGAGGAGATGTCTACACTTGCCATGTGGAGCACGCCAGCCTCCAGAGCCCCATCACAGTGCAGTGGTGTAAGGAGAAGTTTGTTTCCTGTCCTGATGAGCCCCACAGACAGAGGGCAGAGCTTCCTCTAGCCCATCCCATTCTATTTGTTATCCTTGATGTCACTACTGAGGTGGAAATCACAGGAGATTCGAGTACCTCTTGTCCCATGGCAGGGGCATCAGGAGAATCTTGATCTCATGGTCTTTCTAGATACTAGAGAGATCATTCTCCATACCTTGGCCCCATAACGCAGCCCTGTAGCTCTGAAGGGTTTACTGCCCTGGCTGCTGCCTGGGCCTTGGTGTTTGAGGTTATGGATGTGTCTGGAAGAGCAGGTTTCAGCCTCCCTCCTTCCCCCCACATACCCACTGTGTGCAAGGATCTAATGGTGGGTCCTTCCCTCTCCTGGGGGTGGTCAGGTTCACCAGGTACCTCCACCTCCGGTACCTGAGACAGGACTTCAGGCTTCCCAAAGGGACCCTGTGGGGTGTGGGGACAACTCTGACTCTCAGGCTCTGCTCCCCAGGGGCACAGTCTGAATCTGCTCAGAGCAAAATGCTGAGTGGCATTGGTGGCTTCGTGCTGGGGCTGATCTTCCTTGGGCTTGGCCTTATCATCCGTCACAGGAGCCAGAAAGGTAAGGCATTCTGGGGAAATGAGGGAGATGGGCTATGCCTGAGACCTTTTGTTCAGGGGGAGGGGGGGGTTGGCTCTGTCTCTAGATTAGCTCTTTCCTTCTGACTCTGAAAGGAAGGAGGCTGGGCTGGTGGTGGAAGGAGAGGGAACCACCTAGGGGGAGACTCTGGAATCTGATGTATTGGTTAAAAAGGAGCCCTACCACAGAGGTAACAGGTGGAGCATATTCTAGGGCTTCCTTGTAGTTCATCACTGGCTCCCTGGCTCCTGTCTGAAAGTTTCTTTCTGTAAGAGGGTCAGAGCATCTGCTTCCCTTCCTTCTGGTGACAGTGTCATTGATTTTGGGAGATTTTAGCTTAGGGCAGTTAAGGTCTTGGAGTGGATGAGTGGGGAGAAAGTAAAATTCAATTAAGTTGCTTATCTCACCTCCATTTTGGGTGAGGGAGAAGGTGGCTATTTGTGTAATGAGACCTTTTTTTTATTCTGTATCACTTCCTTTTGTAGGATCTCGGGAGTCTCCACCGGCAGGTACTGTTTCTGCTCTGATTCAGTGGGGTTGTAGGGACAGGTGAAAGGGGGAAGAGCATGAGGTGAGTGTACCTGGGCACAATGGTCCCAGTTCATGGCCTATTCCCTGCTACAGAGATCAAGAGTTAGGGGGGAAGATTGCCCAGTTTGTGTAGGCAGATCCAGAGTTGTTCCCTGGAACCAAGCCATAACGTTGGTGCTATCTGTCTGTGAAACTCGGAACCAGGTCCACATCTTGGGTGTTAGACACCAGGATGAGGCCCACTTTGTCTTATGTGTTGGTGGCTGCTGCCTGTGTGAATTTACATGTGAAAGGCCACTAGTGGTGCAAAGATGGTGAGTTATTATGTTTACTAAAAAGACTGACACATTTGTATATCCCCTTAAAGGACAAGAGCTGCTCCACTGCCTCCCACACATCTGTGTGCAGCTGGAGTGCCATGTTCTCTTTAGTTGGTTTCACCTTTACAGAAATATTGGGGGAGGTGATGACTACCTGCCCTGGCCCTCAGCTTTCTCTGGTGCTGCAGTGGCCCTGAGAGGAGGGGAGAGGGCTCATCTGTCAGAGTCTCCTCTGCTGATCACTCTCTTTTCTACAGGGCTCCTGCACTGATGCCTGAGGATACCGGGGATTCCATCCTTTGTAGTGTCCGTCTGTCCCTGCCCAGAATTCCCAGCTGCCTGACAGACTGTCCCCCACATAGATCAGAGTCCTACATGACTCTGAGGACTCTTGAGGATCTGGTTGTGATTCTGCTTCCTGCATTGACCTGTGTGCTCCCTGCTACAGGATCTACTCAGGCCCCAAGGGATTTTCCTGTTTCCATTCTTCTTTCACAGATTGTGCAAGAGAAGCACATTGAAGCCATTTACCTGAAGATAGAGATTTTATCATAATTAAATGTGATTATGAGTTCTCTGTACCCTGAGTCTTCTTAACTTGGTGGAGGAAGCAAACCAGTGCAGAATGAAAGGGTCAAATTGCTCCTTGAAGGGAGACCGGAGGCATCTGGGGGTGCCAAATGAAGAGCAGGCGGGGGAGATGGAGATGGAAAATCAATTAAATAGTCACGTCCTTCCTGGATATTGAGTATTGTTCAGTGCAATGGCCTAAGGAGGAGCTGGCCTTTCTTTAGGTTTGCTGAGTATTGTGCATGTAAGCTTACAGTGGAAGTTTCCTGGCATGGGTAATAGTGGCCCCCGGTGTCTCTGAAAACCACAGTGACATTTCAAATAGATCTTGGCAAGTCACACTGATCAAGGTCCATTTTTATTTTTGAAAAAGTATAACTAGCAATATAAGTACTATATTTGGTTTCACATGATAGATACCGAAGTCAAGTGTACTCTGTTTATGTTACAAGGAAGTCTGAGGTCAAGTTGATTTCAGAAGTTACTAGATCCAGACATTTAATGAGATGTTCATCTCTCTCTTTTTTTCATTATATTTCCATGTGTGCACCTATTTTTCTATGTGTCTCTCCTTGTCCCTTTAATATAATACTTGACGTATTTCTTTTATAACTGGAAGTGTGTACGTCTTAATCCTCTTGGCTTATTTTGCCTATCCTCCCATCCATCTGCCCTGTGACAACCATGAGTTTGTTCTCTGTATTTATGAGTCTGTTTCTGTTTTTCTGTGTGTTTGCTCATTTGTTTTGTTCTTTAGATTCCACACATAAGTGAAATCATATGGCATTTGTCTTTCGTTGTCTGACTTATTTCACTTAATATAATATCTTCCAGATTCATCCGTGTTGTTGCAGATGGTAAGATTGAATATTCTTATGGTAGAGTAATATTGCATTGTAATATTAAAATTTAATATTATGCAGTAATATTGCATGTAAGATGTGTATGCCACATCTTCTTTATCTATTCACATATCAGTGGACACTAGGGCTGCTTCTATATCTTGACTGTTGTGAATAATGGTGTAGTCAACACAGGGTTTCTGGACATCTTTTTGTGTCTGTCTTTGCCTCTCTGTCTCTGTTGTGTCTCTCACTCTTTCATTGCGTCTCTGCCTGTCTCTCTACTAACTACACCTTTGCCATTATCTATTTGGATCTCTTTGTTTCTTTTTGCATCACTCTTTATTGTCTGCACATATCTCTTCAAATCAGTATTTTGTATTCCTTGGTAAATACCTAGTAGTGCAATTGCTAGATCCTAGTGTAGTTCTGCTTTTAACCTTTTGAGAAACATCCATACTGCTTTCCAGAGCAGCAACACCAGTGTGCACTCCCACCAACAATGTAAGAGAGTTCCCCCTTCTCCCCAAGTGTGCCAATATTTTTTGTTTATGTTGTTAATTGCAGCCATTTTGACTCTTGTGAGGTGGTATCTCATTGTGGTTTTGACTTATATTTCCCTGACGGCAAGTGGTATTGAGCGCTTTGTCATGTGTCTGTTCACCATCTGGATGTCTTCTTTGGAAAAACGTCTATGCATGACTTCTCTTTTTTGAACTGGGTTGTGTTCTGAGTGTTCAGTTTGTAAGTTCTTTATGGATTTTGGATACTAATTCCTTATCAGATATGTCATTTGCAAATATCTTCTCCCACTGCATAGGCTGCCTTTTAGTTTTGTGGATTGTTTCCTTTGCTGTGCAGAAACTTCTTATTTTTGCTGGAGTCCTTTGTGTTTTCTATATAGAATATCATGTCATCTGGAAATAGTAAAAGTTTGATTTCTCACTAGGTGAATTGGATGCCTTTATTTCTTTTTGTTGTCTGATTGCTGAGGTTAGGACTTCTAGTACTATGTTGAACAACAGTGGTGAGAGCGGACATCCTTGTCTTGTTTCTGACAAGAAACATCATTGAAGATTATATTAAACGTGGTGTTTTTGTCTATGGCCTTTATTATGTTGAGGTATGTTCTCACTGACCCGACTGTGGTGAGGGTTTTTTTTTTTTTTTTATCATGTGTGGATGTCATACTTATTAAATGCTTTCTCTGTATCTTTCGAGAAGGTCATATATTTCTTATATTCTCTTTTAGTTTTTTTTTTTTTTTAAAGATTCTACCTATTTATTCATGAGAGACACACACACACACACAGACAGAGACATAGGCAGAAGGAGAAGAAGGCTCCTTACAGGGAGCCCAATGTGGGACTCGATCCTGGACCGGGATCACACCCTGCGGTAAAGGCAGCGGCTCAACTGCTGAGCCCCCCAGGCATCCCTTCGCTTTTATTAATGTAGTGTATCATGATGATTGATTTGTGAATATTGAACCAGCCTTGCAGCCCAGAAATAGATCTCACTCTAGCATGGTGAATATACTGTTGGATTTGGTGTGCTAGTGTTTTATTGTATTTTTTTACTGAAAAATTTTCATCCAGGCTTATCAGGAATATTAGACTATAGTTCTCTCTCTTACTGGAGTCTTTATCTGGTTTCAGAATCAAGGTAATGTCGGCCTCACAGAATGAATTTGAAGTCTTCCTCCCATTTCTTTTTTGGAAAAATGTGAGAAGAGTGGATATTAACTCTTCTCTAAATGTCTGGTAGGATTCTCCTGGGAAGCCCTCTGGTCCTGGCCTTTTGTTTGTTGGGAGAGTTTTTTTTATTACTGATTCAGTATCTCTGCTGGTTATTGGTCTTTTGAAGTTTTCTATTTCTTCCCATTTCAGTTTTGGTAGTTTCTATGTTTCTAGGAATGCTTCCATTTCTTCCAGGTTTTCAATTTGTTGGCATATAGTTTTTCATAATAACCTCTTAAAATTGTTTGTATTTCTGTGGTATTGGTTGTGATCTTTCCTCTTTCAATGTTGATTTTATTTATTTGTATCCCTTCTCTTTTCTTTATTGATAAGTCTGGTTAGGGATTTATCAATTTGATGAAGTTTTTCAAAGACCCAGCTCCTGGTGTCATTGATCTGCTCTATTGTTTGTTTGTTTTGTTTGTTTGTTTTAGTTTCTGTATCACTTATTTCTGCTCAAATCTTTATTATTTCCTTACTTCTGCTTTAGGCTTTGTGTGTTGTTCTTTTTCCTGTAGCTGTAGGCTCCTTTCAGTGTTAGATTAGGTTGTTTATTTGAGACTTTTCTTGTTTCTTAAGGTAAGCCTGTATTGCTATATACTTCCCTCTTAGGTCCACTTTTGCCCTATCCCAAAGGTTGAGACCAGTGTGCTTTCATTTTCATTTGTTTCCAAGTATTTTTTATTTCTTCTTTGATTTCCTGATTTACCCATTCATTGCTTAGTAGCATTTTGTTTAACCTCTATGAATTTCTTTCTTGGGATTGCCTTTAAGTTTCATAATATTGTGGTCAGAAAATATGTACAGTATGATCTCAGTCTTTTTGTCTTATTGAGGCCTGATCTGTGACCTAGTGTGTGACTGTTCTGGAGACTGTCCTTGAAAAGAATGTGCATTCTGCTACTTTAAGATGGATGTTCCAGATATATCTGTTAAATTCATCTGGTCCAGGGATTTCTGGGTGGCTCAGCAGTTCAGCACCTGCCTTCGGCCCAGGCCATGATCCTGGAGTCTCGGGATGGAGTCCCACTTCAGGTTCCCTGCATGGAGCCTGCTTCTCTGTCTGCCTGTATCTCTGCCTCTCTGTGTGTCTCTCGTGAATAAATAAATAAAAACTTAAAAAAAGAGTTCATCTGGTCCAGTGTGTCATTCAAAGTCATTGTTTCCTTGTTGATTTTCTTTTCTTCTTTTTTCTAAAAAAGGATTTTATTTGTTTGACAAAGAGAGATAGAGAGAGAGACAGAGAGAGAGAGAGAGAGAGGGAGAGAAAGCACAAGTAGGGGGAACAGCCGGTGGAGGGAAAGGGAGAAGCAGTCTCCTTGCTTAGCGCTGAGCATGGAGCCCGATAAGGGCTCGATTCCAGGACCCTGGGATCACTATCAGAGCCTAAGGCAGCCATTAAGAAACTGAGCCACCCAAGCACCCCCCCTTGTTGATTTTCTGCTTAGATGATCTGTCCAGTGATGTAACTGAAGTGTTTTAGTCCCCTACTATTATTGTATTATTACCAATGAATTCCTTTGTTATTCATTATTTTATTTATCTAGGTGCTCCCATATTGGCTGCATAAATATTTTCAATTGTTATGTCTTTTTATTGGAGTATCTACTTTATTATGATATATAATATCATAATATATTCTTCATGTCTTGTTACAGGCTTTGTTTTAAAGTCTCATTTGTCCAATATAAGTATTGCTATTCTGGCTTTCTTTTGACAAGCATTTGTGTGATAAATGTTTCAAAATGTTTCTCCATCCCCTCATTTTTTTTTAAAGATTCATTTATTTATTTATGATACACACACACACACACACACAGAGAGAGAGAGAGAGGCAGAGACACAGGCAGAGGGAGAAGCAGGCTCCATGCCAGGAGCCCGACACGGGAGTCGATCCTGTTACTCCAGGATCGTGCCCTGGGTCAAAGGCAGGCGCTAAACCTCTGAGCCACCCAGGGATCCCCAATCCCCTCATTTTTAATCTCCAGTTGTGTTTAGGTATAAAATGAGTATCTTGTTGCCAGCACATAGAAGAGTGGGGTTTTTGTTTTTGTTTTTGTTTTTTATCCATTCTGACACCCTGTGTCTTTAACTGGAGCATTTAGTCCATTTACATTCAGCGTAATTATTGATAGATTGTATTTAGTGCCATTTTATTACTTGTTTTTTCATTATTTCTGCAGGTTTTCTCTGTTCCTTTGTTGTCTTTGTCACTTTTGTTCTTTCCTTTCCACTTAAAGATTCCCCTTTAATATTTCTTCCTGGGGTGGTTTGGTGCTCATGACTCCATTAATATTTGTTTGGGAAACGCTTTGTCTCTTCTTCTATTCTGAATGATAGCCCCGCTAGATAGAGTACTCCTGGCATCAGATTGTTCCCATTCAGCATGTTGATATATTATGCCATGCCCTCCTGGCTTGCTCTATTTCTGTTGAGAAATTTGTATCTAACCTTATGGGTCTTCCGTTGTAAGTTAAGGACTTTTGCTGGTTTAGAAGTTTTTCTTTAGTTTTGTATTTTGCAAATTTAATTACAATATGTCTTGGTGTTAACATGCTTTTGTTGATTTTGGTGGGAGTTCACTGTGCCTCGTGGATCTGGATGTCTGCTTCCTTCCCAGGATTAGAGAAATTTTCAGCTATTATTTCCTCACATAAATTTTCTGCACTCTCTTCCCTCTCTTCTTCTTCTGGGATGCCTATGATACAAATGTTATTACATTTCATGAAGTCACTGAGTTCCCTAAGTCTGTTGTTGTGTTCCCTAATTCTTTCTCTCTTTTGTCCAGCTTCGTTATTTCCCATTATTTTGTGTTCTATATCAGTTATTCATTCCTCTGCTTCTTCCAGCCTTGTATTCATGGTATCCAGTCTGTTTCCAATCTCGGTTATTGCATTTTTCATTTCTGACTGATGCTTTTTTAACTCTTTTATTTCTGTAGTAAGGGCCTCTGTGAAGTCTTTCATACTTTTCTCAAGCCCAGTGAGTATCCTTATGGTTGTTGTTTTAAATTCTCCATCAGGCATGTTACTTATATCTGTTTTGTTTCACTTGGATCTCTATTCTTTCGCTTGGGAAGAATTCCTCCATCTTAGCATTTTGTCTATGTCTCTACCTTCTTCTCTGTGTTAGAAAAGCCTGGTAAGGGATACCTGGGTGGCTCAGCAGTTGAGCATCTGCCTTTGGCTCAGGGTGTGATCCCGGGTCCAGAGAGTGAGTCCTACATCAGGCTCCCTGTAGGGAACCTGCTTCTCCCTCTGCCTGTGTCTCTGCTTCTCTCTGTCTCTCATGAATAAGTAAAAAAAGGAAAAAAAAAAAAGAAAAAAGAAAAGAAAAGAAAAGCCTGCTAAATTTCCTGCTCCTGAGAGTAATGCGTCATGAAGAAGTGGTCATATAGCGTCCAGTGCCTGGGATTTCAGGGAATGTGTCTTGTGTGTGCTGCATGCGCTCAGCCGTTGTGTTTTGGCTGCTCCATTCTTCAGGATAGTTCTCTGCAGAGGCCCTCCTTTCCTGCAGTGTGTGGTGTTTGGTTCTTGACCAGAATTGGCAAATTTTAAGTAGGCATGCTCTGGTCTGCTTGTTAAATGAGACTTGATACTACTTCCATTAGAACTGAAGCCTTGGGGAAGCTTCTATTGGAAGACATGGTGTGGACTAGAGTTTCTGCTGGTCTTCTGGGGAAGGGGCATGCTGAGCTTGATGGAGATTGGCCATTGTGCTGGAGTGCAGAGGTGTGGCACCTGGTGTAAGCAGGTTAGGAAGATTGTTCGGGGCTAAGCTACCTTCCACAGGCTGCTCTGTGTTTATGCTGAGGGGTGGAGGAGGGTGATGTCACTGGCCAGCTCCTTTGTCCCCAGAGAGGCATCTCCCTGAACTCTGCCTGTCAGGGACCAGACCTAAGAAGTGGGAATAATCTCTCCTCTCTCCACCCCTTACGTCTCCCAAGCATTCTTCAGATCACCCCCTGACCTTTAAAACTGCAGTCCTTCAGTCTTTTGGTTGCAAGAACTCCTGAAATTCTGCCCCCCAGCCCCCCCCCCCCGCTCATTTTCCCAGCCAGTGGCTTGGGGGAAGTATTCTCCTTGCACATTCCCGGATGTGCTGCTCTCTCTCTTGCCTTTCTCTGTGACCATGACTTCCTCCTCTCTGCAGCCCCTTGATCTGTTTCTCCCCCAAACCACCGCTCTGTACTTCCTACCGTCCTCAGTGTGGCTTCTTCTATTCCTGTAGTTGTGAAAATGGTTCTGTCAGCCTTCAGGTTGATTTCTGGGGTATTTGGATCGATTTGATAATCAACTAGTTGTGTTCGAGGGATGAGACAAGTCTAGGGTCCCCTAAATTGCTGCAATCTTAGCTCCTCTGTCCTTTCATTTCGGATAAATTTCTTTGTCTCCTCATTTAATCTGCTTCTCTATGTCTGTTTCTGTGTTAAGAAAGTCAGCTCAGTCTTCTGTTCTGGAAAGTAGGGACTTTATGAAGGAGAGGTCTCGCAGTGGCCTACAGTATAGTGTCTCCAGTTTATGGGAACCTAACACTTCAGGACAGTGTCCTTGTGTGTTGTGCCTGAGTCACTTTTCCTTTCAGTGCATTGTCTGCACTGGCTCTCTGGGTATCGCGCTGTGCTTGCTCTTTGAGCTGCTAGTGGAACCCAAGTGCCCAGCTCTGCGGGCTTGTCTGCCAGGAAATTTGGGCACAGGATGGAGGTTTAGCAAAATTTTTAGTGGGACACGAGTCTTAAGCCAGATCCACTGAAGCACTGCCGTGGTCGGGGGTACGTGCTGGGGTAGCCAGTGGACTGAGGCTGGGTATGGCTGGGTTTGCCAGGGCCTAGCACAGGATGATGGTTGGGGGCATGAAGCTGGTCTCAGTGCAAGGTGGGAGCTATGCACAGCACTCAGTGGTGGCTGGGTGCTGCTCGGTGCCTGGGTGCTGTGGAGTGGCTGGCCACAGTGTGTGGCGGCAGCGTGCACTCTGCCAAGGCTGTGCACCCTGCAGCTTGGAAGGGTGCAGCGAGACTTTAAGAAAATTTGCTCTGAGCTTAGGGCAGAGGCTAGTGGGCTTGGAGTGGCAAGTCCTCGGAACCCGTGGGCCTGGCACACTTCTAGTAGGTTAGGTAGCAAATGTCTGCACAGTGCCACCTGCTGCAGGTGGCTCTGTGTTTATGCTGGCAGGATGGGTGAGAAACTGGTGACTGCCAGCCTCTCTTTCAGAGAAGTCCCCTAACATGCTCTAAAGTCACTATGAACAGATCTGTCCCCTGTTTGCCCCCATCCTGTGTCAACTGCCCTTTTTATGTTGCCTCTGTGCAGGCTGCTGTCTTTTTTTGAGAAGGTCAAAATTTGAGTATTTTTATTAAATATATTTTTGGCTTCATGTTTTAAATTTAAAGTCAATTTGCCAACATATAGTGGAACTCCCAGTGCTCATCCCATCGTGTGTCCTCCTTAATGCCCATCAGCCAGTTACCCCATCCTCCCTCCCACCTCCCCTTCAGAACCCTTTGTTTCCCAGAGTCAGGAGTCTCTCATGGTTTGTCTCCCTCTCTAATTTTCCCCCACCCAGTTTCCCTCCTTTCCCTCATGGTCCCTTTCACTATTTCTTATATCCCACATATGAGTAAAACCATATGATAGTTGTCTTTCTCCAACTGACTTATTTCACTCAGCATCATGGCCTCCAGTTCCATCCATGTTGAGGTAAATGGTGGGTATTCGTCTTTTCTGAGGGCTGAGTAATATTCCATTGTATCTATAGACCACATCTTCTCTATGCATTCATCTGTCGATGGACGTCATACCTCCGTCCACACTTTGGCTATTGTGGACATTGCTGCTATGAACCCTGGGGTGCAGGTGTCCCATGGATTCCCTATCTCTGTATCTTTGGGGGAAATACCCAGTAGAATAATTGCTAGGTCCTAAGGTAGCTCTATTCTTAATTTCTTGAGAGACCTCCACACTGTTTCCCAGAGTGGCTGCACCAGTTTGCATTCCCACCAGCAGTGTAAGAGGGTGCCCCTATCTCCACATCCTCCCCAATATTTGTTGTTTTCTGTCTTGTTACTTTTAGCCATTCTCGCTGGTATAAAGAGGTATGGATTTGTATTCCCTGATGGCAGGTGAGGTGGAACACTTTTTAATGTGTTGGCCGTGTGCAGGTCTTCTTTGGAGAAATGTCTGTTCATGTCTTCTGCCCATTTCAAGACTGGATTCTTTATTTCTTGGATGTAAAGTTGCATATGTTCTTTACAGATCTTGGATACTAGCCCTTTACCTGATACGTCATGTACAAATATCCTCTCCCATTCTGTAGGATGTCTTTTAGTTTTGTTGACTCTTTCCTTTGCTGTGCAGGAGCTTTTTATCTTGATGAAGTCCTAAAAGTTCATTAGTGCTTTTGTTTCCCTTGCCTTTAAGGGACATGTCTTGCATAAAGTTGTTGTGGCCAAGGTCAAAAGGAGAACACTAGGATTTTGATGGATCCTATCTCACATTTAGGTCTTTCATCTATTTTGAGTTTATTTTTGTGTATAGTATAAGAGAACAGTCTGGTTTCATTCTTTTGCACGTGGCTGTCCAATTCCCAACACCATTTATTGAAGAGACTGTCTTTATTCCAGTGGATAGGCTTTCCTGCTTTGTTGCAGGCGAGTTGACCATCGAGTTGAGGGTCCATTTCTAGATTCTTTATTCTGTTCCATTGATCTATGTCTGTTTTTGTGCCAGTACCATGCTGTATTGATGATTACAGCTGCTTTGTAATATAGTATTATGATACCATCACCTTTGGTTTTCTTCTTCAACATTCCTTTGTCTACTTGGGGTCTTTTCTGGTTCTATACAAATCTCAGGATTATTTGTTCCAGTTCTGTGAAGAAAGTCCACTGTATTTTGGTAAGAATTGTATTGAATGTGTAGATTGCTCTGGGTAGCAGAGACATGTTCACAATATTGCACGAGAAACCAAAAGATACCTAGGAAAAAACTTAACCAATGAGGTAAAGCATCTGTACTGTAAAAACCACAGAACACTTGTGAACGAAACTGGGGAAGACACCAAGGGATGGAAAAATGTTCTATGCTCATGGATTGAAAGACTAAATATTGTGAAAATGGTTGTTGTCTTGTTAAAGGCAGTGATCCTGCTATCACTCACCCCTCCAACTCACCCAGTGCTGGGTCAGCTGACTTTTAAAGTTCCAGGCCCCTGGTCTCACTGGTTTTAAAAACTCACAGAATTCAGCCCATCTGGTTATTAAGGCCAGCTTTTATGAGGATTAATCTTCCTTGTGGAGCTTCCTGGTGTGAGGGCCTCTTTCTCAGCCCTCTCCTTGTGTGCAGCCCCCTCCTTCTTGTAGGTAGCCTCCTTCGACAATTCTGAGCTGAAGGGTTAACTTTCAGATGAAACTTCTCTATTTATAGTTGTGGAGTTTGCTCTACCAGTCTTCAGATCACTCTCTGGCTTACTGACTTGGGTGTGGATGATAATCGGTGACAGACATGGGACAGGGAGAACTCAGGGTCCCCCTCCTCTGCCACCTTCTTCAAGTCTATCTTTTCATTAAGGATCTCACTGAGGTCCTCCACTCTTTTCTCGAGTGCGTTGAATATCTTTATGACCATTACTTTAAATTGTCTATTAGGCATATTAATTTTCCCCTTTTGGTTGAATTCTTTTCCTATGATTTAGTCCTGTTCTTTTAATTTTTTGAAAAGATTTTATTTATTTATTCATGAGAGACACAGAGAGAGAGAGAGAGCCAGAGGCATGGGCAGAGAGAGAAGCAGGTTCTTGTGGGGAGCCCAATATGGAACTCGGCCCCAGGCCTGCATGATCAAGCCCTGAGCCAAAGGCAGATGCTCAACCACTGAGCACCGCAGAGTCCCTGTCCTATTCTTTTCATTTGAGACACATTCCTTTGTTTCCTCATTATGTCCAACTCCCTCGGTCTCTTTCTGTGTGTTTGGAATGTCAGCTACATCTCCTGCTCTTGAAATTAGTGGATTTATGAAGGAGAGGTCCTGTGGTGCCCTGCAGTCCAATGTCCCCCGTTCACTAGAACCTGGTGCTTCAGGGTTGTCTCCTATAGGTTGCATGTCCCCTACTGTTGTTGCTGAGCCACATTTGACTTCAGTTCAGTTGTCTGCAATGGCTCTCTTTCCCTGATGGAGGCAGGGTTTTGTCCTTGTGTTAATGAGGCAGTCTGGGACTGCACTGGGCCTGAATTGAATCAGACCAGGTGTTTGCCAGAGATAGGGTAACACTGAACTGCTGGTTGCTTTCTCTGTGTTGTCTTTTGAGAAGCTTTCACTCTTGGGTGGGGCCTGCAGTCAGACCAGATGTCTGCCCTCAGCTGGTGGCTGGGGCTGTAGTTGGACTCATGTATGTAGTGATCTTCCCTTCCCCTCTTCCCCAGGCAGGAGCCACTTTGGAGTTGTGCTGGCTCCTTTCAGGGCTGCCGCACCCTGCCAGGCCTGTGGCACAGCTTTGGATGGGCTCTGGCCAGAGGTATTGTAGAGGCAGATCCACAGGAGAAGTCCTGCAGGGCATGAGGTGTTATCAAGGTTTGTATAGGTCTGATGTGGGACAGCTCTTGGAGCTGAGATCGGGTTGAAGTGCCTATGTTTGTAGGAGAATGTGGGGAGTGGGGTGCACTGTCAGCAAGTTAGGTAGAACGTGTTGCTGCTGCCCTGGTTCCTGCAAGTGTCTGTGTGTCTAGGGTGGGGATAAGGGATGCAAATGGCACCCACCAGCTCTTTTGTTCTTAAAGAAGCCTCCCAAAGATCCCTGCCACTCCAACACATGCTCTGAGATTAGTAAACAAAACTCCCTCCAGTGTACACTACCACCTCCCAACCCCCCCACCCCTGGTGGTTTTCAAACTGCTGCTTGCATGCTGTATCTCCATGGGATTGTTTGTTGTGTTATCTCTTTAAGGGCAGGGACTCAATTTCCTATTGCCCTCTGGCTCCCCGGGAGTCAAGCCTGATGATTTTTAAAGACCCAGATGTTAGGCCCTATTGATTGTGAGAACTGGCAAAATTGTGTTGTTCTAGTTTTCAAAGTCAAATGTTATAGGGGTTTGTCTTTCCTGTGTGGGTTCCACCTGCCTGGTGTGAAGGCCTCCTCCTTACCCCTCTCTGAGGCCACAGCAGCCCTCTCTTGTGGACAGTTGTATAGGTCCTTTAACTCCTGACCCATCTCTGCCCTCCTTTCCTTCTTGGTTGTGACCTCTTCCTTCCATTTAGCTGTGGAGAGTCTGTTCTGCCAGTCTTCAGGTGGTTTTCTGGGGTATTTACACTGATGTGGATTTTATCTAGTTGTATCCATGGGATGAGGTGAACTTAGGGTCCAGCTACTCTGCTCTCTTCCCTGAAGTCCTTCTCTGTCCCTTTTTTTTTCCTTTCTTTTTTTTTATGATAGTCACACACACACACACAGAGTAAGAGAGAGAGAGAGAGGTAGAGACACAGGCAGAGAGAGAAGCAGGCTCCATGCACGGAGAGCCTGACATGGGATTCGATCCCGGGTCTCCAGAATTGCGCCCTGGGCCAAAGGCAGGCGCTAAACCGGTGCGCTACCCAGGGATTCCCCCTCTGTCCCTTTTTAAATCAGTTTGTTTTCTTCATTCTTGATTTATTTGAGTAACTTTGTATTAACCACTTGTGAGATAGATGGTTTACAAAATATGTTTTTTTCTTATTCCACAGGTTGCCTTTGCATTTGGCTAATCATTTGGCTGTGCAGTAGTTTTAAATTTGATGTAGTTATATTTATTTTTGTTTATTTGGGTTTTTTTGGTTTTGTTTTTTCTTTTCCTTTTTTTTTTTGCTTTGGCTAAGATTTTATACCCAAGAAATTGTTGCCAAGACCTTATTCATTCAAAGTGAAAACAGGTATTTCTTTTTTATTGAGGTATAATTGACATATAGCGCTATATTAATTTCAGGTGTACACATGGTTTGATATTTGTATATCTTGTGAAATGATTACTACAATAAGCCTACTTAACATCTGTCATCACACAAAATTAATCGAAGTATAATTGACACACAATATATAGGAGTTTCAGGTGTACAACATTCATATGCATTATGAAATGATCTCTGTAATAAGTCTAGTTACCATTTGTCACCAAAGTTAATACAGTAGTATTGTCTATTCCCTGTGCTATACATTAACATTACATCCCCATGGTTTATTTATTTTAAAACTGAAGTTTGGGCAGCCCCCGTGGCGCAGCGGTTTAGCGCTGCCTGCACCCTGAGGTGTGATCCTGGAGACCATGGATCAAGTCCCATGTCAGGCTCCCTGCATGGAGCCTGCTTCTCCCTCTGCCTGTGTCTCTGCCTCTCTCTCTGTCTCTGTCTCTATGAATAAATAAATAAAGTCTTAAAAAAATAAAATAAAACTGAAGTTTATGCTTCTTGATACTTTCATCCACTTTGCCCAACACCCAACCCTCCTCTCTTCTGGCAACCATCAGTGTGTTTTCTATATTTAGGAGTCTGGTTTTGTTTTCTCATTTGTTTTGTTTTTTAGGTTCCACATACAAGTGAAAATGTATGGTATTTGTCTTTCTCTGTCTGACTTATTTCATTTAGCATAGAACCTTTAAGGTCTATTTGTATCGTCACAAATGGCAAGATTTCATTCTTTTTTATGACAGACTGGTATTCCATTTTGTGGTGTGTGTTGGTGTAACATTTGCTTTATCCCTTCATCATCAGTGGGGACTTAAAATGTTTCCATGTCTTGGCTACGGTATGTAAAGTTGCAGTGGGTATGAAGGTGCGGATATCTCAGTTTTTTGAAGAGCCTCCATATTATTTGGTTGAGCCAATTTACTTTCTGAAAAACAGTGTGTAAGGGTTCCCTTTTTTCCCTATGCTTGCCAACACTTGCTATTTCTTACTTTCTTGGTGATAGCCATTCTAACAGGTGTGAGGTGATGTCTCATTGTGGTTTACATTTGCATTTCCTTAATGATTAATGATGTTGAGTATGTTTTCGTGTTAGCTGTTGGCCATTTGAATGCTTTTCTTGGAAAAATGTCTATTCAGGTCATTAAAATGTCCATGAGGTCCATTTGGTCTAAGGTATAGCTCAAGTCCATTATTTCTACTTTTACAGGATTATTTATTTATTTATTTGTTTGCTTTACATACTATACAATATCTATTTCATCTCATACATTTGTTCAAGCCACCTCTAATCTCCACCAAATGCTTAATTCCTGTGCAATGGTTATGTGTTACCTTGTTCATTTCCTTTATCAATTCTTCAGAGTTTGTTATTATATATTTGTGGAACTATTTTGTATATGCGTATTTCTTCCTACTAGAATGTAAAGTCTGTGAAGACAATGAACATATCTGTTTTCATATCAATTTAATACACTCAGAATGTAGTATGGTATGTGTCACAACACTGGTATTCCATAACCATTTTTATTTTCGCATTATTAATTAAATTAGTGTATATATTAGCAATGTTTGGGGCTTAGTCCAGTCAAGATAAAGAGAGTATTTTTTGCTTTCCTTCGATATTATCCTTGTGACATATGTATTCTTTAGGGTTACATTTCTGAGAGGTCCATGGTGTGGAGCAAGCTTTGGATACTCATGGCTTCCTACCTGGGATAAAAAATGAGGAAAATCTTAAAAACGAATGTTAACTTCAAACAGAATGCTTTTATTTATTTTTTTTTTTAATTTTTATTTATTTATGATAGTCACAGAGAGATAGAGAGAGAGGCAGAGACACAGGCAGAGGGAGAAGCAGGCTCCATGCACCGGGAGCCTGACGTGGGATTCGATCCCGGGTCTCCAGGATCGCGCCCTGGGCCAAAGGCAGGCGCCAAACCGCTGCGCCACCCAGGGATCCCAACAGTTTTCTTCTTTGTCTTTCCTGGGATACTTAAAAGAAACCCTTTTTATCATGAAAAATTTCAACAATATGTAGTGGTGGAGAGAATAGTGCCAAGTATCAACAGTCCACCTTTAATCATGATTAATTCATGGATAATTTTGTAAATCTACCCACTTAATATTACACATATACTGGATTAGTTTGATGATATTCTTATAAATCATATCATTTTATCGATGAATATGTTATTATGAAATCTAAAATTTAATGACTTTTAGGAAACATAACATTGCCATTATCACACCAAAATTAGATTAAAAATTTCTTCATAGAGTCAGAGTTCAATTTTTGTGATTGTTTCACAAGAATTTTTTAACAGTTCTTTTATTTGAATATGCATCCAAACAAAACCTAACATTTGGTTGATATGTATCTTAATTTTTTTAATATGAAGTTTATCTGTTTTTTATTTTCCCTGCAAATGATTTGCTGAATAAAAGTATTTTCTAATTATGTATTTTTAAATAGTATGATATTAAATATTAATAGTCACAATTCATGCACACAATCAGAAATAATTAAAATAACTCAAATAATTTTTTAAATCACATAATTTAGTATCATGAGGATTGATATCTTTGTTTACAGTAATGTCATGTGATGATCTCACTTTTAACTTTTAGCTAATATCGAAATGATTGCGCTTGGTGTTAGAATTAATTTAAATTCTATTTTAAAATTATGTGAAGTCTTACAAATGAAGCCCCTTAATAAAATGCATCTTCCATTAAATTTGTTTTCCTCAGTACTTCATTGAGAAGGAGTCTGAGTAAGTCAATTTGTGTATTCCTAGGGCACTGGTCATAATGGGATTCAGTATACACCTTATAGTACAATAATGCACGCACACACACACACACACACACACCCCTTTACCCAAATTCCTGCGGTCCATCTCACGATTCCTTGAGATTTATATAACATTTATTTGACAGCCTATTGCCAAAAACTCTCCCTGAGTACAATAGTGCATTTTCAGATGATTACATTTTTTATACTAAAATTTATATTTTATACCTTTGACATCATAATTGCTGACATTCTTTTAAGATAGTTTATTTTATTTTATTTTTAAATTTTTACTTATTTATGATAGTCACACACAGAGAGAGAGAGAGAGGCAGAGACATAGGCAGAGGGAGAAGCAGGCTCCATGCAGGGAGCCCGAGGTGGGATTCGATCCCGGGTCTCCAGGATCGCGCCCTGGGCCAAAGGGAGGTGCTAAACCGCTGCGCCACCCAGGGATCCCAATACAGTTTATTTAAAGCAATTTAAGGTTCACAGCAAAATTGAGTGGGAGGTACAGAGATTTCCCATCTATCCGTGTCCCCACCAGGCACAGCCTCCCCTATTATCAGCATCCCTTACCAGAGTGGTACATTTATTACAGTTGATGACACTATTTTGATAGATTATTATCACCAAAGTGCATAGTTTCCATTAGGGTTCACTCTTGGTGAACATTGTGTGGGTTTGAACAAATGTGTAATGGCATGTACCCACCATTATAATACAATGCAGAGTAGTTGCACTGGCCTGACCTCCTCTGTGTTCTGTTACCTACATTTTCTTGATAACTTCTGGGTCAGATTCCCTAAATTTACTAGTTCCTTGTCTCCATTGTTAATTATTCTCTTACTTCTACCTCGCAGGTAACTCTTGATCCTTGAATTATCCCCAAAGTAAATATGCATAAGGTCTGTTACAATATAGCATATCTTTGGTCTTAAAAACCTCAAGTCAAATTCTTACGACTTACTGTTCTAAGAATTCTCTTAGCAATCTTCCACTAGTGACATGTCACTGACTGCTATACCCTATCTATTCTCTTAGCCTAAGCCAATCTCAGAGTCTCTGAGTTGCTGGGGAAAGCAAAATCCTCTCTTTAACTTATGAAAAGAAATTCATTCACAGCTCCATTTTTGAATCTTCTAAATCATTAATGGACTCAGAGAAAGAGAAGTGCTTTTAATATGATATAATCAATTCTTTTTAATAATACAGATACAAATAGCAATGTTTTCTCATGTATTTCCATATTATGTGTAATCAAGATTATTCAAATTCTGTCAATAACTGCAAGGAAAGTATTATTACTTCCAGAGAATGGATGAGAAAGATGAGTCTCAGAATACATATGCGCAGTGTTACAATGTTTAAAATATTAGCTATAGGGGATCCCTGGGTGGCACAGGGTTTGGCGCCTGCCTTTGGCCCAGGGTGCGATCCTGGAGACCCGGGATCGAATCCCACATCGGGCTCCCAGTGCATGGAGCCTGCTTCTCCCTCTGCCTGTGTCTCTGCCTCTCTCTCTCCCTGTGTGACTATCATAAATAAATTTAAAAAAAAATTAAAAAAAAATAAAATATTAGCTATAAAGGGCTGAATCCTGAATTTGGATTTAAGTTTCTTTTCATCAAACTCTACTATATCAACACTTGTGTTAAAATTGTCTTTTTGTCTCCTAATTACACGTTAAATTGACTGATACAGGTGGTGTGGCCAGGGACAGCCTCATACATTTCATAGCTGTTCCATAATATTGCCTTAGACACCATGTATGGACACAGTACTTGCAGAGTGAAAAGACTAAGGCCAATATGTGCCTAAAATAATTTCAAAGGGAAAATGACGAGTCAAGTCACATACACTTTCCGAGTGAAGCTTTAGACAACTCAAGAACACCAGAGAATTCCATCTGTTGATCCATTTCCTCTGTAAGAGTTTCCACTAGAAGACAATGAATCTAGAAGAGAATACAGCATCCATAGCTGCCAGTACATTATCTCCACTATGTTGTCCCTGCTGGCCGTTCTCTCTCATAGATTCATTCTTTCCAAATACAAGAGGGATGAGGGGTGGGGGCACGGGACTGGAGTTACTGGGGTGTTGTGCAGTTTCCTTGGGTGCCCAGGGATGCACAGGGATACACAGGGATTCAGTGAGCTTGACCTAAGATGATCTGCCTAGACACATCCTGCAGATATATTCACTCTACTATCCCTGATATGCCACTGTGGCACAGGAAAGTCTACATGCTTATCTAGAAGAGATTCATGTAAGAGGTGAGGCAAACTACACCTGTGTTCTAAGAAACTTAACTATGTCTATGATTTCTACTCCCTTTCTCATCCTGTTGTTGCTGTCCCTAAGTAAGAACAAAGTATTTGGTTCTCCTCAGGTACTTACTTTATGGTCTTATTCTAATGCTCTCTTACTTGACTGCCATTTATTTTCCTGCCTAAAGAATTCTTGTCTTGTCATGGGTGAGGATGGGAGAGGAAAGCTTCTCCTATCATCATTGATTTTTCACAAATTGAAATTTTAATGTTTTGGAAAACAATTTGTCTTTGGTACTTATGAAATTCAAAATTTCTTTATCTTAACTTATGTCTCTGTCATAGCTTTCTAAAATTATGTTAAAAGAAGTATGAACTTATTTCTTGGCTTTGTATTTCTTCTCTACCAAATCTATACCAAGGTCAGAGGGCTTATATGACTTTTCTTAGTGTCTGAATTGGGGGAGTGTGGCAGTACCCAGACATGAGAATAACAGGAAGAGAGAACCATTAACCTTACCTAAGATATCAAAATATTATCAGCCTATACCTGCATTTTCTGGTGTTGCTGGGCATGAAACATAATATGGAAAGTGAGATTAGGAAGGTCTAAAAAAAAGGGGGACCAAAGTCCTAATCAGCCCTGAGATGAAAGACAGGAAAAATTGATCTAAGGGATCTCTTAAAGAGAAAATTATTATTTCCGTGGGAATACTAGATCAGAGTAATGAGGGATCAGGTAACTGGTTGGGATATCCCAGAGATCTCATTGTAGTTGCAATTGAGGAAAGAAAAGAAAACAAACAAACAAAAACAGGCAGTCAAGGAAGGGGTAGAATTTAAAGGGTGAGCGCTCAGAGGATATAGTTCTTGAGTCTCAGAGAAGAGGTGACAGAAAAGCACTGGTAGAGAGTAGGAATATGATGAACTGGGCAAGGAAATAGCGCTAGGTGGCCTATCCGGTCCACTCTTCTGCTCTGGGAGGTGGGCATGCAGTGCACCTGCAATAGGACAGACATAGATGGTTGGATTTGAGGGAGCTGCTGTGCTGTCATCATCCCCTCTCCCAATTCTCCTATAACCTTCCAACCACATTTGGGTCCACAGACTCCTCCCACTTTCCATCCTCCCGGACTCTGTCTCCAACTCTCAGGTCTGACAAATCTGAATCCTTACCTTCCTTTCTAGGGTGCAGCTCACAAAGGTCCTTGATGTCTGGAAGTACCACCCGAGCGCAGGCCTTGGATAATGAAGACGGTGCCCATCACGATGCCCACAAGGCCCACAGCCAACCCCAGGGCACAGACCACAGTCTCTGTCAGCTCTGACATAGGGGTTGGAACTTCAGGTTCTGTGAAAATGAGGTTGTGAAAGTCAGAATACAGTGTTGGTTCAAGTACAGGTGTGAGACGGAGTGGGGGGTTGAGGAGGGTGATGGTGTTGTTGGGTCTATGAAGTCTCAGGGCACCAGGCTTAGGGAAGAGAGTGAACTCTGTTATTAGAAACCCTGAAGTGTCATAAACATGCTTTGAGCCTCGAGACTCCAGGGCTGACAGGCAGGATGCTTTGGACTTGACAAAGAAAAGGAGGCACCACGGGAGGGGGAATTCACACATACCCCAGTGTTTCAGAAGTGGCTCATCCAGGCCCCAGTGCTCCACTTTGCAGTCATAAATATCCTCAGCAGAAGGGAGGAAGGTGAGGTAACTGATCTTTGAGAAGGAATGATCCTCTTTGGCGAGGAAGCTGGTTTCAGAAACCCCTTCTGTGACTGAGTGCCTGTTCTTCAACCACGTGACATTGATCACAGGAGGAAAGATGTTGTCCACGAGACAGATGAGGGTGTTGGGCTGACCCAGCATCACAGGAGACTTGGAAAACACAGTCACCTCAGGAACCTCTGTGGTGAGGAAGCCGCACTGCATGAATTGCAATAACTCTGCCTGAGGCTCTGCACTGGGTCCTAGAGGAGCCCTCCCAGCAACAGTTCTCCACCGGTGGTGGAAGGGTTCTTGCTCACCTTCTGCTTGGGAATGCCGTATGTGCACTGCCTACACTTTATCCCCAGCCCTTCTCTGGGCAGGTGTGCTTATTAGAGTAGCATATCCACAGGGCGTCTCCTTGAGGGATTCAAGGGACATGGTACGGGAGTAAGGATCCTTGCATTACATGGCAATATTTCAGTTTTCAGATGGGGGAGGACGAGGGTTCAGTAATTTCTATGAGAAGATCTGGGGGAAGATCCTTGGAAAACAGTGAAGAGTGTCTGTGCTAGGGAGGAAGGGAGAGAGAGCTGGGATGTGGGGACAGACTCAGGGCGGAGAGGCAGAATGGTAGACACATACCATTGGTAGCAGCAGTTTGGTTGGACCTTTCAATCAGGATGTTCAAGTTTTGTTTTGCTATAGCCAAGTTTCTCAGTGCACCCTGGGGGTCAAAACTTGTGAACGTGCTAAACACAGGCAGCCGCCAGACAGTTTCCTTCTTCTCCAGGTCCACGTAGAACTCCTCATCGCCATCGAATTCATGGGTGTACTGGCCGGAGGGACCGTAAGACTGGTAGACGTTGACGCCGTAGTAGGCAACGTGGTCGGCTGGTGAGCAGGGGTGAGGAGCAGGAAGCAGGACACAGAGGGAGAAAAGAGCCTTAGTCAACCGAGTGACAGAACAAACTGCGGGCAAACAGATATTGCGAGCTTCATCCTGGGCACAGCTTAGGCACGTTTCCCAGCACCTGCCCCTCTCTCGTGTCGGTGGTGCCCAGGCAAGCGGGCTCTGCTTTTGCACTGCCGCGCATGCTCCGTGAGAGCACGATGACGACAGCCTGGCTGCTGCTCTTCCCGTGTGTGTAGCCCAGCACCTGGTGCGCTCGGGAGGCTCAGTAGACAAATATTACAAGGAAATGAAAGAAGGAATGAACAAGGTATCGTGGCTATAGCTTCCTTTATCAGAAACTCACTTAACTTCTCTCTGCTTCACCAGTTTTACCTCTTGCTTAATTCCTTCATCAGTTAACAGCACCTACATTGATTGCTCTCCCCCCAGGACTGGCTCAGAGCAGAATATTTTCTGCAGAGGCAAAGCTTCCTTCCTTCCTTCTCCTCCTCCTCTCTCCTGCGCCTTCTCCTGCTGCTTCTTATTTTGTCAAAAAAAGCACGAAGGATTGTATTCTTCGAAAAGAGTTTCTCAACTATTTTAGGGTATAAGAAAGAGTATGACGAGGACAGCGACAGTGTTAAAAAGTTTATAAAAAAATAAACAATACTCCTAAGGTCTCTGGTTCCTTTTTTAAAAAGATTTTATCTGTTTATTTGACAGAGGGAGAGAGCATAAGCAGAGGAGGCAGCAGAGGGAAGGGAAGAAACATGCTCCCCACAGGGTAGCCCCACTTGGGGCTCTGTCCCAGGACTCTGGGATCATGACCTGAGCCAAAGGCAGACACTTAACCAATGGAGCTACCCAGGAGCCGCCAAGTTCTCTTGTTAACGATGGTAAGCCTCAGAGGGGAGCACTTGATTCATCAGAAGTACAAAATGGAAGCTTCATTAGATTTTAGATTTCTGTCACTCCCCATCCCTCGTGCTTTTTTTTCCCCTTGCAAACCCCTAACCTAATTCTGACTTGCATTTCTATCTGTTTAGGACTCCTGGTAAACTGTGGCCCTTCTCTTCAAATGGACAGTGCATTTTGCAAGGATGCCAAGGTAGAATGGCAGCAGTATGACTCCACCCGGTGAGCCTAACTGGGCATTTTTGTAAAGAGATATGTGAGCTTTTTATCGTTTCCTCCTTATGCTCTTCCTCATTTGCTGAACATCAGCAAGATGTCAGACATGAGGAGCAGGGGGTCAAACACCCATCAGCAAGGTTTCTGTCTTCAAGGGGTTTATTGCGTGGTGGGAGAGTCAAGTGAGTACAGGAACAAATGCAGTATGCTGTGGTGAGTCCTGCAGGGAACAGCAGCAGTCTTATGGTCCCACTTCCTCTGCAAATATGTCATCTGCCAGTCAAACCAAAGCACATTCTTCTTGCATGTTCCTTGGCCTTTTTAGGGGTGTGTCTCCTTGTAACAAAGCTATCTTTTCAGACTTCCTGGGTACCTCCAATTCCTTTTGGAAGTTTCTGTCTGGTTAGCAACATTTCAGTTAATTAGTCTCATCGAACATTTTTTTGGCTTCACTATAACCTCCAACGCCTCCATCCCAATGTCTTGCTTTCCAGATTTATCTATGCCTCATCCGACTCACTCTCTTCCTTGCCCAGCATGACCCCCCCGCCCCCCGCCTTGGTGATTACTTAAAGGCCCTCCATCAAACCCTCTGCATCCTCTAGCCTTTATCCTTGGTTCCCTTGGTTCCTTTTTCAAACATGAGTATATGCAATTATTCTTTCCATTTGGTGCTTGTCCAAGGCACCATTTGTTGATGAACATCACACTACACGGCTGACTGGAACTGATTCACTTCTGTATTTTCAGCCTCAGCTGGGTCCATAGTTCTGCTCAGCGATATTCCTTCTGCTTTCCTTCATCTTTGAATCCCCAAAATTAATCTCACTGTTTGCTCAAAAGTGTGTATTGAATATCAATTGCTATTCTCAAGGATCACAGACATTTGGGTGAGTGGAGGTTGATAGACACAGAGCTAGTCAAACCATACGGAAGTTAATCAGCACTGCTCAAGGCTGTTGTATGACTCGTGAGCCTCATCACTATTGGGTCCCTTTCCTCATAAAATATTAGACATCACACTTTGTGACTGCATTGGTATAAAGATAAATATAATCCAGGTTGAATTAAAAATTAAAACATTTTCCTCTACCTCATAAGTTCACTTCTTCTAATTTTAAAAGAAACTAAAACATTTTATGGTGCCCTAGAAGCATCATAGGCCCTTGGCACTGTGCTTACTGGATAAGTTGAGCCTGACCAAGATGCTCTGGCATGATGTTGAAGAAGGAAATTAGAAGTTCTCTGGCAAAGTGAGGCAAACTTCCCCGACCAAATTAAATTAGGATGGGAACACTCATGGCTAACAAAGATGTTGAAAATTAGAGTATGCTCCATTTCACTTCCCCTCTTAAGGCTGCTTGGTTTTTCTACTTTGATTGTTACAGACCTACTCTTTGTAGAAGATATGATATATATGTACAATGGAATATTTTTCAGTCATAAAAAGAATGAAATCTTGCCTTTTGCACAACGTGGTAGGAGCTAGAGTGTGTAATGGTAAGCGAAATAATCATTCAGAGAAAGACAACTATCATATAGTTTCAGTGATGTGTGGAATTTAAGAAAGAAAACAAAGAAACAAAGAAACAAAAGAAACAAAAATACACTCTTAATTGTAGGGAACAAACTGTTGTTTACCGGAGGAGAAGTGACTGGGGGGCATGGCTGAAACAGGTGAGGGGATTAAGAATACGTTTATCTTGGAGGCACATGGGTGGTGGCTCATTGGTTGAGCGTCTGCCTTCAGCTCAGATCATAATCTTGGGGTCCTGAGATTGAGTCTGGCATCAGGCTCCCCACGGGGAGCCTGCTTCTCCCTCTGCCTCTCTCTCTGTGTTTCTCATAAATAAATAAAAATCTTTAAAAGAAAAAAAGTACATTTATCTTTTTCTTTAAACATTTTTTAAATTTTTTTAATTTATTTATGATAGTCACAGAGAGAGAGAGAGAGAGGCAGAGTCATAGGCAGAGGGAGAAGTAGGCTCCATGCACCGGGACCCCGACGTGGGATTCAATCCCGGGTCTCCAGGATCGCGCCCTGGGCCAAAGGCAGGCGCCAAACCACTGTGCCACCCAGGGATCCCAAAAAGTACATTTATCTTGATGAGCACTGAGTAATGCATAGAATTGTGGAATCACTATACTGTACGCTAGAAACGTATAGGTTAACCATCCTAGAATTAAATTAAATTAAAAAATTAACTCACACCTGTAATCGAAACAGTTAAGAAACAAGTATGATCATTGACATGGATATGTTTACATTATAGGAAAAATATTTCTAAATACATATTTGATTTAATTATTCCTGAATGACATATATGAGGTCATGTGGTTGAATGACTTGTCTAAAGGTATTCAGCTGGGCTTGTATACCCACTCCCCTCATGCCAGTTCCCAGCATGAAAATGTGTGTAAATTTGAGTCAAAGAAGAGGATACCCTTCCTTATATCTACATAGTATACATAATTCATGAAACTTTTTACCCCAAGTGAGACTATAGAAAAAACACGTAGAAAGTTTCAAAATGTTTTCAGAGACATTTGGGAGCAATAGTTCATGACTTTTTAGTGACAAAACAAATTTGGTTTTAGTAATGAAACAAAACATGGAAACATCCCTATACTTTAAGGTAATCATGAATGAATGCCATCAAGCCCTCTAGCCTATATTCGCTGGATCTGAGATTAGAAATGGAATAATATCCTTGATGAACTCTGCAACATCACAGGGAGCAAAGACAGTGGGTTGGGTCTCTAGTTTCCTGAAGGAAGAATGATTAAAAATTTTAGAATTGCTTAATATTGAGAACACCTTTGAGGAGTCTCCACTATTTTATGCCATTCTCTCTTTTTCCCCTTCCAATTCCTTTTCCCTAGTCTAGTCCCCATATCCCTCAGGTGTGCACTCACCCACAATCTCTTCACCTCCAGAGGGGCTCATCATAATAGTCAGGATGAGGGTCCCCAGAATCAGAACTCTGTTTAGGATCATCCTCTTCTCCCTGTGGTCTCCACACTTGCTGTTCTGAATTGCAGAACTAGGGTGAGGACCCAACAGAAAGGGGAATCTAAAGACACCCAAACCCAAACCTGCCAGGTCAGGTTCTGGCCAATCAGAAAAATGCCTTATGGTGACACTGCTGTTGCCAGTTGAAGAGTTTGTACTAAGAAGCCAGAAGATACTGGGAAATCCCCTTGTTCTGAGGTAGCCTGCATGGAGAGTGGCCCTGGGGGAATCACCTAGGAAAGGAGGATGCGCACTCAATAGATCTTCCTATGGATGTGTATGCTTGTTGGTGGCAGCAAGAGGGGCGGAGTTTCTGAGTAGCCTCATGTATAGAGAACATAATCACTTACATGGTTTTCTTCAGGCTCTTCTGGGTTACAGTCGCCAAAAATTCTCCTATAAATTGATTCCCCTCCTTGGCAATCCTTAACTCCTTCCCTTTTCCTGGCCTCCAAATGTTTTTTTTTTTTTTTTTTTTGCTTCCATAGTGCATATAAAATTTTCCAAATTTTGATTTATCTACAAGGAATTTCTTCTGATGGTAACCAAGGATTACCTTTGCTTTACTACATATGTAATTCCTGTTAAATTCCTCTTATGGTCTCAAAAGCTCCAGTATTTGCATCTGGGATGATAAAAGAAGTCATAAGGTCATTAATGCTGCCTACAGTAATTGCATCATTTTTCATGTCATGGTTTCCCTACCCTGAGCGTTCTTTGTGCTCTGTGTTTCAGTGCTGCCTGCCTATATTTAAAGGCAAGTTGGGGACATTGATTGCATTAAAGACTGCTTCAGCTGCCTCACTGTATTATTTTTAGTTTTCATTTTTTTTTTATATGTAAGAATGTAAGTCAAATGTTGAAGGTAGAATGAGGGGAACTGCTGTGATTTAGAAATTGATTGCCTTCCCTGACATCCTGGAAGTTTTCATATTCTTTATCCTGCTACGTATTCCAGATAATTGTGAGGGACTAGGAATTGAGCTGAAGACAAAGGCAGTCCTTAGTCCTTCTTTTTCCAGAAGAACCGATTTTCTGTGAGGTATGGAAGCTACAAGATACTAAGGGCTTCCACTTAGAATCAATCACTCTGTGCCTGTTGGATGGCCTTCTATTGCTCAGTACTCTATCATACCCTGTATTGACAGACATGATAGGAAGACTGGGACAGGAAAAGCTCTGGCATCTGGGAGCTACTTGGTACTAGTAACCAGGTGTGCTACCCACAGCCAGGTTCTGGTGTTTCCCTGGTGAACATAAAAATGTCATAGAACAGCAGTGTAAGCCACTCTGTGACGACCATGATGGATAAAGACAGAAACAAGGCCAGTCAGTAACCGTGTCTGAACATAGACAAAATAAAAATATTGTCCAGGCCACAAAAAGACCAAGCAATCCTCCTGGCTGACAAGCAACTAAGAGCAGAGTCCCTCTATCTTATATTCTCCTCAAAATCACCTAACACAAACCCAAACCTTACAGTAGTTAAATTGTCGGTTTCGTGTGCTGCTAAGCTATAGTCCTCAGTTATTCAATCACACATTAATGCTGTAATTGCTCTGGAAATATTTTGTAGATGTGATTAAAATAAATAAAGAGTTGACATAAAGCAAGGGAGGTCTTCCTAGATAATCTGGATGACTCCAAACCAACTAGTTGTAAAGTCTTAAGAGCAGATTTGTGGGCACCCAGATGGCTCAGTGGATTAAACGGCTGGCTCTTGATCTCAGCTCAGGGTTGTGAAATCAAGCCCCGTTTTGGACTCCATGCTGGGCATGAAACAGATTTTAATTAGGATAAAAAAAAAAGAGGGGAGATGAGCCTGAGAGCCCCGTTTTCTCCATGGTGAATTTTCTACCTCATGACAATGAACAATTAAACCAACTTGTTCATTCTCAGGTGTGCTCCTGATGGTCTTTGGCTGGAGGCATTAACAGCAACTCATCTGAGCGCTGTGAGGAATATATATATATATATATATATATATATATATATATATTGTACTTGGAATGAAAAATTCCTGGGGCTCCCACTATACCTGTAGTACGTGAGTATCACCCCCAAGCTACAAGGAAGATATTGAGTTTCAGAAAGGTGAAGGAATTTGCTCAGGGTCCCACAGCTGGTGAGTGCAGAGCTGCAGAATGACAAGGGTCACTCATGAGTCTTTGTAGGGGAGGGAGTTTCCTGTGTGGATTCAGAATACAGGTCCTAACATAATTACGATAGATATTTGACCCTACGGGTGGATTTATTCTTTCAAGTCTGTGCCTTTATGGATCATTCGGGATTTGAGGTTTCACTGAGGCATGCTTCATTTACTGTGCAGCCTCCTTCTTTGTGTGCAGGAGATACCATGTTTCTGGGCTCTTCTTGGACCCAGACTTATCTGCTCTGTACTGTTAAAATCAGAAACAAATGGCATCCAGCCTCAAAACTTTTACAAACAAAGCTTAATTTGGCTTATTTTGCAAGGCTAACTTGAACCCAGTCATTTCTTGCTTGTACCTTTGGAAGGCACAAGTTTAATTGTTCAAACAACAGTAATTCAGCTTATTTTGCAAGGTCATCTTGAATTGGATGATTTCTTGCTTCAGCCTGTGGAAAGGACAAATGAAATTGAACTCTTTCCATGGTTGATATGAGGTAACCACTGAAAACTGAATATTGTAGCCAATCCTTGTGAAGATTAAGCAGTCACTGCTTTCTCATGACATAGCTACCTTATAATAAGCTATCCCTGAGCCTTGCACCTTGTGGTTTAAAATACTTCTGGTGTGCAAACTGTCTTTTGACTTGTGCACAAGAAATTTCTACTAATTTCTACTTCCTTGATTCATTGGTTTTACTTTTGCTGTCTTGAAACTTTGTTATTTCTTTGCCAAAATTACTTAAGACTGTGACAGATGGACAAAACCATTCTTGATGAGGCTCCAGAATATTGCCTGCTAGTATCATCTTTAAAGAAAATTTAACTCAGATTAGGAAGTTAGGGTGCTCATCATGTGGATCAGAATTGTATCTTGGACGGGAAGTTCCAAGGTCCAGCTGCAGATCTCAAATCCCGTGGAATGGAGAAGTTCAGGCAAGCCCATGTCGTTACCTAGGCGAAGATGAGCTCTGCCTGTAACCAGACTCTGTGTCTCATCTCCTGCAGTCACACAATGAACCTGTTCCAGTCACTTCTGTCTTCAGGTCATAATTTTGACATCAGGTAAAATTATTCGAGAATTAGATTCAGAAGAGTGTTGTGCCATTTTTGACAAAAACTAACTTCTTAGCTCTGTCTGAAAGACAAATTAACTCATGGTAGAAATAAAATATGGAGTTTAAAATATTACTTTGTCTCATAATTTCCTCAAAAATCACTAAATCCTGCATTGATTTAACTTAAAATTGTCAAGATAAATGGAAGAGTCATTATAACTTACCTCATTGGATGCCCTCTAAGAAATTATTTAGACAAAATGTAGGTTAGTTCTCATTAAAATATATAACATTTTCTAAGGACTTGTGTATTTTCAAATTCTTTAGTTCTGACTTTCAACTCTTTTGCCCTGCTACAAAGTCAATCATTATGCATTGGTTAATTGTACTAAAAAGGCCAAGGCCTCTCCCATCTTGCAGTAATTAGAGATGCCTCACAGCAATCAACCAAGTCCAGCGAAGCAAATTAAGAAGAGGGTGGACTTGGTCATCAAATAAATGTTTACTGTTATTGTAAACTGCTTTTCACTTTATAAGCTGTATCACCTTGGGTAACTCACTCAGAATATACAAGCTTTAGTGTACTTTTCTATAAAACGCGATGAAAACCATTATGTGATAGTTATATGATGAAATGAAATTATAAGGAAGTACAAATTATAAGGTTTAAATACATTCTAGTGTGTGCACATGGCAAATACTCCCAAATGATGACAACTGTATACTGACAAAGATTAATCGTTCTAGGCCAGCGATGGCTTATAGCTTTTCCCTCATCATCCAATCTTCCCCCTGCGGCAGTGTAGGTTTGTGAGAGCCTGTTAAGCAAGGGAGCACCAAGAGATCACTAGGATATAGAATTTTCTTTGAAGGATATTGTATCAGTCAGCTTTTTCTATATAATACCCCACTCCAAAATGCAACGATTTCAGATAACGTTTTAGTATTTTCTCAGGATTCTGTAAGACAGAAAGTTGTGTCACGCCCCCAGGGCACTCTGTGTCCTGGGTGAGCTCCCTTGTCTTCAGGTGTTTACATGTCTGTGGCATCAACTGCTTCAGCCCAGTCTACTGAGCCACTCCATTTAGGCTCATCATCCAGTAGAGTGGCTTACACTTACCCACAAGGTATGGGAAGACTCCCTAGTGCAAGAGAGAAGCTGCAGGGCTTCTTTAGCCTAAATTTAGACTCACAACACCACTTCCCCTACATTCTAGTAGTCAAAACAAGTCACAGAGCTATGTCATTCAAGAGGTGAGTTAATGTTGCATATTTTTTCTTTTTAAGATTGTATTTTTTATTTTTTTTAGAGGTGAGTTAATGTTGCATATTTTTCTTTTTTAAGATTGAATTTTTTATAAGATTGTATTATTTTTATTTATTGTATTTTTATGAGAGACACACAGAGAGAGGCAGAGACACAGGCAGAGGGAGAAGCAGGCTCCTCTAGGGGAGCCAGAAGTGTGACTGGATCCCAGGACCCCAGGATCAAGACTTCATCCAAAGGCAGACACTCAATCGCTGAGCCACCCAGGCGCCCGAATGTTACACTTCTTAATAGAATGAGCTGCAAAGAATTTAGGATCATTTCTTTCAACTTAGCACAAATGTTCTCTGGCGTTGGAGAATAAAACTTCAATACATTTTGCATGTGAGAGTTGGTGTGCTGCCATATATGAAATGAATCCCACCCATTTACCCACTAACTTTTAGTTTCTCCCCATACCTATCTCAAAGGAGATGGGAACTAAGAACTGTTGAATTCCAACATGCACTAGATGCTATGATATTTTCTCACCAAAACCCTTTTAGGATTTACAGATGAAAGCACAGAAACTTTGAGAATTATAAGTGACTTCCTTATGGTCACCAAGCACAGTCTGATGCAAAGACCTGTGTACTATTATCCAGTCACATGGCCTCTCAAATGACAGAGTTTATTTTGGAGGCTGTTCTTAGGCAAACAAGCTTGAGGGATGGAATAGAAACAGATCCATCAGGGTACCCACCTCAGAGTGTCCATAGGCTCTAACTGACCAATGGGCTACTTACAACCAGGCGTCATTACCAAAATAGGGGGAGTTCCATAGATTGCCATACCTCCTCCTCATCCCCCTTAGAACATTGCCCCCACCCTCTGCTCCTTGCAGTTAGCCTCTCCTCTGAGAGCAGGTCCCCCTGCTGCTCCCTTGTGGTGTATTCAATAAACTTTCTTCTCCTTTCTTTTGCCTCAGGTGAATTCTTTCACCTCCCTAGCCACAGGCTTCCACTGGGTTGTTGAGCCACATTTCAGGGCCCCATCTGATGGAGAGACACTCAGTTTAGGCACCACATTAATGAAGCAGACAGACATTGCAAAGATAATTTTTCTGTTTTTCATTTAATATCACTGCCACCTATCCTTTGCCACCAACAACTCCTGTATGTATGAACTAGTTACTTTCTGTCTTTACTTGCTGAAAAACCTGAAACATTGCTTCCAAGGGCAGAGATTCCACTATTGCTCAAGGGAACTCTTCAGTTCAGCTGAATAGGTCCTTTGATGAGGCCTGTGTGCTAGGGCTAGAGTCTAGAATCCACAAGTGCTTTTTGAATGGAAGCTCTTAATTCAGGAGGCTAGAAACTGCTGGCCTAGAGACAGATGAGGTTCTTCAGGTCCAGCGGTGATTGGTTCTCTTTCCAAGAACTCTCCTATGGTAATAGGTTATTGATGTAGTTTGAAGAGGTGGGGTTCTGATAAGATGGCGAGAAAAGAATGCTTGAGATGTCTTGTGTGCAGAAAGGTATTTTTATTAAAGCACGGGGACAGGACCCATGGGCAGAAAGGAGCTGCCCTGGGCTGGTGAGGAGTGTGGATGATACCATTTCAAGTTGGGAGGGGGTTAGGGACAGCACAAGCCTCCAAGGGGTTTGGAAACAGCTTTCCCGACTCTTGAGGGGACGGGTTCTTGTTAGGAAAACGTCATTTACTACTGTTGAGTGACTCCTCATTCAGGAGACCCTTCGTGGTCTCCACCACCACGTCTCCAGGTCCACGTATATCAGTGGACTATATGCTTGGAGGATGATTCCTAACATTATCTGGGCAGGTGGGGTGGTGTTGGTAGGAGCAGATAAAGGGAGCTTCCAAAGGAAGAGAAGTTCCTTTAATGGAGAAGCCCTTTAAAGTGGATTCACTGGACCCTGCGGGATCAGGCTAAGATTGCCTTTAGGTCTTAGCAAAGTGTCAACATCTATGCTACCTAGCTCCCACAGGATGGTCACTTTACCTGTTTCAAGGACTTGTGAATGGACTGTAGAAAATAAGGAGATTTAATTATTTCTTTTGCCTTTTTTTTTTTTTTTTTGCCATATCATTTATCATGAGCATTCATTATACAGAAATACTTATCATTACTCGGCAAATCAAATGCAAATGACTTAAATGAAATTTTAAATATAATTATTTATTTTAAATGACATTTAAAAAAATTAGATGTCAGCACATATATTTAAAACATTTTGCCTCGAAAGTTTTAAATTGAGGGATCCCTGGGTGGCGCAGCGGTTTGGCGCCTGCCTTTGGCCCAGGGCGCGATCCTGGAGACTCGGGATCGAATCCCACATCGGGCTCCCGGTGCATGGAGCCTGCTTCTCCCTCCGCCTGTGTCTCTGCCTCTCTCTCTCTCTCTGTGACTATCATAAATAAATAAAAATTAAAAAAAAAATTAAAAAATAAAAAAATAAAAAAAAAGAAAGTTTTAAATTGGGATTGAACCAGAATTTAAAAATATAAATGATACAGAAGTAGAATTCTACTGTTCTAATAATCGACAATATTGGGGAAAAGTAATCCATATGAGTGTGAATTTTGGAATTTTGAAAAATACTTTAAAGTGGTATGTTATAAAATCTTATTTACAACAATGGAATTGATTACAAATATTTTTATTAGAGTATTTCTCTAAAACGATCTGTAGTATAAACCTTGGCTATTGGTTTTCTTTTTTTGGTAATGGGATTGTCCTAATGGTGCCTGATTGGGGGAGCATCCACTTCAAAGAAGCATCTACTTCAAAGGCTAATTAAAATCAGCAGGCTGCCAGCCAAAAGGCTAGAGAAGGAGCCAACTGCCCCACTGTGATGATTTTGTTTGTTTTAGAGATTTAGTCGATTTAGGTAACTGACTCCATGCTCCTTCATTTTTGCTCTTCCTAAGCCTTAATTTCTCCTTTGATGTTTTAAATTCACCAACCTGAAGTGGATTTTCAAACCTCTGGGCTCCTACTCTCAGCCTCAGTAAAGGCAGGACCTAGGTTTGCTCCTCCCCATCCCCACCCATGACTTCACTGTAAGGCCCCAGGAGTGCTGTGTAATTTCCAAGATTTGTAAGTAATAAGCCTTGTCTCTCTCAAAGTTTCCCATTGGGTATTGCTGAGGACATCTTGGATCTTCTTAAGAATCCAGGAGTTGATTCCAACAACATTGTTTATGGAAAGCCTGAGGCAGGCACAAAACACCATCTCATTAAAAGAAAAGATGTGTCATGCACCTGAGAGATGATAGATTTGAGAGGGCTTAGAGTGTGCTCTGAAGAGAGAGAGAAGGTGGAGAGAATGAACCCAAAACCCATTCAGTCTCTTCTTTCACTCTGTGCACTCCTTCTTACCTTTGCCTTTGAGATGCAGGAAGATTGAAGTCCACAGAATTTTTGCAAACCTCTATAACAGAAGGCCTTCATGTGGTAGTAATATAATATCACACAGAAACCTGGTTCATACAAAGAAGTGAAAAGCATTGGAAAAGGCATAAATCAAGGTTAGGTAGAAAAATCATCTTTTCTTTCTTCTCTCATTGAAAAAAAAAGTTTCTCAACCATAGAACTATTGTTATCTTGAGCAGGATTATTTTTTTTTTTACCGATACATAATTGACACATAGCATTATATTAGCTTCAGTTGTATAGCATAATGATCTGATATTGTATACATTGTGGAATGATCACAGTAAGTCTAGTTAACATCCATCAGCATACCTAATTATACATTCTTTTCTTATGATGAGAACTTTTAAGATTCATTCTCTTAGCAACTTTCAAGTATACATTTTTTAATAATGAATTTCCTTTTTATTGGTGTTCAATTTGCCAACATACAGAATAACACCCAGTGCTCATCCCCTCAAGTGCACCCCCTCAGTGCCCACCACCCAGTCACCCCCACCCCCCGCCCTCCTCCCCTTCCACCACCCCTGGTTCCTGCCCCAGATTTAGGAGTCTTCATGTTCTGTCTCCCTTTCTGATATTTCCTACCCATTTCTTCTCCCTTCCCTTCTATTCTCTTTCACTATTATTTATATTCCCCAAATGAATGAGACCATATAATGTTTGTCCTTCTCCGATTGACTTACTTCACTCAGCATAATACCCCCCAGTTCCATCCACGTTGAAGCAAATGGTGGGTATTTGTCGTTTCTAATGGCTGAGTAATATCCCATTGTATCCATAGACCACATCTTCTTTATCCATCATCTATCGAAGGACACCGAGGCTCCTTCCACAGTTTGGCTATTGTGGACATTGCTGCTAGAAACATCGGGGTGCAGGTGTCCCGGCATTTCTATGCATCTGCATCTTAGGGGTAAATCCCCAGCAGTGCAATTGCTAGGTCTAGGGCAGGTCTATTTTTAACTCTTTGAGGAATCTCCACACAGTTTTCCAGAGTGGCTGCACCAGTTCACATTCCTACCAACAGTGTAAGAGGGTTCCCCTTTCTCCACATCCTCTCCAACATTTGTGGTTTCCCGCCTTGTTAATTTTCCCCATTCTCACTGGTGTGAGGTGGTATCTATTGTGGTTTTGATTTGTATTTCCCTGATGGCACTGATGGAGAGCATTTTCTCATGTGCTTGTTGGCCATGTCTATGTCTTCCTCTGTGAGATTTCTGTTCATGTCTTTTGCCCATTTCATGTTTGGATTGTTTGTTTCTTTGCTGTTGAGTTTAATAAGTTCTTTATAGATCTTGGAAACTAGCCCTTTATCTGATACGTCATTTGCAAATATCTTCTTCAAATATACATTTATTTGTTAACTATTAATAGTTAACTATTGATGATATTGATAATATCAATACATTAGTAATAATGCTGTGGTTTGAGGTTGGTAAGGTTAGGAACCAAAGGCCAAAAAAACAAAAAATTCTTGAGACTTTTTGGTTCAAAAAACCTTTTTTGAATATCACATGGAATAGGACCTCTGGGTAGACAGAGCTGCATCATAAGGGGGAGGAGTGACTGACTAGACACTTTGGAGTTTGGGGAGATAAAGACAAGGGAAGTTTTAAAAAGGATTTTCATATGTTAAAGAAGACTTACAGGATTCTGGAGGCCTGACTATCCTCATGCTGGAGATGTTGTTTTTCTCTAGAAGGCATTAACCTTAGGATTGGGAGTCCTGGAGGAATGTTTTATTCTACCTCCCTCAAGTATTTGTCAATGGGCTGCAAATTATAAGGAGATTTAATTTTAGCTACATTTCATTTGCCATTGTTCACCACATCAATAATACATCATTAACTATTGATAATACTAAGTTTACTATTTACAGTTATATGGATAATCCTTTTTTGTAGGAATCTTTCCTGCTCACTGTAGGCTGTTTAGCAACATTCCTGCCCTCTGCCTGATAGATATCAGTAGCCTACCGCCCAGTTGTGCCACCAGAAAGTATCTCCAGACATCGTCAAATGTTACTTGGGGGTATTATTGTTGTATAAGTTAACAGACTCTGTAAAGCAAAAATAGTAGCAATGCATTGTGTTTTTATGGGATATGAAAAAGTAAAGTATATTGATGTGGAAATGTTAGAGTTTGGAGCCAACAGCCAAGAAAGAATTCTTAAGACATCTTCAGCACTAAAAGGCGGTTTGCCTAAGTTTGCCTTTGCCCTTAGCAAAGTGTCAGCATTGATTGAGGTAGCTGAGCTCCCAGAGGAAGATCACTTGGGCTGTTGTAAGAACTTGTCAATGGGCTGTAGGAAGGAAGGAAATTTAAGTTTTTCTTTTGCCTTTTTTTTTGCCACTTCATATATGACAACAGTTGCACAAAAAAGTGGGGAGGGAAATTTAGAGTACACTGATCTAAGTTCTTGCATTAGAATTTGAACACGGACTATATTTATATGCAGTAAATCGTCGGGCAACTGCTAACCCAAAAGTAAGCAGGAAAAGATTAAAAAGTGAGCACATATCTAATATAATTAATAGAAAATATTTAGCAAAAATAATCCAATCATTTAAATAATTGTATCAAATAGACTTGGTATAAACATATATTCAACAATAGGTTATGGGAATGAATAAAAATGGTGCGATCAAACCATCATCTGTTTATAAGTAACCCATTTATAGCCACATATAACCACATAGCCACATTAAAAATAAAAGGAGGAGAAAGTTATACCATGTAAACAAAATCCAAAGAAAACTGGAATAATTATGTCAATATCAGAAAACGTAGATGTCAGAACAAGGAATATTATGAGGGATTAAGGGAGATATCCCTTAATGATAAAGGGGTTATTTCTCCAAAAAGACATCACAATTCTAAGTTAGTGTATATTTAATGACAGTTTCAATATATAGAGACAAAAAGCTGATAGAAAGAAAAAGAGAAAGAAAAGTCCAAAATTATGGTTGGAGGCTCTACACTCATTTTTGAGTATTTGACAGAAAAATTAAACAGAAAGTCAATAAAGCTATGGGGTAGCTGAGCAATACTATCAACTACTTGAGTACATTTATAGAACACTTCACCCACTGTTGTGCCCAAGATTGTGAATCCCAGAAACCACCAAGGAGCTGACACGGATGCAAACACAGGAGGGTTTATTTACAAGCTCTAGCTTGGGTCCATGTATACCCGACACAGAGGAGCAGGGACTTGGACCCCGAAGTGGGTTTCAGCTTAGTTTTATGGGCTGGTCTAGGGGACCTCCAGAAGGGGGGGGAGGAATTTCTCAAATTCTGTTTACATTCTGATATGGGGTTTTCAAGGGCATTGAGCTCTGTTTTCATTCTAATATAGGGCTTCCAGCCCTTGCCTTGGGCTCTGTTCTCATTCTAATATGGGGCTTTCTAGGACATTAAGCTGTAAGCTGTTTTTTTTTTCCTGTAACTGAAGTAAGGTAAAGTTCAGCTCTTATTCACAGGGGCCTGGGATGGCTGTACTTGTGCTAACGCTGAACTTAAAGTGGAATGGCATTATTTTTCTCGGCCTCCACACCACATCAAAAATACATATTTTTTTTTCAAATGGGTGTGGAATACTCGCAAGATAGACCATATTCTGACAAAAGAACAAACCTCAGAAATGTTAAAATATTGAATTTATACAGTGCATATATTTTCTTGGATCATAGAGAATTTAACCAGTAAGGAACAGAAGAAAAATATATGGAAAGCCCTAGAAGAATACAGGGGAAAATGTTCTTGCCATTTGCCTTGGCAATATGTGTTTGGATATGACATCTCAAACACAAACAAGAAAAACAACAATCAACAAAACGGTACTACATCAAACTGAAAAGCTTCTGCACAGGAAAGGAAACAATGAACAGAATGAAAAGGTAATATCAGAGCAGGAAAAAATTAAATAAATCATATATCAAATAAGGAGTTAACGCCAGGATGCCTGGGTGGCTCAGTGGTTGGGCGCCTGGCTTTGACTCAGGTTGTGATCCCAGGATCCGGGATGGAGTCCAGCATCTGGCTCCCTGTGAGGAGCCTGCTTCTCCCTCTGCCGATGTCTCTGCCTGTCTCTCAGTGTGTGTCTCTCATGAATAAATAATAAATAAATAAATAAATAAATAAATAAATAAATAAATAAGTAAATCTTTTTTAAAGAGGAGTTAATGCCAAAATATAAGAGAATTCAGAAAACTCAATAACAAAATTGTCAATTTGATTTAAAAGTGAGCAGAGGAATTAATGGACACTTTCTAAAGAAGCCATCCAAATGTCTAATGGGTACCTGAAAAGATGCTCAGCATCACTTCTCATCAGGGAAAAGCAAATCAAAACCACAATTAGGATATCACCTTACATATGCTGGAATGACTGTCCTCAAGAACACAGAAGATAGGGCAGCCCCGGTGGCACAGTGGTTTAGCGCCACCTTCAGTCCAGGGTGTGATCCTGGAGACCTGGGATCCAGTCCCATGTTGGGCTCCCTGCATGGAGCCTGCTTCTCCCTCTGCCTGTGCCTGTGCTGTGCCCCTCTCTCTCTCTCTATGTCTCTCATGAATAAATAAATAAAATCTTTAAAAAGAAACACAAAAGATGGAGTGCTTGAGTGACTGGCAGTTGAACATCTGCCTTCTGCTCAGGTCTTGATACCAGGGTCCTGGGATAGAGCCCAGCATCAGGCTCCCTGCTCAGTAGGGCAAGGATGTAGACAGAAGGGAACCCTTGTATATTGTTGGTAGAAATACATATCGGTTCATCCACTATGAAAACAATATGGAGTTTCCTCAAAAAAATAAATGTAGAACTATCATATGATCCAGCAATTCCATTCTGTGTATATACCCAAAGGAAATTGAAACAGAATTTCAATTTCTGTTTGCCAGATTTATTGCAGCATTATTCACAATATCCAAGATATGGAAACCACCAAAGTGCCCATCAATGGATGAATGGATAAAGAAGATGTGTTTGTGTGTGTGTGTGTGTGTGTGTGTGTATATATATATACACACACATATATATATATAATATACATATGGAATATTATAGCTATTAGAAACATATCTTGCCGTTTGCAAAAACATGGATGGACCTTGAGCAAATTAAGCTAAGTGAGATAAGTCAGACAGAGAAAGCAAGTACTGTATGGTATCCTTTCAAGGTGGAATCTAAAAAGTCACCAATAAGAAGAGTAAAACTATGGTAACGAGGGGATAAGAGTGGTGGCATAGGACAAATGTTGTTTAGGGTACAAACTGGCAACAAGTAGTAAATCTAATGCATGGTATAGTGAATAGAGATAACAATATTGTATTTTAATCATCCAACATGCAAATATTAATAATAGGAAACCTCACTAAAATGGAGTTGTGAGGATAGAAGGGGAAGCTCAAACCAGTACCACCCGATGCCTGTTAAGGACCATAACCGAATTCTCAACAGGAGAGAATCAATTACAGACTCCAACAGGAAAAGATGTACCTTGCACCTTCTACAAGAAACAGACTATCCCAGCAGCTCAGACAATGAGTATCATCACCTACATTCTTCCTTTTCTGCAATGCATTTTTGTTCAAAACAACCCTTCCCAACTTCCTCTTTCTTTTCCACAAAATAATGTTCCTCTCCTTTTTTTTGTTGACCTAGCTGATAGTTTTTACCAAATCTTGTTTTCTCCCAAATTGCAATTCTCTGTTATTCCTGAAGAAACCCATTTTGCCAGTAAAATAGCTGTTTTGTTTTTAAGTTCAACACTTATTAAGAGAGTAGAACTTTATTATTCCAACTATTAAAAAGGATAATTTTATAATGTGATAGAGATACCAAATATTGATAAAATGGCAATCACATTAAATATGTAAATGTGTTAAATTAACAAGTTGTACACCTTCAACTTATACAATGTTATGTATCAAATATATTTCAGTATAAAATGAAAAAATAGAAAATAAAATAAAAAGGAATACTTTAAAATCTATTAAACAAATTAAAATTTTAGTTTAAAACTGTCTAATATAGAGAACTCTAAGACCAGATGACTCCACTGGCAAATTTTACCAAACACTGAAGAAATAAATAATACCAATTCTATAGGACTTCTCCATAATTTAAGAAAAGAGAAAAACATATCCCAACTCATTTTACGAGGTTAATATTTCCCTGATACCAAAACCTGACAGATATTACAAGAAGAACAAACAATAGTTGGTATTTATATATACCAACTCTAAATTAAATACTATCAAATAGGGATCCCTGGGTGGCGCAGCAGCGGTTTAGCGCCTGCCTTTGGCCCAGGGCGCGATCCTGGAGACCCGGGATTGAATCCCACGTGGGGCTCCCGGTGCATGGAGCCTGCTTCTCCCTCTGCCTATGTCTCTGCTTCTCTCTCTCTCTCTCTGTGACTATCATAAATAAATAAAAAAATTAAAAAAAAAATACTATCAAATAGAACCCAATAATTACAGAAAAGCTTAATCATAATTAAATGGGATTCATCCATTAATGCCAAGGTTGTTCATCATGATATGACGTAACTTATCATACTAATAGCATGAAAAACACCCCACCATGTAATCATGTCAATAGATGCAAAAAAGCAGAGTTGACAGAGTCTTGACAGAGTTTAACCTCTTTTCATGATAAAAACTTTCAGCATGTCTTCAGCCTGATAAATGGCATCTACAAAAAACCTATAATCAACACCCCGGTTAAAAGTGAAGGACTAAATGCTTCCTGCTAAAAATGGCCACAAAACAGGATACGTGTTCTTACCACTCCAATTAAGTATCAGTTCAGAAAAACAAAACAAAAGAAACAAACAAATAACTGGCATACGGATTGGAAGAGAAGAAATAAAATATCTCTATTCATAGACAATATATTTATTTGTCTATGTATAAAATCCCAAAGAATCTATAAAACTTACTACAGTAGATGAGTTTAGTAAGGTTAGAGTTTGAAGATCAATATACAAATATTTATTTTATTTCTATTTACTTGCATTAAACAATTTAAGAATAAAATAAGTACCACTTACATAGCACTAAAACCCATAAAATATTTCACTAGAAGTTTTATATAAAATATACAAATCTGCATAAAAGAAATCAAAGACCTAAAATACCCTGTTCCTTGATAAGATGACTCAATACTATTAAGGTGTCAATCTCTTCATTTGATCTATAGTTTCAATATCTTTCTATTTAAATTCTCAGCAGGATTTTTTTTGTACAAACTGACAAAGGAATTCTAAAATTTATATGGAAATGCAAATAAAAGAGAAGAAATTAGCCAAACTCCGATAAGTGTGGCTTATTGAAAAAGCAAAACAGAGTTGGAAGACTCATGTTCCCTGATTGCCAGATTTATTCTAACACTAAAGTAAGACAGTATTGTATTGGTGAAAGGACAGGCATATTGATCAATAAAACAAAGTAGTCTCAAATTAGTCCACATATATATATAGTCAACTGATTTTGCCATAGTGCAAAAACATTTCAGTGAAGGATAGACTTTTCAACAAATGGTGTTGGAAAATTGGATATGACATTATTACGAAAGCAAATTATAAGGATAGGGAAAGGGGTTGACTATAAGGGGCACAAAGAAATATTTTGGAGTGATAAAACTATTTTACATCTTGATCATGGTGGTGGTTGCATGATTATATACATTTGTCAAAACTCACAGAATTGTGAATTAAAAAGGGTGAATTTTATTTTCTCTATCTATAGATAGATAGATATCTTAATTTAAAAAATGGAAAAGCAACCAAAATCATAACTATCAAAATGCAAATTATAATTAGAAAAAATTATAATGAAAAATATGGAAGAACTCTAATCCAAGACCCACAAAATACAACTGAGTAAAATTTAAAAGATCTAAAACATTTATATATATGTAATACATATATATAATGAATTTAAATCTTCAATATTTTTAAGAGGTTAATTCTCTTAACTTAGTTTATGGAGTTAAGATAATTCTCTCAAGTTAGTTTATGGAGTCAATCAATATCTTAGCAGGATCCTCCCTCCTCCTACTTCTTTTCCCTCTTTAGATATAGCTGGACTAAATAAATTTATATAGATATGCAAAGGATCTGGAATAGCCAAAACAATTTTCAAAAGAAGAAAACCTTGTAGAACTTAAACTTTAGGGATATGATGGGGTAGCATACAGCCCAATTAGCAGTGATCCAGTGTCCTTGCTGCCCAAATCACATAAAAAAGATGATGTTTAAAAAAAAAAAAAGGTGATGTGATGTGATTACTACTTCCAAAATATGGGAATTTATTTTCTCATTCTCCCCCCACTCTCCTGCCATGGATTAATATAATGAATGTAATGAAATATCTTGTTTCTTAAAGCCATTCAGATTTTTGCAGCTGAAAAGGAGAGATTGTTGTTCAGTTATCTGAAGGATAACTGAATACAAGCTGTCATAAATCTGGAAGAGCTTCGTTCTTTGAAAACCTCGGCAGAAGTGTTCTAGGAGAATAATGAAACAAGTTTTTGTAGGTGAAAGCATGTGCTTCTAGTGTGGGGCGAGTAGATACGTTTCTCAGGGTCCCTGTCCAGGCTACAAGTGTGCTGAGGTCATCCTAGACTTTTGAGAAGGCTCTTATCCAGCCTTGTATTTCTCAATACCTTGGCATACACCACTGCCATTGCTGGCAGGCTGTGAGGTGACAAGAGACTGTAAGTGTACAATCAGAACTAAGATGAAATTTACCACTCAAGTGTCCATGTCATTTGGATGATAAATGTAGACACCATGAAAGCCTACCTGCCTTTTTTTATTGATGGGGAATGATCCTTTGTGCCTCAATGTGTCTCTTCCAACTACAGACTTGAGGAAATATCTTATCTCCTCAGACTACAGAGTATGGGAGAAAGTATTGTCTCCTTAGGTAAAGGAAATGCAAGCTGAAAGAAGGAAATACCTATGTAGATTAAACAGTGTGGGTGAGAAGAGTAATTATAAGGCACGTAGTAAGATCAGGAAAAGACGAGAGTTCTTCCTTAGTTCTGCTTGTTCATCATTCCTGGAGAATTTTAGATTCACATTGTAATTTTAGAATTTTATGTAATATTTGATTTCTCTTTTTTCTCTTAGCTTTTCATGTTACACTAAATTAAAATTATTAATACTGAAATCAGAGACGATGGGATAAATCATCTCCATAGAAGAACAAAATATTTCCCAAAAGAAGCAGCATTTTTATAAATTAAGCAGTACAGTGGATACAAAAGCTAATTATTTATAAAAAGTACATGGCATAGTGTCAGATACACACACACTTAATCATTTATTGTTTATTTATGAAAATTTTGAATACTGACTTTCAGAAACATTATTAATTTTTAGGTTGTCATGTAGATCTTGATGGAAACTGCATTAAATCCATATATTTATATTATATTTCTCACTGTGAACATTGTATTCTGCAGGACTTTTCCAACTTTGGTGTAGTTTTGTAATGTTTTCTCTGATGACTCTTTACATCGTTGTTAAATATATGACTTAGTATTTTGGCTTTTTTTTTTTTTTTTACTGTTTCCTTTTTAGTGGATACGTTTTTCTTCTCATACATCTAAACATTTTTTTCTTATGCTCCTTCGTGGCTTAGTCTGCCACAGACCAATGATGCTGCCTCCCACGCGGTTTTCATTTGTCTGAGAGGAACGCACCCAATGTCTTATATTATAAGACATTGGGTGCGTTCACTTAAACCCAATTTCCACACAAAGATTGTCAGCAGAGCCTGGCTAGAGAGAACTGGGTTATAGAATTGCAGATTTGGGTGAAAAAAACATGATAGCATGGAGAATATGGGTGTGCCTTTCAAAGTGCTCTGCTTCTCTATTGATAAAAATGTTCCATATGCAAAGAGAAGCAAAGGGCTCAGCAATCAGATGAGGGAATACATATTACCCCTCTGATCTAGGTCACAGTGCGTCTGCCCTTAAACCAAGGGCGGGCTCACAGTCATAGGTTGGTGGGGTAATGACAGCTATTAATACTGACATCTTAAAGTGTTTCCACTTCTAGAAACACAGAGGATGCTTTATTTAATTATGTCTGCTCAGTTTCAGGATATCCTCCGCTCACCGATCTGCCAATAAACCCCCAAATCAACTACACATTTGACCTGAATCAATCAGGTGTAAGCCTGATTCTTGCAGTTTTCAGCGTCAAACAACAATTTCTGGGACATGTAAGTGGTGCAAAGGAAATCAGGGAGGGAGGGAGGGAGGGGGTGGATCCAGCCCTTTGCCTTCGTTTCCTATTGCTGGTTAGTTTCCTGTAGGTGAGTAGGGCAATGGCAGGACCTAAAGCATGAATGGCTGTTCCCTACTCCCTTCCTTCCTTCCTTCCTTCCTTCCTTCCTTCCTTCCTTCCTTCCTTCCTTCCTCCCTCCCTCCCTTCCTCTCTCTCTCTCCCTCCCTTCCTTCCTTCCTTCCTTCCTTCCTTCCTTCCTTCCTTCCTTCCTTCCTTCCCACCTAATATAAAGAAAGCCAGGCTATTTTAGTTTTGACACGGAGACTTTCCTCCCTGAGGTATTGGATCCCGATCAACCAGGCTAGTGAGAAAGTGAATAAAGACAGATTGCCAGGTTACCCTCGAGACCCAATAATTAATTGAGAAAAATAGTGATGATGATCAAAATCATAATCATAATCATAATCATAATCATAATCATAATCATAATCATGTTTGCAGAGTGATTTCTATATGCCAGACACTCTTGTAAGTGCTTTTCCTATACTAACTGTCTTCATCTTCATGATACCATGAGGTAGGCATATTATTATCATCTCCCTTTCCCATTATACCAGCAAGGAAATTGTAGCATGGACATTGCCTAAGGCTGTACCATCAGGAAGGAGTGGTGCCAGAATTCAAACTCAGGCAATCTAACCTCAGGGTGATGTGCTAGAGGGGCAGCTGTGCTGCACTGTGAACCAGAAGGACATTTGTGCCACACTCCACTCACAGGCGCTAGGCCACAAATTCTCCTAAAGAAGGAATTGCTTAGACCTCGGGCCACATATGTACACCTTCCAGTGCCTCCACCTGGCAGTGTTTTACCACGATAAGCCTGGGCAACTTGGGGTAGAAAAGAGCTCTTCCTCCTCTCTCTGTTTCTCATACCTGACAGCATTTTGTTCATGCGTGTGTGGATGAACACTCCTGGTCAGTTCTAGTGTCATTTACTAAGGGTTCTTCAAAGAGATGATACGTTTTGGAGACATCCATGCTCAGCTGAAGATTCTGAAGTTGTATTCAGTCAGACTAGACTAGGTTCAAACTCTTGGAGGCCAACACCACTCTCCAGCTTCATCAAAATCCCAACAAGTGTTCCTGTGCCGAGACCATTGCTAACTGCAGCCAGAGTCCAGGCTTCCCGCCCATCACAGAAGTTTCAACAAAAGTTGCGGTGCCTTCACTCAGACGGGGCGTTTCTTCTGAAAGTTTCCTTTTGCAGGGAAAGGAACGTCAGCAGTGTTCGTGGGTTCTGAATTTAAGGCTTTATTGGATTTGAGGAGTGTTCATGTTTTTCTTCTTTGTATCTGGGAGGTACAAAGGAGTAATTCTTTTAGTTCTCTGAAGTGAGTGGATCAAAAAGGCACACGGTGAAGGGAAATGAGAGATAGAAATGACTAAGATCTATACAAGGATTGCAAAGTGGGCGGGAGCCCAACCAAGTTCAGAAACTTTGTGGCCATGATCCCTGGGGGACCATGACATCCTGTGGGAGAGAAGAAAGGCAGGGGAGTCCCAGTGGGGACGGCATGGACAGTAACTTCAGAAATTCTGCACGATGCTCCATAAACAGCATACACCGATGCATACACCGATTTTTCTGAACTGAGATGTTAATAGAATTTCTCTCCCCTGCTCTGTCTGCCTCCACAGGTTTGGGTGTGCCTTCTTGACGTTTTAGTGGGAGACTAAACCAGAGACAAATGACGCTGGCTTCCCTCATTTGCCTGTGAGCTGGGAGGAAATGTATTTAACAGCGTATCATGGTTTCATGTAAATGTGGGCTCTGCAAAGATTGATGTCATCATCCTTCCTCTTCTACCTCAACCCTGGTCTAATAACTATTTCCTATGCCCAGACAGCTTCTCCCTTCCAACAACCATCCAGGGTGTTACTGTTTTTTCTGACGTTTTCAATGTAAATTTTAGACAATAATGTAGTGTTTGGTCGATTGTCCAAAAGTTTCACAAAAGAGGTGAGGACCATCAGGGCAAACTGTAAGTAAAGACATCCAAGGAGTGTAGGCTACTACTCCCAACTGTGAAGGCAATTTTCAGTTAAACACTGTACTTTACAGAACACCTTCCAGGCCTCTGAATCCAACATATTAATAACCACACTGCAAAATTTTCTAAACGCATTGGGGATGCCCATTACAATAAGTAGAATCTGGGATTGTTTGGCCCAATAGTGACAGTGTGTTCAGCTCTGGGCCAGACAGCCTTAGGGCCACTGTCTCAACATCTGAGAGACTGTGCTGGAAAGGTAAAGACTACATTAACCAGGAGGCTGGGCCTGTAGAGCCCCCCCCTGAACAGAGATGGGAACCGTGTTGACTGTCAACTCAGGGTCTGGGCTGTAAAGGATCCCCTGCTGGAGGTGAGCATATGAATACATGCTGGCCATCAGTAAGGGCACCTGTGTGTTTTCTAGAACACATAGCTCTTTAGGGCCTGGGCTAAATTATCCAGTACCCTCCTCTCCCTCCACTCTATTACTATTTAGCCAATGGCAAATCTGATAAATCAGCCCTCATTTGCCCTGTATTATAGAATTTTCTAAATGCACTAGCTGGTAATTTGAGCCAAGCTGGTTTCCATTGCTACTGACTCAAGAGCAATGTGGGAACTGAAGTATAAGAATAGGATTTTGAAAAAAAAAAAAAAAAAAAAAAAGAATAGGATTTTGTATTGCCATGCAAATTTATCAGTGAGGTAGTATATCTCACTACCCATTCATATACCTGTTCTTTGCTGGTGCTGACTAAAGATACATGACATTAAGGAGCTTTAAACGAGATTGGTACCATGAAAGGTTCACTTGTAGCTGTCCTGGATTTTCTCTATTACAGTTTGTTGTATCTTTCTCACTCTTGCTGAGGCATCATCCAGGAAGCTTGCAAGTTCTGTAATCTCTTTGTTCTGGTCAACTTCCTCTCTTTAAATTTAAGTGTAGTATTATGAATCTTTTCTGACCCTTGGACACTGAGAAGAAGCATCTCTCTGTTCCCTAGTTTACTAAAAGGGGCCTTCTGATCAACTGGAGACTCTGCTCACCCTAGCCAAGGATAAATTTCTCTGCTAATTACCTCAGTTATTGAGGGTTCCTTAATATGAGAGTTCTTACTATATCACATGGGGAAAATGAAGGACATGACTGAGCTTGCTGGGTTGCTTTGGCGCGATCTGCTGCACTGTGTCCAGTAATTCGGTGAAAGGCACTGTTGTCTTTTCCTACTCTGAGCATTTTGATGTGAACATCTCCTTCCCAGGAAGCCTTCATGCAGTCCTGGCAAATGGTGAAGAGATTCTGAGAAAGTTTCTAAAAACCTTTTCCATGATAGAAATTGGTTATTTCATATTGCTTTATCTGATGTCATTTGCAAATACCTTCTCCCATTCTGTAGGTTGTCTTTTAGTTTTGTTGACTGTTTCCTTTGCTGTGCAGAGGTTTTTTTATCTTGATGAAGTCCCAATAGTTCATTTTTGCCTTTGTTTCCTTTGCCTTTACCGACATGTCTTACAAGAGTTTGCTGTGGCTGAGATCAAGAAGCTTGCTGTCTTTTCTCCTGTAGGATTTTGATGGAGTCCTGTCTCACATTTAGATCTTTCATCCACTTGGAGTTTATCTTTGTGTATGATGCAAGAGAATGGTCCAGTTTCATTCTTCTGCATGTGGCTGTCCAATTTCCCCAATGCCATTTATTGAAGAGATTGTCTTTTTTCAGGGGATATGCTTTCCTGTTTTATTGAAGATGAGTTGACCATAGAATTGAGGGCCTATTTCTGGGTTTTCTATTCTGTTCCATTGATTGATGTGTCTGTTTTTGAGCCCTTGCCATAATGTCTTGATGATTACAGCTTTGTAATACAGCTTGTAGCCAGACATTGTGATGCTTCTGGCTCTGGTTTTCTTTATCAACATTTCCTTGGCTCTTTGGGGTCTTTTCTAGTTTCATACAAATCTTAGGATTATTAGTTCCAACTCTGTGAAGAAAGTCCATGGTATTTTGTTAAGTATTGCATTGAATGTGTAGATTGCTCTGAGTAGCATACACATTTTCACAATATTTATTCTTCTAATTCATGAGCATGTTATTTTTTTCCCCATCTCCTTGCATCTTTCTCAATTTCTTTCCCAAGTGTTCTATAGTCTTAATTTATAGATCCTTTACCCTCTTTGTCAGGTTTATTCTTAGTATCTTATGCTTTTGGGTGCAACTGTAAATGGAATCAATTCCTTAATTTCTCTTTCTTCAGTCTCGTTAGTGTATAGAAATGTCACTGATTTCTGGGCATTGATTTTATATGCAGCCACATTGCCGAATTGCTGTATGAATTCTAGCAATCTTGGGGTAGATTCTTTAGGGTTTTCTATGTACAGTATCTTATTATCTGCAAAGAGGGAGAATTTTACTTCTCTGCCAATTTGAATGCCTTTTACTTCTTTTTGTTGTATGATTACTAGGACTTCTAGTACTATGTTGAATAGGCAAGGGTAAGAGTAGACATTCCTATCGTGTTCCTGATCTTAGGGGAAAGGCTCTCTGTTTTTCCCCATTGAGAATGATATTTGCTGTGGGCTTTTTATAGATGGCTTTTAAGATGCTGAGGTATGTTCCCTCTATCCCTACACTCTGAAGAGTTTTGATCAGGAATGGATGCTGTATTTTGTCAAATGCTTTCTCTGCATCTATTGAGAGGATCATATGGTTCTTGTCTTTTCTTTTATTAATGTGATCTATCAAATGTAGAACCAATTTTGCATCCTAGGGATAAATCCCACTTGGTCATGGTGAACAACTGATCTCTTAATGTATTGTTGGATCCTTTTGGCTAGTATCTTGGTGAAAACTTTGGCATCCATATTCATCAGGGATATTGTTCTATAATTCTCCCTTTTGGTGGGGGTCTTTGAGTTTGGAAGTATTCCATTTCTATCCTTTGAAACAGCTTTTAGTACAGTAAGTAAATGCTTGATAGAATTCCCCTAGGAAGCCACCTGGCCCTGGACTTTTGTGTCTTGGGAGGTTTTTGATGACTGCTTTAATTTCCTCCCTGGTTATTGGCCTGTTCAGGTTTTCTATTTCTTCCTGTTTCAGTTTTGGTAATTTGTAGGTTTCCAGGAATGCAACCATTTCCTCCAGATTGCCTAATTTCTTCACATATAGTTGCTCATAATAAGTTTTAAAAATCGTTTGTATTTCTTTACTATTGGTTGTGATCTCTCCTCTTTCATTAGTGATTTTATTAATTTCAGCCTTTTTTCTTTCCTTTCTAATATGTCTGGCTAGGGATTTATATATCTTATTAATTCTTTTGAAGATAAGTCCTGGTTTCACTGATCTGTTCTACAGTTTTTCTGGTCACTATTTCATTGATTTCTGCTCTATTCTTTATTATTTCTCTTTTCTTGCTTGGCGTAGGTTGTATTTGCTGTTCTTTCTCCAGTTCCTTTAGGTGTAAAGTTAGCTTGTACATTTGCAATTTTTCTAATTTTTTGAAGGAGGCTTGTATTGAGATGTATTTCTCTCCTAGGACTGCCTTTCCTGTATCCCAAAGATTTTAAACAGTTGTACTTTCATTTTTGTTAGTTTCCATAAATCTTTTAAATTCTTCTCTAATTTCCTGGTTGACCCTTCATCTTTTAGTAGGATGCTCTTTAACCTCTAAGTGTTTGAGTCCTTTCCAAATTTCTTCTTGTGATTGAGTTCTAGTTTTAAAGCATTTTGGTCTGAAAATATGCAGGGAATAATCCTCATCTTTGGGCATGAGTAGTGACCTGATTTGTGACCCAGTATGTGGTCTATATTGGAGAAAGTTCCATGTGCACTTGAGAAGAATGTATATTCAGTTGCATTGGGATGGAATGTTCTGTATATATCTGTGAAACCTGTTTGGTCCAGTGTGTCATTCATGGCCCTTGTTTCCTTGGTTATCTTCTGCTTAGAAGACCTGTCCCTGACTGAGTGTGGAGCATTGAAATCTCCTACTATTAATTGTATTATTATGTATGTATCTCTTTGGTTACTAATTGATTCATATATTTGGCTGCTCCTACATTATGGTTATAAACATTCACATTTGTTAGGTCTTCTTGTTGGATAGACCCTTTAAATTTTTTTTTTTGACCCTTTAATTTTGATATAGTGTCCCTCTTCATCTCTTAGTACAGTCTTTGGCTTAAAATCAAATTTTTCTGACATGAGGATTGCTACCCAAGCTTTCTTTTGAGGACCATTTTCATGGTAAATGGTTCTCTTTCCTCATTTTCACTCTGAAGGTGTCCTTGTAGATAGCATATGGGTAGGTCTTGCTTTTTTATCCAGTCTGATACCCTGTGTCTTCATACTGGAGCATTTAGACCATTCACGTTCAGAGTAACTATTGAAAGATATGAATTTGTGTAGTAGTATTACCTATACAGTCCCACTTTCTGCAGATTGTTTCTTTGGGCTACCTCTTGTCTTACAAGGTCCCCCTTAATATTTCTTTCAGAGGTGATTTGGTGATCACATATTCTTACAGTTTTTGTCTATCCTGGATACTCTTTATCTTCCTTCTATTTTGAATGATAGCCTTGCTGGATAAAGTATCCTGGGCTGTATGTGTTTCTCATTTAGTACTCTGAATATATCATCCCAGTCCTTTCTGGACTGATAGAACTCTGTGGATAGGTTTGTTATTAATGTATAATCCCCCCCCCCCCCAATATGTTAGGAATCTCTTGTCTCAAGCTGCTTTCAGGTTTTTCTCTTTATCTCTGAAATCTGCATGCTTCATTATTTTATGTCTGGGTGTTGATCACTTTTGTTGATTGAAGGGGGGGTGCATTCTCTCTATCTCTTGAATATAAATGCCTGTTTTCTTCCCCAGATTAGGGAAGTTCTCAGCTCTAATTTATTCAAATATATTTTCTGGTCCTCTCTCTCTCTCACTCCATACTCTCTGGAATCTCATTAACAGGAATAATATTCTTTCTCAAACTATCACTTATCTCCCAGATTTTCTCCTTGTGGTCTCTAATTGTTTTTCTTTTTTCCTCAGCTTCCTTCCTTTCCATCAACTTGTCTTCTATGTCAGTCACTCTCTCTTCTACCTCATTAACCATAGCAGTTAGAGCATCCAATTTAGACTGCATCTCAGTTAAAGTAGTTTTAATTTTGGCCTGATGAGATCTCAATTCTGCGCTAAGAGATTCTGTAGAGTCTTTTCTGCCTTTTTCAAGCCCAACTAGTAACTTTATAATTGTAATCTTGAATTCTTTCTCCAATATTTTACTTAAATTCATGTCCACCTGGATCTGTGGCAGAGACTATTACTTTTGGTTCTTTCTTTTGTGGTGAATTCTTTCTTCTATTCATTTTGTGCAGGGCAGAATGGCTATATGAGTGAGTAGAGTAAAAAATATCAATCACGCCCGAGTAAAATATACCCTAGACAATTCCAAAGAGGTCATAAACCAGAAAATAAAAGAAAAAAAAGAAAAAGAGCAAGAAAATAAGAAACAAACAAAAAAAAGGATTAATAATAAAATTAAAAAAGGGGGAGAGCAAGGAGTGGGGAAGGAGAATATAATCTCACAGAGTAGACTAAGACAGTGATCCTCTTGGTTCTGAGTGTATCTCATTCTGTATGTTAGAAGGTGCTAAATTCCAAATTCAAGTCAAACTCTCCCTCTTCGCAGATGACATGATACTGTACATAGAAAACCCTAAAGACTCCACCCCAAGATTGCTAGAACTCATACAGCAATTCGGCAGTGTGGCAGGATACAAAATCAGTGCCCAGAAATCAGTGGCATTTCTATACACTAACAATGAGTCTGAAGAAAGAGAAATTAAGGAGTCAATCCCATTTACAATTGCACCCAAATGCATAAGATACCTAGGAATAAACCTAACCAAAGAGGCTAAGGATCTATACCTTAAAAACTACAGAACACTTCTGAAAGAAATTGAGGAAGACACAAAGAGATGGAAAAATTTTCCATGCTCATGCATTAGAAGAATTAATATTGTGAAAATGTCAATGTTACCCAGGGCAATTTACACATTTAATGCAATCCCTATCAAAATACCATGGATTTTCTTCAGAGAGTTGGAAGAAATGATCTTAAGATCTGTGTGGAATCAGAAAAAACCCCGAATAGCCAGAGGAATATATATATATATTTTAGCCAGGAATATTAAAAAAGAAAACCATAGCCGGGGGCATCACAATGCCAGATTTCAGTTTGTACTACAAAGCTGTGGTCATCAAGACAGTGTGTACTGACACAAAAACAGACACATAGATCAGTGGAACAGAATAGAGAATCCAAAAGTGGACCCTCAACTTTATGGTCAACTAATATTCGACAAAACAGGAAAGACTATCCACTGGAAAAAAGACAGTCTCTTCAATACATGGTGCTGGGAAAACTGGACATCCACATGCAGAAGAATGAAATTAGTCCATTCTCTTACACCATACACAAAGATAAACTCAAAATGGATGAAAGATCTAAATGTGAGACAAGATTCCATCAAAATCCTAGAGAACACAAGCAACACCCTTTTTGAACTTGGCCACAGCAACTTCTTGCAAGATACATCCATGAAGGCAAGAGAAACAAAAGCAAAAATGAATTATTGGGACTTCATCAAGATAAGAAGCTTCTGCACAGCAAAAGAAACAGTCCACAAAACTAAAAGACAACCTACAGAATGGGAGAAGATATTTGCAAATGACCTATCAGTTAAAGAACTAGTATCCAAGATCTATAGAGAACCTTTTAAACTCAACAGCAAAGAAACAAACAATCCAATCATGAAATGGGCAAAAGACATGAACAGAAATCTCACAGAGGAAGACATAGACATAGCCAACAAGCACATGAGAAAATGCTCCACATCACTGGACATCAGGGAAATACAAATCAAAACCACAATGAGATCCCACCTCACACCAGTGAGAATAGTGAACATTAACAAGACAGGAAACAACAAATCTTGTAGAGGATGCAGAGAAAAGGGAACCCTCTTACCCTGTTGGTGGGAATGTGAACTGGTGCAGCCACTCTGGAAAACTGTGTGGAGGTTCCTCAAAGAGTTAAAAATAGACCTGCCCTACGACCCAGCAATTGCACTGTTGGGGATTTACCCCAAAGATACAGATGCAGTGAAATGCCGGGACACCTGCACCCCGATGTTTCTAGCAGCAATGTCCACAATAGCCAAACTGTGGAAGGAGCCTCGGTGTCCATCAAAAGATGATGGATAAAGAAACTGTGGTCTATGTATGCAATGGAATATTACTCAGCCATTAGAAATGACAAATACCCACCATTTGCTTCGATGTGGATAGAACTGGAGGGTATTATGCTGAGTGAAATAAGTCAATCAGAAAAGGACAAACATCATATGGTCTCATTCATTCGGGGAATATAAAAATTAGTGAAAGGAAATAAAGGGAAAGGAGAGAAAATGAGAGAAAATATCAGTGAGGGTGACAAAACATGAGAGACTCCTAACTCTGGGAAATGAACAAGGGGTAGTGGAAAGGGCGGTGGGCGGGAGGTTGGGATGACTGAGGGGGCACTTGGTCTGATGAGCACTGGGTGTAATGCTAAATGTTGGCAAATTGAATGCCAATAAAAAATTTTTTTAATAAAATAAAAACATAAACAAGTAAAACTTGTATAGAGAAACAATAGCAACAACAAAAACAAAAACAAGAAGACAAAAGAGAGAGGTGGAATGGGAAGGAAGAGGGAGTATAATCTCATAGATTGGACCAACACAATGCTCCACGTGTTTCTGAGTATATTTTGGTCTATATGTTAGGAGGCACTAAATTCCAAAATTATAAACCAAACCAAAACCAAAACCAAAACCCCCCAAAAAGTACATATCTACAAACATGAAATGGAATACATTGAAAGGAAGCCAAAAATGAAGAATATATCTATGACATGTAATTATAAAAATATGAATGTCCAAAAGGAAAGAAAAACTTAAAAATGAAGAGTTGGTGAAATATTGTAGTTAAGGTAGGAAAAAAGAAAGACTATTGGAAATCTTTAACCTGAAAGATAAAAGAATTATAAGGAAAAAACCCCTAGAGTTCTATACACTATTCTTCCTCAATCCTGGAGCTTTCCAGGGCTGCTTGGTTAGTAAACTTGCTCTCTCTGTTCTTCCGTTGGTCTTCTGGGGGAGGGGCCTGCTGTGTTGATTCTCAGCTGCCTGGGCCTGGGCCGCGATGCCCCTCCCCTGGCCAGGTAGCGGGGTTCAGTGTGAGCTGTCTGCCCGGTGAGGCCTTTGTTCCCGGAGGCCAGGCCTCTCCAGGGGGAAAAGAGAAAAGAAAGTAGCTGTGGCCAGATCTCTAGCCCGGGAGCCAAGCGCTTCGCTTCCAGCGTGTAAGGAACTGCAGTCTCTTAGCAGCGCTGGCTCAATCCTCCTGGGGGCAGGCATGGGGGTACTGATTTGTACAGTTTGAAGGGCGCCTCACAGCGGGAGAGCTTTCACTGTCTCACGTGCTCACTGGCTCCACCTCTGCCAGAGCAAACAGGATAGCCCACTCCTGTCTGCTGCCAGGTCCTGGGGCAAAGAGCGTTCACCAGCTCGAGCATGCACCGCTTCGCCACTCCCAGACTCCCAGTCCTTTACCAGGACCTAGGATGGTATCCGTCTGATGATCTGATAGGGGTTTGTGGTTTATGGCACAAGTTGAGCTTTCTCCTTGGTGCCCCTATTCTTACTCTGTCTCTGGGAATATTGAGATGTCACTGCCCCTCCTGTGATTCTGCCCTATGTCACTACTCTGCACTTTTCAGGCAGGGAAGACTCTCTCAGGAGCTGATTTCTAAAGGATCTAGTTGTAAGCCCTAGTGCTGTACCGCTTTCGCAGGGACTTAGGAAGGCTCCCTTCCCCCGCCCTTTACCTCCCGATATATCCCTCCATTTCTCTTCTCCACACTCCTTCCTTGTAAGAAGCATCACTTTTCTCTCTGCAGTGTTCCAGCTGTTTTCTTTATATCTCAGATTGAATTCATAGGTGTTCAGGATGGCTTGAAAGTTATCTAGCTAAGTTTCAGGGACCAGGTGAAAGGAGGACCCCTGCTCTTCCATCATCTTGCCTTCTCCACTCAGTTGGACCCTAACCGCCAGAGTGACCACTCAGTTGGACCCTAACTGCCAGAGTGACATGGCCTGGGTGCGGTAAGTGCTGGGGCGGCAGGGTGCCTAGCATCACGGGCTGCCAGCCCTCGGGGCTTCCACCTCCAGCACTCGATCCTGCTCCACTTTTCTCCTTTCTTGACAGATAGTCCAATAATCTACAGTTACCTATAGGAAACTTCAATAAATCCTACTTAAGGATATTCTTGTCTCCATTAAGAATGATCTTGTGAGGCAGCCCCGGTGGTGCAGCGGTTTAGCGCCGCCTGCAGCCCGAGGCATGATCCTGGAGACCCTGGATGGAGTCCCACATCAGGCTCCTTGCATGGAGCCTGCTTCTCCCTCTGCCTGTATCTCTGCCTGTGTCTCTCTCTGGGTGTCTTTCATGAATAAATAAATAGAATCTTTTTTTTTTTTTTTAAAGAATGATCTTGTGGTTCATATGTAAACAAGGATTTCTGCCATAGCCTTGGAACTGGCAAGCCTAGAATAGTATACAGATGTCCACCTGCTATAGAAACCCAAGTACCCATGCCAGGTTTTCAGAGAAGTATCTCTATGATGTTACAAAGGGGGTAGCTATCAGTAAATCAGGGAATGGATTGGAAAGTTAGTTAATACATAGTGATGAAAATTATGCTAACATAGATTTTTTGGCTAATTTAGAAAATATATTTTTTCAACCAAAAGGGTGAAGATCCTGTCCCACAGTTCTATGTTAGAAGGCAAAGAGTGCTAGCAGTGTACTCACTAACTCCTGAATTAAAATGAGCACAGTTACCCCAAGAATAGTTTAACAATAACATCCTATTCCTGCCATTAAGAGATACTTTAAGAAGAATCCAAAAAGGACTAATATTTTTATTAGTATTGTTTGGCCATATTGAGAAATTATTTTCTTCTGAGATAATTAAATTTTTTTTCTTTATTTGGGTAAATACCCACTTGTGGAATTGCTGCATCATATGGAAATTCTATTTTTTAACTTTTTGAAGAATTTCCATACTGTTTTCCACAATGGCTGTACCAGTTTGCATTCCCACCAACAGTGCACAAGGGTTATTTTTTTCTCTCCACATCCTTGCCAACACTGTTTCTTGTGTTTTTGATTTTAACAGTTCTGACAGGTATGAAGTGATATCTCATTGTGGTTTGATTTGCATTTCCCTGATGACTAGTGATGTTGAGCACATTTTCATGTGCCTGCTGGCCATCTGCATGTCCTCTTTAGAAAAATGTCTGTTTTTGTCCTCTGCTCATCTTTAATTTTTATTTTTTTGTTAAGTTTTTAATTGTTTTCCCAGTATAGTTAGTATATGTGTTATATTAGTTTCTAGTGTACAGTATAGTGGATTCAACATTTCTACACATTGCCCAGTGTTCATCATGATAAATGTACTCTTAATCCCCTTAATGTATTAACCCATACTTCCCCTGTAATAAACATTATGTTTTCTTTACAGTTAAAAAAGTCTATTTCTTGGTTTTCTTCTCTTTTTCTCCTTTATTTGTTTTTTTTTTTTAATTCCACATATGAATGAAATCTTCCTCTGACTGACTTATTTCTATTAGCATTATACCCTCTAGCTCCATCTATGTTGTTGCAAATGGGAAGATTTCAATCTTCTTTATGCTGAATAATATTCCATTATATATATTGGAATATATATACATATATATTCTATTGTATATACTGTGTATATATATAATTCTTCTTTATCCACTCATCTATCAATGGACACTTGGGCTGCTTCCATAATTTGGCTACTGTAAATAATGCTGCAATGAACATCGGGGTGTAAATATCCTTTTGAGTTAATGTGTTTGTATTCTTTGGTAAATACCCAGTAGTGCTATTGCACCATCATACGGTAGTTCTATTTTTGAGTTTTTGAGGAGCCTCCATACTATTTTCCACGGTGATGGCACTAGTTGCATTCCCATGAACAGTATGTGAGAGCTCCTTTTTCTCCACATCCTCACCAGCAACTGTTGCATTGTTGATTTTAGGTATTCTGACAGATTTGAGGTGACATCTCATTGTAGTTTTGATTTGTATTTCTCTGATGATGAGTTGATGTTGAGCATCATTTCATGTGCCTGTTGGTCATCTGTATGTCTTCTTTGGAGAAGTGCCTGTTCCTGTTTTCTGTCTAGTTTTTAATTGGATTATTTGAGGGTTTTTTGGTGTTGAGTTGTATAAGTTCTTTATATATTTTGGGTACTAACCTTTTATAAGATATGTCATTTGCAAATATCTTCTTCCATTTGGTGGGTTGTCTTTTTGTCTTGTTGAAGGTTTCTTTTGCTGTGTAAGAGCCTTTTATTTTGGTATAGTCCAAAAGTTTAATTTTGCTCTTGTTTCCCTTGCCATATCTAAGAGACATAGCTAGAAAAATGTTCCTATGACTGATGTCAGAGATTACCATCTGTAATTCTTCTAGGAATTTTATGGTTTCATGTCCCACATTTAAATATTTAATCATTTTTGAATAAGGAAGTCAGAGAAAGGCAAATACCATAAGACTTCACTCATATGTTTAATATAAGAAACAAAACAAGTGAACAAAGAAAAGAAGGGGCAGATATACAAAACAGACTCTTAAATATAGAGAGCAAATTGGTGGTTGCTAGAGGGGAAGTCAGCGTGGAGATGACTAAAATAGGTAAGGATACTAAAGGTACACTTATTTTGATGAGCACTGAGTAATGAATGTATAGAAATGTTAAATCACTGTATTGTATACCTGAAACAAATACAATATTGTACATTAGTTATACTGGAATTTAAAAAGTAAATAAATAAAAAAATTAAAAGGTAAAATATAAATCTGTTCTCAAAAAAGAATTTATCCGGGGATCCCTGGGTGGCTCAGCGGTTTAGCGCCTGCCTTTGGCCCAGGGCGCGGTCCTGGGATCCCGGATCCAGTCTACATCAGGCTCCTGGGATGGAGCCTGCTTCTCCCTCCTGCTGTGTCTCTGCCTCTCTCTCTCTCTCTTTGTGTCTATCATAAATAAATAAATAAATAAGTAAATCTTTTTAAAAATTTCATTGTTTTATTTTATTTTTTTAAATAAATTTATTTTTTTATTGGTGTTCAATTTATCAACATACAGAATAACACCCAGTGCTCATCCCATCAAGTGCCCCCATCAGTGCCCGTCACCCATTCACCCCCACTCCCCGCCCTCCTCCCCTTCCACCACCCCTAGTTCATTTCCCAGAGGAGTCTTCATGTTCTGTCTCCCTTCCTGATATTTCCCACACATTTCTTCTCCCTTCCTTTATATTCCCTTTCACTATTATTTATATTCCCCAAATGAATGAGAACATATAGTGTTTGTCCTTCTCCGATTGACTTACTTCACTCAGCATCATACCCTCCAGTTCCATCCACATCGAAGCAAATGGTGGGTATTTGTCGTTTCTAATGGCTGAGTTATATTCCATTGTATACATAGACCACATCTTCTTTATCCATTCATCTCTCGATGGACACCGAGGTTGCTTCCACGGTTTGGCTATTGTGGACATTGCTGCTAGAAACATCGGGATGCAGGTGTCCCGGCGTTTCATTGCATCTGAATCTTTGGGGTAAATCCCCAACAGTGCAATTGCTGGGTCGTAGGGCAGGTCTATTTTTAACTCTTTGAGGAACCTCCACACAGTTTTCCAGAGTGGCTGCACCAGTACACATTCCCACCAACAGGGTAAGAGGGTTCCCTTTTCTCTGCATCCTCTACAAGATTTGTGGTTTCCTGCCTTGTTAATTTTCCCCATTCTCACTGGTGTGAGGTGGGATCTCATTGTGGTTTTGTTTTGTATTTCCCTGATGGCACTGATGCAGAGCATTTTCTCATGTGAGTGTTGGGCATGTGTATGTCTTCCTCTGTGAGATTTCTGTTCATGTCTTTTGCCCATTTCATGATTGGATTGTTTGTTTCTTTGGTGTTGGGTTTAATAAGTTCTTTATAGATCTTGGAAACTAGCCCTTTATTTGATACATTATTTGCAAATATCTTCTCCCATTCTGTAGGTTGTCTTTTAGTTTTGTTGACTGTATCCTTTGCTGTGCAAAAGCTTCTTATCTTGATGAAGTCCCAATAGTTCATTTTTGCTTTTGTTTCTTTTGCCTTCGTGGATGTATCTTGCAAGAAGTTAATGTGGCTGAGTTCAAAAACGGTGTTGCCTATGTTCTCCTCTAGGATTTTGATGGAATCTTGTCTCACATTTAGATCTTTCATCCATTTTGAGTTTATCTTTGTGTCTGGTGAAAGAGAGTGGTCTAGTTTCATTCTTCTGCATGTGGATGTCCAATGTTCTCAGCACCATTTATTGAGGAGACTGTCTTTCTTTCAATGGATAGTCTTTCCTCCTTTATCAAATATTAGTTGACCATAAAGTTCAGGGTCAACTTCTGGGTTCTCTATTCTGTTCCATTGATCTATGTGTCTGTTTTTGTGCCAGTGCCACACTGTCTTGATGACCATAGCTTTGTAGTACAACCTGAAATCTGGCATTGTGATGCCCCCAGATATGTTTTTTTTTTAAATTTCCCTGGCTATTCGGGGTCTTTTCTATTTCACACAAATCTTAAAATAATTTGTTCTAACTCTCTGAAGAAAGTCCATGGTATTTTGATAGGGATTGCATTAAATGTGTAAATTGCCCTGGGTAACATTGACATTTTCACAATATTAATTCTGCCAATCCATGAGCATGGAATATTTTTCCATCTCTTTGTGTCTTCCTCAATTTCTTTCAGAAGTGTCTATAGTTTTTAGGGTATAGATCCTTTACCTCTTTGGTTAGGTTTATTCCTAGGTATCTTATGCTTTTGGGTGCAATTGTAATGCGATTGACTCCTTAATTTCTCTTTCTTCAGTCTCATTGTTAGTGTATAGAAATGCCACTGACTTCTGGGCATTGATTTTGTACCAAAATCACACTACCAAATTGCTGTATGAGTTCTAGCAATCTTGGGGTGGAGGCTTTTGGGTTTTCTATGTAGAGTATTATGTCATGGGCGAAGAGGGAGAGTTTGACTTCTTCTTTGCCAGTTTGAATGCCTTTAATGTCTTTTTGTTGTCTGATTGATGAGGCGAGGACTTCCAGTACTATGTTGAATAGCAGTGGTGAGAGTGGACATCCCTGTCGTGTTCCTGATCTTATGGGAAAGGCTCCCAGTGCTTCCCCATTGAGAATGATATTTGCTGTGGGCTTTTCGTAGATGGCTTTTAAGATGTCGAGGAATGTTCCCTCTATCCCGACACTCTGAAGAGTTTTGATCAGGAATGGATGCTGTATTTTGTCAAAAGCTTTCTCTGCATCTAATGAGAGGATCATATGGTTCTTGGTTTTTCTCTTGCTGATATGATGAAACACATTGATTGTTTTATGAGTGTTGAACCAGCCTTGTGTCCCGGGGATAAATCCTACTTGGTCGTGGTGAATAATTTGCTTAATGTACTGTTGGATCCTATTGGCTAGTTTCTTGTTGAGAATTTTTGCATCCATGTTCATCAGGGATATTGGTTTGTAATTCTCCTTTTTGGTGGGGTCTTTGTCTGGTTTTGGAATTAAGGTGATGCTGGCCTCATAGAACGAATTTGGAAGTACTCCATCTCTTTCTATCTTTCCAAACAGCTTTAGTAGAATAGGTATGGTTTGTTCTTTAAACGTTTGATAGAATTCCCCTGGGAAGCCATCTGGCCCTGGACTCTTGTGTCTTGGGAGGTTTTTGATGACTGCTTCAATTTCCTCCCTGGTTATTGGCCTGTTCAGGTTTTCTATTTCTTCCTGCTCCAGTTTTGGTAGTTTGTGGCTTTGCAGGAATGCGTCCATTTCTTCTAGATTGCCTAATTTATGGGCGTATAGCTGTTCATAATATGTTTTTAAAATCGTTTGTATTCCCTTGGTGTTAGCAGTGATCTCTCCTTTCTCATTCATGATTTTATTATTTTGAGTCTTCTTTCTCTTCTTTTTAATATGGTTGGCTAATGGTTTATCTATCTTATTAATTCTTTCAAAGAACCAACTCTTGGTTCTGTTGATCTGTTCCACAGTTCTCCTGGTCTCGATTTCGTTGAGTTCTGCTCGAATCTTTGTTAACTCTCTTCTTCTGCTGGGTGTAGGATCTATTTGCTGTTTTCTCTCTAGCTAGTAAGGTTAGCTTTTGTATTTGAGTTCTTTCCAGTTTTTGGTTTTTTTTAAAATTTTTTTGTTAACTTTTATTTATTTATGATAGTCACAGAGAGAGAGAGAGAGAGGCAGAGACATAGGCAGAGGGAGAAGCAGGCTCCATGCACTGGGAGCCCGACGTGGGATTCGATCCCGGGTCTCCAGGATCGCGCCCTGGGCCAAAGGCAGGCGCTAAACCGCTGCGCCACCCAGGGATCCCTCTTTCCAGTTTTTGAATGGATGCTTGTATTGCAATGTATTTCCCCCTTAGGACTGCTTTTGCTGCATCCCAAAGATTTTGAAGAGTTGTATCTTCATTCTCATTAGTTTCCATGAATCTTTTAAATTCTTCCTTAATTTCCTGGTTAACCCTTTCATCTTTTAGCAGGATAGTCCTTAACCTCCACGTGTTTGAGGTCCTTCCAAACTTCTTGTTGTGATTTAGTTCTAATTTCAAGGCATTATGGTCTGAGAATATGCAGGGGACAATCCCAATCTTTTGGTATCAGTTCAGACCTGATTTGTGACCCAGTATGTGGTCTATTCTGGAGAAAGTTCCATGTGCACTTGAGAAGAATGTGTATTCATTTGAGTTTGGATGTAAAGTTCTGTAGATATCTGTGAAATCCATCTGGTCCAGTGTATCATTTAAAGCTCTTGTTTCTTTGGAGATGATGTGCTTAGAAGACCTATGGAGCGTAGAAAGCGCTTAGATTGAAGTCACCAAGTATAAGTGTATTATTATCTAAGTATTTCTTCACTTTGGTTATTAATTGATTGATATATTTGGCAGCTCCCACATTCGGGGCATATATATTGAGGATTGTTAAGTCTTCTTGTTGGATAGATCCTTTAAGTATGAGATAGTGTCCCTCTTCATCTCTCACTACAGTCTTCGAGGTAAATTTTAGTTTATCTGATATAAGGATGGCTACCCCTGCTTTCTTTTGAGGACCATTTGAATGGTAAATGGTTCTCCAACCTTTTATTTTCAGGTTGTAGGTGTCCTTCTGTCTAAAATGAGTCTCTTGTAGACAGCAAATAGATGGGTGATGCTTTTTGATCCAGTCTGAAACCCTGCGCGTTTTGATGGGGTGTTTAAGCCGGTTCACGTTCAGAGTTACTATCGAAAGATATGAGTTAAGTGTCATCATGATATCTATTCAGTCCTTGTTTTTGTGGATTGTTCCACTGAACTTCTTAAAGGGGAATTTTAAGAGTCCCCCCTTAAAATTTCTTGCAGAGCTGGTTTGGAGGTCACATATTCTTTCAGTTCCTGCCTGTTTTGGAAGCTCTTATCTCTCCTTCCATTATGAATGAGAGCCTTGCTGGATAAAGTATTCTTGGTTGCATGTTCTTCTCATTTAGGACCCTGAATATATCCTGCCAGCCTCTTCTGGCCTGCCAGGTCTCTGTAGAAAGGTCTGCTGTTACCCTAATACTCCTCCCCATAAAAGTCAGGGATTTCTTGTCTGTTGCTGCTTTAAGGATCTTCTCTTTATCTTTGGAATTTGCAAGCTTCACTATTAAATGTCAAGGTGTTGAACAGTTTTTATTGATTTTAGGGGGGAATCTCTCTATTTCCTGGATCTGAATGCCTGTTTCTCGTCCCAGATTAGGAATGTTTTCAGCTAGGATTTGTTCAAATACATATTCTGGCCCTCTGTCCCTTTCGGTGCACTTGGGAACCCCAATTAAATGTAGGTTTTTCTTCCTCAGGCTGTCGTTTATTTCCCTTAATCTGTCTTCATGGTCTTTTAATTGTTTTTCTCTTTTTTCCTCAGTTTCCCTCTTTGCTATCAACTTGTCTTCTATGTCACTTACTCGTTCTTCCACCTTGTTAACCCTCGCCGTTAGGACTTCTAGTTTGCATTGCATCTCATTCAACTGATTTTTAATTACTGCCTGATTGGATCTAAATTCTGCAGTCATGAAGTCTCTTGAGTCCTTTATGCTTTTTTCTAGAGCCACCAGTAGCTGTATAATAGTGCTTCTGAATTGGCTTTCTGACTTTGAACTGTAACCCAGATTTTGTAACCCTGTGGGAGAGAGGACTGTTTCTGATTCTTTCTTTTGAGGTGAGGTTTTCCTTCTAGTCATTTTGCTCAGTGCAGAGTGGCCAAAAACAAGTTGTATTGGGAAAGGGAGAAAAAGAGAGGAGAGAAAGAAGGAAAGAAAAGAGAAAAAGTAAAAAGAAAGAAGGAAGAAAGAAAGGAAAAAAAGAGAAGAAAAAGAGAAAGAAAAAGAAAGAAAGGGAAAAAAGGGGTGGAGGAAGCAAACAAAACCAAAAGGAAAACAAACAAACAGACAAACAAACAAAAAAAAAAACCACGGGGGAGTATCCTCTGGTTCTGTATACTTTAAGTCCCTTGACTTCCCCTGGAACTGGTCTGTCTCGCTGGTCTTCTGGGGGAGGGGCCTGCTGTGCTGATTCTCAGGTGTTAGCACTTGGGGGAGCTGCTCTGCCCCCTGCCTGGTGCAGGGCTCAGTGGGGGGTTGTTCACCCCGTGAGGCCCCAGGAGGAACAACCGCAGTGGCGGGGGCAGCTCTGCAGCCCTGGATTCAGCCCCCGCAGTAACTCCGGGGATCTCCGTCTGCAGGGCCTGGAGGCTCCGGGGCGGGGCCGCTGATCTGCTCAGCTCCAGGCAGGAGCGTCCTCGCTGTCCTGGGCCCTCCCGGCCTCTGCCTGTCCCGGGGGAGGCCGGATCCTGGGCTGTGTCCCGGCGCCCCCTGCTCCGGGGCCTGCGCTGTTGGATTCGCGCTCCCGCCCCACAGCCCCCTCCGCGGAGCCGCCACCCGAGCCCCTCTGAGCTGCTCCGGGTCCCGCTGCAGCCCTTAGGGAGCTCGGCGCATCTCCCGGGGCGCAGGTGCCTGTTAGTGTCCCAGGGAGCCCGAGGGCATCCCCGCCCTCCTGGGTCCTGCTCCACCTCCCTGCGGGCCCCTTTCCGCCCGGGAAGGTTGGTGCAGCTCCTGCTCCTCCGGGACGGGGCTCTCCTGTCCTGGGGACACTCCCCCGGCCTCAGCCCGGCTCCTCGCGGGGCCCCTCCCCCTCGGAGGCCTTTTGTTCCTTTATTTCTTTTTCCCCGTCTTCCTACCTTGACAGAAGCGTGAACTCTTCTCACTGTAGCGTTCCAGCTGGTCTCTCTTTAAATCTCAGGCCGAATTCATAGATTTTCAGGATGATTTGAAGGTTATCTAGGTAATTTGGTGGGGACAGGTCATTTGGGGACCCTACTCCTCCGCCATCTTGCCCCTTGATTGAGTAAATAAATCTTTTTTTTTTTTAATTTTTTTATTTATTTATGATAGTCACACACACACAGAGAGAGAGAGGCAGAGACACAGGCAGAGGGAGAAGCAGGCTCCATGCACCGGGAGCCCGACGTGGGATTCGATCCCGGGTCTCCAGGATCGCGCCCTGGGCCAAAGGCAGGCGCCAAACCACTGCGCCACCCAGGGATCCCCCTAAATAAATCTTTTTTAAAAAAGAATTTATCCTTATTTTCTGTTGAAGTCAGTTTTTTTTGAAGTCAGTTTTTAAGCCATTTTCCTTTCCCCTTTATGTGATTATTTTGTTACTGAAATGATGAATGTAAGTGAAATAGAAATTAAATTTTTATTAATAGTTATCATAGTCCAGGAACCAGGTAGGTGTCAACACGGGGAATTAAATGTAATTCCGTCTTTTAATTTTAGTGATGAAGAAATGGAAGCTTAAAAGAGTAAATCATGGATGAAGATATAGATCAGTTGCCAGAATTCTAATCTCATGGCAATGAACACAATTCTTTTTCTATTTTGCAATATATATTTCCTAACTGAATTCCAGAGTAAGTCTGACAAAGCAAAATATTGCTTTGTATGGGAGGGATACTGGAAGAAGAAATATTAAATTGAGGTGTGTAAAATTCATAGAATGAAGATGCAAGTTTTATTCCAGATACACTTTGACCTCAGATAATCTTTTTAATTCCTGGGTTTTAGACTTAGGCAGAACTGGGATTGGATCCTAATAATTATGATCCTATGTCTCTTAAATTCACTAATTCTTAGGATCCCCATTTATTAATTAATTGACCCACCTTATATTGAATATAAAGAACTATTCTGGAGACTGAGCAGTTAATAAAAATGCAAGTCTGTTATGATAGTTAATTGAGAAATAACATATCTGGAAGTCCTGCCTTGCTGGAACAAATATTAGTATATGATATTGTGACTTTCCCTCAAATTGTCATATGAAAATCTGCAGGTGATCAAGGATTTTTTTCACAATTTTCTACTTGTCCACCACAGGTACTCACATATGACTAGCAGGGAATGCTCAATGTCATACCCATTTCCTTCTCTTTTATTTATTTATTTATTTTTTAAATTTTTATTTATTATTTATGATAGGCACACAGTGAGAGAGAGAGAGACAGAGACACAGGCAGAGGGAGAAGCAGGCTCCATGCAGGGAGCCCGACGTGGGATTCGATCCTGGGTCTCCAGGATGGCGCCCTGGGCCAAAGGCAGGCGCCAAACCGCTGCGCCACCCAGGGATCCCCATTTCCTTCTCTTTTAAACTGAACAGGGACTTTCCACAGATGCATGAAAAATATCAGGTACCCTCCCCTCCACCACCCAACACTAAATAGTTAGATCTTCACTGTCTACTCTGCTTCACAATTATAAAATGTAGTTTCTTGGCTCTCCAACATGACATATCATTTCTTTCCTTGAAACTAGGTGGTCAGTCAATGCTCTCACCACATATCAGTCATCCTGCTTCCTATTGATTTTCTCTCTAGGACCTAGAATCAGATCAGACCTGCGTAGCAGATACGTCTGCTGGAGACAAGTGATACTATTTCACTTTCTATCCTTATTGGTCAATAAAGGGATGGGGATTTCCAGGATGACTTTCCTTTCTTAAAATGCCTCAGTGCAAGAGTTGGAATACCTTCCCAAGAAGGCATTAACCTGAACCTGGACTAGCTAGCTGATGACTCAGATTCTAGGTTTGAGGGCTGAGTCTGTAGGTGCCGCTTTGAAAAGAGAGAAGATGAATTCCTCTCTTAAGCAAATGTTATTTGCTAGCATGACTATGAGAATTTTAGTGCTCTACAAATCCAGAAACTCCATTCTGTCACTTTCTAGCCTTGTAACTACACTGGAATTGCCAAAACGACTTTTTGGTTTGTTTCCTTTTCTATCTGCAGTTGCACAATTCCTTTGCTTTGTTGGGGTGGTCCCACTCTGTATATCTGCTCTCATTCCTTAAGGAAGACTTTTCTCTAATACCAGGCAGGACTCTTCTCCCTGCCTGCATCTTTTATCTTTTGTTGTTCTGCATATTATTTCATTATATTTTATTTGCCCCTTCCTCTCCTTTAATCAATCTGAGATATAGTCTCTTTCCCTTATTATTTCATGTACAGAGAGAGCTTAGTCTTTAATTTTTAAGGTTCTTATAGGTTTGTAAAACACTTAAACAATTTTGCCCATTGTTGAAAACTCATAGCCCTACCCATTTACTCACTGTATGTCATAAACAAATTTATTGCAGTTCTTGTTGCAGTATAAAATAGCAAGATTATGTAGGTTCTGAACTCCTAGGAAACGAGTTCGACAGATCCCATTCATCCTTGTAATGCCAGCACCTTGAAAAATGCTTTGCATGATTGCAGTACTAATACAGTTGTACTAAATTTATATTTCCCAAAAAGAACATTTTTTCTTTTTGAAATCAAGCTATAATTCCCACATTCCTACTAACATTTCTGCAAATGGTATAAATTTTTATTTGCAGAGTTTTTATAAAGATTAAATGCGATAATTTTAAAATGCCTAATCAAGGCCCAAAACTATTGATTGCCTTTTCCATCATCACCCCTCCACTTTCTCTTGATGATCAGCAAATGAAGTGATGGCCCTTAATCTCTTTCTCCTCCCATCCTCACTCCCTCCTTACTCTCTCCTTTCAATCTTCTTTTCACTACAGAGAATTTTTTTTTTTTTTTTTTACCACAGCAATTTCCTTTCCATTTAACTCTGGCCAGGGGCTTTCCAACTATGCCTGAAAAAGAACAAGTATCCTGATTAATAGCACTGTACACCCGTCTAAATTGTGCTTGAAAACCAAATATGGAGAGTCTTTGACAATCCATACTGCCAATGTCCTGTTTCTTACCACAAACTCCAGGTGTTCGACCTTCCTCTCATTGTGTAACTCACCTGCCCCTACTCCACTTTCTCACAGATCTTGAAACTGGACTAGTGCTAGAGCTATTGAAGTAGCATTATTTGGTGAAGACAAGTCATGTTACTTCACCCAACAGTTGTAGGAAAAAAATTGATTAGTAGTAGGAATTTTAAGTAGTGCTTTGTACAGAAAACTGACCTAAAAGAAAAAATTGGGGGTACAGAGAGTAGAGAAGCAGCTTGAAGTTCAAGGACTGAGTCTCTGGATGCTACTCCTGAAAGAAGAGAGACAGTTCTAAAAAGCTTTACATTTTCTTTCCCTACTCATCTGATAGGAGTACCTTGTACAAGTTTGTGAAGACACAAGACTTTCAGTAATGCCAGTCCCCTAGTCTCACTGTTAATCTTCCTAGTTTTGATGGTCTTCCTATGCCTACAAGACACCTGGGTTACCAACAGTTGATTTTGTTGCTTTGCATTTATACATGTAATATATTTCAGTATGAGTCATTTCATCACCTTTCAAAAGAAGTAACTGCTCTGCCCAGCCTCTAAGGCCTCTTCTACAGCAGGTCCTCTCTGCCTATCTTCTCTTATCCCATACTGTTCTTTAATCTGAATGTTCACTCCAGCCAATCAGAGTTGCTCCTTACATTAAGTCACCCCACTTGGTACTACTTTTGCTCCTGTGGCTCATGATTGTTCCTTTTCCCCTGCTGTTCTTCTGAATCACAACCTCTTCCTTTTCTGCCTCAAGTCTCACTTCTGCAAATTTTCAAGTTTCCTCTAAATATTCCAAACTCTGTGAATACATCCTATCTCTCTACTATTTTAAAATTTTGGGGGCACCTTGGTGGCTCAGTGGTTGAGCGTCTGCCTTTGGCTTAGGTTGTGATTCCAGGATCCTGGGATTGAGTCCCCCATGGGGAGCCTGCTGCTCCTTCTGCCTATGTCTCTGCCTCTCTCTCTGTGTCTCTTATGAATAAATAAATAAAATCTTAAAATAATAATAAAATAAAATTTTGTTACTTTTAAATTATACCCATTTGTATCTTTTTTTAAAAAAGATTTATTTATTTATTCATTCAGAGAGAGCAAGAGAGAGGCAGAGACACAGGCAGAGGAGGAAGCAGGCTCCACGCAGGACGCCCGACGTGGGATTCGGTCCCCGGTCTCCAGGATCACACCCCGGGCTGCAGGCGGCGCTAAACTGCTGCGCCACCAGGGCTGCCCACCCATTTGTATCTTTATTGTGATTTATAAATGCCTATATTTATCCTTAATATATTATTTATTAATTTGGCAACTACTTATGATTACCTGCTTTGAACCAGGACTTTCTTAAGACTGAGGAGGGAATGATACACAAAGAATATAAAGTCTCCAACTCATGGAGTTTCTGTTCTATGTGTGTTTCTATTCTGGTAGATATTGACCTTATTGAGATCTTTATCTGGTATTCCTAACCCTTCTCACAGTCCTTTGAACATAGGAAGTGGTCAATAAATATTTGCTCTTTGAATTTCACCAACTGTATTCCATGCTTGCATTGTTCACACAGTAATTAGCATAACGCTTGACATTTGTAGGTGATTGGGTAAAATTTATTGTTTAGTTGATACCATTGCATCAAGGAGAAATTAAGGTGGATAATGAGGAAGAATTTCCTTCTCTGACTTTGGAAGTGATAATTAGAGAGGTTGCCACTGACATGCCACTCTCTCCTTCCCTCTTTGCTTTTCAGTTCATCACCTTCCTAAAAGTCATCTTGTTTCACAGATTTAACCACCCCTTTCCCTTCAGTGATTTCCAAAGTATCTGAGGGTGTGCTCCCCTGTCGACTTATTTCTCTTTTTCTAAACCAAAAATATTGAAACCCAGCTAGTGAGAGGCTTCTGGCACCAGTGTCATCTGTTCATTGAAGATCTACATCAGGAGTTTTCCTAGTGTATCCCATGACACTCTCTAGTTGTGTGCAATAATTTCCTACTGTCTTCATTTAAATGTTATACTTGTGACTACTGGCTAATTGTTTTCTTTATGGCTAGTGAGCTTTGGATCCTATGTTAGGCGTTATTTCCAACTTCAAGGTTATAAAGAGAGCCTCTAATTATCTTCTGAAGGTTTTATTGCATTGATTTTTGTATATACAAATAAATTTTAATTGGAATTAATTTGTGTATGGTGTGAAAGAGGTGTGAAATTTCATATATTTTTTCAATAAAGATTTCCAACTGGCTCAGCAGCATTTCTTGACAAGACTATCCTTTCCTGGCTGCTCAGTTGAAAACAAGGAGCACACAAAAGTTAATTTGTATACTGCTACTAAACATGTTTAGAGATAAGTAACGCAGGGTGAAGGCATATCAAAAAGCCAGGAAGTGATTGCTGTACCAGTTTGGATAGTGAGTTATCTCAGTGGGGATGTGAAGAGGCATATGATGGGCTTCTGGGTGTTGGCCCAATGTTCTGTTTCTTGATCTGGGGAGGTTCCATGGATGTTTGCATTATAATAATCAAATGAGTTGTACATTTTTGCTTTATGTGCTTTTTTATATTGTGGTCTATTTCACTAAAAAGTATGAAAAATGTAAAACATTTAATTTCCTGACCTTCTAGTAGTCACTATTTATTGAGTACTCTGAGTGGTAGCATTCTTAAATGTGCTGGGGATGTAGCAGTAAACTGATGGTATAAGGTGATATGATACACCTATTGCAAATTAATTATGGGGATAATTAATGAAATCAAGTGTCTGGAAGGCTATAACTAAGTGCCTGGTAGAAAATAAATAATAATAATTCCCTATTTGCTTCCCCCTTTGTCTATCTGTGCAACTGGAGTTGGGGTTATGGATTTCTTTCATAGTCCCCATCTTTTTTCAAAACACACTGAATTATACATTTTATTTTTAAAATTTATTTATTTTAGAGAGAGAATTGCGAGCAGGGGGAGAGGCAGAGGGAAAGGGAGAGACTCCTCCAGCAAACTCTGCTAAGTAGGGAGCCCATGTGGGGCTCTACCCCAGGACCCTAAGATCATGACCTGAGCTGAAATCAAGAATGAGACCCTCAGCCAACTGAGTACCCTCCCATCCCCCATCTCTTTTATAACAGGAATAGCAGGGAGATGCCAACATCAGAGCTTTTTAATTGTGCTTTTTAATCATAGCCAGGGACTTCCTACATAGGCACAGAAAAACAGGCATCGTGTCTCTGCCATTCTAAATGCCTAGTTCCTCCAATCCTCACTCCACATTTTGCTTTACTCCACAATACCTTTTCCTAGCTAACCACCTAATTATGTCCTAAATAATTCCATTCAAGGAAATGTTCAGCTTGTCTTATCCTTAATAGTCATCTAACTTAGTCATTCTGCCCTCCCCTGACTTCTACCTCAGACTTTATATATTTTTATTTATTTTTTATTGGCGTTCAATTTGCCAACATATAGAATAACACCCAGTGCTCATCCGGTCAAGTGCCCCCTCAGTGTCAGTCACCCAGTCACCCCCACCCCCCGCCCACCTCCTTTTCTACCACCCCTTGTTCGTTTCCCAGAGTTAGGAGTCTCTCATGCTCTGTCTCCCTTTCTGATATATCCCACTCATTTTTTCTCCTTTCCCCTTTATTCCCTTTCACTAATTTTTATATTCCCCAAATGAATGAGACCATATAATGTTTGTCCTTCTTCAATTCACTCATTTCACTCAGCATAATACCCTCCAGTTCTATCCACATGGAAGCAAATGGTGGGTATTTGTTGTTTCTAATGGCTGAGTAATATTCCATTGTATACATAGACCACATCTTCTTTATCCATTCATCTCTCGATGGACACCGAGGCTCCTTCCACAGTTTGGCTACTGTGGACATTGCTGCTATAAACGTCGGGGTTCAGGTGTCCAGGCGTTTCACTGCATCTGTATCTTTGGGTAAATCCCCAAGTAGTGCAATTGCTGGGTCATAGGGCAGATCTATTTTTAACTCTTTGAGGAACCTCCACACAGTTTTCCAGAGTGGCTGCACCAGTTCACATTCCTACCAACAGTGCAGGAGGGTTCCCCTTTCTCCACATCCTCTCCAACATTTATTGTTTCCCGCCTTGTTAATTTTCCCCATTCTCACTGGTGTGAGGTGGGATCTCATTGTGGTTTTGATTTGTATTTCCCTGAAGGCAAGTGATGCGGAGCATTTTCTCATGTGCTTGTTGGCCATGTCTATGTCTTCCTCTGTGAGATTTCTGTTCATGTCTTTTGCCCATTTCATGATTGGATTGTTTGTTTCTTTGCTGCTGAGTTTAATAAGTTTTTTATAGATCTTGGATACTAGCCCTTTATCTGATAGGTCATTTGCAAATATCTTCTCCCATTCTGTAGGTTGTCTTTTAGTTTTGTTGACTGTATCCTTTGCTGTGCAAAAGCTTCTTATCTTGATGAAGTCCCAGTAGTTCATTTTTGCTTTTGTTTCCCTTGCCTTCTTGGATGGATCTTGCAAGAAGTTACTGTGGCTAAGTTCAAAAAGGGTGTTGCCTGTGTTCTCCTCTAGGATTTTGATGGAATCTTGTCTCACATTAAGATCTTTCATCCATTTTGAGTTTATCTTTGTGTATGGTGCAAGAGAGTGGTCTAGTTTCATTCTTTTGCATGTGGATGTCCAATTTTCCCAGCACCATTTATTGAAGAGACTGTCTTTTTTCCAGTGGATAGTCTTTCCTCCTTTATCGAATATTAGTTGACCATAAAGTTGAGGGTCCACTTCTGGATTCTCTGTACCTCAGACTTTAAATAAGACCTTCTAAAAAAAAAAAAAAAAAGACCTTCTAGTCAGGTGGATCTGCTAGAAATAAGTGATGTTGCCTTACTCTTTATCCCCATTGGACACAGAGAAAAACAATTATCTGAGAAAGGATGGAGATTTTTCAGCATACTTCTCTCTATCTCTCCCTTTCTCCAATGTGTCTTACCCACAAGCTAACACCTACACCAATACAAAGTCTGATCCTTGGGTGTTATTTCCAAAAGGAAAGCAAAATACATTCTTTAGGGAAAAAAACTCAGGTTCTTTCCTTATTCATCAAGTACCAGTTTCTAAAGATTTTATTTATTTACTTGAGAGAGAGAGAGAGAGAGAGAGAGAGCATAAGTAGAGGGAGGGGCAGAGAAACAAGGACCAACAGACTGCCCGCTGAGCAGGGAGCTTGACTTGGAGCTCCATGCCAGGACCCTGAGATCATGACCTGAGCCAAAGGCAGATGCTTAACCAGCTGAGCCATGCAGGCACCCCAAATACTAGTTTCTAATGCATGCCTGGGAATAAAAAAAAGCATGGTATCCTTTTAAAACATTTTTTAAAGATCTTATTTATTTATTCATGAGAGACACAGAGAGAGGCAGAGAATTAGGCAGAGGGAGAAGCAGGCTCCCTAAGGGGAGCCAAACGTGGGACTTGATCCCAGGACTCTGGGATCACAACCTGAGCCAAAGGCAGATGCCCAACCACTGAGTCACCAAGGTGCCCCAAAATGTATGGTATTCTTATTGTCCATTCCTATAGATCCATTCCTATTGTTATCATGCTAATCTCTATGCCCAATCCCTTGACTTTGGCTCAGACCATGATCTCAGAGTTGTAAGATCAAGCTCTGAGTCAGGCTCTGCACTGGGCATGGAGCCTGTTTAAAATTCTTTCTCTCTCATTCTCTCTCTTTCTCTGCCCCAAATCTCTCTCTAAAGAAAAAAGAAGGGATCCCTGGGTGGCGCAGCGGTTTGGCGCCTGCCTTTGGCCCGGGGCCCGATCCTGGAGACCCGGGATCGACTCCCACGTCAGGCTCCCTGCATGGAGCCTGCTTCTCCCTCTGCCTGTGTCTCTGCCTCTCTGTCTCTCTGTGTGACTATCATGAATAAATAAAATCTTAAAAAAACCAAACCTTTAAAAAAAAAAAGAAAAAAGAAGAGAGTCCTGTAGGAATCAGTAATCTTATTTCAATACTTTCTCATTTTTACATTATTCACTGACTTTATTCAATATTGCTACTGAATTATTACTGTATTTTTTGACTAGACTTTGACAACTGGCCTAGGGCACCATCTTGGTTTATTCTCCATATATTATGGTCCTTCTATGATTCACGCATGCTACTTCCCATAAACCATGCACGTTCTTTATCATAGAACACCATGCTCAGCTTCTCCCCCAGCTCCCACCCCTCTCCCCAACATTTATACTCAAGGAAATATTTCTTTCCTACCTCCCTTTTCCACACTTACCTTCCCTTATCTGTTCCAATATCCACAAAAATATTCCCAGTTCTCCAAGGCCTTTTATTTAAAAATACTGTTTTATTTTTATGCATTTATATATTTTTATATATGTTTAGTACTTTATACATAATTGAGAAAATGTCAGGTTGGTGCCACTTTTGAATGCCAGTTCTCAAATTCGTGACAGTCTGAAACTGGGTGGGAGCAGTGAAAGGAGTATTGATGGCACAGCTGTGAACAGATATATGTTCTGTACATGTCTTACCTGAGCTGTACCTCTAGAAGTTATTTGAGAGTTTGTCTTCATTCTCCATACATTTGAGAGTTTCTCCCCTGCTTGATTTCTAATAACTTTGAATTTTTTACTGATGATGAGCCTTGCACCCATCCTCTTCCCAGCCATACCACAGATAACATTCTTTATCATAAATAAAGATATGATATTATTCAATCACCTTTTAAATGGATTCTTGGTATTAAATTAAATCTTCAGGAAAAAAAGAGTCCAGTGTGTGACTCCAGAGCACCATCACGAACGAAGATGTTAAAAAAAATTAGATATATATTGATAGCCCAGAAAGAGTGCCAGAGAGTTCCTGTTTTGATTTCCTTATTTGGAATTAAACACATTTTTGTTTAATACAGTAGTAGAATTTCTTCATAATATTTGGAATATTCTTATTACAATATTACTTGGATACAGTTTATTAATATTAAATTAATTGAATTTTTATTATACTTTTCAAAAGGTTACTCTAAGGAGGAAAGGAAAGTTTAAGAGTTTGGGATTTGCTTACTCTTTTGTTCCAAATATCTCTCATTGGCTAGAATTACCCGTGCAATACTTACTGCTACTGGTACTAGTTTGTACATTCTTGCTTCATGATTTGAACGGGATTGATCCCAGGAATCCACATATTATATTCCATTAGTTACTCACTATTAAAACAAGAGAGAGACTGAGCCTAGGCCTACATTGTTAAGTGTGATTTGATGTTAGTATTTTTCAAGTCTAAATAAATAAAATCAGCCTCTGCTCTGGAAGACATGATAGCTGATTGGGATACTAATTATTTCTGTTTTGAAAAAAAAGAAGAAAACCAATACAAAGATGTTGAAATGATTTAACACTTTATACTCTCTCTCAATTTACATATTCTTGTTTTGGGTATTAAATTACATATTATTTTAAAACTCCACAGAATAATTAGTTTGATTTTATAAATTGAGATATGTTAGCATGGCTCACATATTTACTAACTGTCTTTGTTCTTTATTTCATTCCAGGCTTTGTATCCGGGATTACCTTCCTTCTGCATGAAGTACATATTTTTATAATTTTCTTCATTAAAATATGTGGAGGCAAATGATCTTGATTTTTGTTAATCTGAAAATGCTTTCCTCATTCTTGAAAAATAGAGTCACCAGGTATAAAATTCATAGGTGGGCAGTTATTTTTATTAAACATCATGAAAACATCACTGTACTATTTTTGGTTTCCATTTTTGCTGACGAAAAGTCAGCAATTAGTCTAATTTCTTCTCTTTGAGGATAAACTGCATTCCTCCCACCCCTGATGCTTTAAGATTTCTTTGTGTTAGGTATCCTATGGTTTTACTAGAGTATGTCTAGTATGTTTTCTTTTTCATTTATATTGCTTGGTAGATTTTGAGTTTCTTAAACATGAAAATCAGTGTTTCATTGGTTCTGGAAGCTATTTTCAGAAGAGGTAAGCATCATCATCAGTGCTCATGAAGCATTCTTCAACATCTTCAGGACCTGGTGCTAGTCTGGCTGGTTGGCTGTGGCACAGGTTCATTCAGCTTTTACTAGAGGGATTATTGACTTATTATCAGCTGATGGCTACCATGATTACCACGGTGGAATTGGCACCCTCTAAAAAATGGTGATTTCATGTGGCTATAGGATATCTACGTATAGGCTTTTTAAGCCACTGAGCTGACTGATGGCACCTGTTTTGGGGGGGTGATGCTGTAAAGATTAGTGGAAACAAAATTGCCTTGCAAGTTAATAGCTGTTTCTCTCATGTTTGCCACATGTGCTATTTTGAAGATCAGGACACTGTGACCCTGTTGCTTTTGAGCATTATTATAATATAAACATTATCAAAATATATGATCTGCAATGCTCCCCATGTTTGAGATGGGGAAATGAATTGAAGATGATAATAAAAGACAACTCTCAACCTCAGACTTTCCATAGCAGCTGGAATCCAGAGATACTTCTTTTGAGGAGTTTTTATTCCTTTTGCATGAGGCTTCTTAACCTAGAGAAACTTTCATTATTACCCTGCTGTCAATCTTAGAGATCATTTTTTGGTGGGTCTGGGGATAATAATCAGACATAGTTAAGGATATTGTCATACTTACCAAGGATATTTTTCATCTTTCTGATCAGGGTGTTTGAAAAGCTGAAGTTTACTCTGTTGTCTGCAGATACCACTAGCACAGCAATCTGTGCTTCTATGGAACTCAATGTATCTCTGCCCAAAGGTTACAGGGTCACTAAGATATTAAAAGTTTATCATTTTAAGACTATTTTCACTGAACTCTTTGGAATCTATATTGGATTGCATTCTGGAAGGGTTCTGAGTTTCTCCCTGGCTGTAAATTTCAAATCTGGAGGCCCGATACAGAGAGGACTATCAATTTGTGCCCTTATGAAATCAGCCTAAATTTTGCCAATTTTCCTGATTTTTGTAGTTGATTGAATGAAATTAAAATCATGGTCACAACTCTCAGCACTTCTTGTTTAGGAAAAGCTATGGAGAGTTTGATTATATCTCTTCATTTTCCCAAGAAGTTTTATATTTAGACATCATAGGTGACATTTTAAGTGTGATCTGTCAGAGGTGTGCCAAAGATCACAGCATGCCACAAATTTCTGCCAACATTTCATGGCCTACATGAACTTTCTTAAACACATCTAGAATTTTACAACTCACTTACTTAAATCTTTATCATGGTAGTGATTCTGTTTTTAACTAATAGAGAAACCAGATTCACCTTTAGAAACCTATCTATGGGGCAGCCCAGGTGGCTCAGCAGTTTAGCGCCGCCTTCAGTCCAGGGCCTGATTCTGGAGACCCTGGATCAAGTCCCACGTCAGGCTCCCTGCATGGAGCCTGCTTCTCCCTCTGCCTGTGTCTCTGCCTCTCTCTCTCTCTCTCTCATTCTCTCTCTATCATTCTGGGTCTCATGAATAAATAAATAGAATCTTAAAAAAAAAAAAAGAAAGAAACCTATCTATGTAAACACTCCAGGGGATTGTCCACAAGGAGCTTGTTTCTGATAGTTTGAAGTCACATGGCTATAAAACTTCAGATTAAAAAGACCATGGTTAATATTAATGATATTGCAATTAAACCAGCAATAGCACTAAAGGAAATGTTGACAGTTAAAATAATTTTGTGTTTAACTGCTGTTCTATACAGAAAATAAACCAACAGCTATGTATTTTGCTGCATGTCAGAATAGATTCTGATCCTTATTAATCCTTTTGTGGTTTTCATAGCTTAAAAATTGTAAAAGCAATAAGGATCCTCACTTCTGAAGAAGCTTAAACTTTCTAAGTGTCTTTATGTTATCTTCTGTTGTGGTTATTAGGAAACATTTTTCCTTGGTTAATATATATATATATATATTTTAAATTAAATTAAATTAAATTTGAATTAATATATATTAATATATTTTTTAAAATTAAATTCCTTGGTTAATATATATATATTTTTAAATTAAATTCCCCTTGAATCCTATTTTAACAACTGACATAATTCATCTGAAAACTTTTTCTTTAAGGTCAGGTACTAAATTCTGAACTCTAAAAACTGAGAGGTTGTCATTGCACCCAAATCAGCTTTAGCATCTTTAGGTAGAAGTGTAATAGCACCAAGTTATGCTCCTTTTCTTGCTTGTATAAACTATGGAATGAACATATGACCAAAATATAGATGCCAGCGATAATTAGTGGGAGCCTTATGTTCTAATGTTCTCAAAATTGCTCTCCAATATTGAAAGAGTTGGGGGTTTTTTTTGACAGGCATACCATGTAGGAAGAAATTACAAAGCAAAGTCTTTTTTCTTTCTCTTGGGGAGAATAATTACTAATAAATTTACTTTCTCAGGGTGGAAACTTGCTTGTTTATAAGGAGATAGGCTGCTGAACTATTAGTCAAATAGCTAAAAGATTTTATTAGTTTTGAACAAAACAGACAACATTCTAGGCACACAACAAGAATCAATGGGCAGTTGACTAATGAAACAACAGAGCAGAATTTTGAAAAATAATATGGCCAGTATTTGTACTGGATAAGAGATAAGTATTTTGCCATAGTACAATTAAAACATGGCCTAGAACAAAAAGAAAGTAAACTAAAATTCTTCCTACATATGATATTAATGACAGGTCTATGAGAATTCTAGTTGTTCTTTCTGTGACTAGTCAATAGGAAACATTCTGGTTCTAAAAAAGAGTGCTGTGTTAAGTATTATAAAACACAGGAAAACTGAGTCAAAAAATGACATTCAGAAGTTGGAGAAGCCCTGTCTATTGACTTAGATAACTCCACAGTATAAAGACTGGCTTCATCCAAAATTCCCCAATGGAAGACATCATTGATGAGATCTCACTGGAGAGGGTCCAATCAAGTCTGCTAAGTGCTAATATGACCTGTAAACAGGACAGTCTTCTGTCAAAGATACATGTCTTCCATGGTAGAAGAAATTGGCCCCATTTATCCACTTCTTATTGTTACTATTTTTTTCTTAGATAAAGGGACTTCTGACCTGCTTCTCACTTCTCAGTTCCATATTCATGGTCATAGCTGTCTGAGAACTGCAGAGAATATTTTGAGACTACTTGGATAAATGATGGACATTCTGTGCTAACATTCTGTGGATTGCTGATAACTAAGAGCCTATTTTCCAGATATATTGCAACTTTTCAGGCTTACCACAAATGAGTCCCATTCTGTGATAACTGGTAGGACTCAAGACATTTTGTGATGCTACAAATTTCCATCTGCCTGTGTTCAACAAAAGCTTGTGCTTCTGATGTCTTTTGTTAGTTCCCAAAAGTGTTTTGATTTATTATCAATGAAAACAAACCTATCACTTCATGTATCAAGAACAGAGACTGTAGAACTTGTGTATTGATAACCACTCTTCTAGAAACTGATTTAACCATCTCTTCTTCAGGAAATAAAGTCTTACTTGACACTCCTCATACACAGCAGAAGTTGAGAACTGCTCCTTTTGCTTCAGGGGAAGAAGTTCAGCTTAGACACCTGTAGGATTGGTGGTTTGGTAGAAGTTGTTATATTCTTTTACCTGAATTTTCCTTATACTGAAATAATGTTGAAGAAAAGTATGAAATATATAATATTTAAAGCAACACATTTTGTTACTCATAAATGTATATAAATACAGAATTTAGGTCATAGTTGCTGGCCTATTTTTTTCAAAAATAAATTTGTATGATTTGTAAATTGTCAAACTTATATGGGCAAGTTTTGATAGTATTCTCTTTGATATTTCAATATATTCAATATGTACTTGATACACAATTACTTTTCTTTGCCATTCTTTTTATCCTATAATTTAAGGTGAATTTAAGCTTGACTCTCCCAGATTGTCACTGGTACAGCTAGTTAATTTGGAGTAAATTATTATTTTAATTTCTAAAATTAAATATGGCATTCTCCTGGTTGCAATTGTACAACTTACAATAGAACTGAATTAAAACTGGGTTCTAGGAACATACTTTCTTCTGAAATCCAGGGACAACAATGACTTTTTTCCCACTTGTACAAGATACTTTGAAGTTTCCACATTAACAGAAATACATTTTTCCAAACTATATGAGATAAAATTTCTATCTATTCTTGACTTATTTAAATTTGTAATAAATCATGCTGAGAAATTTGAAATTATGATTGAGAACAATAGATTGATTTAGTAATTTGGAGCCACTGTTATTTTTAATAGGAAGGACACTTGCAGGAGCTTTGGGAGCCATTGCATAAGATAAATGCACGGTTTGTCATTTTCATAAGATGTTTATGATAGTGATGAGAGGAATCTTTGGGAGGAACTAGAATTACCACAGAGGAATTGCCTCAATTTATATAAAGTTCTGTATTCGTTAAAAGGAGTAGTCACATAGACATCCATAACCATGAATTAAAGTGATAATAATAGTTTTAACATAATGGTCACTATTCTCATCATAAATTAAATGTGAGGTGGTAAGGTGTAATGGTTGGACATGTGGGATTTAGACTCACATATAACTTGGCTCAATCTGGAATACACCATTTACTTGCCTTGTGTCCTTGCCAAAGCTTTTTTATTTTTTAAAGATTTTTATATTTAATTATTCATGAGAGACACAGACAGAGAGAGAGGCAGAGACACAGGCAGAGGGAGGAGCAGGCTTCATGCAGGGAGTCTGATGTGGGACTTGATCCCGGGTCTCCAGGATCACATCCTGGGCTGAACGTGGCACTAAACCGCTGAGCCATCCGGGCTGCCCTTGCCAAAGCTTTTTAATGTCATTTATCATTTTATTCTTTCCATCCGTAGGGATGCAAAGGGTACTCAAATCACTGAGGTGATGTGAGAATTAAATATAAATATGATGTATAAATAGCTCTTGTATAATCTGGGTGCAAAGCAAAATGCTCAAAATTTGCTTAGTAAATATTAGTCATGTTATTGCAACATGGTATCCATAGTTTGTCACTAGTCCATAAAGGACTGTGGTAGAATGTGAATTAATGCAGAAGTTTAGATAGATAGTTGTCCTTTAAAGTCCATTCTGGGGGCACCTGGGTGACTCAGTTGGCTAAACATTGGTTCAGGTCATGATCTCAGGGTACTGAGATCTAGCCCTGCGTTGGATTCTCTGCTCAGCAGGGACTTGTTTCTTCCTCTCCCTCTGCCCTTTCCTCCTCTGCTTCTGTTCTTATAAATAAATAAATAAATAAATAAATAAATAAATAAATAAAATCTTTTAAAAAGTCCATTCTGAATCTGAGATATTACATTTATATTAACATAATGTATAATAACTTTCTAAAAGTGGAAATATATGTTTAAAATTATATGGTTATATCAAAGGATATAATTCATAATATTTCCATTGTGTTCTATTTCCTGAACATTCTATAATGTATTCATTAGCACCAGCTTCTTATATGTCTCCTTAAAACAAAGCAAGAGAAGATGCACACTAAAGACATATATCCAGTAAAATGAGGAAAACTGAATGGGATCCAGGAGTGTGGACTGAACATATTTGCCACATATATATTAATTATCCGAAAGCAGAGCTGTTACGCTAGAAGCTGACTTTGAGTCCTTTATCAATCTCTTAGCTCCCCTTAAGTGTAGATTTGGGCAGTTGGCCTTATCACTTTGTTAGGTTAAGTGCTATATGAAGGAACTTTCAAGACCCTCTATTCCACATAGATCATGTTCTAAGCCCTTTCCCTATGCGTATTCTGGAGATGTCTCCAAACTCAATGATAGTAATGAAGTTTTGGAATATAGGTAAGGTCTGGAGCCAATGACCAAGAAAGAATTCTTGAGACGTCTTTGGTGCAAAGTTGTGGTTTTATTAAAGCAGGGGGACGGGACCTGTGGGCAGGAAGAGTTGCTGTCCCGGCTTGTAAAGGGTGGCTGTTTATATACCTGGGAGTTGGGAGGTGGTTAGGGATAGGGTAAGTGTCTAAGGGATTTTGGAAGCAAGGTTTCCAGGACCTTGAGGGGGCTAGTTATTGTTGGGAAAAGGTCACTTATTACTGTCTAATAAAACCTTAGTCATGAGACCCTTCCGATGTGTATGGGTGGGCCATGTGCTTGGGGGATGATTGCCAACATGTATCTTAGGGGTTTAGAGATAAAGGAACTCTCTAAAGGAATTTTATGTTAAAGTAGACTTACAGGATCCTGGGGGTTGGGCTAAGATTCCCTTTTCTCCTTAGCAAAGTATGAACATCGAGGCAGTTGAGTCCATAGAGGAATGTCTCTCTGCCTGTTTCAAGCGCTTGTCAATGTGCTGCCCTGGGCTCCTGCTTTGTCCTCAGCCAGTCCTCTGTTCCCCCATCAGGAAATAAACTTGAAGGACCTTTTAACTCAGGTTAAGTTAATGACTGAATTTCAATTCCTTTAGCTTTACCAGAGACTTCCCTACATATAAGGAGGTACATACTATACTCTCCAATCAATAGCCATAATTCTTTTATATCATCAGTTACCAGGAGATGCTGCTCCTTGGGCTGTCCAGAGAATCACATCACTTTCCATATCGAAGTACCAGAAAGATTGCAGTGCCTTCATTTCAAGGTTAAGGTTAAATATTTTCCTCAAATCTACAACACTAGTGATGGTGCAGCAAGGTCCAGAGCAAAGATGATTGACTTGCAATCATCTTCCCTCCATGTCCTCAGCTCCTAAAAACATATTACATGGATCAAAACAATTCTGTCTTCAAGAGAGACATGAATACTCTTAGAAGGCTTGAACTTTCGTGCACACCACTGCCCAGCACAGAACTGGTTCACAATAGAGGTCCAATAAAATGTTTCATATACACCTGGATCAAATATTTAAAGTATTAAGTTAAAACAATCCTTCCAATGAACAAAATCAAAGTTTCAGAAGAGGCTCTTCACACTGAATCTCTGACCAGCAACTGATGATGCAATATATTGCTGATGCTGATTGGTTCTTATCACCAAGATTACCCAATCCAGGGACAATGAATGAATTCTTTGGTTAGTGTTATTTAGGATGTGGCCAAAGTAGGGTCCCAGTCTTCACTGAGTGACACCTGACTGCTCCCCTGCACCCTGTCCTCTCTGTTTTCCAGCATGGTGTGTCTGTGTTTTCTTGGAGGCTCCTGGATGACAGCTCTGATGCTGATACTGATGGTGCTGAACCCTCCCTTGGCTTGGGCCAGGGACACCCCACGTAAGTGCACACTTTGGGTGGTAAGATATTGTGGGTTGGAGGGAAGAAAGAAATTAGTTTTGCCACTGTGTCCAGGCTATGTCCCTTAGAAAACTGTGATATTTTCTTCAATAACCACCAACTTTTATCATATATAGACTCCCAATTTTATTTTATTTTATTTTATTTTATTTTATTTATTTTTTTTTTTTGACTCCCAATTTTATTGAGAACAAAAGGAGTTCACCGGCTTGCCCTCTACAAGAGCTGCTTAAGGGGTCTTTCATATATATAGGCCATTTATTCTCAACTCTCCTCCAATAAAAGCTTTTCAGGCTTGCATCTCATTCCATCAGGGTCTTGAGAAGACTTAGAAATAATGATTCCAAATTGATTCCCATCAAGTAGTCCCCTTTATTATGTTGAGTTATGCTAGAAAGTAGGAAAGCTTCTCTGAAAATTTTATGGAGAATGAAAAAGAATTCGAAAGTTCTCTCTGAGAAGACCCTGTTTTATGTCTTCATTGGATCAGTTATGTTGGTGTCTCTTTCTAATATGTGAGGATGTATCAAGAGGTTTCTCCCATGATCTCCTTTCCTTTCTCCTGAGCCCCAAAGTTTATAAGGCCTTTATCCTATACTGGAGGTTCTCTGAAAAAAGTTGGGGTTAATTTTTATCTCTATATCTCACCTTGGAGCTACAGCAGTGATCTTTAGTACTTGAAATAATACAGTAAATAAGAAGCACATATGGCGTGTTCTTTGGTGTCTTAAAGAGCTTAATATCTCTTCCAAGAACTTGGCACAGGTTAATTTTCATTATGAATCTATTTCGAACCTTTCTATAGAGTCACGTTTTCCTGCATATTCCCATTTTGCCCTGAGCCCACAGGAAGGGGTTCAACTAGTATTGGAGAAATTATACGAAATTATGTTTTTGAAAGCCAAAACTAGTCAAGTATTGGGAATTTCATGTATTCGAACTGCAAACTCTGAGCAAGGTACAGAAAGAGTGAAGGTTATTTACATTTTATAGGACTGAAAGCCAAGAGCAAAAACTGAACTTACTACCTTACTGAGGTCTTGGTCTCACATTGCATAGATTCATTCATCATGTTTTCTTTTTCCTTAATTAGCCGTATTTGGTTGCTTCCACTTCCAGTTTGTCACTATTCTTTCCCAACTCAGTCATCACCATTACTGAGAATGCCCAGTGTTTGCACAGACCTTCAGCATTATCACAAACAGGATGAGCTGAAACCTAATGAAATTTTCCTTTTTTTTTTTAAATGCTGTGTATTTTTTTAAAAGATTTTATTTATTTATTCATGAGAGACACACACACAGAGAGAGAGAGAGAAAGAGAGAGAGAGAGAGAGACAGGCAGAGGGAGAAACAGGCTCCATGCAGGGAGCCTAATGTAGGACTCGATCCTGGGTCTCCAGGATCACACCCTGGGCTGAAGGCAATGCTAAACTGCTGAGCCACCCAGGCTGCCTGAAATTTTCCTTTTTTTCTTAAAGCCAACTTTTCTTTATCCGTGATATTTTTTAGAACAGTAGGAGAAAGAGGAAGTTTGTTTGATTTTCACCCAGGAAGTAGAAGGGAAATAATATATCATAAGAATAAAGGAGTGTTGAAACTTAAAGCCCCTTTTTATTTCCCAGGATCCTTACAGTGACTGATTCTCAGAACACTGAGTTTATTTGTTTAAATCACAGATATTTTTCTGAGCACCTATTTTGTAATGGGTTCTGTTCTAGGCTCGGTGAACTCTATTTGAATAAGATAAAATCACTACCATCATGAGTATTATGTACTGACAGAGTAGAAAGCCCAAAAAACATTTAAAGGAGAAAAAATTTCAGAGAGCAATCAGCGCTCTGAGAAAAACACACCAGGTTTGTGAAATAGAGAGAACTGGATTCACCTGACTACATTGCAAGTGGCTAGGGAGCTCCCCCTGAGAAAGTGACATTTAGTTGAGACATGACTGATGAAGAAAAGTCCACCATGTGAAGAATTTGAGGGAAGAGAGAACAGGACAAAGTGTGGGAAGATGTTTGCTGAGTTTAAAAGACAGAAGGAAGGCTAGAGGGGCACCTGGGTGACTCAGTCCATTAAACATCTGAGTGGATTTCGGCTCAGGTCATGAGATTGAGCCTCTTGTCAGACACTGGGCTCCATGCTCAGGGCATTCTGTTCTATATTCTCTTTCTTCTCCCTCTGCCTCTACCTGTCCCCCTGCTCATGCATGCACTTTCTCTCTCTCATAAATAAATAAATAAATAAATAAATAAATAAATAAATAAATAAATAAATGAAGAAAAAAGAAAAGGAAGACTAGAGAGGCTGGATTGTAGGGAGGAAGCTGGGGAGTGCTGTTTGTCACCACTACCAAGTTTCCAACACTCAGGGAATGCCCAACATGGCCTCATTGTCAGTGCTCAGTGTTTTTTGATGTTATTTAGATTTTTATCTGATTAACTCTAGCTTATATTGAAGTTTTGATATGATTTTTTTTTCATTAATGACATGACAGTTTTCAAAATCTTCATCTGCTAGTTCATGCAAACATGAACGTAGCCTAAAGGCTGTGCCAAACGTTTGTTAAAGTTGTTTAATTAATTCTTAGCTTCATAATAGGCACTAGTAACTGATTGCTCTCAGAAAGCCATGGATTTGTAGGCTTCTCTGTAAACTGCAATAAGAATGGAATTTGAAAATTGTTTGTACCTGCTCTTGAAGAGATAAAAATGCCTTGGTCACAATATTTCAACACAGACATCATACTAGGGGAAGTTCAAAGCCAAAAGCTTTAGTTTTTGCAAGAAGTTCAGAGGAGCCATATGTGGCACAATTATCCAGAAACAATGACATTCCAGGTTTCTCACAGTCCAGCGTGGCCATCAGGAATGTAAGTCACTGATGCAAAGTAGTGATTGAGCCAGTTAGAAAATCTGTATCTGGTTATCCGTATTGCCTTGTTTGAAAATAATGCACAGGTAAAATAGTTACAGCTTTTAGGAGTGCCTGGATTTTAGTTTTCAATCACCATTCACTTTGTTCTGGGTGAGCCTGATGCATGAGCACAGCCAAGAACAATCATCTTTAGGTTAGACTTCTTAGCAGCTTTTTGATACTCTCTTATTAGGCCTTATGTATGTTTTTTAGGAATCTGGTCCCAGCACTGAGCTATTTTATAGCAAAATACATTTCCTTGGGATAAGCTTTTTATAAGATATGATATTGGCAAATTTTTCAATGTAATACTCAGCTGTTCCATAATTAGCATCAGTTTTTTTCACGGCATATATTTCAGTTAATATAACAGTGGTTCTTATGCAGGAATTGTTTTGCTACCGCCTCCCCAGGGAATATAGCAATGTCTGGAGCCCCTGTTTGGTTTTTTAAACTGAGGTTTCATCTGACATTGAGTGGGTAGAGGCTAGTGATGCTGATAGACATCCTACAATGTACAGAACAGGCTTCCCAACATTATCTTGTCCAAAATGTCAACTGCTGTGATTATCTATTGTATTATTTTCTCTTCCATTTTTCATTTCAGGTTTTGAGGCTTCTCTCTCTCTCTCTCTCTCTCTCTCTCTCTCTTTTTTTTCTTAGTTAATGTAGATAAAGCATTGGAAACTTTATTTTTTGGGAAAACTAGTCATTACTTTCAATGTTATTCTGGTCTCTTATTTATCTCTGATTTTTCTTTGTTACTTCCTTCCTCTCCTAAATTTCCCCATGTTTCTTCTTTTTCTAGTTCCTTGTGGTGTGATGTTATTTGTTTGAACTTTTTTTTCCTTGACACTGGCTGAAAGATAACTTTTTTTCCCTTGATACTGGCTGAAAGAGTACTTTTTATTACTTTTATGTACAGAAAATTCAACAGTACACCCATAGTCCAGGTTGGTGGTCAGTTCTTTAGCCTTTGCCTTTTCCAGCTTGGCAATGCCAGCCACTGACTTTGAATGCAGGATGTTGCCTCCCCAGGGACAGTGGGTCTCATCATATCTGTCATTGTAACTGGTCCTAATTGCTTCCACCAGCTTAACCAGAGCTTCTTTGTCTTCTGAGTTAACCTGTATGAAGGTGACAGTGGGGCAGGTCTTCTCGTGGACCAGATGCCCCAGTCTGGCCTTCCCCTTAATGATGCAGTAGAAAACCCCTATCTTATGATACAGGGCAGGCAGGAAGACAACCAGCTCAATGGAATCCACATCATGTGCAGTCACTACCAGCTAGTCTTCTTGTTTTCCACCAAGGTGGTGACAGTATTAACCCTAGCTTGAAGGACAGGGAGCCTCTTAGTGGGAATATCCCGTTTGCTGGCAACTTTCTTCTCAGCCAGGGGCCAGCAATCTCTGCTTCTTCTCTTGCTTTGCCTCTGGTCTGTATCTGTGGGCCAGTTTAAGCAGGTGAGTAGCTGTTTGGCCTTCCAAGGCTTGGGTGAACTAGTTAATCGCTAGAGGCACTTTTAGATGTTCATAGAGAATAGCCCTTTGCCACTGCAGCCAAATGTAGCAGGGGCATTTGACAAAGAGGGTAAGGTGCCTTTTGGGTTGGATGTCCTGTCAGATGCCAAAATTCTTGGGCCTTCTCTCAAACAGGATATTGACCACCTTGTTGGCCTCCTACTTCTTCACAACATTAGAAGCTTGGGCCACCGTCTTCCCCTTAGCCTCCTTTCCTTTCAGCATCTTGGGTGGCTGGAGAAGAAAGCTGAGATTTCTTTCTTAATACAAGCATTTATAGCATAAATTTCACTTATGTTTTCTTTTTCTTTTGCTTTAAGACATATTTTGATTTGCCATTTGATTTTTTTGGCCCATTGCTAGTATAGTAATGTGTTGTTTAATATTTACAAATAAATATTTAATATTAACATTATAGATTTTCCAGCTTTGTTTTATTTTCTTTGGTTGTGTACCATTGTGGTTGGAAAATATACAGGGTATGATTTCAAACAAAGAATCAGACAAAAACTCTAAAATGTTAACAGTGCTGAGATTGAAAACACTGATTTATATACTGTGGGGCTTCTAAAAATCCTTGACTCACACTTTATACACAAGTTCACCTTCCAATTCGGGCCTTTGTGGTTTATTTTAGTTTGTTTAAATACAGAAGTAATAAACTATAAAATCATGTAAATTCACCAATTTCTTGTTGAGCCGATTCAATCCATGCAAGCCAAGATTTTTGTTTTTTATTTTTTGCCTTATGCAACGTTTTTCAGTATTTCATGATTTCTTGATCAGCCCCATCTCTGTCATAAATTGTGACTGCCACAAAATTTTTTTTAGTAAAATATGTCAAACTTTTGTATTAATTCTACAATCTACTCTATTAATAATGTCAGATGCTCTCTTTTATTTGTCTCCCTTTTAAACAGTTATTTTTTCCATGTTTAAAAAATGTTCATGTTAATTATACTTGAATAAAACACTTGTCTTAATTTAATTAAATGTAAAACATAAATATCGAAATATATACATAGTTTGCAAATATATACATGAATTATGATGTGTGTGTGTTTACATATCCTGAAACTACAGAAGCACACGTGACTGACCAGTAAGAGCTCTGACTGACCCTTACCTCATCAGATTAGATTGGCCAACGGGTTCTGCATCAGAATTCTTGGAAAGATCTGGTTTTCTGAGATTTCTGAATCTGGAAACGTAGGTAAAAGATTGAGAACTGTATTGCGATCATGGTTTTAATCTCGTTGAAACTTCAGTCATGTCCCATTGAATTTAGTGTAAAAGTCAAAAGCTGTCACCACCCACCACCATCAAACGGGCTCCATTTGATGACTCCAGTCTAAACTTCCCTCTCCTTGCTCTCACTGTCTGTGTTTCCATCAACTGTTTCCTCTGGGTTCTTGAGGAAATTCATCAGTTCTTTCGGGCTCTTGCACAGTTACATTTGCCTTGACCTGAATGGTGCCTCCCTTTGTCCCCAAACTCTTCTCTCTCCCCCTCTCTCGGCGCATCTACTTCATCCTTGATGTCACATCTCATGTCACCCTTGAACCACCTCTCTGGCACTCTGAGGTAATTCAGACCATCCAACTATCCTCAGTTCTGGAACTTCATCCCTCTAACATTCCTCGCCTCTGTGCAAAGTCTTGCCACTTCGGGTTTTTAGTCCGTCACTTTCCCTCCATTTTGCGCTCCCCGAGCGGAGGGGGCGTGTGTCTTCCCTTCTCTGGATTCACAGGGGCAGCTCAGCCCAAACCAGGGGGAAGCAGCAGGGACGTGCTTGAGGACAGGTAAAGGGCTGCGGGAGGCGAGGGGCGACGGGCGAGGGGCGAGGGGACCCCTGAGAGGGGGCACCTCACGCCGGGCCGCCTCCGTCCACCGCCAGCGGAGGGAACAGGAGCCGTGGGTGCTGGTGGGCTGGGGGTGCAGGTGGCACCACCGAGGGGTGCCGCCGTCGGAGTCTTCCAGGAGCCTCGGGTGACCGGATGCCCCCGCCCCACCCCCCCAGCACATTTCTTGGAGCAGGGAAAGGCCGAGTGCTATTTCACCAACGGGACGGAGCGGGTGCGGTACCAGGAAAGATACATCTATAACCGGGAGGAGTACGTGCGCTTCGACAGCGACGTGGGGGAGTACCGGGCGGTCACGGAGCTCGGGCGGCCCGACGCTGAGTACTGGAACGGGCAGAAGGAGATCTTGGAGGACGCGCGGGCAGCGGTGGACACCTACTGCAGACACAACTACGGGGTGATTGAGAGCTTCCTGGTGCAGCGGCGAGGTGAGCGCAGCGGGGCCCGGTGGTGAGGTGTGTGGGACAGACAGACAGACAGAGCCTGTCCCCGAGGAGCACTGCCTCGAGCCGGTACAAGCGAGGGGGGTCCCTCCGAGAGCCCGGTTTCAGGAGCGTCAGGGTGTCTGCGTGACCGTGGAGATTGCGTAGCTGTGTCCCTGGGTGACTGTGGGGAGGGGAGGGGGACTGCGCAGTGAGGGGGGCAGGGAAAGGGTGTGAGGGGGCTGTGGGCAGCATGTGGGGGATGGGTTGGAAGAGTGGGGGGGGGACAGGAGGGGACAGCGGGCATGGTGGGTGGTCCCTGAGGGAGGGGGAGGGGGCTCAGAGCTCCAGTTGGAGGGGACACTAGGCAGGTGGTTGGTCACCTGGGAAGGGAAGTGGCAGGAGTCCAGGCTGGGGTGCGGGTTTAGGGGAGGGGGCGGATTAAAGACTGGGGAGAAAGTGAGGAGACCACTCACCCCTGTGCTTGGCACGCGCCCTTCCTCACCCTGGACCCCCTGAAGTAGGTCCGCCTGTGTCTGTGTGGGGGGGACCACTTCACTGAGAAAAAGTGGCCACTGAGTTTTGAGGGGTAAGGGGACGTCTGAGGCCTCTCTGATCTTTCTGAGGCTTCCTTTGGGTCTCAGCTACTTGATTTGTATTTCTTAGCGCATGTATTCTTACATGAAATGATTGTGAAAGCTGGTGTTTTTTGTTTGTTTTAAAAAATATTTTATTTATTTATTCAAGAGAGACACAGAGAGAGAGAGGTAGAGACACAGCCAGAGCTCCGCAGGGAGCCTGTGGGTGGGGGGGTGGGGGGGTGGGGGCAACACCTCCATCCCAGGACCCCAGGATCAGCCCTGAGGCAGAGGCAGAGGCTCAACCACTGGCCACTCAGGCGTCCGCAAATCGGATTTTTTAATTATGACTTTCTTACTTAACATACTGATGTTCCCATTTTTATAATGATGAAAGTATTTAAGGAGTTGCATGTGATTTCTTTACATAGTCATAACAATTCACCTCACATTCATTCCCCTTTCTTAGAACCTTTTTATCCATATTGCCAAACATTTATCTTTTTTATTTTTAATTTATATTTGTTTGATTTGTATGGTTCTCGAACATTTATTTCACATATTTATTGGCTAATTGTTGTTGCTGCTGTAAACATTATCTCCTGTCTACTATCTGTAGAGTTCTCATTTTTTCCTCAGTGATTTTGTGTCTCCATGCATAAGATTATTAAAGCTTTCCTGATATTTGATTCAACATTTTCCCTAGTTCGTGGTTTATATTTTGATTCTGTTTATTACTTTTCATGCTAGGAATGTAAACATTTTTATTGAATGAAATTTGCTACAAAATAGTTGGCAATGATTTGTCATCAATCTTAGATCTATAATTTTATGGTTTGTAAAAGGTTTTCCTCGTATTTCTCCTTTTACAAAAACGGAAATTGTATTTATGGAGGCTGTAGTGTCAGGGATTGTCTGAGGCTCTAAGGATACCTTTTAATGAGTCTCAGACACTCCCCTGAATTCAAATGTCAGTTTATAATTAATAAATTATTGAAATGATGACAATTATAATAATGGATATTTTCGTATTGCAAAGAAGAAGGAGTAATCAGGCAAATGCAATTATAAGAACTTTTTTTAAATGAATGAGTTCCTTTGCTCCTTTCCCTTTCAGGACTCATACTGTCCTTGGGACTCAGCTCCCAGACCTAGAGAAGCACCTCTGTCTTTCCTGCTTTCCAGGGTAGATCCATTTCCATGGTGTTCTAAGGTGTGAGTGTGGCTTTCCCAGGATGTCCTACTCTCTTCCCCCACCTATCTTAGGCTGTTCCCCACTTTAACCACACTTCTTCAAATCATATTTTCTCCCCAATTAAAAAGGATAATAAGGTAACATATATTGAAAACTAAATTCCAGTTATTGTTTTATATACCTCGGGTGCATTAGTATCATGTAACCCTGAGAGCTAAGTTAGTATTACTATCCTCCTTGATAGGTTAAAAAGCTGGGGCACAGAAGAATGTAAAAATTCTCCCAGGATGAATCAGTAAAGTAATAGAGTCTGGACTTGAATTTAGTCAGCCTTCTCTAGAAATCATGCTTTTACTTAAATACATTATATGCCTTGCAAAATTTGTAAACACTTAAATTCAACAAGAAACTGTTTTACTCTATGAAAAATAAACCCCACAAATTTCTGCAACATCACTTAAATCTAATGGACTCATGCTGTCAGGATTAAATTCAAGAGTCACGATACTGGGGGTGCCTGAGTGGCTCAGTCAATTGAGTGTCTTCCTTGGCTCACCTTATGATCCTGGGGTCCGGGGATCAAGCCCCCGCATCAGGCTTCTGGCTCAGTGAAGAGTCTGCTTCTCCTTCTCTCCCCTACTTGTGCTCTCTCTCTCTCTCTCTCTCTCTCTCTCACTATTGCTTGCTCTCTCTCTCAAGTAAATAAATAAAATCTTTAAAAAAATAATAAAAAAAAAAGGCTCATGACACTGGCTCTTATTGGGCCACATGGTCAGTTTTGAGGGAAGCCTGCTTGAAATGCAGCCTGTGACCGGAGACTGGAGGCAGCAAGGCAGCCAACCAGGGAGACTTGCTTTGTCTGTCTTCCTCACTGAGTCCCTCTACCACTTCTCTTCTAGTCGAGCCTACAGTGACTGTGTATCCTACGAAGACTCAGACCTTGCAGCATCACAACCTCCTGGTCTGCTCTGTGAATGGTTTCTATCCAGGCCACATTGAAGTCAGGTGGTTCCGGAATGGCCAGGAAGAGGAAGCTGGGGTTGTGTCCACAGGCCTAATCCGTAATGGAGACTGGACCTTTCAGATCCTGGTGATGCTGGAGATCGTTCCTCAGAGAGGAGAGGTCTACACCTGCCAAGTGGAGCACCCAAGTTTGACAAACCCTGTCACCGTGGAATGGAGTGAGAAGCTTCCTGACATAAGCTCCTCAACTACCAAAGAGGGGATTTGCTTATTTCTGAGTGTCAGGGTTCTCTCTCCTTATACCATTTTTCGTTTCCTCCGTATTCTCTTCTGTTTAGCACAGGTCCCTGGGGGTAGCTGAGTGATGTCCTCTGATAATTTAAGATAGCCTGTGATTATTTCTACAGATCCTATAGTCTTTGGGGAGGCAGTTAGATGTGGCAGGCGGAAAGGAGGTTGTCCATGTTTTCAGATTTTCCATGGTTCACAGGTCAGAGTTCCGTCTTGACACTGGGCACCAGTCCACTGCCTTTGGCCGGGCTTGTGCTTCTGGCACTGTTGCTCTGAGTTCTTCATTGTCATCTGAGAATCCTTTACATTGTAGGGACCTTTCTGACTTGAGGGGAATCCAATCTTGGATTCCTTTTATTAGCTCTGTCACCCTGCACAAGCTACTTGTACTTCACGGAGTCCCAGGCTCCTCATCCATAGATGTTGAAGTAGTGGATTTGTCAGAATTGTGATATTTAAAAAGGTCAATGCATAGACTTCGTATCTACTCAATGTGATTTTAGATTTCTTTTCCAGAAATTGCTAATTATTCTACTTCTTCCAAGGCAGCCTTCCTTCCTCATTCTCAAAGTTCTCAATCTGAGTGTCCATCAGTTTGGTGTAAAAATCACTAAAGTGACATTCTCAATCCCAGTGTCCATCAGTTTGGTGTAAAAAGCACTAAAACTGCTTCTTCTTTCAGGGGCACGGTCTGATTCTGCACAGAGCAAGATGCTGAGTGGAATCGGGGGCTTTGTTCTGGGTCTGCTCTTCCTTGCAGTGGGGCTGTTCATCTACTTCAGAAATCAGAAGGGTAAGGCACCTGTTGGTAGCTGAGATTCCCCAGAGACTATATGGAGAGAAATACAGCTTTGATCAAAAGCTCTCTGTCTACCGATGGCCCTGTATAAAGCCATTCTTTCCCAATTTGACCTCAGATTCCCTAGAAATCCAGAAATCAGCAGTCCATGGTTACTGTGTCACAGTCTAAGAGGTCATGTGTTCTGTAGAGCCAAGAAGGAGATTAACAAGCATGAGGATCTTGGGTTGAGATCCTGGGCCAAATGCAGAAAGAGACGCTAAAGCTAATGAAACTGGATTTGTGTGACAGAGACTTTATGGGTCATATCTTTCACTTACCACTCTCCCCTGGCATCATGCAATATGGGTTGGGCTGTTAGAGAAATCTAAGGAGGCAGGTCTGGGGCTGGAATCTTGTCTGTGGGGCCAGATTTACCTCCATATCTGTTAAGCCTATGTCTTCCCTTCTCTTTTCCAGGACACTCTGGACTTCAGCCAACAGGTAATGCTTCTTCATCCCCTTTACAGATAGATTTGGTTATCCTGGAGCAGATAGTAAAGGTGAAAAGACAGAAATAATGGGAAAGACTTTGTTGTTGTTGTTGTTTTTAAAAGATTTTATGTATTTATTCATGAGAGACACAGAGAGAGAGACAGAGACACAGGCAGAGGGAGAAGCAGGCTCCATGTAGGGACCCCGATGTGGGACTCGATCCTGGGACTCCAGGGTTATACCCTGAGCTGAAGGCAGATGCTCAACCACTGAGCCACCCAGTCATCCCAGTGGGAAAGACTTTGGATCTGACTTCTGATCTGGCAGTTTATACTGACGCTACCTCTCTCCACTTAGTGAAAGGCCTGTGCTGTAAAATAGCTTTGGCCCCGGGAGACCTAAAAATATGTTATTACTGCAGCGCTTTGACATGAGGCCTTGAGGGAGAGGAGAAGAAGCTGCTTATAGAGGTGGGTCTGGAACAATACTCTGCTCTGTCTTCTGCAGGACTCCTGAGCTGAAGTGGAGATGGTGACCCTCAAGAAAAAACCTTCCTTTCCAGCTTCTTCTCAGAGTCCAAAGGTTTCCAGCTTGGCTCTTATTCTTCCACAAATACAGCGCTTTCTCAGGATCTGGTTTGCCCTGGCTTCAGTGACCCTGCACAGCTTGTGTTCCCCAATGGCTCCCTCTGCCCCGTCCTTGACCTGGAACCCCCAGTGCTGACTGCAGTACCTTATCTGCATTCTCTCCTTCCTCTTCCTATGCAGCCCTTATGTTTCCCTTGCATGGGAACTCACCTTCTGCTCATGTTTCTTTATAAGTTTTTCTCAAATAAATGTGGATTGAAAATCATCTGCTTCATGTGTTTTCAAGGAAGAGAAGTAAAAAAAAAAAAAAAGAGGGAGAATGGGAGGATTCATCACAAAAAACAATGGTTTTTATTTATATTCCTAAATTTTGTTCAGATATGCATTTGAAAGGTATCCTTGCTTCATTCTCTGTTTAATCATGGGCTCTATGCATTCTGTATTTAGGCGTGTTTTCTGGAGCTAGGAGGAAGCCCTTGATGACCTATGTGACAGTGGTATCCTATATCTCTGTGTTCTCAAACACAAACACAAACGTCCCTTTGCACCATGGGATGAGGAAAGGGAACAAAAAATATCCCTGCAATGTCATCCGAGTAACTTGTAAGGGAATGATGCCCTCAGAATTTTTATAATCACTGTCTTTTGCCTCAGTTTTTAAATTTTAATTTCATTTTATTTTTTACGTAGGCTCCATGCCTAATGCGGGAGGCTCACAATTCCCCCTTCTTGAGTTTTATAGGAAAGTATCTAAAACTGAGTAAATCCCTCTCATTATATTGATGGGGAGCTCTATCTACACTTCCATCTTTTTCTGTCTCTCAGGTAAACATCCGTGGCATGCTGACACTTTGACTTGAGATGCATCCTTCCCCATAAATAGGTCTCAGACCATCAGGACAAAACCACAACTCTAGGGAAAAAGATGCATTTCTGAGACCTTTCATATTGTATATTGTATATAAATATACATATTGTATATAAATTTACCATCTACAGGAACATCCCAGATAGATATTGTCTTAGCAGAAATCAGAGGAAAACTGGGAAAGAAAGGGGAAATTATGAATACTCTGATGTCCATGCAAACAATGAAATACCATGCAGCTGGATGGAAAAATAACCATCCTGAAATGGAATAATCTCCAAAAGGCATTTGCACAGGTACGGGAGAGTTTGTACATCACACAACAATTTGTTTGAAAGATAAAGAGAATAGGAATATATAGCTATATCACTTTATCTATAACATCCAGCTATAATTATCTCTCATCTATCTAATCTACTTACTTTTCTATATATGACAATGGAGGATTTTTTTAAAAACCATTGCCTCTTGGGCAAAATGAATGAGTAGGTTGAAGGGAACAGAGATGAGAGCTGGATCTTCTCAACATGTCTTAGTTAATAGTTTTAGTTTGAGGATCCTAAAAACATTTTATGTAATAACTTAAAAAATTTAAAAAGTCAATATGTAAAAATTAAAACCAAACTGTAGTGATGAAGAAAATGTGACAAAAAGTACATAATGGAAACAAATTAGAAAAGTAAACCAAGTATTTTTGGAGCTTGGACACTGTGGAACTATAATTGTAAATCAGTATATAGCTCTAGATTCCATAGACTTCAATAATGTAAAAAAGTTGGAAAGGTTTCAGAGAATACACCTAAATCGGTTAAGGAGATGATGAGTTCTGCTATCATAATCTGTTGACAAGTCATTTTGAAAAGTAAATCAAATCTAAAGAGTAGACAATAGATTCAGAAGTTCAATTCAAGTTAATAGCTATTTCAGCACAATTTCTCCACTATAAGAGACAACAGGCCAATTCAAAGTTTATTTTACAAATATTATAGTTCTATTATGCATTAATGTGTGAAACAGGTTATCATCCTGTGGGAATTTAATAAGCTAACAGTCATGTGTTCAATATTTATATGGTTTAATCAGACGCTGTTTGGTCCCAGGGTTGCAACTTTACTTTTGTTGTGTTCTTTAAGATGCAGAAAAGAGTTGTCTCATTTTATCTGAGATCTATGGTGTGACATTATAATGTAGAATTTAAAAGTATGGCAGGAATATTTCAGTGGTGATGCTTTCTGTTGCTAGTGGAGAAAAATAAATTTAATTGGCTTTATTTGACTTTAACTCCTTGTCTCACGTAGCAGATAGACCCTGGGTAGTTAACCTCCAAGCTGGTGAGTTCATCAGGCCAGTGGTGTTGCTAGTGATCCTGGGACTTTGTATCTCTTCTCTTTATCATACACCACAAGTCAGTATTCCTGAAATGGTAGTAGGATGCCTGCAGTAGCTTTAGGCTTCATTTTCTTCATAACTTCCAAAGACAGGAAAAGGGAACAGTTTCTCCTCATACATTTTTATAAGGGAGAACTAAACCTTCTTCAAGTGTTCTCAGTAGACCTACTTCCTCCACACATTGAGAGGACCACAGAATGACAGTGGTAGTCTCAGACAAACTATGCTTCATGCTTTGTGGGGCCTGCCTCATTTGATGCATTGGAAAGATGGGAGCAAATAATCTTCAGAAAGAAAGAAATGTGAGAGCGGGTAGAAGAGAACAATTTTAGGTAAGGAAACTATAGTATCTGGAACTATTAGAGTGTTATTATTTTAAATTATTTCATCATGAAGGATGATAGGTTGAGGGGTGCATCAATAAAGGTTTTAAGGATTTGTTTTTAACATGGAGTATTAAAATGTAGTTATAAACCCAATTATAATAAAAAAAACAGCAACTAAGCAAAAGGACTATTTGTTCTTAGAAGTTAACATGTTAATACTTAATTTTATAAGGAAAAAGATATTTCCCAGAAAAATTTCAAAGACAATGAGTGTTAAGTTTGATAAAATGCTTAAACCTGTTATATATCAATTTTGCTTGACACTCTTTGGGATTGATTCCTTATTGGTTAAATACAGCAGTATAGCAGACTCCAGAAGTAGATTATGAACACTTGAGTTTTAAAGTAGAGCATTTCAAGAATATATAATGGGCTAGGAATAGTCTCTTTAATAAATGGTATTGGGAAAACTGGACAGCAACATGCAAATAAATGAAAATGGGTCATTATCTTACATTATACACAAAAACTAACCCAAAATAGATTAAAGACTTGCATGTAAAACCTGAAATCATACAACTCGTGGGAGAAAACATAGGCAGTCTGCTCCTTGACATCTATCTTGGTGATGATTTTTTTGGAATGAACATGAAAGTCAAAGGCCATAAAGGTAAAAATGAAAAGTGGAATGACATCAAATTAAAAAGCTTTTGCACAGTAAAAGAAACCATCAACAAAATGAAAGGCAACCTACAAAATGGGAGAAAATATTTGCAAATCATATATCTGGTGAGGGGTTAATATCCAAAATATGTATAGAATTCATTCAACTAGTAGCAATAAAAAAAACCCCAATCCAATTAAATTTGAGCAGAAGATCTGAATAGACATTTTCCCAAAGAAGACATACAGATGGCTAACAGGCACATGCAAAGATGCTCAACATCACTAATCATCAGGGAAAAAAGAAATCAAATCCACAATGACATATCACTTTATACCTGTTAGGATGGTTATTATCAAAAAGACAAAAATAACAAGGGTTGTTGGTAGGGATGTAGAGAAAACAAAACCTTATGCACTGTTGGCATGAATTAAATTGGTGCAGTCACTATGGAAACAGTGTGGAAATTCTCCAAAAAGATTAAAAATAGACCTATCATTTGATCCAGCAATCCATTTCTGGGTGATTAAATAAAGAAAATTAAAACACTAACTTGAAAAGATATTTGCATCCCCTTATTCATTGTAGCATTATTTACAATGGTGAAGATATGGAAATAATCTAAATGTCCATCAAGAGATGAATGAGTAAAGCAAGTATGGTATACATACATCAACAAATATTATTCCTGGGATGCCTGGGTGGCTCAGCGATTAGACGTCTGCCTTCGACTCAGGGCATGATCCTGGAGTCCTGGGATCGAGTTCCACATCAGGCTCCAGGGAGCCTGCTTCTCCCTCTGCCTATGTCTCTGCCTCTCTCTCTCTCTCTCTCTCTCTCTCTCTCTCATGAATAAATCAACAAAATCTTTTAAAAAAAAGTATTATTCAGCCATAAGAAAGAATGAAGTTTTGCTATTTGTGACAACATGAATGGACCTTGAGGACATTATGCTAAGTAAAATAGATCACAACAAGAAAGGCAAATTAAAGTGATCTCACCTATATGTTGAACCAAAAAACAAAACAAAACAAAACAAAAAACCCAAAAAACAAAAAACCCAAACCCCAAAATACAAAAAGTCTTGTTCACAGATACAGAAAACAGATGGGTGATTGCCAAAGGTAGGAAATTGGGGGTAATAAAATGAGTCTGATGTGTGTAGTAGGGTAACTATTCTTTGTTAAATCAAGAAAATTCCCTTTTCATAGAACTTTTAAAATCTAGATATTGAAAAATTAAGTACAGGTGTTGAGTTCCGTCCAATGATATTTTATTTTCCTATCAAGATGATTATATTTCTTGTCTCCTTCTTTAACTTAATATAGTAAATTGCATTAATTAATTCTCAAACGTTAAAAGAATCTTGCAATCCTGGAATAAGTTCTGCTTAGCCATGATGTATTATGCTTTCTGAATGTCACTGGATTCAATCTGATAATTTTTTCATAAGATTTTGGCATCTGTCTTTATAAAAGTGATGAGTCTGTATATTTCTTTTTGTTACAGAATCAGGTTTTGAAAAAAAGATTATCCTGGTCTCATAGGAAGTATTTGCAAGTGTTTTCTCTCTTTTCACTTTTTTGGAAGTTCATATAAATTAGGATGGCTTCTTTCTTAAATACTTTTAAGACTTTACTGGAGAGCTAAACTTGAGGTTTTGTTGTGGAAAAGTTTTGCATAATGGACTTATTTTCTTTATTCGATATGGAACTCTTAATTTTATATACTGTTTGTGAGCTTTGATACATTGCACATTTTGAGTAATTTATCCACTACATACAAATTTATTTTTGTAAACTTGCTTATAATATTTATTATTACTTCATGTAGGAGATTTTGTGGGACTACAAATAAAGATAAAATATTTGTGCTATTCAAGACCAAGAAGGAGATGAAAAAGAAGTGATACTGAAAAACTTTTTGATGGAAACTTGACTGAATATTCCAAAATTTGGCAAAAGTCATGCACCTAAAGATTCAGGAGCTGTGTACACTCAAAACAAATGATACAATGTCCAACATAAGTGCTCATATATTAATAATTGCATTAAATGTAAATGATCTAAAAATATCAGTTACCAGACAAACACCAGACTAGAGAAAAATGATCCAATTGTGTGCTGTCTACAACAAGCTCACTTCAAATTTAATAATATGGGAAGACTGAAATAGAGGAATGGAAAAAGATAAGCCTAGAAAACAATTAACAAAAAAATAGAGATGGTTATATGAGTTAAAGTAGGACTCAGATCAAAGAAGACCTGCCCTACAACCCAGCAATTGCACTGTTGGGGACTTACCCCAAAGATACAGATGCAATGAAATGTCGGGACACCTGCACCCCGATGTTTCTAGCAGCAATGTCCCCAATAGCCAAACTGTGGAAGGAGCCTTGGTGTCCATCGAAAGATGAATGGATAGAGAAGATGTGGTCTATGTATACAATGGAATATTACTCAGCCATTAGAAATGACAAATACCCACCATTTGCTTCGACGTGGATGGAACTGGAGGGTATTATGCTGAGTGAAATGAGTGAATCGGAGAAGGACAAACATTATATGTTCTCATTCATTTGGGGAATATAAACAATAGTGAAAGGGAATAGAAGGGAAGGGAGAAGAAATGGGTAGGAAATATCAGAAAGGGAGACAGAATGAAACGTCGGACACCTGCACCCCGATGTTTCTATCAGCAATGGCCACAATAGCCAAACTGTGGAAGGAGCCTCGGTGTCATCGAAAGATGAATGGAAAAGAAGAATGTGGTTTTATGTATACAATGGAATATTACTCAGCAATTAGAAACGAAAATACCCACCATTGCTTCAACGTGGATGGAACTGGAGGGTAATTATGCTGAGTGAAATAAGTCAATCGGAGAAGGACAAACATGTATGTTCTCATTCATTTGGGGAATATGAATAATAGAAAAGGAATATAAAGGAAGGAAAAGAAATGTTGGAAATATCAGGAAGGAGACAGAACATAAAGACTCCTAACTCGGGAAACGAACTAGGTGGTGGAAGGGGAGGAGGGCGGGTGTTGGAGGGGAATGGGTGACGGGCACTGAGGTGGACACTTGACGGGATGAGCACTGGGTGTTTTTCTGTATGTTGGTAAATTAAACACCAATAAAAGTTAATTAAAAAAAAAAAAAAAAGACTCCTAACTCTGGGAAACGAACTAGGGGTGGTGGAAGGGGAGGAGGGTGGGGGGTGGGGGTGACTGGGTGGTGGGCACTGAGGGGGGCACTTGACGGGATGAGCACTGGGTGTTATTCTGTATGTTGGCAAATTGAACACCAATAAAAAATAAATTTATTATTTAAAAAACCCCCCCCAAAAAAACAAAGAATATGGCCAGAGATGCAGAGAAACAATATACAATAGCTAGTCTTCCAAGAAGACGTAGCAACCTCAAATGTGTATGCAGCAAACAACAGAGTTGCAAATAAGTGAAACAAAAACTGATAGAACTGAAAAAAGAAATATACAAATACACAAATACACTTGAAGACTTCAGTAGTCTTCTCTGAACAATTAATGAAACCACGAGACAGAAATTCAGCAAGAATATAGAACTTAACACCATCAGTCAGTATGATCTAATTGACACTTCTAGACCATTCCACCAAACAAGAAGACAATACACATTGTTTTCAAGTGTCCATGGAATCTCTTTGAAGGTAGATGGTCTTGTGGGCCATGTAAGGAACTTCAACAAATGCTAAAGAACTGAAATCATACAGATTGTGTTCTTTGGGTACAATGAAATTAAGCTGAAAATCAATAACAGGAGGGAACATGGGTGGCTCAGCCGATTAAGCATCCAACTCTTGATCTCAGGATTTTGAGTTCAAGTCCCATATTGAGCTCCACAGTGGATGTGGAGGCTATGTTAAAAAAACAAAACCAACCAACCAACAAACAATACTAGAAAGATAGCCAGCACAATTCCTAATGCTTAGAAACCAAACAACATACTTCTGAGTCAGAAAGAATGTCTTAAGGAAAATAGAAAATATATGGAACCAAATGAAAGTGAAAATCTCCTAGCAACAATCTCCTTACAGCTTGTAGCCCACTGATAGATCCCTGAGACGTGCCAGAGCATGACCTTTGTCATGGAGCTTGTGGCTGCCTCAGTGCCTTCCTGTTTAAAAGGCATGTTTAAAACCTTTTATGGCAGCAGCTGGCCCTTCAAAGCCCTGAGAGCCTTGCTGTCAGATTCCTTGGAGACCTGTGCTGTTCCTAACCCTCACTAACCAGAAAGTACATGGTCAGTCACTCCTCACAATCCCAGTACAGCTTTTTCTGCCCACAGGTCCTGTCCTGTGAGAAGGAAAGGGGTGAAGGTCTAGGCAGGAGAGATAGGAGGCCCCTGACGCCTCTGACTAGACCCCAGAACTACTGCTGGCAGGTGGAGATGCTGAGACAGAGCAGAACAAGGTATAAGGGAACAAACCAAGATGGCACAGAATCTCAAGGCCACAAGCTTCCCAGTCGATTCTCAACAAGAGACTGCCGGTGGCAGTCCTCAATGGCAACTCATTTGGGACCCCTCTCACTCTAGAGCTTGTTTCTTTCTTTTCTGCTCTCACCCTCACTTAATAAACTTTCACTTCACTTCACCCTTTTGTGTCTGGAAGGTTCATTCTTCGACAAACACCCTGCAATTCTACAACAATAAGACAAAATTAGATAAACCTATGTTTAAAAATTAGTGTTTCAATATTTTATCTTATTTGGGAAAGACTTAGATATCCAATGAATTTAACCCACTTTATTATTTAATCTAGCAAACTTCAAAGTTTAAGGTTAATAAAGATTTTGGAAGCTATTAAAGGTTTACCTACAATTTTTAAAATCTAATTTACTTGTTCTTGACAATTATGCTTAGATTACCAATAAAAACTTTACAAGATATCAAAGTTACTCATTCTCTGGAGCTTTATTAACAAAAAACATTTTGAAGCAGGGAGCGTATCAACTTGCTTGACTTAAGTAAATGCAGGCAGAAAAAGATGCTTTAATTGTAATGCTTATAAATGTGAAGGCATGTCTATTTTAATTAAACAAATAACCTTACATTAGTTTTAATACTGAATATTTTTCTGGTGTTCAGGAACTTGAGAAATATTTGGATTAGTTTCTATCTTTTTGAGTTTAGAACACCTATTTCTTTAAAATTTTTTTCTTATTTATTTTTAATTTAAATTCAATTAATTAACATATAGTATATTATTAGTTTCAGAGATAGAGTTCAGTGATTCATCATATAATACCCGGTGCGCATTACATACCTGTCCCCCTTAATGTCCTTTACCCAGTTACCCCATCCCTCCACTCCTCTCCCCTCTAGCAATCCTCAGTTTATTTCCTATGATTGAGAGTCTCTTATGGTTTGCCTCCCTGTCTGATTTCATCCTGTTTTATTTTTCCCTCCCTTCCCCCATGGTCCTCTATTTTGTTTCTTAAATTCTACATATGAGTGAAATCATATAATAATTGTCTTTCTCGACTGCTAACTCTGGGAAACGAACTAGGGGTGGTGGAAGGGGAGGTGGGCGGGGGGTGGGGGTGACTGGGTGACGGGCATTGAGGTGGGCACTTGACGGGATGAGCACTGGGTGTTATTCTATATGTTAACAAATTGAACACCAATAAAAAAATAAATTTATTAAAAATAATTGTCTTTCTCTGACTTATTTTGCTTAGCATAATATACTCTAGTTCCATCCACATTGTTGCAAATGGCAATATTTCATTTTCTGATGGCCAAGTAATATTCCATTGTATATGTATACTACATCTTCTCTATCCATGCATCTGTTGATGGACATCTGGGCTATTTCCATAGTTTGACTATTGTGGACATTGCTATAAACATTGGGGTGCAGGTATCCCTACGGATCACTACATTTGTATCTTTGGGGTAAATACCTAGAAGTACATTGCTGAGCCATAGGGTAGCTCTATTTTTTTAACTTTTTGAGGAACCTCCACAGTGTTTTCCAGAGTGGCTGTACCAGCTTGCATTCCCATCAACAATGTGAGAGAGTTCCCCTTTCTCTGCATCCTTGTCAACATCTGTTGTTTGGTGACTTGTAAATTTTAAAAAGCCTAATTCTTATAAATACCTGTCATCACACCAACTGAAAAGAGCTATTTTACAAACTAATTTTATCAATAATATCCAGTGATAGAGCAATCTCATATTTATAACATATATATAAACACAGTAAAGATTTGTATGTATCCTTGACAAGTAATCTTCTGGAAACTGGGTTAGATTTGGAGCAGAGTATTTTTCTAGCCAGTTGAATTTTAAGAAGCTTCCACACAACCCTCACACCACCCCATCCCCTACATGTCACCTCTTTTTTCTTCAGGCTTAGGAACAGAGAATGGTCTAGATAAGAGTTCCTAGAGAACCTGAAGGACTTTGAATTCCTTCTGGGCCTATATTTCATGTTTAGCAATGATGTTTTCTTTTTTAGGGTAACTATTGTTTTCAATCTCTCAGGGAATTGGGTGGTCACTTAAAAGACATCATCGGTTGATCTATCCATCTGATCACTTTGCCTTCAATTTGCTTCTTCCTCTCTGGGTACATTGTCCTAATTTGTTCTTAATGGAGAAGGCCTTCAAGAATTCCTATCAGCCTCTTAATATCAGCTTCTACTCTAGCCAGCTCTTGACCTCAGAACTTTCATTGCCTTAGCATGGTGAGAAGAAGGAGGATTTTGATTTTAATGCCTCAATCCCTGGTATCTCATTTACAGGATAAGAAGAAGGTAGAGAAGTAGGAAGTATGAAGGAGTTGATTTTTTTTTTTTTTTTAGTATATGTGCTGCCGAAGCGAGCACAGGAGTTGATATTTTTGAGCTCAATTTTGTCAGTATTTCACTCGGGTTGTTTAGTTTAATGAGCAGCTTTCTCAATTTGGGTGTGCAAATAGATTGATTAGGTAAGGCTTTCCTTAGCCCATTTAAAATCATCCTCAGTATTATCCTATTAAAACCTTTCTTCTGACTTCCTTTACTGAGGATTTTTAGGCTACTTTGAGGAGCATCAATCCCCTGGAGCATTTACTAAAGTGTTTGCTGTCTCAAAACACCTCATTTGAGCACTCCTTCAATCCTTGCCATCAATAAGACAGAAGGGGCTAATTACTGTGGCAAAGCCTTTAAAGGGCCGCCGAAAGCATAACTATGAGTGCCCACACTTAGACCAGGTATCTTTCCCCAACCTGGAAGGAAAGACTTCACTCAGCTACTTCTGAGTCTGAAAAGCTACACTCCACCTGTTCCTCAACCTAAGGGCTTCAGTTCCCTTGCCTGCCCATAGAACTATTCAAAAAAACCAATAACATCCAGTTGTGGGAACCCGGAGGCACCTCATCTTCTTGTTCCTACAAAGCTTGCCTCTCAGCCCTGATGATTCCCTGTGTTCCCGAATGCAACCTTCATGGGCCCCTATATAGAATGTAGTGTCCTTCTCTCTCAGGCTGTGAGTACATGTAACAGCTGTTAATCTCATCTGTCCATGTTAATCTCATAAACCATCTCATCTTCTTTAGGGTGGGGAACCCCCCATCATCAACAAGATGAATAGGAGGTATTCAGAACAAAGGCACATCAGAAAGGAAGAAATAAAACTATATTTACACTCATTTGATGTGATGATAGTTTCCATAAAATATCCCAAGGAATTGCTCCCCCACCACACAAATAAAACCACAAAAAAAAAAAAAAAAAAAAAACAACAACTAATAAGAAGGCAGGACTAAAGATCAACAGAAAAAAATCTATTGTTTTTCTATATATAGTAATGAAGATGTAAAACAAAAATTAAAAATTAAAAATACAATACTATTTAAAATCACTCAAAAAAAAAAAGTAAGGAAAAGCACAGAAAAACTAAAGAAGAATTCCAACAGAGTGTGCACAGGACTTCTATCTGAAATGCTGATGAAAGAAATCGAAGGTCTAAATAAATGAAGATATTTACCATATTCATCAGTTGAAAAACTGAACAGAGTAAAGATGTCAATTCTCACTCAAATTGATATCCCCATATAATGCAATTAATATCCGTATCTCGGCTAAATTTTTAATGGTTGTAGACAGTTATTCTAAATTCTAATAGTTATCTTAAAATATATATGAAAAAGCAATGAAATTAGGATAGATGAAGCTAAATTTGATAAAGAAAAATAAAGTTGAATAATTGTGCGAGCCAGATTTAAAACCTTTATATACATTCTTATGATATCAAGACTAATGGGTATTGTGGAGGGACAGGCACATAGACTGATGGAAGAGTATAGCCAGTCCAGAAATAGACCCACACCAACTCACTATTGACAAGGGTGCAGTGCAAATCAATGGAGTATGGATAATCTTTTCAAACAATGGTGTTGGAACACATTTCACATCCATAGACAAAATAGATATCCATAGACAAAAACAAAACAAACAAGCAAAATCAAAGGGAAAAGAAAAAAAAAAGGAAAGGAAAAAATTATCATTATTATTATTTTTTAAAGATTTTATTTTATTTATTTATTCATGAGAGATACAGAGAGGGAGAGAGAGAGAGGCAGAGACACAGGCAGAGGGAGAAGCAGGCTCCATGCAAGGAGCCTGACATGGGAGTGTAAAATTTTCAGAAGAAAACAGCAGGAAATTTTTGGGCTGGTGAAGACTACTTAGACATAACATCAAAGGCATGATCCATAAAGGAGAAACATCAATGAATTGGGCCTTGTAAAAATTAAATACTTTTATTCTGAAAAATATCCTATTGGGACACTTGGGTGGCTCAGTTGGTTAAGTGTCTACCTTTAGCTCAAATTGTGATCCTGGAATCCAGGGATCAAGCTCTACATTAGGCTCCCTGCTGAGCAGGAAACCTGCTTCTCCCTATGCTTCTGCTTCTCCCTCTGCCTCTCTTCCACCTAATGTTCTCTCTCTCACTCACTCACTCACTCACTCACTCTCTCCCTCTCTCTCAAATAAATAAAATCATTAAAAAATATATCCTTTTGAGAGACTGAAAAGGTTAGATATAGACAAAGACAAAATATCTAAACATCCAAAATATAACAAAGAGCAAATATTAACAAACATAACAAATATGTCTAGAATCAATAAAGAACTCCCAAGTCTCCACAGTTAAGATACACACACACACACACCTACTCTAATTACAAAATGGGAGAAAGACACAAAGAGACATTTATCAGAGAGAATATTCATATGGAAAATAAGCTCATTGAATGATGTTCAACATCACTAGCTATTAGGAAAATGCAAATTAAGACCATGCTGATAACATCGCTATACACCTATTGAAGCACTTAAAATATGAAATAATGACAAGGTCAAATGATGATGAGAATGCAGAGAAGCTGGATGTCTCCTGCACTGATGGGGATGTGAAATGGAAGATAGTTTGGGGCAGTCTCTTAAAAACTAAACATACACTTACCTCCTGTCCCAGGAGTCACATTTCATGGCCTTTATGTCAGAAAAATGAAAACTCATGTTCACACAAAACTGTACACAAATTTGCATAGCAGCTTTATATGTCATTCCCCTAAACTAGGAACAACCAAAAGGCCCTGCAACAAGTGTGTCCATATCATGGAAGACTCTCAGCAATAAAAAGGAAAAATTGTGGGTACATTCAACAACTTAGATAGATCTAAAGGGCATCATGCTAATTGAAAGAGGCCAAGCTCATAAAGCCACATACTGAATGGTTCCATCTATTTGACATTCTCAAAATAACAAATTATAGAGATGGAGAGCAAATTAGCAGTTGTTAGGTGATGGGGTCTGAAGAGAAGTGATTGTGAATACAAAGGGCGGCATGAGGGAGAACTCTCTGGTAATGGAATAGTTCTGTGCCTGACTATGGTGGTGGTCACACAGATGTACTCATGGGAGGAAACAGGCACATTTACCAATATGTTTCCTGGTTTTGATATGGTATTATAATTTTTAATATATAATCATTTGGAGAAACTAGATAAGACGTACATAGAGTCTATCTATACTGTCTTTGCAAGTTCTGGTGAATCTATAATTATTTCAACTTAAAAAAATTTTTAAGGTGGACTTCTGGGTAAAATCAAGAACCCTCACAACACCAAATGCTAGCAAGCCAGAATGCAGTACAATAGGGGATCTCATTCCTTGCTGATGGTAATGCAAAATGTTACAATTATTTTGGAAGACACACTGTGGTGATTTCTTACAAAGCTAAACATGCTCCTATATTACAGTCCAGCAATGTTCTCCTTGGTATTTACTCAATGAGTTGAAAACATATGTCCCCACAAAAACTGGCACAGGAATGTTTATAGCAGCTTTGTGAAACTTGGAAACAACCAAGATATCCTTTGACAGGTGGATTGATAAACTGTGGAACGTCCATACAATGAAGTATTATTCAGCAATTTGAAGAAAGCTATTAAGCTTTGAAAAGACGTGGTGACCTTAAATGCATATTGCTTCATGAAAGAATCATGTTAGACTAAAAAACTCTCACTGTATGATTTCAACTATATGACATTCTGGAAAAGGCAAACTATAGACATTTATATCATACAAAGAATGAACCCTATTCTAAACTATAGACATCTGTAAATAATAATGTATCAATGTTGATTCATCAATGTGGTAAGATCAAATGTACCACCCTGCTGACAAGTGTCAATAATAGGAGAAACTGTATGGAGCAGGAAGGGGGAAAGATGGGGAAATTCAGGAACTCTTGTATTTTGTGCCCAATTTTTCTGTGAACCTAAAACTGTTCATTAAAGGTAAAGTATTCAAAAAATGTCTTTTTATATGGGAGGTTGTAGATGTTTTCGTTTTTATGCCACATATGTCTGAGTTTTAGTGTATTCTCTATTGCCACCTATTTATGGTAAAAAATGGGAGTTGCATAAAAGAAACACCTGTGACTATTTTCAAATTTCTAAAGATGTGCCTTTGATTCTTTAAGCCACAGAGTACAGAAACTTGCTAGTTTTTAGTAAGTCCTTTAAGGTGTTAGATAAACTAAGGCATAAGACAATTTCTAAGTGTTTACTTGAGAACATGATTCAAGTCTGGCTGTGCCAACCTGAAAATGGTGAAGAGTTCTGTGACAAGAGCTGGAGGAATAGGCTTTGGTAGAACAGGTGCAGAGGCAAAGCACTTACCAATTTCCTGATTGGCTATATTCTCTTCAGTTGCCTTACCTGGAAAAGCCCATTGGGCTATTGGTGAATTTGCTGGGATACGAGTGCTTACAGGGATTGACTCTAGTTTAGGTTTCAGTTTGCTTATGTAAGTTACCAAGCTGTTAGAGCCATCTCAGTTTAATGGCCTCCTAGTAAAATTACTCCAAAAATTATCCCCTTTTGGTTATCCTTGTACACATAAGAGGTAGACCAAAAATTTGGTATTAGTACCACTCTGGTCACTATCAGGGTTAAGTGGTTCTTGTTTCCCTGTGAAACTCATAGGTTATAAAGTAAGGTTTGTGAAAGGTGTTTGCACCTCACTGTTCATGTCATTTCTGTTTCTCCAAATGCAGTGAGACCATCTGATATACTGCTGATGGCTCTGAGCATGTGTTTAAGACCCTTGAGGGAACACAGCTTCATGATGACTATCAGGACGAGAATACCAAGGGAGGGAAGTATGCTTTTTGTCAGGACCTCCATGAACCAGACCAGTTGGTATCAATGTGTTTTAGCCAAAAGGCTTGTTAATTTCTTGTACTGACTTTCTATAATATCAGAGGTATTGATCCAGGAGCAGCAGGAGGTATTTGCTATGGCATTGAGTCCTTCTTCAGCTAACAAGCAATCTACAGCAATTTTATTACCTCAAACGCCTTATCACCTCAAAATAAGCCTTATGCCAGAGTGGCATATTTTGAGATGAGTTATTCTGCTACCCTTCAAAGTGATCTTGCTTTGATTTGTGCATTTCTGGGATTTTTATCATCAGGTTATAAACATTTTGAGAAAAAATAATGGAATTTATAATTTTTTGCAATCACTAAGCATGAGACATAATTACTTTTCTTGCATTTGTCCTTTAATTCCTTTTTAAAAAAATTATTTTATTTATCTCTGACTGCTAGAGAGAGAGGCAGAGAGAGGCAGAGGGAGAAGCAGCCTCCCTGCAGGGAGCCTGATGTGGGACTCTATTCCAGGACCCCAGGATCATACCCCCAGCCAAAGGCAGATGTTCAACCACGGAGCCACCCAGGTGTTCTGCATTTGTCCTTTAATCTTATAATAACTCAGTGTGTAAAAATTGCCATCAGTATTTTCATGAAACAAATCAAGTAAGTTGAGCTAAGCAAGGTATCAGTGAATACACGGCTAGTAAATGTAGAGTAAGATGAAGCCCAAGTTGACGTCAATTCAACATCTGGTATTTGCTACTCTATCAAACTGTCAGGATAATTAATCTTTATGGTTTGGGGTAGGCTCTGGTAACTAGTTAGAAATAAATTTCAAGTTATAGCTTCACAGAGAAGTAAGCAAGAGCTCACTGTATCTCAAACATTTTTTCACTCTATTTTAATGTCACGTTTTCCCCGAACTTTCCACTTTTTACTTGATTTTTCTGCACGGGGATACATATCCAGTACAAGATTGTTTTAGGAATAAGTCAGACCATTTATCTAGTAATGACACAGGCATCAAAGACCATGTTAATAAAATGGGTAATGCTGATCCACAGTGTCCTATCCTATTTTCCGTTAAATCTGGAGTGTCATTGATATGTAAATCCTGTAACATGTAAATCCTCCTCTGTTCTCCACTCCACTCTCATCTGCTCCCCATCATCAGTCTTGCTTATTAGCTGCGGCTAAACCCTATGCTTTAACATTCATTCTACTAAAGATCCACATGTAACACTGACTTGGAAATCAGGAACCAAAACTAGATTCTGAAATCATTCCTAAGCAGAGATCTCTCAACAAACAAACTCTACTCTAGAGTTTTCCATAGAGGGACTGGACCATAGCAACTGGATTACTTGCAGATGCTGTGAATGAGACATGGTCATAATGAATCTAGATATTCCTTTTTATTTTAAGATTATTTATTTATTTACTTATTGTTTAGAAAGCATGAGCAGGGGGAGGGGCAGAGGGAGTAAGAGAATCTCAAACAGACACTGCCCTGAATGCGGAGCCCAGGATGCTGAGATCATGACTTGAGTCAAAATCAAGAGTCAAACACTTAAATGACTGAGCCACCCATGCCCCAAACCTAGTTATTTCTGACTGCTTATAGAACTTATCACATACATTCAACATTCACACATTTCAGGATGAAAGGATCACATATATTCCCTTGTCCCTGTGAAGAACTGGCTTAGACATAAAAACTTCATCTCAGATCCATCAAATAGTTTATTGTGTTAAAAAAAATCACAATCACAATTTGAAGAAACCAAAGCACTAAGTGTAGAAGAGATATCTGTTTTGAACATTCACAAGGTTCCATAGTAGAGAAAAGATCCTATGGGGTTTATTCCAGAGGCATTGCATGGTGATATTAAAATGATGGTAGAAAATGGAGGAAAACGGATCCAAGAAGGGTCAGCAAAGAGAGAATAACTAGATATCAGATCAGGAAGACATCATTTTTCTTAGAATATCTAAAAGTCTGGAAAATGCAAAAAAAATGGTTGTCCTCAGTGAGGTGAACAGTTGGAGTCTTGCCAGGTTTATAAAGCTATTGAAGCATAAATTTCTTTACTGATCTTCTCTCTAGGAAACTCCATTGCCTGTAGCAGGACACGCATAGTTACTAAAGAGTTAAGATTATTATTTTAAGCTCTTTTTTTCAGATTCATTCTTCTTCTCCCTTAAACCTTTGACTTTGGAACCCCTTTAGAAAAAAAAAAAAGAAAAATCCTTTGACTTTGGAAGTGTCTCTAAATATTCACTTGACCTCTATCTAGTAAATCGAAACTTTCTAGCATGAATTGCATCTCCCACTCTCCAAGTGAACATAAATGAGCAGACCAGAACTTCCAGAGCTTACCCTTTCTTAGAAGTTTCAACACCACTTTTCAGATTGGAGAAGAAAAAACAGACATTGGCCTTCAGGAGATTTTTATTTATGCAGTGAATTTATCCTAACCCCCAAAGAGCCAAGCTCTGGAAATATTTCTGAGCTGAGGTACTGTTTCAGAAAATATATACCAGAAAGTACTCAAATCTTTCCTAGATCATTGATTCATTAGTATTATGTGAAACAATAGTATTGGGTAGTGGAGATAATTTCTAAGACTGAGGTTGTGGTATAGGTGCACATGTATCAGAGAGAATATGGGATCTTAAAGTTTTGGGATACCATATGGTGTCAATGTCTGATTCTGTTCTCGCAAAGATAAATTAAGAGTCATGACTTTCCTATCATTTTCATTTAAAGATATCACATATCCTTCTCCCCACTCTGTTTCCTTCTTTTGGATAATTCTTTCTATATATATGCCTTCCTCTAACTACATCAAACCCACCTGAAAGTGCCTCAAAGAGGCCCTCGGCGTTCACCAGCATTGACCTTGTGCATGCCCTTGATGATGAAGATGGTCCCAGTAATGATGCCCACCAGACCCACGATCAGGCCCAGGGCACACACCACATTCTCTGTTGTCTCTGGGAGGGGGGTTGGTGCTTCAAACTCTGGGGAAAATAAAACAGAGTACAGTACAGAAGTAATGACTGTGTATGGCGTAACAATTAGAATCAAAGGTAGGGTATTCAGTCAAAAAAATAATTATCAATCAATTAAATAAGAGGAAGACAGAATGATGTATGAAGGAAATGCATATTAAAAGGTGGGTGAAACTGAATAATGGGAGAAGACAAGGAATAGGAGTCATAGCAATTGTTATGGATGAGTTAGGGAACATCCCAAAGCACCAGACATATGCATCACCGGGGAAAATCATAAAAGAAAGGAGATGGAAGGATGGTCCATACCCCAGTGTTTGAGAAGAGGTTCATCCAAACCCCAGTGCTCCACTTTGCAGTCATAAACGTCCTCGGCTGAGGGCAGGAAGGGGAGATAGTGGAATTTGCGGAAAAGGTGGTCTTCCCTGGGCAAAAAGACTGTCTCTGACACTCCTGTGGTGACAGGGTTTCCATTTCGAAGCCACGTGACATTGATCACTGGTGGGGAGAACTTGTCGATGAAACAGATGAGGATGTTGGGCTCTCCCAGTTCCACAGGGGTGTTTGAGAGCACAGTCACCTCTGGAGGTACTGGGGATATAGGACAGAAATTAGCCTTTCCTGCTTGGGCTAGTCCCTCTCCCTCCCACTGAAACAGAATAAGCAGTTGAAACTCTGCCCTGAGGATCTGTACTACAGTCTCAGATACCTATCTCTGATACTCTCCTCCATGAACTGGAACCAGTGCTGTGGTGTAAGATATACAGGATATTTTAGGCACTGGAGATAATTTCATTCCTGTCCCCCCTCCCCAGCATAGATTTGGGGCAATGGCTCTATAAGTGACTGTGGATGGTAAGGATGAGATATGAGCACATCAGGAAAGGAACAAATTCATATGAAATTCTTGGGCCTGTGGCATGAGAAGTAGGGACTTGTTTATGGCCACACTAGGCCCCTGGGAGGGAAAGTCAGTCACAATAATGTAACATATAAGCTGAAGCATCTATTTCAAAGTTATGATTCCCATGTCTAGGAGTGCAGCAGGTACCATTGGTGTTCGGGGTGTGGTTGGAGCGCTTTATCATTGTGTCAAGGTTAGCTTTGTCCACAGCTATGTTGGCCAAGGCACCCTGGGCCTCAAAGCTGGCAAAACGTCCAAATTCTTCAAGGCGCCACACGGTCTCCTTCTTTTCCATATCCACGTGGAAAATCTCATCACCATCGAAGTCAAACATGAACTCCCCTGATGGGTCAGGGGTCAGATAGAACTCAGCCTGGATGATTACGTGCTCCTCTGAAAAGGCAGGGAAGAGAGTTAGGGTGGAAACCAGGAGCAGGAGAGGAAGTAGAACCCAGGATGTGAGACAAACATGTGGGTGTGGGCAGTGGAAGGGATTGGCCATGTGGAATGGAGGAATGACGGAAAGCAGAAATGAGCTGGAAGATGAGGCTCAGGTGCAGAACATACATGTTGAACAGAGCTAGGAGGGGAGAAATGAAGGGCAGAGGTAGGGTGCATTGAAGGAAATGAAGGCTGAAAATCCTAGATTCTTGTGAAGTTGCTGTTAGGTTCCATGCTAGTAGCTGAGAAATGATTCCCTTTTTGGAAATCTAGCAGCAATTCCTAAAAGAGAATCACTCACTGTATTTTCCCAGGCATTAAATACAATTAAACAAGAGTTCTAGGGCCTCTCTCAGAGCACTGGATTATTAAGAAGAGGGAAACACTGTTTAAAAGGACACCTGGGTGGCTCAGTGACTGAGCGTCTGCCTTCAGCTCAGGTCATGATCCTGGAGTCTTGGGATTGAGTCCCACATCAGGCTCCCCAGAGGGAGCCTCCTTCTCCGTCTACCTATATCTCTGTTCTCTCCCCCTGTCTCTCATGAATAAATAAATAAAATCTTTAAAAATAAATAAATAAGAGTCTAGGTTCTGAACTCTGGATCAAATTAAATCTTTAATTCTTATTCAGGTATTTACTTATCTAGTGATTTAAATGGATTATTTTATCTACTTCTTTGCGGTTTTCCTATTATATTCTCTTAAGTTTTGCTTCTAACTTGAATTTGTCTTTAGAATTAAATGAGAGGCGCCTGTGTGGCTTAGTCAGTTAAGTATCTGACTGATGGTTTCGGCTCAGGTCATAATCTCAGGGTACTGAGATTGAGCCCCAAATTGGGCTCTGCGCTGAGTATGGAGACTGCCTAAGATTCTCTCCCTCTTTCTCTCTTTGTCTCTCCCCACCCTGCTTGTGCAATCACATACTCTCTCTCAAAAATAATAATAATAATAATAAAAAGAATTAGATGAGGTAAGTAATTTCTTAGTACATCAACAGGCTTATAACAAGCATTTTAGGTTCAAAACTGCTTAAGGAACAGAGACACCTCTAGCTTCCTCTTCCATCCCAAGGGAAGAGCCTCTATTTTATCATATATGCATCTCCATTTGTGGCCCTTTCAAGGCAATAGAAACATACAGTTTCTATCATGGGTCTTGGAACTGGATGATTATATTACTTATTTCCAGCTTACTGCCATCCTTTCTGGGGTTTAGTCTGGGTAAAGGTTACTTTTTCACAATACATCTTCATAGCAGTAAACGTTTGCTTTGCAGATGGCAGAGAATAATAAAAGAATTTCCATATCCTTATTCATTGTTCTACTCTTTTGAGAAAATCACTAAGTAGCTGTGACCATAGATCATAGATCCACTGAAGTGGTGAAGGCGCCATCCTTCTCCTAAGAGGAAGTAAATTAAGAGCAATTGGTATAAGCATACCTGCCCTTGCTCTTCTTTGGGTAGATTGTTGCTTTTGGTAACTTCCTTTTCTGGTGATCTTCAATGCAATATCTGTGCTTAAAATATTCTGACAGGATTCACTTGCCAAAAAAAATATCATATATTTGTCTAAGAAACAGTTGCAAGAACTTCTCATATTTTTTTCTCATTTAATCCCCACAAAATGATGTGAGATTTCAAAATCTACTAATTTTCCAGAAAAAGAAATTAAGCCCAGAGGGTAGCTTGTTAATGCCTCTCAGAAAAGATTTTCACTTCAAGTCAGCCTTATCTCAAAGTCAATGCTATTAAGCCATACCATTTTTTGTTCCTCTCAACTAAATGTGACTGACTTCAATTTATAAGATCAGAACTCCTCCAAACTACAATTTTTTAATACTTTCAGATTTAGACCACATGATGCCTGCCACACTTTTCCTTCACTTCAAAGACAGTCTTGCAAATATTTACAATTTATCTCTCCAATGCTCTCAGAATTTCTATCCCAAGTTTTGTTTCTCTCAGCACTTACCTTTGACAGCCCATGATTCCTGAGGACCCATCAGGAAAGCCATGATGAAAAATCCTAGCACTGGGACTCCACTTATGGTCATTTTCTTCTGTGATTTGTTGGGAGGTCAGTAGAGCTAAAGAGTAGGGTAGAACTGACACGGATAAAAAAAAAGAGAGAATGTATGGTATGATAGAGTTTGACTGATTGAAATTTAAATAAGTTGAGCTGAAGCCAATCAGAAAAACTTTTGAGATGACACATCTGTTGCTAAGGGAAGAGCTCTTGTCAAAGGGTCAGGTAAACAAGTAAAGCTCTTAATAATAAAAAAAAAAAAAAAAGAAAAGAAAAGAAAAGAAAAAGAAAAAACACCCCATACATATAATCAAATAAAAATAGCAAAATAAACAAATGTTCAAGAATCACATTCACCCATAGACTGTTTCATCCTAATCCAAGTTCTAGAAAGGGATGTACTTGAAGCACATTAGTGAGAATAAAATCAATGGAAACACCCTACATGGCAGTTAGTGAGAGATTATTCTTCTGTGCTGTGACAGCTGGGGAGTTTGTTTAAGGGACAACAAATCATCTGAGAAAGAAGGTAGATTGTCATGCTATGGAGAATGCCTGATTCTTGGCAGTAGTGGGTGACAGAGCTTCACTTAAGTAACTTCAGGAGCTTTTTGCTTCAGGATTCTCCTTCAGTACTCTAGACTCCCAGATGGCCAACTCAGCCCAACTCAGCTAGGCATCCCTGGCACTGTACTATATTGAGAGAATATCAGAAGAGAAACTCTGAGTGTCAACATTCCCCTAGCTAGAGAGGGATGGTAGACACACCATAGATAGTGGCTATAAGAAACAGTGGACTGTAATCTCTACCATCTTAAATATGATCAAAGATTGCAGTAGACTGCTGGGGACACCGCTCATTTGAGGAACTTAGATCAATGAATAGGGTGGAATAAATTTGGCAGAGCTTATTCTACTGGGAGAAATAGAGATAATAACCTGCAGGAGAGCTTTCCCATAACGTCCCTCAGGTAATAACATTCTGAAAGCTCTCCTCCTGTCATAAGTTATTGAAGTTCTGATCCCAAGAATTTGTTTTGATATTCACCACTGAAAAAACTGAAAGTTAAATCATTCTGACCTTCATGTTTCTGACCATACAGTACAATATAAAGGAAAATTAAACCACATGTAGAAAGGCTTGGAATCTGAATACTTCCGATGAAGGGAGAGAGCCCTGACAGTGAGGCAGCTCCTCAGATGGTGAGTTTGCTGTTTAATATCAGTCATGACACATATGCTCCTGATGGATTTTCTATACTGTTGTGCTGAGATATTATCCTGCTCCACAGCCACCCTCACAAATCATGATGTTTTTTCCCTACACATTACCGATTATTTGATCGGATCTAAGGACTTTGAACGCCCTCTCACAATGACTTCTAGATCATGTGGAAGAGACTCACAGCACAGTTTTGCCCTCAGATTGTTAAGGAATACACTTTCTGGATGCAAAGGAATGGGCCAGATGAGGGCTTTACAGTATCAATCTCCGCTGAGAGTCTGGTCCTATGATTTAGGCTTGTCATCTCCTCTCTCAGAGGAAAAAACAAGTACAATGTCTGTATGCCTGCCCTTTGCTAGCTATCATACTGCCTGGTTCTTATAAGCTGCTCAATGAATATATGGTAAACTCAGAGACACTTTACAGAAAAAGGGTTTACTTGTCATAACAGCAACTTCAACCTAAGGTGTTGCTCAGCAACTTATGATATGGCTTAATTTAAAATACTGATTGGTTCTTCTCATGAGATTACCAAATTTGGGAGACTTTAGAAAATACTTTCAGTTCCCTTTCTCCATGCTAGGAGAGAAGTTTCTATCTGGACGCTACCCATGGTCTCCTGTTCTTTTCCCATACTCTAGCTTCCTATGTCTGAGGGGATTTCTGAAGGCACCTCAGTGAGGTATGAGAAGTGACATCAAATGGTGGGAGGAGCTACTGTACTAGTCATAGTTCAGTCTGAAAATAGAAGGCCTTGTAAGACACTCTAAATAGAATTGTTTGTTACAATTCTTCTGTATTAGAGGGAATTATAACTTTAAAGTGTTTAGGAAGCCTGAAAGAGCAAAGGTCAGTGCAGACTCCTAACTCCAAGAGATCAGGAACCTGTGGGAAGCTGCTGTGGACATCACAGCTCCTCTACAGCTCCAGGGAAAGGAAAGTCTTGGCAATACAAGGCTGTTCCCAAGAGTCCTGTCCGTGAAGCCCTTGTGTCCGCTGTATCAGATGGCTTCAACCTACTTGTCACCTTCCAAATCTCATAATACTAACTTTCACTGACAGCCTATTGGCCACGTCCAGATCCTGGGCAAGAGAGCCTGGGAAATGTAATACTCTTACTTCTATTTCCTGTGATACAGATGACACATAAAAGCTAATGGGAATTTTTGAAATTATTAAATGCAAATATGTATACCTCTCTCTTGTTCCTCCCACAGTACCAAACCTAGAACCAGAGGGTATTTAGGGGTAATAGGTTATGGCTTGGAAATGAGATAACTTTCACACGGAACCTAAGGCCACAAGTGTACATGTGTGTATATGTGTTTGTTGGGGGGGGGGGGTGTGGGGAATTGGTAATTTGGAATCCACATTTCAGAATATTTCCCTGAAAGCCAACCACAGGTTCTGTTGTTATGATCTGAACATCTATAATCAAGTTGTTTTATAATTCCCAAGTTTTTTTGTGGGTTCTAAAAGGCACAAGCTGAATTCAATAACTGAGAGATTGTGAAGGAATAGATTAGGTTGAAAAATCACTACAGAAGCCTAAGAGTGGTTGCCTCCAAAAGCTGCCTCCATATTGCCAATAAATCGTTTAGTAAAATAAATCACTCACTTAGTACCAGCTCCTGTATTTTACACATTCTGGCAGCTTGTTTTCGGAGTCACCTACAACTCCACATATCATCTGTGCTGTTACAAATCCAGCACAAATCCCAGAAATACAGGGCATTCTATTTGCAATGAAATGCTGTTTTGCATTGTTTTGCAACGCAAAGTTGTTTCCATTTTGTCCTGAAAATGTGCCGCCCTCACCTGTGAATCCTCTTTTCAGCTATTCTCCTGGGAATAGGAAGTGACCTGACTCCACTGTCCATGTAAGAGAGAGTCTAGAAATGGTATTCTTAAATATTATGCTCTATTGCATGACATAGAAAATGTAGAATCTCATCTAGGTAGGAATGATTTTATAGAATGTAGATGTGTGTGTTTGGGGTAAGGAGAGCTGGAAAAGTCTCCATCTTCATTCAATCACATTTATATAATTTTTGGTTAACAATTAATTCTTGAAGATGTTTTATTAATGAATTTGGTCAGCAATTGTAGCCAAGGAGCTGGGTTCTAAACATGCAAAACACTCACAGAGAATTTAAGAGGACAGAGAGTGTGAAGATGAGATGTTAAGAAATATGAAGAGTAGGGATCCCTGGGTGGCACAGTGGTTTGGCGCCTGCCTTTGGCCCAGGGTGCGATCCTGGAGACCCGGGATCGAATCCCACGTCAGGCTCCCGGTGCATGGAGCCTGCTTCTCCCTCCGCCTGTGTCTCTGCCTCTCTCTCTCCCTCTCTCTCTCTGTGACTATCATAAAAAAAAAAAAAGAAAGAAATATGAAGAGTGAATCAGTAGGCCCCTTGACGGACTGGTTTAGGGGAAGGTGATAGAAAAATGACAAAAAAAAAAAAAAAAAAAAAAACCCACACACCAAAAAACAACAAAAATGACAAAAAAAAAAAAAAAAAAAAAAAAAAAAAAAAAACAAAAAACGACTTGAAACAAAAGTTTCAAGATTAAATATTGTGAATGAATGAAGGAAATTTTTTTTAAAAATTTTATTTATTTATTCATGACAGACACAGAGGGAGAGAGAAAGGTAGAGACACAGGCAGAGGGAGAAGCAGGCTCCATGCAGGGAGCCTGATGTGGACTCGATCTCGGGTCTCCAGGATCATGCCCCAGGCCAAAGGCGGTACTAAACCGCTGAGCCACCCGGGCTGCCCAATGAAGGAAATTTTTTATACAAAAATAGATGTGGCATGGGTCCAGCATGGACAACAAGGGGAAATGTTAGTGAACATAATAGGATGGGAGAGCTAGAGTGGATGAATGGCATCTCAAGAACATATCATTTTAAGAGTTAAATAGGGTAATAAATGAGAGGTGATTAATGCTGAATAAGCTTTTAGAAAAACTAAGAGGGATGATAGAGAATAACTTATATTTTGTATTTCTGAGATTACTTTTGAACTTTGAAACTTTTAAGGTAGAAGAAAGGAAAGATACAGGCCAGAGGATTCTTCATGATTTTACTGAAATAAGTATTTCCTTATTAATTGAAAATACTACTAATAATAGCTATCATGTTAAACCTTACTATTTTATTCACTAGATAATAATTTTATTTCCAATTTACTCTGAGAAACCTGGGTTCTAAAGAAAAGTCCCTTTAGGAAGTAAGCACAGTAGGTATTGAACCCAGGATTTGGTTGGATCCAAAGTACACATTCCACAGTGATATGTCTCCTAAAAATGGATTAAAGATAAAAATTAAATGTGCAAAAAAAATAAATCAAGTCTCTAATTGTGTAGCCAGTAACATGTGGAGCCAAGAACAAGTGTATTCAAAACACTAAAGCCACTTCAACCACCAATTCAGTCTCGAAAGGGGATGACGATTGTTTTGTCTTGTACACTGTACTTACGGATAAATATTTTAAAAGTTTCTCAGGAAGCATGTTTCCCCCACTTTTCTAATCCATGGTAAAAATGGTACAAGGCTTCCCTCTTGTGGTCAATAGCATGTAATTCTTCATAAATGTTGGCATAAGGAATTCAGGCAGTTTATGAAAGGTCAAAGATGATAATTTGGGATGCTTTAATTTATTCCTCATGTACACTTCCTAAGTGTGTTTAATCTAATTAGATTGCTTAAATACAATTTAAAAACATCCAAGGGGAGGAGATGGCGGGAGAGTAGGGTCCCCAAATCACCTGTCCCCACCAAATTACCTAGATAATCTTCAAATCATCCTGAAAATCTACGAATTCGGCCTGAGATTTAAAGAGAGACCAGCTGGAATGCTACAGTGAGAAGAGTTGGCGCTTCTATCAAGGTAGGAAGACGGGGAAAAAGAAATAAAGGAACAAAAGGCCTCCAAGGGGGAGGGGCCCCGCGAGGAGCCGGTCTGAGGCCGGGGCGATTGTCCCCAGGACAGGAGAGCCCCCGTCCCGGAGAAGCCGGAGCTGCACCAACCTTCCCGGGCGGAAAGGGGCCCGCAGGGAGGTGGAGCAGGACCCAGGAGGGCAGGGATGCCCTCGGGCTCCCTGGGACACTAACAGGCACCTGCGCCCCCTAAGCAGGTGCAACCCCTAAGGGCTGCAGAGGGCACGGCGGGACCCGGAGCAGCTCAGAGGGGCTCGGGCGGCGGCTCTGTGGAGGGGGCTGCGGGACGGGAGCGTGAAGCCAACAGCGCAGGCCCCGGAGCACAGGGCACTGGGACACAGCCCAGGATCCGGCCTCCCCCCGGGGACAGGCAGAGGCCGGGAGGGCCCAGGACAGCGAGGACGCTCCTGCCCGGAGCTGAGCAGATCAGCGGCCCGCCCCAGAGCCTCCAGGCCCTGCAGACCCAGAGCTTCCGAGTTACTGCGGGAGCTGACTCCAGGGCTGCAGAGCTGGCCCCGCCACTGCGGTTGTTCCTCCTGGGGCCTCACGGGGTGAACAACCCACACTGAGCCCTGCACCAGGCAGGGGGCAGAGCAGCTCCCCCAAGTGCTAACACCTGAAAATCAGCACAGCAGGCCCCTCCCCCAGAAGACCAGCTAGACGGACCAGTTCCAGGGGAAGTCAAGGGACTTAAAGTATACACAATCAGAAGATACTCTCCTGTGGTTTTTTCTTTTTCTTTCTTTTTGATTTCTGTTTGCTTCCCACACCCTTTTTCCCCCTTTCTTTCTTTTTCTTTCTCTTTTTCCTTTTTTTCTTCCTTTTTTCTTTTCTCTTTTTCTCTTTTCTTTCCTTCTTTCTCTTCTCTCTTTTTCTCCTTTTCCCAATACTACTTGTTTTTGCCACTCTGCACTGAGAAAAATGACCAGAAGGAAAACCTCACCTCAAAAGAAAGAATCAGAAACAGTCCTCTCTCCACAGAGTTACAAAATCTGGATTACAATTCAATGTCAGAAAGCCAATTCAGAAGCACTATTATACAGCTAGTGGTGGCTCTAGAAAAAAGCATAAAGGACTCAAGAGACTTCATGACTGCAGAATTTAGATCCAATCAGGCAGAAATTAAAAATCAATTGAATGAGATGCAATCCAAACTAGAAGTCCTACCGACGAGGGTTAACGAGGTGGAAGAACGAGTGACTGACATAGAAGACAAGTTGATGGCAAAGAGGGAAACTGAGGAAAAAAGAGACATACAATTAAAAGACCATGAAGACAGATTAAGGGAAATAAATGACAGCCTGAGGAAGAAAAACCTACATTTAATTGGGGTACCCGAGGGTGCCGAAAGGGACAGAGGGCCAGAATATGTATTTGAACAAATCCTAGCTGAAAACATTCCGAATCTGGGACGAGAAACAGGCATTCAGATCCAGGAAATAGAGAGATCGCCCCCTAAAATCAATAAAAACCGTTCAACACCTCGACATTTAATAGTGAAGCTTGCAAATTCCAAAGATAAAGAGAAGATCCTTATAGCAGCAAGAGGCAAGAAATCCCTGACTTCTATGGGGAGGAGTATTAGGGTAACAGCAGACCTCTCCACAGAGACCTGGCAGGCCAGAAAGGGCTGGCAGGATATATTCAGGGTCCTAAATGAGAAGAACATGCAACCAAGAATACTTTATCCAGCAAGGCTCTCATTCAAAATGGAAGGAGAGATAAAGAGCTTCCAAGAAAGGCAGGAACTGAAAGAATATGTGACCTCCAAACCAGCTCTGCAAGAAATTTTAAGGGGGACTCTTAAAATTCCCCTTTAAGAAGAAGTCCAGTGGAACAATCCACAAAAACAAGGACTGAATAGATATCATGATGACCCTAAACTCATATCTTTCGATAGTAACACTGAACGTGAATGGGCTTAATGACCCCATCAAAAGGCACAGGGTTTCAGACTGGATAAAAAAGCAGGACCCATCTATTTGCTGTCTACAAGAGACTCATTTTAGACAGAAGGACACCTACAGCCTGAAAATAAAAGGTTGGAGAACCCTGTACCATTCAAATGGTCCTCAAAAGAAAGCAGAGGTGGCCATCCTTATATCAGATAAACTAAAATTTACCCTGAAGACTGTAGTGAGAGATGAAGAGGGACACTATCTCATACTTAAAGGATCTATCCAACAAGAGGACTTAACAATCCTCAATATATATGCCCCGAATGTGGGAGCTGCCAAATATATCAATCAATTAATAACCAAACTGAAGAAATACTTAGATAATAATACACTTATACTTGGTGACTTCAATCTAGCTCTTTCTATACTCGATAGGTCTTCTAAGCACAACATCTCCAAAGAAACTAGAGCTTTAAATGATACACTGGACCAGATGGATTTCACAGATATCTACAGAACTTTACATCCAAACTCAACTGAATACACATTCTTTTCAAGTGCACATGGAACTTTCTCCAGAATAGACCACATACTGGGTCACAGATCGGGTCTGAACCGATACCAAAAGATTGGGATCGTCCCCTGCATATTCTCAGGCCATAATGCCTTGAAATTAGAACTAAATCACAACAAGAAGTGTGGAAGGACCTCAAACACGTGGAATTTAAGGACCATCCTGCTAAAACATGAAAGGGTCAACCAGGAAATTAAGGAAGTATTAAAAAGATTCATGGAAACTAATGAGAATGAAGATACAACCGTTCAAAATCTTTGGGATGCAGCAAAAGCAGTCCTGAGGGGGAAATACATCGCAATACAAGCATCCATTCAAAAACTGGAAAGAACTCAAATACAAAAGCTAACCTTACACATAAAGGAGCTAGAGAAAAAAATCAAATAGATCCTACACCCAGCAGAAGAAGAGAGTTAATAAGGATTCCAATAGAACTCAACGAAATCGAGACCAGAAGAACTGTGGAACAGATCAACAAAACCAGGAGTTGGTTCTTTTTTTTTTTTTTATGATAGGCACACAGTGAGAGAGAGAGCGGCAGAGACATAGGGAGAGGGAGAAGCAGGCCCCATGCACCGGGAGCGCGACGTGGGATTCGATCCCGGGTCTCCAGGATCGCGTCTGGGTGAAAGGCAGGCGCTAAACCGCTGTGCCACCCAGGGATCCCAGGAGTTGGTTCTTTGAAAGAATTAATAAGATAGATAAACCATTAGTCAGCCTTATTAAAAAGAAGAGAGAGAAGACTCAAATTAATAAAATCATGAATAAGAAAGGAGAGATCACTACCAACACCAAGGAAATACAAACGATTTTAAAAACATATTATGAACAGCTATACACCAATAAATTAGGCAATCTAGAAGAAATGGACGCATTCCTGGAAAGCCACAAACGACCAAAACTGGAACAGGAAGAAATAGAAAACCTGAACAGGCCAATAACCAGGGAGGAAATTGAAGCAGTCATCAAAAGCCTCCCAACACAAGAGTCCAGGGCCAGATGGCTTCCCAGGGGAATTCTATCAAACGTTTAAAGAAGAAACCATACCTATTCTACTAAAGCTGTTTGGAAAGAGAAAGAGAAGGAATACTTCCAAATCGTTCTATGAGGCCAGCATTACCTTAATTCCAAAACCAGACCAAGACCCCACCAAAAAGGAGAATTACAGACCAATATCCCTGATGAACATGGATGCAAAAATTCTCAACAAGATACTAGCCAATAGGATCCAACAGTACATTAAGAAAATAATTCACCACGACCAAGTAGGATTTATCCCCGGCACACAAGGCTGGTTCAACACTCATAAAACAATCAATGTGATTCATCATATCAGCAAGAGAAAAACCAAGAACCATATGATCCTCTCATTAGATGCAGAGAAAGCATTTGACAAAATACAGCATCCATTCCTGATCAAAACTCTTCAGAGTGTAGGGATAGAGGGAACATTCCTCGACATCTTAAAAGCCATTTACGAAAAGCCCACAGCAAATATCATTCTCAATGGGGAAGCACTGGGAGCCTTTCCCCTACGATCAGGAACAAGACAGGGATGTCCACTCTCACCACTGCTATTCAACATAGTCCTGGAAGTCCTAGCCTCATCAATCAGACAACAAAAAGACATTAAAGGCATTCAAATTGGCAAAGTAGAAGTCAAACTCTCCCTCTTCACCGATGACATGATACTCTACATAGAAAACCCAAAAGCCTCCACCCCAAGATTGCTAGAACTCATACAGCAATTTGGTAGTGTGGCAGGAAACAAAATCAATGCCCAGAAATCAGTGGCATTTCTATACACTAACAATGAGACTGAAGAAAGAGAAATTAAGGAGTCAATCCCATTTACAATTGCATCCAAAAGCATAAGATACCTAGGAATAAACCTAACCAAAGAGGTAAAGGATCTATACCCTAAAAACTATAGAACACTTCTGAAAGAAATTGAGGAAGACACAAAGAGATGGAAAAATATTCCATGCTCATGGGTTGGCAGAATTAATATTGTGAAAATGTCAATGTTACCCAGGGCAATTTACACGTTTAATGCAATCCCTATCAAAATACCATGGACTTTCTTCAGAGAGTTAGAACAAATTATTTTAAGATTTGTGTGAAATAGAAAAGACCCCGAATAGCCAGGGGAATTTTAAAAAAGAAAACCATAGCTGGGGGCATCACAATGCCAGATTTCAGGTTGTACTACAAAGCTGTGGTCATCAAGACAATGTGGTACTGGCACAAAAACAGACACATAGATCAATGGAACAGAATAGAGAATCCAGAAGTGGACCCTGAACTTCATGGCCAACTAATATTCGATAAAGGAGGAAAGACTATCCATTGGAACAAAGACAGTCTCTTTAATAAATGGTCCTGAGAAAATTGGACATCCACATGCAGAAGAATGAAACTAGACCACTCTCTTTCACCATACACAAATATAAACTCAAAATGGATGAAAGATCTAAACGTGAGACAAGATTCCATCAAAATCCTAGAGGAGAACACAGGCAACACCCTTTCTGAACTCAGCCACAGTAACTCTTGCTAGATACATCCACGAAAGCAAAAGAAACAAAAGCAAAAATGAACTACTGGGACTTCATCAAGATAAGAAGCTTTTGCACAGCAAAGGATACAGTCAACAAAACTGAAAGACAACCTACAGAATGGGAGAAGATATTTGCAAACGACGTATCAGATAAAGGGTTAATTTCCAAGATCTATAAAGAACTTATTAAACTCAACACCAAAGAAACAAACAACCCAATCATGAAATGGGCAAAAGACATGAACAGAAATCTCACAGAGGAAGACATGGACATGGCCAACAAGCACATGAGAAAATGCTCTGCATCACTTGCCATCAGGGAAATACAAATCAAAACCACAATGAGATCCCACTTCACACCAGTGAGAATGGGGAAAATTAACAAGGCAGGAAACCACAAATGTTGGAGACGATGTGGAGAAAGGGAAAGCCTCTTGCACTGTTGGTGGGAATGTGAACTGGTGCAGCCACTCTGGAAAACTGTGTGGAGGTTCGTCAAAGAGTTAAAAATAGACCTGCCCTACGACCTAGCAACTGCACTGTTGGGGATTTACCCCAAAGAAACAGATGCAATGAAACGCCGGGACACCTGCACCCCGATGTTTCTAGCAGCAATGTCCACAATAGCCAAACTGTGGAAGGAGCCTCAGTGGCCATTGAAAGATGAATGGATAAAGAAGATGTGGTTTATATATACAATGGAATATTACTCAGTCATTAGAAACGACAAATACCCATCATTTGCTTCGATGTGGATGGAACTGGAGGTTATTATGCTGAGTGAAGTAAGTCAATCGGAGAAGGACAAACATTATATGTTCTCATTCATTTGGGGAATATAAATAATAGTGAAAGGGAATATAAAGGGAGGGAGAAGAAGTGTGTGGGAAATATCAGAAAGGGAGGCAGAACATAAAGACTCCTAACTCGGGGAAACGAACTAGGGGTGGTGGAAGGGGAGGAGGGCGGGTGTTGGAGGGGAATGGGTGACGGGCACTGAGGCGGACACTTGATGGGATGAGCACTGGGTGTTTTTCTGTATGTTGGTAAATTGAACACCAATAAGAATTAATTAAAAAAAATAAAAATCAGTGTTTGTTCTTAGGGTGATGTTTCTAGTCTTTAAATTCTTTAATGAATTTTATTTCTCTGCTGAAAGTCACTCCTACTGGCTATCAATGTTACTTTTGGAATCAAGAAAATCTACCACTTTGCTTTGCTCTTATATGGATGGATAATTGAGGTTTTCAATATATGTGGATTGCAAGAAACATTGATTATCTTTACTCTGTAAGTGTTCATAGCACCTGTTCTTCTGGTGCTATCCTGTGTGCAATGTTTTGATGCCCAGTGCCAGGGAGATGAGCTGCTGTAGCCTCTTACCCTAGTACAAAGCTGTAAGTTTCCCTAAAGGCCCCTCTTGACCTCAGTTAACAAGATATGGGCAAAAGGTACCTCCATCCCTTACATAGCTTGATCCTCACTTGGGCTCTGGGTCTTTCCCTGAGATTCTGGGGAAAGAGGTGGGGGATACAGTGAGCAGGGAGTCTTCCATGCAAAAGTGAGAGAAGGGTTACCACATTAACCCTTTGGCATGTATTATCCATCATTTGGAGGATATAGTCTTGAGTAGGAGCTTCAGTAGCATCAGGAATCATTGTTGGTTGACCCCACATGAATAGTGGAGGCATGTTCCATTGATTTCTGCTGTATCATGCCACACATGGATCATGCACAAGTGTACTCACTAAACAACCAGCACATCATTAAGTAATCAGGCACTGGATGATGACACTGTGGCACTCCTTTCTTGTTGCAGTTGGGTAGAATTTCTGTCAGTCTTCTGTGAAATTGATGTTATGTGTGGGAAAATAAGTCAACATATCCAGCTACAGCACTATATTTTGCCATAGATGAGACAGCAAAGCAATGGATGGTCACGGCCAGCAGCTAGAAACCACTTATGCAGAGCTTTGTACGTGTGTCTGGAGACCAAAAGGAAACCTAAAAGTGATAATCAGGTACTTAATCAAACTGCAGAGTCAGAGTATCTGCTTTATGCTGGCTCCCATCTAATGAAGGTGTGCAGATAAGGTGTCAGGATGAATGTGCTGTGGCTGGTGGCAAGATTAGGATGGAGGGGAGGTGATAGGTTTGCTGATGGCTCCCATCTCTACCCAGGCTATTCAGAACTCAAATCTGAAATTTTAAGGATGGGTGTCACCAGAGGTCCAGTACCACAATGCAAGAGACACTGGAGAAGAGGTAGGAGACTCAGACATACATTCTTTCTTTCTTTTGTGAAGGATTTGGTACCTTGTGGTGCATTTCCCTGAGAGGCCTGTTCTTTGGATAGTATCCAAGTTCTAGAGGCATCTCTCACACTTGAAAATCTGAGAAGAAAAGTGGCACTACCCACATGCTCAGCAAATCTTAAGGTGAATGGCTTTGGCAAGTTAGAGCAATACTGGTGCAGAAATTCAGTCCATAAATCCATTTTTAAAAATGGCTTTTTTTGTATTTCAACATGATTTAAAGTTAATTGTATGTTGACTTTTGAAAATTAAATGCATTTTGACAACAACAACAAAAAATTAGACCTAAGTTTGGCTCCAATGTGCTAGGGTGCATGCCAGGGCTCAAGGGGCTCCAATACTTTCTTAACAAAGGTTTCTGCCATGCTTCTTCCTTATTTTGTTTTTTTTTTTTTTTTTTTTTTTTTTCTTATTTTTTTTTTCTTATTTTGTTTTATTGCTTCTCAGGCTACCACAGTGAAAGTTGCCCAAGGCCCATCTGGAGCTATTCATGCAAAATTATGTACAATAAGAAAAGACTGAAAACAAAATCCAGATGCCCTTTAAAAGCGACTGGTTGAACAAATGGAGTACAGCCACACAATGCAGCACAGTGCACCTGTTAAAAGTAACCAGTGAGGGAAGGGAGGTGAAGCAGAGAGGTCTTCAAATAAAGGACTTTAAGCCAAGCTTTGCAGCTACTGGTAACTGGAGCAACAGAAGCTGCAACAGAAGTCAGAAGCTAAAACTGGTTCCAGAAATAAAGTGTACCTGAACACTGGAGGAAAATATCTCTTACTATGGAGAGCTGTCTAATTTCTCCAACTATTTTGGATTTCCCTCCATTGCTAATCTTTGCTTACAAAGATGTTTCTTCATGATTCCCATCCTCATCTCCAGGTGGTTCAGTCACCAATTCTGCTAAGGCCCTGAGGAGACCGAAGCATACTGGACCGCAGTAATTTTCCTATACTTGCCCCATTCTCCACAATTTATGAAAAGAAGAGGTTGAAAGTTAAGATCTGGGACGTTTTAGGATACAACTCAGTCTGAAGTCATGGTGCCTACTTAAAACTCAGTGGACAAGCCTGTCATCTACTGGCCACATGAGGAACTACAGTAACCCTCTTGGATGTGGTGTAGAGAGTGGAAAATGAATATAGAAGTTTGGCAGGGCAAGAACCTAGAAGTTTGGCAGGGCAAGCAGGTGCAAATGCAAGGGGTTCGGTAGGATGATGTGCTTCTCTTAACACTCTTTCTCTTAACATTCAGAAGATTCTCCTCATTCCAGTGCAAGACATGCCTAACTATCTCTGTGAGTGCACTCTCTTGGGTCCTGGGAAGAATGGAAAGGCATTAACAGCATTTGTAATTTTTCTAATTCCCCAAGTGAGGCATCAATGCTGGTTTGCAAGTCAACTAGTGCGAGCTTCATTGGTGCTTGTATCTCTTCTCAGGATTTGACTCCTACAGGCACCCACAGTGGAATTCATTTATTTTAATTTTGCCATTTTTAAAAAATCATGGTTGATATTAGTGATTGTTTTTAAACTTTTATAATTTTTTCATAAAAGTAAATTTAAAAGTAAAATAAGTAAAAATTTAATTTTAAAAATACACTATTTTTTTTTTTTAATTTGAGAGGAATGGGATTGTCACATAGGTTTTGGATTCTGAGACAGTGTGGATCTGATAGTACAAAGACCTCTTCCTTTTTGACAGACTGTAGGTCTGTCAGAACCAGGATATACCTCAGTTCCCCATGCCTAGATGTTTGGGTATTTCAAGTACCACTCTGCAGAAGTTCTATTGCCTTTTTAAAAAATTTAACTGACTTCTCAAATAAAAATGAAAACACAGCAGTTCAAAACCTTTGGGATGCAGCAAAGGTGGGCCTAAGAGGGAAGTATATAGCAATACAGGCCTTCCTCAAGAAGCAAGAAAAGTCTCCAATACATAACCTAACCTTGCATCTAAAGGATCTAGAAAAAGAACAGCAAAGATAGTCTCAATTCAGTATGAGAAGAGAAATAATAAAGATTAGAGCAGAAATCGATATAGAAATTTAATTTCTATATCAGATCAACAAAGAGATCAACAGATCAACAAAATTAGGAGTGGGTTTTTTGAAAGAATTAATGAGATTGATAAACCCTTAGCCAGACTTATCAAAAAGAAAGGAAGTTAATAAATAAAGTTGTGAACAAAATAAGAGAGATCACAATCAACCCTGAAGAAATACAATTCTGGAAGGAATGAATAAATTCCTAGAAACATATAAACTACCAAAACTGAAACAAGAAGAAATAGAAAAGCTGAAGAGACACATAACCAGAAAAGAAATTGAACCAGTAATCAAACATCTCCCAATAAACAAGGGTCCAAGGCTGGATGGCTTCCCAGAGGGATTCTACCAAACATTTAAAGAAGAATTAATACCATTCCTCTGAAACTGTTCCAAAAAAATGGAAATGGAAGTAAAACTTCCAAGCCCATTGCATGAGGCCAGATACCAAGCCCATACCTTGATCCCAAAACCAGACAAAGACCCCACCAAAAAGAAGTACTGACCAATATCCCTGATGAACATGGATGCAAAAATTCTCACCAAGACACTAGCTATTCAAATCCAACAGTACATTAAAAGGATTATTCACTATGACCAAGTGGGATTTATTCCTGGGCTGCAGGAGCGGTTCAACATCTGCAAATCAATCAATGTGATACACCAGGTTAACAAAAGAAAGGACAAGAACCATATGATCCTCTCAGTAGATGCAGAAAAAGCATTTGACAAAATACAGCATTATTTTTTGATAAAAAACTCTCCACCGTGTAGGGATAGAGGGAACAGACCTTAACATCATAAGACATACATGAAAGACCCATAGCGAATATCATCCTTGATTGGGAAAAACTGAAAGCTTGTCTCCTAAAAGTAAGGAACAAAACAGGGATGTCCGCTCTCACTACAATTGTTCAATAACACTGGAAGTCCTAGCCTCAGCAATCAGACAACAACAACAACAAAAGTCATCCAACTCAGCAAAGAAATCAAACTTTCACTCTTTGCAATGATGTGATACTCTATAAAGAAAACCCAAAAGACTGCCAAAAAAAATTGCTAGAACAGATGAAATTCAGCAAAGTCGCAGGATATAATATTAATGCACAGAAGTCAGTTGCATTTCTCTACACCAGCAATGAAGCAGAGGAAGGGGAAATCAAGGAATCGATCCCATTTATAATTACACTGAAAACCATAAAATACCTAGGAACAAACCTAACAAAAGAGGTAAAGGATCTGTATTCTGAAGACTATAGAACACTTAGGAAAGAAATTGAGGAAGACACAAAGCAATGGAAAAACATTTCATGCTCATGAATTGAAAGAACAAATATTAAAATGTCTTTGCTACCCAAAGCAGTCTACACATTCAATGCAATCCCTATCAAAATACCCATCAGCATTTTCCACAGAGCTGGAACAAACAATCCTAAAATTTGTATGGAACCAGAAAAGACCCCGAATAGCCACAGGAATGTTGAAAAAGAAAACCAAAGCTGGAAGAACCACAATTCTGGACTTCAAGCTGTAGTACAAAGTTGTAATCATCAATATAGTATTGTACTGGCACAAAAACAGACACATAGATCACTAGAACAGAATAGAGAATCCAGAAAGGGACCCTCAATTCTATGGTCAACTAATCTTTGACAAAGCAGGAAAGAATATCCACTGGAAAAAAGACAATCTCTTCAACAAATGGTGTTGGGAAAATTGGAGAGCCACATACAAAAGGATGAAACAGGGCCACTTTCTTACACCAGACAAAAATAAACTCAAAATATATGAAGACATAAATGTGAGACAGGAATCCATCAGTATCCTAGAGAAGAATGGTAGCAGCACCCACTTCTACCTCAGCCACAGCAACTTCTTGCTAGATATGTCTCCAAAGGCATGAGAAACAAAAGCAAAAATGAACTATTGGGACTTCATAAGGATAAAAAGCTCTTATATTGCAAAGGTAACAATCAACAAAACTAAAATGCCGTCTATGGAATGGGAGAAGATACTTACAAATGACATATCAGATAAAGGGTTAGTATCCAATATCTATAAAGAACTTATCAAACTCAATACCCCAATCCCCCAAAAAATTGAATCAGGAGGTGGGCAGAAGACATGAACAGACATTTTTCCAAAGAAGGCCAACCAATAGTCAACAGACACATGAAAAAATGCTCCACATCACTCAGCATCAGGGAATTACAAGTCAAAACCACAATGAGATACCATCTCACACCAGTCAGAATGACTAAAATGAACAACTCAGGAAATGAAAGATGTGGGTGAGGATTTGGAGAACGGGGAACCCTCTGTTGCAGGAATGTAGACTTGGTGCAGCCATTCTAGGAAAGAGTATGGAGGTTCCTCAAAAAGTTAAAAATAGAACTACCCCATGACCCAGCAATTGCACTATTAGGTATGCATCCAAAGGATACAAACATAGTGATTTGGAGGGGCACATGCACTTCAATATTTATAGCAGCAATGTCCACACTAGCCAACACTTGAAAAGAGCCCAGATGTTCATTGACAAATGAATGGATAAAGAGGATGTTATATATGTATAATGGTTGGCCATCACCTGAATTTCTCCAAATTGTTAGCAAGGCTCCTGACTCCTCTTGCCAAGTCTTTTCTTGCCATTTCCTATCTACTCTTTTTTAGTCACCCTTCTCTCCACAATGTCACTCCCATTACTGAAACCTATACCTAAATAGGAATTTTGTGTCATGATTATATTCTCACACTACCTTTTAGGAACATTTTAATATGAATACTGCATATATTAGCTTTATCCTTATTTTAAAGCTAAGGAAATTAAAGCCCTTAATTAAATTAAAGGAAATTAATTACTTTGAAATTATTCAAAGTAAAGTTTACCTAAATTCATAGCAAAACTAGAATTAAAATCTCAGATATCCTAAGCTCAAGATTCCTTTTGTCATACTGGCTGAGGGAGTCATGAATGTGTCATGCATGACAGCAGTATTTGGAGGAGGAAATAGTGAATCAGGTCTTGGGGAAAAGCCAGTCAAGGCCAAATGGTGAGCGTGTCTCTGCTGCCCTCTAGTGACCATGTAAATACATGATTCTTCTTCCCTTCTGTTCTGTCTTCTCTCAGATCCTTGTTCCGCCTGCCTGGTCTCCTCAGCATCTCCTGCCTTTTTCTCCCACGTGTCAACATGTCCCTACAAAAAACCGGACACCTGTAATTCATAGCATAATTCAGGACAGAGTTCTTATTTCCAAACTGGAAGACCTTGAGAAAGTATATGTAAGGGCTTTTTGAGAAGAGATGTACAAAAATTTAAATGAGCTTCCTTAAGTGGGCAGTTGCTACTACTATGACTGACCATAAATAAAATGCAAAGGTAGGTACTAAAGATTTCTGGGAGAATTCCAGCATCCTATATAATTGAGATGATATGGAATATGTGCAATGGGTAGAATAGTTTCACACCACAAAGTTAAGTGTAAAAAATTTTCTGTATTTTCCTATTACTGATCCTAATTTTTATGTCAAGCACTATAATGCCTTTTGGCAGAGGAATTAAGCTAGTAGTTGCTGGGGAAATTCAGTGGCATTCATAACAATTAATAATTTAAAAACATCCCTCTGCCTAGGGTTATTTCTAAGGTAGGGATGATGCAGGGTTGCTGTGGAAGGCTGTCCTCATATTTCCACCCCTGACTCCCACTATATGCCTTGGTAACATCTTGCCTCCTAGTGGTCACTGTCCTTCCCACATTGGTGCTGATGTTCTTTTCACAACATCCTCTTGCTGTATCATTCCACACCAGCATTTTGGGTTGCAAACTTTCCCTCCAGCATTTGAGCCTTACAAGGTCCACCTCTTCTTACGTTGGGTGACTTTCCTTTGCTGCCTTCATGTTATTGTGGGAGAGGAAGTATGTGGCACTGCAGCCATTCTAGGAATCAGAAGTAAAGTGGAGCACTTGCCTCATCTACCTAACTGAGAGAGAGAAAGAGTCAAGAGATGCTCAACAATGTTTAATTATTTTTCTCTCCTCTTCAAAATCCTCTTTCTCCACAGTGGTAAGGGTCTTTACCTACATCGAAAGATGAAGGGAAAAAATCTTACATTAAGAATAGCAGCTTCAAGTTAGGTGCCCAAATATGGGCTTATCATTCAGATTGTGAAGTGAAGACACTTCAGGAAAAAAATAAACTCAAACCATATCACATCATAATATCACAAATGCTTATATTTTATATTGAAATGAACATCTAACGTTAAATTTTAAATTATTCTGGAGAACTCTTGAATCCCTGAGAACATCTCTGCGGAACCCAGGGAGACTTGCACTCTGATTCAAGAAAATTGACTTAAGGGAAATTTAAGGGAAAATCTAACCTAAACAAAAACACATGCCAAAAAAAAAAAAAAGTGCCTGTAGTTTTAATCATTATTATTTTTGTGCCCAAACATCTGGTTGATAAGCTTATTAAGTTTTCTTAGTATCTCAGAGTCAATATCTGACTCCGCAAAGAGGGATAGAGAATCAAGATAAAAAGAGCAATAAACTTTCACATATGAGACCTTAGCTGGGTGCCATGATGTTGGGGAGGGTAATTCCTTTCTTTAGCCTGTTTTCTCACCAGTAAAAGCAGAGATGGGGCATTTGCTTTTCGGTCTTGCTTTTAACTCTAATCCCTAGCAAACTGCATTCAGAAGCAAACTCGACAGTAGGTGGGGGGACCCTTGATGTGTGGGAGGTGGAGAAAAGGTTGAGGACAGACCACCACTACTAGGTGCTGTGTGAGGGCCAGTTGGAGATGGCACAGACTAGTTGTCAAACTGGGCCCAGTGTTAGTGCCCTGGCTTTCTGGGCCTGATGAGGAGTGCTAATGTTACAATTTTGTCTGCAAGCCTGAAGAACTCATAACGAAACCCAGTCAAAGTCCACTTGTCGGAGTTTCACTTTTCTGAGGATTACAGTCAGTAGGAGGTGAACACGCTATTCTTTTTGGAATCTCATGTTCAGGGTGGGCCTCCAGGACTAGGTTTGTGCTAGTTTAGGTGACACAGCACAGTCTTCCTTCACCCAAAGCCAGGGGTCACCGGGAGCTACCTCCACACCATCTGGCTGTCTCTCAGTTCTCACGCCAGTAAGCACCCTCAGGACCCTGACCTGCTTTTGGACACCTTCTGCATGGATGAAGGGTACACCTGAGACCCACTGAGAAGACCCAGCAGCCTCTGGTTTTATCCTGAAGGAGAGAAGAGACACGTGAGTGGCTTGATGAGTCCCTGGCAGCTGATGACCATGGGAAATTGGGGAAGTCGACTAAGATGAGGAAGTGGAGCATGTGGACAGTCGGCACCCACAGGAAACTCTGCTACTTGCCATTATACCTTCCAACTTTCATCAGATACTTGTACCCCACTCCATGTTTTTCAAAGTCTGCCATAGCTTATGTGATCCTTATAGTATTGCTGTGCAGTGGGAGGGGTGAGGGCACTAGATTACAACTCAGAAAAGTAGGCTCATGTTATTCATTTGTCATGCATGTTGTTGTGCTTGTGTCTCTGGGCCTTGCTTGTGTGTCATGTGGTGATGATACAGCTGAGAAAATGTTAGGGATGAGAGGAGGGAAAGGAGAGTTTCAAGAAAATAAAAGGAGATTCTCAGGTCACAGAAGTAAACACAAAGTCACCTGTCTTCCAGAATTCTTATTTTACTTTGCTTTCTCTCTATAAAAATGTGTTAACATATAATCAATTATATCTATTTTTAAAATTAATACAGATACATAAACTTCAAACTTTGTGAACTTAATAAATTTATTCTCACCAGGTTATTACTGTGGTCACTTGGCATTTTGAGTATTTAACATTTGAGGTTTTTTACTGGAAAAAGAACCCACCTCTAATGACCCATGACATATAGTAATTTGTAAGTTTATTTGGTAGTAATTGTAACAGTGACCTTGGAATTCAGAATTGTTATTCACCTCAACACATGCTACCACTTATCACTCACCATTCCATCTTAATATTAGACTTTATCCAGAAAATTAAATGAAACATGGGTTTTTGAACATTCGATGATATATATACATATTAGATCACATTTCTTGACAATACCCAACTTTACCATATTCTGATTCTCAGCCTATGTTCAAATGGTAAAATAGAAATGTCAAAAGCCTTGTAATGAAAATGTTTTAATTTAAAGTTTGCAATGTAAGTCCAGTTGTTTATTTACAAAAAATCTACCAAAAGTTTTCATCATAGATTTATGATCTATGGCAGTGTTATTCCTTGGCATTATTGACACTTTGGGCTGGATAATTCTTTGATCTAAGGGCTTTTCTGTGAATTGTAGGTTATTTAGCAGCACACTGAATGCCCTCTTACCCCAGTTATGACCACCAAAAACTTCTGCAGAAATTGCTAAAGATCCTCCAAGGGCAAGACTATCAATTTTCCCATTCAGAACCCTAGTCGAAGGCAGTTATTCCCCCCGTTTATGCTTGCTCATGAATTTGTCTCTGAGCACCAATGAAGGTTAAGATGCATTTTCACAACTTTCTTCAAATGTTTTGTTAATTTGAGCAATTTTTTTCCAAGTTACATTTGTAGGTTTCCCCCTGCTTTAACATGAAAGACCTAAAGGAACACATTTATCTATAAACCAGTTTGTAGCAAATGTGCGTCCTTAGTTCACACGACTGAGTAGTGGTGCTTGGGATGAACTTTGCAGGCTTTATTTGCTCTTACCTGGTGGAATGAAAGGTTTCTGCTCTTCACAAGAGGAGGCATTGTCAATCCCCTTCATTCGGAGGGGAAGTGACTGATATGTATCCAGTGGTGAGCTACAGGCTGTCTATGCTGTCTCCTAACGCTCAGTCCTATTTTCATATTGATATTTGTGGGGGGTTTTAAAGATTTTATTTATTTATTCATAGAGACACAGAGAGAGAGAGAGAGAGAGAGAGAGAGAGAGAGAGAGAGAGGCAGAGACACAGGCAGAGGGAGAAGCAGCTCCAGGCAGGGAGCCCAAAGCCCAACATGGTACTCGATCCTAGGTCCCCACGATCACACCCCGGGCTGCAGGTGGCGCTAAACCGCTGCACCACCTGGGCTGCCCTCATATTGATATTTGAACGGCCTTTGAGATCTAGGTGTTGTGACTGGGCTTGTATCAGTTTCCCTAGAGCTATTTTAGATGAAAACATGCATTTTAAAAACAGTTATAAATAATCTCCTGAATCACTTGGTTTATACTCTCTATTTCAGTGACTGTTGCTTTTCCCCTGCCCTCTGGAATCTTACTGGCATTAGCTTCTGGGGAAAGAGAAACAATCATCAGCTTATCGTTGCTCCTCAACAAGTCCTTCTAGTTGGTGAGAGACAGTAAGATCCTGGACACTCAGATGGATTGAGTCTTAGGCTTCTTTCACTCTGCATTTCTCAGTTTTCGAAATTAAAGCTGGCATGTGATTTCTGTCCTGGTAGTCTTAAAACTTTTTAGCTGTGTGGAAATATTTTTATAATGCTGATATAATGAACATGTTGGGTTTGCCAATCTCTGCAGTTGGGCTATTTCTTTTACTCATTCCTAGGTGTTTCAAGACGACACTGAAAGGCCATTGAGGGTGGTCTCCTTGGAGGTATCTTACTGTAGTACCATTTCCATCACTCTTTCTTTCCCTTTCCAAGGTGAACCCCAGACCTTGGCCTCTCCCAAGGCACTAGCGATGGCTTCCTGGCGGAAGAGTGAGGATGCAGAGCCTTCTTGCTCTTTCCTGTACATCTAGGAGAGGGTAGTGATGAAGAACTTTGCAGGAGGGGCTGGGAGGAGGGCAAGAAAAAAATATCTGAATCCTACCCTATAATTTCTGCCTGCTCAGAATAAATGGACCTTAGAAAGTTTTTAAAAACAAATAAATATTGTTGTCGCTTTAACTCAGGAGGGCTTTTCATTTTAATCAGAAATCTTCCCTCAGACCTAAAAAATAGTTTAAAGTACAACACACTAAGTAAGTACTTAGTGTACTTCACTACTTCACAATGCTTACTAAGTAAACAGTCAGAAATGATCCGTAACCATAGAGAAATTGAGCCAAATCCATTCCTTGTTTGACTGTGGAGGTGCTGATGTTGTTGATTCCTCGTTGTGGCTATGTAGCTGTTGAAAACCACAAAGTGAGCTTGCTCCATTATAACCTCATTTGGGTGTACTCATATTTTTCTCTTGTGTTTGTTGCAGGGAGAATGGTGGATTTTCCAGGATACAGTCTGTCAGGTGCAGTTGCCTCTTTCTTCCTTGTACTGCTTACCATGAGACAGCCAGGTAGAATGCCGGTCTTCTCTTTACTGTATACCCCGATGCCCCAGCAATACAGTCCACATGCAGAGTTCCAGATCAAAAGGGATAGGACAATATTGGACTGAGTGTCCAAGAACCAAAGCATCTGTGTTCCAGAGGGTCCTCAACTTCCAGCTGTGTTACCTTTGAAAAGTTACTTGAGTGCCTTCTGCCTTAGTTTCCTCATCTTTGCAATAAGAATAACAACATACCTATGTCTTATAGGCTAGGACAGGCTTTAGAATTAAATGAGGCTGCACATGAAGTAGTATTTAGAACACATTAAGTTGCTCATGTATTTTTCTGTGTCCATGCAGGACAGCACTTTGGGAACAAGAAAAATGGCTGCTTCTTACCATCAATTAAGGAGCATAAAAATACTTGGAAACAAGAAATTAGAAATTTCCATTTCTTGGAAATCTCACTGGCTGAATTGTACCTTATAAAAAGATTATGAAAATTCAGTGTCAGAGGGAAATATCAGAGTCCCCAGAAAAGTACAGCAAAGCAGAAGTGGAAAAAACAGTGGACAGGGGACCAGAAGCGCAGGCTCCAGACTGAGGGCTGCCAGAAGCTATGTGATGTTGCATGAGGCTGTCCTGCCCTCTGTATAAATCAATTTCCTATCCTGTAAAAGAAGTTAATCAGATGGATTAGCTTCAGATTTAGCTTCATATTTAGATTCCATAAATGAAGAATGCAAGCGGGCCTCCCGTAAGTTCTATACTGAGCTGTTGACCAACATCAGTTTGATATTGATCAGCAAGGGAGCAAGTTGAAGTTCCTTCTTGGGATGATTGGGTGTGGCAGAGCAAGTGCAAGTGGCCCTGGAGCATTTTAGGAAGAGAAAGAATATAATATTATGACTTATGAGATTATTAAACATCATAACACCTGGATTATTAAATATCCTTTCGATTTGCAGATAATGACAAAAAGGTCAAACATGACTCAAAATTTTATTAAAAGGCACAGATTCTCTAGACAAACTGCTGTCTTTAATCCATCACAAAAAAAAGCTTCGCAAAAACAGCATTGTACATATAAAGCTCCAGTAACTGGAGTCTTGCCTACTCCAGACCAAAAATCTTTTTTGTTTTTATACCTTATTTTATTCAAATACCAGTCTGATCACACATGGTCCAAGAACACTCAAATAATAAGCCACATAGAAAGAGATGTTAAAGATTGGTCTTCAAACATTATAGCCAATGATGCCACACCTGCCCATGATCTCACTGACATAAAACCACATCCACACGTCGGTGGCCACCAAACCATTCAGCAGAGCTTCCTTAACTGTGAGCTGTTTGAAGCTACCAGTTTGAGCACTCTTGACTATTTTTTTCAAACTCTGAATAGCTGTAGGGATCTCAGCAGGGGTTAGAGGAACCAGCTCAACCGGCATAGTGCCAAAATGTGGCCAATCGAGGCTTCCAGTAAGTCACAGCAGCATTCACCAGCACCGGAGCCTTCTCAGCGAGGTTACGGGATGAACTGGGCCATGATTCCAGGATGGAAGTTCTGTCGCCCCGGACCCAAAAATCTTTTCAAGTTAAAAAATAATCCCAGTTTCTTAACTAGAACTTTACTCCTGAAAAGCTGAAAAATCGAACAAATTTATTTTAGGAAAAATGATTATGAAATCAGTCACTAACAATATAAAGTGAAATCATTAATTATAAAATAAATTACTATAAAATATAAAACACGAACAAAGTTCTCAATGTAAAAAAATCAATTTAAACATTAACTTCTTTGAAAATAAAAACAACCCAGAGATGGTGGCTTTGGTACCTTAAAGATGAAGAAATTGAGATTCCAAATCTCAGACCTCACTGAAAATAATGGGTTTGTCCCCCCAAATCACACAGCTGGTGACAGATTTAGCACTAACACTCAAATTTTTGAACTGCATGCTATTTTAAGTACACAAAATAGTGTTTTTAACAGCCAAATGTGCAAAGCATTGTGCTAGATTTCTCTAAATCACTGAAAATAAAGTCCTCCATCCTCCAGATGCCTCCATTTTGATATATTGGACATCCCAAAGCAAGCATATTAATCTTCCAATTGGCATTTTCTGGTACCTCTTTTTCACTCTGTTTTGTAGAAAACTGGAGAGTGATTGGTCCTACACATCCTATCCTGGCCAGGATTGGGGAAGATGCCCTACTAACCTGTCAGCTCCTCCCCAAGAGGACCGCAATGCACATGAAGGTGACCTGGTACCGCTCAGAGCCCAGCACACCTGTGTTTGCACACTGGGAAGGAGCTGATGTGACCGAGATGCAGATGGAGGAGTACAGAGGCCGGGTAGAGGTGATAAAGGATGGCATTCTTGAGGGAAAAGTGACTCTGAAGATAAAGAATATCCAGCCATCCGATAATGGGGAATACTGGTGCTGTATCCAAGAAAATAACTATTGTCAAGAAACAAGCTTGCTGCTTAAAGTTACAGGTGAATATCTTGGAAAAGACATAGAGTCTTGGAGGGAGAAGTATATTACTTTGTGGTAAGCTTATGGTAATGAACTGAGAAATACGTTGAAAAATTCCCTTTCAATCCTCCAGGTAATTCCTAATGACCAGTCCTCTGTCCTGATTCCTTTGAAGGCAAGTGATTCTGAAGTCTTCAAAGCAAGCTCACTTATAAACAATCTTCTCGAATTTTACTTACACAGTATTGACTATTCTGACTATTCTTGACCACTAATTGCAATCCATGACATCTGGTCATTAGCAATTTTACTGAGGCACAAATTTGTGCTGTATCAGGCTGGTGTGTTAGGGCAGGTCAATCACAGAGTGAGTGAGTCCAGCTAACTGCCCAGCAACCATATCTCAATGGAATGCATTGTTATCTACCCACCCTCCAATATGCAGTAACTAAATGGGAAAATTGTCTTTCTTTGTGGAATGCTCCCAGTTAGAAAGCTAATGCTGGGAACAAAGAGGTTAAGAACTTTATGTTTTTATTGAGATGCAGTTGGACATCCCCACTGTGAATGACAGGCTTTCGTCTGATGTTTTTGTATTAGCAAAGTGGGAAACAGTTAAGAAAAAGGGGATGACTTACAAAACTATTTGTCCTAGGGGAAAAACACGTATCTGAAAAGTAAATAATCATATGGTTCCCTGGCAAGAATAATTCCCCCACATGCTAAAGAGAAAAACAGGCAAATCTATTTATCTTCTCAGGGAAATAGTTCTCTAGAGATATTACCATCTCTGACTCAGACTAAGGCTGCTCCCTAACACCATTTTTTCTTAACACCCATGATTATTATTGTTATGTTCTAGGTGATTGAAGATGGATGTATTTCTGAGATCTATGTATTTCTGAGGTGTGGAGAGAGGAAAGCAGCTGTTCACTATCAGGAACCTTTGAAAATAAACCACACATTTTCTAAGGCTGTAGATGAAGGGAGTGAGTCTCTTTCCCTCAGCAAGTGATAGAGAGAGTTATCATCTATGGGAAATATAGTCCCTTTGTTTGGGTTTGAGAGCGATTTTGAATAAGGAAAGAATTTCATGAAACTAGGATTTCTCAAGAACATTTTCCCATTGATTGTAAGGAATATTTAGAAACCAAGGCTCCTCAAGGGCATCTCATTCTACATGCCCAGGTTATCTGCTTGCTCCCTAAGATCACAACCACCAACAGAAAAAAGTGAAGAGTAATCCCCTTTTAGTAATCCCCCTAAATCATCTCACCCCATTGAGATGATTTCTAGCTTTATAGTAAACATTCTAATTAATCAGAGTCAAGATATCATCTAAAATGCCAGACAGAGTTTGTAGCATGGGAAAGTTCAATGAATAAATTTTTTTTAATTTATTTATTTATGATAGTCACACACAGAGAGAGAGAGAGAGAGAGAGAGAGAGGCAGAGACACAGGCAGAGGGAGAAGCAGGCTCCATGCACCGGGAGCCCGACGTGGGATTCGATCCCGGGTCTCCAGGATCGCGCCCTGGGTCAAAGGCAGGCGCCAAACCGCTGCGCCACCCAGGGATCCCTCAATGAATAAATTTATAACACATCTTTGCTGGCAGTTCTAGTGACATAAGCAAAATGTCATTATGTCCCTTTCTCTTATTCTCTTCCTGTCTGGATCTGAAGAAAAATACTGCTCATATGCTAAAGTTTAAAGATCCAGAATGGGGAACAAGCAAAGTGTATATGAAATCCAATTTGAATGGGAAGAAGACCTTTGGATGACTTGTTCCCTGGACCCATGAACTCCTACCCTCTCCCTATGGGCGATTTCACTGGGATCTTGGTTTCTGTGATTTGTGCTTCCATGGTCTCCAGGCCTCAGGGCTGTGTCTTTCCTATACAGGTCTGGGGTCTGCCCCTTACATCCACATGGAGGCACCTGTTGAAAGTAGAATCCAACTTGTGTGCACTGCAAAAGGCTGGTTCCCAGAACCTCAGGTTTATTGGGAAGATATCACAGGAGAGAAGTTGCTGGCTGCTTCTGAGCATTTAATCCAATATGAAAATGGCCTGTTCTATGTGGAAGCCACTCTGGTGGTCAGGAATGACTCTGTGGAGAATGTGTCCTGTCTCATCCACAACCCCATCCTCAATGAGAAGAAGAGCTCAGTCATCTCCATTCCAGGTCAGAGCTCTGTCTCTAGGACCAGTGTATTCAGATTAGCAGGAAAGTCTCAAAGGACAGTTCCATAGCACCTAATATTTTTTTATCAAGGAAAATATCTAAAATTTAGTAATATGTATTAAAAAGTATAAACTATGACTGGAAATATATACTATATTTTTATTAAATAGTGATTGTTAATTTGTTTAGTTATTTTCAAATTCCACCTTTTCTTCTTTCTGAATTAATTTTCTTTACTCACAAATATACATTACATGATAGAGAATAAAACTATATTCTTTCAATTAAAATGCTTTCCTGTACCACATTGTGCCAATTACTTTTAAGAACCTGTCATGTGAAGATAATCAGAGATGGAGACAGCTATTAAATAATAGTATCTTACTTATAGCCTCATTTATAAATAGCAATAAAACAACAGTTAAAAAGGCACAATACAACAGTGGAGTGTTAAGTATCTTATGTGACTATAAATTATAGCATTGATGAAACATGCTGTTTTCAAATGATTTTAATGGTTGAAAAAATCCTCATGACGGACTATTTATATAAAGATTACATCTATCTATTACCTATCTACCCACCTATGTATCTATCTATAAACATTTCCAATCACATAAGGAATAATGGCTTTAAATAACTTAAAACTGAAAAAAAAATAACTTAAAACTGCACTAAGACTTTTGGTATATCTTCTATATTTAGATATAGAGATTTAGTTATTCTTACTTATATAAATGGATATACTAAATAACTTAAAGAAAACATCACATGTGAATGTTAAAAGCAGCTGAATATATATTATATAAATGCTTTATATATGTTTTGTCTCTCAATTTGGAATTATAGGTGATAATTATCTATGTCCATATATTTTTATAGCTTTTATGCACTTATAAGAATATGTATCAGTTTGACAAGATATTAAATATCAATATGTTAAATATCAGCAGAAATAAACTATGGTGGGGTAATAGAACCAAGAGGCTTTTATTGGAAATAAAAGGAAAAACAGCTGGATCACTAGGTGATCCATGGGAAGGAATATTTTTCTGTGTTTAATTTCTTCTTTACGGGGGCACCTGGGTGGCTCAGTGATTGAGTCTCTGCTGTTGGCTCAGGTCATGATCCTGGGGTCCTGGGATTGATTCTTTTTTTTTTTTTTTTTTTTTTATTTTATGATAGTCACAGAGAGAGAGAGACAGAGACAGAGACAGAGACATAGGCAGAGGGAGAAGCAGGCTCCATGCACCGGGAGCCCGACGTGGGATTCGATCCCGGGTCTCCAGGATCGCGCCCTGGGCCAAAGGCAGGCGCCAAACCGCTGCGCCACCCAGGGATCCCCTGGGATTGATTCTTGTATCGGGCTTCCTGCAGGAAGCCTGCTTCTCCCTCTGCCTATGTCTCTGCCTCTGTGTCTCTCATGAATAAATAAATAAAATCTTTAAAAAAAATTTTATGAATTGAGCTTTTCAATAAAATTTAGAACTTTTTTCTTTTTAAATATTTTCTCTCCTTTCCCTTAGATCAAATTCCTTAATATATTATTCTTGTTTTTTTTCCAGAGAAATTCCAGAATGAGCTAGGTAAGTAGATATTGGATGTGCTAGTATAGAGGAGACCCTGCTTGCCCCAAAGGGAAGCAATAACCTCAGACAAAGCCAGTGGGAGCTACCATGACAACTCATGATCCAGAAGAGAAACTGAGGCATGACTTTACCAAGTCAAGTTCAGTTAGTATCAGAGGGGACTGACAAAACACAGCCCTCCACAGGCTCCCTCAGGTACCTTTGCACTTCATGACTAAGTGTTCACGGGGACCCCAGTAAGCCTCAGATGGACACCTATAAAAGGCACAGACATAATCATTGCTCTATTTGGCTGGAGGAAAGGGTGCTACCTGTGTGTGTAAGGGATGGTATAGGATGGACTGTGGGACTCTGGGAGCCCTTTTAAAATCTTTCTAGTGTGAAGGCAGTGTCATCATGGTAACTAGAGTTCCCCACCTGTCACCTCAACCCTCTGGCCCTGCTGTGGTTTCTGCACACCCCAGTGGATCCAAACCTCATCACTACTGGGAGGGAGCCATAACTTTCCCAGATGTAGCCTGGAACACTGCCTGAGGCAATCAATCATTTTCCTGTTTTTCTTTTTCTTTCTTTACTTAACAGTTGGACTGCAGTATTACTTTACTGTACCTAAGGTAAAGATAAGTGGTTTAAAAAGTAACCAACTGATATTTGAGCCTCTTTCAGTTTCTCCTTTGCCTCCTTACCACTTCCTCCTTTCTGTGACCTCTTCTCCCAGCCCATGATAACCAGCCTGTTTCCTGCTCAGATACATATGACCTTGTATCACTTGTTTTCCACTAATCTCCTGCTCTCCCTCCACTCACTGGTTACAGAAATGTGTGTGTGCGCATATACCTATGTGCACATTAGGTGAGCTTGAGCATACTCTTCAGCCCAAGTAGGAAGTTTTGAGGAAAATCAGGGTGGCAAACACATCCCAATCTCTGCCAGAGTTCTAGTGTGACACTTTCGACCCCATTAGGCCATAAAGATAAATTTAGAGAAGGGCCTCAGGAGGGTCAAAGGTAATTCCACAATCCATGGACAGCTGCACCCCAGTAAGCTGTACCTTCCAAGTCAGATCCCCTGTTGCCTGGGCAGCATCTGCTTATAATAAGACAGAAACCTTGACCAGAAGAACTTGTTAGTTACAGACCAGAATGTCGAGCCAGTGTTTGGGGCAAGTGGACACATGGCTCTGTCCCTCAGGAAGACTTTAGGTGAAGAGTCACTCTGAGTTATTTGAACCAATTTGACAGGTCCATCGGAGACCCAGCATGCTAAGTACAATCTGATGTGTTGTTCCTAGTTGTGCTGACCTTCTGGGACCACAGTAAAGCACGATGAAAATATGGAGCTCCCCCTGGCTCCCTGTTGGGTGGGGGATACAGGGCTGCACCCTCAGGAGCTTTGAGGGCTTTTGATTGAGGACACCAGGAGCTTCACAGATACCACTATGTTAATCCATGAATTAGAACTCAAACACAAGGTCCCACTGCAGGTGGCTGCTGGCAGACTAAGCTTGCTGTAGAAGTCCCATTATGGCAAATAATCTCTTTTTAAATTTAAATTTTAGTTAGTTAACATACAGTGCAATATTGATTTCTGGAGTAGAATTCAGTGATTCATCACTTATATCCAACACCCAGTGCTCATCACAAAAAATGCCTTCCTACATAACTATCACTCACCTATCCCATCCCCCACTCATCTCTATAAAATAATCTTATTATAAAAATAATGACTAATTTAAAAATATTAATTATATGTCTGGTGTGATGCTAAATGCTTTTCAGAGATTATTTCTTTTTCTAACATTAATTTTTTTTAATTTTTTTTTATTTTCTTAATTTAAATTCAGTTTGCCAAAATATAACACCCAGTGCTCATCTCATCATGTGCCCTCCTTCATGCCCATCACCTAGCTACCTCATCTTGCCACCCACTGCCCCTTCAGCAAACCTCAGTTTGTTTCTCAGAGTTAAGAGTCTCTCATGGTTCATCTTCCTTTCTAATTTTTCCCCACTTAGTTTCCCTCCTTTCCCTTATAGTCCCTTTCACTATTTCTTATATTACATGTGTGAGTGAAACCATATGATAATTGTCTTTCTCCAATTAACTTATTTCACTCAACATTATATTCTCCAGTTCCATCTACATCAAAGCAAATGGTAAGTGTTCATCCTTTCCGATGCCTGAGTAATATTCCATAGTGTGTGTGTGTGTGTGTGTGTGTGTGTGTGTATCACATCTTCTTTATCCATTCATCTGTCGAAGGGCATCATGGCTTCTTCCACAGTTAGGCCATTGTGGACATTACTGCTATGAACATTGGGGTGTAGATGTTCCAGAGTTTCACTACATCTATATCTTTGGAGTAAATACTCAGTAGCGCAATTGCTGAGTCATAGAGTAGTTCTATTTTTAACTTCTTGAGGAACCTCCATGTTTAACTTAATCTCTGATGTAGTGTCAGGCTCTAAAACTCTGGATATGATATGTTATGATATAATTAATATAATATTATATAATATAAAAATATAGCATATTGAGGAAATGAGATAGCCATCTTATTTGAATATGCTGTTTGAAAGAGGATTGTATGACATGATGATGATATTATCAGGTTTCAAAGAATTGGTATATTTTTCAGTAAACTGCACACTCCAGAAAGGATTTAATTTTCAGTGAATATTTCAGTAACATTCAGGGCACTTCAGTAACATACATATAATACCCCCCAAATAAAACAAAGCAATAAATGTGAGCATAAACTGTGTGGAAGGCTATGAATAAAAGTATCTAAAGAAGATTATTCAGAGCTTATCTCAAGGAGCTTGTATTCTAGTAGAATATCAATTTTTAGCAGATTGAGTTGCATGATTTTTTCCCTGTTCCTTAAACTTTATTTTCTACTTGGATTCTGAAATAACAGGAGTTTCATATATCTATAATGCATCTACTTATATGGGTGATGGAGATTAGGAAATTGTCTATTTTACTAAGTAATTTACTGTAAAATATATGGAAGGAGAAATAGCAGCAGACTAATCCCTAGTTGAATTTTTTCTGAATCCTACTTTCATCTTCAGATTTTAATGGATACATTTGCAATGGAGATTTTGTTTTATGTAAAATTGAAAGATAAAGCAAACAAAATGCTGGAAATAGTTGGGAGTCAAATTTTAGCTAGAATAGAAGGGAATAATCTGAAAATTAAGATTGTGTAAGTTTTCTTTCTAAAGAAGTACCTAGCAGATTTTATCTAATTACATTTTGTCTTTGGTCATTTTGTCTTTTGTCTTTGGTTACTCCCATGTAACAATATACAAATTTATGCCCATATACCTATTAGAAATTATCATAACCTATGTGAAAGCATTTTTATCATTTGATAGAGAAGGATGACTCTCAATTTAGAACAGAGAAAAACTAGCATGGCCAGAGACTGATGAACTGGAAGCGTAACATAGTTTGGGGTCCAGGAAAGACATCAGAGAAAATCTCCAATTTTCACAATGGGAGTATTAGACTTTTTATGTATTCATTATTGTTTTGTGTTTTGTATTTTGGCAACATCCCCAGTTCTTGCTCTTACAATGTTTCTCAAAATAATCTAAGCACATTGAACCTGGTGTATGTTGAGAGCTCCACATACGTGGGACTTCAGGGAACTAAAATATGGTAGTTGGGTCTGACTTATAAGGTATAAAAATCAAACCAGGGGAAGGTTTCTTCATATTTCATTACTAAAAATTCACCTGAAACTCATCATCATCCCTTCTCTTTATCAAGACAATGGGATTGGTTTCTGTGCCTTCACGTCTCACGGTCTGCATGCCTTCACTCACACTGTATAGTCACCCAAAAGTTTTATATAGATTATTTTGTTTAACTCAGAACAATCTTATGATTTTGATGGTAATATATTTATTTCACAGTTTAAGAAATTGAGGTATATACAGATTGAGAAGTAGTTTAAGGTGGTCATACAGATATGAAGTGATAAAATGTTAATTTTATTCTAGGAGTATTAACTGCAAAATTATTTTATTGGGTTGTAATCTGAATAAAATAGGTAGAGGCAGGTGTGGGTTCTATTAATAGTTCCTTTTTTCAGGGACAAGGTCTATCCTGATTCCCCTGAAACCTCCCTCTCTCTGCAGGATGACCTGGTGCCTCACAGCTCCCCGGGATGCTCATGAGTCTAAACCCCACTGGAGATGTTCTTACTGATGACACTATTTACTCCATGTTGTGTCTTTATTGTGTTTTGTCTATTGTATCTCACAGCTTCCTTAAAAGTGATTGGACCTTCCCAGCCCATCCTTGTCAGAGTGGGAGAAGACATACAATTAACCTGTTATCTGTCCCCTGAGACTAATGCACAAAGCATGGAGGTGAGGTGGATCCAATCACACCGTTATCCTGCTGTGTATGTGTATGTGGATGGGGAACACGTGACTGAAGAGCAGATGTCAGAATATAGAGGAAGGACAGTGTTGGTGAATGATGCCGCTGAGGAGGGGAGACTGACTCTGCAGATACACAATGCTATAGTGTCAGATGATGGGCAGTACCGGTGCCTTTTTGAAAAAGATGGTGTCTATCAGGAGGCCAGTTTCGATCTAAAGGTAGTAGGTAAGGATTCCAGATATTTTGGATTCAACCTCTGCTCCTACTGCTTTAACATGCTAGTCCTTGGAAATTTCCCCTGGCACTTGAAATTTTTGGAATGTCCATTCACTTGTCAAATTTATATGCATAGAAACTGTAGTACATACTTAAAGTTCAGTACTTAGTGGGCTTAAATGGGCCAGATTTAATTAATTCTCTGGGTGTAGAACTTGTACACTCCCCCCAGATCTCTATAAAATGACCATACAATTAGTGAAATTTGAGAATTTTACTCCCGAACTTTACACAGAACTCATTATTTCACAGGGTGTTCTTAAAATTCTGGACAATGAAAAAAAAATTCTGGACAATGTATATAGTTACTAGGAAGAATAATTATGTGAAGACTAGACTGCATTCACATACAAGCAAAAATAATAAGTATCAACAGAACTGGCAGGTTGGAAGAAGAAAGACAAAATTGCTCCCTGCATCATAATCCCCCCCTGTTTTTATTTGTGAATAAGAGTTGACTTTTCAAGGTTAGCAAATAAGGCCAACATCTTGCATAATTGATTTGTTTCTCCCACTGATTTTGGATCTCAATCATAAACATATTCATGAAATATCCACAGGGGCACATGTTGAGAAGTTAAATGGACTCTATCATTTTTTTGCCGCTGGATGCACATATTTATAAAATCTGGATATTTGAGAATATTCTTTTACTCACTTTCTTTCATCCTATCCATGTGATTCATGTCTTGGTCAAAGCTATTTTGTTTTCAGATACAGAAAAGAAAAGATTGGATTTAAAATTTATTGTTCCTCTGACTCTGAGGATGACTTTAGGAACACACACACAAAAAAAAATAAAAATAAAAATAAATGAACATAACAAACCTAGAAACAACTCCAGCTAGTCTCATCCCTAAGTGGAGTTTAATTCCCCTATAAGCTTTGCTCTCTCAACCAAGCCTTTGAATCCCCCTCTTTCTTCTCAGTGAAGTTACTGACTATATAACCTCTTATTAGACACTCTGGGTTTTGTTCCTTGATCTCCACTCCGCAGGTCTGGGTTCTTCTCCGCAGATCACCATAAAAGAACAAAAGGACGGAGAAATAGAGTTGATATGCAGTTCAGAAGGGTGGTTCCCAGAGCCCCATGTAAAGTGGAAGGACATGGAAGGAAAGATAATACCAGCATTTTCAGAGGTTATGACTGAAGGCAGCCATGGGCTATTCCATGTGGAGACATCTCTATTGGTCACGAATAGCTCTATTGTGAATGTAACTTGTACCATTAGCAACCCCCATCTTGATGAGGAGAAAATGGCAACTTTTTCTCTCTCAGGTTGGTGATTCCATGTGTTTCTCTCAACTTTTGGAAATATATATGAAGACAACCCCAAACTTACTTATTTTATTGCTCTACTATTTTTAAATTTTTATTTTCTTCTCTCTGATAAAACCATCTGCTCTTACAAAACTGATCATCAGGACACCTGGAGATCCTACTGACCTCCTTTGACTTGACTAAAGCCCTCAGGTTTTATTGTTATACATACACTAACTTCTAAGAATTTACTCTATCATCACTGTAAGGATAAACTCTCTTCTTCTGATATGAAGCCAATATCACTTTGGGGTTTTTTTTCTTTATTGTGAATTGTCTTCAGGATTAGAAACTTGTTTTTCTTAATACCATCTTCATGCTTGTGGATTAAATAATTTTATCTTTTTGCTATTCTTGTCATTCCAGTGATGGTGGTGATATAATTGGAAAAGAGAAGGGAAAGAAATGTGTGTGTATTTATATGTGTGTGTATTTCTTACAGGAGCAAAGGGTAAAGCTAGCATAAACCTTGTGTCTTTCCTCAGCTTTTGCAGAGTAGGGAGGGACAGATCAGCTTCCTTCTTGAGAGATCCACTTCTCACCCTCTAACTCAGGAGCTGCTTAGATAAAAAGAATGATCTTGGAATTTTTCCAGTTTCATGACTTAATGGGATTCTGGGTTTTCCATTTTAGAGCCCATGATGAATTTTTCATGGAAGATAGTGCTTATTTTGGTATTACTTCTTGCTGCACTTGTGGGCCTGGTCAGGAGAAAAAGCTGTAAAAAAGGTAAGTTAGGTAAATAGTCAAGTATGGAGTACCTTTTGTAGGAGCAGCCTTGCTGTGCACTTTCCCTAACTTCTCTTTTCAGCAGTCACATAGGAGAGGAATTCAGTGAATATTCAACAATTAATGAAACATGAGAGTCCATGGCTTACATTCAAGGAATATCAGTGCTGAATGATATCAGAATTTACAGTGATAATAGAAGCAAAAGTATTAAAAGACAATAATTTGATCCCTCAGTTAACATTTCCAAGTTACCTAGTTAAGGGAGAAGAAGAAAAAAGTAGCATAGCCATCCATTCTTTAAAGGCTGAGAGTTGAGACTCGACTGAGATTCTGTTGGTATGAATATTTCACAAAGATCTTTAAAAATATGGTAACTTGCTTATTGAGGATTCTTGCTCTGTGGAAGAAGAACTTCTATGTGTGATAGGTTGTTTTGTGTGCCCTATAAAGTTCCTTCACTTCAAATTTCTTATGTCACTATAACTTTGGTTTGCTTGTTTGGATGTTGGTATCATGGAATATATTTAAAATACTCCCCACATTGGTTATTATCAGAATGGATTTTCTTTCTCTACAGCAAATATGACATTGTATCTAAATACCACTCACTCAGGACTGATCTTTTCTGAGGGATACAAACATGTGACCCATGAACATTCATGTAGCCATACATCCTACAGAGATTTGACAGCTTGCTCAGTGTGCCAGGCCAAGAAGGGTTCATGTCAGGGAGGTGGTACTGAGAAATAGAGGTTGGGGACAAGACAGCATGGGTCTCATGTATTGCCAAGGACTATATAAGGAGGGAGGGAGTCATACCTGTGTCATATGAGAATGTGTTCAGACAATGAGTTGTTATAGAAACCAGTAATGGGCCATTACCTTTCCTCCACGCATCCTCTCCATAAAAATGGCTCTAAGAAGGGTCAGAATCTTCCTTGACTAGTCTCTGGACACCTTTCCTTTTATAACATGACCAACAAGTGTTCTGTCTACACTTCTCTTTTCTTAAACTCTATACATCTTCATTTTTTGATCCTTAATGTAGGTTCTCCTGACAACTTTCCTACACCCAGGAGATTTTGCAACATCTCCAAGGGAAAAAAATAACTTTGGATTCTGGAAACAAAGCTTGTATTCCAAGTCCCAGTCTTCTTTTACCAGCTGCTTGAACGGGCTCACACCATCACCCAGCTATCAAATCAAGATGCTTTAATGTTACTCTGGCTTCAAATCTGATCTAGAGACTGATCCCTTCAGAGAAATATCCTATCCCAAGCTCTCTGATAGCCTGCCACTAATCACAACCTGATATATGACGATCAAAGACTCTTAGAAAATCCAATGGGAAATGTAATTAGGCCTAGACTGTTTGATAGGTTTCTTTATGAAGCTGACAATTTTCCAAGTGGGTATGAGGAAGTGAAAAATACAGGTAAAAAAGAGTAAAAGAAAATAAAGCTGAATAGAAGGAGGAAATCTGATCACTGAGATATAATCTTGAATATCATATGAAATGTAGAATTCCTATGCCCGACTTTTTCAGAAAGTGGAGACTTGGAGTGGAAATTTTTTTTAGAAATTATATTCCAAGACAAATACCATATGATTTTATTTATATGTGGACTATAAAAGCAAAACAAACGAATAAACAAACAAAAAGCAGAATCAGACTATAAATACAGAGAACAAATTGATGGTAGCCAGAAGGGATGGAGTAGGGGTGTGGGCAAAATGGGTGAAGGGGAGCAGGATGTACAGGCTTCTAGTTATGGAATGAATAAGTCACAAGAATAAAAGGTACAGCTTAGGGAATATAGTCAATAATACTATAACAGTGTTGTATGGTGACAGATGGTAGCTACACTTGTGAGCACTATATAATGTTTAGACTTGTCGAATTACTATGTTGTACACCTGAAACTAATGTAACATTGTGTGTTGACCTAAATAAAAAAAATTTAAGGAAAAAGAAATTCTAGTCCAAGAAGAAAATTAATTTCTTTTCATTGTATCTATATGAGATGATAGATGTTAACTAAATCTGTTGTGGTAATCAATTCACAATATTTGCAACTTGAGCCATCATGCTGCACCCCTTAAATTTATATAGTGATATATGTCAATTATTTTGCAATAAAATTGGAAAAAAAAGAGAAAATTTTGTATTGTGTATATGAAGATGCCAATTTTATTTTTAGAGCAAAAAAGTGCGCAATTAAAATTAATAATTATAAAATAAATAAGCATAAGCAATAAATACAACACATAGTAAAAATATTTTAAAGCCATAATGAATTAAAGAAAAGAAACTGTAGAAGAAGAAAGAATATGGAAAAGAAAGGCTTAGAAAAGTCTTGAAATCTTCTGAAGTGAGAATTAAGAATTCCTATTAATCACACTGCTGCTTTCTAGGAGGTAAACATGATAGTCATTACTGTCCTTCGAAAATCACTCATCTATCACACCCTGTAGTGTCTCTTTTGGTTCACTGCATTTTTTCCCTATTTTTTAAACTCATATGTTTATGTTTGAAACTATATTCTCCTACGTTTCTTTGACTTAGTTTTAAATTTTTTCAGTAGTGAAATATATATAACATAAAACTCATCATTTTAAAGTATACAATTCAGTGGTATATATACCTTCACAATAGTGTGCAACCATCAGCATCATCCAGTTCCAGAATATTACTCCAGAAGAAAACTCCAAACTATTAAGCAGTCACTACCCATTTTTCTCTTCTCCCCTGACCCTGGCAACCATTAATCTATTTTTTGTCTCTATGAATTTACTTATACCAGTTATTTCATATAAATAGAACATAAAATATATGGATTTTCTGTGTCTGGCTTTTCTTTTAACTTAATATTTTTAAGGTTCATCCATGTTGTACCATGTACTGTACTTTATTCCTTTTTTAATTAACAATTTTTATTTTTTAGGAGCTGTTTTGGGTTTATTGAAAAATTTAGTGAAAAATCCAGAGCATTTCCATATCCCTCCTCTCTCTCTCTCCCCATAATTTCCTATTTACACCTTGCCTTGGTATGGTACATTTATTCCAACAGATGAACCAATACTGATGCATTATTTTCAACTATAATCTCTATATAGGGTCCATATTAAGGTTCACTTTTTGTGTGTACATTCTGTGAAGTTTGACAAATGATTTACCACTTTTGGTACATTAATATACCCTTATATGTCCTTTATATTTTTGAAGTCAAATTTATTAGTAAATGTGTTGACTTTGCCTTAAAATATTTTTTATTAAAATATTTTTAATGTTATTCTATTTTGATTTAATGAACTAAAAATGTTTTATTTGATAAAATCTGAAGGTTAACTACCTCCCCTCTTTTTTGTCTTCCTTCATGATCAGTCTAACTTTTTGCATGTTAGTTTTATGTGCTTGTGTAGGCCCAATATATAAATATATAGGTTTTCCCTAGGAAGGTCTCAAAAAAAATTGTGTTTATCAGTAAAATCCTTTCACTATGTATTAAGAAATATGTTTTTCTTTAGCTCACCAAATAGGGGATTAATTTAATTTCTCAGTTCCAATGTCAATTAGAAAAACCTTGGGGGGTAGTGCCTGGGTGGCTCAGTGGTTTGGTGCCTGCCTTTGGCCCAGGGCGTGATCCTGGGGTCCCAGGATCGAGTCCCACATCAGGCTCCCTGCACGGAACCTGCTTGTCCCTCTGCCTATGTCTCTGCCTCTCTGGGTGTCTCTCATGAATAAATAAATAAAATCATAAAAAAAAAAGAAAAACCATGAGGAAGGAGAATGTTGGTGGCTTGATCAAGACACTCCAATCACTGATGCAGTCACTATGCCTGATGGATGAGTGACTGGATTGGCCCCTCAAGGATCCAGGTCCCTGTCACTCCTAATGCGTAGGGAGCTGGTTGCAGTCATGCAAAGCATGGCGACTCTCAGAAAAGATGTATAGATTGGATGCAGCTCAGTTTAAAGGAAAGGACTAGAGGAAACCAGAGACCAAATTTGTTAACCTCTCTGCAGAACTTTTTCCCCATTGTTAGTAGACATTAAGTTCCATTAGGGCAGTGATATTTGTGTGTGTGTGTATCATCACAAAGTAGAAGAGTGACATATATTAGTTGATCAATAAACATTTATGAAATAGAGGAGTAGATTCATAAATAGGATATTTATTTAATATTTTATATTTGGAATACACTGTGCTGGACTGTAGAGATCAAATGCATAGCAAGGCATAATTCCTGCTCTAATATAGTTCTTTATTCTAGTAAAGTCTTTCTTTTTGTTTTTTGAATGTCTTATTATTCCCTTATAGAGCTTACTCAGAATGGGATTGCCAGAGCAGTCCAGCAGTAAATATTTAATTAATGGAGTCAAGTGGTGAGTTCATGGTCACTACTTTGTGAGGAACTGTGGGCTACTTGGAGACCCTTCATTGCTTGTTGATTTACCCATCCTGAGAGATAAGGATATGATGGATGACGTTATCCCTGGTATTTCTACAACTATGATTCCAATGGAACATCAACCTTAACATTTATTTCATTGCCCACCTCTAGCTTTTGATCTCCAGTCTCGAAGCTTAGAAGAGCAAAACCCATTAAAATGAATGGAGGAGCAAGGGCACCTGGCTGGCTCAGTTGGAGAAGCCTGGGACTCTTGATCTTTGAGTCCTGACTTCAGGCCCACAGTGGGCATAGAGCTTACTTAACAACAACAACAACATTTGAGAGTCAAGGAGCCGCCTCCAGGTCACCTGATCGTCAGTATGCCTGATCAGTGTCTGCCACCATGGCACCATGGGAGTGCAGGTGAGACCATCTCCCCAGAGTTGGGCTCACCTTCCCCAAGCACAGTCAGACCTACATGGTGCATTACCTGGGGATACTTAAAGATAGAAAGAAATTTGATTCTTCCAAGAACAGAAACAAGCTCTTTAGGTTTATGTTAGGCAGCAGGAGGTGATCTGAGGCTGGGAAGAAGTGGTTACCCACGTGAGTGTGGGTCAGAGAGCCAAACTGACTATATCCCCAGACTACATCTATGTGTGATGCCACCAAGAACCCAGTCATCATCCCACCAAATGCCACTCTCCTCTTTGACGTAGAGCTTCTGAAACTGGAATGACAAGAATGGCCTCCTTCCTGAGTTCCCCATTCGCTGTGCCTGGAGGGATCTGGTGCATCTAGACGCATGCATGAATCCTGTGGAGGTTTTCCTGACTTTCCACTACACTCTTTGTATAAACATGACACTGACTGAATGTGTTCTGACACTCAGCTTTGCTCTTTCCCTTTCTCCTTTCTATGTGTCGACACTAAACTATATGCCAAAACCTTAAGTTTATCATATTATTTTGTTTTTGTTTTGGGGTGAAGGTTCAGTTTCAATCTTTTGGATCTAGGTTTCCACTTAAGTACTGGTAAGGTATTAACAGCACAAATAATGGGTTAACTTTAGGATAGAAATTGATGATGGTGGAGGGGAGGAGGCAAGAATATTTTATTTTATTGAATGAAAATTTTATGTATTATATATTAAACATTTTTGCTGCTGCACAGCAAAGTCATAGCAAATTTGAGGTGCTGTTGAGGGCCAAATTATTCTCCAAGTTGAGGGATGTCCTTGGGTCTAATTAAAAGCTCTACTTGAAACTGAAGTGGAGAGGGGAAGAAGCTTTGCCTCCGCTGACTGTTCCCAGCCTCCCCTTAAACCCTATGCCTTTTGAAAGTAGATCACTCTCACTGAGATGTTGGATACTACAGGTATCTGTCCCCAGGCCAGCAGGACCTCTGAACCTTCCTTGTGGCCTGATGTATTATTATTATTATTATTATTATTATTATTATTATCCACTCTGTGCTTTTTCTGATGGATATTTAGGAGACTTTTATAATCTCATAGGTATCCAAGCTTCACTTCCCAAATTTTAAGAACTTTAATTGAAAGTTTACATTGAAGGTGCTATTTGTAGACACCCAATGAAAGCCCAGCCATCATGACAAATCCTTGAGTGTCGTCTTGAGAAAATGATGCTGGTCATCACAGCTTTAGCATCTCCTGGTTTTTGATGTTTGATGTTCAGCTTTCCCTGCTGAGCTCGGTTTTCTGGCTCTTTGTCCTCCTCTCACCTCTTTGCTGTCCTGTATAGTGATTTGGTGAGAGAAATTATTGCTGTCTATCTCACACCTCCCCACACTATATAAGTGCTTCAAGTTTTATAATTACAATAAAAGTGTTTATGCTGACTTTTCTAAAAAAAAATGAGTGGAGGAGTGACAGGTGAAGGAATCTCATTGTAGAACAAAATATGGATTTAGTTTCTTCAGGTGAGATATTTAAAAGCTCATTTGGAAACCTCATGCTGATTGTTCTGAGTATGTAACAAAAGTAAAATATCCAAAATGGAACCCATTATCCTTTCTGTTCTATATCATTCCAATCCCATTTGTTCCTATTTTGTGGTTATCTCCATGTAAAGGGTTCTCATGTCCAGAAATCCCTTCTCATCCACTAAATCCATTTGATTATAGCTATTAACATTTGTCCACTATTCATTTACCTCTGTCTTGCCTTCATTTTTGCTTACTTTTTATATAACTCCTCCCTTTACTGTCTGTAAAGTTAATATTCTGGGCTCTGGTTTCATTCTTCCTAGGTTCCAATACTGGTTTTACCTCTAAGTTTGTCAATGAAATTTTGCTAAGAAGATATATTTTCCCAGAGAGATTGATAATGGGAGTTGTGGTTTGAAGATCTGTTAAAAGTGTAGAAAAACCTAAGTGGTCCTTCTAGCTCCAGGAAGAGGGGGCTCATTTAACAAAAGAAGCTTATATTTTATATCCTTGAAGACATAAACTTAGTGAAGCCTTAGTTGCATTAAAGGCAAAGAAACTCTCAATAGTGAGAAGAAGATGGTCAGAAAGAAAAAAAAAATATGCCAGTGTTAGCAATGACTTTCTCCATGAAGTCTGCAAATATTTCTTCATACATATTTGACTATTTTTCCCTGAAAATATAAACCACAAACAACATCAATTACTTTTTCCTTTTTTAAAGATTATTTATTTATTCATAAGAGACACAGGGAGAGAGGCAGACATAGGCAGAGGGAGAGGCAGGCTCCTCACAGGGAGCCCGATGCAGGACTCAGTCCCCAGACCCAGGATCATACTCTGAGCCAAAAGCAGACATTCAACCGCTGAACCACCCAGGTGTTCCATCAATTCCTTTTTCATTCATATATTCATATAGGACACAATTCATTACTTACTAACCAATGAGATTTTGTTTAAAAATATATGTGTTGTGTGTGTGTGTGTGTGTGTGTGTGTGTGTGTGTGTGTGTGATTTCCCTTACAGAAGGCCTGGGATTCTGATCAAATGGTTTATAGTTCTACATCCATCCTGCCCACTCCATGGCAAACTCTAGGTTTAGAGGTTGATGGGCATGGACCTGAAGAAAAGCAAACTGAACTATTAATTTTCACAAGACTTGAACAAATTTGTGTATCTCCAACATTAGTAACATGTATTAAGAATTCACTCAACTATGATTCTTCCCTTCAAACACCATCCCTCCTTCATATGAAAATAGTAAGAAGAGAGATATTTCTCTTAAAATGTACCTTTAAAAATATTTATTTCAAAAACCGTTTATCTCAATACACTCTGAGTGCTAGAACAGAAGAGAGATCATGCATTTGTTTGGAATTTTCTTGGGACAAATTGTTGCTACTCAAAAAGACGCTGTATATCCCCAAAAATAACACGAGAGGACATTCCCTCAGACATTTTGCAGTTGTCCCATTCCTCTTTCTGCCTCTTCCTCTCTGGAAGGGGTTGAAATCATACTTAGTGAAGCTGACCTACTCTCCACACAGGGACAGCTTTCTTGGAGAACATACCACTAGAAGCCTGAGCACATGTGCTGACACTTCTTATGGAAGTAATAGAGGCTTAGCTTCTTGGGGGGCACCTGTATCACAACTCCTTAAATGAGTTACAGAGGTATTTGGAGAAGAATCAGGACAATTTTCAGTGTAATCTAAACCTGAGCAGATGGTCACAGATGTGCCAGTGCCCCGAAGGCTAAAATAAGGACAGAGGGTCCCATAGAAGGTAAGTCCAGTAAAGGAACAAATGTGGGACCCATCAGCCATGTTGTAAAATGACACATCTCCATCTTCCCAGTCCAAGAAAACTCCTATCCTTTGAGGATGCTGCTTCAGTGACAGAGACTCTGGGGAGGTAGGAAACTTGACTTCTCCTTTCTCATATGCTACCACCCAGATATTCTTCTCTGGACCTTCTACAAACCAGCCCTCTCTTCTTACTGTATTTGAGCAAACACCCACAGCCCATTTATTTACAGGTCCAGCTACTGTCCCCATATTGACTTGTACCTCCCAGTAATGTCTTCCTGTGTTAAAGCAATTCTGGCCCAGAACACTGAAGACAGCTTCACATTCCTCTTGCCCTTGGTATACTGAGGCATCACAGTTCTGAGGAACATTTTCCATTAAAGAAACTTGTTTTCTATTCTCAGATAGGATGAGATTGGGATGAGCGCTGTCTGGATCCAGAGTAATAGCAGCTGCAGGTGTAGGGGGGAATACAGGTCATATCACAGTGGCCTTAGGAAAGATGCAAATACAGGGAAAGGAGAATGAAAGAAAATAGGAGGGAGAGCCACAAAGGAGGAGGTAAAACAATTTATGTTCTGTCTTGTGTCCATCCACATATCTCCTATGGTAACATGCACTAGAAACTGATAATCAACTAATAATTAATTATGGAAAGACTCTAAGATTTTTCCACTTACACTGGGATACAACAAGCTCTTCTTCGTCTCAGGTTGGTGTAACAGACTTCCTTCTGACTGAACTGCCCTTGCAGTTCACAATGTTATTCACAGGAATAAATCCATATATATCACTTAAGTCTCAGATTAAAGTCAGTTCCTCAGGGAAATTCCTTCAATCCACCATTTTTTTCTCATGGAAATCTCTTATTCCTTCATAACCTTCATCACAATTTGTACATGTACTTTCCCACGAAGTGAGAAATCAGATCTGCTTTATTTATTTGGCCTTAATTAAATAGTTCTATAGATTAATGCTGAATGAATGAATGACACCAGAAAAGTAAGAAATCTATTCGCATTTCAGCATGAGATTGAGACTGAACTGAAAGCCATGAAATGAATACCCAACCAGGTTTTATTGGGAGTTTATATAAATGTAAGATTTTCTCATTTGTATAGAAGAGATTATGTGGGACAAAATAATAAGGTCACTCACCTACTTTGAATTGTTCCTTTCTCCAGTCTAAAAAGAAAAAAAATCATATGGGAAACTATATCAAAAACATGTCTTCTCAACTAGTTGGATGCTTTACTCTTATTCCCTTATTTTTTTGGACTCCTACCTACCTTCAAAATAAAATTTCCAGAATATAGCACATCTCTGAAAATTGCCCTGGATATGCCTCATGAAATTCTGAGGTGTCTGAAGTCCTAAGACAACATCAATTACTCACCAGCATATAATTTTGCTTTTCTCCAGTCTGAAATTTAAAAAAAAGGAATTAGATTCTCCCATTAATAGTACCTTCACTCTAGGGTATTAAACTGCTGCAACCCTCTAAAATATGAAGATGTATGATAGTGCTATATTTTGTGTTCATCACCTCAATGACAATTCTGGGGTATTTGTCTTCTTTAATCTCCTATTCTATTTCTCACATTTTCCACATTGCACTAACATACTTGTGATAAAATATGAGGTTCTGATTCATTTGGGAGAGGAGAAGATAAACTTTGTGAGAGTGTACTGTAAAGCCTAAAATTTCATGTGCTGATGTCTTTAAGCCTCAAATGGCTCTAAATGCCTGTAAGCTCTCCTGCTTTCACCAGATATGTCTCCACTCAGCAGGAAAAACTTCACACTCAACTAATTTTCCATCAGTCAAGCCAGCTGAACCCGCCCTGGTCCTCAAACTAATGAGTTTCACTTCCCTGTCAGCCTGGAAAATTACTCAAACAAGCCAGTCACACATTTCCACAGAAACCAGTAGCACCTCATCTTGTTGTTACTAAAAAGCTTATCTCCCTCAGCCCCTGCTGCTTCACTCTGTTTCCAAGTGCAACATGTGGTTCCACATGACTTGTAGTGTCCTCCTCCCCCAGAGTGTGAGTATAGGTGATTACTAAACTGCTGTCAAGCTCATATGTCCAGTGTTGAGTGTCCTGTATATAACCACCTTATCTTACTTAGAGTAGGGAATTCTTCCCTCACTAGCAAGGTGAACGGGACATGATCAGGACAGAGGGACAGATGAGATGATTGGTCCAACTATAACATTGATATAACTCACCTTGCTGATACAATTGCTTCCTTTTGACTGAAAAGGAATAATAACCTGTGAGATGCAAAATACACAGCATGCAGTAGGGACTCTATTTCATTTACTAGAACAAAGAAAAATGGAAAACTTACCAAGCTCTGTTTCAAGCAGTTCTAAAAAGGAAAGAAAGTAACAAAACATTTTATAGATAACAAGTCCAAGGTTTATTTTCTAGACCGTGTTACTTACACCCAGATCCTGAATGCTACTTCCATATACCTAGATCAAGAAATTCACCCTGAGAATACTATAACCATTTTTTCTAACTCCATGTTTATACCAGTGAGTTTTCTCTTTCCATTGGACTATATTATAATATTTTTCTCATAAAGGTCTTTGGCTTCATGTCTTGTTGGAAGTCTTGGGGCTCTAGGTAAGTCCAATCATGTTTCTATTTTCCAAAAGATTCCATCCATATGCACAGCTAACAAACTCATAAATTCATAGATCCCACCAACTCTGATTCACAGTTTTACCTTTGGCTTTGCTTTCTTCCTTTTTTTCCTTCTGGACTTCCCATACTCTTCTCTTCTCCTGTTGTTGTTTCCAGGCCAAAAACATAACAGCAACCACAAAACCCCCAAGTATGAGGAAAGTCCCAACAAATGCTATCTTCCAAGGAGAGGTCCTAGGGAAGAAGGATTCTGATACAGAGGCCCCCAAAACCTGATTAAAAACATATACAAAATAATCCTGTCCCATCCCAGCTCCTAAATATTCCCTCCTTACTCTTATTCTGTCCCTCAAATGAACAACACTGACCTGGAATAGAAATGGTTTCCACCTGTCCTTGTCCAAAGAAAGGATTCTTCATGGAGCAGGATACTTCTGTCTTTGAACTGTCTCTCACAATGAGGGATGCCTCTATTTGAAACAACCCATCATCATCTTGGGTCTCATCCTCAGAGAGAGATGGTATCTTCTCTCCCCTTGCATCTGTCCATTGTACCTCAGGCTGAGGAAACCATCCCTTGCCTCTGCATGTCAGCCTTATTCCTTTATCTTCTGGACCCACCATGAAAACATGAGGACCAGAACCCAGACCTGGAGAGGAGAAAGTCATTCATCTGAAACCTGGACACTTTTGGTCCAGAGTCCCTAATCTTACACAGTAACATCAGTGTGGGGATATGGACAAAGCATCATCATTCTTGGTGGGAAGAGAGTTTCTTTTCTTCTCTCATGAGATAAATGTGTAACTGTAGCTGGATATCAAGAAATTTGAAGCTGGAGGGGGAGGGGCAAGATGGCGGAGGAGCAGGGTCTCCAGGTCACCTGTCCTCAGCAAATTACCTAGAAAACCATCCAATCATCCTGAAAACCTACGAATTCGGCCTGAGATTTAAAGAGAGACCAGCTGGAGCGCTCCAGTGAGAAGAGTTCGCGCTTCTATCGAGGTAGGAAGACGGGGAAAAAGAAATAAAGGAACAAAAGGCCTCCAAGGGGGAGGGGCCCCGCGAGGAGCCGGGCTGAGGCCGGGGCGAGTGTCCCCAGGACAGGAGAGCCCCGTCCCGGAGGAGCAGGAGCTGCACCGACCTTCCCCGCGGAAAGGGGCTCCCCGGGAATTGGAGCAGGATCCCCAGGAAGGCGGGGACGCCCTCGGGCTCCCTGGGACAGTAACAGAGGAACTGCGCCCCGGAGAGTGTGCCGAGCTCCCTAAGGGCTGCAGCGCTCGGCGGGACCCGGAGCAGCTCGGAGGGGCTCGGGCGGCGGCTCCGCGGAGGGGGCTGCGCGGCTCCGGGAACAGCTCAGCGGCGGCGGCTCGGGCGGAGGAAGAAGCTCCGCGCGGAGGGGGCTGCGCGGCTCCGGGAACAGCTCGGAGGGGCTCGGGCGGCGGCTCCGCGGAGGGGGCTGCGCGGCTCCGGGAACAGCTCAGCGGCGGCGGCTCGCGCAGAGGAAGAAGCTCCGCGCGGAGGGGGCTGCGCGGCTCCGGGAACAGCTCGGAGAGGCTCGGGCGGCGGCTCCGCGGAGGGGGCTGCGGGGCGGGAGCGCGAATCCAACAGCGCAGGCCCCGGAGCACAGGGCGCCGGGACACAGCCCAGGATCCGGCCTCCCCCGGGACAGGCAGAGGCCGGGAGGGCCCAGGACAGCAAGGACGCTCCTGCCTGGAACTGAGCAGATCAGCGGCCCCGCCCCGGAGCCCCCAGGCCCTGCAGAAGGAGAGCCCCGGAGCTACTGTGGGGGCTGACTCCAGGGTCCCAGAGCTGCCCCCGCCACTGTGGCTTCCTCCCGGGGCCTCACGGGGTGAACAACCCCCACCGAGCCCTGCACCAGGCAGGGGCAGAGCAGCTCCCCCAAGTGCCAACACCTGAGAATCAGCACAGCAGGCCCCTCCCCCAGAAGACCAGCGAGACGGACCAGTTCCAAGGGAAGTCAAGGGACTTAAACTACACAGAATCGGAAGATACTCCCCCGTGGTTTTTTTTGTTTTTTGTTTTTTTGTTTTTGTTTTTTTTTTTGTTTGTTTGTTTTGTTTTGTGCTTTTTTTTTTCTCTCTTTCTTCTTGATTTCTGATTGCTTCCCCCACCCCCCCTTTTTTCTTTTTTCTCCTTTCTTTCTTTTTCTTTCTTTTTCTTCTCTTTTTCCCCTATTTTTTTCTTCTTTCTCTTTTTTCTTTTTCTCTTTTCTTTCCTTCTCTCTCTTTTTCTCCTTTTCCCAATACAACTTGTTTTTGGCCACTCTGCACTGAGCAAAATGACTAGAAGGAAAACCCCTCAAAAAAAAGAATCAGAAACAGCCCACTCTCCCACAGAGTTACAAAATATGGATTACAATTCAATGTCAGAAAGCCAATTCAGAAGCACTATTTTACAGCTACTGGTGGCTCTAGAAAAAACCATAAAGGACTCAAGAGACTTCATGACTGCAGAATTTAGATCTAATCAGGCAGAAATTAAAAATCAATTAAATGAGATGCAATCCAAGCTAGAAGTCCTAACGACGAGGCTTGACGAGGTGGAAGAACGAGTGAGTGACATAGAAGACAAGTTGATGGCAAAGAGGGAAACTGAGGAAAAAAGAGACAGGCAATTAAAAGACCATGAGGATAGATTAAGGGAAATAAATGATAGCCTGAGGAAGAAAAACCTACGTTTAATTGGGGTTCCCGAGGGCGCGGAAAGGGACAGAGGGCCAGAATATGTATTTGAACAAATCCTAGCTGAAAACTTTCCGAATCTGGGAAGGGAAACAGGCATTCAGATCCAGGAAATAGAGAGATCCCCCCCTAAAATCAACAAAAACCAAAAAAAAAAAAACAAAAAAAAAAAACAAAAAAAAAAACAAAAAAAAAAAACAAAAACCGTTCAACACCTCGACATTTAATAGTGAAGCTTGCAAATTCCAAAGATAAGGAGAAGATCCTTAAAGCAGCAAGAGAAAAAAAGTCCCTGACTTTTATGGGGAGGAATATTAGGGTAACAGCAGACCTCTCCACAGAGACCTGGCAGGCCAGAAAGGGCTGGCAGGATATATTCAGGGTCCTAAATGAAAAGAACATGCAACCAAGAATACTTTACCCCGCAAGGCTCTCATTCAAAATGGAAGGAGAGATAAAGAGCTTCCAAGACAGGCAGGAACTGAAAGAATATGTAACCTCCAAACCAGCTCTGCAAGAAATTTTAAGGGGGACTCTTAAAATTCCCCTTTAAGAAGAAGTTCAGTGGAACAATCCACAGAAACAAGGACTGAATAGATATGATGACACTAAACTCATATCTATCAATAGTAACTCTGAATGTGAACGGGCTTAATGACCCCATCAAAAGGCGCAGGGTTTCAGACTGGATAAAAAAGCAGGACCCATCTATTTGCTGTCTACAAGAGACTCATTTTAGACAGAAGGACACCTACAACCTGAAAATAAAAGGTTGGAGAACCATTTACCATTCAAATGGTCCTCAAAAGAAAGCAGGGGTTGCCATCCTTATATCAGATAAATTAAAATTTACCCCGAAGACTATAGTGAGAGATGAAGAGGGACACTATCTCATACTCAAAGGATCTATCCAACAAGAGGACTTAACACTCCTCAATATATATGCCCCGAATGTGGGAGCTGCCAAATATTTAAACCAATTAATAACCAAACTCAAGAAATACCTTGATAATAATACACTTATACTTGGTGACTTCAATCTAGCTCTTTCTACCCTGGATAGGTCTTCTAAGCACAACATCTCCAAAGAAACGAGAGCTTTAAATGATACACTGGACCAGATGGATTTCACAGATATCTACAGAACTTTACATCCAAACTCAACTGAATACACATTCTTCTCAAGTGCACATGGAACTTTCTCCAGAATAGACCACATACTGGGTCACAAATCGGGTCTGAACCGATACCAAAAGATCGGGATAGTCCCCTGTATATTCTCAGACCATAATGCCTTGAAATTAGAACTTAATCACAACAAGAAATATGGAAGGACCACAAACACGTGGAGGTTAAGGACCATCCTGCTAAAAGATGAAAAGGTCAACCAGGAAATTAAGGAAGAATTAAAAAGATTCATGGAAACTAATGAAAATGAAGATACAACCGTTCAAAATCTTTGGGATGCAGCAAAAGCAGTCCTGAGGGGGAAATACATCGCAATACAAGCATACATTCAAAAACTGGAAAGATCTCAAATTCAAAAGCTCACCTTACACATAAAGGAACTAGAGAAAAAGCAACAAATAGACCCCACCCCCAGCAGAAGAAGAGAGTTAATTAAAATTCGAGCAGAACTCAATGATATCGAGACCAAAAGAACTGTGGAACAGATCAACAGAACCAGGAGTTGGTTCTTTGAAAGAATTAATAAGATAGATAAACCATTAGCCAACCTTATTAAAAAGAAGAGAGAGAAGACTCAAATTAATAAAATCATGAATGAGAAAGGGGACATCACTACCAACACCAAGGAAATACAAACGATTTTAAAAACATATTATGAACAGCTGTACGCCAATAAATTAGGAAATCTAGAAGAAATGGACGCATTCCTGGAAAGCCACAAACTACCAAAACTGGAGCAGGAAGAAATAGAAAACCTGAACAGGCCAATAACCAGGGAGGAAATTGAAGCAGTCATCAAAAACCTCCCAAGACACAAGAGTCCAGGGCCAGATGGCTTCCCAGGGGAATTCTATCAAACGTTTAAAGAAGAAATCATACCTATTCTACTAAAGCTGTTTGGAAAGATAGAAAGAGATGGAGTACTTCCAAATTCGTTCTATGAGGCCAGCATCACCTTAATTCCGAAACCAGACAAAGACCCCACCAAAAAGGAGAATTACAGACCAATATCCCTGATGAACATGGATGCAAAAATTCTCAACAAGATACTAGCCAATAGGATCCAACAACACATTAAGAAAATTATTCACCATGACCAAGTAGGATTTATCCCTGGGACACAAGGCTGGTTCAACACTCGTAAAACCATCAATGTGATTCATCATATCAGCAAGAGAAAAACCAAGAACCATATGATACTCTCATTAGATGCAGAGAAAGCATTTGACAAAATACAGCATCCATTCCTGATCAAAACCCTTCAGAGTGTTGGGATAGAGGGAACTTTCCTCGACATCTTAAAAGCCATCTACGAAAAGCCCACAGCAAATATCATTCTCAATGGGGAAGCACTGGGAGCCTTTCCCCTAAGATCAGGAACAAGACAGGGATGTCCACTCTCACCACTGCTGTTCAACATAGTTCTGGAAGTCCTCGCCTCAGCAATCAGACAACAAAAAGACATTAAAGGCATTCAAATTGGCAAAGAAGAAGTCAAACTCTCCCTCTTCGCCGATGACATGATACTCTACATAGAAAACCCAAAAGCCTCCACCCCCAGATTGCTAGAACTCATACAGCAATTTGGTAGCGTGGCAGGATACAAAATCAATGCCCAGAAATCAATGGCATTTCTATACACTAACAATGAGACTGAAGAAAGAGAAATTAAGGAGTCAATCCCATTTACAATTGCACCCAAAAGCATAAGATACCTAGGAATAAACCTAACCAAAGAGGTAAAAGATCTATACCCTAAAAACTATAGAACACTTCTGAAAGAAATTGAGGAAGACACAAAGAGATGGAAAAATATTCCATGCTCATGGATTGGCAGAATTAATATTGTAAAAATGTCAATGTTACCCAGGGCAATTTATACGTTTAATGCAATCCCTATCAAAATACCATGGACTTTCTTCAGAGAGTTAGAACAAATTATTTTAAGATTTGTGTGGAATCAGAAAAGACCCCGAATAGCCAGGGGAATTTTAAAAAAGAAAACCTTAGCTGGGGGCATCACAATGCCAGATTTCAGGTTGTATTACAAAGCTGTGGTCATCAAGACAGTGTGGTACTGGCACAAAAACAGACACATAGATCAATGGAACAGAATAGAGAACCCAGAAGTGGACCCTGAAATGTATGGCCATCTAATATTCGATAAAGGAGGAAAGACTATCCATTGGAAGAAAGACAGTCTCTTCAATAAATGGTGCTGGGAAAATTGGACATCCACATGCAGAAGAATGAAACTGGACCACTCTCTTTCACCATACACAAAGATAAACTCAAAATGGATGAGAGATCTAAATGTGAGACAAGATTCCATCAAAATCCTAGAGGAGAACACAGGCAACACCCTTTTTGAACTTGGCCACAGTAACTTCTTGCAAGATACATCCACGAAGGCAAAAGAAACAAAAGCAAAAATGAACTATTGGGACTTCATCAAGATAAGAAGCTTTTGCACAGCAAAGGATACAGTCAACAAAACTAAAAGACAACCTACAGAATGGGAGAAGATATTTGTAAATGACATATCAGATAAAGGGCTAGTTTCCAAAATCTATAAAGAACTTATTAAACTCAACACCAAAGAAACAAACAATCCAATCATGAAATGGGCAAAAGACATGAAGAGAAACCTCACAGAGGAAGACATGGACATGGCCAACATGCACATGAGAAAATGCTCTGCATCACTTGCCATCAGGGAAATACAAATCAAAACCACAATGAGATACCACCTCACACCAGTGAGAATGGGGAAAATTAACAAGGCAGGAAACAACAAATGTTGGAGAGGATGCGGAGAAAAGGGAACCCTCTTACACTGTTGGTGGGAATGTGAACTGGTGCAGCCACTCTGGAAAACTGTGTGGAGGTTCCTCAAAGAGTTAAAAATAGACCTGCCCTACGACCCAGCAATTGCACTGTTGGGGATTTACCCCAAAGATTCAGATGCAATGAAACGTCGGGACACCTGCACCCCGATGTTTCTATCAGCAATGGCCACAATAGCCAAACTGTGGAAGGAGCCTCGGTGTCCATCGAAAGATGAATGGATAAAGAAGATGTGGTTTATGTATACAATGGGATATTACTCAGCAATTAGAAACGACAAATACCCACCATTTGCTTCAACGTGGATGGAACTGGAGGGTATTATGCTGAGTGAAATAAGTCAATCGGAGAAGGACAAACAGTGTATGTTCTCATTCATTTGGGGAATATGAATAATAGTGAAAGGGAATATAAAGGAAGGGAAAAGAAATGTTGGGAAATATCAGGAAGGGAGACAGAACATAAAGACTCCTAACTCGGGGAAACGAACTAGGGGTGGTGGAAGGGGAGGAGGGCGGGTGTTGGAGGGGAATGGGTGACGGGCACTGAGGTGGACACTTGACGGGATGAGCACTGGGTGTTTTTCTGTATGTTGGTAAATTAAACACCAATAAAAGTTAATAAAAAAAAAAAAAAAAAGAAATTTGAAGCTGATGCTAGGATTCCATAGTGATGCTTATCACACCTGCTCTACCCATGCACACCTGCAATTGGTCATAAAAGGAAAAGGGCGGAGTAAATTTTACCAATGTTATGTTCTTTCAGGAAAACACCAATATACCTATATCTATCCTATATCTATCTATCTATTCCACTTATTGAAGCCTTAAGGAAGACTACTTTTCTGTGATTCAGTTGAGTCTTGTAATCACTACCTTAAACATCTCATTTTGTAATGTTTTCCAAGTTTACTTTGTTCCTCTGAGTAGAGAACATCTAAAAGATGAAGGTGGCCAGGTGCAGTTATTCCATAGAGGGATATATATATATATATTTTAACTTTTCCACTCTCATTTATTTCTTTTCATATTTCTTCTCTTCAACTTTGCACAGTCTACTAGTGGGTATACTAGTGGATCCATGTCACCAGCACCTATATTAAAACATTATATTACTAGAATGCTAGAAGACTCCAATTTCTCCTTGAGAATAATGACTATCCTGGCATTTAAGGCTATATATTATTTTGTCTTTTTTAAACTTAATATCTCATGACATGGATCCTATTAGACCTGGCTCAGTCCTACTCTGATCACTCAGATGTAGAAAATATCTTAGAACCCTCAGAGATTTTTTTTTTGGCTAAAAATTATAATGAAATTAATAATTTAAACTATCAGATCCCAACCTGCCTGGGAGGGATACACTTCTAAAAAACAGAAAACAATCTAAAAGACAGTCTTCAGAATTGCTTAAGGGAGTTACCAAATCTCTTGAACAAAGAAAATTAATAGAAGTGAGTGAAACTTGTCATGAGAAAAACAGACTCTTAACTATACAGAACATATTAATGGTTACCAGAAGGGAAGGGTGGGGGGATGGGTGAAATTGGAAGAGAAAATAGGAAGAAAGACATCAAAGGGGAAAAAAAGAAACTGGTCATGAGCAAAATGCAGCAGTCAAAGCTTAGGAAGCAAATATTATTAGACAAAATAGACCTTGCGTCTCGTGGAAGAATATAACCATTGAATCTCCAAGTTGAAATAAGCAAAAACTATACCTATGTTGAAAAAGAGGAACAGAAAGGCATGCTCATTCCTGAGCATAGAAGCAGCTGTACTAGGCAAAGTTTAACTGAACAGAAGGTAAGTCTAGATATACAATCAACCAACTGTTTCTAAACTTTGGACTTTAAATCCATTGGTCAATGAACAGTTATGGGAAAGGTACTGAAAAAATAGCATGACTTCTATGAAGCCATGTTTGGAACTGTGAAAGCTTTGACTTCCTACTTAAAAGATACTAGAGTGAGATCACAGTAACGGCTCAGGAGAGTTTGTTACTCTTTCCTTCAAGACCTACTAGATTTAGATTCTTCTTATCATAATGAAGATGGATAAAATAAGCCTATAGATATCTTGTCAGATAAAATCAAATCAGAGGTATTAATTTAAGATAGGCCTAACATATGCAAAAATGAAGAAAAACATTGCAAATAAAAAGTTTGGGCAGAGAATAAGTTTTAAAAATGGAAACACTATTATACTGTCAAAGAAATAAACAGATAAATTATAAACACATAGATAATTTATAATTTTCCCTGATATCTATGAGTATATGGAAAATATGCATTTGTAAATCAGTACAGATTTTCTACATCATTTGCTAATAGCATAGAAGTGAGTGAAAATAATTAGGAACAAATATTTTGAGCATTCTATAAAGTTTAATACCAAAATAATACTTACATAGATTAAAGATCTAAATGTAAAAATCAATGCAATAAAAGTGAGATAGAAATGAACTAAAACTACATACACTTAACCACATAGAAAAGTCTCACAAATATAATGGTAAAAAACGCCAGACATAAAAAAGCCCACATATGTGAATTCAAAAACAGACAAAAACTAATCTATGAAATTAGAAATCAAAATACTGATTACCCTTGAGGAAATCATATTGAAAAGGAAAAAAAATGGATTTTCCTAGATTCTAACTAAACTCTCTTTCTTGATTTGGGTGCTGGTTTCTCAGGTGTGTTCACTTTGTGAATATTCATTATGTGTTACATTTAAAATCAGTAGTAGATTCTCTGCATATGTTATATTTCAGTATATTTGCTGAAAAGATATTAGAAGAAAGGAAGATGAGATATTTTTGTTATGTTGGTATACAGGTGTACATCTAAGAGCACTAAAAAACTAAAAAGACATAAAAGGTAATGTTGATAGTTAAGACTGTGTAATACTTCTAAACTTCTACAATTGAAAGATATTACATGACTTCACTTATATGTAGGATCTAAAAACAAGTGAAGAAATAAACAAAACACACAAAAACTGAATTCATAAATACAGAGAACAAACTGGCAGTTGCCAGAAGGGAAGGGATGGGAGAAACTGGTAAAAAAGATTAAGAGGAACAAACTTCCATTGGAAAGAAGAAGATGGCAGATGAGTAGGAGGACCCTAGGCTCACCTTGTCCCATGAATACAACTAGATAATTATTAAATCATCCTAAATACCCCAGAAATTGACCTGAAGGATGACAGAACAAACTCCATCATTAAAGGGAGATGAGAGCCACATTGAACTATGTAAGGGTTTGGGACAAGGAAACCATGGCTTTGATTGACACACTGGACCAGATGGACTTAATAGATATAATCAGAACATTTCATCCTAAAATAGCAAAATACATGTTCTTATCAATTGCATATGGAACATTTTCCAGAATAGATCACATATTAGGTCACAAATCAGGCTTCAACACATACAAAAAGATTGAAGTCATGCCGTGCAACTTCTCTGAGCACAATGCTATGAAATGAAGTCAACCACAAGAAAAAAATCCGGAAAGACCACAAATCAAAGGAAAAAAAAGCAAAATGGTCACGAGCAAAATGCAGCAGTCAAAGCTTAAACAACATGCTAATAAGCAATGGATGGGTCAACCAGGAAATCAAAAAATAAATAAAAAATACATGGAAACAAATTAAAATGAAAACACAATGGTTCAAAACCTTTGGAATGCAGCAAAAGCAGTCCTAACATGGAAGTATATAGCAATACAAGCCTACCCTAACAAGCAAGAAAAATCTCAAATAACCAACCTAACCATATATGATAAGGAGCTAAGGGGAAAAAAATGGAGCCCAAAGACAGTAAAGGGAAGGCAATAATAAAGAATACAGCAGGGGAACCTGGTTGGCTCAGTGGTGTAAGCATCTGACTCTTGACTTCAGCTCAGGTTATGATCTCAGGGTCAAGATCAAGCCCCTCATTGGGCTCTGCACTTGGCATGGAGTCTCCTTTAGATCCTCTCTCTCTCTCTCTCTCTCTCTCTCTCTCTGTTTCTCCCCCACGTGCTCTCTCTCTCACTCTCAAAAAAAAAAAAAAAAGAATGGAGAAGAAAAAAAAGATATGGAAACTAAAAAAACAATAGAATGTATCAATGAAATCAGGTTCTGATTCCTTTAAGAAATTAAAACCGGTGAACCTGTAGCCAGACTTATCAAAAAGAGAAAGGACCCAAGTAAATAAAATCATAAATGAGAGAGGAGAAATAATAACCAACATCACAGAAATACAAATGATTATAAAATAACATTATGAAAAACGATTTGCCAATAAATTCCTAGAAACATATAAACTACCAAAACCGAAACAGGAAGAAATAGAACAGAACGTGAACAGACTGATAACCAGCGAAGAAATTGAATCAGTAATCAAGAACGTCCCAACAAACAAAAGTCTAGGTCCAGATGGCTTCATGGGTGAAATCTACCAAACATTTCAAGAAATGTTAATACCCATTCTTCTCAAAATATTTCAAAAATAGAATAGTAAGGAAAACTTCCAAATTCATTCAATGAGGTTAGCATTTCCCTGACACCAAAACCAGATAAAGACTCAACTGGAAGAGAACTACAGGTCAATATCCCTGATAAACATGGATGGGAAAATTCTCAGTAAAATACTAGCAAACCATAGCCAACAATACATTAAAGAAAATTGTTCACCACGATCAGGTGCTATTTATTCCTGAGTTGCAAGGGTGGTTCAATATTTGAAAATCAATCAACATGTTATGCCACATTAATAAAAGAAAGATAAAGAACCATATGATCATTTCAATAGATACAGAAAAGCATTTGACAAAGTACAACATCCATTCATGATCAATACCCTCAACAAAGTCAGTTTATTTTTTTCCATTTTTAAAATTGTTTTTAACTTTTTAAATTTAAATTTTAAGTAGTTAATTTAGAGTGCAGTAACAGTTTCTGGAGTAAAATTCAGTGATTCATTACTTACATACAACACCTAGTGCTCATCACAAGTAAGTGTCCTCCTTAATTTTCATCACCCATCTAATCTACCCCCCACCCACATTCCTCCATCAACCACCAGTTTATTCTGTATGGTTAAGAGTCTCTCATGATTTGATTCCCTTTCTCTCACTCTACATTTCCTTCTCCTGCCTGCTCATCTATTTTGTTTCTTAAATTCCACATATACATAAGATCATATGGTATTTATCTTTCTCTGACTTATTTCACTTAGTATAATACACTCTAGCTCCATCCACATTGCTGCAAATGGCAAGATCTCATCATTTTTGATGGCTAAGTAATATTCCATTGTATGTATATACCACATCTTCTTTATCTATTCATCAGTCAATGGACATTTGACTCTCTCCATAGTTTGGTTATTGTTGATGATGATGCTATAAATATTGGGGTGCATGTATTCCTTTGAATCTATATTTTTGTATCCTTTGGGTAAATACCTAGTAGTACAATTGCTGGATTGTAGGGTAGTTCTATTTTTAACTTTTTAAAGAATCTCAGCATTGTTCTCCCTCAGCTGCACCAGTTTGCATTCCCACCAACAGTGTAAGAGAATTCCCCTTTCTCCATATTCTCACCAAAACCTATTGTTCCTTGTGTTGTTAATTTTAGCCATTCTGAGAGGTGTGAGTTGGAATTTCATTGTGGTTTTGATTTGTATTTCCCTGATGATGAGTCATGCTGAGCATCTTTTTATGTGTCTGTTGCTGTCTGGATGCTTTCTTTGAAAAGGTATGTACTTATTTCTTCTGCCCATTTTTTTTTTTATCTGGGTTGTTTGTTTTTTGGGTGTTGAGTTTGATAAGTTCTTTGTAGATTTTGGATGCTAATCTTTTATCAGATATGTCATTTGCAAATATCTTCTCCCATTCCATAGACTGCTTTTTAGTTTCATTGATTGCTACCTTTGCTATGAGGAAGCTTTTTATCTTGATGAGGTCCCAATTAGTTCATTTTCCTTTGTTCCCCTTGTCTGTGGTAATGTGTCTAATAAGTTGTTCAGGCCAAGGTCAAAGAGTTTCTGCCTGTGTTCTCTAGAATTCTGATGGTGTCTTGTCTCACATTTAGAATTTTAATCCATTTTTAATTTAGTTTTGTGTATGGTGTGAGAATGTGGTCCAGTTTCATTCTTCTGCATGTTGCTGTCCAATTTTCCCAACACCGTTTGTTGGAGAGACTATCTTTTCTCCACTGGAAATTCTTTTCTGCTCTGTTGAAGGTTAGTTGACCATTTCTGGGTTTTCTTTTCTGTTCCATTGATCTACGAGTCTTTTTTTTTTTTTTTTTTTAATGCCAGCACCATACTGTCTTGATGACTACAGCTTTGTAATATAGCTTGAAATCTGGGATAGTGATGCCTCCAGTTTTGTTTTTCTTTTTTAGAATTGCTTTGGCTATTTGGGGTCTTTTGTGGTTCCATCCCAATTTTAGGATTGTTTGTTCTAGCTCTGTGAAAAATGTTGGTGGTGTTTTTATAGGGTTGCTTTAAATGTGTAGGTTGCTTTGGGCAGTATAGGCATTTTAATAATGTTTGTTCTTCCAATCCATGAACATGGAATGTTTTTCCATTTTTGTGTGTGTGTCCTCTTTAGTGTTCTGGAGTTTTCATAGTACAAAACTTTTGCTTCTTTAGTTAGATTTATTCCTAGGTTTCTTATTGTTTTTTGGTGCAAATCAAAAACAGTGGGATTGATTCCTTGATTTCTTCTTCTGTGGCTTCATTATTGTTGTATAAAAAAGTAATAGATTTCTGCACATTGATTTTATATCCTGCGACTTTCTTGAATTCATGTATGAGTTCTAGCAATATTTTGGTAGAGTCTTTCAGGTAGGTCTTTCATGATACATAGGGTATCATGTTGTCTGGAGATAGTGAAAGTTTGACCTTTTATTTGACAATTTGGATGCTCTTTTCCCCTTTTATTGTCTGATTGCTGAGAATTTCCAGTACTATGTTATATAGTAATGGTGATAGTGGACACCCTTGTTTTGTTCCTGCCTGTATGGGAAGTCTCTCAGTTTTTCCCCATTGAGAATGAAATTAGCTGTGGGTCTTACACATATGGACTTTATGATGGTAAGGTATGTTCCCTCTATTCCTACTTTGTTGAGGATTTTTACCAAGAAAGGATGCTGTATTTTGTCAAATGTTTTTTTTCTATATCTATTGAAAGATCATATGGTTGTTATCCTTTCTTTTATTAATATGGTATAGTACAGTATTGATTTGCAAATGTTGAACCACCCTTGCAGTCTAGGAATAAATCCCACTTGATCATGGTGAATACTTTCCAGGTACTGTTGAATTTGATTTGCTAGCATTTTACTGAGAATTTTTGTATCCATGTCCACCAGGGATATTCATCTGTAATTTTCCTTTGTAGTGGGTCTTTGGTTTTGGAATCAAGGTAATACTGGCTTCATAAAATGAGTTTGGAAGTTTTCCCTCCATTTTTATTTTTTGGGAACTGTTTCAGAAGAATTGGCACTAACCCCTCTTTAAATGTTTGGTAGAATTCCCCTGGGAAGCCATTTGACTTATTTTTATTGGGAGATTTTATTTTTTATTACTGACTCAATTTCTCTGTTGGTTATGGATCTGTTCAGACTTTTTATTTCTTCCTGTTTCAGTTTTAGTAGTTTGCAAGCTTCTAGGACTTTGTCCATTTTTTCCAGATTGCCCAGTTTGTTGGCATATAATTTTTCATAATATTTTATTTGTTTATATTCCTTTGGTGTTGGTCATGATCTATCCTTTTTCATAGGTGATTTTATCTATGTGGGTCATTTCTCTTTTCTTTTTGATAAGTCTGGGTAGGAGTTTATAAATTTTATTAATTCTTTTGAGGAAGCAGCTCTTAGTTTCATTTATCTGTTTTACTGGTTTTTGTTTGTGTCTATATAATTTATTTCTGCTCTAATCTTTATTATTTCTCTTCTTTAGCTGACTTTAGGCTTCATTTGCTCCTTTTCTAGCTCCTTTAGGCGTAAAGTTAGTTTGTGTATTTGAGATGCTTTTGCTTCTTGAGATAGGCTTATATTATAATATACTTCCCTCTTGGGACTACTTTTGCTGTATCCCAAAATAGCATTGGTTTTGGTTTTGGACTGTCATGCTTTCATTTGCATTTACTTGCATGTATTTTTTAAAAGATATGAATTTAGTGCCATTGTTTTACCTATAGAATTAGTGTTTCTAGTGATGTTGTCTGGTCCTTTCTATCTTTGTTGTTTTTGTTTTTGTTTTTTTCTCCAAAGAGCCCCTGTTAAAATTTCTTGCAAGGCTGGTTTACTGGTCACAAACTCCTTTAGTTTTTGTTTGTCTGGAAAACTCTTTATCTCTCCTTCTATTCTGAATGACAGCCTTCTAGATAAAGAATTCTTGGTGTCATATTTTTCCCATTTATCATATTGAATATTCCCTTCTACTCTTTTCTGGCCTGCCAAATCTCTGTGGAGAGATTAGCTGCTAATCTCATCTGCCTTACCTTTTAGAGTAAGCATCTGTTTTTCCTTGCTGCTTTCAGAATTCTTTATTTGTCTGTTTATTTTATGAATTTGACTATGGTGTTTATTGGCAATGGCCAGCTTTTGTTGAATTTAGTGGGTGTTCTCTGTGCTTCTTGGATTTTGATGTCTGTACCTTTCCCCAGATTAGGGCAGTTTTCAGCTATAATCTGTGGAAATAAACCTTCTGTCTCTTTATCTCCCTCTTCATCTTCTGGGACTCCTATAATACAAATATTATTATCTTTTACGAAGTCATTGTGTCCCCTATGTCTACCTTCATAATCCATTACCTTTCTTTCCCTCTTCTTTTTCGCTTCATTGTTTTCCTTAATTTCATCTTCTATATCACCTATTCGAACCTCTGCTCCACCCTTGTTTTTATGGCCTCCATTTTTGTTTGCATCTTGGTTATAATATTTTTAATTTCAGCTTGACATGATTTTAGTTCTTTTATCTCTGTAATAAGGGATTCTCTAGTGTCTTTATGTGTTTTTTTTTGAGGTACAAATTAGTGAAAGCAATTGTGTAATACAGGTGGGGAAATCATGTCAATGAAGGAAGCTTTGATAACAATGAGACATTTCTCAAAACCTAATAAAGAGATAGAGATCCTCAGGTGCTTCTTGATGTGTTGCATCTAAGTCTTTAATAGGGGTGTCTTGGTGGCTCAGTCAGTTAAGCATCTGACTCTTGATTTCAGTTCAGGTCATGATCTGAGATGGCACCCTGCATTGGGCTCTTCTCTCTGAATAAATAAATAAAATCTTTTTTTTGTAAGTCTAATAATATCTGTGACTTAATCTTTGGAGTCAACGGGAGAGATGTAACAAAACCTGGGACGATGAGCCTCCTAGGACCAACCAGAGAGGGCCGAAGACTGGAGCTAACTCCTGAATGCTTTGGGCTACATAGGACCTTTGCACAGTTATTACTCATGGGGAGAGGATCTGGAAGCTCCAGTAAGAACTAAGACAAAAATTCACCCTAGCCTGATTGGCTGAGGGCTCAAAGACTCAATTTTGTCTTTAAACAAGTTAATATAAACATTTTAAAGATGGATTTAGGACAGTGATTAAGGTCTGCTACATAAATACATAATATTATGATATTGATATATATTATATATCAAGATATTATATAATATATAATAATATGATATAATATGTTTATTATATTATAATACACAATTATTGATATCTTTATATAAATATATTAAAAAGAGAGATAATTGAAAGCACATAGAACAATTTGGTATTAATAGTTACTTTGGAGTAGAAAAAGGAATACTGAAGGGAAATGAAGGATTATCAATTTATATTTCATGTTTCTGAATTGTTTGAGTTCAAGCCAATGAGTTATAATTTTATTATAATTAAAAATGAAACAATACCAATGATGATAAACCTTAGAGTGGCCAAGTCAATGTCCTGTGGACTAATCTCAGTCCATTCCAGCTTTTCACACTAGCCATTCTCTTCAAGAACCTTTCTATTCCCCAAAAGCTACTCCTGCTTCACTTAGCCACTGTGCATTGGTTATTTTCTGGCCTCAATCCTCTGATGACAACTTTTGTTCTCTGCAATCCCAGTCCACTCTGTCACAACCACCACAGTCACTTCCTTCAAACAGTGCATTCAAGACTCTACCATTGACATTCCCAGCTGAACCTCTGTCCATCACAGCGGCCAACTGGGATTCCGGTCTCTGAGAGTAATGGTACATTTTGGTAATCATGGTGCCTTCCTTCAAAATGTGCAGGGAGAGACATACCAGGGAAATAAATGATCTATTATTATGGTAGATATTTATGGAAGTCATTGAATTTTAAACTACAGTACAATAAATGTATAAATAGATTAGGAGAATTTCAGGTTAAATCCCATGTCAAGGATGTTGACCAGCTCCAAGAATATCTGCCTTTTCATCTCTGTCCTATTCATCATTTTCCCCTGAAATCAAATGCAGAACACTTACATTCCTGTAGAGTGATCAGTATTCTCTGGTAATTACTCACCAATCACCTTCAGCTCCAAAGTGGCTACTTCAAAGTCACTGTCTTTTTTAAAAAAACACTTGTACATTCCATTGTCTGAGATCCGGAGACTGTAGATTCTCACAGCTACTCTTCCTTCAGTGATGTAATCTTTCACCAGCTCTGCTCTCCCCTTGAAATCTACCAGCTGCTCTCCAGCCTGCTCCATTCTATTCCTATACACATACACAGCCTCGGAGAACTGGGAGTGGAACCACCTCAGCTCCATGCTCTCCAAATTCAGGGCTGGGGACACACGACAGGGCAGCACCGTGTCAGTGCCCAGCATGGCCACAATTGGCTCGGAGGGGCCAATAACCAAGAATGAATCTGTGGAATAGAGCCACAGTGAAAAGAATATCAATGAACTGCCCAGGCATTTTGGAACACAGCAGCATTACTGGCCCAGTAAACCCCGTAGACATTCTGCCATTCATTCACCACTTCTCTGCAGCACACATTCAGGCTGAAGATGGCAGCGAACAAGACAAAAAGGATCTCCACCCAGTCAATAGGGTAACCTCTTGTTAGACAAATGATTTTTAAAATTGCAATGGTGATAAATTCTATGAAGGAGGAGGGAATAATGCTGGGAAATCATGAAACCAGAGTTTTTAATTAGGTCTTGGGCATCAGAAAATGCATTCTCCATGAAGCAGAGACCTGAGTGAATTAGAAGAAATTAGTGAAATAATTCCACCTGCTCCTTCTCTCTAAAGTAACCATATAATGACTTATTTGCCCTCGTGTGTGGGCAGATAAATCATTATACCAAAATAAAGGATTTAGAATTAACCTAGGCATATATGAGTAGTGCTGGAGTAATTTAATCCTTCTGTTTAAGAATAAGAGAATCTAATAATATAAAATCCTAAATATTCTTACCGGAGCCCCACATGGATACCTGGAGAAGTAGGATAGAGAAGAAATCTCTTAGCAGAGAGGAGTCCAGGGAATTCACCATCTTTCCCAGAGTAGACAACAGTATGACACAGAGTAAGGTCTGAAAATAGCTGGACTGAAGACAAAAATGGGATTCATAAAGTAAAAACAATCACAGTTCAGGCAGTTCACAGTGATTCTAGGAAATGGCTTCCAGAAGCTCTCAAACATCTGTTGTGTGTCTCTCCCAGGGAATATTACAGAAGTTTTAACAGTCACAAAAAAATACATTTTGTTTCCCTTTTTCAAGGAAACAGTCTTCATCTCAACAGCCATGTTCTACAGTGATAAATCTGTCCACAATTTCCCTGAACTCTTTTTCTAACTCAAGAACACTTTGTCCAGGGGATAAAGAGACAAAGAGACAGTGAGGAGGCAGTGAACAATCACAGAAACAGATGACTTTAGCACAAACATTAATTTGGCCTCAATGAATTCCACTCTCCCCACTTTCCTAGAATTCTAGAATGTGAGCATATATAACGTGGCCTCTTCTGTGCCAACCCCTAGGATCCTTGCCCAAATGCTCTCACTTCTCTCTCTCTTGCCCATCACCCATAAAATGCAACACTCACATCTTTTAAATTCTTCTTACAGAGATGAAGGCATCCTGAAACTTCCTAGACTTATGGCCACAGGCACCAGGGATAAATACTCTCTGCCATTCCTCCACTTACCTGTTCTTGGCTGCCCACAGGTGTCTCCCGTGAGACTTTCTCCAAAATGCCCACAGGATATCAGACTTTACAAAACATGGAGCCCAGGAGGAAGCCTGGGGTAGTTTTTTAAGGTAGTTCAAACAACTGAGAGAAAGACACCCCACGGCACGGGAATCTCCCAGCAGTACACGTCTCTTTGGCCACCCTGACACACTCAAAACTGAAAGTAAAATAAGTTAAAGAAAGCAAACTTTGACCTGTCATGTATAATAAGTCTATTTAATAATTACATACTTAACAAAGTATAGAGAGGATCAAAAGCAAGTGATTTCTTTCTTTCTGAGAAGTATATTGTCTAGATTAATAGCATAGATATAGAAGAGTTAAATATGAGTTAAAATGCTGGTGAGGCTATTTACAACTTAAGATTTTGAGTCAGTTATACAACCTCTCTGTGCCTCAGTTTCCTCATGTGAGAATGGGTTGAATAATAGTATCTACCTTAAGTTTTGGGTGAAGAGCATATGAATGTATTTAAAGCACTTAGAAGAGTATCAATAACTTATAAATTGTGTGTAGGCCATTAGCAATTTTTATTTTAATGTCTTCCTTACCACAATATATCTGCCATTCTGATGATGAATCTTCATTTCCCAGTTGGACCCCTTATTCCATTAGGCAATGAACTGAGAAGACATGGGCACATTCACACTCTCTGACTCTTCTCCCAGACGGAAATTTTCCCCACTGACATCTGGCTTTTATCCATCTCAACCAGGATAAAAGAAAAACAGTATAAAATTCCCCAAATGATTCTCTGAGACTTTCATCTTCCTTCGGTGCTGCAAATAATGGAAGGAGTAAGGATGAGATTACTGTCCCCTATCTACGTAAATTATTTTTGTTTCAAAGAGCCTTCAAGTTCTATGAATTCTAGAATAATTGTTTCTTGCTTAGAATGACCGAAAGAAATTCTGAGTTAGAGACTGAAAAAATTTTTAAAATTCTAATCTACATTTTTGAAATTCTGAATCTAAGATTGAATATCTATATATGGTTTATAAGAGACATAGCAAAACAAGAAGTAAACAAATACAAACCAGACATATTCTATACAATTGTAGATATGGTACTATTAACTTTAAAATAAAAGTAACATTCAGAGAGAAATAATTCAAAGAAACAGAATTGCCATTTCAAATAGATACATTTATTAACAACATGGACTTTCAAGTGGTGCTAATGACATACAGATGGATTGAATAACGCAAAATCAGTTGGGAACTCCTAAAGAAAGTTATAGTCATAGTCAGAAATGAACAGAATCATTATAGAACATATAAATGAAGTTATAGAAGTTTTAAATTATATAAACTATGCTATGCCAAATCTTTATGACTTTATGAGATCCAATAATTTCTCTTAATTTTTTATTAATATACTCCACTGCAGGCAATTAAGATGGATTAGTAGAAATGACTCAGTGTGATACTTACCTAACCCCTTCCTACACTGTGTTGGGAGTGCCAGATCTTTCCCAGGTGTTCTTTTATAAATAAATACCAAAATTATCTTCTTATTTCGAGGATTCTTTTTGCAACTTGCTTCTCAATTGCAACTATTGCAATCTCAATAGAGATTTGGATTCACATTTTCTAAACAGTCAGGGATTTGACATGCATATGAATGATACTTGAATTTAAATTCATGAAGTAAATCACTACCACAAGGAAAACCACATAATCTCCCTTGGGGGGGTCTACTCTATTGAGAAAGGCTACCAGAAAAAGGAAAACAGATATAGTCAGCATGTGGCTTCTCCATTCCTAGGTAACTAACTTTAATAGACAATATCTACCAAATCTATCCTTCCACCTTACTCCAACTCAAATAACAGTGGCCACCCAAAGTGGAATAAATGGAATTTGGGATGTAGCTCCAAAACCTTTTCCCTGCTCCAAGCCCCTGCATTCAAAACCTGCAACACTTACTCTTTAGATACGAAAAGTTTTGAGGCAGAAACTTCTAATTCTTTGCCTGTTCAGAAACTTCTTTCCTATGCCCCGACATTTAGATGTTCATTTTGTTGTTTAGATCATTCTTATTTCTACTAGGAAATGTAAAGACTACATTCAACGTGACAAATGTACGATGGAAGCTGATTCTTTTTTCTTTTGTACATAACAGGTATTTTGGACTGTAGAAGCTTTGAGGCTTTTGTTTGTAGTTCTAAAACTTTTAAAAAATTCACATATAAATGGCATTTTTTTCTTCCAATAATTGAACTCTTTATAAAGTGCCCTTTCTTCTGATTCTGCTCCTAATATGCTTCCCAGTTTAGAAAACCTACCTATTAGATGAATGTTGAAGTTCTGGATCTGATGTGCTTATTTAAACTTATGTTTCTTAGATATTATCTCTTTGATTTAAAATATCATATTCTTGAAGAATCCAGTAACTCCATTTTTCTAGCCCCAAAAATATATATTTTTAAAGTTTTAATTTAAATCCCACTTAGTTAACATGTAATGTGAGTTTCAGGTGTATGATTTAGTGATTCAACACTTTCATGCAACACTCAGTGCTCTACCCCAATATTTTGACTTTAGACGTGTCTACTCTAATATCTGACTGTGCTAGTTGGTTTCTATTTTAAGTCAGTTATCCACTCCCAAGAATGCAAATTATTTCTTTAGTCCTGCATTTTCTACAAATGAATCCTTCTTATTGTGTTTCACATTTGTATTTTAAAAAATCTTCATATACATATTAGTCTTTACTTTTTCATGAGAGAAATCTAAATTTTTGACATAAGTAAAAACAACAGAAACATCATATCACTCAGAAAAAAATGTCATATCACACCATATCATTTTTTGTGATTTTGATGTCTATCCTTTCGTATTTCTTACACAAATAAGATTATACTGTTCATGCCATTTTGAAACTGCTTTTTGACAGTATCAGACAAATCCAAAGTGATGAATATTCTAAAAGTAGCTGCCCTTTATTCTTCAAAATTGTCAATGCCACTAATGACAACTAAAACTTAGAAATCTGTTCCTGTATCAAGAGAGACAATAATGACTAGTTGAAACATGTGATCCTGGGCTGGGATCTAGAGAGGGAAAAAAACAATAAAGAATAATATTGAAACAATAAAAAATTTTTTTAATCAAACTACTTTTTGAAATCAATAATATCTTGTAGTGCTTTTTCCCTTCCTCTCCTCTTCCTCCTTAAACGTGTGAGCATTCTTATAGACATGATGTAATTCCCTTAAAGTATTCTCCACAAATTAATGGACTTTCCTCAAATAATTCTCTATCATTGGGAAAACTATCTAAGATTTTTATATGAATTTTTCACATTTATATTTCTAGCTTTACTGGAAATGCATATTAAACTATTTACATTTTGGAATAGAATATACCCACATGCATATTCACAAATTTCAAAGTAAACAAGAGGCAAGTAGTAACTTTAATCCTTACATTTCTTATTCAGTGTTCTCTTCCCATTCCCAAATACTTCAGACCTAAACTATTAAGTGGATGTCAGAGGCCAAGTGAGACAGAGGGCCTCAGTGGGGAGGGCTGATTGGGCCAGGAGGGCATGAGTGAGGTGGGGAGTCAGTCCTGAAAACAACTGCAGAAGAATATATTGTACTATAGTCAAAAAATGCCATATTATACAGCAATAAAAAAACTTTTACATGTATTGATAAACATAACATGGTTGAATCTCAAAAAACATTGTTTTTCCAAAAAAGCCAAACATAGAAGTAGACATACTGTATAATTTCTTTTTTGTTGTTGTTTTTTGAAGTTTTAGAATAGGCAAGGTTAAACTATCATAATTTATATCAGAGTACTGTTTGTTTTTCCTGGAGTGAATTGACAAAGGAGATGAGGGAAATTTGCAAGAGACAGACATATTCCATATATATATTTTTAAGTTTTTAGTTATTTATTCATGGGAGACACAGAGAGAGAGGCAGAGACACAGGCAGAGGGAGAAGCAGGCCCCCTGTAGGGAGCCTGAAGTGGGACAGGATCCCAGGACCTCAGGATCATAACCTGAGCCAAAAGCAGACGCTCAGCCACTGAACCACCCAAATGCCCGGACATGTTCCATATTTTGAGGGAAGTGGTAGTTACATGAGTGTAAACATTTGTAAACTTCATTGAAATGTACATTTCAAAACCATGCATTCCACTGTATGCAAATTATATCTCCATAAATTTGATTTCTAAAAGGTCAGATGTACCTCACTGTTTCTAGAGAATATTTATTTAGGATCTTGGTATTCCTTTGGCCAGATTGTTAGTGGCTTTCTTCTTTCTTTCTTTCTTTCTTTCTTTCTTTCTTTCTTTCTTTCTTCTTTCTTTCTTTCTTTCTTTCTTCTTTTTTTTTTGAATTTTTCTTTTTATTTTTTTTCTTTTCCTTTTTTTTTTACATATGTTTTTAAATTGGAATTCAATTTGCCAACATATAGCATAACACCCAGTGTTCATCCCATCAAGTGCCCCCTTCAGTGCCCATCACCCAGTCACCCCCACCCCTGCCCACCTCCCTTTCCACAACCCCTTGTTCGTTTCCCAGTTAGGAGTCTCTCATGTTCTGTCTCCCTTTCTTATATTTCCCACTCATTTTTTCTCCTTTCCCCTTTATTCCCTTTCACTATTTTTTATATTCCCCAAATGAATGAGACCATATAATGTTTGTCCTTCTCCGACTGACTTATTTCACTCAGCATAATACCCTCCAGTTCCATCCACATCGAAGCAAATGGTGGGTATTTGTCGTTTCTAATGGCTGAGTAATATTCCATTGTATACATAGATCACATCTTCTTTATCCATTCATCTTTCTGTTAGTGGTTTTCATACTAATATTTATGCAACTGCTATTTGTGTCCTTAATTATCTGTAAGCCTTGTGTGACATGAAAAAACATGACTTGGATGTGGAAAGAATTGAAGTAGTAAGAAATGCCTTTTGAGCACATTCCATGTCTAAGACCATATAACCGTATTATTATTCCCATTTTACTTTGGGGAGCCCTAAAGATTTTGAAAATACAGCCCTAAGCTTTACAGAGCACAAAGTCCTCTATTTTCCAACTCTTATTTTTCCCTGCACAGCTTTCAGTGCCAGTTAGGGTATGGTAGGAAGAAGCCTGTATCTCTTATTCTTGTTCCCTCAATCGGTTAACTTTGTGAGTTCAACATTGGGATGACCAACATCCTTGAATATCACACAGGAAAAGGATTCTCTCTTCCTGAATAATGTGATTTCAGCCCTTTGCAGGTAGGAGGAGGAAGCTACACTGAGCTTTTTTTTTTTTTTTTTTTTTTTTTTTTTTAACCAAGACACACTATTGTTCTATAGCCCCACCAGTCCAAAGTCCCCTAGGATGACCTTTCTTACCTCCACTTTCAAAGTAGCTGCAAGAACTGCAGACAGGTTGTGACTTTTTCACTGGATCCATTCTAGGAGAGGCATTCACATGTCAGTGCCTGTAACCCCCTTCCTAAGGACATTTTTCCAGTCTAGGAATGGGTTAGAAACCTACTATTCAAAAAAAAAAAAAAAAAAAGAAACCTACTATTCCCAACCCTTCCAGCCATATCTTTGGATGCTGACCACAGGAGCAACCAGGTACCAATTGTGTCTGGAGCTGGACCTTGTAGTCTGAGGAGATCAGAAACTTCCAGGAAGTCTCTTGGCTCAATCTGAATGGTGAGAGAGAAATGTGTGGTGATGTGGAGATGTGTCTGTGGGAGATGTAGGTCATAAAAACAAAAAGGCTTGGGATCCTGGTCACATGGTAAAAAAAACTCCCTTCTCTTTCTGGAGTTAAGCCACAAGAGTGTTTGTGGTCAAAATAAACATGTGAATGTATGAATGAATCAATGAATGAATGCAAGAAAGAGGAAGTTAGATTGGCTAATAGGAGTGGATTAATTTTGTATCTGCCTTTATTTCTCAAAATGAACTCGAGCTTTTCAATTTCAAGAGAGCCCGTGGGTCACAAGACAATGGTTTATAGTTTTCTATACCTGCTGGGGAAATAGTTGGTTTTCAGAAAGAAGGAAGGAAAATGCATTGGGAGAGGTTGAAGTTGGTAGTGGTCTGTGAAGAACAGGCCAAAACTGTGTATAAAAGTAAATTTTTGAACAGGGGATTTTTTTTTCTTGAAAGTTTTCACTCTTGTGGCTTTCTCACCACCTTGTCTTACACAGTACTTCCTTGTCAGAGGAAACATTTTGTCCTTTCACTTTCTGCTCTGAAGAAGATGGTGGGTTCTCCTGGTTATTCTCCTGCTGGCTTCCTCCTCCCTCTCCTCCTTCTTGAGGTGTCTACATGGTACTCAGCAGGTCAGTGTTCTCTCTCCTCTTTTTTTATTGGCTTGTTTTTAATGGTTCTTCTTAGATGATGACAAAACTCAGATCATGTATCAGTTGTCATGTACCTCCTCTCCAAGGCACTTATATTGGAGAAAACTGTGACTGTGTTTCCAGACTGGAAGGTTCTGGCCAAGAATGGGAGTGGTCTTTATATCAACACCCCTTATTACTCTGGATAGATCTTATAAAACTCATAGCTACAATGTTTATCTAAATCTTTATTTATTGATTTCGGGTGATTTAAACCTGCTTAATTTCAATGTAATATTATCAGTTAAATATACTTTATAACATTCCCCACTGCGAGGAAAACCCAAGTCTGAGCACAAAGAATTTGGAAACCCTGGGCTCTATCTGGCTATGATCTTTGAAAAATAATTTTTGTTTTCCTCTGGGATTTGAGTCCTTCTTTCATAAAATAGAAAGGACCCTCAGGATAAAGTTTTCAGACTAGAGTTTGGAGAGAAATCAACCATGAGATTACAGTAATGAGATTTTTAAATTAAAATCTCTTTAATCTGATGTCAGTTAGCAGGGAGTATTAAAATGTTTGATGTCCATACATGTTGACTCAGTAATTATACAACAATTTATCATAAAAAAGGTTCTCCTTGGAGCAGCCCATGTGGCTCAGAGGTTTAGCGCCGCCTTCAGTCCAGGGCGTGATCCTGGACACCCAGGATTGAGTCCCACATCAGGCTCCCTGCATGGAGCCTGCTTCTCCCTCCACCTCTGTCTCTGTCTCTGTCTGTCTCTGTCTCTCTCTCTCTCTCTCTGTGTCTCTCATGAATAAATAAATAAAATCTTTAAAAAAAAAGGTTCTCCCATGTGTATATGTACATATGTATTAAATGTTTATTGTGGGACTGTTTATAGTAATAATAAATTGGAAGCAACATAAATATTTACACTGATACAGGAAAAGCTTAAACATGATGCTATATGCTGTGTCAAAAACAATAGGTAGAGCTAAACTATCTGTACTAAAATTATTAGATGTTCCTTATTACAGAAACTGGTATGTAATGACTCCATTTAAGAGAAATAAAATAACTTTTACACTACATTGTGGCTATGAGTAATGTCAAATATCTTTCCCTAAATTAAATGACTCATACAACATGTACAGCCAGTAGCTCTGTGTTAACTAAGAACACGTATCTGTTGAGTACTCTGGGTTTTACATAGGAATGGGAGAGAAGGGAGACCAGGGAAGGGATGGAAGGGAGACCATCCAGCCTGATGGCCAATGTCATGCTCCTTGCCTAGCCTAGTCCACCCTCTCTAAGACAGATTGGCCATGGGATTTTTCCTTTAAGCTCATGTGGCCTTGCCATTGGTGCTCAACACTCCTGGGTCCCCTCATAGCCATGCCTTTCTGAATTCTTCCCACTCCAGAGTCACCATATTTGTGGGCCTTTAAGCTTTAACCATAGAAAAAAGCTACATCTTTGGCCTCTGCCAGTACGAGTTTTGCCCAGGGGACATCAGTCACCTTTTAGTTATGATTGATTTCTGTACTAAAGTAATTTTCAGGGGCAGCTGGGAGTCTCAGTCCATTGAGTGTCTGCCTTTGGCTCAGGTCATTATTCCAGGGTTCTGGGATGGAGCCCCACATCATCAGGTTCCCTGTTCAGAGGGAGTCTTCTTCTCTCTCTCCCTCTGACCCTCTACCCTACTTGTGTTCTCTCTCTCAAATAAGTAAATAAAAATCTTTTTTTAAAAATAAAGTAATTTTCAAGCAGATGCCTTAAGTGACTTGACAAAGGAGCTTATTCCATAATTAAGCAAAGTCTTCATTTTCAGCTTGCAGCATCCTCCTTCCCTGCCCCAGGGAATCCAACCATCCTCTCTGGTAAAGACTGCTCTGCTCTTACAACCTGGAACCACTGGCTTCTAAGTCCTCTCAAAAAAATAATTTTTATGAAAAATTATTCTTTAAGATTCCAAGCATTCAGTTATTAAGAAAAAAAGCAACTTAACCTTATAAATTCTACCTTTCACTTTGAGATGAAAAACACTGCTAATCCTTTCCCTCCTCAGCACAGAGTAACCTAAATCTTCAGATCAGAAATGACTAATTATCCTCCTAGGAGCAGAGTTTGGGAGAGAAAGAGATGGGTGTGGAGAGAAGTACCTTCTACTCCTCTCCTACCAAAAGAAGGGATAATTGCTTAATGAACTACTTTGCCACATTTAATTCTAAATAAATCTCTTTTAAATAGGTTTTACAAAAAATAAATAAATAAATAAATAAATAAATAAATAAATAAATAGGTTTTACATAATTTACATACAAATACTATCTGTAAACGCATAGAAAAATTGTCCTTTCAAATGCCAAACTATCAGTAGTTGTTACTTCTGGAGAATATAGTTAAAGAAGTTAGGTTTTATATATATATATATATATATATATATATATATATATGACATATATAACTTTTTTTTCATATTATATATGATATATGACATATATAACTTTTTTGGGAAACAATGCAAATAAGAAAGAAATTAAGATGGGTGTTTTTGTCTTATCCCCCTCACTCATTTCCCTATTCTGTCTTTGATTTTCATGCAGTGTCTGGGTTTTCTGTGAAGGGACCAGCTGAGCCCATCATGGTTCTGCTAGGGGCAAATGCCACTCTGCCCTGCCAGCTGTCCCCAGAGCAGAGTGCAGCTGACATGCACATTCGGTGGTACAGAACCCAATTCTCTCCAGCTGTGTTTGTGTACCAGAATGGACAGGAACACGGTGGGGAGCAAATGCTGGAGTACCATGGCAGGACAGAGTTGGTGAGGGACTCCATCAACAGAGGAGGTGTGGCCCTGCTGATCCAACATGTTCGTGCCTCTGATCATGGCCAGTACCAGTGTCATTTTAAGGATGGTCAGAGCTCCCAAGAGGCTATTGTGGAGCTTCATGTCATAGGTATGTTAACTTGGCATAGAATGTATATATCATGGTATAAAGCAAAAAGAAAAATGAGGATGTCTGGATTCCTACCTTGGCATTTCTTATGATCATCCTTAAATTCTTAATTTACCTTGCAGAATATCAATTTTCTAAGCTGTGCAGTGAGGATAAGACTATATACTCTATTCACTTTAAACACCAAAAAAGGCAATATTTCTGAATATGTTTTGGTATCCTAAAAGACCCCAGAAAATTAATTGACTAGTATTAATTCAGACAGGTACTGACACCCTCAGACATTAGTTTTCACCCAATCAGTAGAGAAAGACAATTTATAGAATTAAGCTTCTTTTTCTAACTTTAATTGTACCTGTTTTTTTCCTCTCCTTGAAATGACCCCAAGCTCTCTTAGTCTAAGTATAGTGCAAAGACATCAAGTTTTCAAGATTTCAAAATTGAATCACAGGTTGTCCTAACATTTACTGTGAGAGGTTTATTGACCTCTGAGCTTCAGTTTACTTATCAGTATAGTGAGGGCACTTCAACCTTCAGCCTCAGGGACTCCTAAGCCCCAAGGACCACAGTCCTTAAACACATGCCTTATCTCCTCAGGGTTGGGCTCTGTGCCTCATGTTCACATGATGGGACCTGAGGATGGTGGGATCCGAGTGCTATGCTCTTCAGATGGCTGGTTTCCAAAACCCAAGGTACAGTGGAATGACATGTTGGGAGTGAATCTACAGTCCCTCTCTGAGTCTCAGACCCAAGATGAAGATGGGCTCTTCCATGTGGAAGCATCTCTTGTGGTTATGGACAGCTCTCTGGGCAATGTGACCTGTTCCATCCAGAATCCCCTCTCCGGACAAGAGAAAGTATCATGCATCTTCCTCCCAGGTGAATGAGGTACAATCCCCAAAGCAGAGTTGGGAGTGTGATGAGGGAAGGGAAGAGGGAAAGAGGGCTCAGGAAGCTTTGGGGAAAGGGCAGGATGGCCTCCAGGCTAGTCCTCACTGTGTCTTCACATGCCTGTGTCAGAGCCTTTCTTCCCCAAGATGGACCCATGGAAGGCAGCTTTGGCTGGGACAGTCCCTGTGCTGATGCTCCTCCTCATTGGAATCAGCTACACTGGCTGGAGAGAACATCAAGCCAAAGAAAAGGAAGTAAAGAAAAAGAAGAGAGAATTTAATGAAAGAGATCAGATGAAAAATGAAAAGGAAATGGCACAGAAGGCCACAGGTAAATCGAGGAAGCAGAGCAAATAGGGTTCATGGAAAAGCTGGGGGTACAGGTTGTATAAGGCAGACGAGGAAATAAAAGGTTGCCAAAGGACCCCAAGGGAAACATGGAGTACCCTTGTTTCATAAATTCAAATTCCATAAAGCTGGAGCCCTATGAAAAGGAGGAAACGATGTGAGAAGCTTGGATAGTTGTGGACAGTGGCTATCAGGCCTCTAAGGTGGGGCTCTTCAAACCACACCATGGCCTTCATACGTCTGTACCCAAACTGTGCTGTTATGTCTCCTTGTAGAAATGTCTTCCCCTGTCTTCTCCTCCTATTCTTCCTTCAAGAATAAGCTTCTTAAACACCTAAGAAATCTTGAATTCCCATTGAAGCATGGGCACTCCTTCCTCAATGAGTTTATGACGTTTCCCATGTAACTTTTCCTAGCACTTGTCATTTTAGATTCTGAATGTGTGTTTGCTAATTGTTCTCACCTACTTAACTATGGGACCTCTGAGGGAGGGCCACATTGAATTCATTCAGCTACTCCATGAACTCAAGAGAAGCCAAAACCCAATTTGATGGATTTTATATCTCTTCTTTCAGAGAAACTCAAGGCAGAGCTTGGTGAGTCTTACTTCTTCTCATGCCCTGTGTAGAATTTTCTCCCCTTTCTACATCTGTTCTGGGACTCACTGAATGTTCTTTCTTTCAGAACAGCGAAAGGCACTATACCTTGAAGGTAAGAGACTGGGTTTTCCTCACCACTCAAGGTTTGATGTCTAGCACTTTCTTAGCTCCCTCTCTTCAAAGGGAAAGACTGAAAGATTTAAGAGTGACTAGTGAAAAAAAATAAGGGGGAGGGAGGAGAATGTGAGGCTCTGGATGTCTTGCCTTGTCTGAACTGGATCTGTTATGTTTTAGATTGGAAGAAGGCCCTGCTGTATCCTGGTAAGTAACTTAGATCTTGCTATGTGTCTCTGATATTCTGAGTGCAATAAACAGAGATATAAGCACACATACACACATCTACTTGCAAGTTGTAAAGATTTATTTGGTATCAATCTATAGTATTTTGTATTTGGAAGCTCAAATATTCAGTTGTTTTTTATAGCTATGGTTAAAGGAGAAATAACTGTTGACTTATAAATTCTATATTATCGAGTATGACTCGACATCAATTGTTAACCCATCCACTATGGAGAAGGGAAGGAATGAACTCAGAGTGATTTTGATGAGATTTAAGAAGACTAAAGAATACGCTATATTATATCAGCATTGCTATACTCTCAATAAAGTTTTAAAAAGCAGATAATATATTATATTTTCTATTTGGGAAAATATATTAATTATTATTTTATTTATTTTACCTATTTGAAATAAGGAAGGGAAAGTTCAATATACAGGAACAAGGTTTATATTTGCAAAAGTTTGAAAAACAATCTTTCAAAGTATTTTACTACCACTGTAAAGATATATTTGTCTGATGGTAGAGGGAATTGGCTATTTTATGTATTCTAATCTCTGGTCCATGTACTGTGTGTGTTTAAGACAGTGTGTGTGCATGTGCAATACAGAGTTAGACCTCAAAAGCATACTAGGTCTTTCCTTAAATATATAGTTGTGAAATTTTTATAAGCTCACTATTGTTCTAGATGTTGATGGCATAAACCATAATCTCTGACTGTGTAGAAATTAAGATCCATTGGAAGAAGTAAGGTAAGAACCAGCCAACTGCTCACAGCGTGATAAGTACTTTGATAAGATAGGTCAAGGTGCCCCTCCCAAGGGTTAAAGTCAGTATGCAATTTCTACTAAGAGTTTTCTTTCAGAAGATGCTTAAAAATGTTCCCATGATTCTAGAGGAGAGAACAAAGTATAGTAAGGATGAGGACATACAGATTTTAGTTTTAGCTCCATCACAGCTGAAGAATTTAATCATTTTTTGCTTTCCTGATCTCAGCCTCCTTATATATTCATCAATTCTATGTATAGAGGGCTACCCTTCTTTGAAGAAGCATCTCAGTGAAAGACCATCAAGAATTATGGATAAATTCTTTTTTTTAAGTTTTATTTATTTATTTATTTATTTATTTATTTATTTATTTATTCATAAGAGACCCAGAGAGAGGCAGAGACATAGGCAGAGGGAGAAGTAGGCTTCCTACAGGGAGCCCGATGTGGGACTCCATTCTAGAATTCTAGAATCACGCCCTGAGCCAAAGGCAGACACTCAACCGCTGAGCCACCCAGACATCCCTATGGATAAATTCTTACTGCCTATTGCCCCAAGACACTAAGAGAATATCCAGTCTTTAAATAAAGTCACAAGTTCTGTCATAAGAAAAGTGGGTCCAGGCAGAAGCAGATGTAGTTCTATTCCTCATGAAGAAATTTCTGGAGAAAAATATTAAAAATGTGATTACAAGCATTTAAATAAAAAAGGACTGTTTAAAAGCCCTGGTTATAAGCTTAAACTCTACTCTGAGGTGGTCACTGGCTGGGAAAACCCTGAAATAAAATAAAATAATAAAATAAAATGAAAGGACATCGTATAGCTTTCATCCTCAATGAGGAGTGCCACAAAAGTATTAAAAGCATAGGTGCCTAGAACACTAGACCCTGTTCTAGATGTTCTCCAGACTTACTCCTCCAGCATCTGCCCAATGAGGGGATCATTTCTAATTGAGACACATGCAGGTAGTACACCCTTTGTCTTGTAGTTTCTGGACACTGCAGAGTTCAAAGGGCTCAAAGGAGGAGGAAAAGAGAGCTGAGAAGAGATAGGAAAGGAAGTGTGTCCCTCCTTTTCATTCTGTGGGCATGCTTCCATCACAGGTTCAATTTGTATTGCTCTTTTTCAGACTGGAGGAAGAAACACTTCCAGTGTGGTGAGTAGCTCTTTTTTTTTTTTTTTTTTAATCTTTTTGACCCCTTTCTAACCTGCCTTCTGTTATCCCATTTTTCCCTCTCAACATTATCTCCTAGTTAAAAAGACAGAGGCAAAGAAAGGAAAGAACGTGAAGATCATTAATTGTTGGCCTCAAATGAAAATTGCTGCTAGGATTAGCTACTCTGGTTATATTTCCACCTTCACATATTGGCCATGCTTTTTCACCTGTGGTGGTGGGGGCACTTGGTTCTGAACAGAAATTATAGCCCCTCAGTTGAGGAGATCTCCAACTGAGTAAAAAGTGCTCAAAATGATGAGTAACACAGCTGCTCTTTTAAAAGAGGCCAGCTGACATGGAGCCTATTACTAATTGAAGAACATAGTCGGAATTTGTAGAGAATTTGGGAAGAACACTATTCTCAAGTAAACACTGCAAGTCCCAGCTCACTCTGATACTCTGCCAAGACACTGATAATAGCATAGGTAAGATAAAATGAGCTAAGTAGCATTGAACCCATGGTGAGAGCACTCCACAGCGCCACCTTTCCCATTACACACACATTCAGAGGACAGGGGTTCTTTCACTACTTGATTAATTTCTTTAAGGTTTCACCAGCACAACAGCTTTCTGAAATATATATATAACATATATAATATATAATACTGACCCTTCCTTTCCCTTTTCTTTCTCCCCAGCCAATGTGACTGTGAACATGGAAATCTTTCATCAGAATAATTCTGACTCAGAGAGAAATGAGAACTTTAGAGTGGAAACACAGGATCTGTCTCCTAGTGATAAGCAAGGAGACTGCAACCTTATCACACTTAATCAGGAAGACTTCACTTCAGGAAAACACTACTGGGAAGTAATTATTAAAGACATTGATGAGTGGACTCTCGGTGTTTATGAGAAACTCACAGACAAGACTGAGCTATCCACAGATCTACAAAACAAGAAATTCAGAGTCTTAGAGAAGAAAGGAAGTGAATACCGGACTCTCACCTGTTGCCCCCCAAACATTTCCCAGGATGACTGTCTCCAGATAGGAAAGTGTCCACAAAAGATTGTGATTTTTTTGGATTATGAAGACAATGACATTTCTTTCTATGACATGACTGAGGGTACCCACATCTTTTCCTTCACCCAGACAAACTTCTCTGGGTCAGTCTATCCTTACTTCAACCTTAAATGCATGGAGCATTCCCATCTCTGCAATATTAAGTGACTTACAGGAAGAATCTATACTGTGAAGACAATAGCCCATTCTCGGTAAACCCTAGCATGCCAGTTCTAATCGGTGACCTCAGCCACACTGATTATGAGGCCTCTCGGGCTGAGGCTCCATAAGTCCTCAGGAACACAGTTCCTGACTATATTAAGCAGTATTTCTTAATTGCAGAGAAGAATTTTTATGCTGTAGTTGCTATTGTTATAAATGCTGTTTCTTGCTTTATATTTAATATATCACAGACTGATAATTTTCCTTTTTTTTTTTTTTAAGATTTTATTTATTCATGAGAGACACAGAGAGGGGCAGAGACACAGGCAGAGGGAGAAGCAGGCTCCATGCAGGGAGCCCAATGTGGGACTTGATCCCGTGACCCCAGGATCACGCCCTGGGCTGAAGGCAGGCGCTAAACCGTGGAGCCACCCAGGGATCCCCAAAGACTGATAATTTTCTAAAATAAATTACTAGAAATATGAAGTTAATAAAAAACATGCATACAATTACAAGTTGTATTTATTTTATTGTTAGATTCAATATGTTTAAAATTTCTCTGTTGATTTGTTCTAAAACATCTGTAATATTCTATTTCTGTATTTGTCTCATAAAGAACTGGTAAGAAATAGTTAATATAGCTCACTGGTCTGTGAACAACACTTTGAGTAGCACTGTTAAAGCAGTATTCAAAGGAGTAAAAATTAGAAAAGCCTCCTCCCATTTCTCCATAGCAATGCTAAATAAAAGCGACAAAATAGTGCTATTTTCAAATGTTGGAGAAAAGTTATAATTTGATACATGCTAAGCTATATCTTAAATACAAGGATAATTTGAGGAAAGAAAAAGACAAATATCTAAGCACAAACCAGTTCTAACAAATATGATGACATCAACATGGTAGAGGTCTAGGAAAACCAAAGAGGAGAGAATATATTGAAGTATTTAAAGAAAGACATTTTATTGCTTTGCCAAAGATATTAATAAGGGAAATGACTACTTTGGGGAATTCTAAGTATATTCACCAGTGGAAGTAAGGAAAGGCCCTTCTTCCCCCTCTAATAAGATGATTAGAGGAAATAGTACTTAAGGTTTAAACAGGGGTAAGAAGAGAATGTACTTTCATGAGCTAGACTGAAAAACCTGGTAAATTCTGTGGATATAGGGTAGAATACCCAGAAAAATCTTGCCCTAGTAGCAGAGAATAATTAGCACTACACTAAAAACTGATCCAATATCCAATACGGATGAACAAATCTTAAAAGCAAGACTCAAAAGGATCAATTTATTTACAAGTATCTACCTTCATTCCAGAGCAGAGCTCAGCATGATAAAATTCACAGTGTCTGACATCCAATAAAAAATTAACAGATTTGAAAAGAAGCAGGAAAACCCAACTCAAATTGAACAGAAAAATCAATAAATTGAAATTGACACAGAACTGATACAGGTGTTAGATTTAACAAACAAGGACATGAAAACAAAAGTTATAACTATATTTCAGATACTCAAAAAATTCACTAGAGATATCCATTTAAAAAAAACAAATTTAACTTCTTTAGATGGAAATGACAATGTGTGAGATGAAAATTATATTGAATATGGCTAGCAGTAGATTAACCATTGCAGAAATAAGTGATCAGTGAACTTGGAAGACATAGAAACAGAAACTATCCAAAATAAAACACACACGCAAAAAAAAAAAAAAAAAAGAATTGAAAAAAAATAAAGCCTATCAATAGTCATGGGAAAACTTCAAAAGGCCCAATACAAAGGCAGCTGAAGTCCTTGAAAGAAGAGGAGAGGGACAGAAAAAAGATTTGAGAAAATAAGACCCAAAAATATATTCTAAATTTGATCATTATAAACTCCAGACCCAAAAAACTGTCTTAGTCTGTTTGGGCTCCTCTAACAAAAATACCATATACTCAGTGGTATATAAACTACAGAAATTTATTTCTCATGATTCTGGAGGCTGAGAAGTTGTCTTCAGATTTGGTGTCCAGTGAGAGCTAGTTTCCTGGTTTGTAGATGGTTGTCTTTTCACTGTGTCTTCACATGGCTGAAGGGTTGATGGAGTTCTGTGGGGTCTCCTTTACAAGGACACTAGTTCCATTTCTAAGGACTCCATTGTTATCTCTTAATTACTTCCCAAATGTGGAAATACCAAATACCATCACTTTGGGGATTAGGCTTCAACATATGTATTTTGGGAACACACAAACATTCACTCTGTAGCAAAACTCAATGAACTCAAAGCACAATAGTAAAGAAAACACATAGCACATGAAAATTAAATTACTTAAAACCAGATTTAGGGACACCTGGGTGGCTAAGGGCATGATCCCAGGATCCGGGATCGAGTCCTGCATCGGGCTCCCTGCGAGGAGCCTGCTTATCCCTCTGCCTGTGTCTCTGCCTCTCTCTCTATCTCTCTGTGACTATCATAAATAAATAAAAATTAAAAAAAAATTAAATTATGTATAGAAGAACAAAAGTAAAGATGACAGAATATTTTTCATTGTAAACAGTGAAACAGAGAAAACTGTGGAGGAATATCATAAAGTACTGGAATAAACATATATCATCAGAATAGAATTTAATACATAGTGAAAATTTTTCATAAGCAAAGGTGAAATAAAGATGCTTTCAGGAACCTGCTACTCCCTCTGTCTCTGCCTCTCTTTTGTGTCTTTCATGAATAAATAAATAAAATATTTTTAAAAATGTTTTTATTTATAGACAAGCAGAAAAAAAACTTGTCATCACCAGTAGACCTACACTACAAGAAATGAAATGAAATAAATGAAATGAAATGAATGAAACTGTTTAAAACAGTCCCTTTAGGCAGAAGGAAAATGGTAACTAATGGAAATTTGTATCTATGCAAAGGAGTGAAGAGCACTGGGAACGGATATCTGTATGGGTAATTATAGAAGGATATCTTTTTATTGTTTCAAAAATTTAAAAGATAAGAGACTTTTTAAACAAAAATAGTAACAATGAAGAATGGGATTTATAACAGAAGAAAAAAATGTAATGTATGACAACAATAGCACAAAGACCAGGAAGAAAACATGAAAATATACTGCTGTGAGTCTCCTACTAGACATGAAATAATGTAACAGCAGTCAAGCTTAAAATGTTGTAAGTTAAATGTGAATGCCATAAACTGTGAACAACCACTAAAATAACAATAAAATTACAGCTAATAGGCCAGAAAAGGCAAGAAAATGGATCATCAAAAATAATCAATGAATTAAAACAGAAAAAGAGGAAAAAGTTAAGATAGTATAGATAGAACAGAAAATAAACAGATGATAGACTTGAACTATATCAATAATGACATTAAATGCAAAGGCAGACTGTTGGATTGGTTAAGAAAATAAATAGCCAAATATATGCTGCCCACAAGAAAAATACTTTAAATGCAAAAATACAAATAGGTTAAGAAAAAAGATTAAAAAAAAAAAAGATTAAAAAAAAAAAAAAGATTAAAAGGATGGAAAAAGACTTTAAAAAACAGTACATAGTGAAACCCCAATGTCAAGTGGAGGACAAAAACAAAGACAGTAGAGGAAGTTAAAGCCTTTAGTGCCTATGCTGTGGAAAACATTAAATACAGCCCAACTCTTAATCAGATTTATGTAAATCCTTCTATTAAAGGCCTAATTGCTTTAGTTTCTATTACCTCATCCAACATTTATGACTTTCAGCAAAAAATTACAAGGCATGCCAAAGGCAAAAACAAAACAAAACACACACACAGAAAACAATTGAAGAAGCAAATTCAGCATCAGAATGAAATTCAGATATGACACAGAAGTTGTAGTTATCAGGCAGGAAATTTAAAATAATTATGAATAATATGAAAGGATCTCCACTAGAAATAAAAAAGGAAACATGCAAGACCAGATAAGCCACATAAGCAGACACAGAAATTTGACAGCATTTTTTTTTGTCTGTGAACTCAAAATGGCCAAGAAAGAGTTAGTGACCCTGAAAAGAGATGAACAGAAATTTCCTAAACTAAAATGTTAAAAAAAAGAAAGAATGACAAAAAGAGAACAAAATATAAACATTCAAAAACTATGGGACACTATCTAAAGATGTAACATCTGTGCAATTGGAATACCAGAAGAAGAGAGAAAGCAGAAGAAATATTTGAAATTATAATGGCTGAGAACATCCTAAACTATTTGACAGATATGGAAGCACAGATCCCAGAAGCTCAGAGAATACCAAAAAAGGATAAACACTAAAAGTATTACACCTAAGCACATTATATTCAAACTGCATGAAACCAAAGACAAATGGAAAATCTCAAAGGAAGTTACGGGAGAAAAACATATTGCCCATGGAGGGATGAAGATTAGAATTGCAGTCAACTTCTTGTCAGAAACCATGTAAGCAAGAAAAGGTAGAGACTGAATTGGAATCCATCAGGGGAGTGGAATGAATTATATGCCCAGCAAAAACAGTGTGCTGAGTAAAAAAAGCCAGACACAAGAGGTCACATATGGTACAATGAAATTTATATAAAATATCTGGAATAGGTCAAGCCATACAGACAAGAAACAGATAAGTGGTTTCCAAGGGTTGAGGAAAGGAAGTAATGAAAAGTGACAGCTTCATAGGTGGGAAGTCTCCTTCAGGAGTGATAAAAATGTTTTACAATTAGATAGAAGTGATCGTTGCACAGCACTGTGAATGTAATAAATACCACTGAATCATATGCTTTAAAATAGTTACTTATATGTGACGAGGATTCCACCTCAATAAAAAATAATGTGAAGGAGAAATAAAGATTTATGGACAAAAACCAAAGGAATAAAAAAAACAAAAACAAAAACAAAAAAACAAAGGAATTCATTGTTGGTGTACCTGGCCTGCAAGAAATGTGAAAAGGCAGAAGAAAAATGACATGATCAGAAAAATAGGTCTGCATAAGAAAAGGAAAGAAGGTCAGAGAAGAAAAAAGGAAAATAAAATTAAATTTTCTTTTTTCTTATTATTAATAGATATAAAGGTTAACCATTCGAAGCAATAATAACAACAGTATTTTGGGTGTTTATAGCATATGGACAAATGAATGACAGGTATAAGGTATAAGAAAAGGTATAAGAAAAATTATTTGGGAATACTCTATTACAAAGTATTCACATTATGTATGAAGTGGTATAGGGTTATTTGAGGTGAGCTTAGGTTATTTAAAAGTATATATTGCAAGCTTCAGGTAAATCACTAAAAGGTTTTTAACAGAAGTACAACCGATATGCTAAAGGAGACGGTAACATAGAATCACATAAAAAGATCTGTCAAGACTAGAAAAGATGAGGGATCCCTGGGTGGCTCAGTGGTTTAGCTCCTGCCTTTGGCCTGGGGCATGATCCTGGAGACCCGGGATCGAGTCCCACGTCGAGCTCCCTGTGTGGAGCCTGCTTCTCCCTGTGTCTCTGCCTCTCTCTCTCTCTCTCTCTGTCTCTCATGAATAAATAAATAAAATCTTTAAAAAAAAAAAAAAGAAAAAAGACTAGAAAAGGTGAGCAGGGAGCAGTGGGCATCTGCAGGGAACAGCAGGCAGCAGCATGCAGCAGCTCTTTCTACCCCCAGGTCCTGTCCCCATGCTTTAATAAAACCACTATTTTGCACTGAAAAAAAGAAAACCAAAAATAAGAAAACAGAAAAGGTAGAAAAGGGAGAAGAGAGATAAAAGAGAAAAAATACAATGAATAGAAAACAGTTACAAAGGTAGTAGATATTAATTTGACTCCATAAAAAAAATCATCTTAATCATGAATGGTTTAAATACATCGATTAAATGACTGTGATTGTCAGCATAGATAAAAAAGACAAGACCCAGCTCTAAATTGTCAATAAGAAACTCACTCTAAATTATAAAGACTCAGATACTTAGAAGTAAAGGAATAGAGAAAGATATATCATACTAACAGTAATTGTAAGAAAGCCGAAGTATTTATATTAATTTCCTTTGAAGTGTAATACATATAAAGGAGTTAATTCCCTAAGAAGACATAACAATCCTTGTATATAAGTGTTGAGTTGCTAAATTCTACACCTGAAACTAATATTACATTGTATATTAACTAACTAGAATTGTGGAGGCTGAGAAAAATTAAGGCCATCCCACCTAAAGTTTAGCATTAGCACAAGTACAGCCATCTTAGGCCCCTGTGAATAACAGCTGAACTTTATGGGAAAAACGGCAGAATGTCCTCAATGTCCTCGGCAGGGAATCCCATATCAGAAAGACAACAGAGCCCACGCCCATGGTAGAAAGTCTCATATTAGAATGAGAACAGAGCTCAAAGCCCTTGAAAGCCCCACATCAGAATGTAAACAGAACTTGGAGAAATTCTTCCACCCCTTCTGAAAATCCCCTAGACCAGCCTATAAAAAACCCAGCTGTAACCCACTTCGAGGTCCAAGTGCCTGCTCCGCTGAGTCGGGTATACTTGGACCCAAGCTCGAGCTTGTAAATAAACCCTCGTGCATTTGCATCGGTGTCGGCTCCTCGGTGGTTTCTCGGATTTGAAATTTTGGGCACAACAGAATCTAATTAAAAACTTGAGGAAAAACAACATTAATCCTAAATGTATATGTACCTACATCAGAATATCAGAGTACATGAAGCAAAAACTAATAGAACTGAAATGGAGAAATAGATAAATCGACTATTACAATTTGAATTTTAAACATCCTTATAATAGTCTCCTGTTGCTGTTCTAACAAATTACCGCAAATTTAGTGTCTTAAAACTACACAAATTATCATATTAAAGTTCTGAAGTCTGGCAGATCTCACTGGGCTAAAACCAAGGTTTTGGGAGGATTCCATTATTTCCTTCTGGAAGCTCTATGGTAGAATCTGTTTCCTTCCCTTTCCAGTTTCTAAAGGCTGCTCATATTCTCTGGCTCATGGTCTCTATCCTTCATCTTCAAACCAGAAATGGCAGGTTGAATTCATCTCCTACTGCATCACTCTGACCTTTGTTTGATCTCCCTTTTCCACTTTTAAAGATCTTTATTATAATAGGCCCATTCAGATAATCTTGGATAATCTTCCTATCCTACAGTCAGCTGATTGACAACCTTATTTTTTTCTGCTATTAAGATAATCCCTATTTACTATGTAATATAACACAATTTTACAGATTCTGAGAATAAGGATGTAGATATCTTTAAGGAGCCATTATTCTGCCTATCATTCTCTGCTATCACTAATTGATAACTCCAGATTAAGACCACGTGATCAAGATTAATGTCAAAAGTGTTGTCATGTTGACCACATGTACCCTTGACATGATGTGACTGTCCACACTCAATAGAGTGTGGGCTTCATCTCCAAAACACATAACTCTTGTCTAACTATTTAAGAAAAATGAAGACAAACCCAAATTGAAGGACATTCTATAAAATACTTTGTCAGAACCCTTCAAACCATCAAAGTAATTAAAAATAAATTATGAGAAATCATCATAGCCAAGAGTGGCCTAGGTTGACATGACAAATTAATGTAATAATGTATCTGGATAAAATACTAGAACAGAAAAAGAATTAGGTAAAAACTAAGGAAATCTGAATAAGGCATGAACTTCAGTTAATAATAATGCATCAACATTGGTTTATTACTGTGAGTATAGCACTATGTAAAAATGTATAATATATAAATATACATAAAACGTATATCATTTTACACAAATGTTTAAAATGCTAATAGGGTAAACCAGGATGGAGTACATGGCAACACCTGCACTAACTCTGGGCTCTTCTATAAATCTAAAACCATTGTAAAATTGGGTGGGGGAATGGACAAAATAGGTGAAGGGGATTAAGAGGTACAAACTTCCAGTTATAAAATAGAATCATCACAGGGATGAGAAGTATAGCACAGGGAATATGGTTAATAATATTGTAATAATATATGATGACAGCAACTACCTTATTGTGGTGAGCATAGCATAATGTGTAGAATTGTCAAATCACTATGTTGTACACCTAAAACGAATATGTTATGTCAACTATACTTCAGTAAAAAGTTATTGTAAAAATTAATATAAATACACACATAGTGGAATCCACAATTTTTGAAATTCATTAACCTATTTATAAATTAAAGAATTGATTAAAAATGGGAACAGTGAAAAGAAATATATATGCAATGTTATATATACATAACAATATATATATACACTGAGACAAGGAGAAATCTTCACCAAGTAAATCTCTATGAAAAGATTATCTATAAAAGGACATGATTCAAACTGACATCTTGTTTCCCATCAGCAGCATTATATAATAGTATCCAGTGAAACAATGTCTTCTAATTTCTGAAGGGATCAAGATTTTAATGGTTAGCTAAAGTATAAATCGTATTTTGGGGAAAATAATATCTTCAGTGATGTGTGGTCTCAGAAATTTTACCTACTACATGTGCTCCGAGGAAGACCTTGAAGATGATATTCCAGAGAAATGAGGCCTAAACCAAGAAAGTGGATCCAATCCAGTTGTATAGTAAAAAGTAACAAAGGGCAAGAGATTCAGAGGAAAATATTTCAAGGTTGGGGAAACTGATCCCATCAATATTATAAATGTTGTGCCCAAGATTGCGAATCCGAGAAACCACCAAGGAGGTGACACCAATGCAAGCGCACGAGGGTTTATTAGCAAGCTTGAGCTTGGGTCCAAATATATCCCGACACAGCGGAGCAGGCACTTGGACCCCGAAGTGGGTTCCAGCTGGGTTTTTTATAGGCTGGTCTAGGGGATTTTCAGAAGGGGTGGAGGAATTTCTCAAGTTCTGTTTACATTCTGATATGGGGCTTTCAATGGCTTTGAGCTCTGTTCTCATTCTAATACGAGACTTTCTACCATGGGCGTGGGCTCTGTTGTCTTTCTGATATGGAATTCCCTGCCAAGGACATTGAGGACATTCTGCAGTTTTTCCTGTAAAGTTCAGCTGTTATTCACAGGGGCCTAAGATGGTTGTACTTGTGCTAATGCTAAACTTTAGGTGGGATGCCTTAATTTTTCTCGGCCTCCACAATAAACTGGAAAGGAAAGAATTTACTTCTGGGAAATGTTAGCTGAAAAGTTTTGTATTAAAGGATAGCACACAAACTACTTGGTAATTATAAAGCTAGATTCTCATGAACATGAGCAGTAATAAAACTCCTAGCCATCATGGGAGCTGTTTAGAGAAAACACCTGTATCACCAGTGTCTACATTCCACTTGAGAGGAAAGCCTCTAATGTGGGAAAATTATAGCAAGCAAGGAGAATGTTCAAAGAGGGTGGAAAACCACAAATGACAACTGATGCTCCAAAGATTTAAGTGTAGAGCATTCAGAGAGTAAATTATCCTGGAAAAAAAATATAGAGAGAAGTGGAAGGTTGGCAAAAAAGGTAACCTGAGAAAAATTGAGGTATTTTAAAGAAGTATAAGGTATGATCTTAAGCAATTGCTGAAGTGTAAGAACAGATACATCATTTAGTATGATACCAGGAATAGTCTTCTGGTGACCTAGTAGTTATGATATTGAACTTGGAAAAAAAAGCAACTTTTATAGAATCATAAAGTAAATGTTTTCTGTCAGTACTCAGATTGGAGATAACCAATGAGCAAAAGGGAAAAGACTTGTGTGTACAAATATCAATATTAATACCCTTAACAATATAGAAGCTAAAGTGTAACTGGTATAACTGAGTTAAGATTGGACAAATACAGGGCACCTGGTTGTTTCAGTCAGTAGAACATGGGACTCGGGGATCCCTGGGTGGTTCAGCGGTTTAGCACCTGCCTTTGGCCCAGGGTGCGATCCTGGAGTCCCGGGATCGAGTCCCGTGTCGGGCATGAGCCTGCCTCTCCCTCTGCCTGTGACTCTGCCTCTCTCTCTCTCTCTCTCTCTCTATGTCTATAATAAATAAATAAATAAATAAATAAATAAATAAATAAATAAATCTTTTTTTTTAAAAAAAGGACATGGGACTCGATCTTGGGGCCATGAGTTTGTGCCCCAAGTTGGGTGTAGAGATTATTAAAAGATAAATTAATTAATTAATTTTTTAAAAAAGGACTGGACAAATACATTTGAGTGGGTGGTAGGGAGAATATGTGGAGAAAAGTGAGAAAGAGTGAATAGTCTGATAAAATGTATAATTCCCAGGGCACCAGAGTGTCTCAGGCCATTAAGAGCTCAACTCTTGATTTCAGCTTGGGTCATCATCTGAAATGGACCCCTTGCTTTTGCCCCTAAAAAGTGGCCAATCCTTTTCTTTACTAATAACGTTCTTGCTCATACTCTCCTTCTGTAAAACGTGACATTTTATATAACTCCTTGAAGTATCTCTTGCTAGATGGGGAGCTGCCTGATTCATGAATTGTTTAATAGAGCTAATTAGGTCTTCAAATTTACCTTGTTGAATCTTGTTATTTATATTTAACAATATATTTATTTACTGTTATATTTAACAGTATAAAGCAGGACTTCTGTTAGTAGTAAATTCTCTGTGTATGTGCAAGAAATACACAACAGTAATTAGTATACATTCCTGAAATAATGGAAGAAAACTGATGCTGGAAAAATTTGGTACTTTTTTTTTAAGATTTATTTATTTATTTGAGAAAAGAGAAATTAGAGGGAGAGGCAGAGAGAGAAGGAGGGAGAAAATCTCAAGCAGACTCCACACTCAGAGCAGAGTGCAATTCATGGCTTGATCTCATGACCCTGAGATGACCTGAGCCAAAATCAAGCCAGATATTGAATTGACTGAGCCACCCAGGTATCCCAAGTTTGGTGCTGTTAATAACAACTTTTAAATTAGGCAATTGAAAGCAGAGTGCTAGAAGATGCTTTATTTGCCTAGGAAAAAGGAAGAGAGAAAAGAGGTGATACAACCATCTGTGACAAAAGTGATGCAAACTGGCTGGCTCCAAATGATGAGAGAGCAGAACGCTAGTTGAAGACAAAGCACGAGCTGACACCCTGCAACCTCCTCCACTTCCCCCACATTAGGTGGGATATATGTGACATTCCTCCAAGAAACTTCCAACTACCTTGATGTTAATGCTTTGCTAGAGGGAAAAATGTACTTAACTTGATAGTTGCAAGGCCTCCAGTACCTTTAAGATCTGCTTTAGCATATGAAAGTCCTTTTGGACACTTCCTTTTTTTCTTACTTCCCCAACCTCATCGTATATAATCAGTTGCTCATCACAACCCCAGTGCAGCTCTATCTGCCCACTGTCTTGTCCCTGTGCTTTAGTAAAATCACCTTTTTGCACCAAAGACATCTCAAGAATTCTTTCTTGGCTGTGGGCTCCAGACCCCACCTATATCCCAAAAGTGCATTACAAGGACCCAGAGGGGGTTCCTGCAGAACCAACTAAAAGCATCCTTGGCTTTGCACAGAATTGAAATCAAATGTGAACTGAAAGAAAGTGGGAGCCAAGTTTATTGAAGACATAGAGAGATAGAGCAGATGCAGAATGTTTGAGAGACTTAGAAAGCAGAAAAAGTCTCATCTTTGCTTGGGGCCCCAGTGTTTTTATTAAGGTTTATGGTCTGGTGTACCTGTCTTCTCAGGCATCCAGAAGCTGCTTAAAACAAAGATTAGGGTTTAGGTGTCCTCAATAAGCTGCTTATGTCTGGGAACCAGGAGTCATGGTGAGTGCTCTGGAAAACATAAATGACATTACACCCAGTCACTCCTTAGATGTTATCTATTGCACTGAAAGACTCCAAAAATATCATTAACTCCTTGATCTTTGTAATGAGGACATATATTATCTGAACCATAAGGCATGTATAAGATGGGGGTGCAGGTAAAAAGTCTTTTTTTCATGGAGTCCCGTCTGTTTTCCTATCCCCAAAGGATAAACAAAGTCCCCCGTGAGAACATGTAAGAAAGAAAAGGATTCAACAGGGTTCAAAGAGTAATGTTTTGACTAAAAAAATAAAGTTTATATATACACTATGGCCAATGTGAAAGAAAGTAGCGTGAGATTTTTCTAACATTCCCTAACTGGTATTTTCTACTCCTATATCTTAAAATGAATGTGTTATATTTGCACACCAACCATCCTCTCCCAATTTTTTTTGCCTGAGAACCCCAAAATTCTTTTGAGAAACGATGTCTTCCTGTTTTTCCATACATGACTTTTGAGTGAGGCTCCAAATCCTGGACTTTGGGTTAAATAGGTGATTAAGGCTGAGCCGGTTCATATATCAAATCTCTTCAGCCACAATAATTGTTTTGGGAAGAAGTATGCTACCCAAGTTGATCCATTTAGAGGGAATCTCCAGACTTACAAGACCTACCAAGAGGGAAAGCTCTGTATCTTTTATTTGGCTTAAATCTTTTAAGATATGAGCCTGGCGATACTGTGGATAACTGTAAAGATGGATCCTACCTCAATTTGAAGTTAATTTGAAGCATGGCAGAGCCAAGAGATGGAGGTGTGGCCCTGTTATCATGCCATTTCTGGAAGGCATTTCTTTTCTGTCAGAGAAGATACTGAATTCTTTTTTTTTTTTCATAAATTAGATTTTTCATCATTTTAAAAATACAAATCTCTAACATATATATTGATATTATTTATTATTGTTGAATACTTAATATGTGGAAAATAATCTTTGGTAACAAGGATTTTTTTTTTCCTTCTGCTTTTTTTAGGCAACCTATGCCATTGTTTATGGCAAATGCTGCCAGTGATATATAAATCTACACCCTGAAGTCAATTCTATATTTCATATCCTATATGCAAGGGCATCCCGCGGTCCTTTCTATTTTTTTTTATTTTAATTCCAATAAAGTCAATATACAGTGTTATGTTAGTTTCAGGTATAAAGTATTCCACTGTCCTCTTGATTTTTGTATATCAAAACTATAATCTCAACATCTAGATTTATTTGTAAAAATTACATTCATTCCTGAAATATTGTTTGTGTTGTTGGATATCTATCTAGAATCATGTAATGTGTACTCTTTTGAACAAGATTTTGGCCAGTTTAAAAGAAAAAAATGATTAACTGTGCAATAATTTTTTTGGTGAGAATGTCTTGGTTGATTTATAAAGTTAATCATTAATTCATTTACTCTAAAAGAGCTACACAGATGAACCAAGGATACATAGCTATAAAATTGAAAACCTTTGCATTAATAATAAAGTTAGGGAGGAACCAAAGAAAAGATAAGAGCAACATAATTTGTCCATAAATTAATCCTAGGGCTTTTTTGGTGTCAGATCATAAAGTTATACAAATGGCATTTATATGCATTTTCCAACAACTGCTTACAAAAATGTCTTAGTAGTTTGTGATAGTTAAACATCAAGGGAAGCAATATGCTGAAGAGGCTAGTAGCAAGAGAAAAGAAGGAACTGTTTCAGGCGTGATCATGTTCCCTGACAGGTAAGGAAAGGGGTCTTACTAGGTGGATTGCCTCATCTTCCTTTGGGAGATGGAGGGCCCTTGTGACAAATCACCTCATTGGTGCTGACCAGAAAATTCTAGATGGATTGGGTTAAAATTCTACTCCTGGCAAGTTGAAACTGCAATTAAGTCTTGGTTTGCTCTCCTGGGAGCAAGTGACTCCATTTTGGGCCTGGCTTTCTGGTTAACACCAGTATCCTCTGACAATTAATAATCAAAACCCAAACTATATTGAGTGTTTTCATAGTGCCCAGTTAACTTTATACTAAATTTCATGTACAACATCTTATTAGATCTTACAATTGTGGAGGCGGAGAAAATTAAGGCCATTCTGCCTCAAGTTCAGCATTAGCACAAGTACAGCCATCTCAGGCCCCTGTGAATAAGAGCTGAACTTTACCCTACTTCAGTTACAGGAAAAACCGCAGAACGCCCTTGAAAGCCCCATATCAGAATGAAAACAGAGCTTAAGAAATTCCACTCCTTCTGGAAATCCCCTAGACCAGCCCATAAAAACCCAGCTGTAACCCACCTGGGGGTCCAAGTCCCTGCTCCGCTGTGTCGGGTATACTTGGACCCAAGCTGGAGCTTGCTAAAAAACCCTCATGCACTTGCATCGGTGTCAGCTCCTTGGTGGTTTCTCGGATTCGCAATCTTGGGCACAACAACAATACCTTGTGAAGTTGATATCATGTTCATTTTAAAGGTGAAGAAAGCAAGACTTAAAATGTATAAACTGGAAAATGGTAAATCTAGACTTCAAACTCTAACTAGTTCAGCTCCAATGTTCACTACCCACTACAGAGAGAATGTTTGAAACACAGGGTATGAAACTGTCCTGACACTAGTAATCCCAAATGTCAGGATGCAGTACAGACAAATATTTTTTTTTGGCCATTGCCATGCACATCCCCTATATTGCAGTCTTCTTTATTGAGGGTATTTATGACCATCTATGCACTGCCCCTCCCATACTCAAGCATTCATTGTGGACTATTAAAAACAAAATAAAAAACACCAGAAGTTACCTCTTATTAAGTAGTAACAGAGGCTGCATTCATAATTTTGGAAAACCCACTAAGAATAAAATCAAGCCATTTGTTTTGGAGATTTTAAAATGGTACCTAAGACACAAGTAGCCTAGGTGTTGGAGTTAGAATTCTTCCTTCTCCTCCTCTTCTTTCTTTCTTCTCCCCTTCCTTCTCCTAGAAATGCTTCTGTGAGGTCACAGACAGACACAAAAAGGATGTCTAAAATGTTCAGCAGCCTATATTTCAGACCACAACTTTTAAAATCCCACAATTTGGATGTAGAGATGAAATTTAAATGGTTATCATAGATCTGAGATGATGAGAAGATTTTTCTAAAGATTACAAGTTGAAATGGAAACCTAGATACGCCAAAATACTGAGCTTTACAGAATATTTAAAGTCAGAATCAATGAGAGTTCTGACCAGATTATCCAAATGAATTTATAAATTTACATGCCAGAATGAGAGGTAGAGCTCATGATTCTCTAATTTATCTACAAGCAATTCAGAAAAAAAAATTTAATAGACTAGTTAATATAACAGATATAAATGATGTAAAATTTGGGGTTCAGGAGTGAATAGTCAAGAAAGATATCTTGACATGTCTTTGGTGCAAAAAAAAGTGGCTTTATTAAAGCATGAGGAATGGGACCCATGGGCAGAAAGAGCAGCACTGGGATTGTGAGGAGTGGTTGATTATACACTTTCAAGTTGGGAGGGGATTAGGGTATAGTGTTAAGTCTCTAAGGAATTTGGAAGCAAAGTTTCCAGGACCTTGAGGGTCATCTACTACTGTCCAGTAAAACCTTAGTCATGCGACCCTTCAGATGCATATCAGTGGGCCATATGTTTAGGGGATGGTTGCTAACATATATCTTGGGGGAGTAGAGATAAAGGAAGTTTCCAAAGGGAATTTTACAGGATCCTAGAGGTCCGGCTAATGTCAAGCTAAGGTTTTCTTTTGCCTCTAGCTTTGTATTAACATGAAGGCAGTTGGGCTCCTGGAGGAAGATCACCTGGCCTGTCCTAAGTGCTTGTCAATGGGCTGGCTCTAAGTTATAATGAAGTTTAATTTTTTCTGTATTTCTTTTGCCTTTGTTTCCCACATCATAAGGAAATCTGCTCTGGCTTCTCTATGTTTATAAGATGGCTAGAAATTTTATTTGTTGTAATTACAGAGTAATGACCTTCAATTTCTTCATAAGCAAGCTCTTACTCTTATAATTTCATTTCAAAGATCACCCTTGCCTAATATATTCTTTGAAATCAGAGTATTTAGAAGATAAAGAAAATGAAATAACACCTTCAAGATAGAACCAAAGGATTCTACCATAGCTTTACTCAAAGGCCAGTTATACTGTAATTTCCTATATGATTTTTAGTGACATTCAAGTTTTATGAGGCACCTCAATATCTTTACACTCATGAAGATAGTGATATTGATAAAGAACACTCAATGCATTGTGGGTGAAACTCTTAATGAGAATAACAGAGTTCAAGTATTTCCTGTCTTTGCCCATTGTGGTGGGTGTGATTAGAGAGTCCTTGAACAATGTACTCCCTTCCACCTCACTCTGCCTTGAAGACTCAGCATGAGCTACTAGATAAGAAACAGGAGACATGGAGATGTCAGCATAGGCCTGTGGGTCTTAATCCTGGGTGCATTGTATAATCACTTGAGAATATTATTTAAATTACTGATTGATAACTCTACCTTCTGTTCTTCTCCTCCACTACCAAGAAATTTCTATTTGATTAGTCTGAGGTGGAACCCTGGTAATGATACTTTTTGTGAAGCTCTTCAGGTAAACCTAGCAGGAAGTTGGAATTGACTATTACTGATCAAGAAGTAGGGTTAATATTTCAAACCAGTTGAGTAGCCAAATGGATTTTGATGCCAGTCTTTATTGTGCTGTGCCACATAGAATATATATTTATAACCAAGGACAATGAGAATCTGTACGTGGTTTGCTGGCTAACCAAAAAGTTTTAGATTTTTTGTATTTTTATTAAGCAGAATTTGGGATTGCTTTTATATTTTTTAAAAAAGATTTTATTTATTTATTCATTAGAGAGAGACGGGCAGAGACACAGGCAGATGGAGAAGCAGGCTCCATGCAGGGAGCCTGATGTGGGACTCAATCCTGGGTCTCTGGGATCACACCCTGAGCTGAAGGTAGACACTCAACTGCTAAGCCACCCAGGCATCCTTAATTTTATACTTTTGGTGGTTGTGATACAAAAGAAGTCTGCAGTTCTTTTCCTAACCCTATTTCCTCTGCCTGCTTTCTCATTCCACCTGAGGCAGTTAGGAGATGCTATGAATTACGCTAATTCAAGAATAATAGGATAGAATAGGGACTTCCTGTATTAGGATTATTCCTGGTCTTTCCATGAGACTGGGGGAAAGAGGAGAAAATAAAGCTTCTTTTCATAAATCTGGACAGGTGAGAAAGTTCGAAGAAGTTACGGCTCCAGTTGTTATTGCCTAAGATTGAGGCAAGTAGCATAGATAAGTTCTGCTTTGGGTGAACATTTTTGGAAAATAACACTGGTAAGGACATTCCCCCTGGGCAAGTTTTCTTTCCCCATCAATGGGCTAAATAGAGACCTTAAAAGGAAAAAAGTAAAATTCCCTTTCTCTTTCGGGTATTGTCAAGAGACTTAAAACATCTCCCATACTTTTGATTGCCAGTTTACATGGGGTAAAGTACATGATTATGCTATTCAAAATTACCCTGTGCCTAGACTCAAGGCATCTATAACCAGGATAGAAGAAGGTTCAGAGCAGAAATAAATAATAGTTCTATAAGAACTTGGTGTCTTCAGTTTCTCCTTCTCACTTTATTCCCATTATTGACTTATGCTTTTGGACAGGCAGGTAGAACAAGGGTAACTGGCATTTGTGGATGCAAAATCTCACATGGAAATTGCCAGTTCTCTATAATGGAGTAAATGTCTATGAATTATCAATTAAACTTCGAGCTAGGATAATACCATGCTGAGCAGCATTTTGAAAACAGCAGCCAGACTCTTAGAGGAGACAGGGACTAATTTTGAGGGTCAAGGCAGGCTATTCTGCATCTTCAAATATGTAATGTAACCAACCTTAAAGAACACGACATATAAAGTGAAAAACTGCTACATTTAAAGAAAAACTACTGGATGAATTCTGGAAATCAGCATGCATTTCTGAGGCCATGGTAGTAAGTGAGTAACTGTAATCCACATTTTATGATAGAGTCCCAGTGAATTAGCTATTTAGTACTGTATAAAAAATTACCCCAAAATTCAGTGGCTTAAAGCAATAAATACATATTATTTCTCAGGTCAGAAAGTGGGGAGCAGTTTAGCTGAGTAGTTTGGCTTAGTCTGCATAATGTTGCAGTCAAGGTTTGGCTAAAGCTGCAGTCATCTGAAGGCTTGACTGGGGCTGGTGGATCTACTTGCAAGAAAATTCATTCATATGGCTGTTGACTGGAGAACTCAGTTCCTCATCATGCAGCTGAACAAGTGATGAGAGAAAGAAAGGGATCAGAGCTGCAATGTCTTCCATAACCTGTTCCTGAGATTGATATACTATCACTTCTGCTGTTTCAGTTGATCATAGTGATGTCTAGGCCAATTCTGATAAAATGTGGGAGAGGACTGTACAAGAGTTAATTACTGGAGGTTGAGAGACATTGGGGATCCTTGTGGAGACTGGTTATCATATCCTCCTAGAAAGCAAAACATTTTCATTATTTGCTCCCCCAGTACTGACAGTGCTTTGCTTTTTCTTTCTCTTAAATCAACCTTTTTCTCCCTGTTTCTATATTTCTATCTCACATAAAATAGAGGGACCATCATATTTTCCATATTTCCTACTGCTATAAGAATATTGTAGTAAAATAGGATTTTCTTCTTTTGAAAACATGATATTCCTAGACAAGAATTTTAGGGCTTTTGTTCCATATTGTGAGCAAAATATTCAAAGATATGATACTGAAGACATTGTGGATATATGAAGGCATGGTTACAATGAAAGGATGAAAAATAATTTTCTTCTTTCTCTTCCAACTCATACATTAATGTCATAAAATGATAAAATGTATCTTCCTACAATTCAATAGTCTTAAATGTCTAGTAGGATTGTCTGGGGTTTCTTCCCTCATACTAAAAATTGTTGAAATACCTCTTTTTGTAATGATTGAGGCAGAATTTGCAGACATATATTTTTATAAGCCCAGCTTTCAAGTATAAACTTTGACAAATGTAGACAAATGTACACACCCAAATAATCCATATTCCAATCAAGATATAGAATATCAATTTTCCCCAGGCAATCAGATCTAATTTATTTTTTTCAGATCTAATTTCTATCACCAACGTTTTAGTTTTGCCTTTTCAAGAACTTATAACTGTAATAATACACTATTGTATTTAATTTCTGTCACTCAACATAACGTTGTTGAGACCAGGTATATGGTATAAACTATTGTATATGTCAATAGTTTATTCCTTTTATATTTTTTAGTTGAGTTCTATTGCATGAATATGCTACAATTTTCCCACTTATTTTCCTGCTGATGGGCATTTGGGATGTTTCTAGGTTTGGGCTATTATGAATAAAGTTGCCAAAGACATTCACTTTAAAGTCTATTGTGGACACATTTCATTTATTTTATAATTTTATTTTCATTCCTTGTCATTTATTGTCAAAAAAATGACATGATCTAGGATCATATAATTTTTGTTACTTGTGTATTATTTGTTTGTTTCCAATTTTGTTTTTGCTTTATTCTGTTAATATAGTGAATTAAACTGTATTTTTTCATTATGTATTACAGTTTTTATTTATTATTGGCTTTGACATACTACTGTTTTAATTAGATTTTTCATCTGTGCAACCCATTCTGTGGGTTGTCTTTTCATTCTCTTGTTGTGTCTTTTGATGTATTAAAATAGTCTAATTTATGTAATTGTTCTCAAGGAAGATGAGGGTTGTTCCCTGTGCTGTTGATATGATATTGAAGAAACCACTGCCAAATCCAAGTTCATGAAGATTTTATCTTCTTTTCTTTCAATAGTTTCATGGTTTTAACTCTTAAATTTAGGTTTTTGGTACACTTTGAATTAATTTTTGTAAATGGTGTATGGTAGAGGTCCAACTTCATTCTTTTGCTAATGGATGTCGGATTTTCACAACACGCTTTGTTAAAAAGACTATTCTTTTTACATTGAATGGTCTGGGCAACCTTATTGAAAATTATTTTGCCATATATGTGAGAGGTTACTCCTGGACTCTGTTCTTTTTTATTACTCTATATGTTTATCCTTATGCCAATATCACTCTGTTTTGATTACTATGGCTCTGTGGTAAGATTTCAAATTATGAAGTGTGAATCCACCATCTTTGTGAGTTTTTTTATATTAAAAATTGTATTTATTTAGAAATTTAAGGCTGTGTAAGATATGTTTTTAAACTCTACAGTGTCTTTTTGCCGTTAACACACTACCAAATGTGTCTTTAAAGATCTCTGTCCTGGTGATATTTTAGTAGTCACTAACCTTGTCTGGTACAGTATGGGGGTTGTAAATTGGCATGGAAATTTAAGCCAGGTTCTTGTTGGTACACAGCACAAATTAATTATATATGAGATAGTCGTTTCCATCGTCAGTTGTCTCTGATGCAACTTATATTAAATAATTGTTCTGTTAACTGAATGCCTCTCTGTATCCTCTTCCTTCTTTTTCTTGCTTTATACAGCCTTGATGACTTCCTTTTTTGCTGCATCAGGCTTTCCTTTAGCTTGCTATGCAACAATATCCTTTTCGTATTTTCCCTTAGCAGTTAGCAGTTAACAGCTTAGCAGTTCCTTTTATAAGACTGCTTGTCATCTGCAGCAGTGCTGTTCCACATCTCTCACAGTTTCTTTGCATCATCACCAATGAATAGATCAGGATGTCCTTTGATATTTAAGTGATACTCAGAAAAAAAAAAAAAAAAAAAACAGGAAAAAGGCTGAGGGGGGGTCTCTTGACTGCATTGGGATCCTTGAACTTCCTTTTTGTTTCTCCTTTAGAGGAGATATAAGTTTTAATTTCTCTTTCATAATGGGGCTTATCTGCCTTTGCCATGTCTTCAAATTTTCCTTTCTCTTTAGCAGACATGATCTTCCACTTCTCTGAGCACTTCTTTAAAAACTCTGAGAAGTTGACTGAAGTATCTAGGTGCTTCTTGTGCTCCTCCTGGCAAGTTTGGACAAAGAATGTGTATGATGACATTTTCCTCTCAGCTTCTTAGGATCTCCTCTGCACGTGTTTAATTATTGTCTCAGTGAGGAATAGAACTGCCCAGTGCCATCTGGCTCTCACTTGCCCTGGAACTGTCTCTCTGGAGCTCATTGCACTGCAATGTTTGTGAGAGTGGGAGCCAGACACAGTATCTTTGTTATTTTTTTTTTCAAGATTGTTTTAGTTACTTGGTATTTCTTGAAATCACATAAACCTTAAGATGGCAATGATTTTTTTCTTTTCATACTTTAAAAATATTATTCCTCTCATATCTGGTTTACACCATTTTAAGTAAGAAATCTGCTTCCATTTTTATATTCATTCCACTTTATATAATGTTACTTTTTTCTCTGGCTTCTAAGATTTTTTTTTTTTTTTGTCATTGGTTTTGAGAAATTTGATTTTGATGTGATTTGGTTTAGTTTTCTTTGTTTTTAGTATTGGTAGAGATACAAATCTTTGGATTTGTTTTGCATCAAATTTGAGAAAAATTTGGGACATTATTTCTTCAAATCAGACATTCTGGACCATTTGAATTATATCACAGCTCACTGATGCATTCTTTATTTTTTTCCCCAGCTTCCTATCTTCTCAGTATCTCATTTTGGATTGATTCTGTCTTTGAACTCACTAATCTTTTCTTCTGCAATGCCTAACCTGCAGCTAATCCTATCTAGTATAGTTTTCATGACAAACATTTTAGTTATCCTGTCTAGAATTTTGATTTGAGTCTTTTAACATATACTTTCCATGTTTCTACTTAACATGGTCAATCTTTCCTCTAGCTTGTTGAACATATGAAATATAGTTATATTTGTTTTTAATGTATCTACTAATTCTCTCATCTATGTCATTTCTGGTTATACTTGTCTACTGATTGAATTTTCTATTTCTGGGTCATATTTTCTTGTTTCTTTGCATGGCTGGTAACTTTCAATTGGATGTCAAACACTGGGAATTTCCCTTATTAGATGATACATATTTCTGCATTCCATAAGTAGTTTTGAGGTTTGTTCTAAAACACAGTTTCTTGGTATGATTTGATCCTTTTGGGTATTGTTTTAGGATTGTTAGGCAGAATCTAAAACTATTTTTAGTGTAGAGCTAAATTCTCCCCACTACTAAAGTGAAATTGTCCTCAGTACTCTACCTGATGTCTTGAGTTGTGAGGTTTTTCACTTTGACTGTTGGAAACTAGGACTATTCTGGACCTTGTGTGGATTTCATTGACTGTTCCCCCAATTCTTCCCAGGTGATTCCTTCTCCAGCCTTGGGTAGTTTCATCTATATACATTGTTCAGTGCTCACACGGAGACTTAAGGGGAGCACTCTATAGATCTCTGTGATATTCTTTCCCTTTGTTTGTACAGTTGTTTCTTCTCTGGCACTTTGCAAACCCTAGCCACTTTGGTTTCCCTGAATTCCTAAATTGATCTACAAGTCAGAAAGAAAGGTAGATTCTTCTGGGGTTCCTGGAAACTCTCTAGGAAGTCAGCTGGGACAATTGTAGGGCCTACCTCACTTGTTTTCTATCTCTCAGTTATCATTGTCCTTTGATGTCTGATGCCCAATGTCTCAATAATCATTGTTTCATATATTTTGTTCAGTTTTGTTGTTGTTGTTTGAACCCCTGTTACTCTTTCTTGATCCAAAGCAGAAGTTTTATGTTTAAGTTTTGTTTGAGATTTCACTGAACTCATAGAATAATTTTGTGACCATTTATATCTCTTTTAATAATAAGTATTTTAAACATAAATTTTGAACTTAAACATACTGAAGTTTTGAGCCTTTTTCTTAGTATTTATTCAAGTGCAAGTGAAATAATTGTATATTTAGCAACTACAAAAAATTCCACAGTTAAATTATTGGCATTAATGAGTTTATTATTTATTTTTTAGTGAGTTTACCAAAATATATAAGAATACTATTCCTAAGTATTTTATGATGCTGATGATAATGTGAATTACATACCTTTTTAAATTGTATGTTCTGTATATTTTGGTTCTAAAGAAAAGCATAGGTTTTTAAATATATTCTTATATCTAATAATGTTGGTATGATATTATATGCATGTTATATGATCTGTTACTTTTCTGACCTTTTCTTCAATTATTGTACTCCTGGCTCCTTTACACCAGTCAAATCAGCCTCTTTCCATTCCTTAAAAACAGCAGGCATGTTCCTGTCTTACAGACTTTGTTGTAGTTGTTTCCTCTGACTGGAAATTTCTTCTTCCAGAAATCCACTTAGATAACTCCCTTACCTCTCCTATTCTTACTCAAGTATTATCTTCTCTCAAAGCCCTGTCCAGGTTGACCCACTCAAATTGAACCCCATTCTCTCTTGCAGCTGTCAATAGTCCCCACCTATTGCTAATATTTTCTTTTCCCTCAGTAGTTGTCACTTTCTAATGTGCTGTATTCCTGAGTGGTATAGTAATTTCACTAATGGTCCAAATTCTTCACCTTTCTCAATATGCATGCTCAGAAAAACTTATTCTCAAAACGGTTACATCATAGAGATGGAGAACAGTTTATCTATTACCAGGAGTTAGGAGCTGGGAAAAGAATGAACATGGAAATATAGTATGGCTTTAAAGGGGTAGCATGAGGGAAACCATTGTAGTGATGCAAAAGCTCTGTGTTGTGATTGAGCTGTTGGTTATATGAATTCACACGCGTGATAAAATTGCATGGAACTACACACACGAATACAAGTGCAGGTGAAACTGGTGAAATCTGAATAAGATGTGAGGGGTGGTATCCATGGTAATTCCCTGGTTTTTACATTGTAGTATAATAAATTCAAACATCAATGGTGGGGATATAAAATGGTGCAACCAGTTGGAAGTCAATTTGCCAATGTCTTACAAATTTAAGCTTTTTTCTCTGCTGTGAGGTAATAATTTCACTCATGATATTTACCCAAGCAAAATATAAACAAATACCCACAAAAGAGCTGTACAACAGTGTTAGGGCAGAATTACTTATAAAGGCCAAACACTAGCAATAACATAAATGTCATTAGGTAAATGGATAAACATTTGTCATATATTCGCATAATGAAATAATACCAATAAAAGAAACAATTTTCTGGTAGATTTAAAATTAAACAGTTATGGTGAATGAAACCAAAACAATATTTGCTTCAGGGTAGAGGAGTGAACTGGAAAGGGGCATAAGGAAGCTATCTGGAATGATAAAAATTCTCTTCCTTTTTGGGTTTGTAGAAACAGAGTTCTATATATCAGCCAAAACTAAAAAATCTAAGAATGTTATTTTAGATGTAACCTAAATCAATGAAATTACAATATCTAACTTGTTATATTTTTTATTAGAATCTTCCTACATCTTCAATTAAATAATATCTACTAAATTTATAAATACAGAGTAAATATTAATAAAACCCGTTACAGCGATCCTGGTTTTATAAATTTTGCATTATTTCAAATGTAGTCATATATGTTGATTTTAATATTTGACACATAGAAGTTCAGAACTGTGTTCATTCCTAGTGAATTGAATTCTTAATATGGCCAACTTCCCAAAGGGTGTTGCCTGTGTTCTCCTCTAAGGATTTTGGTGGATTCTTGTCTCATATTTAGGTATTTCATCCATTTTGAGTTTATCCTTGTGTATGGTGTAAGAGAATGGTCCAGTTTCATTCTTCTGCATCTGGGTGTCCAATTTTCCCAGCACCATTTATTGAAGAGATTGTCCTTTTTCCAGTGGATAGTCTTTCCTGCTTTGTGGAATAGTGACTGACCATAGAGTTGAGGGCCCATTTCTGGGTTCTCTATTTTGTCCCATTGATGTATGGGTCTGTTTTTGTGCCAGTACCACACTCTCTTGATGACCACAGTTTCGTAGTATAACCTGAAATCTGGCATTGTGATGCCTCTGGCCCTGGTTTTCTTTTTCAATATTCCCCTAGCTATTCGGGGCCTTTTCTTATTCCACACAAATCTTAAGATGATTTGTTCCAACTCTCTGAAGAAAATCCATGGTATTTTCATAGGGATTCATTGAACGTGTACATTGCCCTGGGTAGCATAGACATTTTTACTATATTAATTCTTCCAATCCATGAGCATGGAATATTTGTCCATCTCTTTGTGTCTTCCTCAATTTGTTTCAGAAGTCTTCTGTAGTTTTTAGGGTATAGATCCTTTACCTCTTTGGTTAGGTTTATTCCTAGGTATCTTATGCTTCTGGGTGCAATTGTAAATGGGATTGACTCCTTAACTTCTCTTTCTTCAGTCTCATTGTTAGTGTATAGAAATGCCACTGATTTCTGGGCATTTATTTTGTATCCTGCCACACTGACAAATTGCTGTATGAGTTCTAGCAATCTTGGGGTGGAGGCTTTTGGGTTTTCTATGTAGAGTATCATGTCTTCGGTGAAGAGGGAGAGTTTGACTTCTTTGCCAATTTGAATGCCTTTTATTTCTTTTGTTGCCTGATTGCTGAGGCTAGGACTTCTAGCACCATGTTGAATAGCAGTGGTGAGAGCGGACATCCCTGTCTTGTTCCTGATCTTAGGGGAAAGGCTCCAGTGTTTCCCCATTGAGAATGGTATTTGCTGTGGGCTTTTCATAGATGGCTTTTAAGATGCTGAGGAATGTTCCCTCTATCCCTACACTCTGAAGAGTGTTGATCAGGAATGGATGCTGTATTTTGTCAAATGCTTCCTCTGCATCTAATGAGAGGATCATATGGTTTTGTTTTCTTTTGTTGATGTGATCAATCACATTGATTGTTTTATGAGTGTTGAACCAGCCTTGTTCAAGGGGTTGAACAAGCCCCCTTGTTGAACCAGGGGATAAATCCCACTTGGTCATGGGGAATAATCTTCTTAGTGTATTGTTGGATCCCATTGGCTAGGATCTCGTTGAGAATTTTTGCATCTGTGTTCATCAGGGATATTGGTCTATAATTCTCCTTTTTGGTGAGGTCTTTGTCTGGTTTTGGAAATAAGGTGATGCTGGCCTCATAGAATGAGTTTGGATGTATTCTGTCCCTTTCTAACTTTCAGAACAGCTTTAGTAGATTAGGTATTGTTTCTTCTTTAAACATTTGCTAGAATTCCTCTGGGAAGCCATTTGGCTCTGGACTCTTGTGTCTTGGGAGGTTTTTGATGACTGCTTCAATTTCCCCCCTGGTTATCAGCCTGTTCAGGTTTTCTATTTCTTCCTGTTCCGGTTTTGGTAATTTGTGGTTTTCCAGAAGTGCATTCATTTCTTCTAGATTGCCTAATTTATTGGCATATAGGTATTCATAATACATTTTTAAAACCATTTTCATTTCCTTGGTACTGGTTGTGATCTCCCTTTTTCATTCATGATTTTATTAATTAACGTTTTCTCTTTTGCTTTTAATAAGGCTGGCTAGTGGTTTAATCTATCTTATTAATTCTTTCAAAGAACCAACTCCTGGTTTTGTTGATCTGTTCTACAGTTCTTCTGGTCTCTATTTCATTGAGTTCTACTCGAATCTTTATTAACTCTCTTCTGCTGGGTGTAGGTTTTATTTGCTGTTCTTTCTCCAGTTCCTTTAGGTGCAAGGTTAGCTTGTGTACAACTTCCTAGATACATCTATGAAGGCAAGGGAAACAAAAGCAAAAATGAACTATTAGAACTTAAGGTAAAAAGCTTCTGCACAGCAAAAGAAACAGTCCACAAAACTAAAAGACAACCTACAGAATGGGAGAAGATATTTGCAAATGACCTATCAGATAATGGGCTAGTATCCAAGATCTAAAAAGAACTTATGAAACTCAACACCAAAGAAACAAACAATCCAATCATGAAATGGGCAAAAGACATGAACAGAAATCTCACAGAGGAAGACATAGACATGGCCAACAAGCACATGAGAAAATGCTCCACATCCCTTGCCATCAGGGAAATACAAATCAAAACCACGAGATACCACCTCACACCAGTGAGAATGGGGAAAATTAACAAGACGGGAAACCACAAATGTTGAAGAGGATGTGGAGAAGGGAACCCTCTTGCACTGTTGGTGGGAATGTGACCTGCTATAGCTACTCTAGAAAACTGTGTGGAGGTTCCTCAAAGAGTTAAAAATAGAGTTAAAATAGAACAGAGTTCTAATTCTAAACAGAGTTCTAATAAAAAAAGAGTTAAAAATAGAACAGTTGTACTGCTGGGGATTTACCCCAAAGATACAGATGCAGTGAAATTCTGGGACACCTGCACCCCGATGTTTATAGCAGCAATGTCTAGCCAAACTGTGGAAGGAGCTTCAGTGTCCATCGAAAGATGAATGGATAAAGAAGATGTGGTCTATGTATACAATGGAATATTACTTAGCCATTAGAAATGTCACATACCCACCACTTGCTTCAAAATGGATGGATCTGGAGGGTATTATGCTGAGTGAAGTAAGTCAATCGGAGAAGCACAAACATTACCTTAAGTTCCAATAGTTCATTTTTGCTTTTGTTTCCCTTGCCTTCATAGATGTATCTAGGAAGTTGTACACAAGCTAACCTTGCACCTAAAGGAACTGGAGAAAAAACAGCAAATAAAACCTACACCCAGCAGAAGAGAGTTAATAAAGATTCGAGTAGAACTCAATGAAATAGAGACTAGAAGAACTGTAGAACAGATCAACAAAACCAGGAGTTGGTTCTTTGAAAGAATTAATAAGATAGATTAAATGTTTGTGCTTCTCATTCTTTTGGAGAATATAAAAAATAGTGAAAGGGAATAAAGGGGAAAGGAGAGAAAATGAGTGGGAAATATCAATGAGGGTGACAGGACATGAGAGACTCGTAACTCTGGGAAATGAACAAGGGGTGGTGGAAAGGAGGTGTGCGGGGGACTGGGGTGACTGGATGACAGGCACTGAGGGGGGTACTTGACAGGATGAGCACTGGGTGTTATGCTATATGTTGGCAAGTCAAACTCCAATAAAAAATACACACACACAAAAATTCTTAATATGTCTTGTGTCTACTTATTTTTCAAAATGGCTTTGCCTTAATGATTAATTTGTTCCATTTACTTAATAAAGTTACAAATGCTTTACTTTGGTATGTAATATAACCCTTTATAACTCTTCATATAACCCTTTTTTAAAACTCAAAAATAAGGTGAGAGATATTAAGAAGACCTAAATGCATGGATAAATATATTAAGATCATGATTTGCAAGATTCAAGATTTTTTTTTCAAGATTTTTTTAAAAAAAGATTTTATTTATTTATTTATGGGAGACACATACACACACACACACACACACACACACACACACACAGAGGCAGAGACATAGGCAGAGGGAGAAGCAGGCTCCCAGCGGGGAGCCTGATGTGGGACTCTATCCTGGATCCTAGGATCATGCCCTGAGCCAAAGGCAGACACTCAACCACTGAGCCACCCAGGTATCCCAGTATTAAGATATTTTAAATGTCAATAAAGCCCCCCAATGATCTATAGTTTTTGTTGCAATTTCATGTATAGTACAAAAATTTACAATACTCCAACTGTGAAATTTTGGGGAATGCAAAGCATCTAGAATATCTAAAATAAATTAAAAAGAAACAAAGACATCCAAATTAATTACTTATAATAAAGCTATAGTAATCTGGAAATTGTGGCACTAATGTAAGAATCAGCAAACATATATATTTAATTGAAATTGTCACTCACATATATAATTATTTGAATTTTGACAAAGAAGCCAAAGCATTCCAGAGGAAAAAAAAATCTTTTCAATAAAATGTTCCCCCCAAATTTGGATAGATATCTGTATTTTAAAAAATAAGAGTCCTCATCTCTGCTTCATATCATAGTCAACAATACTTTTAAAAATCAGAGTCATAAGAATAAAAGCAATTATAAATCCAAGCATAAATGCTTAAGGCATAACATTTTTAGAGTATATATAAGTACATATCTTTCTTCATAACTTAAAATAGGCAAACACATTCTAACAATTTCCAGATATAAAATCACAGAAGATAAAATGATAAATTAAACTTAATAAAAATTTAAACCTCTTGCACATCAAAAGACACAAAATAAAATAAGTATGCAAACCACAGATTGAGAGAAAAGAGTTTCAAAATATATAACTGATAAAATACTTATATCCAAAGATAAAGATTTCTACAGCATACACAATTTAAAAACAGATGACTTGATAAAAATCGGCTGAGTTTTAAAAAGATATTTCAAAAAATAAGATATCCAAATTGCCAACATGTACAAAAAGTCATGTTCAACTTTATTAGTCATCTAAGAAATGTTAATTCAAAGCAGAATACAATCACCAGAAAGAATAAAATTGGCAAAAAGAAAAAAAAAGTCTAACAAGATCTTGTATATTTTGGAGGGAGTCTGAAATGGAACTTTGGAAAACTGGCTCTTTGGAATAAGATATAGGAGTTTTTTTTTTTAAATTATATCCATAAACCTGAAGTCTAACCCAGCAATTCCATTCCTTGGTTATTCTCAAAGTAAACTTTTTAAAAATCTACAAAATGACATGAGAGTTGATTATGTGCATCATTTATGTGCTTTCAGAGATAACACAATTGGTAGCTTGAAGCTGACCATGGTGAAAGTATTTGTGTCACAGAAATCAGTAGATACTACAAAGCAGAGCTGGTTTTCCTCACGAAGTCATCATATGTAAATTTGGCATCAAAAGAAAAAAATTGTATACAATGGAATATTACTCAGCCATTAGAAAAGACAAATACCCACCATGTGCTTCGAGGTGGATGGAACTGGAGGGTATTGTGCTGAGTGAAATAAGTCAATCAGAGAAGGACAAACATTATATGGTCTCATTCATTTGGGGAATATAAAAAATAGTGAAAGGGAATAAAGGAGAAAGGAGAAAAAATGAGTGGGAAATATCAGGGAGGGAGACAAAACATGAGAAACACCTAACTCTGGGAAACGAACTAGGGGTGGTGGAAGGGGAGGTGGGAGGGGTGTGGGGGTGAATGGGTGACGGGCACTGAGGGGGCACTTGATGGGATGAGCACTGGGTGTTATTCTATATGTTGGCAAATCGAACACCAATAAAAAATAAATTTATTAAAAAAAGAAAAAAATTGAAAACAAATCAATAATTATAGTTAATTATATGAGTACTGAAGTTTTTTATTAGTGATGTCAAACTGAATGGATTGATAAATGGATGGATAGAAGGATGCAGAGTTAATAAACAAATGGAGTAAAATGTTAACGATAGAAATTAGATTGTTAGTATATAGATATTTACTGCAAAATTCTTGATCTTTGCCAGATTTACAATCTTTTAATTAAATATGTTTTGGGGGATGCCAGGGTGGCTTGGTGGTTGAGCATCTACTTTCAGCTCAGGGTGTGATCCCAAGGTCCCAGTATCGAGTCCCACATCCGGTTCCCTGCATGGAGCCTGCTTCTCCCTCTGCCTCTGTCTCTGCCTCTCTCTCTCTGTCTCTCATGAATAAATAAATAAAATATTTTAAAAATATGTTTTGGGGAAATATAACAATGCAGAGTTACTACAAAATTAATAAAGATAAAAACTTTTCTTAAAAAGGAAAAGTATGGCTGTGCAGGGAGTGTTTGTGTTGGAAATATGTTTCCATGCCTTGTTCCCCAATTTAGAGATAGTTAAGATTTTGAATACTATGTCACTCATCTTGTGGTACTTTGTTATAGGAGTCCTGAGAAAATTGTAGAGCCATGTCTTTCTGGACATGAGGGGGCGAAGAGAGTATGGTTTGCTCTGCAACCTCAATTCTTTGATGACTAGAAGAAAAAGTAATTGGTTGTTCAACTTTTCTTGTAGTGATAATTTACAGTTATTTACATATGGGATTAAATTGGAAAGTGTACAATTTTGGTCATTTACTATTACTTCTTATTAACACAAATCAAACTTTCTTAGAGAAGTACTAATTCTAAAAAAAAAAAAAAAGTACTAATTCTAGACCTGGAGAAGGCAATGTATAAAGTTTGAGGAATGGGATGTACATAGTCTTTTTTTTTTTTTAGATTTTATTTATTTATTCATGAGGGACACAGAGAGAGAGAGAGAGGCAGAGACACAGGCAGAGGGAGAAGCAGGCTCCATGCAGGGAGCTCGACCTGGGACTCCATCCCAGGTCCCCAGGATCAGGCGCTGAGCTGAAGGCGGTGCTAAACCTCTGAGCCACCCGGGCTGCCCTTATATAGTCTTTCAAAAGCTCCCATATGGCTCTGAGAATCTGCACAGCTATGTTGTAGGCTCAGCTAGAGACTCTGTATAGCTGTGTGTATGCTCAGAAAAGACCTGAAAACAATCTTGATCTTTCACTTATTGCTGACCCTGATGCAAGCAGAAAGTGAAAACAAGGCGTGCTGTAAACTGCCTGCCTGAGCACTTAATGTACATGTACAGCCTCAATATACACATACAGCTCCTTGTCAAAGACTGGGATTTCTTTTTGGTGCCAAAAATGTTCTCTGTTCAATCATTAGCTAATGACCAAGCAAGATGAATGAGATTTCAATGGCTACAGCAAACAAACAAAAATGTAAATTTGAGGAATTAGGCTTTAAAAAAAGTCTTTAAATAAACATACAAGCAACAATATTTCTAGAGTTGAAACATCACACTATTTCAAATATCTAGTTTTTTTTCTTTTTAAAAAAATTTGTTGAAATTCAATTTACCAGCATATAACACCCAGTGTTCATCTCATCATGTGCCCTCCCTAATGCCCATCACCTAGTTACCCCATCCCCCCACCCACCTCCCTTTCTGCAACCCTTTGTTTCCAAGAGTTAGGAGTCTCTCATGGTTTGTCTTCCTCTCTAATTTTTTGCACTTAGTTTCCCCGTTCTCTTATTGTCCCCTTCACTAGAAATGTCTAGTTTTCAACAAAAGAGTCATGAAGCAAGCAATGAAGCAGAAAGCATTGTTAATACATAGGCGAAAAAATAAATAGCAATTGTTCCTGAGGAAGTCCAGATATTGTACTTGGCAGATAAAAACCTTATTTTTTTCCTTTAGAATTATTTTATTAAATCATAAATGTGCAACAGCTTCTTAACTCTACACATGTATTCACTTTTTTAAAAAAGGAAAAATATTGTATCTTATTACACCATGATTCTGGCTAATAGCTTTTCAAACTTTAAGAAAAACCTTAAAAAAGGTTTTACATACATACAAAAACCAATCAATATAATACACAATATTAAGAGAATGATGAGAAAAAACACATTATCACCTCAAAGGATGTAAAAAAAAAATGACAAAATCCAATGTCTTTTCCTAATTAAAAAACAAAACACTTAACACACTAGAAGGGAATGTTTTCAACTAATGAAGGCCATTTATGAAAATAATATCATAATAAATAATGAAAATATCTAATCTTTCCTCTAAGTTCAGGAACAAAAAGGATATCCACACTTACCACTTCTATTCAACAAGCACTGGAGATCTATACAGAGACCAAAAAAAAAAAAAAAAAAATCTGTGCATGTATTCAAATGACTAAATGAACAATTGCAACTAAAATGTTTTATGAGTCTATAAAGTCCAAAGTCCAGAGTACCCTTGCTTCTGGAATAAGTCCATATTCCACCTAGCTACAGAGAGCAGTGTTAAGATACCTTCATGCTACTGGTGCATGTGACTGAGCTTCTGTCTAATCCAGGATTTTGCCCTGGATGGTAAAATCACTCATTTCTGTGCTTGTATAAGGAACACAAAGACATTTCAGAATCCTGCCAACACAGCTCAGAATAGAGTTGGGAATTTCCTTTAGATTACAATTGAACGACCTGAAAAGAACTCCTTCCTGAAATGGTGACTCAGCAAATAGGTCAAGATACAAATTTATGTATGAATAATAAGACACAAAATAGTAAGTTTTACTTGTTTACTGCTATTATTATTTGTGTGTGTGTGTGTGTGTGTGTGTGTGTGTGTGTGTGTAAGTCCACATGTCTAATGTTCCTAGGAAAAGTATTTGAGCCACAGAGATAGAGCAGACACCAGGGTGCAATGGCTAAGAGTTGAATCTATTATTCTCTCAGGTCTGGTCAACCTGACATCTCATTTCTTCTTACTCCATAATTACAAATGGTCCCAAAGTTCTCAGTTTGATAACCTCTCTCATTAGATATTTCTTTCCAATAAGAAGAAAGATTCTTTTTTTTCATTTTCACCCATGCATTCTAATTTTGGAGAATCTCTGTGTCCCTATATTTTTCTCTTCTATCAGTAATGCTCCCAGGTGAGATGCTTTCTATGTAGTTTAAATTTTGCTGTACTCTCTAACCTCACAATTCCAACTCCTAGCTCACTTCAATCCATCCTTTTCTATATGTCATTAGAATGTCATTTATTTCAAAAATATGTCCAAGAATTAGCATTTAATATATGTGATATTTACATTCTAAAGTTGAAAAAGATGACACAATATGATTAAAAGCTGATACTCTCATACTGGCCACTCTGTGTAATAATGAAATAAAAGCTTTTTTAAAGGAACATATTGCTGTAGAATTCTAAAAGGCTATTAATATTCATAGTGAATGAATTTTAATGTGCACCAACTAGGGGTTTTAGGACTAGAGTAGGATCCAACCTATACTGATTATAATTCTGATTCATAGTAAGTACTTTAAAAATTGATATTTACTAAGACTGTCAATAAGTTAGTAACTTTTTATGGTTGGGAAAATAATCAAGGACTGTCCAGATACAAAATGGAAATTGTTCACCAGTGGAGTATCATTCAAGTTATTACTTGCATAAGATTTATATTATACTCTAAAAATGCTTCATGCAAGAATACGGCATTGGACTACTTTGATGTTTACTTTCAATTTTTGTTTGCTTTGTAATATTTAAAAAAAGTGTTTCCCTTTTCCACAATAAGCTGTGTGAAACATAGTTGTGTACAATTTCTCCTATGTTTTCTTGTTTTATATACAAGACCATGTCTTACACAGAGGCATTTTTGCTACTATTGACTAACCTATTTAGAATTTTAGGCAAATATAACAGAAGAGGAAATGTAGTTTGTCATATTCTTTCTCAGTAATAATCATATCACTTTTGAAATTTAAGACAATTTTTCTCATTGTCTTAATTATGATTTTATGTATGTCATATATAATCCTTTGCTTAATGTCAAAGTAATATTCAGTAGTGGAAAAATATGAGGACAAAAATAAATAACTGAGTGATGGGCACTTGATGGGATGAGCACTGGGTGATATGCTATATATGTTGGCAAATTGAACTCCAATTTAAAAAAAAAGGGAGAGAGAGAGAATGAGAGTTTGGGGGTGGGGAGATAGGAAACAATGTTTTATAGAAATACAAATCAAGTTACATTTTAGAAAAGAATGGAGTGGTAGACATACCTGCTGTAGAATATTTAAGGACATTGAAAAATTAGCAGCTGAGTTAGCAATAAGTCACTATTATTGACCTCTACGAGGGCATGTACAACAAATGGAGAATTAGTGTTACTATACATGACAGCTAAAACAAAAGCAAGTAGTCTGGTCTTCCTATTTTATAGGAAGAAGATGAGATGCAACATCAAAAGTAACACTCCAAAGAGGACAGCCGGACAAAAGCCTCCTGCTCAAATAGTACCAATGGTGATTATGTACATAAATCCAAGCCTCCTTATCAGGCATTTGGCTGAGAAAAAAAACAAAGAATTATCTCTAACAAGAAGAAAGATGAAAATATAAAACAAAAAGAAATGAGGATATAACAGAGTTGTATTATAATAGCCAGATCAATTGAGTAAGAATAACTGTATCTCAGCTATTTAAATCCTTGTATTTATCTCATTTATTTAAGTCACTTGTCCTTAAAAAAATTTAAATCATCTGAATGACATATAGGACTACATGATGATCTTCAGCAGTATTTTCTGCAAAACCTTTTTGGTAGGTAATCATCTCTTTTTCTTTTTTTAATTGAAAAATAGTAAAGACACAAAGTTAGTTTCAGATATACAATATAAAGATTCAACAATTCTATACATTTCTCAGTACTCAAGATAAGTGTGCTTTTCACTGGGTATTGTAAGTGATGAATCACTGAATTCTTCTGAAATTATATTACACTATATGTTAACTAGTTAGAATTTAAATAAAAAGTTGAAACATTAAAAAAATGTGCTCGTAACCCCTTTATCTATTTCGCCCTTTCCCCCATAAATCACCCCTGCAGCAACCACTACTGTGTTCCCTATATTTAAGAGTCTGTTTATCTATCTTTTTTCATTATTTATTCATTTGTTTTGTTTCTTAAATTCCACATATGAGTGAAATCATAACTTGTTCATATTTCTCTGACTGGTTTATTAAGCATTATACCCTGTAGGTCCACCCATGTTGTTGCAAATGACAAGATCTTGACCTTTTTATAGGTGAGTATAATCCAAGATAGCCAGATATCACGTTTTTATCCATTCATCTATCCATGGACACTTGGGTTACTTCCATATCTTGGCTATTGTAAATAATGCTGCAATAAACATAGGGGTGCATATATCTTTTCTATTACTATTTTCATTTTCCTTGGGTAAATATCCAGTAGTATAATTACTGGATATAGGGTAGTTCTGTTTTTAATCCTTTTTAAAAAGATTTTATTTATTTATTGATGAGAGACAGAGAAAGGCAGAGATGTAGGCAGAGGGAGAAGCAGTCTTCATGCAGGGAGCCCGATGTGTGATTCGATCCCAGGACTGCAGGATCATGCCCTGAGCCAAAGACAGATGGTGCAGATGCTGAGCCACCCAAGTGTCCCTATTTTTAATCTTTTGAGGAAAATCCATACGGTTTTACACAGTGGCTGCAGCAATTTAGTTCCCATCAATAGTTCACAAGGATTCTTTTTCCACATTCTTGTCAACACTTGCTATTTCTTATCATTTTGATTTTAACTATTCTGACAGGTGTAGGTGATAGCCCATTGTGGTTTTGTTTTGCATTTTCACGATAATTAGTGATTTTGAGCATCTTTAAATGTGTCTCTTGGCTATTTATGTCTTCTTTGGAAAAATGTCTGTTCAGGTCCTCTGAATATTTTTAATTGAATTTTTTTGGGGAAGGGGGGTGATGAGTTGTAGAAGTTCTTTTTTTAATTTATTTTATTTAAAATCAATTAGTTAACATATAGTATTAGTTTCAGCTGTAGAGTTCAGTAATTTATCAGTTGCATATAAGTTCTTTATATATGTTGGATATTAGTCACTTATCAGATATATCATTTGCAATGTCTTCTCCCCCTCAGTAGGTTGCCTTTTTGTTTTTAAAAAAAATTTACTAAGTTTTTAACTCTAACTCCAAGATCGTTAATATAGTGTTATATTAGTTTCAGGCGTACAAGGTAGTGATTCAACAATTGTATACTTTACCCAATGCTCATGATGATAAGTGTATTCTTAACCCCCATCACCTATTTCACTTATCCTCCCACCAATCTCCCCTTTGGCCACCCTCTGTTCTCTATAGTTAATAGTTTGTTTTTTGGTTTGTCTTCCTTTTTGTTTGTTTGTTTTGTTTCTTAAATTCCACATATGAGTGGAATCCTATGGTATTGTCTTTCTCTGACTGATTTATTTTGTTTAGCATTATGCTCTCTAGATCTATTCACATTGTTGCAAATGACAAGATTCATTCCTTTTTATGGCTGAATAATATTCCCTTGTGTGAATGTATGTATGTGTGTGTATTTGGAGAAATGTATATATATGTATATATACATAGATGTCTGTTCGTGTCTTCTGCACGCTTTTTAACTGGATTTTATTGGGAGGGTGTTTTTTTACTATGTATAATTTTTTATTGGAGTTTGATTTGCCAGCATATAGTATAATACCCAGTGCTCAACCCTTAAGTGCCCGCCTCAGTGCCCATCACCCAGTCACCCCAACGCCTTGCCCACCTCCCCTTCCACTACCCCTGTTCGTTTCCCAGAGTTAGGAGTCTCTCCGGTTTTGTCATGCTCTCTGATTTTTCCCACTCATTTTCTCTCCTTTCCCCTATAATCCCTTTCACTATTTTTTATTTTCCCCATGAGTGAAACCATATGATTGCCCTTCTCTGATTGACTTACCTCACTTAGCATAATACCCTCCAGTTCCATCCACGTTGAAGCAAATGGTGGGTATGTGTCATTTCTAATGGCTGAGGAATATTCCATTGTATACATAGACCACATTTTCCTTAACCATTCATCTTTCGATGGACACTGAGGCCATGTTAAAGTCTCCCAGTATAAGTGCATTATTATCTAAGTATGTCTTAACTTTGGTTATTAATTGATTGATATGCTTGGCAGCTCCGATATTAGGGGCATAAATATTCATGATTGTTAGGTCCTCTTGTTGGATAGTTTCTTTAAGTATGATAGAGTGTCCCTCTTCATCTCTTATTATACTCTTTGGGATAAACTTTAATTTATCTGATATGAGGATGGCTACCCCTGCTTTCTTTTGAGGACTATTTGAGTGGTAAATGGTTCTCCAACTTTCATTTTCAGGCTGGAGGTGTCCTTAGGTCTCAAATGAGTCTCTTGTAGACAGCAAATAGATGGGTCTTGCTTTTTTATCCAGTCGGAAACCCTGCGGCTTTTGATGGGGTCATTAAGCCCATTCACGTTCAGAGTTACTATTGAAAGATATGAATTTATTGTCATCATAATATCTATTCAGTCCCTGTTTTGTGGCTTATTTCTTTGGGTATCCTCTTTCTTTTACAGAGTCCCCCTTAATATTTCTTGCAGAGCTGGTTTGGAAATCACATATTCTGTCAGTTTCTGCCTATCTTGGAAGCTGTTTATCTCTCCTTCTATTCTGAATGATAGCCTTGCTGATAAAGTATTCTTGGCTGCAGGTTCTTCTCATTTAGGATCCTGAATATATCCTGCCAGCCCTTTCTGGCCTGCCAGGTCTCTGTGGAGAAGTCTGCTGTTAACCTAATACTTCTCCCCATAATTGTTAGGGATCTCTTGTCTCTTGATGCTTAAAGATATTTTCTTTATCTTTGGAATTTGCAAGTTTCACTATTAAATGTCGAGGTGTTGAATGATTTTTATTGATTTTAGGAGGGGACCTATCTCCTGGATCTGAATGCCTGTTTCCCTTCCCATGTTAGGGAAGTTCTCAGCCATGATTTGTTTAAATACACTTTCTGGTCCTCTGTCTCTTTCAGCGCCCTCTGGAACCCCAATTAAATGTAGATTTTTCCTTCTGAGGCTGTCATTTATGTCCCTTAACCTTTCCTCATGGTCTTTTAATTGTTTTTCTCTTTTTTCCTCAGCTTCCTTCCTTGCCATCAACTTGTCTTTTATGTCACTCACTCCTTCCTCTATGTCATTAACCCTCCTTGTTAGGACTTCCAGTTTGGATTGCATCTCATTTAAATGATTTTTTAATTTTGGCATGATTAGATCTAAATTCTGCAGTCATGAAGTCTCTTGAATCCTTTATGCTTTTTTCCAGAGCCACCAGTAGCTTTATAATTGCTTCTGAATTGGCTTTCTGACATCAGATTGTAATCCAAATTCTGTAACTCTGTGGCAGAGAGTACTGTTTTTGTTTCTTTCTTTTGTGGTGAGTTCTTCTTTCTAGGGAAAGAATCTGGTGCGGATTTTTAAAGTTCCCACTTCTGGGCTTTCCTGTCCCAGAGGCTTTCACCACCCAGTGTTAGCCTAGCTCCTAGTGGGGGCCCCTCCCCCACTTGATTCTTTTTTATTATTTTTTCAATCTTCCTACTTTGTTAGAAGCAAAAACCCTTCTTTCTGTAGCATTCTAGCTGTTCTCTCTTTAAAACTCAGGCCAAATTCATAGGTTTTTTCAGGATGATTTGAAAGTTTTCTAGGTAAGTTGGTGGGGACAGGTGACTTGGGGACCCTACTCTTCCACCATCTTGCCCCGCCCAGTTTATGGTCATTTTAGTTTGAAGACATCCTTTTCTCTTGTCCTCTCCATGTTTTAAGTATATGTTATTATATTTTATATCCTTTTTGTGAGTTTTTACTTATTTTTTATAGATATATGCATTTTTACTATTTTGTGTTTTCTACTTTTTTACTGTCACTTTTGGTCTCTCTTTTCCAATCAGAGTCCCCTTACCTCTTGCAGGAGTGGTTTAGTGGCCATGAACTCCTTTAGTTTTTGTTTGCCTGGGAAACTTTCTCTCTCCTTCTATTCTGAATGATACCCTTGCTGGATAGAGTATACTTGGCTACAGATTTTTCTCACTTAGCACTTTGAATATATCATGTCACTGCCTTCTGGCTTGGAAAGCTTCACCTGAAAAATCTCCTGCTAGTCTTATGGGTTTTCCTCTGTATGTTACTTCTTTTGTCTTGCTGCTTTAAAATTTTTTTCTTTATCACTATGTTTTGCCAGTTTAGTGACAATATGTGTTACTGTTGGTCTACTCTTGTCGTGTTTGACGGCAGTTCTGCCATCAAGACCCAGTTGTACCTCTTGGGTCTGGATGTCTGTTTCCTTCCCCCAGAAGAGGGAAGGTTTGAGCTATTAGTTCTTCAAATAAATGTTCTCCCTTTTCTCCCTCTTCTTGTTTTGAGACTCCTATAATATGAATGTTATTATGTTTGATGGAGTAACTGAATTCCTTAAGTCTATTCTCACTTTGCATAATTCTTTTCTCTCTTTTGTTCACCTTCATTATTTTCCATTATTTTGTCTTCTAGGTCACTAATTTGTCCCTTTGCTTCTTCCAGCATGTGTTCATTGAATCGAGTCTGTATCCAATATAATTTATTGCACTCTTCATCTCTGATCAACTCTTTTTAACCTCTTATATCTATGGTAAGAATCTCCTTTTTGTCTTGTCTTCTATTCTTTTCTCAACCCCAGTGAGTATACTTGTACCACTTTAAATTCTCCATCAGGTATGTTATTATATCTGTTTTGCTCTGGATTTCTGGCTGTGACCTTATCTTGTCCTTTCATTTGGCATAAGTTTTTCCATCTTTGAATTTTGTCTAAGCCTCTCCCTTCTCTGTGTTAGAAATTATGTCTCCTGCTCCTGAAAATTATGGCTTAATGAAGAAGAGATCACGTAGTGTCCAGGCCTAGAGCTTAGGGAATGTCTCTTATATGTGCTTTGTGTGCTCTGTTATTGTGTTTTGGCTGACTATCCTTCAGGCCTGCCATCTACAGAGGCTCTGCTTGCCTTCTGTGGGCAGTGCTTTGTCTCTGGCCTGAATGTGGCAAGTTTTAAGTAAGTGTGCTCTGGTCTGCTTATAACGGGATGATTGACACCACTTCCACCAGAATGGAGGCCTACAAAACTCTCTGGTTGGGAAATGTGATGTAGGTGGTAGTTTGTGCTGGTCTTCTAGGGCAGGGGCCACTACACTGAGACCGAGGCAAGCTTGACTGAGAAAGGCAGTCCTGCCAGAGTGCGAGGAGATAGGCTTTAATGAGCAAGTTAAGTAGATGTGTCAGCACTGTGCTGCTTCCCAAGGTGGATTTGTGTTTATGCTGAGGGGCAGGGGAGAGACATGGTGACAGCCAGTTTCTTTGTTCCCAGAGATTGTCTCTGTGAATGCTGCCTCTCAGAGATATGCTTCAAAAAGAGTGAATAATCTCCCCACTGTGTGCCCCAGGTGTTTTTCAGATCTCTTTTTACACACTCTCTGTCCCCCAGGTTGTTTGCCTGTCTTCTTTCCAGAAGCAGGGCAGTGCCTTCAGGTCTCTATCTCACCCAAGCCTGCTGAACTTTAAAATTCCAGTCCCACTGATTGTAAGAACTCATGAAATTTAGCCTCTTTCATTTCCCAAGCTGATGGAGTTGGAGAAACATTCTCCTTGTGCATTCCACTGTGTGTTCCTTTCTTCCTTGCCTTTCTCTTGACCACAGCTCTCTCTGATTTCCACAGCACCTGCTATTCATTTCTCCCATAAACCGTATCTCTGCACCTGCTACTTTTTTAGGGTGTTCTCTTCTCTCCCTTTAGTTGTGGAATTAGTTCTGTCACTCTTCATGGTGGTCTTGGGTTTTTAGGATGATTTGATAGTTATCTACTTATGTCCATGGGATGAGATGAGCCTATCGTCCTATTCTGCTGCCATTTTCCCTCCTAACATCTTCTATTATTTTTTCAAGTCCAGTGAGTATCCTTATAATCATTGTTTTAAATTCTCCATCATGCATGTTACTTATATCTGTTTTATTTAGATCTCTGGCCTTGGTCTTATCTTGTTCTTTCATTTGGGAGAAATTCTTGTCTTCTTATTTTGCCTAAATCTCTGCCACCTTCTCTCTGTTAGAAAACCCAGTTATGTCTCCTGCTCCTGAAAATAATGGCTTATGAAGAAGAGGTCATGTAATTTCCAGGGCCTGGTGCTTTAGGAAGTGTCTCCACTTTGTGCTGCATGTGCTCTACAGTTTTGCTCTGACTGCTCTATTCTTCAAGCAGTGGTCTTCAGAGGCTTTCCTTGTCTGTGGCAAGTGTTTGGTCCCTGGTCTGAATATAGTGAGTTTTAACTAGGTGTATTGTGGTCTATTGGTGAAATAAGACCTGTTATCTCCTCCACCAGAGGAGGCCCTGCATACTTCTCTGGTTGGGAGAAAACATGTGGGCAAGGGTTTCTGCTGTCTTCTGGGGGAATGACATGTCATGCTGGGACTGAGGCCAGCTTGGCTGAGAAGGGAAGTTCTACTAGAGTGCAGGGTGTGGGGCTTGGTGTATGCCAGTTAGGCAGTCAGTATTGGCATTGTACTAGTTCCCACAGGTGGCCATGGGCTTCTGATAAGGGACAGGAAAGGGAAATGATGCCAGCTAGTTCCTTTGTTTTTGGAGAGGTGTCTCTGTGAACTCTCCCTCTCAGAGACACACTCTGAGGGGAGGAAATAATTTCCCTACTGTGCACCCCAGGTACTCTTCAGATCACTGTTTCCATGCTGCATCTCTATGAATTGTTTGCCTTCTTTCCAAGAGCAGCCCCAATGCCTTCAAGACCTACTGGAGCCAAGCTCCCTGACATTTAATACTTCAGGTTAGTCCCCTTTGATGGCAAGAATTCATGAAATTTAACCACTTTCGCTTTCCAAGACAATGACTATGGGAAATTTTCTCCTGGTTCATTCCTCTGTGTGTTCTCTCTCTCTCTCGCTCTCTCTCCCTCACTGTCTCTCTTTCTCTCTCTGTCACTCTCTTATTCTTCTTCATAAACAGAGCTTCCTCCCCTGCATAGAAACCAGGAATCATTTCTTCCTTAAATTATGTCTATGCACTTCCTAACTTCTTCAATGTGGTATCTTATCTACCTTTAATTGTGGAATTTTTTCTTGTCTTCAGGCCAGTTTCTGGGGTATTTAAGATTATTTGATAGTTACCAAGTTGCATTCATAAGTGGAAGCAATCCTGGGGTCCTGCTAGTCTGCCACCATTTTCTCACTCTGTTGTTTTCTTGCTATAGTGTCATTGCATAATGAATACATGTAATTAAATAAGAAAATAATCCACTCCAATATAATTTAAGATTTTTTTTCAAAGTCTACTTTTGCCTTCTTTTCTTGTTTTGGCATGACTGGTATTCCCTGGTAATAAAACAAAGACATAAAATGTAGTTGTATTGTTATAGTCAAGTGACTCAAATGATGTTATAACTCCATCACTGCACTACAAACAGTCTTGATTACAACTCCTCATCTTTGTTATTGTGGTGAAAAGCAGCTATAAGCCATACACCATGGTTGAACATAGTTGAGTTCTGTGGACACTGACATTTGAATTTCATATTATTTTTGCATCACTTTTTTCTTTTTTTCAATGACTTTACCTTGTTTTTTATTTATTTTTTCTTTAAATTCAACTTGCCAACATATAGTACATCCTTAGTTTCAGAGGTAATTTTCAATAATTCATCATTTGCATATAACACTTAGTAATCATGTCATGTGCCCTCCTTAAGGCCTGTCACCCAGTTAGCCCATCCACCCTTCAACAACCCTCCCCTTCAGTAACTCTCAGTTTGCTTCCCAGAGTTAAAAGTCTCTCATGGTTTGGCTTCCTCTATGATTTTTCCCCTTCACTTTCCCCTTCTTTCTTTGTGGTTCCTTGCATTATTTCTTGTATTTCACATATGAGTGACACCATATGATAATTGTCTTTCTGTTATTGGCTTATTTCACTTAGCATAATACCCTCCATTTCCATTCATGTCGATATAAATGGTAGGTATTCATCCTTTCTGCTGGCCAAGTAATATTCCTTTATATAAATATACCATATCTTCTTTATCCATTGATCTGTTGAAGGACATCTCAGTTCCTTCCATAGTTTGGCTATTGTGGACATTGCTATTACAAACATTGGGGTGTAGGTACTCCTTCATTTCACTACATCTGTATCTTTGAGGTAAATACTCAGTAGTGAAATTGCTGACTTGAAGGGTATCTTTATTTTTAACTTCTTGAGGAAACTATATACAGTTTTCCAGAGTAGGCTGTACCAGCTGCATTCCCACCAACAGTGTAAGAGGGTTCCCCTTCATCCACATCCTTGCCAACACTTATTGTTTCCTGTCTTGTTAATTTTAGCCATTCTGACTGGTGTAAGGTGGTATCACATCGTGGTTTTGATTTGTATTTCCCTGATTACAAGTGATGTGGAGCATTTTTTTTCACATGTCTGATTTTAAAAACTGAAATCTATCCTGAAATCACAAATCTTCCAAAAATATATATTAGACCTGATTTGGTTTCTGGACCAAAGTCTGGCTATATCATTTTTGGCTCCATAGAGTATAGTAAAGTGATGAGAAGAGCCCTGAAACTTGACAGATATTCCCTCATTTACTGTGAGGTGTTCACACTCAAGAATTTTTCAAAACTCATGGAATGAGAATTTCCCTAACCTTTGGCCTACCCTGAGATATTCAATCCCATGCTGTCTTCTGAGTGGCTGCTGTCATCTCCTGCTGTGGTGTTTAGGAGTAATGAGATCTCTTAGCTTTATCTCTGAAAATTGAAACTTGGTCACAGACCTATAGGTTAATGGAAGTATAGAATAAAACTTGTATGGTAGAAACAGCAATAAGATGGTCTGGATGTTAATAAGAAAATTCTTTGGCATTCATTTTTCAGAGTTCCACCCTGGAGTAGATACAAACTTCAATTGCCTCTTACTCCTAGAGACCTTCATCATTATTATTTCTCTGTTCATAAAGGAATATCGTGATAGTGGTAAGTTAGTAAATATGTAAAATCATGATATCTTAAGCGTTTACTACTCTAATTTTGACATGGTTTCTGAATGATGATTATAACAGAGATAAGCAAGCTCTAACCTCATTATAAAAACAGAATTGGAGGTTAGAAATGTAATAGTCTCTTTTGGTTACTCTTCACTTTTTAAAAAAGATTTTATTTATTTATTCATGACAGACAGAGAGAGAGAGAGAGAGAGAAAGAGAGGCAGAGACACAGTCAGAGGAAGAAGCAAGCTCCCATGCAGGGAACCTGATGTGGGACTCGATCCGGGTCTCCAGGATCACACCCCAGGCTGAAGGCCCTGCTAAACCACTGGGCCACCAGGGCTGACCACTTTTCACTTTTTATATTTACTTCTAAGCAACATATTTAAGAGAGATTTTGACAAACTACAATTCATCAAGTATATTATTCCCAGAATTATAAAGGTTCTGAAAACATGTCTTTAAAATTAACAGTATAAATAATATTTAACAGAGAAATCCACAGTATTTGAGTTACATGTAAAATATTTTATTATTTTGATAACTTGTCATTAAAAGAAGATTTTCTCTCTCTTCCATTATTTCAACTGTTAGGATTAGAAATAAATGGTTGAAGTTGTAAGGTGCCATATTTGACTCTATATAAAAAAGAATTTTAATAATGAGATCTTTCTTTTTATTGAGTATTTTTCCAAAGAAGTCATGAGTTCAATCCACTGATAGCATTTAATCAAAATCTTAATGGTCACATGAAGGAGTTATTTTTCTAATTAGAGAATAGTTTCTTATATTAGAGAATGGATACTAAGTTAGATAGAGGATTAAAATAGAATATATTTTATCATAAACAACGTGAAAGTATAAGAAATTCTTAATTTTCAAGCAAAATTTATGGGGAAATGTTAAGGAATTTTTACTACATTTTTTTCACAATTTTTAACATTGTTTTGTGCAAAAAAAAAAAAAAAACCTCATTAGAATAACATATTATACAGTACCTACAAATTCAAAAATCCTGAACATGTAGAAACATCCAAATAAATAAAGTGGGATTTTGTCACTATTCATAGAAGGCAATAGGAATAAATTATTATTATTGAATGAAATCCTACAAAATATATTTTATTCTGAAAACAAAAACACTGAATTAAAAAAATACTATTAAATAAAAGCAAGACAAAATAAAAAAATTTAAATAAATATAACATTGTCAACACAACAATAAAAATGGGTATTGGTACAAAACAGAAGCAAAGTTTGAACAAATATCTTTTAACATTCCTAATCATACATTGAAACACTCACTATACTATTAGAATCTGGTACAAAATATATAGTCATGCAATCTAATTTAAGAATTTCAGATACAAAATCTGTATAAGGACTAATTGCAAATATTTTACCGGAGACTATTTTTAGAACAGACAATAGGAAAGCTGCTGTTTTAATCTCATAGGTGTTAAAAGAGATAGACTGGTTTTTCTTTGTGTGACTCTTGCCCCAATAAGTCATTATAACTCTAATGGGAATATTCAGACCTATGGAATTGCAAAGATTCTGCATGGTCAGCCCCAGATGTGACACGAAGCTAGTTATATCCATGTGTTCTTATGTTAGTCCTCATAGTGCTACACATATACTGCATATGTAACCACTAAAATCCTGCAATGACATTTTTCATGAAAAGGATGTGTGCAGGACTGGCTTCATAGGTATGCAATTTATGTAGCTGTTCAGGGCTCAGTGCTGAGAATATCCTTGATATACTGTTCTTTCATTATATTGAATTTTTTATAAGTTTATCTTTGAATATCTGTTTTATAAATGAAGTCCAGTAAGACAATAGACCATGCATATGAACAGAGAAAGCAGTGAATTGATTCATAGTACATGCAAGCATTTGTGTTCCAGCAGCAGTCCACACACAGTGGGCTCAGGCTTCCAGGTAACACTATCAGTGCACCAACAGTGATTGGCCCAGTGCATTCCCAAATACCTGTGGCAGAACAGAACACCATGGGGCCAGGGAAGTGACTTGGGCTTTGAACTGGGCCCAGATATGTGACAGTGGCATTGGCAGCAGCATCAGAAGTGGCATTAGTGGCTAAAGTTGTGGGGAAGAGGAGGTTTTCATGTGTGCAGGGAAAGGGCCTGCCATGGGAAGCCAACTTGCCCATATGTCCCCAACGCCTATTCCTAAGGCATGTGCACAAATATTAACTCTCTGTTCCAAGTACTGGGAGAGGAACTGCCAGAGTTTAGTCAGTATACTTTGCCAGTAAATAATTTTAAAATAAAAGTGTACAAATGGACATTGTAATGATTCATATGTGAAAGAATTCTTCAAACGGTTTAGAGTTAGGGTTTTGAAAAACCACTAAAACAATGCACAGGAAGATTCACAGGCTTGCAAATATTAGTTAAAGTTAAAGGTTGTCACATTCAATTTATAAAATAACATGTTTATACATAGCTTTGGATGAACTAGTATTAATGAAGAAGGCCATTTTTAAAAAAGATTTTATTTATTTATTCATGAGAGACACAGAGAGAGAGGCAGAGACACAGGCAGAGGAAGAAGCAGCCTTCATGCAGGGAGCCTGACATGGGATTCGATCCCAGGACTCCAGGATCATGCCCTGGGTCGAAAGCAGGCACTAAACCACTGAGCCACCCAGGGATCCCCGAAGAAGACCATTTTTGAGTTAATTTACTGTGTAATCAAAGATCCAACTTTACAGTACATTAAAAAAACATTTTGAGTTATAAACAAATACTGAAGCTACTTTCAGTTTCTTGTATAGCATATACCAGTTACTGGAAATGTCAGAGAAACATCAAAATAACATTGTACAAATTTACCTTTAAGGGTAGAACTTCCTGATTGGCAGAGTAAGAATCTGCATAAATACACTTCTCCAAAAAAGTAAATAAAAAATATACCAAAAAAAAGGCAAGGAAAATACTGGGCTTATTGTCAAAATCAATCAACTCTAGAAATTAAACAATGTTGTGCAACAATTCACGGCTTATTTCTTTGGGAAGAACTGCTAAACTGCATAAGAACAGTACAAGTTTGTGCATTGTAACATGGCCTACTCCTGTCCCTCTCTCTCCAACTCTGTGATAGCCTTTTTTTTTTAAAGATTTTATTTATTTATTCATGACACAGAGAGAGAGAGAGAGAGAGAGAGAGAGAGGCAGAGACACAGGCAGAGGGAGAAGCAGCCTTCAAGCAGGGAGCCCGATGTGAGACTTGATCTTGGGTCTCCAGGATCACATCCCTGGCCAAAGGTGGCGCTAAGCCACTGGGTCACCAGGACTGCCCTGTGATAGCCTTTATTTTATTTATTTATTTATTTATTTATTATTTATTTATTTATGATAGCCTTTAAAACAGCAGCCTGGCAACAATGGTAGCTGTGAAACAAGCAAAGTATTGCCATATTGACCTGTCTCACAGCTCCCTGGAAAATCACCATTCACAAGATGTTGCCATTATTTGATCAGGCTTAGAACTTCCTTAATGGGAAAAACTCTATCCTCAGGGAATTTGTCAAAAATAATCAACTGCACATTTTTACATCTACCTAGAAATATGATATCAGTCAGGCAAATAGGAATCGGAACAAAGCTTTTAAAGGAAGATCTGGGCAATGAGATGTACAAAGGGGACTTTGAGAAATTCTGACTTAGAAATCTAGAAAACTGCTCGCACGTGCAGGGCTATGTTGAATGCCCAGGGAGCCTAAGAGCATTCCAATCTCTCACCTCTGGCTGATTGAAGTTGGAAGCAGAAAATGGAGACTAAACCAAAGTTGTAAACTTTCTAAGCAGACAGGCATATCCTAACACATACAGAGAACCCCTTAGCAAAAGTTGGAAATGTTTTACCTCAAGGCAATAACAAAATCTCTGATTAATCATTAGCTGACCAATAAGCTAAGTAATCAGAGACTACAGTGGCTACACACTACAGGGAAGTCAAGAATCAGGCAAATCACTAACCACATAAAGAGCAGCAACAACAATAACATGCCTTGGGGGAAGGAGAGGAATTGGATTTCTAGAGTTGACACAGTACTAGTTTTTATCCAAAAATTTGGAGACACACAAATACACAGGAAAGTATGGCCAATACATGAAAAAAAGGCAGACACTGTGCCTGGGGGACTTGGGGTGTTAAATGTTGGACTTATTAGGCAAAGATTTTTTAATTAAATTATTATAAATATATTAAAGCATGCAAGGAAATCAATTCTTTGAATTAAAGAATTTTTAAAAAGATTTTATTTATTTATTCATGAGAGACACAGAGAAAGAGAGACTTGGCAGAGGGAGAAGCAGGCTCCTTGTGGAGAACATGATGCGGAACTCAATCCCAGGACCCCAGGATCAGGACCTGAGCGAAAGGCAGATGCTCAACCACTGAGCCACCCAGGCATCCCTGTAGCTTGACTTCTAAATGCCAAGCATTTAATACCTGAGAAGTATACTCAGTTGGCTCCATAAAATACCAGAACTCTAAGGCTGTTCCTCCAGGGAAACCTGGATATACACAGATGGGAGAAATTGCATAAACACACACATGCATATCACACACATGCAAAAATGATGAAACTCAAATGAGGTATGTTGCATAGTTAACAGTATTATACCCATGTCAATTTCTTGGCTTTGATATCTTACTACAGTTATACAAGATATTTTCTATCATTAGGGGGATCTGGGTAAAGAATATACAGAGCTTTATATAAAAATGTTTAAAGAAGGGAGGGAGACTATGGTTGCTGGGCTACATCAAGTGCAATAAAAGAGATTAGAAATGAAAAGAATGAAAAAAAAAAAGAAATGAAAAGAATGAAAATTCACAGCAGATAAATAGAAACTAGAAAAAAATAAGGGCAGCCCAGTGGCTCAGCGGTTTAGCGCCGCCTTCAGTCCAGGGCGTGATCCTGGAGACCCCGGATCAAGTCCCACACAGGCTCCCTGCATGAAGCCTGCTTCTCCCTCTGCCTGTGTCTGTGCCTCTCTCTCTTTCTCATGAATAAATAAATAAAATCTTAAAAAAAAAGAAACTAGAAAAAATAGTTAAATCAAAATTTTAGAATTGAAAAATATAACATCTGAAATTTAAATATTACTGCATTAGCACAATAGGAAAATGCAAATGATAAGCAAAAAGACCAGAAGATGGAACATAAATCCACAGAATTTTCCTCGCTGAAGAACAGATAGGAAAACATAGACATAATGAACAAAAGCCTTGGAGATGTGAGATAATATGAAAAGTTCTAACACAGGAAACAGTCAACAAAACTAAAAGACAACCTAACAGACGTGGCAGATAAGAGATGATATTTGCAAATAATATATCTGATAAAGGGTTAGTGTCCAAAATATATAAAGTTCTCTATACAAAGGATATAAGGCATCCCCACATCTCTTCCAGCCTTATCTACAATAGCCAAATTATGGAAGCATCCCAAGTCTCTATCGATAGATTAATGGATAAAGAAGAAATAGGATATGTACAAAATAGAATATTATTCAGCCATAAAAAGAATGAAATCTTGCCATTTGCAACAACATGGATGGAGCTAGATAGTATAAGAGAAACACCCAATAAACAACCTGATTAAAAGATGAGAAGACATAAATGGACATTTCCCCCAAAGAAGATATACAGATGGCCAGAAGACGCATGAAAAGATGCTCAATATCACTCATTATCAGGGAAATGCAAGTCAAAATTACAATGAGATATCACCTCACACCCATCAAGTAACTAAAATTAACAACACAAGCAACAAGCCTAGAAATATTACAATCATAATTTTTGAAAACTGAAGATAAATAACTCTTGGAGGTATCTAACGTAAAACAACAAAGGAGACATTTTCAAAACCAGGTGATTTCACACCAGAAATCATAGGAACAAGAATACAATAAAGTGAAATCATTAAAATACTGAAAGAAAAGACTGTCAACCTAGTAGTCTATATATTCAGTGAAAATAGACTTCAGCAAAAAAGACAAAATAAAAACTTTAATGCATGGAAGAAAGAAAAGTCAAGAAAAGAAGAAATTAGTTACCACATTTGTCCCATGAGAAATGCTAAAGAAACTTCTACAAGCATACAGGAAATAACAGAAGGAGCAAATGAGAAGGGAAAAACATATGAACAGAAATAAGATAAAGAGATTGTGAATCCTGAAAATTAAAAATTTCTATTTTGTTTTGAAAATGTGAAATAAGGAGTTTTCTCTTCATCCATAAACAAAAGATTTAATTAATTAATGACCTGATAAGTCTTACCCTCTTTTAATTTATTTTTATGTTGTATCAGTTATTTAAAAAAATTAATTATTTAATGCATTTATTTAGAGAAAAGGGAGGAAGTCAAAGGGAAATTTATCTCCACCAAAATAGAAAATATATTATTGAAGGAAAACCTGTCCTGGATAAAAGCAATGCTCTTGGTACTTTAGAATTTTGTAAAAGCAGAATTTGCTCCTAAAAGAACTAATATTTGATCGTCTATATATCTTTATTTATGAATCACTTCACTTATTTTATCAATATTTTTCATATGATTTACAGAGAAAATAAAAAATGGTGAGTTTCAAATCTTAAATCACTTAGAAAGTGTATCATTGCAGCAAACTCAATAAAAAGAAAATAAAAAGAATAAGACAATAAAAAGAAACGGGGTTCAGTAGCTTCACATTATAGCAAATAAAATTTTCCTCCCAGTATACCAATCTCTTACCAACTCTATTGCTACACTTGCAATTTGTTTCAATTTAATATGTAACAGATTTTTCCTGTTTTGTTTTTTTCTAAACTCTCCAAATTTTTGTCTATTTTTCTTTTTCAGGAGCAAGGAGGGAAGAAACTAAGCAAAAGACAGGTAGGCATTTCATCTTCACATAAGTACAAATCATGCAGTTTAAGCAATGTTAGCTCTTGACTGATGAGAGTAGCACTAGGCATCTTGGCATTGTGTTGAACCAAGGACTTTGTCTATTAGTAAATGAATTGTGACCTTCTGTTATTTCATTTGCAGGTCACTTCTATTGATTTGATTTCTTAATTTTATTGAGATAAAATTCAAACATTAAATAACATTAAATTAAATTAACCATTTTGACAGTTCAGTGGCATTTAGTACATTTAAAATATTTTATAATTATTACTTCCATTTAGTTCCAAAAAAAATTTCATCACCCCAGGTAAACTCCATACTCTTTAAGAAGTCACTTCTCATTCTCCTACCACTCCTAGTCTCTGGCAATCACTATCTGCTTTCTATTTCTGTGAATTTCCCTTTTCTGGTAGGATCTCATATCCATGGGATTAACAAATATGTGACATTTTGTGTCTGCCTTCTTTCACTTACATAAAATTTTTGAGGCTTGTATTCATATTGTAGTACATATCAGTACTTTATTCCTTTTTACAATTGAATAAGAAAGACTTCATTGTATGGGTGTGACACATTTTGTTTATTCATTGACCTTTGGGATTTTTCTAGCTTTTGACTTTTGTGAGTAGTGCTGCTATGAATATCTTTGCACAGGTATTTGTTCAAATACCTGTTTTCAATTTAGGGGGTATAGACCCATGAATGGAATTACTGGATCATACAATATACTATGTTTAACTTTTACACAGTATGCCAAATTATTTTCCACTGTGGTAGCACTATTTTACATTACAAACAGCAATGTATTAGAGTTCCAATTTCTCCTTTACTCACCAATACTTGTTATTTTCCAATTTTTAAATTATGGCCTTACTGGTACCTATAAAGTGGTATCTCATTGTAATCTTGATGTGCACCTCCCTAATGACAAAAGAAGTTGAGCATATTTTCATTTCCTTCTTGACCATTTGTATATCCTTGAATAAATGTCTATTCAGGTCTTCTGCTCATTTTCTTTTTATTTTATTTTATTTTTATTTTTTTAATTGGAGTTCAATTTGCCAACATATAGCATAACATCCAGTGCTCATCCCACCTAGTGCCCCCTCAGTGCCCATCACCCAGTCACCCCAACCGCCCGACCACCTCCTCTTCCACTACCCCTTGTTCATTTCCCAAGTTAGGTGTCTCTCATGTTTTGTCACCCTCACTGATATTTTCACTCATTTTCTTTCCTTTCCCTTTATTCCCTTTCACTAATTTTTATATTCCACAAATGAACGAGACCATATATGTTTGTCCTTCTCCGGCTGACTTATTTCACTCAGCATAATACCCTCCAGTTCCATCCACGTCGAAGCAAATGGTGGGTATTTGTCGTTTCTAATGGCTGAGTAATATTCCATTGTATACCACATCTTCTTTATCCATTTTCTAAAAGGAGTGTTTTTCTTTTTGTCATGAAGTTGTAAAGCTTCTTTATATATTCTTGATATTGGGCCCTTAAAACATAATTTGCAAATATTTTCTCTCATTATGCATATTATCTCTTCACTGCTTCTGTTTTGATCCATAATTTTGACTTTTATGAATTCAGTTTTATTTATTATTTTTTTAAGATTTATTTTATTTGAGAGAGAGAGTTTGTGTGTGTGCGTGCACACGTGCATGTGCACACATGAGTGGGGGAGGAGCAGAAATAGAGGTTCCTCATGCAGATTCTCCACTGCGTGAGGAGACTGATTAGGGGCTAGATCCCACAGCCTTGAGGTCATGACCTGAGCCGAAATCAAGAGTCAGATGCTTAACTGACTGAGCCACCCAGGTTCTCCACTGTACCTCTATTTTTTAAAAAAGAGTTTTATTGTTTTATGCTCTCAAATTTTGGTCTTTGATCCATTTTAAGTAAATACTATAAATACAGCAGAACATAAAATAATGAATAAGGCCTGTGTATATAATTTAATAGTTGAAGGGTTTGGCTGACCATTTTCTTTTTCTTTTCTTTTTTTTTTTTTTGGCTGACCATTTTCAAAGCACTCTAAATGTCCTATCCTAATAGGAAAATGAACCATAATGTTAAATTGCTAATTAGATTGTTAAATAAAGTGGCTGAAATAAGAAAAAAAAGGTATGTCTTATACTATTCTTTAACTTTTTGAAGGTCTGCCAAACTCTTCACATAATATTGCTGTGTATTTCATAGTATTGCATGGCACTACATAGTTACAGGGAGACTGTTGCTTTACCCTAATGCTTTTTTTTTTCTCTTTTACTGAAAATATATTTTCCTAGTAATAGAATACTCACTTTGAATAAAATTCCACTCTGAAATAAGGACTGTGGGAAACTCAGCAAGTAATGTAGCCTTGCTCTAATCTCAGTTTATTCTTCTGCCTAAGCATCATAACTTCCGAAGTACTTCTGGTAACCAAATGTGATGCTGCTTATGGAGCATGTATCACAGTGCTTAGTGCAGAGAAAGCGCTTAATGAATGTCAGTGGGAATGCTGGGGATGGTGGTGACAATGACAATGGTAATGATTATGATAATGATGGTAATGGCAATGGTGATGATTATGACAATGATATCATGCCTAAAGAAGACTTTAGGAAATTATTTTGAAGGGTTCAGTCACAAGAAATTTAATTAAATTTAAAACTATTTTACTGCTTTACTATTTGACATAAATTTGTTCTGTTTATTTAAGAGTCTATTTTATGGTTTGTCTCTCTCTTTTTTCACCTATTTCATTCTTTTAAATTCCATATATGAGTGAAATCATATGGTATTTATCTTTCTCTGACTGACTTATTTCGCTTAGCATAGTACACTCCAGCTCCATCCATGTTGTTGCAAAATGGCAACATTCTTATGGCTAAATAATATTCCATTATATATATTTATATATCATACATATATATTCCATTACATATATTATATTATATATTTTATATATATATATATAAAATGCACACCACAATTTCTTTTTTTAAAAGATTTTATTTATTCATGAGAGACACAGAGAGAGAGAGAGGCGCAGAGACACAGAGGGAGAAGCAGGCCACTTTCAGGGAGCCTGATGCACACCACAATTTCTTTATCCATTCAACAATCAATGGATATATGGGCTCTTTCCATAATTTGGCTATTGTAAATAATGCTGCTATAAACATCAGGATGCATGTGCTCCTCTGAACCAATATTTTTCTATACTTTGGGTAAATACCCGGCAGGCAATTGCTGGATCATAGGGTAGTTCTATTTTTAACTTTTTGAGGAAATTCCATACTGTTTTCCAGAGTGACTGCACCAGTTTCCACTTTTGAAGCCTTATGAACAATTCTACTAGGAATATTCACATACACATCTTTGAGTGAAAATGTATTTTATTTCTCTTGGCTATACACTTAGGAATGGGAATTCTAAATCATAAGATAAATTTATGTTTAACATTTAATAAAATCATCAAACTGTTTACCAAAATACCATTTTACATTTGGGCAGCAATGCATGACACCATTTGTTATTATCTATAATCCTTATTATGTTGAATATTTTATCATGTGGTTTATAACCATTTTGTATTCCTTCCTTTGATGAAATATCTATTATTTTGCCTTTAAAATTTTTTTATTTAAAAAAAAGATTTTATTTGAGAAAGACAGCAAGCTAGAGAGAGAATGCACATGCCAGGGGCAGGGTCAGAGGGAGAAGGAGAAGCAGACTCCCCACTGAGCAAGGATTTCCCCATGGGGGGCTCTATCCCAGGATGCTGGGAACATGACCTAAGCTGAAGGCAGATGCTTAAACAACTAAGCCACCTAGGCATCTCTATTTTGTCATTTTTCAATTGGAATGTTTGTCATCCTATTTTTTACTTTTAAGAAATCTTACATATTTGGATACAAATCTTTTATCAGATAAATCATTTGAACAAATTTTCTTCTAGTCTGTGTATTGTTCTTTCACTTTCTTATCAGTGTGTTTTGAAACATAGTGGTTTTTATTTTGATGAAGTCCAATTTAGCAGTTTATTTTATCACAAGCTTTTGGCTTGCTATCTCAGAAGTCCTTGCATAATTCAAAGTTTCAAATATTTTTCTCCAATTTTTACTTACTGGAGGTTTTATAGTTTTAGCTCTTGCCTTTAGGTCTATGACACATTTTGAGTTCAAATTTTGTGTGGGGTGAGGGAAAGATCCCAAGACATCTTTTTGCATGTGGATATCTGATGTGCCAGCACTGACTCTTGAAAAGACTATTCCTTTCCCCCATTGAATTGCCTTGGCATCTTTTGAAAAAAATCAATTGATCATGAGTTTATTTCTGGTTTCAAAATTTTATTCCACTGATCTATTTGTCTGTCTTCATGCCGAATAAAAACAATAAATTCATGTAGAATAAGATAATAAATAATTAAAATAAATAAAAATAAATTCATGTAGAATATAAACAATAAATAAATCACTGAAATGAAAAACATCACTTCATAATTTTATACTCCATGAAAAAAATCTTTTAAGAATGCAGATAAAATAAAGGAAAACTAGGAGACTTCATCACTAAGAAATCTATTCTAAAAATATGACAAAGAAAGCTGTTCTGAAAGGAACACAATAGGAAACAATAAATAAAGGAAATAAAGGAAAACAATAGCATAGGGAAAACTAGGAACATCAGAAATTAATAGAAGCAACAAAAATAATAAATGTGTAGGTAAATGTGAAATATTTTCTGTTTAATATTTAAACTTAAAAATATGAATGACTATTGAATATAATAATTTTAACAGTGTGTGGTTCTCAGATATGTGAAATAATACACCCGAAAACTATGACATAAGAAAAGGAAAGTAATAATGCACGTATGAATTTAAGATGTCTACATTTTACTTGAAATGGTGGAATATTCATTCTAAGTGGAATAAGAAAGTTTAGGTATGAACTTTTTAAATTCCTAGAGCAAATGTAAACAAATAGAATGTAAAGATATATTGCCAAAATACAATAATTAAGTTAAAATAGAATACTAAAAAGTGCTAGAATAACTCACAAGAAGACAAGAATGAGGGACCAGAGAAAAAAGTACAGGGACAAACATTAACCAGATGTGATACAGCGGTTCAAATCTATCTTAACAGCGGTTAAGATAGATATCTTAATTCTAAATGAACTAAATATGTCAATCAAAATGCCAGAGATCATCATATTGGACTTTTTGAAAGGCCCAATTACACACTATTAGAAACCCACATTGAAAACAAATATTGGTTAAAATAAATAAAAAATATAAATAATGAATAAATAGGATAGAAAAATATGTACAATACTAACATATGCTGGAGAAGACATATTAATAAGAAAAATAGAACACAAAATATAAGGGATACAATTAGACATTAAATAATTATAAAGGGGGCCTAGGTGGCTCAGGTTATGATGCTAAGGTCTTGAGATCGAGCCTCAGGTCAGGTTTCCTGCTCAGCGAGAAGTCTGCTTCTCTCTCTTCCCTCTGCCCCTTCCCCGGTTCTCTCTCTCTCTCTCTCTCTCTCTCTCTCTCTCTCTCTGTCTCTCAAATAAATAAATAAAATCTTTAAAAACAAAAACAAACAAAAAACCTCAGTAAATTCATTGAGATCATTAATACTCCTAAATTAACAGAAAATATTAACTTTGTAGCAAAACGTCAAATACATGAAGTGAAAACTGATAGAATACTATTTGAAGGGCACCTGGGTAGTTGGGCGTTGGCCTTTGACTCAGGTCATGATCTCAGGTCCTGAGATTGAGCCCAAATTGGGCTCCCTACAGGGAGCCTTCTTCTCCCTCTGCCTATGTCTCTGCCTCTCTCTGTGTCTCTCATGAAAAAATAAATAAAATCTTTAAAATACTAATAATATTTGAAGATATCAACATTCCTCTTTCAGTAGACAGGAAACAATAGGATTTAGAATAACTAAATAACAATCTCAATCAATTTGACATTGATAAAACACTCTACAAATGATTGTAGAACTGTTTTCAATTGCACATAGAACATAAACTAAAAACAAAATCCAGGTGACAGACATATTTTAAGATGTCTGAAGTAATAGAAATCATACAGATTGTGTTCTATGATCATAAATTAATTATATATCAGTAACAGAAATATAAACAAATTATACCCTACCCCCCAGGATTTGGATATTAACACACTGCTAAACAGAATATGAATCAAGGAGGAAATAATCAAGAAATAAAAAATATTTTGGATAAAAATGAAAACGCATCATATCATTATTTATGAGTGTCATTAAAACAGTACTTAGAGAAGAATTTATTATATTCTTATATTCAAAAAGTCTCAAATTAGTTTATTTATTTATTTATGTCTCAAATTAGTTATCTAAAGCTCCACATTAAAATTCTTTAAATGAACAAAATAAACTCAAAGCAATTAAAAGGAAATAAACAATAAAGATAATATCAGAAATGAATTCTATTGAAAGCTGAAAAATAGAAAAAATTAATAGCTAAGTTTGTACTTTGATAAAATAATGAAATTGATCAACCCCTTGCCAGACTGGCAAGTAAAACATATACATGTATGTATGAGAAGGCAAAAATTACCAAGATTAAGATGAAAGAAGGCAATGACTAAAGACTTAGAGACATTAAAAAATAGACAATATTGTGATCAAGTTCAAGCCTATAAATTCAACAAATTATAAGAAATAGGCAATTTCCTTGAGAAATGCCAATGGCAAAAATTATTACAGAATAAATAGATAATCTAAATTGTCCTATGTCTACTGAATAAATCGAATTTGTAATTTAAAATTTTTCAACAGAGAAAAATCCAAGCCTAGCTGGTTTCAATGGGAATTCTACTAAACATCTGAAGCAATAACATCAGTTTACAAACCACTACCAGAATATAAAAGAGGTAGAAAAATATTTTATCTCGCTTTATAAAATCAACATTATCATGATACAAAAAATCAGATAAAAATTCTAAAAGAAAAGTACATGTCAATATTTCCAAGAACATAGAAAAAATTTCTCAAAATATATTAGCAAGTAAATACAGCAACATATGCAAAAGATAATATAGTGTAATTAAATCAAGTTTATTCCAGGAATGCAAAACTGGTCCAAGATAAAAAAAAGTGATGAATATAAATTACCATATCATGATCTAAAAAAGAAAAATAATGTGATCACTACAATAAAGACATAAAACATATTCAATAAAAATTCAATATCCATACTTCTATTCTTGTTGAAAACTATCAACAAACTAGAAATATAAGTGAAAGTCTTTAACCTGATAAAGGGCATCTACAAACAAAAAAACTACAGTTAACATCACAATGAATGAAGACTGAATGCTTTTCCTGCAAAACTGGATGAGACATAGATGTCTGCTCTTATCACTCTCATCTAAACATCATAGTTGGTAGAGATTCTAGCCAGATCAATATGGCAAGAAACAGAAATTAAACTATGCATATTGGAAAAGAATAAAGAAGACATTCTCTATTTCTGGGTGATATGATTGTCTACATACGGGGATACAAGAAATCAGATTCTAGAAAGAATAAGTAAGTTTAGTAACAGAAAATTAGTCCCATAAAAATAAATTAAATCAAAAAGGAAAGAAAATGACTAAACAAAGATTGGGACCTGGTAGATCAAAATCTAAATGTGGAAAAGGGACTTGAAAGTATGTGGGAAGTAAAGTGGCTACCCAGGAGAACTATACCCTCTGAAAAATGCAAATACAAAGGCAGAAATGCAAAAATAATAAAGAAATTGCACAAAGGTTCACTGAAATCAGAAAGGACATTTTAAAAGAATAAAGAATAAAGATAATAGAATAAAGATAATAAATTTTGTAAAGAATATTGAATAAAACAAAAAAAACAGAATTTTAAAAGGTTTTTCTTTTAAGTAAAAAGGATCAGAAACAAGTAGTAGAAATGCCAGAAAAAAAGATTGAACATTCCATATTACTGATTCAAAATCTTGAAAATCAAGAAGAATGAAGAAAATTAAAAAAAAAAGAAAATCAAAATAGTGAACCAGTAATCATATTTAAAAGCAAAATTCATGGGATGTCCAGGTGGGCTCAGTGGTTGAGCATCTATCTGCCTTTGGCTCAGGACATAATCCCGAGTCCTGGCATCAAGTCCCACATTGGGTTCCCTGTGGAGAGCCTGCTTCTCCCTCTGCCTATGTCTCTGCTTCTCTCTCTGTGTTTTTCATGAAAAAATAAATAAAATGTTTTTATTTTTATTTTTTAATAAATTAATTTTTTATTGGTGTTCAATTTACCAACATACAGAATAACACCCAGTGCTCATCCTGTCCAGTGCCCCCCTCAGTACCCGACACCCATTCACCCCCACCCCCCGCCCTCCTCCCCTTCCACCACCCCTAGTTCATTTCCCAGAGTTAGGAGTCTTTATGTTCTGTTTCCCTTTCTGATATTTCCCACACATTTCTTCTCCCTTCCCTTATATTCCCTTTCACTATTATTTATATTCCCCAAATGAATGAGAACATACACTGTTTGTCCTTCTCCGATTGACTTACTTCACTCAGCATAATACCCTCCAGTTCCATCCACGTCGAAGCAAATGGTGGGTATTTGTCGTTTCTAATTGCTGAGTAATATTCCATTGTATACATAGACCACATCTTCTTTATCCATCATCTTTCGATGGACACCGAGGCTCCTTCCACAGTTTGGCTATTGTGGACACTGCTGCTAGAAACATCGAGGTGCAGGTGTCCCAGCATTTCATTGCATCTGTATCTTTGGGGTAAATCCCCAGCAGTGCAATTGCTGGGTCGTAGGGCAGGTCTATTTTTAACTCTTTGAGGAACCTCCACACAGTTTTCCAGAGTGGCTGCACCAGTTCACATTCCCACCAACAGTGCAAGAGGGTTCCCCTTTCTCCGCATCCTCTCCAACATTTGTGGATTCCTGCCTTGTTAATTTTCCCCATTCTCACTGGTGTGAGGTGGGATCTCATTGTAGTTTTGATTTGTATTTCCCTGATGGCAAGTGATGCAGATCATTCTCTCATGTGCATGTTGGCCATGTCCATGTCTTCCTCTGTGAGATTTCTCTTCATGTCTTTTGCCCATTTCATGATTGGATTGTTTGTTTCTTTGGTGTTGAGTTTAATAAGTTCTTTATAGATTTTGGAAACTAGCCCTTTATCCGATATGTCATTTGCAAATATCTTCTCCCATTCTGTAGGTTTTCTTTTAGTTTTGTTGACTGTATCCTTTGCTGCGCAAAAGCTTCTTATCTTGATGAAGTCCCAATAGCTCATTTTTGCTTTTGTTTCTTTTGCCTTCGTGGATGTATCTTGCAAGAAGTTACTGTGGCCAAGTTCAAAAAGGGTGTTGCCTGTGTTCTCCTCTAGGATTTTGATGGACTCTTGTCTCACATTTAGATCTTTCATCCATTTTGAGTTTATCTTTGTGTATGGTGAAAGAGAGTGGTCCAGTTTCATTCTTCTACATGTGGATGTCCAATTTTCCCAGCACCATCTATTGAAGAGACTGTCTTTCTTCCAATGGATAGTCTTTCCTCCTTTATCGAATATTAGTTGACCATAAAGTTGAGGGTCCACTTCTGGGTTCTCTATTCTGTTCCATTGATCTATGTGTCTGTTTTTGTGCCAGTACCACACTGTCTTGTTGACCACAGCTTTGTAGTACAACCTGAAATCTGGCATTGTGATGCCCCCAGATATGGTTTTCTTTTTAAAATTCCCCTGACTATTCAGGGTCTTTTCTGATTCCACACAAATATTAAAATAATTTGTTCTAACTCTCTGAAGAAAGTCCATGGTATTTTGATAGAGATTGCATTAAATGTGTACATTGCCCTGGGTAACATTGACATTTTCACAATATTAATTCTGTCAATCCATGAGCATGGAATATTTTTCCATCTCTTTGTGTCTTCCTCAATTTCTTTCAGAAGTGTTCTATAGTTTTTAGGGTATATATCTTTACCTCTTTGGTTAGGTTTATTCCTAGGTATCTTATGCTTTTGGGTGCAATTGTAAATGGGATTGACTCCTTAATTTCTCTTTCTTCAGTCTCATTGTTAGTGTATAGAAATGCCATTGATTTCTGGGCACTGATTTTGTATCCTTCCACGCTACCAAATTGCTGTATGAGTTCTAGCAATCTTGGGGTGGAGGCGTTTGGGTTTTTTATGTAGAGTATCATGTCATCGGTGAAGAGGGAGAGTTTGACTTCTTCTTTGCCAATTTGAATGCCTTTAATGTCTTTTTGTTGTCTGATTGCTGAGGCTCGGACTTCCAATACTATGTTGAATACCAGTGGTGAGAGTGGACATTCCTGTCTTGTTCCTGATCTTAGGGGAAAGGCTCCCAGTGCTTCCCCATTGAATTATTTCTTTTTTTTAAATTTATTTTTTATTTATGATAGTCACACACAGAGAGAGAGAGAGGCAGAGACACAAGCAGAGGGAGAAGCAGGCTCCATGCACTGGGAGCCCGTCGTGGGATTTGATCCCGGGTCTCCAGGATCGCGCCCTGGGCCAAAGGCAGGCGCTAAACCGCTGGGCCACCCAGGGATCCCGTGCTTCCCTATTGAGAATGATATTTGCTGTGGGCTTTTCGTAGATGGCTTTTAAGATGTTGAGGAATGTTCTCTCTATCCCTACACTCTGAAGAGTTTTGATCAGGAATGGATGCTGTATTTTGTCACATGCTTTCTCTGCATCTAATGAGAGGATCTTACGGTTCTTGGTTTTTCTCTTGCTCATATGATGAATCACAATGATTGTTTAACGAGTGTTGAACCAGCCTTGTGTCCCGGGGAAAATCCTACTTGGACATGGTGAATAATTTTCTTAATGTACTATTGGATCCTATTGGCTAGTATCTTGTTGAGAATTTTTGCATCCATGTTCATCAGGGATATTGGTCTGTAATTCTCCTTTTTGGTGGGGTCTTTGTCTGGTTTCGGAATTAAGGTGATGCTGGCCTCATAGAATGAATTTGGAAGGACTCCATCTCTTTCTATCTTTCCAAACAGCTTTAGTAGAATAGGTATGGGTTCTTCTTTAAACATTTGATAGAACTCCCCTGGGAAGCCATCTGGCCCTGGACTTTTGTGTCTTGGGAGGTTTTTGATGACTGCTTCAATTTCCTCCCTGGTTATTGGCCTGTTCAGGTTTTCTATTCTTCCTGTTCCAGTTTTGGTAGTTTGAGGCTTTCCAGGAATGCATCCATTTCTTCTAGATTGCCTAATTTATTGGCATAGAGCTGTTCATAATATGTTTTTAAAATCGTTTGTATTTCCTTGGTGTTGGTAGTGATCTCTCCTTTCTCATTCATGATTTTATTAATTTGAGTCTTCTCTCTCTTCTTTTTAATAAGGCTGGCTAATGGTTTATCTATCTTATTAATTCTTTCAAAGAACCAACTCCTGGTTCTGTTGATCTGTTCCACAGTTCTTCTGGTCTCGATTTCATTTAGTTCTGCTCGAATCTTTATTAACTCTCTTCTTCTGCTGGGCGTAGGGTCCATCTGCTGTTTTTTCTCTAGCTCCTTTATGTGTAAGGTTAGCTTTTGTATTTGAGTTCTTTCCAGTTTTTGAATGGATGCTTGTATTGCAATGTATTTCCCCCTCAGGACTGCTTTTGCTGCATCCCAAAGATTTTGAATGGTTGTATCTTCATTCTCATTAGTTTCCATGAATCTTTTTAATTCTTCCTTAATTTCCTGGTTGACCCTTTCATCTTTTAGCAGGATGGTCCTTAACTTCCACGTGTTTGAGGTCCTTCCACACTTCTTGTGGTGATTTAGTTCTAATTTCAAGGCATTATGGTCTGAGAATATGCAGGGGACGATCCCAATCTTTTGGTATCGGTTCAGACCCGATTTGTGACCCAGTATGTGGTCTATTCTGGAGAAAGTTCCGTGTGCACTTGAGAAGAATGTGTATTCAGTTGAGTTTGAATGTAAAGTTCTGTAGATATCTGTGAAATCCATCTGGTCCAGTGTATCATTTAAAGCTCTTGTTCTTTGGAGATGTTGTGCTTAGAAGATCTATCGAGTATAGAAAGAGCTAGATTGAAGTCACCAAGTATAAGTGTATTATTATCAAAGTATTTCTTCAGTTTGGTTTTTAATTGGTTTAAATATTTGGCAGCTCCCACATTCGGGGCATATATATTGAGGATTGTTAAGTCCTCTTGTTGGGTAGATCCTTTAAGTATGAGATAGTGTCCCTCTTCATCTCTCACTACAGTCTTCGGGGTAAATTTTAGTTTATCTGATATAAGGATGGATACCCCTGCTTTCTTTTGAGGACCATTTGAATGGTAAATGGTTCTCCAACTTTTTATTTTCAGGTTGTAGGTGTCCTTCTGTCTAAAATGAGTCTCTTGTAGACAGCAAATAGATGGGTCCTGCTTTGATCCAGTCTGAAACCCTGCGCCTTCTGATGGAGTCATTAAGCCCGTTCACATTCAGAGTTACTATTGACAGATATGAGTTTAGTGTCATCATGATATCTATTCAGTCCTTGTTTTTGTGGATTGTTCCACTGAACTTCTTCTTAAAGGGGAATTTTAAGAGTCCCCCTTAAAATTTCTTGCAAAACTCTTTGGCGGTCACATATTCTTTCAGTTCCTGCCTGTTCTGGAAGCTCTTATCTCTTTGAATGAGAGCCTTGCTGGATAAAGTATTCTTGGTTGCATGTTCTTCTCATTTAGGACCCTGAAATATATCCTGCCAGCCCTTTCTGGCCTGCCAGGTCTCTGTGGAGAGGTCTGCTGTTACCCTAATACTCCTCCCCATAAAAGTCAAGGATTTCTTGTCTCTTGCTGCTTTAAGGATCTTCTCTTTATCTTTGGAATTTGCAAGCTTCACTATTAAATGTCGAGGTGTTGAACGGTTTTTATTGATTTTAGGGGGGGATCTCTCTATTTCCTGGATCTGAAGCCTGTTTCCCTTCCCAGATTAGGAAAGTTTTCAGCTAGGATTTTCAAATACATATTCTGGCCCTCTGGCCCTTTTGGCGCCCTCAGGAACCCCAATTAAACGTAGGTTTTTCTTCCTCAGGCTGTCGTTTATTTCCCTTAATCTGTCTTCATGGTCTTTTAATTGTCTGTCTCTTTTTCCCTCAGTTTCCCTCTTTGCCATCAACTTGTCTTCTATGTCAGTCACTCGTTCTTCCACCTCATTAACCCTCGTCGTTAGGACCTCTAGTTTGGATCACATCTCATTCAATTGATTTTTAATTTCTGCCTGATTGGATCTAAATTCTGTAGTCATGAGGTCTCTTGAGTCCTTTATGCTTTTTTCTAGAGCCACCAGTAGCTGTATAATAGTGCTTCTGAATTGGCTTTCTGACATTGAATTGTAATCCGATTTTGTAACTCTGTGGGAGAGAGGACTGTTTCTGATTCTTTCTTTTGAGGTGAGGTTTTCCTTCTAGTCATTTTGCTCAGTGCAGAGTAGCCAAAAACAAGTTTTATTGGGAAAGGGAGAAAAAGAGAGAGAGAGAAGGAAAGAAAAGAGAAAAAGAAAAAAAAAAGGAAGACAAAAAGGGAAAAAAAAGAGAAGAAAAAGAGAAATAAAAAGAAAGGTGAAAAAAAAAGGGGTGGGGGAAGCAATCAGAAATCAAAAAGAAACAAAAACAAAAACAAAAACAAAATCCACAGAGGAGTATCTTCTGATTCTGTATACTTTAAGTCCCTTGACTTCCCCTGGAACTAGTCCTTCTACCTGGTCTTCTGGGGGAGGGGCCTGTTGTGCTGATTTTCAGGTGTTAGCACTTGGGGGAGCTGCTCTGCCCCCTGCCTAGTGCAGGGCTCAGTGGGGGTTGTTCACCGCGTGAGGCCCCAGAAGGAACAACCACAGTGGCGGGGCCAGCTCTGCAGCCCTGGATTCAGCCACCGCAGTAACTCCGGGGCTCTCCATCTGCAGGGCCTGGAGGCTCCGGGCGGGGCCGCTGATCTGCTCAGCTCCGGGCAGGAGCGTCCTCGCTGTCCTGGGCCCTCCCGGCCTCTGCCTGTCCCGGGGGGAGGCCGGATCCTGGGCTGTGTCCCGGCGCCCTGTGCTCCGGGGCCTGCGCTGTTGGATTCGCTCCCGCCCCGCAGCCCCCTCCGCGGAGCCGCCACCCGAGCCCCTCCGAGCTGCTCCGGGTCCCGCCGTGCGCGCTGCAGCCCTTAGGGAGCTCGGGGCATCTCCCGGGGCGCAGGTGCCTGTTAGTGTCCCAGGGAGCCCGAGGGCATCCCCGCCCTCCTGGGTCCTGCTCCACCTCCCTGCGGGCCCCTTTCCGCCCAGGAAGGTTGGTGCAGCTCCTGCTTCTCCGGGACGGGGCTCTCCTGTCCTGGGGACACTCGCCCCGGCCTCAGCCCGGCTCCTCGCGGGGCCCCTCCCCCTTGGAGGCCTTTTGTGTCTTTATTTCTTTTTCCCCGTCTTCCTACCTTGATAGAAGCGCGAACTCTTCTCACTGTAGCATTCCAGCTGTTCTCTCTTTAAATCTCAGGCCGAATTCGTAGATTTTCAGGATGATTTGAAGGTTATCTAGGTAATTTGGTGGGGACAGGTGATTTGGGGACCCTACTGTTCCGCTATCTTGCCCCTCCTCCCAAAATGTTTTTAAATAAAATAAAAACGCATGAAAAATTTTCAAGTAAAAGAAAAATTGACCCAGCAAAATTAATTCTAAAACTAATTCTAGTATTAATATCAAAGGTTAAAGATAAATTTAAAAAATCTTTAGGATCCCCAGAAGAAAAGAAAGACTACCACAAAAAAAAAAAAAAACTTTTATCAGTAGTATATTTTTCAAAATAATACAAAATTGAAGCATATTTTTCAGGAAACTTAAGAAAGGAGGATATTAGTCCTAAGGATTCTAGTAGAGGATAAGATTTAACCAACCAAAAGATGACTGAGAAACTTTAACAAATAACAGTGAAAGAATGATGCCAGCAAAATGCAAGTATGAAGCTCTCTTGATCCTCAAGAAAACCCAAACAGAGAAATTGGCTGAATAAATTTTTAAGTGTTCTGGAAAATAGTCAAACATCTACAGTAACCAGATGAATGTCCAATTAAGACTGAAGCATGTTCAAATGATAAGAAAGTTTGTAGCATATTTACTTGCCTTTTGCCCTCCTCTACCAAGGTTTAGGGGAACTATCAGCACACCTCCCACTTCCGTTCCTTATACCAGAGGGAGCAAAGGAGATGCCTAGGGGCTACCTTCAGGGCTGATATCTGTCTTATCTCATTTGTATCTTAGACATGAAAAAGTGCAATGCATTTGTTAAAGAAAGTAGTAAGGAGCCTAGACCCAGAAACCATTTTGGAAAGTCATTAGAGGTGGAGACATACAATAGACAATCTCAGACTCTGAGAGACATGGGAGGAAACTCTTTGGAAAGTTAAGGAATTTAAAAGTACCCAGGTACATGAGAGAATTGAGAAAAACACATGAAGGGCAACATAAGACACTGCTCAAAAGAGACCTGAAGGGAGACAGAACATAAAGACTCCTAACTCGGGGAAACGAACTAGGGGTGGTGGAAGGGGAGGAGGGCGGGTGTTGGAGGGGAATGGGTGACGGGCACTGAGGTGGACACTTGACGGGATGAGCACTGGGTGTTTTTCTGTATGTTGGTAAATTAAACACCAATAAAAGTTAATTAAAAAAATAAAATAAAATAAAAAAAAAAAAAAAAAAAGAGACCTGAGAAAACCTTAAGCTTTCATCTTGGTATCATCCCTACGCTCAGATCATGTCCAGCTAATCAGTGAAGGAATTCCTTGGTACAGAAAGATTCAGGAAAGACTGGGGGAGGGCTACTTTTTCAAATGTACAAATTTCAACAATAACAACAAAATAAAGTCATACAAATAACAAGAAAACATTACCATCAGATGAAGAAAATAAATTTTCAGATCATAGCAGAGGAAACACAGACATCAGGTTTACAAACAAAGTTATTCAAAACTGTCTTAAATATATACAGAGAACTGAATAAAAACACAGACAAATAACTAGAAGAAATCAGAAAGACAATATAGTAACAAAATGAAAATATAATACAGAAATAGAAATTATAGAAAAGAACAAAATAGAAATTCTGGAACTAAAAAATATAATAACTATTAGAGATGTTCAATAACATGTGTGAGTAGGCAGAGGAAAGAATCAGTGAACTGAAGATAGGATAGTTGAAAAGGTTGAGTCTGAGGAGTTAGAAGAATATAGAATGGAGTAAAGTGAATATAGTCTAAGAGGTTTGTGGGATATTATCAAGAGAGGGCAAATATATGTGTGATGGAGGCCCAAGAAGTAGGAGAGAGAAAGAAAGAGAGATTATATAAATAATGGCTGAAAATTTCTGAAATTTGATAAAATATGTGGATCTACAAATCCAAGAAGCTCAATGAACCCTTCAAGAAAAATATATGAAAAGTGATTCACAGCAAATGGTATAATCAAACTTTTGAAACATAAAGACAGAGTCTTGAAAACAGCAAGTGAGAAGTGACTCCTCAAATATAAGGGATGCTCAATAAAATTATTAGCCAATTTCTCTCCAAAGACCTTGGAGGACAGAAAGGGAAGGCAGCTATAAAGTGCTGAATGGGGAGAAAAACTTGTCAGCCAAAAATACTATACCTAGAAAAACTGAGCTTCAAAATAAAGGAGAAATTAACATTCTCAGGTGAAAATAAGCTGAAGCATACCTTAAAAATAGGCCTGTCCTACAATAAATGCTGAAGATATTCCTTCAGGTTGAAATAAAAGGATGTTAGATGGGAACTGAAAGCCATATAATGCTATAAAGATCACCAAGAAAGGGAAATAAATGGGCAAATATAAAAAAACAATATTATTGTGATTTTGATTTGTGATACCACTTGTTATTTTCTCTAGCATTTAAAAAAACAAATGCATAAAGAGTTATTATAAATCTATATGAGTCCAAAATACATAAAGAGGTAATTTGTGACAATTTTAATAACATAAACTGGGGACAGAACAATGGAGGTGTATAAAAGAATTTTTAGATTCAGTTGAATTTAAGTTGGTATCAATCAAAATTATATTATTATAACTTCGGAATGTTATATGTAATCTTTATGACAGATGTAATCCCTCCCAAAATATATATCTATAATATGATTAATAAATACATATGCTTTACTTATAATAAAATATATTTATAATATTTATATGTATAATATTTATATATAATAAAATATATACTATATAATGCATATATACACACACACAATATGCAATACACAAAAAGAAATGAGAAGAAAATTAAATTACATCACAAAAAAATCTACAAAACACAAAAGCAGGCATTAGTGAGGAAAAAAGGGACAAAAATGCTTTCAGACATACAGAGAACAAATTACCAAATGATTAATGTATCCATTGCTTATCAGTAATTACGTTAAGTGTAACTAGGTTAAAATCCCCAATTAAATCATAGATTGAGGGCAGCCTGGGTGGCTGAGCGGTTTAGCACCGCCTTCAGCCCAGGTCGTGATCCTGGAGACCTGGGATCGAGTCCCACGTCGGCTCCCTGCATGGAGCCTGCTTCTCCCTCTGCCTGTGTCTCTGCCTCTCTCTCAATTCTCTCTGTGTGTTCTCATGAATAAATAAATAAAATCTTTAAAAAAAAATAAATCATAGATTGAGAGATTAATAAGAGAAAAATAATCCAATTTTATATTGTCCAGAAAGGACTCAGTAGCTCATCTGCCACAAATAGATTGAAAGTGAAAGAATAAAAAATGTATTTAGTGTAAATAACAACCAAAAGAGAACTGGGGTGCCTATACTAATATTAAAGTAGAATTTAAATTAAAAACTATTACGAGATAACGAATGATGTTGTGAAATGACAAAAAAGTCAATTAGCCAGGAACATATAACAATCATAAACATATACACCCAACACCAGTACTTCAAAATACATGAAGCAAATATTGGCAGCATTTAAAGAGGAATTAAATAGCTCTGCAATAATAGTTGGAGATCTCAGTACCCAACTACTAACAATGGATAGAACTAGACAGATTATCGCTAAGAAATAGAAGTATTGAACAGCACTGAAATACAATTGAATCTAACAAACATATACATAGCATTCCACTCAGCAAAAGGAGAATACACATTTTTATTGTGTATCAAACATGCTTCAGGATAGATTATATGTTAGACAAAAAAACTACAATTCTTAATAAGTTTTAACGGACTGAAATTATACAAAGTTTTTTTTTTTTTTTATCACAATGGCCTGAATCTGGAAATCAAGAGCAGAAGGAAAATTAGATTATCCCCAAATATGTGGGAATTAAACAACATGCTCTTAAACAACCGATCTGTCAAATAATAAATCACAAGATAAATTAGAATATACCTATGGACAAATGAGAAGGAAAATATGGCATGCAAGATGTATCAGAGGCTGCAAAGGCAGTGCTAATAGGAATATTTATAGCCTTAAATGCCTAACCTAAAAAATAAGAAAGAATTCCAATTAACAACCTCATTTTATGCCTTAAGAACTAGGTAAAGTGGGATCCCTGGGTGGCGCAGCGGTTTGGCGCCTGCCTTTGGCCCAGGGCGCGATCCTGGAGACCCGGGATCGAATCCCACGTCGGGCTCCCGGTGCATGGAGCCTGCTTCTCCCTCTGCCTGTGTCTCTGCCTCTCTCTCTCTCTGTGACTATCATAAATAAATAAAAATTAAAAAAAAAAAAGAACTAGGTAAAGTAACAAACTAAACCCAAAGCTAGCAGAAAAAGGAAATAATAAAGACGAGTGATTTAAAAAAAAAATAGAGAATAAGGAAAATAAATCAACCCAAATACTGATTCTCTAAAATAATTAACAAAATTGACAAGTCTCTCACTTAATTAACTTTAAAAAGGGGGGAAGACACAAATAACTAAAATCAGAAAGGAAGTGTGATCTTCTAATTATTTTATAGAGATTAAAAGTATAAGAAAGTACTAGAAGCAATTGTACACAAATTGGATAACCTATATGAAATGCAAAATTCCTAGAAACACACAACATACTAAGACTGAATGATGGAGATACAGAAAATCTAAATAGACCCATAACTACTGAGGAGATTGCATTGGTAATTAAAAATCTCCCCACAAATAAAATCATTAAACATCTCTCCATGAATCTCCCCTGGACCAGATAGTTTCAATGGCAAGCTCAATCCAACATTTAACAAAGAACTAAAACCAATAGTTCACAAAATCTTCAACGTTGAAGATCAAATATTTCCTAACTCATTCTATGAGACCACCATTATTCTGATACCAAAGCAAAACAAAGACATTTGAATATTGATATCAGCAAGAATCCTCAACAAAATATGAGCAGGAAAGTAAGCATTTAGATGTGCCCCCTATGGAGTTTATTTCTCTCTTGCCTCATGGAGCACCAAATTACCTGCAGTGTCTGGTGACTTCACACAGCTACTAGCAAAGGAAAAGGGAGGCTATGCTCCTACAGCAAGAACTGCTTTGTAGGATTGGGAAAAAAGGCAGAACTTGGGTTTTTCCTCCATCAAGGAGAGAAGTGAAGGAGGACTTACCCCCAGTAACACAGACCACTTTACATGGACTTGGTTTCCATCTGGCCTCATTTTGAGTGCCGGACAGCAGCAACAAAGTAAAGGAGTGAGTTTTCTTCCACAGCTGGCACTGTTTGGTTTGATTGAGATGAGGAAGACTGAGGGCTTTTTTGTTTTCAAAGAAGGAAGGAAGGGAGGGTGTCATTGGCCATAGTTGTAGAGTGCACTCCCCAAAAGGTCAGCCTCAAACACTGCAGACCAGTGAAATTATCTCTCAGTCAAAACCAGTCCATAAAGACTGGGAGAGGTAGCTTCATTTTCAAACATGCAGACAACAAAGCAAACATTCGAGGAACATGAAGAATCAAGAAAACATGGCACAATCAAAGGAAGAAAGCAAATCTCTGGTAACTAACCCTAAAGAATGGAGATCTGTAAATTGTCTGACAAAGAATCAAAAATAATAATCTTAAAGAAGCTCAGTGAGTTACAGTGGAACAACAAAATGGACAACTCAACAAAAACAGGTAAAGAATACATGAATAAAGTGGAAATTCAGCAGTAAGAAATTTTTTTAAAGAAACAAATAGAAATACTGTAGCTGAAGAGTATGAAAACTAAATTGAAAAATTCACTAGAGGTTTTCGAAAACAGACTTGAATGAGCAGAATGTACAACCAATAAAAACAAAGGTCATTTGAAATTATGCTCTCACGGGAACAAAAAGAGAAAAAGAGAGAAGAGAGTCTAATGGACTATGGGAATCAATCAAGTGAATCCATATGTGCGTTATGAGACTCCCACAAGAAGAGAAAGAAACAGAGTGCAGAAAGTCTATTTAAAGATATATTTACAAACACAAGGAAATAGACATCCAGGTTCATGAAGCCTCAAGAATATAAATAAGTTTAATGTATGCATTATAATTAAATTATCAAAAGTCAAAGACAAACAGAGAATTTTTAAAGCATAGGAAAAATGATCCATGAAAAAAAGGAGCCCCCATTAAGAGTGTGAGTGGATTTCTCAGCAGAAATCTTACAGATCTAGAGAGAGTAAGATATGTTCAAAACACTGAAAAAGTGCCAAACAAGAATATTATACCCAGAAAATCTGTACTTCAAAAATAGAGACAAACATTCTCATATAAACAAGAGAAGGGGTTCTTCATCACTAGTGATGCCTTATATGTCTAATTCTTCAAGCTGAAATGAAAGGAAACTAATCAGCAGCATGAAAGCACATGAAAGTATAAAACTCCCTGGTAAAAGTATATAATTAAATACAATATATTCTAATACTGTATTGTGGTACATACATTTGATCATAATCAATTTCAACCCTAGTATGAAATTTAAAAGATAAAAGTATTTTAGAAATAATAGCTATAATAATTTATTAATGGATACACGATATAAGAAGATGTAAGCTGTGACATCAATAATACATAGTGTGGGGAGGAGGAAAAGTGTAATGCTGTCCAACGCAATCAAAAGTTGCTCACAGTTTAAAATAGACTGTTATATCCATAAGATGCTTTATGCCAGCTTCATATTTATGTAAACACAAATAAAAAACTTGTAGTAGATACACAAACTATAAAACTAGAGAAAGGAATGAAAGCATACCACTACAAAAAAAAATCACAGTATTATGAAGGAAAACAAAAAGAGAAGAAAAAAAGAAATTGAAAACAATTAACAAAGTGCCAAAAATAAATTCTCACCTATATATAATTACTTTAAGTGTAAATAGATTAAATTTTGCATCAAAAGACTCTAAATTAAATTGGCTAGTGGAGTTTTTAAATAGTAAGACTCAATTATCTGCTCCTTACAGGAGACTCACTTTATACACAGGCTCAATGTGACAGAATGGGAGAATATATTCCATAAGAATTGTAAGCAAAACGGAACAGGCCTGACTAAATACCATACAAAATCAACTTTAAGTCAAAACTGTCAAAATAGACTTTAAGTCAAAACTATCAAAGAAGGTCATTTATTATGATAAAAAGGGTCAATTTACCAATAAAATATAGCACTTTAAAAAAATACCTGCTCCAACATTAGAGCCCCTAAATATACAAAACATGTATTAACTAAAGAGAGAAATATATGGCAATACAATAATTGTACGGAACATCAGTGCCCCACTTTTTTGAATGGATAGATCATCCACATAGGAAATCATAAGGAGACAGCAAATTTGACAACAGTGTAGAATAAATTATCCTAGCAGACAAATAAAGAGGAGTCCATCTAGCAGTAGTAGAATACACATTATGCTCAAGTCTCAAGGAAAATTCTCCAGGATAGATAATATGTTGGGCTGATACAGAAACCAGAGAAACAACAGAAAACATCAATGAAACTACAAGCTATTTTTTGTAAAAAAAATAAATTTGACAAATCTTTAGCTAGACTAAGAAAATAGACAATATTTTTCCATAAATTCTTGATAATGTGGCCCTGCCTCTCTACCACATCTTAATCTGGGGACTTTTTATTATTCAGAAATTTAAAAATCTTACACAAAGTTCATTCTATCTTATGTTTTAAAGAAGAAGCAAAAAAAATAAATAAATAAAGAAGAAGCAAATGAGGGCAGTTCTGGTGGCTCAGCGGTTTAGCACCACTTTTGGCACAGGCTGTGATCCTGGAGACCCAGGGGCTCCCTGCATGGAGCCTGCTTCTCCCTCTGCCTGTGTCTCTGCCTCTCTCTCTGTGGGTGTCTCTCATGAAAAAATAAATAAAATCTTAAAAAAAAAAAAAGTTAATGATTAAAAAATGCAAGATAGACAAAAAGGAAATAATATGGCACAAAAATAACTACACATATTTACATATAAACAGACATACTTCTGGTGTACTTTTATTTACATATTTATGTGTATATTATGTATAAATGAACATGTCTTTGCATGTGCATGTAATATGTAAAATTACATTTAGATTGTTACCAAATTATTATTTGAAAGTAATGTACTGAGGAACAATTTTGTGCATAAAGCTTATCTATAAAACTATATAATTTTTAGTATACAGTCATACATATGGAATTTTTAGGTTAAAGTCTATACATTTTTATATTGAGTTTGCTGTTTTTCCTTCCTGAAAAGTTCCATCAATGGTGGCTAAAATGTTTCCCTGAATCTTCCCTGAAGATACACTATATATAGTATATATATAGTATAGATGCAGATATGAATATAATTGTAGACATACAAATGATATTTCATAGTGCAACCTGCTTTATTGTACTTTCAGAAAGATAAACAGTTGCTGTCTGCATGTTTGTGTGTGATTATGACCCTCTTATACTTCTTAACTCATTATTTATCTGAGTCAGTGTACCTAAGTGATAGATTATAAACCTTATTTCTAAGTATATCCAGATATTTATGAATTAAATGAAAGTCACATAAGTCCTTTGAATTATAGTTATAAAGTGGGAATAAATAACACCTATATCCCAGGGCTGCTGTGAGGATTAAGGATGATTATGAGAAAAAAACCACAATGTCTAATATTTAAAATATAGTATGTATTCAGTAAATGATAGATTTATTTTTGCTGAATTTGTACCCAGATATCTGATTCAGTGACTAATTTTTAGATACCTTAAACATAATCAAATATTAACATTGGAAGGAAGTTAGAGTTTAGTTTTTCTTATATTTCAAAATGTTTTGTCCAGGGGCACTTGCGTGGCTCAGTGATAGAGTGTCTGCCTTTGGCTCAGGTCATGATCCTGGGGTTCTGGGCTGGAGTCCTGCATCAGGCTCCCTACAGGGAGCCCTCCTTCTCCCTCTGCCTCTGTCTCTGCCTCTCTCTGTGTGTCTTTCATGAATAAATAATTTTTTAAAATCTTAAAAAAAATGCTTTGTCCATTCTTGTCATTTGCTTTTTCATTTTCTTTATGATGGCTTTTGAATTGTAAAATATTCCTGTTTGGTCGAGTATGTTAATTTTGGCTATAATGTTTATTGGATATTATTTTTAGGAAGCTTAAGCATTAGAAATATATTCACCTGTATTCACTTTAAGGTTTTTCTCATGGCTTCACTGTTTTATACTTATCATTATAATTTATTTGGTATATGGAGAGAAGTATGACTCTTCATTCTTTTCTGCTTCTGTAATTATAGCTGTTTTAAAATCTACCAGAGTGATGCCTCTCCTTTTAGTTATTAATTCTTCTCAGAGTTATTAGGATGAAATGCACATTTTATGATAAACAAATTATGATCAAGTGATTTCTACCCTCTCATTCTTCTCTAATCAAATTCAAAGCTGGATATAAATAAATGTTACCCACTCTTCTTTAAGACTTTTAATATTGCTGTGATTCTTTAATTATCTGATAGTTCTTGGCCCTAAGAATGATGTGGCTCATTTAATTATGCAGCTGCCTTCAAAAGAGTTTTCCTGCACTTTAACAGGTAAGGAAAACATGCAAGAAACACTATTATTAAGGGATGCCCCTTCAAATACAATTACTTCTTCTGGGTCAGAAACTGTGGGCCCATAGTATTATTTATCTAATCACTGCTCTTTTATGTTATTTGGAATTACAAGGAATGTCTATCTCAATTTTCTTTCAGAAATATTAAAAGAAACTCCAGATTTCCATGCAAAGGGATTTTAAATAGGGGATTTAAAGTTGTTACATATTAATTGTGGGGTGCACATTTAATTTTAGAATATTTTTAGCATCACAAAAAGAAAAAAAACCATAATTATGAGTAGCCACTTTCCACTTTCCTCTTCTTCCAGTTTTTGGCAACCATTAATCTACTCTTTGTCTCTATGGATTTGCCTACTCTGGATATTTCATATAAATGGAACAATATAATATGCAGTTGTTTGTGATGGGCTTCTTTCGCTTTCAAGTTTTATCCATGTTCATTTATTTTTATTGGTAAATAATATTCCTTGTATGGATATATGACATCAGTTTATGAACATTTCAATTGTTTTCACTTTTTGGATATTCTGACAACATTAGTACGAATATTTGTACACAAGTTTTTATGTGGACTTATGTTTTCATTTATTTGGGACATATTTCTAGGAACAGAATTCCTGGATCAAAAGGTAGTTATGTGTTTATTGTTGTAAGGTGCTATCAAATGTCCAAAGTGACTGCACTTCTTTCATGTGGTCTTGATTTCTTGTGTTTCTGGTTGTCATTGACTATACTGGTCATTTTATTTATTTATTTATTTATTTATTTATTTATTTATTTATTTTTATTATTATTATTTTTTGGTCATTTTAGTTTTTAAAAAGTACTTGCAAAAATAATTTTATGCCTATAATAACATTCCTACTCAAAAGAGCATTCACCTAATTTTGATAGTTTCCTTTAAATGCACAAAAGTTTTTAATTTTGATATAGTCAAATTCATCTATTTTTTCATTTTGTTGTTTGTGTTTTTGTTGTCATGTCCAATAATTTATTATCAAAACAATGTTGCAAAACTTTCTCTATGTTTTCTTCTAAAAGTTATATGGTATTAGCTCTTATTTTTATGTCTTGCTCTATTTTGAGTTAATTTTGTGTATGGTAGAAGACAAAGGTTCAGTTTCACTCTTTTGCATATGAATATCCAGTTTTCTTAGCATCATTCTTGAGAAGGTTGTCCTTTTCCCAGTGAATGGCCATGTTACCTTGTCAACAATCAATTGACCATATATATAAAGATTGATTGATTTCTGAACTCCTTTTCTTGTTTCATATATTTGTCGTATATCTTGGTCCATACATCTGTCCTTTTGGCAATATCACACTGTTTTGATTACTGTAACTTTGTAGTAAGTTTTGAGAACAGGAAGTATGAATTTTTCTGTTTTGATCTTCTTTGTTTTGGTTATTTTGAGATGCCATATGAATTTTAGGATGCTTTTCTGCTTTACAAAACAAAACAAAACAAAACAGAACACCTAAATATTGTATGGATTGCATTGACTTTGTGGAATATAGTGGGTATTATTGTAATCTTAACAAATATTAAGCCTTCCAGTTGGTAAACTTGGGATGTCTTTCTATTTATTTATGTCTTTGATTTTTCAACAATATTTTGAAGTTTTCACTGTACAGGTCTTTTGTTAAGTTTTATTTATTTTATTCTTGGGGTGCTGAGTGGCTCAATCTGTTAAGCATCTTGTCTTTGGCTCAGGTCATGATCCCAGAGTCCTGAGATCGAGTCCCACATTGGGCTCTGTTAGGCGGGGAGCCTGCTTCTCCCTTTCCCTCTGCCTGCTGTTCCGACTGCTTGTGTGCTTTCTCTTTCTCTCTCTCTTTCTGTCAAATAAATACAATCTTTTAAAAAATATTTTATTCTTTTTGATGCTATTGTAAATGGGATTGTTTTCTTTATCTCCTTTTAAATTTCTCATTGTTAATATATTAGTGAAACTAATTCTGCATGTTGACTTTATATCCTGCAACTTTGCTGAATTTGTTTTTCCCCCCTGCAAGTGTTTATTATTATAAGAACATATCATCTGTGAAAATAAATAATTTATTCTTTCTTTCCAATTCAGATGCCTTATATTCCCTTTTCTTATCTAATGTTCTGGCTAGAACTTTCAGTATATTGAATATAAATGGCAAAACCAGCCATCCTTGTCTTGTTCAGGAATTTAGAAAAAACCTTGTAGTCTTTCACCACTGAGTATAATGTTAGTAGTAGATTTTTTACAGATATCTTTAATTGTGTTAAGGAAGTCACCCTCATTCCTAGATTATTGAGTGTCATGAAAGCGTGTTGAATTTTTTTTTAATTTTTTTCTTACTTTTTCTGCATCAAGTGAGATGTTCATGGGTTTATTTTCTTCCCTTCCATTCTATTAATATTGTGTATTACACTAACTTTTGTATATTGAACCATCCTTATAATCCGGTGGGAGTTCTTCCCACTGTATCATCCAGAATAATCCTTTTAGTATGTTGCTGATTTTGGTTTGTTTTAGTACTTTGTTGAGGAATTTGCACCAATATTCATAATGGATATTGGTCTGTAGTTTTCTTTTCTTGGAATGCCTTGTCGGTCTTTTGTATCATTATTGGGAGAGCAGAGGCATTTATAATAGTATGATTGGTTAACAATTATCAATTAGATACTAAATCTCTTTTTCTAGCCCATATAGCAGGCAGTTTACCTCCTTTAGTCCATTAGATGTGTCTTCTCTGCAGAAGTGGCACAGAGATCATGATGCATAAGGTGATTCTTGTTTCCATACTAAATACTGGGATATTAGTTGAACATGAATTCAGTTACAAACTGAATGATGAAAACTTTTTTATTTTAATTTTTAATTATTTTTAAATTTATTTATTTTTTTTTATTTTTAAATTTAAAATCAATTATTAACTATAATGTACTAACAGTTTCAGAGGTAGAGTTTAGTGATTCATCAGTTGCATAGAACACATATAACACCCAGTGCTCATTACATCACGTGCCCTCCCTAATGCTCATCAACCAGTTACCCCACACTCCCACCCTCCTTCCCTATAGCAACCCTCAGTTTCTTTCCTATAGTTTAGAGTCTCTTATGGTTTGTATTCCTCTCTGATTTCATCTTATTTTTCCCTCCCTTTCCTATGTTCATCTACTTTGTTTCTTAAATTCCACATATGAATGAAATCATAATTGTTCTCTGACTTATTTCCCTTAGCATAATACCCTCTAGTTCCATCCATGTCATTGCAAAGGGTAAGATTTCATTCTTCTTGATGCCTGAGTAGTATTGCATTGGATATATATATGCCACTTCTTTATCCATTCATCTATTGATGGACATCTGGGTGCTTTCCATATTTTGGCTATTGTGGGCATTACTGATAGAAACAGTGGAGTTCATATGCCCCTTCAAATTACTGCTTTTGTCCTTTGGATAAATACTTGGTACTGCAATTGACGGGTCTTAGGGTATCTCTATATTTAACTTTTTGAGAAACTTCCATACTGTTCTCCAAAGTGGCTACACCAGTTTGCATTCCTACCAACAGTGCAAGAGGGTTCCCTTTTTCTGCATCCTCACCAATACCTGTTGTTTCTTGTGTTGTTAATTTAGCCATTCATAGAGGTGTGAGGTGTTATCTCATTGTAGTTTTGATTTGCATTTCCCTGATGATGAGTGATGTTGAGCATTTTTTATGTGTCTGTTAGCCATTTGAGGGCCTTCTTTGGGAAAATGTCTATTCTTGTCATCTGCCTATTTCTTAACTGGATTAGTCTGTGTGTGTGTGTGTGTGTGTGTGTGTTGTTGTTGTTGTTGTTGTTATAAATTCTTTATATGTTTTGCATACAAACCCTTTATCAGATATGTCATTTGCAAGTATCTTCTCCCATTCCATAGGCTGCCTTTTAGTTTTGTTGACTATTTCCTTTACTGCACAAAAGCTTTTTATCTTGAGTTCATTTTATCATAGTTCACTTTTGCTTTTGTTTCCCTTGCCTCCAGAGATGTGTCTTGTAAGAATTTAATCAGGTTAATCAAAGTGGTTGATGTCTGTGTTCTCCTTTAATATTTTGATGATTTCTTCTCTCATACTTAGGTCTTTCATCTATTTTGAATTTATATTTGTGTATGGTGTAAGAACATGGTTCAGTTTCATTATTCTGCACGCTGCTACGGATTTTGTGTAACATCATTTGTTGTAGAGACTTTTTCCCATTGGATATTTTTTCTGCTTTTGTCAAAGATAAGTTGACCATATAGTTGTGGTTTCATTTTTGGGTTTCCTGCTCTGTTCCATTTCTATGTGCCTGTTTTTGTGACAGTATTATACTGTCTTGATGACTACAGTTTTGTAATATAAATCGAAGTCCGGTATTAAGATGCCACCAGCTTTATAAATGTGGTATATGTTATGAATTGATTTACAAATATTGAACCCTGCATGGAGGCCAGAAATAAATTTTGCTTGGTCATGGTGAACCATTTTAAATGTACTGTTGGACTCAACTTACTACCATCTTGTCAAGAATTTTGCATCCATGTTCATCAGGATATTGGCCTATGATTCTCTCAAAAAAATCAGCTCTTAGTTTCGTTTATCTGTTCTACCTTTTTTTTTTGTTTCTCTATCATTTATTTTTTGCTCTAATCATTATTATTTCCCTTCTTCTCCTGGCTTTAGGTTTTACTTGCTATTGTTTTTCTAGCTCCTGTAGGTGTGAAGTTAGGTTATGTATTTGAGACTTTTCTTGCTTCTTGAGGTAAGCCTGCATTGCATACTTCCTTCTTGGGACACCCTTTGTTGTATCCCAAAGTTTTTGGATGATCATTTTTTCAGTTTTATTTGTTTGTATGTATTTTTAAATTTATTCCTTGATCTCCTGTTGACTCATTCACTGTTTACTGACATGTTGTTTAACCTCCATGTATTTGTGGTTATTCCAAATTTTTTCTTGTGGTTATCATCAAGTTTCATAGTGTTGTGGTCTGAAAATATACATGGAATGATCTCAATCTTTTTGCAGCAGTTAAGATCTGATTTGTGACCCAGTATATGATCTGTTCTGGAGAATGTTCCATGTGCACTCGAAAAGAATGTGTATTCTGCTGCTTTAGGATGACATGTTCTGAATATAGCTCTTTAGTCCACCTGGTCTAGTGTGTCACTCAAAGCCATTGTTTCCTTGTTGATTTTCTGCTGAGATAATCTGTCCGTTGCTGTAAGTAGGATGTTAAAGTCCTCTACTATTATTGTATTATTATCAATGTATTTATTTATGTTTATTAATCCATTTTTATATTTGGGTGCTTCCAATTTGGGGACATAAAGATTTATAACTGTTACATCTTCCTGATTGATAGACCCCTTCTTCATCTTGTTACAGTCTTTGTTTCAAAATCTAGTTTGTCTGATATAAGTATGACTACTCCAACTATCTTTTAACATCCATTAGCATGATCAATGGTTTTCTGTCCTCTCACCTTCAATCTGCAGGTGTCTTTTGGTCTAAAATGTAAGTTTCTTGTAGACAGCATATAGACAATTATTGTGTATGTGTGTGTGTGTGTGTGTGTGTGTGTGTGTGGTTATCCATTAAGATGCTATATGCCTTTTGATTAGAGCATTGAGTCCATTTACCTTCAGAGTGATTATTGATAGATATGAATTTAGTGCCACTGTGTTAGCTATACAGTTGATGTTTTTGGTGATGTTCTCTGTTCTTTTCCAGTCTTTTTTGCTTTTGGTCTTCTTTATTTTTTCCCCACTCAAAGGGCCTTCTTTAATGTCTCTTCCAAGGCTGCTTCATGGTCAAGAACTTCTTTAGTTTGTGCTTGTCTGGGAAACTCTTTATCTCTCCTTTTATTATGAATGACAGCCTTGCTGGATAAAGAATTCTTTGTTGCTTATTTTTCCCATTCTTCACGTTGAATATATTATGCTACTTTCTTTTGGCCTGTCAAGTTTCTGTGGACAGACCTGCTGCAAACATGATTTATCTCCTGCTGTGGGTTAAAAGCTTTTTCCTCCTTGCTTTTTTCAGGATTGTTTTCTTGTATGTGTGGAATTTTATCTATATGACTTGGTATAGGCCAGCATTTGTTGAATTTGATGGGAGTTCTCTGTCTTTCAGATTTAATGTCTATTTCCTTCCCCAGATTAGAGAAGTTTTCAGTTATAATCTTCTCAAATTAAATACTGGCCCCCTTTCCCACTCTTCTTCTGGGACACATAAGATATGACTGTTCTTATACCTTAAGGTGTCACTAAGTTTCCTAAGAATACATTTATGATTCAATGTTTCTTTCCCTCTTCTTTACAGCCTCATTATTCTCCATATTTTGATCATCTATATCTCTGATTTGTTCCCTTGTGTCACCCATCCTTGTCATTGCATCTATCTACTGCATCTAGTCAGTTTTGCATCTCAGTTAAAGAATTTTTTTTTATTTTGGCTTGACTAGTTTTTAGCTCTTTTATCTCTGCAGTGCAGTAAGGGATTCTTCAGTGTCTTCTATACTTTTCAAACCCACATAGTATCCTTATGATTGTTGTTTTAAATTCTGGTTCAGGCATCTTATATCAATTTTGATTAAATCCCTGGCTATGATTTCTTCCTATTCTTTCTTTTGGCATGAATTCCTCCATCTTGTCATTTTGTCTAGGTCACTTTTTTATGTGATTTTATAAAAGCCTGTTATATTCCCGCTCCTGAGAGTAATGGCTATATTGAGAGGTCCTACACTGTTTTGAGCCTGGTGCTTCAGGAGGTGTTTCAGAGTGTGCACTCTGCTGTTGTGTTTTGGCTGCTGTTTCCCTCAGCTCAGACTGCTGCAGAGTTTCTCCTTGCCTGCTGTGGGGTTCGTTTGGACATTTTCCTCTGTGTGGCAGGTTTTAACTGGATATTTTTGGTCTGCTTGTCAAAAGAGGCTAGATTCTGTTTCCTGAAGATTGCAGCAGCCAAAGGTCAGTAGACTTGGTGCATGGGAGGGGTTTGTGCTGGTCTTCTGTGGGAGAGCTTGCTGTGCTGAATCTCAGGCAGACTTGCCCTAGGGGAGATGCACCTGCATGGTGCAAGGGGGGCAAGGCATGGTGTAAGCAGCCCCAGACTCCACTAGGGATGCTATGTTGCTCACTGAAGTTGTTCTGATGATAGTACTGATGGGCTGGGGGGAAATGGCATTACCACAGTCTTCTGTCCCCAAACAGGGACTTCACACTTGCCACTCTTCAGGAATCTCTCACCAAATGGCAGATCAGCTCCCCTCTTTGTGTCATTAGGTTCCTTCAGATCCCCATCTTCACCCTGTCTACCCTGAGTTTACTTAGCAGGTAGCATGGTACTCTTATGCTTTATCTCAATAGTGCAGCTGGGTTTCAAAACTCCAAATTTCAGGGACCTGGTGCAACATGGACCTGTACTAATCCCCCAGGGGAGGGTCTTGCTGCACTATGGTGGGTGCTGGTTTGCCCCAGAAAGCACTCCAGTGAGTACACAGTGGTTCAGAGTCTATAGTAAAGAATAGCAGAAGGCTGACTCTTAGATTTACTGCCCACACAGGATCTCTGTTTTTATACTAGTGACCAGGGCAGCATGTTGGCACCTGCCAACAATTTGTCCCCTGAGAGGCCATGCCACCACTCCAATAATTGCATCTCAATAATTAGAATCATTTTTTTGCCCTGTGACCCAAGAGGTCTCATATTATGCTGCCTGCTTCTGGGCCTCCACCCTCCTTCCCAACAGGAGCATCACTAAGCCCACCAGGAATGATCCTGGCTATGGCCTGTACTTAAAATACTTCAGTCTTGCAGGTACATGGCTTATAAAAACATGTGGTAGCCCCTCTCTTTTCCCAGTCAATGGTTTTGGGGAAGAATTTTTCTTATGACATCCCCTGCACCATGCTTTCACTTTCTCTCTCTCTCTCTCACTCCCTTCCCTCTCTCCCAGATCAGGAGTCCTTCCCCTTAAGCTTCTGCAATTCTTTTCTCTCCCAAATCAACTCTTCTTAGCTCCTATCTTCCAAAGTGTGGCCATTTTTCTACTTCTAGATGTGCAATTTGTTCTCTCAGTCCTCAGATTGATTTATTAGGTGTTCAAAATGATTTGCTATTTATATGACTATGTTTGAGGGATGAGGCAAACTTAGAGTCCTACTCCCCCATCATTTTAACTTTTGATTTTTAAAATATTTTTTTACTTCTAATTATGGCCTTTTCCACTTTAAGATTCCCTTGAACATTTCTTGTAAGGTAAGTTAGTGGTTATGTAATCCCTTAATTTTGTTTGTCTGAGAACTGCCTTAACTCTCCTATTCTGAATGATAACATCGCTAGGTAGAGTTTCTTTGTTTTCCCTTTCAGCAGTTTGAAGATATTATGCCGCTATCTCCTGGCCTGTTAGGTTTTGGGGGATTTTTTTTTTTGTTCTTTTGTTTTGTTTTGTTTTGTTTTGTTTTAATTAGCTTATAGCCCTATGGGGTTTCCCTTGTATGAAGTGGTTTTCTCTTGCTGATTTTAAAATTCTGTATTTATTTATTTATTTATTTATTTATTTATTTATTTATTTAATGATAGTCACAGAGAGAGAGGCAAAGACACAGGCAGAGGGAGAATCAGGCTCCATGCACTGGGAGTCCGACGTGGGATTCGATCCTGGGTCTCCAGGATCGCGCCCTGGGCCAAAGGCAGGCGCCAAACCGCTGCGCCACCCAGGGATCCCTTCTGTCTTTATTATTACTTTCTGCCATTCTCATTATATTATGTGTCTTTTTGTGAACATCTTTGGATTTATCTTGTTCAGGGGCCTCTGTGCTTCCTGGACCTGGATGTCAGTTTCCTTCTCCAGACTAGGGAAGTTTTCAGCTATTATGTGTTTAGACAACTTCTCTTCCTCCTTCTTTCTCCCTTCCTCTTCTGAAATCCGTATAATGTAAATAATATGCTTGATGATGTCATAGAGTTCCCAAAACTTTTCTCATTTTTTTCCTTTTTTTCCCTCAGTTTGGTTGTTCTATTACCTTGTATTCCAGATTGCTGATCTGTTCTTCCGCATCCTCTACTCTGCTGTTGCTTCCATCTAGTGTATTTTTATTGCAGTTTTTTTATTCTTCAGCTCTGACTGGTTTTTATATTTTCTATATCTTTGTTGATGTTCTCACTGTATTCCTCCACTCTTTTCTCAAGTCCAGTGAGTTTCTTCATGACCACTACATTGAATTTTTATCAAGCATATTGCTTATCTTCATTTTATTTAACTCATTTACTGTGTTTGTCTTATTCTTTTTGGGACATATTCCTGTCTCCTCATTTTGCCTAGCTCTCCGTATTTGTTTCTATGTATTAGGAAGGACAGGTATGTCTACAGGTCTTGAGAGTAGTAGCCTTGTGTAGAGAAGTTACCATGGTGCCCTGCAGAGTAATCCTCCTCCATCACCAGAATCAAGCATGCCAGGGTCATTTGCTGTGTAGGCTGCATGTACTCACCCTTCTGTTGACAACTATTGTCTTTAGCCCAGCTGGTTACAATGACCCTCTTTGTGGATGCAGTGGGTAAGAGATGATCTCTGCACTTTTGAGAGTACTCACTTATTCTGTGGTGAGATGTTGGGGGGTATGGCTGGCAGTCAGGCTACCTATTTGCACTTAGCCTCTCTGCCATGATTGCAGGAACACCAAAGGGCAGGGATGGCTCCCTGGATGTCCAGCTAAGAGGCTTGGCTTCAAGGACTGTGAGTGTGCTCATGTTCAAGATTATTTCCTCTCCTTCCCAGGGCAAGAGTTACTTTGTAGTGGTGGTGGTCCTGGTTGGGTCTGCCAGCGTGGTGTGGCAGGACACTAGATGATTTAGAGAGATGCCTGCCAAAGTGGGTGCATTGGAAGATATGTGTCTGCATGGCATGCCAGGGTGAGGCTTATGGTGCTAAAAAGGGAGAGAGTATTAGTAGGAGCTACCACAAGTATCTGACTGTCTAGGTTGGGGAAAGAGGAGGAAAAATAATACCCACAGGTTCTTTTGTGCCCTGAGAAATCTTCTGCAGATTCCTGCCCCTGCAGGACACATTATAAGTTTAGTCAATAAATCTCCTTCAGGTATATCCCAGATATCCTTCTAATTGCTGTGTCTATGCTATGTCTCTTGGTTAATTATTTAGTATGCTTGCTCTTTGATGGCAGGAACTTGGTTTCCTATTGGACTCCAGCTCTCCTAAGGTTCAGCCTGCTGATTTTTAAAGTTCCAAGAGTTAAACTCTGCTGGTTTTCAAAGCCAGATGTTATAGGGACTCATCTTCCCAGTATGGGTCCCCAGGGCCATGGGTACCCAGTGTGAGGTCTAATCTCAGTTTTCTGTGCCTTCTGATGTTCCTTTATTTTATGGTTAGTCAGGCTGGGGATTTGGTTCCTAGCCAGATATTTCAACCTTTTTAACTTTTCTGGATGTGGCTTTGTCTCCATGATCTGTTCAGCCAGTTTCCAGGTCATTCTCAGAGTTGCATACATGTAGATGTTACCTGGGTATGTCATCGGATGAGGTAAGCTCAGGGTCCTCCTACTACGTCATCTTCCTTATCTCTTAAATTAAATTTTTGAGGATCTTCTATACTCTTTTTTTTTATGGCTGTACTAGCTTATAATCCCACCAACACAAGGTAACAACTGTTGGTAAGAATGTGGATAAATTATTAATTTTTAGTCTATTGATTGTTTGCTTTACTATGAAAAAGCTTTATAGTTGGTACAATGCCACTTGTCTATGTTTGTTACTTTGTCTGTGCTTTGGAGGTCATATCCAAAAACTCGTCGCTGATACCAATGCCAAGAAGAGTTTCCCCTACATTTATGTAGCTTATGGTAGCTTTACAGTTTCAGGTCTTCTGTTTAAGTCTTTATTCTACTTCAAGTTGGTTTCTATGGTACAAGAAAAGGTTGAAGTTTATTTTCTGCATGAGGATATAGAGTTTTTGCAACACAAAAGGAACTATCCTTCCCCATTGTATGTTTTGACACATTTTTCTTCAAAGTCAATTTATTGTAAATGTGTGGAATTTATTTTGGGGCTTTCCATTCTGTTCCATTGGTCTATATCTGTTTTATGTTAGTACCATGCAGTATTCATTACTATACTTTAAAAAATATTTTTTATTGGAGTTCAATTTGCCAACATATAGCATAATACCAGTGCTCATTCCCCTAAGTGCCCCCCTCAGTGCCCATCACCCAATCACTCTAACCCCCCACCCACATCCCCTTCTACTACCCCTTGTTCATTTCCCAAGTTTGGTGTCTCACATGTTTTGTCACCCTCACTGATATTTTCACTCATTTTCTCTCTTTTCCCTTTATTTCCTTTCACTAAGTTTTATATTCCCCAAATGAATGAGACCATATAATGTTTGTCTTTTTCTGATTGATTGCTTCTCCCTCTGCCTGTGTCTCTGCCCCTCTCTCTCTCTCTCTCTCTGTGACTATCAAAAATAAAATAAAAAATAAAATAAAATGTCTTTTTCTGATTGACTTATTTCACTCAGCATAATACCCTCCAAGTCAATCCATGTTGAAGCAAATGGTGGGTATTTGTCGTTTCTTTTTTTTTTTTTTTTTTGTAAATTAATTTTTATTGGTGTTCAATTTACCAACATACAGAGTAACACCCAGTGCTCATCCCATCAAGTGTCCCCCTCAGTGCCCGTCACCCATTCATCCCCACCCCCCACCCTCCTCCCCTTCCACCACCCCTAGTTCGTTTCCCAGAGTTAGGAGTCTTTATGTTCTGTCTCCCTTTCTGATATTTCCCACACACTTCTTCTCCCTTCCCTTATATTCCCTTTCAGTATTATTTATATTCCCCAAATGAATGAGAACATACACTGTTTGTCCTTCTCCAATTGACTTACTTCACTCAGCATAATACCCTCCAGTTCCATCCACGTCGAAGCAAATGGTGGGTATTTGTTGTTTCTAATGGCTGAGTAATATTCCATTGTATACATAGACCACATCTTCTTTATCCATTCATCTATTGATGGACACCGAGGCTCCCACCACAGTTTGGCTATTGTGGATACTGCTGCTATAAACATCGGGGTTCAGGTGTCCCAGCATTTCACTGCATCTGTATCTTTAGGGTAAATCCCCAGCAGTGCAACTTCTGGGTCGTAGGGCAGATTTATTTTTAACTCTTTGAGGAACCTCCACACAGTTTTCCAGAGTGGCTGCACCAGTTCACATTCCCACCAACAGTGCAAGAGGGTTCCCTTTTCTCCACATCCTCTCCAACATTGGTTGTTTCCCGTCTTCTTAACTTTTGCCATTCTCACTGGTGTGAGGTGGTATCTCATTGTGTTTTGATTTGTATTTCCCTGATGGCAAGTGATGCAGAGCATTTTATCATGTGCTTGTTGGCCATGTCTATGTCTTCCTCTGTAAAATTTCTGTTCATGTTTTTTTCCCATTTCATGATTGGATTGTTTGTTTCTTTGCTGTTGAGTTTCGTAAGCTCTTTATAGATCTTGGATCTGATAGGTCATTTGCAAATATCTTCTCCCATTCTGTACGTTGTCTTTTAGTTTTGTGGACTGTTTCTTTTTATTCTCTTTTTTTTGTGGACTGTTTCCTTTGCTGTGCAGAAGCTTTTTATCTTGATGAAGTCTCAATAGTTCATTTTTGTTTTTGTTTCCCTTGACTTCTGGATGTATCTTGCAAGAAATTGCTGTAGCCAAGTTGAAAAAGGGTGTTGCCTGTGTTCTTCTCTAGGATTTTGATGGAATCTTGTCTCACATTTAGATCGTTCATCCATTTTGAGTTTATCTTTGTGTATGGTGCAAGAGAGTGGTCTAGTTTCATTCTTTTGCATGTGGATGTCCAATTTTCCCAGCATCATTTATTGAAGAGACTGTTCTTTTTCCAGTGGATAGTCTTTCCTCCTTTATCGAATATTAGTTGACCATAAAGTTGAGGGTCCACTTCTGGATTCTCTATTCTGTTCCATCAATCTATGTGTCTGTTTTTGTGCCAGTACCACAATGTCTTGATCACAGCTTTGTAGTACAACCTGAAATTTGGCATTGTGGTGCCCCCAGCTATGGTTTTCTTTGTCAATATTCCCCTGGCTATTCGGGGTCTTTTCTGATTCCACACAAATCTTAAGATGATTTGTTCCAACTCTCTGAAGAGAGTCCATGGCATTTTGATAGGGATTGCATTAAATGTGTAAATTGCCCTGGGTAACATTGACATTTTCACAATATTAATTCTTCCAATGCATGAGCATGGAATATTTTTCCATCTCTTTGTGTCTTCCTCAATTTCTTTCAGAAGTGTTCTGTAGTTTTCAGGGTATAGATACTTAAGCTCTTTGGTTAGGTTTATTCCTAAGTATCTTATGCATTTGGGTGCAATTGTAAATGGGATTGACTCCTTAATTTCTCTTTCTTCAGTATCATTGTTAGTGTATAGAAATGCCACTGATTTCTGGGCACTGATTTTGTATCCTGCCACACTGCCGAATTGCTCTATGAGTTCTAGCAATCTGGGGTGGAGGCTTTTGGGTTTTCTATGTACAATATCATGTCATCTGTGAAGAGGGAGAGTTTGGCTTCCTTTTGCCAATATGAATGCCTTTTATTGCTTTTTGTTGCCTGATTGCCGAGGCTAGGACTTCTAGTACTATGTTGAATAGGAGTGGTGAGAGTGAACATCCGTATCTTATTCCTGATCTTAGGGGAAAGGCTCCCAGTGTTTCCCCGTTGAGAATGATATTTGCTGTGGGCTTTTCGTAGATGGCTTTTAAGACGCTGAGGAATGTTCCCTCTATCCCTACAGTCTGAAGAGTGTTGCTCAGGAATGGATGCTGTATTTTGTCAAGTGCTTTCTTTGCATCTATGGAGAGGATCCTATGGTTCTTGTTTTTTCTCTTGGTGATATGATCAAACACATTGTTGGCTTTACGAGTGTTGAACCAGCCCTGTATCCCGGGGATAAATCCCACTTGGTCATGGTGAATAATCTTCTTAATGTACTGTAAGATTCTATTAGCTAGTATTTTGTTGAGAATTTTTGCATCTGTGTTCATCAGGGATATTGGTCTATAATTCTCCTTTTTGGTGGGGTCTTTGTCTGGTTTTGGAATTAAGGTGATGCTGGCCTCATAAAACGAGTTTGGAAGTACTCCATCTCTTTCTATCTTTCCAAACAGCTTTAGTAGAATAGGTATGGTTTCTTCTTTAAACGTTTGATAGAATTCCCCTGGGAAACCATCAGGCCTTTGGTGTCTTGGGAGGTTTTTGATGACTGCTTCAATTTCCTCCCTGGTTATCAACCTGTGCAGGTTTTCTATTTCTTCCTGTTTCAGTTTTGGTAGTTTGTGGTTTTCCAGAAATGCATCCATTTCTTCTAGATTGCCTAATTTATTGGCATATAGCTGCTCATAATAAGCTTTTAAAATCGTTTGTATTTCCTTGGTATTGGTGGTGATCTCTCCTTTCTCATTCATAATTTTATTAATTTGAGTCTTCTCTCTCTTCTTTTTATTAAGGCTGGCTAATGGTTTATCTATCTTATTAATTCTTTCAAAGAACCAACTCCTGGTTTTGTTTATCTGTTCCACAGTTCTTCTGGTCTCGATTTTGTTGAGTTCTACTAGAATCTTTATTAACTCTCTTTTTCTGCTGGGTGTAGGATCTATTTGCTGTTTTTTCTCTAGCTCCTTTAAGTGCAAGGTTGTATTTATTTGTATTTGAGTTTCCAGTTTTTGGATGGATGCTTGTATTGCGATGTATTTTCCCCTCAGGACTGCTTTTGTTGTATCCCAACAATTTTGAATGGTTGTATCTTCATTCTCATTAGTTTCCATGAATCTTTTTAATTCTTCCTTAATTTCCTCGTTGACCCTTTCATCTTTTAGCAGGATGGTCCTTAACCTCCACGTGTTTGAAATCCTTCCAAACTTCTTCTTGTGGTTTAGTTCTAGTTTCAAAGCATTATGGTCTGAAAATATGCAGGGAATGATCCCAATATTTTGGTTTCAGTTAAGACCTGATTTATGACCCAGTATGTGGTCTATTCTGGAGAAAGTTCCATGTGCACTTGAGAAGAATGTGTATTCAGTTGAGTTTCGACGTAAAGGTCTGTAAATATCTGTGAAATCCATCTGGTCCAACGTATCATTTAAAGCTCTTGTTTCCTTGAGGATGTTGTGCTTAGAATATCTGTTGATTGTAGAAAGTGTTGTGTTTAAGTCAGCAACTATAAGTGCATTATTATCTAAGTATGTCTGAACTTTGGTTAGTAATTGATTGATATACTTGGCAGCTCCCACATTCGGGGAATAAATATTCATGATTGTTAGGTCCTCTTGTTGGATAAATCCTTTAAGTATGATATAGTGTCTCTCTTTATCACTTACTACAGTCTTTGGGATAAACTTTAATTTATCTGGATATAAGTAAGGATGGCTACCTCTGCTTTCTTTTGAGGACCATTTGAATGGCAAATGGTTCTGCAATCTTTTATTTTCAGGCTGTAGGTGTCCTTACATCTAAAATGCATCTCTTGTAGACAGCAAATAGATGGGTCCTGTTTTTTTATCCAGTCTGAAACCCTGCGTCTTTTGATGGAGTCATTAAGCCCATTCACATTCAGAGTAACTATTGAAAGATATGAATTTATTGTCATCATGATACTTATTCAGTCCCTGTTTTTGTGGATTGCTTCCTTGGACTTCCTCTTTCTTTTAAAGAGTCCCCCTTAATATTTCTTGCAGAGCTGGTTTGGTGGTCACATATTCTTTCAGTTTCTGCCTATCTTGGAAGCTGTTTATCTCTCCTTCTATTCTGAATGATAGCCTTGCTGGATAAAGTATTATTGGCTGCAGGTTCTTCTCATTTAGGACCCTGAATATATCCTGCCAGCCCTTTCTGGCCTGCCAGGTCTCTGTGGAGAGGTCTGCTGTTAATCTAATACTTCTCCCCATAAAGGTTAGGGATCTCTTGTCTCTTCCTGCTTTAAGGATCTTTTCTTTATCTTTGGAATTTGCAAGTTTCACTATTAAATGTCGAGGTGTTACTGGGTGATGGGCACTTGGTGTGATGAGCACTGGGTGTTATGTTGTATGTTGTCAAATTGAACTCCAATAAAAAAAATTAAAAAATATATGTCGAAGTGTTGAACGGTTTTTATTGATTTTAGGGGCGATCTCTCTATCTCCTGGATCTGAATCCCTGTTTCCCTTCCCAAGTTAGGGAAGTTCTCAGCTATGATTTGTTCAAATACAGTTTCTGGACCTCTGTCTCTTTCAGCACCCTCTGGAACCCCAATTAAATGTGGATTTTTCCTCCTGAGGCTGTCATTTATTTCCCTTAACCTATCCTCATGATCTTTTTCTCTTTTTTCCTCAGCTTCCTTCCTTGCCATCAACTTGTATTCTGCCACTCACGGTTCTTCTACCTCGTTAACTCTTGTCGTTAGGACCTCCAGTTTGGATTGCATCTCATTTAATTGATTTTTGATTTCAGCCTTATTAGATCTAAATTCTGCAGTCATGAAGTCTCTTGAATCCTTTATGCTTTTTTCTAGAGCCACCAGTAGCTTTATAATTGTGCTTCTGAATTGGCTTTCTGACATTGAATTGTAATCCAAACTGTGTAACTCTGTGGGAGAGAGGACGGTTTCTGATTCTTTCTTTTGTGGTGAGTTTTTCCTTCTAGTCATTTTGCTCAGGGCAGAGTGGCCAAAAACAAGTTGTACTGGAAAAAGGAGAAAAAGAGAGAAAGAAAATAAAAGGGGGTTGGGGGGGGGCAAACAGAAAGCAAAAAACAAGGGGGAGTATCCTCTGATTCTATATAGTGTAAATCCCTCGACTTCCCCTGGAACTTTCCAGTGCTGCTTGGTCAATAACTTGCTTCTCCCCTGTCCTTCCAGCTGCTCTTCTGGGGGAGGGGCCTGCTGTGCAGATTCTCAGGTTGTGCACCTGGGGGAGCTTCCCAGCCCCCTGCCAAGTGCACGGCTCAGTTGGAGCTCTTTATCCCTATGAGGCCCCTGCTCAGTCCCAGGTACAAGGTGACACCAGGAGGAACAACAGTGTGGGCGGCCAGCTCTCCAACTCTGGAGTCAGCTCCCTTAGTAACTACCACAGCTCCCAGTCCGCAGGGGCCTGGATGCTCGGGGGGGGGGGGGGTGATCTGCACAGCTCCAGCCCCCTGCAGCAGGAGCGTCCTTGCTGCCTTGTGTCCTCTCGGCCTCCGCCTGTCCCGGGGGCAGCGCTAGATCTTGGGCTGTGTTCCCCGGTGCCCTGCGCTCCCGGACCGGCGCTGGCGCCCCTGGAATCCCGCTCCAGCGGATTAGGGAGCTCAGCCCTGGGGTGTGGCGCGCTCTCGCCTGGGGCGCAGGTGCTCTGTTAGTGCCCCTGGGAGCCTGAGGGCATCCCCGCCCTCCTGGGAGCCCCAGCGCCTTTCCCTCCCGGGGCTCTCCTGTCCTGGAGGCTCTCACCGCCGGCCTTAGCCCTGCTCCTCGCGGGGCCCCTCCCCCTTGGATGCTTTTTTATTTCTTTATTTTTTTCTGTCTTCCCTCCTTGATAGAAGCGTGAACTCTTCTCACTGTAGCATTCCAGCTGTTCTCTCTTTAAATCTCAGGCCGAATTCATAGGTTTTCAGGATGATTTGAAAGCTATCTTCCACTCCTCTCCCAGGCGCCGCCAGCGTCCTCGCCACCGCGCAGGATCCAGCTGCTCCTGGGCTGCGGCCACTGTGGCGGGAAAGCAGGCCGCTCATTACTATACTTTTGCAGTATATTTTGTACTCATGTTGTGTGATGCCTCTTGTTAGGTTTTCTGTTTGTTTTGTTTTTATTTTTGGTTTTGCTCAACATATCTTTAGCTATTCAGTTTTTTTGTTGTTCCATATGAATTTTAGGATTTTTTCATAGAAATAGAAAAGAAATTGGAATTTTGATAGGGATTGCATCATATCCGTAGATTGCTTTAAGTAATATGTACATTTTAATAATATTAAATTTTTCAATCCATGCACGTATGATATTTTCTCATTTGTGTCTACTTAAATCTTTTCAACAATTTCTATAGTTTTCAGTAGAACATCTATAACTTCCTTAGTGAAATTTACTCTTAGATATTTTATTCTTTTTGATACTACTGTAAAGAGATTAACTTTCTTAATTTCTTATTTAAATAGTTCACTGTTAGTGTATAGAAACACGACAGATTTTTATATGTTTACTTTATATCCTGCAAATTTATTGAATTTACTAGTTCTAAACGTTTTTAGTTGGTCTTTGAGTTTTTCTATATATCATATCAAGCCATCTGCAAACAGAATATTTTATTTTTTCCTTTCAGGTTTTGATGACTTTTTTTTCTTGCCTAGCTGGGACTTCCCGTATTATATTCAAAAGAAGTGGTGACTAAAGGCATCCTTCTCTTGTTCCTGATCTCATAGGAAAAGCTCTTAGCTTTTCACCTGTGAGTATGAGTTTAGCTGTGTGTTTCTCATTTATGGCCCTTATAAAACCGAGGTACATTTTTATGTACCTAACTTGTTGAGAGTTTTTATCATGAAGAGGTGTTGGATTTTGTCATGTATTTTTCTTTGCATCTATTGAGATGATTACATGATTTTTATACTTATTTTTGTTAACGTGGTATATTATGCTTATTGAGTTGCATATGCTGATCTCCCTTCATCTCAGGGTAAAACCCATTTGATCATGGTTTCTGACTTTTATTATATGCTGTTGAATTCAGTTTGCTAGTATTTTGTTGAGGATTTTTCTATTTATGTTCATCAGGGATATTGACCTAGAATTTTCTTATACTGTCCTTTTCTGCCTTTATATGAAGATAATGCTGGCTTTGAAAAATAAGATTGCAATTGTCCCTGCTTCCTCAATTTTTTAGAGGAGTTGAGAAGGATTGACATTAATTTTTAGCTTAACATTTGGTAGAGTTCATCCGTAAAATTATTAGGTCTTGGGCTGTTCTTTATGAGAGGGCTTTGAATAGTGATACAATCTCTTTACTCATTATTGGTCAGTTCAGACTTTCTATTTCTTCATTTTTCAGTCTTCATCTGTATGTTTGTAGGAATTTATTCATTTCTTCTAAGTTATCCAATTTGTTTTTCATAGTGATCTCATGATCTTTTGCATTTCTGTTGTATCAGTTGTAAAGTCTTCTCTTTCATTTACAATTTTATTCATTTAAGTATCCCATTTTTTAAGATAGTGTAACATTTGTCAATTTAGCTTATCTTTCAAAAAAACCAGCTCTTAGTTTCATTGATATTTTCTGTTGTTTTTCTTGCTTTAATTACATTTATATCTGGTATGATTTTTTATTATTTCCTTCCTTTACTAACTTTGGGTTTAGTTTATTATTGCATTTCCTTGAAGTTTCAAGTTAAGTTGTTTATTTAAGATCTTTCTTCTTTCTTAATGTAGGCACTGATCACTATAAATTTTCCTCTTAGGACTGGCTTTTGCTATTTCCCTTATGTTTCCATATGCTGTGATTCCCTTTTCTCAGCATTTTTGAGAATATCTCAAGAAATTCTGTGATTTTTCTTTAGTCCTCTTTGACCAATTGAGTTTTCAGGACATGTTGCCTAATCTCTTTGTATTTGTGAATTTGTTAACTTTCCTCCAGTTATTGATCTGTAGTTTCATATCATTGTGATAAAAAATATACTTGATATGCTATCAATTTTCATAAATTTGTCAAGACTTGTTTTATAACCTAACATATGATCTATCCTGAAGAATGTCTCTTGTGCACTGGAGAAGGATGTGCATTTGGTACTATTGAATGGGATGATCTATATATGTCTCTTAAGTCCGTTTGATATAAAGTGTAGCTCAAGCCCAATGTTTCTTTGTTGATTTTACATCTAGATGATGTATCCATTGATTAAAGAGAGCACTGACATCCGCATCATTCTTGTTTATTTCTCCTTAGATTTTTTTAAATCTCCGTAATGTGGATGGTTTCTTCCAAAGTGAAAATAACACTGCTGTTTTACAAATATTTCTGCTTTTTTAAAAAAGATTTACTTTATTTATTCATGACACACACACACACAGAGAGAGAGAAAGAGAGCGAGAGAGGCAGAGACACAGGCAGAGGGAGAAGCATGCTCCATGCAGGGAGCCTGACATGGGACTCAATCCCGGGTCTCCCGGGTCTCCAGGATCACACCCTGGGCTGAAGGCAGGTGCTAAACCTCTGAGCCACCTGGGCTGCCCTATTTCTGCTTCTTCAATTAATTTTCTCCCTTCTTTTTCTTTCTTCACTCTCATTCCTTTCCTATCAATTTTCTCTCTTATTTTCTCTTTTCATTAGTTTACTTCAATATGATAATGATCACCATCATGACATGGGGAAAGTAAAGCTTGGAGACACAGAAATAATTGAGAATAAGTAATTGAAAAGAAAGTAGAAAGGGAGGAACAGAAGGATGAAGTGAGGGAGGAAGGAAGAATAAAATTATGACAATACCATTTACCTTTAACATTTTTTCTGGTTAAATACTCAAACTTCTTTAGTGATTATTTTTATCAAATAATTATTTGTGAGGATTAACTGATAATTCAATTGGATACTCTTACAATATTTTCTGAAGTAAAAAAGTGAAAGTGACCAGAGCTGAAAAAAGATTTGTATGCATTCATTGGAATTATTCACTTTCTAATTTATTTTTTTAAAGATTGATTGATTTGAGATAGAGTCAGAAATAGCTAGAAAGCCCACAAGTGGGGAGGAGAAGGAGAAGCAAGGTCCCTGTTGAGCAGAGCACCTGACACAGGGATTGATCCCAGAACCCTGGGATCCTGACCTGAGCCTGAGGCAGACGCTTAACCAACTGTAGTCACCCAGGTGTCCCTTCTTTCTAATTTCTTGCGATGAATTACAAAATCATATACCTAGAGTTGACAAAAGAGTACTACTTGTTGCTATGTAGCTGTATATATATATATATATATATATATATGTACATATATGTGTATATATGTACATGTGTTCATATGAATAAACATGTAATTGGTGAGATTACATTTGTATGGATACACATATATAGAGAAAGAACATATGTGTATATATATGTGTGTGCATGTGTTATCTACAAATACAGAAAGGTATATATAGAAAGAGTTAAAGAACATGTTAGAGTAAGAAAGAATAATAACATTATAAAAAGATATCCACAAAATGCAACCACTAGAAATAATATTCCTCATTAACTGTATAATTCAGTAAAATCACCACTCTTTCCTCCACCTTTTTTTAGTTTCTGGAGAACATTATGTAAGTCAAAATGAGTTCTCCTGCTAGCACTGAGATGACTGTGTGTCTGTGTGCTTGTGTGCCTGTGTGCAGCATCCTGTTAGTTTTTACTTTACATTCTTAATTTTTAACAAATTTTAATTTTCATTTATGTTTACTTTGATATTTATGTTAATAACACATTAATTTTTTGTTTTGTTTTTCAGAACTTGAGAAAAGTAATGGTTAATATTCTGACAACCCTTTAGTACTGCACTATGATGCCTCTCATCACTGGCATTTCTTGCCTTTTCACTTGCGTGCCATCCCTTGGCTTCCCCTTCTCCTGAATGTCTGCTTTCCCTCCCCATTGTTTGGTTTCTGCACTTTTCCCATATTAGGTTTCCTTCGCTTCTGTTTTCCTGTCGTTTCCATCTTTTCCTATATCTCTCTTTTTTTTCATTCTATGCCTTGTCAGTGTGTAAAAATTATGAAGTTGGTGAAATAAAGGAATTTATCCAACAACCACATGGTTTTCGTTCAATTACATTTATTGACAATACTTTACTTAAGTCCCTTATCATGTATTCCAGAGAGGGGTACTCATTACTATACAAATGATACTACCTCCATCTTTAAGAGATGGAAGAGCACTCCAAAGTTACTGAGTTAAATCGTTGATCCCTTTTCCTTTCAAACATCTGTAAATTCTGACGTTATTCACTGTCAAGTGTGAGACTGAGGCTCACTCTTTCATTGCCATTAATCATTAGTCAAGTGTTCTCATGTGTCTAAGTACTTTTAGATAATTTTGCCTGTTTTTTTTTCTTTCCAGCCATTATAATTACACTTTTTCTTTACATTTTAATTCACCCAGGGATTAATTCTGCAAGCGCCATCCTTTTGAATCTTTGTACAGGAGTTTTTTTTCTCAAGGAAATTTCATTGATATTTCTAAATCTGATTTTTTTTTTAATGTGAGTGACATGAGAATCTACTATCCAATGTTCCTACCAAATTCTCTAATAAGACCCTAAAATAGTCATAGAGTTTAATATCTCTTCTTACCTATATGTTTTTTCCCATTTTATTTATGTTTTCACAAGGATTAGAATGTAAGATATCACCTGAATTTATATAGCAAAGATGTTATGAGTAATCCTAAAGATACAATTATTGGTGGCTAAGTGTCATTATTGCATGCTTACTTAACACTTTTGGAAAACCTATCTCACGTATATATGTTGTGCTTTATATTCAAAATGGTAGAAGGCCAATGCAAAATGAATAATTTGGCACTGGCTATCCCAGAAGAAGTCCTATGTACCATTTCACTGGGTCTTCTTTCCTTTTTTTTTTTTTTTTTTTAGGATTTTATTTATTTATTCATGAGAGTTCAAAACTAATGGCCTAACCTTACATTGGGGTAATATATATCTGCCAAACAAAAATACTATCATTCACACATGCATTACTAAAAGAATTTACCTCACAGAAGTGATTTACCTACAAAAATCAAAGAGAGAAAGAAGCAGAGGGAGAAGCAGGCTCCATACTGGGAACCCAATGTGGGATTGGATCCCAGGACTCCAGGATCACGCCCTGGGCTGAAGGCAGGCGCTAAACTGCTGAACCACCCAGGGATCCCTGGGTCAAATTTTCTTAAAATAAGTGCTAAATGTACTTTTTACAGGAGTGAGAATGATAAACCAAAATTACCTATTGTTGGCAAAAATGCCTTTAGAGCTTAATGTTTCCAGTTCTCAAAAATGTCAGTCAGTTTGCACCAGAAGGAAACCATAGAAGTGTTTCAAGTTTTTCCCTCCTCCCTTCCTAATATTAGTCTTTCTTTTTGCATGAATTGGTTCATCTTCTGTTTTTAGATAAGTAGGTAAAAAGCAAATTTAATTAACTTATTATTCTGTGTATGTCTTTGTTTTATCTGATTCTTGTACATTTGTCTTCAACTCTCCATCATCATCTTGATCAACTCCAAGATACACATATTTTTCTCGATCTTCCCTCATTATTTTATCTTTCCAGCTAAAGTTCGCAGTCTTGTTTTATACTTCAACTTCCCTCATTATTACTTCCACATGTTTTTACCCTTTGATTTATGTAGGTAAATCACTTCTGCTAGGTAAATTTTATTAATAATGCATGTGTAAATGACAGTACTTTTGTTTGTCAGATATATATCACCCCAACGTAAGGTGAGGTCATTAGTTTTGAACTGAATTCTCATCACGTAATGCTTTATTTTCCTTCCTTTTAAGTTATTTAGTTTAGAAATAGTTAGATTTTCTTTCCACCAATGGATAGAGGTGATAACAACCCTATTTTTCTTATGAGGAAAATTAGACCAGAAGGTATATAATTTAAGAATATCTAAAACTGGGAGATAGAGATAAGGATTTATAGGTGAAGTGAAGATCCAAACAATGCAAGAAAGATGGGAAAAGAGTCAGGCAGAGGAATTAACACCAAAAACAGTAGAGGTTGAAGGATTATGTACACGAGAGAGCTTTTCTCAACACTCACTGTTTTATTTTATTTTATTTTATTTTATATACACTATGCTCAACTTAAAAATACATGAAGGTATTTCTATAGCACTCAGGATATTTATAGAATTCTTATATTACAATTAACACATATTTTATTTCCCTCAAATCAATTTCAGCATCAGTTTTAGTCCACTTATTTCTCCTTTGCTTATAAGAGATACAGGTGCTAAGCAATTGGTGCTTAGCAATATATGTTAGTTAGAAAGGGGGAGAAAATGGGCTAGAGCAAAGCAATGTCACTCAATTCTTTCAATTTCTTCTGAGTTCAACACTAAAAATTCAGTGTTTACCAAAGCTTGTTTTAAAAGTTCTATATATTGACAATTATAGCACACTTGTTAAACTCAAAGAATTAGAAACCATAAGACTTACAGAAAAATCTGTGTCCACACATTACAGCCATTCATTTCTCGATGATTTTAACATCCACAAAAAAGACTTTTCCAGGATTTATAGGTTGATTACTATTTATACAAGTTTTGTTTTCACTTAATGACAACTTGTTTATGTATACTTGCCAAAGTAATTGGCAAAATTAGAAAATTAATTTTAAAAGACCACTACTAGTAAAATATTTTATAAAATTATCTTATTTTATTAAATATATATTTTGGGGGGATCCTGGGTGGCTCAGCGGTTTAGCGCCTGCCTTTGGCCCAGGGCGCGATCCTGGAGACCCAGGATCGAGTCCCACATCGGGCTCCCGGCATTGGAGCCTGCTTCTCCTTCCTCCTGTGTCTCTGCCTCTCTCTCTCTATGTCTATCATAAATAAATAAATAAATACTTTATATATATATATATTTTGGTCCAAACCTTGAATTCCCTAAAAACCTAAAGCCATCTATAAGGACATAAATGTGGGATAATATTCTAGGTGATCTAACACTTCAACATTTGCATAGTGCTTAGTTATTTCAGAAAATTCACTCATTTTCCTCCTTTATGAGGATAAGCATGTGCTCTCTTGCAAATTTTTCAGGTTTTTTGTGTGCTTTTTGTTTACTTTTTTCTCATTATGTTCATCCTAAAAATTTACATTTCATTGGCAATTTTCAACTCATCTTACTTTTCCATATTTATTCCCCTTCACATTTACAAAATTTTCTCCATTTTATTTTTCAGGAGCACTTCTGGAAGAAATTGGTAATTATTTTCAGACTCATATTCCTTTGGTGGTCCATTTTATTGCAATGATTGTTGCACTGCATTGGCAGTTTTCCAATCATCTGACTTTTCCATATTTATTCTCTTTCAAATTTACAAAATTTTCTCCATTTTATTTTTCAGGAGCACTTCTGGAAGAAATTGGTAATTATTTTCAGACTCTTATTCCTTTGGTGGTCCATTTTATTGCAATGATTGTTGCACTGCATTGGCAGTTTTCCAATTATCTGACTTTTCCATGTTTATTTGCCTTTACATTTAAAAGTTTTCTCCATTTCTCTTTCAGAAGAACTTCATGGAAAAATTGGTAAATTTTTTCAGACTCACATTCTTTTGGTAATGTATAGAAATGATTTTTTTCTTGGCATTTTCTAATTCTTTAACTCATTACCCACCCCATCTTTGGTCTTTATTTTCTTGAATTTTTAATTATTCTATCCACTTTATTTTTGCTTCCTGAAATTCTCCAATATTAATGTCCCTATTCATTCTCTCTCTCCACCATTTTCCTTTCCTTTCCTTTATTTGCCATATATTCTTCATCTTCTATCTTCCAGATACTTATTATAATTTCATTTTAAGGTTTGTGAGATGCAAAGGACTAGGTTAGGAAGAATGTGCTTGTTTTCAAGCAAGATATATTCTAGAAAACACCATTTCACTTTGATTTTCCCACATGTTCTTTGAATTGGGGTGCCCTGTACAGTGAATATGAAAATATCCTAAATCTGAAAGGATCAGATTCCAAAGTTTCTGAGTTAAGTTTTTTTTCTTCCATTGGCCTTTTAAACACTCTGAACATACTGTATTCATGTATAACCTTGAGACTTGCTATTGAACTCCCCTTGACCATATTATCAAGTGATCAGACCTATATAAATATTTTTACATGACTATAACTGGTTATTTTCTCACTCAACCATACTTATTACTCTTCTTTCACTTGCACTTTTATCTGTTCAATTAGTAATTCAATAAATTGTTTTTGGGGATCTTTATACATACATTTTAAAAAATTATTTATCAGAGAGAAAGGAGAGAGGGGCAGAGGAAGAGCGAGAGAGAGAATCCTCAAGCAGACCCCACACTGAGTGTGGATTCTGATGTGGGGCTCAATCCCAGGACCCTAATATCATGACCTCCAAAATCAAGAACTGGATGCTTAATTGACTGAGCTGCCCATGTGCCCCATACAAGCATTTTTCATTCAATTAATCTCATTGATACTATATCTCTGAAGTCTAAGGTTATGTTCTAAGATATTTCTATACCAATTTCAGTATCTCACCACAAGAATTATTTAAATCTTCATGTCCCTACATATCACATGGTATTCAATGAGATTTATTCAATGGAATGGATTTCATGTGATTCCTTAAATAGGGAATGGACATGACTTGGCCATTTTGCAAAAACAATCATTAGCAGATGTAGGGCTTTAATCATATCTCATTTCTAATGTTTAGAAAACATTTCTCATATTTATGTGTCTATATGGTTTCTCTCACATAGGAGGAAGGCATAGTATAACTCTGGTGAGAAACAGAATCTTTCTGAGAACCCTGTTCATTTGGCTTCCTGGATTTTGCAACCATGTTATTTAGTTAAGATGATCTTCATTCAGCCATGAGTTAACATATTCAAATAAAATAAGACTGTGAATTAATCAGTGGACAAAAATGTGAATAGAGGCACCCCAAAACATGACCTCACATTATTTATGTGAGCAATATTTCAGTATCCCCTTGTACAGTACTTGTGGGAACTTTATATGATGTAGCTACTGCAATACTGAGATTTGACAAATATATTTAAAGCAGCTAATGGCCACTCTAAAGCTAACAAACTGGATAAATAGGAACCTAAACACTATGAAAAGGAAGAAGAATATTTTTATAAATTAAACAACCAGAACTAAACTCCTAAAATTTTTGTCAATTCATTAAATTAACTCTATTCTCCTATCCTTTATTTACCAGTGAATATCTCTAGAAAGCAGTGATCTCTGCACCCCTGTTGTATGCCTCTGTGAGTGTTCACCTGAAATCTTATAGGGTTAATTTAAAATAAATTTTTCAGCCAATTCAAATTTTCTTTTTGGTTATCTCCCACCATTTTTACATTGATCTTTCCATTTGTACTTTTGTTTTTTCACTATGACTACAAGGAAAAATATTAATTTTTGATATTCCATTACTTTTGATCTCCTTCAAAATGACGGGTTTCTTGGGTGTCTGTAACATTTCCTGCATTTTAATCTATATGCCCTCCATTACCACCCCTCTCCTTGATGTATACTATTCCTCTGCCAATATGCAGGTGACACATGGCAAAAAGACAAGTGAAAAGATGCTAAACATTAATTATCATCAGGGAAATACAAATCAAAACTATGGTGAGATACCACCTCACACTGTCAGAATGTCTATAATTAACAATACAGGAAATATCAAATTTCACAAGAATGCAGGGAAAAGAGAACTCTCTTATGCTGTTGATGGGAATAAAAACTGTTGCAGACAGTCTAGATGGGTGTTCCTCAAAAAGTTAAAAATAGAACTATGCTGTGACCTAGTAATTACACTAGTAGTTATTTACCCAACGGATACAAAAATACTGATTTTAAGGGGCACATGTACCCCAATGTTTTATAGCACATTATCATCAAGAGCCAAATTATGGAAAAAGCCCAAGCATCCATCAATTGATGAATGAATAAAAAATGTACCTGATTTCACTGATATGTGGAATCTAAGAAAGAAAGCAGATGAACATAAGGAAATGAAAACAAAGAAGAGAGGCAAACCATAAAAGGGACTCTTTTTTTTTTTTTTTTTTAATTTATGATAGGCACACAGTGAGAGAGAGAGGCAGAGACATAGGCAGAGGGAGAAGCAGGCTCCATGCACTGGGAACCCGACATGGGATTGGATCCCGGGTCCCCAGGATCGCGCCCTGAGCCAAAGGCAGGCGCCAAACCGCTGCGCCACCCAGGGATCCCCATAAAAGGGACTCTTAAGGGAAAAATGGGGGTTGCTTGAGAGGAGGTCGACATGGCATTGGGCTAAATGGGTGATGGGTTTTAAGTAGTGTATTTGTTGTGATGAGCACTAAGTGTTATATGTAAGTGACGAATCACTAAATTCTATTCCTGAAACTAATATTGGACTATATGTTAATTAGTTGGAATTTAAATAAAAACTTGAAACATTAAAATAAATAATAAAAATAAACAAATATTGGCAGAAGGACTAAATGTCTTAAGAATATTTCAAAGTAACATCTTAATTATGAATTATTTTATGTGGACAAAAGAAATAATTGACCTAGGAGGTTTCTGAAAAAAGCCTAATATAATCATTCTAATTTTAATATTCTCTCTTTATAATGACAATTTAATTATATTGTTGATATTTTGGGAATGGGATTTAGGAAAATATCTTTTTAATGTACATTCTAGGTGTCACGTGACTACCTACAATGTACAGGTTTGGACAGATGGGTGCCTTTACTGTATTTTTTTTTCATCACAGTTAAGTACCTTTCCTATATATATATATATACATACATATACATATTTTCATTTTATCTAAAATAGGTGATATTCCAGTGAAGGAGGAATGATTGATATTGTGAATTCCAGATGAAGATGTGTCCTCCCTGCTCTCATAGTTTATTTACTAATTTAGTTCCTTTTGAAGGAAGGGGTAGAAGGATGTAAAACATTGCCACTGATTGGTGAGATATCGTCTGGAACCTCAAGGTTCCAATTTCAACAAATACGGGTCCACTTGGACCACAGAGTAAATTAGGAAACAAGTTCCAATTTTTGATCTCCTCCTTTCCTGACATTGTGTTTTCATTGGAATAAACTGTTTTTTCTTCCTTTTATTTTAGAGGAGAATGAAAATAAAACAAATACCAGTAATGTATTCCACTGTGTATCTTGTTGTTTTCTCATATATTTTTGTACCCTTGCCTTTGTCATAATGATCATCTACCTCAATTCAAATGTATACATCATTTTATGATTTGTCTCAGTATCTTACTTTTCCAAATCATCGTCTCTTCCTATCAATATTTCCATTATTGCCTCTTTCATTTGTCTTGTTTCAATCAAGGAGGCATCATCTTTCTGACAAATGAATTCATTAGTAAGATGTATGTAAAGCTGAAGTATTTTTAAAGTTCTAATGTGTTAGTTTTATCCAAGAAGGATTCACTTGATTTAGAACCCTCTTCATTGCTTCCTCTTCCTTTCCTACTATGTAATTTAGAAATGATGAGATTTTTCTCACAAGATGGGTATGAGATGACATTATTTTCTTTTTTCTGTGAAGAAAATTGTACTAACAGGCATCTAAATTTAGAAAAGTTACAATGTGGGAGACAGAGATGAGTATTAATAGATGTTTTAGACTATCAAATACAAGGAAGATGGGAAAAGGACTACACAGTGGATATACATGCCAAAGAGATTTCCTCCAAGAATATAAGGCAAGGGCAGCCCCAGTAGCCCAGCGGTTTACCGCCGCCTTCCACCCAGGGTGTGATCCTGGAGACCCAGGATCGAGTCCCACATCAGGCTCCCTGAATGGAGCCTGCTTCTCTCTCTGCCTGTGTCTCTGCCTCTCTCTCTCTCTCTTTCTCTCTCTATCATGAATAAATAAATAATCTTTAAAAAAAAAAGAATATAAGACAAAACACCCCAGATACCAAAGCAAACTTGAAAAAAGAAAAGCAAATTTGGAAGCATAATTCTGAGCTTCAAGTTATATTATAAAACTGAACAAAACAGTATGATGCTGGTGCAAAAATAGACACATAGATCAATGGAACAGAATAGAAAGCCCAGAAATGAGCCCACAATTATATGGTCAATTAATCTTTTAAAAACAAAAAAGGATATCCAAAAGAAAAAAGACAGTCTCTTCAACAAATTCTGTTGTAAAAACTGGATGGCAACATGAAGAAGAATGAAACTGGACCACTTTCTTACATCATACGTAAAAATAAATTGAAACTGAAATGGACAAAAGACCTAAATATGAAATAGGAAACCATTAAAGTTGGTGAGGGGAACCAAGTCAGCAACCTCTTTGACATCAGCCAAAATTTCTTTCTAAATGTGTATCTGAGGCAATGGAAACAAAAGCAAAAATACTGGGACTTCATCAAAAGAAAGGCGTCTGCACATTGAAGGAAACAAACAAACAAAAAGTGAAAAGGAAGAAGATATTGCAAATGACATATCTGATAGGGGAGTAGTGTCCCAAATGTATAAAGAATTTATATGACTCAACACCAAAAAAATAAATAACTCAATTAAAAAATTTGTCAGAAGACATGAATAGATGAAGAAGACAAACAGATGGCCAACAAACACATGAAAAGATGCTCAACATCACTCATCATAAGGGAAATACAAATCAAAACTATAATGGGATCCCACCTCACACCTGTCAAGTGGCTAAAATCTAAGTAACAACAGGTGCTGGCAGAGATGTGGAGAAAGGGGAACCCACACACATTGTTAGTGGGAATGCAAACTGATGCAGGCACTCTACAAAACAGCATAGAGGTCCCTCAAAAAGTTAAAAATAGAGCTATCTTATGATCCAGCAGCTACACCACTAGATATTCACCCAAATAATACAAAAGTATGAATTCTAAGGGATACATGCTCCCTAATTTTTACAACATTATCTACAATAGTCAAACTATGGAAATTGCCATGTGTCCATCAACTGATGAATGGATAAAGAAGATGTGAGATATATACATATATATCAAATGAAATATTACTTAGCTATAAAAAGGAATGAAATCTTGCCATTTGCAATGATGAGGATGTGGCTAGAGAGTATTATGCTAAGCAAAGTAAGTCACTCAGAGAAAGATGAATATGATTTCCCATATGTGGAATTTAAGAAAGAGAACAAATGAACATGGGGGATAAAAAAGCCAGAGAGAGGTGATCAAGAAACAGACTATTAAGCATACATAACAAATTTTTGGTTACCAGAGGGTAACTCAGGGAGATGGGCTAACTAGATGACAAGGATTAAGGAGCGCACTTGTGATGAACAGTTGGTGTTGTTTGGAAGTGCTGAATCACTAAGCATACACCTAAAACTAATATTACACTATATGTTAACTAATTTGAATTTAAATAAACTCTTAAAAAAGAGAATGTAGGACAATTAAAAGTCCTACATACACAAAATCTTGGAATCGTATAAATTGTAAAGACTTTCAATTACTGCTTTTTACAAAATGTCAATTTAATAAGTGAGCTAATCTTTTGAAATTTCCACGGAAGTTTTCTAAGGGATGTCAATAAAGCATAGAGCCACATTTTAGGGAAAAAATAAAATGAGTGTTTAAAGCACACTCTTCTAACATTTTGCTTATACAATCAGCATTCATTTTCCTCTATAACTCATCTTAAAAATTCATTTCCTCCAAATATATGAGACAGTAATCAACATACATTATATTTTCTGTTTGTTTGTTTTTTTTAAGATTTATTTATTTATTTGTGATAGACATAGGGAGAGAGAGAGAGGCAGAGTCACAGGCAGAGGGAGAGGCAGGCTCCATGCCGGGAGCCCGACGCGGGACTCGATCCCGGGACGCTGGACTCGATCCCGGGACTCCAGGATCACGCCCTGGGCCAAAGGCAGGCGCTAAACCGCTGAGCCACCCAGGGATCCTCCTTTCTGTTTGTTTTTAAAAGATTTATGTGCTGAGAAATTCTCTGCTTAATTGTAAATTACTGGGAATAGAAAGATTTTAGTTAAAGCTCATAACTTACTACTTTGACCTTCTGAAGTAAATGATAAAATCCAAGAGGATAGATTTTTAAAGCTAACTTGGAAAGTCCTACCAATTGAAAGCTAAATTAAAGTTTGTTAAAGGCAAAGAATTAGAAATAATTTGAATTGCAAATTATTATACCCAGTCTCAGTGACATTTTCTAAAAACACCTTTTCAGGGGCATCTGGGTGGCTCAGTTGGTTAAGCGTTGGCCTTCAGCTCGGATCATGATCCCAGAGTTCTGAGACTGAGCCCCACTTCAGGATCTCTGCTCATGAGGGGACCCTGCTTCTCCCTCTCTCTCTCTCCCCTGCCTCCCTCTGTTACTCTGTCTCTTGAATAAATAAATAAAATCTAAAAAAAAAAAAAACAACCATTTTAGGATTTATACATAGTTTACCACTAATTATACAAATAATGTTTTCACTCAAAGGCATCTTATTTAGCCTGACAAAAAAAAAGAATTTTCAAAATTAATAATCTTATTGAAATAAGCTACTAACAAGATAACATTTCTTAGGAAATTATGTTATTAAATATATATTTTGGTCTAAACTTGAATTATTTATATACATAAAACTGTCTATAAGACAAATATATTAGATGAAATTCTAGTAATTCCTCTTTCCACATCTTCATCATTCTTCTTTTATTCAGTTAATTGTCGAAAAATTGTTCGCACTTTTCTAAGATAAAAATGTACTTAATTGCTAGTTTTTCATGTTCTGTTTCTTGGTTTTGGGTTTGTTTGTTTCTGATTGCATTTATCTTACCAATATGGTGTGCACTGAAAATTTTCAACTCCTTTTCATTTTCTTTGTTAGTTTTCCTTGACATTTACTGACATTTACATGAGTTTTTTTCTTTTTGAGAAGGACTTCGGCAGAAGCTTGTTAACTTTCTTCTGGCATTCTTTTTACTGATGTCTTCCCTAAGAATATTTTTTTCTTTGTTTCCTTTCATTCCTTTGATTTATTCTTAGGCTTCTATCTTCCAGATGATTGTCATAATTTCATTATAATTTTGGTGAGGTGAGGTGATTAGGCTAAGAAGAAGTGGTTTTCTCCATTTAATAGAAAACTGCCCTTTAAATTGAGTTCCCCAACATGTGTTCTGAGACAAAGTGCCCATCATTTTGTATATAATATTACCCCAGTTCTTAATGGATGGGTTCAGACTCCAAAGTTGCCAAGTGTGAGAAGTTCCTCCTTTTGGTGGCCTTTTACACACTTTGCATATTACTGACATCAAGTGAAACCTTGACACACGAGAGTCTCCTTCTCTTGACCATATTTCAAGTGGTCCAAAGTATGTAAGTATTTTTGGATGCTTTGCCTGCTTACTGTCCCTTTCCAGTCATAGTTATTACTCCTCTTTCATTTTTACTTGAATTCATTTAATTATTAATTCAATAAATTGCTCTTCCTTCATCCACTTTTTTCACTCAAAATTCATTGATGACATATCACTAAAGTCTAAGGCTATTTTCTAAGATATTCCTACACTGATCACATAAGAAGAATTATTTAAATCTTTATGTCCTACACTGTATAGTATACAGATTATATTTTGCAAATTGTAGTGAAGTTTTTACATGGAATGTACTTTAGAGATGCCAAACATAATTGATTTTGAAATGAATTTTGTTTGGCCAATATGCAGACACAAACATTTAACTGTGTCTTCCTTAAGATGTTAACATCTATCACATATATGTGTGTTTATGTCTTTTCTCTCAGCCAGGAGGAAGGCTCAATACAAGTTCGGTGAGTAATGCTTATTTCTTGGAAAGCTCTATTCTTCCATCTCTTGGGTCCTTCCTGAAAGTAGCAAAATAGTATGCAGAAACACAACAAAAATGTCTATGGTTGCCAAAGAAGCATCTGTAGCATTAGCTTTCTAAATTTAAAGAGTTTTAGTAAATTCTCTCAGAAGTGCAAACTTCAATTGATTCAGTATTTCTTCCTCCTTTCCTCCATCCTTCATCTTGATTTTAGGCTCTCTCTTTCCTGCTCCTGCTCCCTTGTCTTGCTTCTATATTGCTACTTGGCCTACACATGATCTTTTTTACTATGATATTTGAAAAAAATGAAATATGAAAATAATACAGAATTAAAAGAGGAAGTCCAAGGATTTTAGAATAAATGGGACAAAGGGAGAAATGGAAAAGACAATGAGAAAACAGGGAAGGAAAAAAAGTAAAAAGTTTCCTTCTTTCCCCCACCCCCAGACTGGAGGAAGGCACAATTATATGCTGGTAAGTGATATGAACTCTGATACAGAAAATCCTACTATCGAAGATATTTTAAATCAATACCTACTGTGTGCAAAGCAATGTGCTAAAAATCAAAGCAACTCCAAAGCATGCATCCATGATCTCAGTAGATTACTCAATATTTTAGTAGATAACAATGTGTTCAAAATATTAAATTTTAGCAGTTTTGTTATTTTTGAGCATAGGTTGAGCATAGGTAGAGTGGTATTGTCTGCTAAAAATCTGAGAAAACTAAAACAAAAAATAAGTTATTTGATCAGATTTGCCATATTCCCTATTTCATTTCAACATCCTAAATATTTAATTGCTATTTATCCTGAGGGAACATTATATAAAAAGAACATAGGGATGTGTCAGATCTTCAAGTCAAGCACAATTTAGCAAAAGGTAAGTAGATATTCAAGGTTATGGTTTCCTTCGGTTGCTCTTATTCCTAAATTAATCCTAGGGCATTTATACTCATTGTATTCTGGTGAGACAAGCAGCTATGTTTCAGAGGATGAGATCTCATATACATTTGTTCCTTATAGATTGGAGGAAAGAATTGTTCCAGGCTGGTAAGTCTATGATGATGCAGGAGGGATCCTGCTCCTTATGGGCCAGTCTCAGGAAAAGATGGGTAGAGGGGAGTTAGATCTACTAAGGGCAAAAGAAAACCTCACAGAAGGGGAAACCTCTGGCTCAGGCCTACTGAGATCCTTCCCAGAATAACAATAGTCCACTTGTCTGCAGTAAATGTGACCCTGGATGCAGCCACTGCCCATCCTTCCCTCCTCCTGTCTGAAGACAGGAGACAAGTAACCTGGCAAGAAGAACATCAAGATCTACCTAGCTCCACCCAGAGATTCCACTCCTATCCCTGTGTGCTGGGTCAACTGCACATCAGCTCTGGGAGAGCCTACTGGGAAGTTAAGGTCGAGGGTGCACTTTCCTGGGACCTGGGAATTTGTATAGATAATGTAACAAGGAAGGGGAGCATCACAGTGTCTCCACAGAATGGTTTCTGGGCCATCAGGCTCTATAAGGGAGAGTACTGGGCCCTCACCTCACCAGAAACCTGTCTTACTATAAGAGAAAAGCCCTTTAGTGTGGGGATATTCCTGGATTATGATGCTGGAGATGTATCCTACTATAATATGACAGATGGATCCCACATTTTCTCCTTTACCCAGATAACATTCAGTCGTGCTATAAGACCACTTTTCAGGCTTTGGTCCCCCGACTCAGGCTCCCTAACCATCTGTCCATGGAGGTAATGTTTAATTCATTTATGAGAATTATATGAGAAATATATGAGAAACGATTATTTTTGGCCCCAGTGATGACTATAATTCTCTCCCAAGGAGATGCTAATTGATATTTTCCTTCATCTTACTGATCCATTGTTATGACTGTCTGAGACACAGACTGTGATTGCCCCTCATATCAATTCTCCCTTCTTCCAGTTATAGATGTTTTCATACAATTACCTTGACCTATGACATCCCCATATGAACATTAGATTTTTTACCTTCACTTGCTGCATGTGACTAATTGATGGCCAGTGTGTTATAAACTAATTATTCTGTACGATTCCTGGAATGTATCCTTAAAAGAAAATTGTATTCTTGGGGATCCCTGGGTGGCGCAGCGGTTTGGCGCTTGCCTTTGGCCCAGGGCGCGATCCTGGAGACCCGGGATCGAATCCCACATCAGGCTCCCGGTGCATGGAGCCTGCTTCTCCCTCCGCCTGTGTCTCTGCCTCTCTCTCTCTCTCTGTGACTATCATAAATAAATAAAAAATTTAAAAAAAAAAATAAAAAAAAAAATTGTATTCTTTTCTTCTTTACATTTTCTGCTAACTGTAATGTGTTATGATGAATGGAACTGAAAGAACATTTGTGACTATGTAATATGACATGAAATGCAGAGAAATTAGAATAGACTTGGGTTTTGGGCTTCTTTATGGACCTACTCCATTATGTAACTTCAGAATTCTTTTCTGTGAAAAATAAACTTTTATATCTTTAAGACATTTATATATTGGATATTTGTCATTTGTGATTGAATCTATCCCTGACTGATGCACTCTCCATTTAAATATGGCAGCAGATGACATCCACAACTGAATATTTAGGTGGAACAGGAGATGTGAAGTTCAGTGGTTAATTACTTGGCTACTTACACTCTTGCATTTCCTTACTTTTGCATTCAGTTTCATTAATAATTCCACCTTCTTTGGAGCACCCTTGTGGCTGAGCCAGTTAAATGTCTGACTCTTGATCTCAGCTCAGGTATTGATCTCAGAGTCATGAATTCAAGTCCTGTGTGGGGCTCCACACATGGCATGGAGCCAACTTAAAAAAAAATTCTACTTTCTTTAAATTTCCAATTCTACTGTCCCTTTATTCTCAGTGTATGACTGTATTTGCTCTTTGAATGAAGAAGAAAGAAGGAAGAAGAAGAAAAGAAGAGGAACATATATATACATATGTTTTTCTTTATTTACAATTTTGGGATCTAGTTTCTTCTAACATACAGAAAAAAAAATGCAACCAGGACCTAATATATCACTCTGTTCTAGCCACTTGTTTGATTATATTCTCTTTTTTCCCTCTTTTTTCTTTCTTGGTTTCATAATCTCTTCTGATTTGTCTAGTGTATATTTTGTGGAGTCGTGGTTGATATTTTTGTATTTTATTCTCTGATTCATCTATTCTTCTATGGACAAAATGACAGGACAGGAAAACTCACCCCAGAAAAGAGAACAAGAGGCAATACGAACTGCCAGAGACTTAATAAATAGGGATAAAAATAAGATGTTGGAGCTAGAATTCAGAGTAATGATTATAAAGATACTAGCTAGGCTTGAAAAAAGCATAGAAGAGAATCCCTTTCTGGAGAAATAATAGAACTAAAATCGAGTCTGGAGAAATAAAAAAAGGTATTACTGTGTTACAATAAAAAATGGAGGCTCTAACTGCTATAATAAATGAAGCAGAAAAGAGAATCAGTGATAAAAAAATAAAATGATGGAAAATAAAAATACTGAGAAAAAGAGAGATAAATAACTACTGGATCATGAGGGGTGGATTTGACAGATCAGTGATACCATAAAGTGAAACAATATTAGAATTATTGGGGCCCCAGAGGGAGAAGAAAAAGAGAGAGGAGAGAGAGAGAGAAGCAGAAGGTATATTTGAGTAAATTATAGCTGAGCACTTCCCTAAACTGGGGAAGGAAACAGGCATTCAAGTCCAGGAGGCACAGAGAACCCACCTCAAGATCAATAAAAATAGGTCAATACCTTAACATATAATAGGTAAGTTGGAAAATTTCAGGCACAAAAAGAAAATCCTGAAAGCAGCTTGGGACAAGAGATCCTTAACCCATTGAGGTAGAAACATGAGGCAAGCAGCAGACCTATACATAGAGACCTGGCTCGACAGAAAGACCTCACATAATACATTCAGGGGGCTAAATGGGAAAAAATATGCAGCCAAGAATACTTTATCTAGCAAGACTCTCATGCAGAATAGAAGGAGAGATGAAGAGCTGCCTCATCAGGACAAACAAAAATGAAAATTTGTGATCACTAAACCAGCCCTGCAAGAAATATTAAAGGATATCCTTTAAGTAAAGAAAGAGCCCAAAAGTTACATAGACCTGAAAGGAACAGAGACAATATACAGAAACAATGACCTTACTGGCAACACATGGCACTAAATTAATATCTTTCAATAATTACTCTGAATGTAAATGAGCTAAATGCTCCAATTAAAAAACAAAGGGTATCAGATTAGATTTTAAAAAAAAGAGAGAAGGGATCCCTGGGTGGCGCAGCGGTTTGGCGCCTGCCTTTGGCCCAAGGCGCGATCCTGGAGACCCGGGATCGAATCCCACGTCAGGCTCCCGGTGCATGGAGCCTGCTTCTCCCTCTGCCTGTGTCTCTGCCTCTCTCTCTCTCTCTGTGTGACTATCATAAATAAATAAATAAATAATTTAAAAAAAAAAAAGGTGTACTCCTAATCCCTTCACCTATTAAAAAAAAAAAAGAGAAAAAAAAATTTAAAAAATAAAAAAAAAAAGAGAGAGAGAGACTCATTTTAGACCTAAAAGCACCTCCAGATTGAAAGTGGGGGGATGGAAAACAACTTATCATGCTAATGGATATCAAAAGAAAGCTGAGGTAGCAATCCTTATATCAGACAAAATAGATTTGAAACCGAAGACTGTCATAAGAGATGAAGAAAGTCGCTATATCACAATTAACGGGTCTATCCAACAAGAAGACCTAAGAATTGTAATTATTTATGCTACTAACAAAGAAGTGGCCAATTTTATAAACCAATTAATAACAAAATTAAAGAAACATATTGATAATAATACAATAATAGTAGGTGTTAATATCCCTCAATGGATATAGATCACCTAAGTAGAAGATCAACAAGGAAACAAGGGCTTTGAATGGCACACTGGATCAGATGGACTTCACAGATATATTCAGAACATTCCATCTTAAAGCAACAGAATATTCATTCTTAGTGAGTTACATAAATCATTCTCCAGAACCAAAAGACTGGAATTATTCTCTACATATTTTCAGACCACAATGCTTTGAGACTTGAACTCAAACAGAGGAGGAAATTTGGAAGGAAAACAAATACATGAAGGTTAAACACTACCTATTTGAAGAATGAATGAGTCAACCAGCAAATTAAAGAATTTTTAAAAATTCATGGGAACGAATGAAAATGAAAACACAACTGTTCAAAACTTTTTGGATGCAGCATAAGTGGTCTTAAGAGGGAAATATAGAGGAATACAAGCCTTTCTCAAGAAACAAAAAAGTCTCAAATACACAACCTAACCTTCCACCTAAAGGAACTAGAGAAAAAAACAGCAAATAAAGCCTAAACCCAGTAGGAATAGAGAATTCATAAAGATGAGAGCAGAAGTCAATGAAATAGAAACCAAAAGAACAGAAGAAAAGATAAACAAAACTAGAAGCTGGTTCTTTGAAAGAATTAATAAGATTGATAAACCCTGAGCCAGACTTAATCAAAATAAAATAGAAAGGACCCAAGTTAATGAAATCATGAAAGAGGAGAGATCATAACCAACACCGAAGAAATATAAACCATTATAAGAACATACTATGAACAACAGTACACCAACAAATTAGGCAATCTGGAAGAAATGGATAAATCCCTAGAAACATATAAATTACCAAAACTGAAACAGGAAGGAATAGAAAACCTGAACAGACCAATAACCAGCAAGGAAATTGAAGCAGTCATCAAAAAATCTCCCAACAAACAAGAGTCCAGTACCAGATGGCTTCCCAGGGGAATCCTACCAAACATTTAAAGAAGAATTAATACCCAAATTTCTGAAGCTATTTCAAAGAATAGAAATATCCTTGATGGGATGAGCACTGGGTGTTACATTATATGTTGGCAAATCAAACTCTAATAAAAACATATACAAAAGATGGACACCGAGGCTCCTTCCACAGTTTGGCTATTGTGGCCATTGCTGATAGAAAGGAAAAAATAAAATAAATAAAATTAAAAATAGAGTACTAACATGGAAAGATTGCTAATATGCTGTATAACGATAAAGGCAATTGACAGTACAATATAAAAAAAATAGAAATGAAGGGAAAACTTTCTTTTTTTAAATTTTTATTTATTTATGATAGTCACACAGAGAGAGAGAAAGAGAGGCAGAGACACAGGCAGAGGGAGAAGCAGGCTCCATGCACCGGGAGCCCGATGTGGGACTCAATCGCGGGTCTCCAGGATCGCGCCCTGGGCCAAAGGCAGGAGCTAAACCGCTGTGCCACCCAGGGATCCCCAAGGGAAAACTTTCAAACTCATTGTATAAGGCCAGCATTATCTTGATCCGTAAACCAGACAAAGACTCCACCAAAAGGGAGAATTACAGACTACTATCCCCGATGAACGTGATTGCAAAAATTCTCGCCAAGATACTAGCCAATAGGATCCAACAGTACATTAAAAGGATTATTCACTACAACGAAGTGGGATTTATTCTTGTGCTGGAAGGGTGGTTCAACATCCACAAATCAACTAATATTATACACTACATTAATAAAAGAAAGGACAAGAATCTCTCAGTAATGCAGATAAAACATTTGACAAAGTACAGCATCCTTTCTTGATTAAAACTTTTCACAGTGTAGGGATAGAGGGAACTTACATTAGTATCATAAAAGCCATGTACAAAAAACCCACAGTGAATATCATTTTAAATGGGGAAAATAATGAGAGCCTTTACCCTAAGGTCAGGGACATGACAAGGATGTCCAATCTCACTATAGTTGTTCAATATAGCACTAGAAGTCCTAGCCTCAGCAATCAGACAACAAAAAGAAATAACAGTCATCTGAATAGGCAAAGAAGAAGTCAAATTCTCACTTTTCACAGATAACATGATACTCTATGTGGAACACCCAAAAGACTCCACTCCAAAATTGCTAGAACTCATAGAGGAATTCAGCAATGTGGCAGGATATAAAATCAATACAGAGAAATCAGTTGCATTTCTATACACTAACAATGAAACAGAAGAAAGAGAAATTAGAAATTAAGGAATTGTTCCCATTTACAATTGCATCTAAAAACAAGATACTGAGGAATAAACTCAACCAAAGAGGTAAAGGATCTGTACTAGAAAACTACAAAAAACTCATGAAAGAAATTAAGGAAGACACAAAGAAATGGAAATATGTTCCATGTTCATGGATTAGAAGAACAAATGTTAAAATGTCTTATGCTTCCCAGAGCAATACATACATTCAATGCAATTCCTATCAAAATCAACTCTATGGTCAGTTAATCTTTGACAAAGCAGGAAAGATTATCCAATGGAAAAAAGACAGTCTCTTCAACAAATGGTGTCAGGAAATTTGGACAGCCAGATGCAGAAGAATGAAACTAGACCATTATCTTATGCCATAAACAAAAATAAACTCAAAATGGAGGAAAGACGTAAATGTGAGATAGGAATCCATCACAGTCCTAGAAGAGAACAAAGGCAGCAATCTCTTTGGCCTTACGCATAGCAACTTCTTGCTAGACATGTCACCAAAGGCAAGGGAAACAAAGGGAAAAATGAGCTATTGGGACTTCATCAAGATATAAAGCTTCTGCACAGCAAAGGAAAACAGTCGACAAAACCAAAAGACAACTGACAGAATGGGAGGTGATATTTGCAAATGTTTTATCAGATAAAGGGTTAGTATCCAAGATCTATAAAGAACTTATCAAACTCCAAAACCAAAAACTCCAGTCATGAAATGGGCAGAAGACATGAACAGATATTTCTCCACAGAAGACATACAAATGGCCAACAGACACATGAAAAAATGATCAACATTTTTGGCATCATGGAAATACAAATCAAAACCATAATGATATATACCACCTTACACAAGTCAGAATGGCTAAAATTAACAAGTTAGGAAACAATAAATATTGTCAAGGATGTGGAAAAAGGGTAACTGTCTTACACTGCTGGTGGGAATGCAAGCTGGTACACCTACTCTGGAAAACAGTATGGAGGCTCCTCAAGAAGTTAAAAATATAGCTTTCCTATGACCCAGCAATTGTACTACTACATATTTAACCCAAAGATACAAATGTAATGATCTGAAATGTAAACATTGATCCCAATGTTTACAGCAACAATATTAACAATAGCCAAACTGTAGAAACAGCCAAAATGTTCATAAACAGATGAATGGATAAAGATGTGGTGTATATGTACAATGGAATATTACTCAGCCATCAATAAAATGAAATCTTGCCATTTACAACAGTGTGGATGGAACTAGAGGGCATTATGCTAAGGAAATAAATCAATCAGAGAAAAACAATTTTAATATTATTTCACTCATATGTGGAATTTAAGAAACAAAGCAGAGGAGCCTAGAGTAAGTGACGGAAAAATAAAATAAGATGATATCACAGAGGGAAACAAACCATAAGAGACTATTAACCACAGAAAACATACTGACGTTTGCTGGAAGAGAGGGTGGTGCGGAGATGGGGGTAATGGGGTAATGGATATTAAGGAGGGTATGTGATAATGAGCACTGATTGCAACTGATGAACCACTGAACTCTACCTCTGAAACTAATAATACACTATATGTTAAGTAATTGAATTTAAATTAAAATTAAAAAAATAAAAACAAAAAGAAATTCAAGGAGATCCACTCTGAAATCATATACAATGAAACCGTGACACACCATGTTTGATCCAGACATAATAAAGAATATAAAAATTAGAAAAAGGGATAGAGGGAACATCCTCCACATCTTAAAAGCCATCTACGAAAAGCCCACGGCAAATATCATTCTCAATGGGGAAACACTGGGAGCCTTTCCCCTAAGATCAGGAACAAGACAGGGATGTCCACTCTCACCACTGCTATTCAACATAGTCCTGGAAGTCCTCGCCTCAGCAATCAGACAAAAAGACATTAAAGGCATTCAAATTGGCAAAGAAGAAGTCAAACTCTCCCTCTTCGCCGATGACATGACACTCTACGTAGAAAACCCAAAAGCCTCCACCCCAAGATTGCTAGAACTCATACAGCAATTTGGTAGCGTGGCAGGATACAAAATCAATGCCCAGAAGTCAGTGGCATTTCTATACACTAACAATGAGACTGAAGAAAGAGAAATTAAGGAGTCAATCGCATTTACAATTGCACCCAAATGCATAAGATACCTAGGAATAAACTTAACCAAAGAGGTAAAAGATCTATACCCTAAAAACTATAGAACACTTCTGAAAGAAATTGAGGAAGACACAAAGAGATGGAAAAATATTCCATGCTCATGGATTGGCAGCATTAATATTGTGAAAATGTCAATGTTACCCAGGGCAATTTACACGTTTAATGCAATCCCTATCAAAATACCATGGACTTTCTTCAGAGAGTTGGAACAAATCATCTTAAGATTTGTGTGGAATCAGAAAAGACCCTGAATAGCCAGGGGAATTTTTTTTAAAGTTTTTTTTTTAAAGATGTATTTATTTATGATAGATATATATATAGAGAGAGGCAGAGACACAGGAGGAGGGAGAAGCAGGCTCCATGCCGGGAGCCCGACGTGGGACTCAATCCCGGGACTCCAGGATCGCGCCCTGGGCCAAAGGCAGGCGCCAAACCGCTGAGCCACCCAGGGATCCCCTAGCCAGGGGAATTTTAAAAAAGAAAACCATATCTGGGGGCATCACAATGCCAGATTTCAGGTTGTACTACAAAGCTGTGGTCATCAAGACAGTGTGGTACTGGCACAAAAAGAGACACATAGATCAATGGAACAGAATAGAGAACCCAGAAGTGGACTCTGAACTTCATGGTCAACTAATATTCGATAAAGGAGGAAAGACTATCCATTGGAAGAAAGACAGTCTCTTCAATAGATGGTGCTGGGAAAATTGGACATCCACATGCAGAAGAAGAATGAAACTAGACCACTCTCTTGCACCATACACAAAGATAAACTCAAAATGGATGAAAGATCTAAATGTGAGACAAGATTCCATCAAAGTCTTAGAGGAGAACACAGGCTACACCCTTTTTGAACTCGGCCACAGTAACTTCTTGCAAGATACATCCATGAAGGCAAAAGAAACAAAAGCAAAAATGAACTATTGGTACTTCATCAAGATAAGAAGCTTTTGCGCAGCAAAGGATACAGTCCACAAAACTAAAAGACAACCTACAGAATGGGAGAAGATATTTGCAAATGACGTATCAGATAAAGGGCTGGTTTCCAAGATCTATAAAGAACTTATTAAACTCAACACCAAAGAAACAAACAATCCAATCATGAAATGGGCAAAAGACATGAAGAGAAATCTCACAGAGGAAGACATGGACATGGCCAACATGCACATGAGAAAATGCTCTGCATCACTTGCCATCAGGGAAATACAAATCAAAACCACAATGAGATCCCACCTCACACCAGTGAGAATGGGGAAAATTAACAAGGCAGGAAACAACAAATGTTGGAGAGGATGCGGAGAAAAGGGAACCCTCTTACACTGTTGGTGGGAATGCGAACTGGTGCAGCCACTCTGGAAAACTGTGTGGAGGTTCCTCAAAGAGTTAAAAATAGACCTGCCTTACGACCCAGCAATTGCACTGTTGGGGATTTACTCCAAAGATACAGATGCAATGAAATGCCGGGACACCTGCACCGCGATGTTTCTAGCAGCAATGGCCACAATAGCCAAACTGTGGAAGGAGCCTCAGTGTCCATCGAAAGATGAATGGATAGAGAAGATGTGGTTTATGTATACAATGGAATATTACTCAGCCATTAGAAACGACAAATACCCACCATTTGCTTCAACGTGGATGGAACTGGAGGGTATTATGCTGAGTGAGGTAAGTCAATCGGAGAAGGACAAACATTCATTTGGGGAATATAAATAATAGTGAAAGGGAATATAAGGGAAGGGAGAAGAAATGGGTAGGAAATATCAGAAAGGGAGACAGAACATGAGAGACTCCTAACACTGGGAAACGAACTCGGGGTGGTGGAAGGGGAGGAAGGAGTGGGTGGGGTGAATGGGTGACGGGCACTGAGGGGGGCACTTGTTGGGATGAGCACTGGGTGTTATTCTGTATGTTGGTAAATTGAACACCAATAAAAAATAAATTTATTTAAAAATAATAATAATAATAAAATAAAAAAGAAATTGGGACATAATAAAAATTAGAAGAAGAAAAATCACGTAAAAGAAAAATTTGGTGACCCAAAACACCTTAAATTTTCACTAAATAAAAATTGAAAAATATAGAAAAAAAGAAATAAAACAAAATAAACACAAAAGAAGTAGCAATGGAGAAAAATGAAAGATAAAAAAAACTGTAGGACATACACAAAATCAATAGTAAGACAACAGAAGTAAGTATTTCCTCACTAGTAATTATTTTTAAAAGATTTATTTATTATTTGAGAGACGAGGTGGGGGTGCTGAGGGAGATGATCTCTAGCAGACTCCCAGCTGAGCACAGATCTCACTGGGGGCTGGATATTATGACCCTGAGATCATGACCTGAGCCAAAATCAAGAGTTGGATGCTCAATCAACTGAGCCACTCAGGCTCCCCTCATCAGTAACTGGAGAGCTGGTAAAGGTAAATGGATTAAACCCTCCAATAAAAAGGCACAGACAGGCAAAACTGACATATATAAATAGAAACAATATCAGCCAAATTTTGAAACAATATCATCCAAATTTTAATTTATGTTTCCTACAAGAGACTCACTTTAGATACAAAGATACAAATAGATTGAAAGTAGAATGATAGAAATTCCATACAAATATCAAAGAAAAAAGCTATAGATAGTACTGTATATATAGTATATAGTAATCTATAATAGTATTATCAGACAAAATAGACTTTAAGTCAACATTTATGTCAAAAAATTGTTACAAGATACAGAAAAGGGTATATTTTTAAAAGTGACAATTCACCAAGAATATATAACAATTAGATATATAAATGCACCTGCACCCCGATGTTTCTATCAGCAATGGCCACAATAGCCAAACTGTGGAAGGAGCCTCGGTGTCCATCGAAAGATGAATGGATAAAGAAGATGTGGTTTATGTATACAATGGAATATTACTCAGCCATTAGAAACGACAAATACCCACCATTTGCTTCAACGTGGATGGAACTGGAGGGTATTATGCTGAGTGAAATAAGTCAATCGGAGAAGGACAAGCAGTGTATGTTCTCATTCATTTGGGGAATATAAATAATAGTGAAAGGGAATATAAAGGAAGGGAGAAGAAATGTTGGGAAATATCAGGAAGGGAGACAGAACATAAAGACTCCTAACTCGGGGAAACGAACTAGGGGTGGTGGAAGGGGGGAGGAGGACGGGTGTTGGAGGGGAATGGGTGACGGGCACTGAGGTGGACACTTGACGGGATGAGCACTGGGTGTTTTTCTGTATGTTGGTAAATTGAACACCAATAAAAATTAATTTAAAAAAAAAGAAAGATGAATGGATAAAGAAGATGTGGTTTATGTATACAATGGAATATTACACAGCCATTAGAAATGACAAATAGCCACCATTTCTTCAACGTAATGGAACTGGAGGGTATTATGCAGAGTGAAATAAGTCAATCGGAGAAGGACAAACATTATATGTTCTCATTCATTTGGGGAATATAAATAATAGTGAAAGGGAATAGACGGGAAGGGAGAAGAAATGGTTAGGAAATATCAGAAAGGGAGACAGAACATAAAGACTCCTAACTTTGGGAAATGAACTAGGGGTGGGGGAAGGGGAGGAGGGCGGGGCGTGGGAGTGAATGGGTGACGGGCACTGAGGGGGGCACTTGGGATGAGCACTGGGTGTTATTCTGTATGTTGGCAAATTGAACACCAATAAAAATAAATTTATTATTAAAAATAAGCTTATGACAAGCAAAAAAAAAAAAAAAGATATATAAATGCAGCAAACACCAGAACCCCACAACAAATGCTGCAAACACTGGCAGAATTGAAGAATAGGTAGTTCTACAACAATAGTTACATACTACAATCCTCCACATTCAGTAATAGATACAGCAACCAGCAAGATGAATAATAAGGAAAAAAAGAACTTAGACTGCACTATAAACTGATTAACAGACATATATAGAACATTTCATCCACAAAAACAGAATACACATTGTTCTTATGTGCACATGAAACACTCTCCATGATGGAACATAAGTTACAGACAAATATTAAAACATTTCAAAAGGTGAAATAATGCAAAGTGTATTTTTATAACAGACTAAAATAAAAATCAATAACAAGAAAAACTGGCAATTAAAAACCTGAAATTAAGTAATACACTCTTAAATTATCAATGGATTAAAGAAGAAATCACAAGGAAAATTAGAAAATACCTATGACAAATAACAGTGAAAATACACACACTGAAACTTGTTGAATATAGCTAAAGCAGTATGAAGGTAAACATTATAGCTGTAAATATACGTATTGAAAAATAAAAAATAAATATCTCAAATCAATAATCTAACTGTATACCTTAAGGGACTTGAAGAAGATCAAACTAAATCCAAACCTAACATGAAGAAGGAAATAACAAAGAAGAGAGTGTAGATAAATAAAATAGTGAATAGAAAAAGAAAAGAGAAAAAAAATCAATGAAACCAAAAGCTGGTTTTTTGAAAAGATAAAAAAAAACTTGACAAACATCTCGCTAGACTAAGAAAACAAGAGAAAAGACTTATATAAAGACAGCATAGGGATGTGTCAGAGCTTCAAGTCAAACACAATTTAGCAAAAGGTAAGTAGATATTTAAGGTTATGGAAGAGTATTTCCTTTGGTTGCTCTTATTCCTGAATTAATCTAGGGCATTTATACTCACAGTACTCTGGTGAGACAGGCAGCCATGTTTTAGAGGGTGGATTCTCATGTACATTTGTTCCTTATAGATTGGAGGAAAGAAAAGTTCCAGGCTATGATGATGCAGAAGGGATCCTACTCCTTATGGGCCAGTCTCAGGAAAAGATGGGTAGAGGGGAGTTAGATCTAACCAGGGTAAGAGAAACCCTCAGAGAGCGGGGAACCTCTGGCTCAGGCCTACTGAGATCCTTCCCAGAATAATAATAGTCCACTTGTCTGCAGTAAATGTGACCCTGGATGCAGCCACTGCCCATCCTTCCCTCCTCCTGTCTGAAAACGGGAGACGAGTAAGCTGGCAAGAAGAACATCAAGATCTACCCAGCTCCACCCAGAGATTCCACTCCCTCCCCTGTGTGCTGGGGCAATTGGACATTAGTTAGGGGAGGTTCATACTGGAGGTTAAGGTTGAGGGCACACTTTCCTAGAACCTGGGAATTTGTATTGATAATGTAATAAGGAAGGGGAGGGTCACAGTGTCTCCACAGAATGGTCTCTGGGCCATCAGCCTCTATAAGGGGGAGTACTGGGCCCCCACCTCCCCAGAAACCTGTCTTACTATAAGAGAAAAACCCCTTAGTGTGGGGGTATTCCTGGATTATGATGCTGGAGATGTATTTTTCTATAATATGACAAATAGATCCCACATTTTTTCCTTCCCCCAGAACACATTCAGTGGTATTTAGGTATTTAGGATACCTAAAACCATTTTTCAGATTTTGGTTCCCTGACTCCCTAACCACTTGTCCAGGTGGAGGAAAACAATGTAATTCATATGCCTGTCTTTCCATGAGTAATTACGACCTTGAGCCCCTATGATAATTACAATACTTCCAGCAGCCACAAATTGATTTTTTTCTTCCTTCTTTCTGGTTCTTTCTCAAGATGATGTTCCGAGACAGAGATTCATAATTGCCCCTCATATCAATTCTCCCTTCTTCCTTTGTTATAGGCTCCTTTTCTTATCATTACACCCAATAACAGCCTAGTTGAAGATTAGATTTTCCTGCCTCCCCTGATGAATGTGATTAAATGATGACCAGTGCATTACAAACTGAATTATTCTGTATGATCTCTGAGATGTGTCTTTAAAGAAAAAAATGTGTGCTTTTCCTGTTTTCTTTACTTTTTCTGATGACTGGATGTGTCACAATGGATGGAACTCTAAGAACATCTTTGACTATGTAATACGACATGGATGGCAGAGAACACAGAATGAGCTTGGGTTTTTGACAGCTTCATAGAACTAAAGAACTATTGCTCAATTCCTGAATTCTTTTCAATGAAAAATAAACTTTTAAATCTCAAAGCCATTGTCACTTGTGATTGAGTCTAATCCTGAATGGTGCAGCCTCCCTTTAAGGATGGCAGCAGATGACATCCATAGTTGAATATGCACAATGTCCTGTGCTTGATTATTTAGTTACTGATACTCCTGCAGTGTGTCAATTTCACTGTCATTTTAAGTAGGTGTTACTTGACCTACAGAGCTCTGTACGTAGTAGGTTTGAGTAAATACTTGTTTAATAAACAATATGAGCATTAAAGATATCTGTGGGTTCATGTGCATACACATATGATGTAGTAGCATAATCTACCAAATGTTCAGGTCAATTGTACTGTAGCTAACCAGTATAAATGGAAATTCTCCAAAGGCAGCTCTTATCTCAGGACATTCTCATCATGCAATGAGACCGCCCCCTGAAACTCTCTAAGCAACTCTGGCCTAGTCAGGCAGATGCAAAATATAAAGACGAGTAGGAAAGAAGACTATGCATACGATCCCCCCCTCCAAGAGTATTCATGTATTTATGTATTTGCTTAGCTTAAAAAGGCAAAGTAAAATTACAGTGTGATCATGGAATGTATTAGAGAATATAAAAAGGACAATAAAGTGTCCAAAATACAATTATTGCTAGTCTAATGTACTTTATGGTTTTCAGATTGATTTATATTGTAACTTCACCACAAGTGTAGCCACCATCTGTTACCACATAACACTATTACAATACCATTGACTATATTCCCTATACTCTACCTTTTAGTCTGTAACTTATTCATTCCATAACTGGAAGTCTGTATCTCCCACTTCCCTTCACCTATTCTGCCCATCCTTCTACCTCTCCTCTCTGGCAACCATCATTTGGTTCTCTACATTTATAGGTCTGATTCTAATTTTTGTTTATCTTTTAGATTCTAAGTGTAAGTGAAACAATATGGTATTTGCCTTTCTCTGACTTACTTTGCTTTTAGCACAATACCTTCTGGGTCCATCCATGTTGCTGTAAATGGCAAGAGCTCATTCCCTTTTTATGGCTACATAATATTCCAGTGTGTGTGTGTGTGTGTGTGTGTACATGTGCGTGTGCGTGTGCACGCGCATGTGTGCACAACACACCTTCCTTATCTATTTATCTCCTGATGGAAATTTGGGTTTCTTTCATATCTTAGCTATGATAAATAATGCTGTAATAAACATAAGGGTACATATATCTTTTTGAATTAGTGTTTCATTTCCCTGGGTAAATACCAAGTGGTAGAATTACTAAATCATATTGTAATTCTATTTTTATTTTTTTGAGAAACCTCAATACCATCTTCCACAGTGGGTATCATTTTACATCCCCACCAAGGTGACAAGGATGCTTTTTCTCCACATCCTCACCAAAACTTGTTATTTCTTCTTTTTTTATTCCATCCATTCTAAGATGATCATATGATTTTTACCCTTCATTTTGTTGATATAATGTATAACACTGATCGATTCAAGTATTGACCTATCCTTGAAACCCTGGAATAAACTGTTTGTAGCAAATGATCTTTTAAATTTACTGCTGGATTCAGTTTGCTAATATTTTGTTGAGGATTTTTGCATCTATATACATCAGGAACTATCATTTACATCTATATGCATTGGACTATCGTTTACTTTCTTATGGTCTTATTTTGGTTTTGGTATCACAGTAAAGCTGCTTTCATAGAATATATTTGGAAGCTTTCTTTTCTCTTCTATTTTTTGGAATAGTGTGAGGAGAACAGGTATTAATGCTTCGTTAAATGTGTAGTAGAATTCACCTTGCGTACATCTGATGGTGGATTTTTGTTGGTAGTTTTTAAATTTTTTATAATAAATTTATTTTTTATTGGTGTTCAATTTACCAACATACAGAGTAACACCCAGTGCTCATCCCGTCAAGTGCCCCCCTCAGTGCCCATCACCCATTCACCCCCACCCCCCACCCTCCTCCTTGTTGGTAGTTTTTTAGATTGAGGATTCAATTTCTTTACCAGTAGCTGGTCTGTTCAGATTTTCTATTTCTTCCTGAAGATTGAACTTTTTGAAAGATCGTATGTTTCTAGAAATTTGTCCATTTCTTCTATGTTGTATAATTACCTGACATATAGTTTTTTGTAGTAGTCTCTTATAATTGTTTTTCTATAGTATTGGTTATTGCTTCTATTTCATTTCTGATTCATTTATTTGGGTCCTTTCTTTTTTATTCTTAATAAGTCTGGCTAAAGGTTTATCGATTTTGTTTATCTTTTGAAAGAACCAGCTCTTGATTTCATTGATCTGTTCTATACTTTCTTTCTTTCCTTTTTCTTTCTTTCTTTCTTTTTCTTTCTCTTTCTTTCTTTCTTTCTTTCTTTCTTTTTCTTTCTCTTTCTTTCTTTCTTTCTTTCTTTCTTCTTTCTTTCTTCCTTTCTTTCTTTCTCATCTCCATATCATTTATTTTTGCTCTGATTGTATTATTTCCCTCCTTCTACTCACCTTGGGTTTTGTCTGTTCCTTTTCTAGTTCCTCTAGGTATTAGGTTGAATTGCTTATTTGAGCTTTTTCTTGTTCCCTGAAGTAGGTCTATAGTGCTATAAACTTCCCCTTAGAACTCCTCTGTTACATTCCAAAGATTTTAAACCATTGTATTTGCATTTTCACTTGTCTCCATGTATTTTTCCCTTAATTTCTTCTTTAACTTTGTCATTGACCTATTGGTTGTTTAGTAGCATGTTGTTTAGCCTCCATGTTTGTTTTTTCGAGTTTTTTTTCTTGTGATTTATTTCATGTTTCATAATGTTGTAGTCAGAAATGTAATATTTGATTTAAACCTTCTTAAATTTATTGAGACTTTGTCACCTAACATGTGATACATCCTGGAAAATGTTCCATGTTCACCTACAAATAATGTATTCTATTGGTTTTGGATTTTTTCCATATAAGTTTTCTACACCTTTCTTTCTTCTCCTTCTGGGACTGCTATAATGTGAATTTTTTGTTCACTTGGCGTTGCCTAGGACATCCCTTAAACTATCCTTATTTTTTTTTAGTTATTTTTTTCTTTTGCTGTTCAGCTTGGGTGATTTACATTACCCTGTCAATCTACAGTTGATTCCCTCTGGTGTGTTTTTCAGTTCAGTTGTATTATTCAACTCTGATTGGTTCTTTTTCATATTTTCTATCTTTGTTGAAGTTCTGCATTCTGTTGTTCTTCTCTCCAGTCTGGTGAGCATGATCATTACTTTAAACTCTTTTGTCAGGCATATTGCTGATGTCCATCTCATTTAGTTCTCTTTCTGAGGTTTTGTCTTGTCCTTTTATTGGGGGATATTCCTCTGTCTCTCCATTTTTCTTAACTTTCTGTGTTTGTTTCTACAAATTAAATGGAATGGTTATTTCTCCTAAACTTGAGAGAATGGTCACGTGTATATTCATCTCCTGTGTGAACTATGTGTGCCTAGCAATTTTTGCTGACTGGCTGGGGTTATGGCTGGTATGGGCTGGAGGTCACTGGGCAGTCCATAATAGGGCTGCCTTGGTTGGATGGCTGAAGCTGAAGTGGACATGGTCTGGGGCAATCCTGAGGCTCTTTGCACAGAGGGTGCCCTGGAAGGACAGCTGAACTGAAGCATGTGCAAGCCAGGATGTCCTAGGGCTCTCCACACAGTGATTGATTGTCCTGGGAGGAGAACTGAAGCTGAAGTGGATACAGGGTGGGGGGCCCAGGGCAGTACGCATTTAGAGCACTTTGGCAGGATAGATAGAATGAAGTGGATATAAGCTAGGATGTCCCAGGGCTCTCCTCACAGAGAGTACCTTAGTGGGGCAGCTGAAACAGAGGAAAGTGTGGGCGAGGATGTCCTGAGGAATCTCCATTCAGGGGCACCTTGGTAGGACACCTAAGATGAAGTGGGTGCAAGCCAGTGCAGTCCTTTGGCTCTCTGAACACAGGATGCCCTGGAAGGACAGATAAAGTTATATTGGGTGCAAGCTAGAAGGTCCTAGGGCAAAAAAAAAAAAAAGAAGGTCCTAGGGCTATATGCAGAGAAAGCACCTTGGCAGAAGAGCTAGAGTTCAAGTGGGTATAAACCAAGGTGTTCCAGGACTCTCCACAGAGATGATGCCCTAGTGGGATGGCTGGAGCCAAGGTGCAGCACAAAGGCTAGTGAGTTTTAGGGCATTCCACACAGGGCATGACAACTTTGGTGGAAGTGCATGCAAGCTGGAGTTCCTAGAGTGTTCAGTTCAGGAATGTGGTGAAATAGCTGGACAAGGCAAGGTGCAGGCCAGGGGGTCCCAAGGTGCTCCATGCAGGGGGTAGCCAGAGCCAAAGCAGACATTAGCTGGGAAGTCCGAGAACACTCTACACTAGGAATAGCCTAGAGAGCTATCTGAAGCCAACGTGATGCAGCCCTGGAATATTCCAGGGTGATCTGCATCTATATCACCTTGATGTGATGGTTGGAGCTTTGGTGAGCGCTGACCAGAGGTGTTCCAGTGTGCACCATCTGGGGACACCTTGGTGGGTAGGCTGGCTACCATGTCCAGATCCTGCTCCCATCTATAAGATCAAGGAGGAGGGGGAGTATAAACAGTGGTGTTCCAGTGGAGCCCTTCTGACCCAGGAAGATTCATCAGCTCCCTCATCATTTGGCAGGATTTTTAAAAAGATTTTATTTATTTATTGATGAAAGACAACAGAGGGAGGGAGGCAGAGACATAGGCAGAGGAAGAAGCAGGCTCCATGCAGGAAGCCTGATATGGGACTCGATCCCAGGACTCCAGGATCAGGCCCTGGGCCAGAGGCAGGCACTAAACCGCTGAACCACCCAGGCACCCCCATTTGGAGGATTCTAAGGCTGGTTCCTTTATATTAGAGTTGCTCTTTTAAACTGTGGTTTTTTTCTATGATCCAGGACATACAGTTCTGGTATGGGCTAGGGCCCTGGTGTTTACTGAAGTGGCATGTCATCTATAGACTATCATGAACAGTAGGCCCCCAAGATTGAAATGAAATGTGACTTTGTAAATAGAGTGTGAGCTCTGGAGTCCGAAACTCTGCAATTTTTTTGGCTGGAGGATTTCACATATCTCAGTGTAAAAGATGATGGAAACACAATCTCTGGCCTCAAAATCTCTGGAAAGTTAGAACTTATTCCAGAGCTTAGATAGAGTAGATTCCCTTCCAAAATCATAAGTTTAAAGTCCTCCAAAATATTCTGGATCTTCCCAGCCCCTTGGTCCTCCTCTTCCTTTCTTCTTGCCCCTCTGAAGTTCTAGTTCTTTGTTATGACACAGATTCTGGAACCCTCATAGACCACACTCCTGTAGTCTGCTTTGGTCTGATCAACCTGAGCCATACAGTTCCTCTGCAACCCTCTGCATGCTTATCTTCAAGGGCCTCCCCCACATCCAAGTTCATACTGCTCAGAAACAGTGAGCTTGGAGTGTTCCTTTTATCTTGATCTCCCTCTGACAAAGAAATCCAGATGACACAGAACCCACTGAAGACAATACCTGGAAAATGGCAGTCTTGGGTATGGACTGACTCCCTCTCTAAGGCTTTCCGGACACTCCTGACTCAGATGTCTTATCCTCAGAGACTGAAACACTGCTTTACCTTACTTGCTGCTTTCTTTCAAATTCAATATCCTTTCTTTCACTCTCACTGATCCTTCTGGAAGTCTGGGGAAAACAAATCACAGTCAACTCAACTCAAGAGTGAGAACACTGACTTCCCCTTTGGTTTCAGGAATTTGAATTAGTAAAAGAAAATAACCATCCTCTGGAATAATAGGAAAATTCCTTAACTTGCTATCTCACGTCTGGTAATACTCCTCACTTTATAATCTGCTTCGATTCTTCCTCTTATTTTCCTTATAAATGGAGTGGATCATCTTCTGTCCAATAGCTACTGCATTTCAGACACTACTCAAAGGGAGTACCAGAGCTTGATCCAAGTACACAACCTGGTTATCCCTTTCCCCTAAGAATTATTTCACATCAATGATGAAATTCTGACTTGCATGAAAGAAGCCAAACTGACTATTTACTATTAATTTTAGTGATCCATTAGGAGAAAATCCCAGAAGGCTGACTTGTTGAGGAAATTTTCTCACATGATCTAATGCCTGAAAGATTTGGTAGACATTTGCCCAATTTTCCCCAATTGGAGGTGTGTCATTACATCCTGAGGTGAATTCATCTATCACTTACTTACAGCAGTCTTAATCTTAGTGTAATTAATTTTCTTAGCCCTTCATAGTTCAATTGTCTTCACCATTTTTCACTGTCATGGGAAGATTTGTGATAGCTTTGTTCATTCATTCATTCATTCCTCCCTTCCTCCTCCTTCCTTCCTACTTCTCTTTCTCTTTCCCTCCCTTCTTCCCCACTTCCTTTCTCCTTTTCTCCCTCCTGCCTACCTGTCTGCCTGTCTGCCTTTCTTCTTCTAAAGACTCCTTAGTCTCAGTTCTTCATAACCTTTGCAAGGTATCTAATTAAGATTTGTCTCTCCAATTACACATACACAGATATCATTCAGGCAGTTCCAGCATGCTTTCTTCTATTAACCAAAATAACAGTCATCACAAATAACTCTTATCATGAATGGCTTTGTGCATGATGACTAAAAGGTCTTTCCCAATGGTAAGAAATTTCTGTCTTCTGCTACGGTTTTCATTATTATGACCACCTTCATTCAGTCAGGAGCCTCTAAAATTTTTGGTCGCTCACTCATGTAACTATTTGCACACACATTCCATATATACATATATATATAAACATATGTTTGTATATATATTATATATTGTATATATATATTATATATTGTATATATATTACATACTAGTATACTAATATATGTTTGATATTGTTAGAACTAATTTTTTTCTCACACCCCAGTGGATTGTTTTGTGTATTACTGTTTCCGTCTAACCTTCTGCCTGCAGAGAGTAAAGGATCCAATTGAGGAGGAAATCTGCCACATTTTCCACTCTAAATCAAGGATATACAGCAGTTGAGATTCTTAGTATCTGACCAAAAAGAACAACATAAAAAAATGGGTAGGGGACAATAAGATGAGGGAAGAAAGGAGTTCAGATAGCAGAAAAGGGGGTAGAGGAGAAATGTCTATTTGGTGAAAACAGTTAAGAGGCAACCAGAAGTTGTCTCTGATAATGACCAGGTCTAAATAAGCAGGCCTACAGGTGAAGTTTTGTTGCAGAAATAACTTTGGCTGTCATCCTGACTCTATTGGGACTTGCCATTCTGGCTATTTTATTAACAAGATGGACACGACGCAAGCAAAATGGTGAGTAACACGTCAAGATGGAAATTCTCTGTGGAAGCCACAATGGAAGGGATGTAAGATCCAGTCGCAGTTTGTTTCTACTTACTAGATATCTAGAGACTTTGTTAATATTATGGGAATCTATTTCAATACATGAATCAAAGAATCTTTGACTTACTAGTGATTCCTCTTGCACTTTTGAACTCCCAAATCTCATTACCAACAATGTCAACCCCCCCAAAAAAGCAGATTGAATTTAGCAATAGTAATAAGAATACTCTAAAATCACTTGAGCTCCAAGGGAAATGATCTGAGCAATAAAAATGGAAAAGCACAAGACACTATGCTAGTAGACACTGTTAGCTAGTATTATATCAAAAGAATTTAAGAATTTTAGTGACTTAATACTTCAGAGATGATAAGAAGAGACAAACACAGAGGAGTACTTGTCAATCAAACAGAGATGGGGCCCATGTAGGCAATGGCATATTTCTATGCCACAAGATCTCTCTTTCTAGGATTTTCCTCAGTATCTTCCCCACTCCCTTCTAGTCAGCTGCATCCCCTCCCTATTTCTCATCTCAGTACCTATGAGCCCTCAGAGAATTAGTGTGGAGGTACCGGTAGAACAGGGCTGGCTGGAGGTGCTGAAAAGAGGTAGGAATCTGTAACATATCATATCAAGAGGGCCACCTTGGGAGCAAAGAAGCAGAGTTTATAGTGAGAAGAGTTGGGTGAGGAGGAAGAACAACTCTCACAAGTAGCTAATAGCAATATTTTTGCTTCATTCTTCCACAGAAATTGATGTCTCAAGATACAGTTCAGAACAAAGTACGTATTAAGACTCATGAAAAAAGGAAAGACAGAAAGCATAATGGAATTTCCATAAGCCAGGAATGAAATCTGTCTTGTTTACCATTGTATCCCCAGCAACTTGCATAATGCATCATTCCATGAACTGAACTTCTAATTTACTGACAGAAATCCACCAAAGGGTTCTATGCAATACTGAGTACCAAACCGAAATTGGGCAGAAAAAAATCTAATAGGGGATAGGTCTGCATGATTCTGAGGCTCTCTTCAGATGCCTCCTGTGGTCCAAAAGCAGCAACGGAAATACCAAGTCACAAAAACAGCAGATACCACAAGCAATGGAATACAAGGTCTAAATCTGGTAGTGAAGAAGGCCTCAGCAAGGTGGCTAGGTAGAAGAATCAAAGATAGCCAGGAATAATAAGAGTGAAAACAACTAAAATGATTATGATTGAGAACACTGAGTTCAAGATGTTAAGAGATGCAGATTTTCTAGGGCAATGTCTAGTGAGACATCAAAGTTGCTGAAAGATAGTCCAGGATTAGTAAGAAAAGAAAAACAGGAGCTAAATCCTGGAGTACCAAGAAGGAAATCAATTTGAGGCCCCTTCTGACCTACTATTAAGTCTAGTGAAACTGGTGACTGGCACAGTCACTTATCTGCTCCCACTGTGCACAGTCCCTCGTTCTTGCAAAGTAAAATAATTCCCATCATTATTCATTACTGAGAGTTGATCTCTATTATTAGCTCTCAGTCTTAAAGCCTCTCTCCTTTTCAAGAAGCAAAACCATGAAGCACACTCTCTTTTTTTCTCCAGGTGCTGGTCTTCTGGACTATGAGGATGGTAGAGGTAAGGGGATTAGGAGCTACCACAGAATTAATGGAGGAATGTGTTCCTTAGAGAACAAAGAAACTCATCTCCCTTTGAGCACGATTTGTTAAGTCAGCATATCTTTTGCTGTGATCATATCCAACTGTCAATCCATCTTTCTATGTGTGTATGTGTATATATGTGTGTGTATAGATAAATGGATAGATAGATGATAGATTTGTGTATTTTTCTCAGAAAAGGCAAATATATCCCCATCCTAAGACATTAAAAAATTTTTTTACAGCTCCTATTTCCAAGATCTTGGAAAGGCTAAAAAACTTCTCTGAAACAATTTCCTAGTTATATAAAATAGGGATAAAGTATATAATTCATGGGTCGTCATCAAGACTGAATAGTATACATGAAAAGACACTGTAAGCTATAAAGCACAATAGGTGAGCATAACTTATATTATATCTTCATTTTAGAAGATGAAATTGAGAGACACCTGAGTGGCTCAGTGATTAAGCATCTACCTTCAGCTCGGGATGTGATCCCAGAGTTCTGGGATCGAGTCCCGCATCAGGTTCCTGCATGGAGCCTGCTTCTCCTCCCTCTGCCTATGTCTCTGCTTCTCTCTGTATCTCTCATAAGTAAATAAATAAAATCTTTTAAAAAGATGAAAATGTATGCAAAAGTTTAAGAGACTTAACCAAATTCACCTAGCAAAAAAAGGAGTTGGTGGCCCTGAGTTCCATACTCATATTCTCACACTACACTATTACCATTTGGTTAAGACAAAAAAAGGCTCTTTTAAAATTGAATTTCAGTATTTATTATTAACATTACTAATACTAATCAAATTAATTAATATTAATCAAATCAGGACATGTAGTTTGACATGACTAAAAAATAATGATAATTTGAAATAAAAAGTCCAGAAATCTAATGTTTCTAAGTAGATTCCAAAGCACTCTCCTCTTTTGTAGGGACACACAGATACACACATACACACACACTCTACAAGCATAAAGATTTGTATTTCCAAAAGGAGAGAGGAAGCAGCTTGGTCACTCTGCTTGCTGTCATGCCCCACACTTGGCCTCTTCATGTATACCTCCTCCTCTTACTTCTATAATTCATCTGTCATGACCAACAGAGTGAGGAGCAAAGAGCTGTGGCATCCTCTCTTTTCTGAAATGGAATCCAAAGAAAATGGGAACATCTGGGAAAATAGAAAAATCCTGCTAGTTGGCCTTAGACATATGATTAAACATTGCTTGATGAGCTGTTAATAAACTTTATCTGGTTTTTCCCAAAAAAAAAAAAATTGTCCCTCTCAGAGGTCTAAGAAGAGGTAAACAGATTTTCACCCAAAAAGTAAATATCGTAGGCATACTTGTCAAGATAGAATCTCATTATGTTTTAATCTTGTCTTTTAGGATTCCGGCGTTTGTATTCAACAGAAAGTGGTAAATAAATTAGATGTTGAGTTTTTAAGAAATTAATACAGAAATCTATTAATGAGAAATTAAGAATCTTACATTTTTCCTTCAATCCTCTAGATGCTTCCTATGATGATCAAGGTAAGTAAAATCCCTGAAAATTCATCACATGTACTGAAATTCGACCCATGTACTGAAATTCCAAGAGCACAAACAAGGGCTGCTTTCCTCTACTGTTGTCATTTACATCTTATGTTTCTTGGGAAACAAAACTTCTCAGAATAATTCATCATTACAGCATTACATTAAACCAGTGCAAGAAGCTATCAGAATGTGAGAAATGTAAGGATACACAGATAAGTAAAATGCAATTATACACGACAGGAAAGGGAGATAATTAAATGCACCCAATATCTCCTATGTACTAGCCACTCTTGGGGACATTTCATTTTATTTTAACATCTACAAATGACCCTGTGAACCACATAGAATGAATTACCCCCAAAAGCCCCTGTGCTTATTCAAGGCCTCTATAGGTTAGCCTACAGGTTGCTCTCGTGCAAATTAGAGAGTATTCCTCTCTGTAGGCAGATGCAGCCCTACTCAAAGATTGCTGGGATTTCAGTCCCCAAATCTCTCTGTGCAGCAAACAACCTACACAAACATAATACAGTGGTCCTGAAGATAGAGGAGGGGTATCTCACTCTTAACACATCCAAAGCCCAAGTCCTAATCCTGCTGCATACCGGAAGTAGTATCTGAATTCCCCCAACTGCTCATGCCATCTATTCCTTTAACTTCTTTATCTCACTCTCCTCATACAATCACCATCAAATCTCATACCCACTACTTCCAAATTATATTCCAAACTAGATCACTTTTAACCATGATGACAATCTTAGCCCAAGCATTAACATCTCTTGCCTGAAGTACTTCACCTGACCCCTAACTGGTTTCTTTATACTTGCCTTCTTATAGTCTATTTTCTTTATCAGTAAGGATGATCCTTAATAAGCAGTTCTTAAATCAATTAACGTACTATATACATTATTATCCTTAATTTACAGAAGAGAAATGTAAGCATGAAAAATGAAAAAAAGAAAAAAGAAAAATGAAAAAAGCCCAAAGCCACAGGGCTTGCAAGTGACTCAACCTGATAGAAGTTTAGAATTATCTTACTCTAATTTCATATAATTTATTCTTACACGATTTAGTAATATCTTACTAATTTCCAGCTATGGAACTTTAGTGTAGAGTCTGCAATCTTAGTTTCTTTCTTTTTTTTAATAATAAATTTATTTTTTATTGGTGTTCAATTTGCCAACATACAGAATAACACCCAGTGCTCATCCCGTTAAGTGCCCCCCTCAGTGCCCGCCACCCAGTCACCCCAACCCCACTCCCTCCTCCCCTTCCACCACCCCTAGTTCGTTTTCCAGAGTTAGGAGTCTTTATGTTCTGTCTCCCTTTCTGATATTTCCTACCCATTTCTTCTCCCTTCCCTTCTATTCTCTTTCACTATTATTTATATTCCTCAAATAAATGAGTACATATAATGTTTGTCCTTCTCCGATTGACTTATTTCACTCAGCATAATACCCTCCAGTTCCATCTATTCTAGGCTACCCTTGCATTCTTAGGGAAAACTTCGATTAGTAGGCATTTTTTGTGATCTAAATAAGCCATAATCTAAAATTCATAAAGCCAAATGACAACTCATTTCTTTGATTTCCTACTCTAAGGTGGCCCTATGAATCTCAGTCATCTTGTTGCTAAGTTCCCAAACTCACCAGGCTGTCTTCTATCATTTCAGGATATATAAATATAAATATAAATATAATATAATATAATATAAATATAAATAAATCAACTGGAGACTACAATCTTCTGACAGGAAAAATATTGAGCAAAGTCATGTCTGTTTAGGTATATGAAATTTAGTACTTAAGTTTTAGTATTTAAATATATCACATGTTATAGATTAAAGTTGCCATGATAATTCACAAATTTTGAAATGCACTGAATTTATTTTTAATGTTATTAAGTTTTACAGCAAATATAATTGCAGCACATGAAAGTGTTCAGCACCTTTCGGTATTTTCTGTTTTTAAAATACTGACAGAGCCTGGAGAAACAAGTGACATTAGCGTAAACCAGAAGATTTTGTGTCTTAGACTTAATCTTATCACAGTGATACTCAGGTATAGAAGGAAAGAACTCATTTTTAGAAAGGGGATGAGAGAAAACAATATTGTCTTTACATTTCTGGGTAGATTTTTACTTATACTTTAGTAAAATATCAAATTAGACCATCATGCAACATAATTTGTCATTTCCAGAGTGTTGGTTTTTACACTTTCATGAAACTAAAAGTGATAGCATGATGAGTTTTCATATAATTTGCTTTGTCTCTCTCCAGATCTTTTAGAAAATGTTTCCATGGCATCACTAAAAAATAAGTTTTAGGTTATAGGATGCATATCTATATCTATATATATGTATGTATGTATATGTATATGTATATAGGTGTGTGTATTCATTATAATTTGCCATCTCTTCATTAAACTTGAATTCTCAATCAGTTGATTAAATATTTGCCTTTTTTTCCTCTTACTTAGCCTCAACTTATTATAACTAACACGTTCTTCCACCTCAGTGTTTCTTTCCAGGCATAGTTTATTATTTTTTCTCCCTAGATGTTTCCCTTTGTTAACCTTTGCTTACTTTTTCATGTCATTTGACTCATAAAGTAGTCCATCAGAAGATTTTGCCTGCAGCTTCTTGCCTACTTGGATATTTGAGGGTGTTAATTGGGTAATCCTCTGTAATGATATCAAAACTACAGAAATAGAAAATCTAAACTGATTTTTCTTGATTTTATTTGTGTTTTAGAGGGATCAAAAGGAGATTACAGTAAGTATTCTCTTGTTTTTCAATGAAAATTTACTTCCCATTGGTAACATTTCCCTAGACTGTAAATGCTTTGAGGAAAGAGCATACCATCAGTTCATATGAAAACTAGGTAATAGAAAGTCTCCTAGCACTGGTTTAGGATAGTCTGCCGTTAGCAAACTCAGTTTCCAAACTTGGTCTGCTGGTTTCCAAACTGACTGAGAGGAATGCAAAAAAAAAAGGAAATGAAGGAAGTGAAGTGATAGAAATAAAGGAGGAGAAAAGGAGAAGAAAGGAAAGGAAAGGAGGGGGAAGGGATGAGGACAAAGAAAATTTTATGTAAGCCAAGGAGTTTCATAGGAATAGCATCTGTCTACTAAAAGCTGAAACCTTTTAGAGAGATGGAAAGGATGGAGTTGGGAGTGGCCTCTGGTGCCCACCACCAGGTCAGTGGGTCGCTCTGGGGCTGGGCTGCAACTCCTGAGAGGAGGTCACAGTGACTGACTGATATGCAAGTCAAGGATCCAAATTCTGACAATTTACCTCATGTTTCTCTGTGTGTGTTTTAGCACCATCAACCAACTCCCTAGGTAAGTTCCTGATGGTTTTTCCCCTATCTGGTTTGCACACCCTGTGGTTTCTGTATTTTTCTTTTTCTTTCTCTCAAAGAAGTTTTCAAAGTACAAGAATAGACACTTGTAAATTCACATCTTATATTTGATAGATTTTTTTGTCATATTTCTCAAGTGACAGATAATATAGAAATCTCTTTCGTCCTCATCCCTCCACACATTCCACTTTCCCCACTGCCCAAGCCCTTATAAATGTACCATAAATCTTGTAAGTTTATTTTCATCTATTTGTATAATTGCTATGCATCGCTGAACAATATATAGTATTGTTTTGTATGTATTCATGTAAAAATTGTACTAAAATGACATTATTCTGCATCATTACAACTTGCTTTTTTCCCAAAAAAAATTGTAATATTGAAAGTATACAGAAAACCAGGTTACATATTTTAATTGTTAAATTTCAGTTTGTGAACATATTTTTTCTATTCTTTCTCCTACTGACATGTTCTCAATGTTTCTAATTTCTGCTATCATAAATAATGCTGCAAAATGTCCTTATGTAATTTCTAAAATAGTTTATCCAAGGTACACACACTGAAATGGGATTAATCTCAATGCGTATGAACATTTATGTAACTTAAACACATTTTTACTTTACTAGTTGTCATTTAATTGAATTCCATGGTACTCACATAGGAGGCACGTCAAAATGTGTAAAAGTTTCCCATTTCCTTGCATTATTAACAACCCTGATTTTGTCATATTTTCACATTATTGCCACTTGGATTAGTGTAAAATTTTTAATTTGCACTTTCCCGCTTACTACTGAAACTGAGTATCTTCTCATATGTTTACTACCTACTTAGGCTTCATTTAGTTTATCCATTTATCTATTAGGTTATTGAATTTTAGAAATTCTTTATAATTATGAAAGCTAATCTTTTATATATTTGCAAATGTCTTCTCTTGAATATATTGCAAATATTTGCAATTCTATCTCTTACTTTTACATTTTTATGGTGTTTCTTGACATTTAGAAGTCCCCATTCTTCCTCCTCCCCACCCACCCACAATTAGTTGTAGTATTTGCCAATCTTTTATTTTCATTTAGATTTTTATGGGGGTTTTGTTTTTTTGGCCTTTCTTGTCTGGATATTACAAAAATGTTATCCTACACTTTCTCTTAATAGTTATAAAGTTTCTCCTTCCACATATACACAGGATGTTAATCCAAGTGGAGGTTTTCGTGTTTGGGATTTTTTTTTTTTTTTTGCTTGTTTATAAATAATATAGAGAGGGGTTTAATTCTCTTTGGAAAACTAATTGTCCCATTGACTTATGCATTCTTTACCCATTGATTTGTATTACCTCTTTTATCTTATACTTAGTTTTCCCCTGGATTTTCTCTTCTGTTTCAGGAAACTGTTGTCTTTTGCTCAACAGATATAAAATTGCTTCCATTACTAAAGCTTTATGACATTTATTATGAGAAATGGCACAATTTTTTTATCTTTGTTGTTCTTTTCAGAAATGCTTTGCCTATTCTTAGGCTTTTATTCCTACAAAATTTTACAATTCATTTCTTAAATTTGTATGAGTCACAGTAAGATTTCTTTAGAATTTCACCAAGTCTGTAGATTTATAAAATCAATTCTTCCTATGCATTAAAATGATAATGTATCTATTATTCAAATCTTCTTATATGTCCTTCAATAATGTTCTATAATTTTCTCTAAAGGGTCTAGAGCATCTTCTGTTAGATTAATTCCTATGCACATACTTGTTTTTATTTCTGTTGTGAATGGTGATTTTTTCTGTTGGATTTTACAGACAATGATTGCTGCTGTATAAATTGTATGTTTTATTCTTGAGAGTAGATTTTGTATCTAGCCACCCTGTTGAGCTCTAAGACTTCCAATAATTTAGATTCTCTTGGATTTTGTATGCAGAAAGTCCTATCTGCAAAAACTAACAATTTTGAGTCTTCTTTCCAGCTCTCAAACTTTTTCTGTCCATAATACCCAGCACTAATACCAGCAATAATCACAGGAATCTTTCTTGGTATCTGTCATTAGCAGGAATACTTCTGGTTTCACCATTAAATGTGATGCTTGCTTCCATTTGGCAGCTCCCTTTTAAGGAGTTCAGAAAATTTCTATTTGTAGCTTGCTAACAAAAATCTTATTAAGAATAAGTATTGAATATATTTTAACTAATGCTTTTTGGTTTTTAATGGCATGAAATTATTTTATGATTCTAAAAATTGTTCACTCTATCTATGGATATGTCCTATTTTTATTCCTAGTATCACTGGGCTTGTGCCTTCTTTCTTTCTTTGATCATCATCATCGATGCCAAAGATAGTTGCTATTATTTATTACTCTATCTGAAAATCAATTTTGGTTTTGCAAAATATCTACTAATTATCTTTTCCTATTTTATTAGTTTCTGTTTTTATCTCTAGTATTTCCTTCATTCTATTTTTGTTCCTTTTTCTAATTTACTATGTGAAACCCTTCATTAATTTTCAGACCTTCTTATTTTCTAATAAAAATATTTAAGTTCATTCTAAATGCTATTAAAACCTCATTTCATAAAGCTTTGATATATAGTATTTTCTTTGACTTTCAGCTTAAACATTTCATAATTCCCATAATTTTAACAAATAAATTACAGAAAGTGTGTTTTAGTTTAATGTATGTTCGTTTTTCTACTTTTATTATTGATTTAAAATTGTATTATGATATAAAAGTAGGATGTGTGTGATTTAGGTTCTTTGAAATATGTTGAGACTTTTGATGCCTTGTAAGTAAACTTACAAAAAATATTTTTTATTGGTTGGATTCAAGATTCTACTCACAGATGTACTATCAGCCCAAGCTTATTAACTTTATTATTCAAATGTTCTCTGTTGTTATTCTTTTGCATGATATACTAGCTTCAGACAGCTAAGTTTAAGTCTCCAACTATAATTGTCTACTTTTGATGTCATTTTTCTTTTTAATACTTCCCATTTTTCCTTTCCATATTCCGGTTAGATATATACAAGTTCATAATTGTTCTTTTTTAAAAAATTGCTTTGCACAATAATACCATATCCATCCAAAGACTCATGAACACTTTTGGCTACATCTACATTATCTGATACTAGCATTGCTACAAAACTTTTGTTCTAATATGTATTTTCCTATTAATTATTTTTCTATCTTATTATTTTCAACCTTACAGCTTGTTTTTTTCTTATTTGTGTCTTTTTAAAAATAGTATATTGCTTGACTCTGTTCACATTAACAGTTATAAAATTTTGTTTCAGACTTTAGTCCATTTTACATTTATTGTAAATTGCTGATATATTTTACTTCAGTTCTGCCAATTTTACTGTGTTTTCTATTTACCATGTTTTATTCTTTTATTTTTTAAATCTTTTTCCTACTTTTTATTGGATTGTTAAATTTTCTTCTTCCTTTTGTTTTGCTTTACTTGTTTTGGTTGCTTTTATATTATTTGTCCTTACATTTATAACATTCATACCACTTGATTTTTCTAAAAAAAAAAAAAAAACCTAATCAGTATATTCTTCTTCCTCTAAGACTAGACAATAACCTCTTTTGACTATCTTCCCTCTCAACATCTTCCATGTTGTTTCATAGTATGACTTTCAAAAACAAAAATAATTGTTTACTTTTTTACAGTAATAGATTTATAAAAATGTATCAGCATTTTGTCTGCTTATGATTGTTTGCTATATCCTGTGTCCTTTTATCTTTTAATTCTTACCCAAGTATTCTTAAGGCTCCACGTGCATCTGAACGTTTTTCTAAGCCCTTGTCTGACTGAAAATAGCTTTAATTCACCCTCAGCCTTAAATGAAAGTTTAGCTGAGTAAATAGTTAACATTTTTTTCTCTCAAGATTTTGAAGATTTATTTCATTTTTTTCTGGCACTTTTTATTGTTGATAATAATCTATGATTTTATTTATTTTTTTATTTTTTTAATTTTTTATTTATTTATGATAGTCACAGAGAGAGAGAGAGAGAGAGGCAGAGACACAGGCAGAGGGAGAAGCAGGCTCCATGCACCGGGAGCCCGATGTGGGATTCGATCCCGGGTCTCCAGGATCGCGCCCTGGGCCAAAGGCAAGCGCCGAACCACTGCGCCACCCGGGGATCCCCTAATCTATGATTTTAATATTTTCCCTTTTTCTTGCATTCTTCATTTTAATTACGATGTAACTGGGTATGAGATTAACTTCATTTATCTTGCTCAGGACTCAAGATTTTCCATTCTGTGGACTCCTGTCTTTCTTTACAGAAAATTCTTGACATTAACTGCTATGAATATATTCCATTTTTATTCTTATGTCTATATCCATCCACCTAACAAGTCATAGTCTCTCCTTCTAAGATTACTATCAAATATATGTAAAGATTCCCCTCTCATCTTCCAAGACTAATAATTTTTCCTTTGTCTATCTCATTTTTATTAATTACATCAGTCTGTGACCCTATAATCGATAAACCTTAAAATCTCTGTGGTTCTATTCACAAAATTATATTATTATGTGAAATCAGGGATGCCTGATTGGTAGTTGGCCTTCCTCTCAGCAATGACTTAAGCACGTAAGTTCATCTTGTCCTATGTCTCCACCAACTTCAACTAATGGCTTCTGACACAGGCAGAGTTCATCACATCTGCCTTAAGTGAGTGCAGGAGAAGATCATGAGTGGAAGGCTTTTATGGGGAAGCCTGGGTGTTATTTCACATAACTCTTTCAAGATTAGATTTGCTAGAACTCGCTCATATAGTTCCCCTAACTGCAGAAGAAACAGTCAAACCATATTGTATTAGTTTTCTATTGCTACTGTAACAAAATACCACAAACCTAATGACTTAAAATGAAACAAATATATTATTTTAATTTCATAGGTTAGAAATCTTTTTTTTTTTTTTAAGATTTTATTTACTCATGAGAGACAGAGAGAGGCAGAGGCATAGGCAGAGGGAGAACCAGACTTCCTGCAGGGAGCCTAATGCAGGTCTAGATCCCAGGACCCCAGAATCATGCCCTGAGGTGAAGGCAGATGCTCAATCACTGAAGCACCCAGGCGTCCCTATAGGTTAGAAATCTGACACATGTCTCTCTGGGCTAAAATCAAAGTGGCAGCAGGGCTGTGTTTCTTTTGGAAATTCTGAAAACAAAGTCTCCTTGCTTTTTCAGTTTCTGGATATTCCTTGGCTCATGGTCCCCCATCCTCCATCTTCAAAACTAGCAAAAATTGACTAAGCTTCCCATACACATCACTCTGGCCTTCTTCCATGGTCACATCTTTTTCTGTGACTCCTTTCAATCTCCAGCTTCCATTTTTTTTAAGTCTAAATAAATATATATTTTTTAAAGATTTTATTTATTTATTCATGAGAGACACAGAGAGAGAGAGAGAGAGAGAGAGAGAGAGAGACAGGCAGAGGGAGAAGCAGGCTCCGTGCAGGGAACCTGATGTGGGACTCGATCCCGGGACTCCAGGATCACACCCTGGGCCAAAGGCAGGCGCCAAACCACTGAGCCACCCAGGGATTTCCCCCTCTAAATAAATATTTTAATTTAAATTCAATTTGCTAACATATAGTATAACACCTAGTGCTCACCCCAACAAGTGTCTCCTTAGTGCCCGTCACCCTTTCACTATTTCTTATATTCCATGTATTGGGTGCAACCATATGATGATTGTCCTTCTCTGGTTGACTTATTTCACTCAGCATAATACCCTCCAGTTCCAACCATGTCGAAGCAAATGGTGGGTATTCATCTTTTCTTAAGGCTGAGTAATATTCATATATATATTCATCTGTTGAAGGGCAAAGTGGCTCCTTCCAGTTTGGCTATTGTGGACATTGCTGCTATGAACATTGGGGTGCAGATGTCCCCATGTGTCACTACATCAGTATCTTTGGAGTAAATACCCAATAGTGCAATTGCTGGGTCATAGGGTAGCTCTATTTTTAACTTCTTGAGGAAACTCCACACTGTTTTCCAGAGTGGCTACACCAGTTTGCATTCCCACCCACAGTGCAAGAGAGTTCCCCTTTCTGCACATCTTCTCCCAACATTTGTTGTTTCCTGTCTTGTTCATTTTCCCCATTCTCACTGGTGTGAGGTGGTATCTCATTGTGGTTTTGATTTGTATTTCCCTGATGGCGAGGGATGTGGAGCATTTTCTCATGTGTTTGTTGGCCATGTGTATGCCTTCTTTGGTGAAATTTCTGTCCATGTCTTTTGCCCATTTCATGACTGGATTGTTTGTTACTTGGGTATGGGTATTGATTGTTTGGGTATTGACTGTTTGTTTCTTGATCCAGCTTCCATTTTTAAAGACCCTTATGATTCCAGAGTCCACACAGAAAATCCAGGATAAAATCTCTAAGTTCAGCTAGTTAGCAACCTTAATTCCATCTGCAACCTTAGATTCCTTTTGCCATGTAGCCTAACATATTCAGGTTCCAGGGATAGGGATTAGGATGTGGACATTTAGGGGAGAGATTCTTCTACCTACCACACATATGCCTTGGAGGAAAAAGAAGTTACTTTGGTAAACAACACGGTGAACTTTGTCATACTGCCTCCTTATTTCTTGATATTGAGTCCTGGATGATTTCCCTCAGATTTACCATTTGTGAATTATTTCTTCAGTTACACCTATTCTTTTTGTTTACCCACCTAATGATTTATAATATAATGACTCTATTTTCTACATCTGCTCTTTTCATTTTGTTCTTTGTCAAATATAGTTGGTCCTGATTAATGCTGTTTTTGCTTTATGGATTCTAGTCCTTCTTTCATATCGTTGAATATGTGAAAAACACTTGTTTGAAATTCCCTTTGAATCCTTCTTTTATATGTGTAGTCTCATTTGTTGTGGCATCTATCACTGCAGTAGATTTCCTTAAATGTGTTTCAACTTAAGTCTGTAAGTTCATTAGTTGTCATTTGTTTGAGTTCCTCATAAACTTCCTATTGTGCAACAATCCTATTAATTCAGTTTCTCCCCTATATGAGAGGTTCAGATGTGGGCCCTATACCTGAACTTGGCTTACAATGAGAGTTCTATTCATTGCTGGAGACTCAATTTCCAGCCATAGCCTGGTGCAAATAGATCACTTCCTGGCAAACCCTGACAAACAGATATGAATGGTTTCAATTTCACAGATAGTGCTTTTGTGAGATATACAGAACGATTAGTTCCAGGTTCTTCCATGGCATGAGACCTATGGCCTTAATTTTTGCTCCTGATCATGTGTTGAAAAGCCAACTTCCCATTAACATATATGGGTGATGAACCTTCCTTTAAGATATATAGGTGATGGGTTCCTTCTTGATAGATGGCCCTTGGAGACTTCCCTTTCTAGGTCTCAAGTTCAGTTTTATGTTTTAAAACTTTAAAAATTAAAAAAAAATAAAATAAAACTTTAAAAATTGAGGCACCTGAGTTGCACAGAGGTTGAGCATCTGCCTTCCGCTCAGGGTGTGATTCCAGGGTCACAGGATCCTGTCCTACAACAGGCTCCTCGTGGGGAGCCTGCTTCTCCCTCTGCCTGTGTCTCTACCTATCTCTCTCTGTCTCCCATGAATAAAAATATTTTAAAAAATAAAAAATAAAACTTTAAAAATTATTAAGTCCAACTTTTCCAAGTAACTAGAGGAGAGGGTGAATATCCATCTTGACAACAGCCCCTTTTATCTGCCTTGACTCTATCTTTTAATATCTAGGAGCATCCTGATTTTGTTTTCTTGTTATTGAGTATCCTTATAGGACACAATGACTTTTGAGAAGTAGAAACCCCCTGTTGAAGCTCTTATGTAGTAGAACTTTTGGGACAAAAGATCTTTCAAACAAAGGGGAAAAAAGAGAAACAAAATTGAGAGAGAAGAAGAGGAGGAAGGTAAGTAGAGAAAGAAAACAAAACAAAAGCAGCAGGATAAGGAAAGACAAAAGTCACAGGAGGAAGAAAAGTCTCCATGGACTAAGAAACTAGCAATTCTCACAAACATTGTTATTATCTTACTAAGAGATCTTAAAAAATAAATTGCATAGGTTTTGTAATCCTACCCTACCCTAAGAGAATTATTGAAGAATTATACAAAAACCTAAAATTTATACCCCAATCTATAAATGGATATCCATCAGCCCTCCACATTGCATTGCACCTGATAATAGAAAATGGGATGTGACCCATTGCTGTCCTCTTTCCCACAACCTTTTCCTCAAATAGTAGCTATGGAATCTTAGGTTCTCCCTGAAGCACAAAAATCTCATTTTTGTTTGTTTTCTTTTAGCACTGTCTCGATCAAGTATTGGTAAGTTCCTTTAGTTTCCCCCAATTCAATTCAAGGTGTCCCAGGGTTTGAATGATAACAATGGAGGAGGTGTTTAATGCCCTACCTCCCTGAGCCTTGACTGACACTCAGGGGTTAGTGCTTCCAGGGGTACCCTGTTCTGATACTCCAAAAATGAAAGAAAGAAAAAAAAAGCAACAAAAAAATGCCAGACAACCACATAACCTTTTTGTGTTTCTTTTCAGGAGAACAAAGAGGTAAGTTCTTTTCTCTTTCTCAAATCTGATTCCCTTTAGTGTATCACAGACCTAGGGTTTGTGCCTTAACTCTGCCTAGCCTTGTCCTTCATCTTTTCTTCCTTCTTATCATCGAACATTTTATCTGAAGTTAATGAAAAGTCCACTGATTACAAATGAAGATAAGATTCAAATGGTTTTAGCTGGCTATGATAGTTTCAGCAAAACCAAATATCTTCTTTCACTCAGAAGCAGGAGGAAGGGAGGAAGAAGTTTGTGAAAAGGGCAGGTAATAAGAGTAAAGGAGAACTGTAATTAAAGAAGCCATGTTTGTTGAGTCCATATTTACAGGTATTACAGGTAAGAAAAGTGACTTTGAGGATATTGTCTAACTTACCCAAAGGCAGATAGTTCATAGAATGCAAAACAGGTTTCTAAACCCCGAGCTTTTGAGTATCCTGTGTTTGTCCAACTATCCCCAGGACACCATTAAAAATATTTAATTTTTCAATTTAAAGTATCTTCCTGAAAAAAAGTTTCAAGAAATTTAGGACATTATGCATATGCAAAAGATATTACTTCAATTTTTAATATGGAATTCAAAAATGCAAAAAAAAATGTGAATTAATATAAATCTCAAAATTATTTTGCTAGTCCAATACTGTGTCAAAACTGCATCCAATGAATAGGCTGTTTTATTACATAGATACATAATATGTATATGTAAGAAAAAATATATATATACATCTTGAAGATAACCTTGGAAAACTATCAAGCTCAATATTTTATTACTGTTATAATCAACAGAGGTTTTATTTTGTTTTGCTTTTTTTTAATTCAATTAAGTTACAGAAGGATAATTTATGATAGGAACAAAGTAAAATATCTTCAGGTTGACATGTGCTAAATAATAAACTCAGATCTTTAATTTCTCCTGCAATATTTGCAGGTCCTATGGTACATGAGTATGAGATAAAAAAAAAATAGCCATTCCTCAGAGGGCTGCAAGAGACATAGTACTTTAAAGGACAATTGGGCTTACTAAAACAAAATAATGAAGAGAACATGTGGAGAACTTAAAGATATGGGAGAATTTGCTGATATGAATTCCAGACAGCATGGTGTGCTGGATATTATAGGGTAAGAAAGAAAATCAGACTAGGAGCTATACTAATCATTATGATAATATGCTCCTTAAGATGAGATTTATCCCCTAATGGTGAATAAGGTAAATGGATATGTGACACATACTGGAATTAATCTCAGAGGAAGGTGAGTAATTAGTTGTTATACATAATATTTAGGTGAGAGATGTATGGGGCCATTCACTCCTGAAGTTTAATATCCTGTGTGGTCCTAGAGGATGAATGAGGCTCTCTTGAGAGGCCATTCTCAGAGGCATCTCAGTGGACTATGGTAACTTGGGGAAGGGCTCTCACACCAGGAGAACAAAAGGCTTGATTCTATTATTTCTTTAAAAATCTTAAACCAACACAGTGTCTGAGGCAAAGGAGGTTATGGTCCATCTCCCCCATGCAGGTATACATGGGTATACATAGATAAGGATTGCAATTTGAAACAATGTTATAATAATATGTATGGAGTATGTTTCCAGGCTCTGTCCTAAGCACTTTACATCTTCACAGAAATCCTATGAAATAGATATTATTATAAATCTTGTATTTAAAATGAATAATCTCAGGCACAAAAAATTAAATGACTTGTGCAAGGTAACATAGCTATTAATCAGAGGAACTGGGATTCGAATATCTGGTCACCCACTGTACTTCATGAAGACTAATCAGGGCCTCCTTTCTAGGTCCGTGAGAATTATATGCTTTTTAAACCAATTAATCCAGATTCCTGTGGATTTTTGCCATTATTCCTCAGTGTCAACTCCAGGAACAGTATTTAAGTCTCTTTTCTATTTCTCAATTCAGGAAAAAGAGAGTAAGCAGGAGGTAAAAAGAAAGAAGTACATAGAACAACTAACGAAAGTTTAACCAAGACTTGCATCTTCAAAGTTCCTTTAAGAGTTTCAACCTTTAAAAAAAAAAAAAAAAGAGTTTCAACCTTTACAAAGGAAAAGTAAATGGCTTCCCTGCTCATCACCAGTCCTCCTCTGTCACAGCACAAATGTACTGTATCTGTACACTATCTGTGACCAAAATCACAGAGGAGGGCAGTGTGAAAGCTTCTTCCCGAAGCTTCTCTTCAAAGGGGATTAACTCTGATGCATTTAAGCAATTGACCTCATGAATTTATCTGTGTGTTCAACTAACACAGTTTATAAGGGAATTGAGCATATTTCTAGTTGTTTCTCTGCCATGAATCCTTGATATCTGGGACCTTGTTTTCCCTGTCTGACCTTTCCTAGGCTTTTCTGTTATCCTAGATTTTATCAGCTAAGGATGAAAGGCAGAGGAATACAGGACTTCAGTTTGTGGATTTAGACTAAATGAATTATTAAAAGTTGAGCGGAACAGAGCATTGTTAAACCCTGTTCTTTTAGAGATTAGTTAAATAAGGTTCCAGAAGATGGTGGAAATGATCTAAGATCAGACTTCACACAGGAATTTAACCTCCAACATAAGGCAAATAAGACAAATGCTCAGCTTTCTTCCACTGAATATAGTGGGGTTCATTCTATAGTAGCTACATACTGATAATCCTGTTATGATTTAATAATACTAAAAGTTCCACAAACCTTTCCTATTACTTAGGACACTTTAAAGAGGAACATTCCAGAGATTAATAAAAAGAACCAAAGAGAGAGAGAGAGAGAGAGAGAGAGAGAGTCGATAATGTAGGAAAGAAATTTACTTCTAAAGGAGTATTCCAGAAAGAACGGAAGGAGAAAAAAGTATGGGATACAGGAGGAAGTGCACTGAACTTTGAATCAGAAAAATTGGAAGTGAAAACTGCATATATTTTTTTAACATGCTCAGGCACAGACCTTCCCCTCTCTCAGCCTCAGTCTTTTATTATAAAATTAGAATCTTTCTAATATTGCCTTTCTCTGTTTCTTGAAGCTGTTACATTATGGAGAGGAGATTCTCCAAACTAAGAAGAGAAAAGAAAGAGGGGAGATTAGAAATAGGGGAAAGGAGAGGTGCTGAATGAAATCAGAATATTGAAAATACAGTAAACCTGGAGGAGACTCTCCTGAGAATTTCACTCCTAGATAGTGCCCAAGGGGGAGGAAGATTTGAGACCTGCAAGTCTGGTAACCCATGTGCCTGCTGGGGAATGGAGGGTACAATTTCTGGAAAGACTCTTGGGAAATGGGTGGATTACTTAAACCATCAACTCTAAACTTATTTGAATATTTGTTATTGTTCTTTAGCATTACTGCAAGGATCCATAGGTAAGTTTTTCTTCTTTCAAAATCTGGTATTATAGGGCCCATACACTAGACAGAGGACGTCTCCCTGCCTTGTCTGGTCCCTGCTATGTCAAAGTAACAGCGCTTGAGGCTCATCATTCTTCACCTTCTCCTTCATTAGTTATCTTACTGACAATATGCTCACCTGTCACAGTTTCTCCCTAAGACAATGAAACATCCCTTCTTGGTTTCAAGCAAATCCCTGCACTCATGTCATGTCATGGGACCTTATCTCCCTGCCCCACCTTCTCTTCAGCAGTCATAGCTTCTTCTCTTCTATAGCTTTGATTTTTCCTCTTCCATTAACTCCCTCTCCTTCGAGTACAGAGCAGGTTTGGTTTTCTTCCATCCCAACAGTTTCTCTTTGGACTCTATGTCCCTCTCCCCCCACACACACCCACAAAGAAAGAAATTATATGGTTTACTTTGGCTGTGTGCTTGGGAATAAATTACTGTTCACCTCATTATTGAAAATAAGCATTATGTCCCCATGAATTGAGAGTGGTATAATAAGACCTATTAAGAACCACTTTAAAAATAAGTTTACTTGTTAATTAATGTATTATAAATCTACAAAGAGACTGTTGCAGATGCAGGCTCTGGAGCCAGGCTGCTTGGAGTTGTATGCCAGCTCCCTATGTACTGCGTCTTTGAACATAAGCAAATTATTTAATTTCTCATTAAGCTTTTATAACTGATTTCAACTACGAGTTGAAAAACAGAACAGAACAGAAAAGTGAGGGGTTGTAGAAAGCATGAATAGAGAAAGAAGAAAAATTGAGGTGAAGAAGCTTAAATCTGTCTTCTGGAACTGATTTCCATTTATTGCCAAAGCAAAATGACCACATTTTCTAAACAAAGGGAAGATTGAAAGAGGAATAAGGGGCAGAAAAGTAAGGAATTAGGGAAAGTGATACAAAAAAATTAAAAATTTAGGAAGAGGTAATTCTAGTTGACAGATTTTTTTCTTCTGAGCTATGTGTTTCTGATAAAGTTTTTCACACTGAATATTATATTTTTGGTCATTCTTATAATGATTAAAATTACTTCTTGCTCAAAGATCATGATTTCATAATTTTCTCTAAAAGTATCTAAAAATTACTCCAGGTGCTTCACAACCTGAACTAGTTTTGTAGAATTACAGGGTTTAATTAAATGTGACCCAGCCAATACCTATGATTAAATTAATGAAAAAAAGTATTCATTTGGTCTATCTCAAGCCAGGCCACAGTTGGTGGTGATGCAGATCTCACATTGTACTGCTGTTGAAGTATGTAGGGTGCTCACTTAAATCTCTTCCTTTTTCAGAGTAGAGCTCCCAAGCCCATTGCCATCCACACATGTGTTCCAGGAGACCAACATCACGTTATTTTAAATTTTGAATTTGAATGCTTCTAGAGAGGGTGTGCACTTTTCAAATGCTCAACTTCCCCAGTATCTCCTATAGCCAACAGGTTCACAATTCACGAGACCTGCTGAGGCAATAAAGACAACCAGTATTTCCATTTAGTAATGGAAAATTTGGTACTCTCTAAGAGAACTAATTCTGATATTTTCATTAGGCGGACTATCCACAGAAGCTATGTCCTTAATCTAAACATACATAATACTTAGTATTTTGGCAGGATGCTTGAGTCTTATAATTAAGTTTTTTATCTGTTTCTTTACTTTGAAAGTAAATGGAAATCTTTCACTGTCATGATTATTTGTCTTCAACTGGGCAAAGCCACAAAACTCTCAGTTCAAAAACTTCCAAAAACATACCATATATGTTCCTCTTCTGCTTACCTTTGCCAGTGGCAAGTACCTGTAATACAATCTAAAATTCTTCTCCTCTCCAGGGAGTTGCTACTAATTGATCAGAATTAGCACATTAACTAAACTTTATTCATCATTCCTGATATGGGTCAATATTCTTAAATCTTAAGTATATGAGAGCTGGGTTTTGTAAATTATCTTTATTTGGTAGTGGGAATGGCAGTATGTTACCTTAGTCTATAACACATAGAAGAGGAACTATCTCCTCCCAAGTGCTGAGATCTTGTCATTTCTGTGAAAAGCTGCTATTTCCCCCAAAACACAACAAACTAGCAAACAAACACCAAGTCATAAATAGACAAGTATAAACTAAATTTAATTATTTTAAGAGAAACAATAGCAAATTTTTCAACTCACTAAAATCTTTCTCACTAAATATGATTTTTTAAAAAACAATACTTCAACACTTAAAGTGTTCAACAGAGAAATAAACTAAATAAGGGGAAAAAATCTGAACAGGTAAAAGAAGAAAGAGTTGAGGGGGAAAGCAAGAGGGGGAAAGAATTTCAGTAAAAATCTCCAGAACAGGAAAATGGAAGTCAAAAGTAGATTGTAAACTTCAAATCACAACTTCACACATACACAAAACTTTTGAAATTCCATGTGAAAATTAATTCACCTATACACTTGTTTCAGGCTTTTCAGGTCTTTTTTTTTTTTTTTTTTTTTTTAAATTTTTTTTTTTTTATTTATTTATGATAGTCACGCAGAGAGAGAGAGAGGCAGAGACATAGGCAGAGAGAGAAGCAGGCTCCATGCACCAGGAGCCCGATGTGGGATTCGATCCCGGGTCTCCAGGATCGTGCCCTGGGCCAAAGGCAGGCGCTAAACCACTGCGCCACCCAGGGATCCCTTTTCAGGTCTTAAAATAAGATTGATTACTCTCAAGAAAGGAGCAATGGTTCACCACCACTGCCAATCTCACTGCAAGGGCAATGCGTATAACTAAGGTACTGAGGTAACTAAGGAACACAAAAAGGTTTTTTTTAAAAGAGTGAAATCACACAGATCAGCAAACCAAGACAACAGAATGAAATGCTCAAGAAAATGCCCTGTCACCAGCACTCAGAACTTTCCAAATGACAAAAAGATTTAAGAGGGAAAAATAGAGAAGGTAGAAAAAAAGTAAACTGAAGCTGAATACTTTAGAGACAGTAAAAACTTCCTACTTTGCAGAAGAGTTTCATTCTTTTATAGTCACCAAATATTTCTTTTCATAACAATTCTGATAGAACTTAGTTAGCTTTCCTATCCATTATTATTCTTGATTTTTCACTGTAGCCATGCCTCCAAGAAAGGAGGTATCATGTCCATTTTATTCTTTTTTAAGATTTTATTTATTTATTCATGAGACACACACTCACACACACAGAGAGAGAGAGAGAGAGGCAGAGACCCAGGCAGAGGGAGAGGGAGAAACAGGCTCCATGCAGGGATGCGGGACTAGATCCCGGGAGTCCGTGATCAGGCCCTGGACTGAAGATGGCGCTAAACTACTGAGCCACCCGGGCTGCCCTCATGTCCATTTTAAAAATGAGAAAAGTAGTGTTCCAAAGGTTTAGTGACTTACATAGTCATAAAACTAGAGACTAGCAAAGTAGGACTCTCCGATCTTGGATATTTATTTATTTATTTATTTATTTATTTATTTATTTATTTATAAGAGAGAGAGAGAGAGCAGGAAGGGGCACAGGGAGAGGGAGAAAGAGAATCTTAAGCAGGCTTCACACTCAGCCCAACATGGGCTTGATCTCAAGATCAAGATTAAGGGGGTCCCTGGGTGGCGCAGCGGTTTGGCGCCTGCCTTTGGCCCGGGGCGCAATCTTGGGGACCCGGAATCGAATCCCACATCGGGCTCCCGGTGCATGGAGCCTGCTTCTCCCTCTGCCTGTGTCTCTGCCTCTCTCTCTCTCTCTCTCTCTCTCTCTGTGACTATCATAAATAAATTAAAAAAAAAAAGATTAAGAGTTGGACGCTTAACCAACTGAGCCATCCAGGTGCCCCTAGTCTTGGGATCTTTAATCTCAAGACTATTTGTACCGCACACATGGGTGGACGGAATGAGATTGCCTACACTTCATGCTCTCTGAAAGTCTAGATCTAGATGAGATTATATTTGTCATTTTTTTTTGCTTGCACAATATTTGTCTCTCATAGTTCTTATCAATTTTCTTTTCTTTATAGGTAATGCAAAAACCTTCAAAGCAACTCCACAACCTTTATGTAAGTTTCTCCTATTTCTCAACTGTTTTTGGGGGGTTTTTTTGGGTTTTTTTGTTTTTAGCTTCTACCAAGTGCTGGGGTAGGGTTTATAGGCACATAAAAGAGGAGGGAAGGAGACAATTCACTATTATACTGTTCCCCTTTTCCTTTATCGGTGTGAGGAACTGGAGGCTGATTTCAGGATCCCTCTAAGTGATAATTTTTTTATTTAGCAAAGTGTAAACTCTGCTAATAAAATTAACAGGTGAAAGGAAAAATCCTGTGGTTGGATGAAGTTGTTTACCAAAAACAAACAGAAACTTTTAAAAGGATTTCACAGTATGAAGATAGTAAAAATTGAGAACAAGAAAAATAATTTCAGGAAATAAGATCTTATGAGTCTCCTAAGGAAAAAAGGGGAGGGGAGGGGGATGCAGACTTACCCTCTTACTGTTTTCCATGTAAATCTAATATGTAGTAAATGCTTGACCTGAAGGTCCCTGAAATGTACATCCTTCAGTCATGTTCTTGCCAGACTTACCTGTTTGTGTTTATATTTTAGCTGGCACTGCAGGACCCATAAGTAAGTTTCTTTTCTGTGCTTTAATTCCCACGTGCTTTGCTTTACAGCACTGTTAGAATATGTAAGACTCTCCTATTCATGGATGTTTATATTTCCTCCTGCACAAATTGTCAATTATTTTCTCCTCCTTTATTCTCTATTCTTATTTTAATAAGCTGGAGCCTTCCTGAGAAAGTACTATCACTTTTAAATCTCTCAAAGTCTTGAGATTCAATGGCCAAAAGAAAAGTATTAAGAATAAAAGTGTTAGAAAGGTAGAAAGATCCCTTGCTAGAAATCTCAGTCACACTTGCAAGGAAGAGCAGTGAGTCCTAGCTCACTGACTAAGGGTCCCCAGACTGCTGTTGATGGTTGTGTGGAATGTATAAGCTCTGCTAGTAACAAAGATTAAGTCTAGAAGAAGTGTTCATATAGAAAAATGATATTACAACAAACATCTCTGGCAGAAAAACTGGGAATGAGGGCTGAGTGAGAGTCACTTGATACAGAAAAGAAAAAAAATGATAAATGGAAACAGTGACCTATAAATGCTTTGAGATTTTACCAGTCTCTTAATGACCTGCTGCTTAACGTTAGTCCAAGGATCTACATTAGCATCACCTTGGAGTTTCTAAGAAGTGAAGAATCTTCACCTAACACCCACTAAATCAGAATCTGCATTTTTAAGAAGATCCCCCAGGTGGTTTAGAACCATTACTCTACAGGGTTTCTATCCTCCATACCTAGAGAAGAAATAAGTTGAGTGCACTACCTCTAAGATTTAAGCACCTCCTCCATCCCTTTCAGATTCTCTACAGGAAGAGTAGCCTTAAATCCGATGACAAGAAAAGTGAAATTTACCAAGGTTTCATTCATTTCTTAACATATTTCTATCCATCACTGCTGAAGATATTCAGAGCTTGAGCTCCTGGGGCAGGGCCAATACTAAAGAAAGAAGAAGAATGATTTGAGGGTTAGGGTTCATGACAAATCACACCCTGTATCTACTCTTCCTGGAGCATTTGTACACATGAAACATGATTAAAATAACCAAAAGTCAACCAAGAGTAAACACTGGGGAAGTGTCACTAAAGCTCATGTACCTCAAGAGGTACAGAGAAGTGTCTGTGTGTATGTGTGTTTGTAAAGGAGAAGGGCTATTATTGCTAAACATGTAGGTCTAGTGCCTCAATCCTTTTACCCACTAACTGCATCTATGAGAGTCTTGAGCCATCTGAGAGTTTTTATTCCTTTTATGCTAAGATATTGCAGGCCAAGTTACTATGATGACTAAGGGAGCCAAAGTCACCCACTGGAGACAGAAATTCCCACTGCCTCCTTCAGAAGACGAGACCATAGATTCTGATTAAACAAGTTCAAATTAGCCCTGTTGGAAAAAAGGCAATGGTCTGTGGAATCTGCAGAGTTACAAACAGTGACCCACCAGGGAAGGAACCCTGACTACTGCATCCCTGCACCTCCAGCTGTCAGATCCCAGTAGTTACAAGGGTCTTCCAGGATGGAGAATGAAGAAAAGAATTTATTTCCTCCTCCGATGAAGTAGAAATTTTGTTCCTGTGTCTGTATTTATGATGTTTTCCCAAAAATACTTTCAATGCAAACAGTAAATTTTCTGTGCCAAAGAACCATTCTAATTAGTCTGCCTTGCTTTTCCCATATTTTAGCTGGAGCCATTGGACCCATAAGTGAGTTCCTTTTCTGTTTCCTAATTCTGCACTCTTTGATCTTCTATGGGATATGGGACCTCTCCTTACCCAAGCTCTTTCCATTTCCAGGATGTCTCACCCACACTTCTTGATTACATTTGAATTACTGACACCTCCTGATGCCCAAGGCATCAGAAAAAAAAAAGAAAGAAAACACTCTGAACTGTCACTGAGTTTAAGACAAGGGAAACCCAAATAATTCATATTTAAAATAATATGAATTATAAATAAATATTAACCCACAAAAAAATTCTCTTACTTATGATAAAAAATAATTAAAACAACTGTTCGTAGACTTTTCCTAAACTGAAGGAAGAGCTACAGGAGAACTGGTGGTTCAAAGCAAAGGCAAGAGAATAAGCGTGAAAAAAACAAAGGAGGTGTGCTGATGAAAAAAAGCCAACTGGACTGACATCCCACCTACCCCTGGGAATGTCAATCCTTTGAGACAGCTGAGTGAATGCCAAATGATGTAATCTAGAGGGAGGGTTATGGGGCTTCTTTGCTAAAATTATCTACTGATATGCAGTAGTAATTCTCCCTCTGGTCGAGTTGCTTCATAATTTCTTTAAAAAGAATATTGTGGCATGAGCATTCTGTTCATATCAAACCACACTGATTTTCCTCTTCTTTGTATTTCAGTGCAATTTACAGCACCAATTCGTAAGTATCAAATTTGTTTCTCCACTCTGGTTCCTTTAATTTCTCACCAGAAGATCTTAAGTACCACACTGCCATGTTTTATGTTTCTCAATTTCTCTAGTATTCCTATTACAAGGTTTCCAAAGAATCTCCAAATGAAATAAAGAGACTGCAAAGCCCATGAACTAACATAAAAAAATAGAAAAGCAGTCACTATGTCCTGTCAGCAAAGGAAGGTTCACTTTTTTTAAAGAAATATTTTATTTAAATTCAATTTGCCAACATATAGAATAGGTTCACTATTCAAATAACAATAAGTCCCTAATGAAATGAGAGGGAAAAAAGAGAAAAAAATTTAAAGGAGACATTATGAATTAGTATGGAAGGAGTTATTCCAATCCTCTAAAATTTGCAAATATCACTGAAAACAAGGGGATGCCTCCATTCCTGGAAGTCCCCTATATGGTCCAATAGGGAATCTGTCTGAGGATTGCCATGTAAGCAACCTTGATGCTCCTAGGGTTTCTACTTATGACACTCCCTCTAGAGTAAGTGTTGAAGAATGGTTATTTCCCTTATAGTGATGAAGCATAGTAATAATCTCTCTCTCCCTTCATCTCTCCCCCTCTTCCTCTCTCTTTCACTCTGTTTCTCAGCAGGAGCTACGGGACCTATCAGTAAGTTTACTGTCTGATTCTCTACTGTAGAGAATTTTAACTCCCTGCAGTATCTTAGGGACCCTTCCCTGGATTTCATGTTGGGATTTCAGGGGCTTGGGAGTCCACGTTTTTTTGGCCTTTTTGTTTTCTTCTACCTACCATTTCAGTAAGTCATTATTAATAGTGTGAATATACATTCCATTGCCAAACACAAATTGTAAAGTGAAAGATGAACTCTTGAATGTGTCCATTGGCTTATCAATATCACACAAAGGACTTTTAAAAACAGAATGAGATGGAAAGAAGTGAAATTATGGGGGAAAGGAAGAAATTTAAGTTTAAATGGAGAATGGTTTTTCCAATTTTCTACAGGGGTTTAAATGGGCCAAAAGGGTGATCTCTACCTACTACCTTTGCTACTTAGTCTCTCAGTAGATCCAGTACATAAGGAAGGCCTTATATGTATCAGATTGTCCTAGCATCCATGAAGAAAGAACATTGCTACTACCCCATTATAGCTGAGCCAAGTTTAATGGTATAGATTCTTACCAGGAAAAGCATGTAAATGAGAACTATGGGCTCCAGAGTCTGAGAGCAGCTACTCATTTCTTTTCTCTTTTATTTATTTTTTTAGAGCTATCTCAAAAAACCATTGGTAAGTCACCTAACTCTCAATTACAATGTATTTTGGTCCTTTACAATGTTTAGAATGTCAGTTGATTTTTATTTCAAATAATTCACGCCCATAGACTCCAGGGTCAAGTGTTTCCACTGCCTCGTTATCCCACTCAGAATTCCTGGAGGTTGGATTCACCCAGGTTCTGCAATAAAAAGATATTAACTATGAAGCTTAAATACTAATTGATAATTTAACCCCCTAGGAAATGGTATTTTCTAAGTTATATAATCTAGCTTTAGCATCAACATGTAATAAAGATTTAGTACACAGCATCTAAACTTCTTGCTTTCCCTGCAAATATTTTTTTGTTATTAGACTGTGTTCAAAATAATACAAATCCTGTTTCTTCTATTTAATTGCTCTGAAAAGTTCTCTCCAGGACAGTTAGGTTTTATTTTCACCAACTTTTAGCAATTTGCCTTATTGCATTTTTCCATAGAAACATTATAAATAATGGTTAGGTTCCAAGACACAGTAGTCCATAATTACATATTTATAAACTAAGAGCAAATAGCTATAGCTTCACACACTGGATTATAGGATTTTTAACAAAAATTAGGAATTTTTGAAATTAGAAACCAAAAGAAATATGTTTGAGGTTTCCCATATTTACCTGACAGAATGAATACAAGTCCTGTATCTGTAACTAGTCATTCTTTGTGTAATTCCTTCATGAATTTGTGTTGTCATCCTTGCACAGGGACCATGTTAGTCTTCTCTGTATCATTCCAATTTCAGTATATGTGCTGCTGAAGTGAACACTCCTCATGTGATTCTTATAATGGCTTTCTAACTCTCCTATGCATTATTTTGTTGGGCCTCACAGCATTTCAATGGTGGTGGATAACAGATATTATACCCATCTTGAGAGATGAAAAATTGAGGTTCAGAAGGTATTCCTAAAAAAATAAGGGAAGGAGGATAGTTAATAATGAAATCAGGACTGAAGTTGTGCTGACTCTTGAGCTCTTTCCACTACCATTTTGAGTGTTCTAATAGGTTATTAGTTAGGAATAAAATAAACTTGTAGGGGATCCCTGGGTGGCTCAGCAGTTTAGCTCCTGCCTTCGGCCCAGGGTGCGATCCTGGAGTCCCGGGATCGAGTCCCATATGAGGCTCCCTGCTTGGAGCCTGCTTCTCCCTCTGCCTGTGTCTCTGCCTCTGTCTTTCTCTCTGTGTGTCTCTCACGAATAAATAAACAAAATATTTTTTTTAAAAATGAACTTGTAATATTAAAAATTGGGGATAAAAAGGCCTTATGGGGAGAGGAAGTGAGAGAAAATGTAATACAAAGAGTAATAGAGAATGAAGATACATGCTGAAAAGAGAAAAATCAAGAGAAGTTTAAAAAGAACAAAAGTAGGAAGAAAATTGGAAGGAGAAAGATTGAGTTGGAGGCAGGAGAAGAAAAAGAGTAAATGAATATAAATAAAGCTGAGAAAGAGAAGAAAAGGAAGGCTATAGGAGTCACATATTAAAAGTGGAAAAAGTAAAAAGTATAGGAAAACAAAACAAAATCATATTTGAAATGATTACCTGTCTAAAGATTTAGTGGCTTATACCAAAGGGCAGGTGTCCTAGGAGTTCTACTCCAGAATCAAGGGCAATTTTTTTATAGATACAATAAAAGCAAACATTAAATTACTTTTACAAAATACCTAAATTTCTAGCTTGTCTACAACTCATGGCCCAAGATATCCACAACTGGTAAGCCACCTTCTAGCTTTTTCACACAGGAAAAAAAAAAATCAGAGATAAAGGTTTTGGGGCTTATGGGTTAGAACTGGGATATTTCCCCTGATGAGTGCCATGAAGTAAGGAGCTATCAAGAAGAAAGACCCCGCAATGCCCACTGGAAGGAAGGCTGGTCTTTTTAGATTCAACTAACCATGCAGACTCACAAGATGATCCCAGCCTTCACCATGCTACTCAATGGAACTTAAGACAGGAAACACAGCTTGCCACCAGGGTAGATGGTTGTACTACCCAGCAACCATCTCTCTTCTGTGGCAGTAGTCCTAGAAGTGGTCTATGCAAGTATCTACAGAGCCACCTAGGAACTAGTCTTTGACCTTGCACAGGCTGCATAGAGGAGCTGCCTTAACTTAGAAGCCTTAGGAGCCAAAATATCCTATAAGAGCTCTACATACATAACCTTCAGGGATCCTATAAGAAACATGCCCAAATACATGGTCACTACATTCAGGGAAGCCCAAAAATATGGCTTTCTACCAACCAAGGATCATTCTTCTTTTTATTTTTAAAATTTATTTATTTGTTTGTTTATTTATTTATTTGAGAGAGAGAGAGAGAGCAGAGGATGGGCAGAAGGAGAGAGAGAGAGAGAAAGTCTTAAGCAGACTCTATTTTGAACATGGAGCCCAACTGGGGATCCATCTCACAACCCTGACATCATAACCAGAGCTGAAATCAAGAGTTGGATGCTGGGACGCCTGGGTGGCTTAGCGGTTAAGCATTTGCTTTCAGCTCAGGGCGAGATCCTGGAGTCCCGGGATCAAGTACCACATCAGGCTCCCTGCATGGAGCCTGCTTCTCCCTCTGCCTATGTCTCTGCCTCTCTCTGTGTGTCACTCATAAATAAATAAATAAAATCTTAAAAAAAAAAAAAAGTCAGATGTTTAACTGACTGAATGACCCAGATGCCCCAAGGATCATTCTTTGGTAAAAAGAACGTTGCCAAGTAAGAAAGCAGGTTTAATCAGAACTGGAAAATCAACTGAAGGCCAAATTCTCATTAAAAATTGAAGGTTTTGTTGACCCTTTGCCCAGAGACAATCGAGCTGATCAAAGCAGTGGTCAGTAAGCTGGAATCTGTGAGAAGACTGCATCCTTAGCTCCTACCTTCATGCCTATCCTAAAGCATATTAGTTGGTCAGAAATATTTTAGTACAAGGATGGTCCCTTTAAAAAGCAGTATCTGCGGTGCCTGGGTGGCTCAGTCAGTTAAACGTCTGCCTTCAGCTCAGATCATGATCCCTTGGTCCTGGAATCGAGCCTCATGTCAGGCTCCCTGCTGGACAGGGAGTCTGCTTCTCCCTCTCCCTCTGCTACTCTCCCTGCTTGTGGTCTCTCTCTCTCTCTCTCTCCTGTCAAATCAATAAATAAACCTTTTTTAAAAAGCAGTATCTTCAACCTTTAATGTCTCTAACCTCTCCTAGGTTGACAAGGATTCTAGAGAGACCCTCATCTCAGGCTGAATTGCAATATATGCTAAATATCTCTTTTGGTGTATGGTTATCATACCTGCATTAGTTCTCCCTAATGTTCTTATTACTGTTATCACTTCTCCCCTACTCTACTTCCTAAAGCCCCACCCCCAGAATAAAATTAATGAAAAATTTATTCTTCATCCAAACACTCATACTAACATGCCAATTTTCATTTATTTTTAGTGCAAACTCCAGGACCTATTGGTAAGTTTTATATATATATATATATATATATATATATATATATATATATATATGTATATATATATCAATGTATATATGTTACTCAAATTCATAATAGGCAGCATAACATTTTTCTAATAATAATTATAGTGGTCTATCGGTATACATTATAAAAAGTGTTCCAAAGCAAAGATGAAATAGAATCTGGGGAAGGACATAAGAAACAAGAACGAAGACAAAGGAGGATGGCCAAGAGAGTAAAAAAAAGTGACATAAGAGAAAAAAGATGAGGAAAACGGAGGTAAAGGAATATAACAACGATTTCACTTCAAACACCTGTAGTAGTGAAAGGCGAGCATCAAATGGTTTGTCTTCCAACTGAAACAGGATTACAAGTCTCCCGGAGGACAGTCTGATCTTATGGCAAGGATATAGTCCAATAAAATATTTAATTCTGAAGATTGGGATTTAGTAATTCTGGGAAGCTATCTAACTGCTCTCTAACTGCTCTCTTTTGGAAAACCTCAGTGGTTTGTGTGTTTATCATGTTCAACAACCAGAGTAATTTATGTTTGTTTCTATTTTTTAGTGCAATATACTGGGACCAGTGGTAAGTCCTTCATCTATCTTCTTCCTCTGGTGTTCTTTGATCTTCTACAGTGTATAGAGGGCCTGTCCCCTGTCCCAAATGTATGTATTACTATAAAGACAACAGTTTTATACATGTTTTCATGCACCTCAGTTCCTATTTGCTGGGAATTCTCCAGGATTGTGTTTTGTTTTTTTTAGGAAAAAAGTAAGAAAATGTCCCCAGTAATGGTCATAATGCCTTCTGTAATAATGTAGAATTTTCTGAGGTAACAGAGAAAGAAAGAAAGGGTAGCTTTCGCTTCTGAGGTACTTTGTAGTTCATAAAGAGCCTACTCAAAGACAACAGAGTGTAATGAGTGTAAAGAAAATGAAAAAAAGGAAAGCAAATTTTAAAGATAAATGTAAAAGAAGGAAAAAGCAATCAAATTTAAATAGACTGAGGTCTTATCAGTTTTCTTCCCAGTTTCCTGGGTAAAGTATATCAGGGAATACTACTAAGGATCTAGTCACACTAAGTTCCCCAGTTTTCTCTCCCAAAGTCTTCTCTTTCCTCATGTCTTATCCTGCCCACTTACCCCAAACACCCAACACACTCACACACACCCAGACACACAGAGCTTCAGGAAACAGGATATGATGGTAGGTGGGCTGCAATTACAGGAACTGGCAGGTGCATCAGGCAACTACAAACTATAAGTGAAAGAGTGAAGGGTAAGCTCATATTGTGATTAGCTAGGGCAAAACCAGTGTCAAATTCTAGAGTATCAAAACAAACCTCAGGCCATTGGAAATTCTGAGAGTGCAAATTAAGTGACAGCATTCCAAAGTTTAAGCCAAACAAGAGGATACTATCAGAAAGCAAATCAGATGTACTCAAACATTCCTTCAACTAGCTGAGCTCCTGTATCAGGAACTGAACTGAGGCTTGGGGATAAAAAGTCATGAAGAAAAGAGATAGATTTGGTCAATCTCTGGTGCCATGGAGTTTACAGTTCTACAATATCTTGGGGAAAGGAACTCAAAACCTGGAAAGGGCAGGCAGTCTCCCACACAATCATACTATGATCATTAAAATTGGATGGTGCCTGCCCTAAATGCTGGTTCTAAATACCTTCCTTTGTGAATAAACATGATCCATCATTTATGCCCTATCTTCCTAAATTGGAGCCTCCTTTTTAGGTACTCTTAATTATCACCAAGACGTACAGCCTTGGAAGTTCTTATAATTCTTATAAGGGAGAAATCATAAGTCTGCTCATCTCAGAGGATCTCACTGGGGCTAAAGGAAGGGTCTCATCTGGCTTAAAGTGCCCAATTAGCTACCATGTGCTTGAGAATCCATATGGGTACATGGATTCCATTTCCCTTTTCTCCCCTGCTTAATTCCCTCTCCCTATGTGTAGACACTTAAAACATACAGTAATGTATAACTGAAAATTATAGTACATGTATTCCTTCCTAGCTTTCCCCTAAATTACAGATGATTTGAAGAAAATGCAAAATGTACTGGTTCTTTTTAATTAACAAAAATGGGTGCTCCAAATGGGACTACTAAAAAAAATTTTTTTAAAGGTGGGAAGAAAACTTTCAAATTAGCTAAAAGGTTAGATAGGGAAAAGAAATAAATGAAAATGAGAATGACAAAAGTACATAGAAGTACATAGGAGTACAAGCTTAAGATATTATGAACCTCTAGAAATTTCAAGCATTTATTTCCCTGGAAGGACTGGAAAGGAAGGAGGACAGCTACTCTCCTGCCCCAGGCAAGTAGAAGCCGGTCTGAGAATGTGAAACACAAAGATGGGACCTAAATCAAGACATTGCACTGAGCAACCAGCAGGTTTTAGAGTTCCCTGCATCTTCTCTGTAGTTATTCTTCTCAAGCCATCATGGGAGAATTGAGTTCTCTTCATTCTACACACCCTGATTTCTCCCTTTTCTTTCTTTACCATTTCTCCACCAGCTGAAACTTCAGAAACGACTAGTAAGTTCCATACTTGTTCTTATACAGTAGTTGCCTTTGGCTTCCTCCAGGTCTGGAATCCTTTGCTTCTATCCTGTGGGTATAGATGTTCATGTTTCTCAGTCTCTTGCTTATTCCATTACCTGACTGCATCCATCCCAATGAATGAAGTGGAATACAAACCCTACTTAATAACCCTATTTAATATTAAGTATTAAGGTTAATACTTAATATTACATGAAAATACCAGAGGAAACTATCTGATGCTTATTGTGACTTGTCAACAAGGGGTGGGGGAGAACATTTGTATGAATGAATGAAAGTTTGCACAGAATAGAATAGGGAGTAGAAAAGTAAAAGCAGCACAGTTTAAATTAGCAATCTCCTATAGGACTTTAAGCAGTTACCACTCACTGCAAAAAGGGAAGAGATAAATCATCTCTCTTTCCTGAAGGCTCTCAGAGCAAGCAGGAGACAGAATCCCCTAAGGCATGATGGCAACTGTTCTCCAGCACAGTGCACAACAATATCTATAAGGGTTTGATCCACCCTCCATGAACATTTTTTATATTCCCTACCAAGAAAACTAATTCCTCTTTCACCAGCCTTTCCATGCTGATTTCTTTCTTTGTTTTTCAGCTACAAGATCCTCTTGTAAGTTTGACTATCTCCCTTCATCATGGAACTCAATTATCTCCAGCAGTGTCCAATGGATCCACTTAAACAAAAATTTATCCATCCATATTGGGATAGCAATAGCTTAAAGCTCCTATTTCCCTGACCCTTATTTTTCCATTACTTAGAATTCCACTAGCTTATTAATAAGTTTTAAAGTGTTTACTGAGTCACATAAAAATTAAAGAGCAGAGAAAAAAATTTCTCCATGGTTTAAAGATTGTCAGGGACTTTCCATACAGAAATAGAAAAAATGAACAGGAAAAACAAAGATACAGATAATATATCTGTTTTCCAGGTGGGTTATCTACATGAGCAATTAGTAGGTTGTTTATTTGTCTCTGCTGTGCATTTAACAATGTCCAGCAATGTCTATTGGAATTTGACTTCCAGTACAACAACTTGCAATTCCTATTTTCTTAACTTTTGCTTCTCCATCAACCTGAACACACCAGCTGATTGTAAGTTTTCTGGAAAGTTCAAATACTCCTGATCGGAAAAACTTTTCAAGCAGTTATGTGACTAGAAAAGTTACCGATAGAAAAAAAATGAATAGGGGAGTAAATGAGCAGGGGGCAATAAGAAGTCTTTCTGCTTATTTTTCAGTAGGATCAACACCTCAGACAAACAGTAAGTCTGTGTGTTCATTTCATTCTCTGTCATGGGGACTGATTGGTTTTTAGTGTGGTCCAATAGTATCTATTTGGCCATGTTGGTATCCAAAGAGCTTGAGGTACCTCTTGGCCCCTTGCTATTTCATTATCAAAGTCCCTCTGGGTTATTAATAATGTACTAGAAAGTTCTAACACTACTGATTTATATAAACAAGGGAGAAAAAAGATTTGCTTAGTTACAAAGACCACCAACAAGAGGCTGCCTACAGAAAAGGGGAAAACCATGGAAGAGAAAGAGGGGGATCAGAAGTTTCTTAAACAGTTTTTCACTTGGACTTCCTACTCAGTCTGTTTTTCTACATTTGAATTCCAAGATATCTGAGGAAAATTTCCCTAGCCATTTGGGATTTTAGAGGCTTGAAGTTCCTATTTCTTAGACATCTCGTATTCACACCACCAATAATTCTCTTAGCTTTTTAACAATTATGGAAATAATTCAAATTCCACGATTTGCATAAAAAATAAAGATCAGAAGGGAGGGTTTCCCAGCAGTTAAAAATGACATGTTACAAGATATTTCACAAATTGAAAAACAAAATGAATGGAGAAGAAAGGAAAAGGAGATAATTTTCTCTGTTCTGTTTTTCAGCCGGATCAGTTCCACCTGCCCTCAGTAAGTCCTTCCATGTTCCCTTCACTGTGGGGTCCTATAACTTCTTTCCCCAGCTGTCCTGGGATTTCTGGGCATGGGTATATGTTTCCTTAACCACCTGCCTTCCCATGGCCAAATTTCATGGTTACTAATGCTTTTTGAAAAGTTAAAATCCTTCAATTTATATTAAAACTAAATAAAGACCAAAGGGAACATTTTCCCTATTGTTATAATGACTTGATGAAAAAGAACTCTCCAAACTAAGGAAAAAAAGAGTGGGAGAGAAAAGGCTCGCAAAAATACTTCTCTTTCAGCTGGCCCACCACTTTCAATGCCCAGAGGTAAGTTCAGTTTGTTTGTTTTTTAAATTCTTTTCTGGACCTGTTCCTGCCCTACTCATTTTTAACTCCTGTGCAATAGCCTGAGATTCATAGCTGTCACCTTCCTTTGCCTTCTGCTTATCCTGTGAAGTAAACATATTTATTTAATTTCAAACATTTGTTTACTTTGCATCTCCTCAGTGATAAGAACTATATAGGTGATTTAACTACATCATTTCCCATTTGATTCTTGGAGTAAATCCAAGACCTCTTGGACCTTGGACTTCTTTGCAAGTGCTAACCAACCAGGGGCACATACTTGTCCAAGAACACAGTTCACTGAACCATAATTTGAACCAAGAGCTGTGTTACTACCAAGCCTCTTCCCCCATACAAGTATGCTTCCCTAGAAGGATACTTGTTCCTTTCAAACAATTACTCACTGATATCTAATTTTTTTTTTTTAAGGTGTGCCCCTGCCTCCCATAAGTAAGTATTATATCTGTTTCTCCACCATGGTTTTCTGGTCTTGAAAGTCTAAGTGACTTCATTCTGTTAAAGTGATTTGAGTTTCTCATTGCTCTCTTGCTTTCTTACTATCCAGCTTCCCCCCTACATTATAGATAATTTAAGAAAATACTGATTAAAAGAAAAGGAGTTGAGTAGCAACATGAACAACAAACTCTGAAAATATAAATAACAGAGGTAGGCAAAATTTTTGAGAGACAGACAGGAATTCCAAAATGATGTTTAAATGGAGATAGACTTTCCCTCAAAGCATGCTTTCTTCTTATGTCTACTCAAGTCCTTCCCTCAGAGACACCAGTAGAAAATATTAGATAATACTATATTTTTTCTATTTAAGAAAAATTACATGGATTTCTCTTTGCTTATTTTTTAGTGATTTCACAGAGAACCTCAAGTAAGTTCTTTACTTATCAGTCTGTCAAATGTGAGACTTTTCCCAGGCACAGATATTCTATTTCTAAAGGGCACAAAAGATTGAGATTCACTGACTTTTCCCAAGCACAGATATTCTATTTCTAAAGGGCACAAAAGATTGAAAAAATATGTTTCCCATATTTTTTTGTTTTCACATTACCCAAAGTCATCCAGATTAGAACTGCCAGATAATCTTTTTAATTCATAACTGTAGGAGTTCCCATTACTTATTAACTCAATTTCCTAGGAAACAGACCAACAGTAACTCAGTATTTAAGCCAGATCAAGTACTGACAATAATGATCTTTAACATAGAATTCATGAATCCACCTTTCACACTATGTCCTAATTTTCCATAATTTAAATCTGGTCCTCATACTTGTGTTACAAATGATTTTTACGCAATATCAACATCCCTTGAGGTTCCTCAGATTGAAAGTAAATTACATTACTATTAAAGCCCAAAGTTCTTGTCAAGACTAAAAATTGAGTAGGTAAGGCACATCACCTAGGAACAGTGGAAAGATCATGTACAGTCTAAAAAGGGTAGCTGCTGCTCAATTCTAACCAATTTCTCCATGCAAGAATGCAGATCTAGACTTGCCAAAGCTTCTGACTTAATCCAGATGTTAGATAAAATTTCCCAATTTTTAAAATATGGTATACAACTGGATCACCCTAACAGACTGCTTATACACCCCTCTATTTCCAACTAAACACATTCTGATTATATTTTTTTTAATTTTTATTTATTTATGATAGTCACACAGAGAGAGAGAGAGAGAGAGAGGCAGAGACACAGGCAGAGGGAGAAGCAGGCTCCATGCACCGGGAGCCTGACGTGGGATTTGATCCTGGGTCTCGAGGATCGAGCCCTGGGCCAAAGGCAGGCGCCAAACCGCTGCGCCACCCAGAGATCCCTCTGATTATATTTTTATAATACTTCTGAACAACTGCAATAATGTTAGGACACAAAGATTGGTATCTGAGGAGGGAGAATTGAAACTGTTAACATAGACATTCTACACGTTCTTTCTGAATCCTGAACAAGGAGGCTGACTAACTAAATAGTCTCACTGCCAGATGAAAATACTGAGTCAACAGGGCCAATGGTGTAGACCCAAGGATGATGCTGGATACATCAGATGTCCATGTTTGGGAACAAGCATGGGAACACCTGAGTTCAGCAGAAGGCACTATCGGTTTTGCAGATGGAAACTGTAATCCAGAACTTAAAGTGAAGAATTTAGTGTTCTTTTCAGTGGAGACACCAGAAAGGGTGGGATGAAAGAGATTTTAAAATCCAAGACTCAAGAGATTAGGAGGAGATAAACAGGTATCTAAAGGAAATAAGAATACACTAACTTCTTTCGGGCTGGCTTGGTTTTGGCTGCTATATTTTTTTATTATTACTATTAAAACTACACAGCTAAACTTAAGCATAAATAAAGAGGGGCAGGGGGGTAGAATGATTTCAGAACCTAGCATGGTGAGAACTGGAATTGAGACTCCCTGAGCAAAGCTAGAAGCAAAACTTTCCTGTTTGTCCAAGGAAAAGAACCAAAATATCTTCGCCTACCTGTCATAACCATGAAAACGGAGTCACATGCAGACTTCATCATGCATCTGCACGTAGGACACCAGACCTACATCTGCTCAGGGCTCAAAGCCCTGCTGGAAGTGTGCCATCCATGTACTGCAGGAATCCCAAGCCAAAACAGCTGAAATTTGGTTTGGTGATGCTGTACCCTGATAGCTAAGGCAATAGCAACCACAAAACTCCCCACAAGAAGGGAACCAGCACAGAATATTCACAGGATAAAACATCCACAAAGATAATTCTCAAGGAATAAGAGACTACGAAAAAAAATTATGAAATGTATGAGGAAACCCAGCACCACATGCATGACACTTCATAAGCCCCAACAAATTGGAGAATTTCAACTCAAAGAAATATATCTGCAGCAATCTGAAGAGGACTAAAATAATAAATTTTAAATATTTTTTAGAAGATTCATTTATTCATGAGAGACAGAGAGGCAGAGACATAAGCAGAGCGGGAAGCAGGCTCCTCACAGGGAACCCAATGCAGAACTCGATCCTGGACCCCAGGATCACGCCCTGAGCTGAAGGCAACTGAGCCACCCAGGCATTCAATATTTTAAATCTTTAAAGACACTAATGCATTTAACAAAAATATATTGGGTGCCTCCTCTAGGCCAGGTATTACACTGAGAATATAATAGTGGGGGGGAAAAGCCACTGCATTCAAGAAGTTTATATTTTGAAATAAAAACAATCAAATAACAAATGAATATATATCTTTCAGATAAATGCCATAAAAAATATAAGCATAGTAAGAGAAGAGACTAGAGAAAGATGGCATATAGAGAGGAAAAAGAGTGTTCCAGGCAAAAGAACAAGGATGTAGGGTCTGCTGTAAGGATGCATACTCTAGCCTAGAGAGATAAAAAGAAAGAAGAGGGATGATAGGATGAGGTCAGAGAAACAGGGGCCACACATTTGAGGCTTATAGTCCTTGGTAAAAATGGTAGATTTTATTCTACCTATAATGAAGGTCCACTAATGGGTTTAAACAGGGAGTTATGTCTGCTTCATAATGTCATAACAAAGGCTACTATGTGGAGGATTAACTGGGAAGACATGGGCAGGAGCTCAAGAGAAGAAGTAGGAAGACCAGTTAGGAGGACTAGAATTTAAAAAAACACCAGTTACATGTGTGTGAAAAGTAGTACAGTGATCAGAGTGGAGGTGGGGAGAAGTCCTCACATTCCATGTATTTTTAAGGTAGAACCAACAGATTCTGCTGTTAAGTCTGTGAGTTTAAATGGAAATGAACTAAGGGTTATTTTCAGGTTTGGGGCCAAAGCAACAAGAAAAATGGGGCTATCTACTGATCTAGATAAGATGGGAAAAAGGACAGATTTAGAGGCAATCTTGACCTCAGTTTTGCACATGTGCAAAACACTTGGACATTTATGACTAGTTTATTAAAAAGTTTGCACTCAGTAGGCTACAGGCAGTCTCTTCCCTGTATATAACATTTGGGGTAGAACCCATAATTCTCTAGTCATTGTAAATAATTAAAAATCTGGGACACCTGGGTGGCTCAGCGGTTGAGCGTCTGCCTTTGGCTCCAGGCATGATCCCGGGATCTGGGATAGAGCCTCGCAACCGGCTCCCTACGTGGACCCTGCTTCTCCCTCTGCCTGTGTCTCTGCTTCTCTCTCTCTCTCTCATGAATAAATAAATAAAATATTTTTAAAAAATAAATAATAAATAATTAAAAATCCTCCAACCACTCCTCTTGAAATACTCTATTTTAGCAGTCAGTCTTAAGCCCGCTGACTCAGAATACGGAAGAAGTGTAGTCTCCTTCACCTTTCTGTCTGCCTTGCTTGATTACAGTTCCCACTGAGCTGAGGCTAGAAAGATGAATTTCACTTCATTAAGCATGCAAATTACCTTCTCTGTTAGTTGCAGTCCTTTTTTCTGAGGACATGAGACTGGTTGCCTTTCAATGTTATTTAGAGTAGGCGATCAAATGTCTTACAGAATTTATGTTGAGTTCTTTGATGGAATCTGCAAGAACTTGCCCAGTTCTGAGGACTCTACTGCATAGTCCCTGATGTGAGAGTACTAACTCCAGTACAACCTATTCTGGACCCCTCAGTTCACTCCTCACAGTATATATACCTCATAGTCTGTTAACATGAAGTTGAGTAAGATACCAATTCAAAAGTTCAAGGTTGGATGTCTTCCTTTTTTTTTTTTTATGTCTGTTTTGCTTTTTTTGTTTCAAGGTTTTATTTAAATTCATATTAGTTAACACATAGTGTAGTATTAGTTTCAAGGGCAGAATTTAGTGATTCATCCCTTGCATATAACACCACCCAGTGCTCATTACAAGTGCCCTCCTTAATGTCCATCACCATTTACCTTATCCAGCAACCCTCAGTTTTTTTTCGTATCATAATATATGTCACCTTTTAAAATTTGAATTTAAGTAATTAACATACAGTGCAATATTGATTTCTGGAGTAAAATTCAGTGATTCATCCTCTACAATGCCCAGTGCTTATCATAACAAATGTCCTCCTTACTACCCGTTACCCATCTAGCCAATCCCCCATCCACCTCCCTCCATCAACCCTCAGTTTGTTCTCTATCATTAAGAATCTCTTATGCCTTGTTTCCTTCTCTCTTTTTTTTTCTTTACCCCCTTTCCATATGTTCATCTATTTTTCTTTCTTAAATTCCACATATTAGTGAGATCATATGGTATTTGTCTTTCTCTGACTGCGTTATTGCACTTAGCATAATACATTCTAGCTCAATCTATGTTGTTGCAAATGGCAAGAATTCATTCTTTTTGCTGGCTGAGTAATATTCCATTGTGTATATATACCATATACTTTTTATCCATCCATCAGTCAAAGAACATTTGAGTTCTCTCCATAGTTTGGCTATTGTTGATAATGCTGCTATAAACAGCATGGTATACAGGGTGCACGTATCCTTCAAATCTGTATATTTCTACCTTTTGAGTAAATACCTAGATAGTGTAATTGCTGGATCACAGTGTAGTTCTCTTTAACATTTTGAGGAACCTCCATACTGTTGTCCAGATTGGCTGCACCAGTTTGCATTCCCACCAACAGTGCAAGAGGCTTCCCCTTTCTCTCCATCTTCACCAACAACTGTTGTTTTTGTGTGTTGTTAATTATAGCCATCCTGACAGGTGTGAGATGGTACCTCATTGTAACTTTGATTTGTATTTCCCTAATGATAGTGATGCTGAGCAACTTTTCATGTGTCTGTAGCCATATGGATGTCTTCTTTCGAAAAATGTCTATTCATGTCTTCTGCTCATTTATTAACTGGATTGTGAGTTTTTAAAGTTCTTTGTAGATTCTGGATACTAACCCTTTATCAGATATATTGCAAATATCAGATATTTGCAAATATCTTCTCCCATTCTGTAGGCTGTCTTTTAATTTTGTTGATTGTATCCCTTGTTGTGCAGAAGTTTTTTTATCCTGATGAATTCCAATAGTTCATTTTTTTTGTTTCCCCTGCCTGTGGTGATGTGTCTGGTAAGAAGTTGCTATGGCTAAGGTCAAAGAGGTTTCTCCCTCTGTTCTTGTCTATGATTTTGATGGTTTCTTATCTCAAATTTAGGTCTTTCACCCATTTTTTAAAATATTTTATTTACTTATTCATGAGAGACAGAGAGAGAGGCAGAGACATAGGAAGCAGAAGCAGGCTCTCTGAGGGTAGCCTGATATGGGACTTGATCCCAGGACGCTGGGATCATGATCTGAGTTGAAGGCAGACACTCAACTACTTAGCTACCCAGGTGCCCTCTTTCATCCATTTTGAACTTATCTTAGTGTGTAGTGTCAGAAAGTGGCCCAGTTTCATTCTTCTGCAGGTAGCTGTCCAGCTTTCTCAATACCATTTGTGGAAGAGACTGTCTTTTTTTCCATTGGATATTCTTTCTGGCTTCATCAAAGATTAGTGACCATATAGTTGAGGTCCATTACTGGGTTCTCTATTCGGTTCCATTGACCTATGTGTCTGCTGTTGTGCCAGTACCATATTGTCTTGATGACTACAGCTTTGTAATATAGTTTGAAGTCTGGAATTGTGATGCCTCCAGTTTTTTTTTTTTCTTTTTCAGAATTGTTTTGGCTATTTAAGGATTGCTTGTTCTAACTCTGTAAAAATTGCTGGTGGTATTTTGACAGAAGTTGCACTAAATGTATAGATTGCTTGGGTAATATAGACAGTTTAACAATGTTTGTTCATCCAATCCATGAGCATGAAATGCTTTTTAATTTCTTTGTATCCTCTTTCATAGATGTTCTATAATTCTCAGAGTATAGATTTTTTACTTTAGTTAGATTTATTACTAGATAACTTATTGTTTTGGTGCAATTGAAAATAGGATCGATTCCTTGATTTCTTTTCCCACTGCTTTGTTTGGTGTATAGAAATGCAACAGATTTCTGCACATTAATTTTATATTCTGTAACTTCGCTTAATTTATGTATAATTTTTAGCAATTCTTTGGTGGAGTCTTTCAGGTTTTCTATTTAGAGTGTCATGTTGTCTACAAATAGTTTGACTCCTTCTTTGCCAGTTTGGATGCCTTCTATTTCTTATTGTTGTCTAGTTGCTGAGGCTAGGACTTTTAGTACTATGTTGAACAACAGTGGTGAGAGTGGACATCCCTGTTGTGTTCCTGATCTTCAGGAAAAAGTTCTGTTTTTCCCCATTGAGGATGATATTAGCTGTGGGTCTTTCACATGTGGCCTTTATGATGTTGAGGTATGTTCTTTTTATCCTTATTTTCTTGAGAGTTTTTATCAAGAAGGGAGACTTTACTTTGTCAAATGCTTTTTCTACATCTATTGAGAGGATCATATGGTGCTTGTCCTTTCTTTTATCAATGTGGTGTTATCATGTTGATCGACTTGCAAGGTGCTGAACCACCCTTGCAACCCAGGAATAAATCCCACATGTTTGTGGTGGATGACCCTTCTAATATACAGTTGGATTTAATTTGCTAGTATCTTGCTGAGAATTTTTGCATCCAGGTTCATCAGGAATATTGGTCTATATTCTCCTTTTTAGTGGAGTCTTTGTCTGGTTTTAGAATCAAGGTAATGCTGGCCTCATAGAATGAGTTAGGAAATTTTCCTTTCATTTCTATTTTTTGGAATAGTCTCAGAAGAATAGGTATTAACTCTTCTTTAATGTTTGGTAGAAGTCTGCTGAGAAGCCATCCAGCCTTGAACTCTTATTTTGGGAAATTTTTGATTACTGTTTCAATTTCTTTGCTGGTTATGAATTTGTTCAGACTTTCTATATCTTCCTGATTCAGTCTTGGTCATTTATATGTTTTTAAGAACGTAACCATTTCTTCCATATTGCCTAATCTTTTGGCATATAATTACTCATAATATTCGCTCATAATTGTATTTCTGTGGTGTTGGATGTGATTTCTCCTCTTCCTTTATGATTTTATTGTTTGGGTCCCTTTTCTTTTCTTATTCATAAGTCTGGCTAAGGGGTTATCAATTTTGTCAGTTCTTTCAAAGAACCAACTCCTAGTTTCATTGATCTGTTCCGTCTTTTAAAAAAATTTTTTGTAACATTTATTTCTGCTCTAACCTTTATTATTTCCCCTCTGCTAGATTTAGGCTTTATTTCCTGCTCTTTTTCCAGCTCCTTCAGGTGTAATGTTAGGTTATGCATTTGAGAGTTTTCCTGCTTCTTGAGAAAGGCATGTATTGTTATATACTTCCTTTTAGGACTGCCTTTGCTACATCCCAAAGGTTTTGGACTGCTGTGTTTTCATTTTCATTTGCTTCCAAGTATTCCTTAAATTCTTCTTTAATTTCCTGGTTAACTCATGCATTCTTTATTAGGATGTTCTTTAACCTTCATATATTTGTGGTTTTTCCAATTTTTTTTTCTTGTGGTTGACTTCAAGTTTCATAGCATTGTGGTCTGAAAATATGAGTGGTATGATTTCAGTATTTTTGTATTTGCCGAGGCCTGATTTGTGACCCCGTATATAATCTATTCTAGAGAATGTTCCATGTGCACTTGAAAAGAGTGTGTATTCTGCTGCTTTAGGATAAAATGCTCTGAATATATCTTTTAAGGCAGTCTGGTCAACTGTGTCATTCAAAGCCCTTATTTCCTTGTTGCTCTTCTGCTTAGATGATATGTCCATTGCTGTGAGTGGGGTGGTAAAGTCCCCTACTGTTGTTGTGTTATTATCAATTAGTTTCTTTAAGTTTGCTATTGATTTATATATTTGGCTGCTCCCAAGTTAGGGGCATAAATATTTAAAATTGTTAGATCTTCTTGCTGGATAGACTCCTTTTTTAAAAAGCTACAGTGCCCTTCTTCATCTCTTATTAGTCTTTGGTTTAAAATCTAGTTTGTCTTATATAAGTATGGCTTCAATGCCCATTCAATCCTTCTGAAGCTCAAGCCTCCTTGCTACAAGAAAAAAGAAAAGAGGACCTGTTGCTCTACTGCATCCTCATCATTGTGCACTGTTCCTTCTCTCCAATTTTCTTTTCCTAATGCTCAAATAGTCATAAACAAATCAGCAAATCTACTATGAAGACATTTACCCAAGTGATAAGTTGCTATACATCCTGTCCCACAGACATCCCAATCTTTGCAAGCAAATCTCTTGAAGTCCTTCTCATTTGCTTTCAGAAAGGATATCACTATGTCTCCCTCCCCCACAACACTGTTCCTTAGTCAACTACTCACAACTCTGAATATTGCCTTAAGTCTCCTTCCCCTTACAGTTGTTTTCTTATTTAGATTGAAAGGAAAGACACATTTGGTACCAGAGAACTAATTTAGACACCATTTGCTAAGACCTGAGAGAACCAGATATGCATTTGCACAATTCTAGGAATCCCTCCCCATTGTGTCTGGGAACACAGACTTCACAGCTATGCCAGTCTCTTCATGAGGGATTGTCTCACTTCAGCTGGGTCAAGAAGGAGATGGGAGGTTATAAACTCTTTTTCTCAAATTTTTGATACTAATTGTCAATTTGGGGAATATAGGAAAAGGCCCCCCTCAACATCTTGTTCCCCATCCAAGCATATACTATGTATCAAAAAGCAATTAAATATTTGAGTCTGAAGCTACTGAGAGAAGTCAGGTAAAGTATAAATTTGACAGTGATCAGCACAATAGTTAGCATTTAAAACCACTGGACTAAATTGGATCACCAATTAAAGATAGATGGCTAAGAATTGAGCTCAAGAACATCAATTTGAGGTTGGAAAGAAGAGAAATATCTGATATAGTATATGCCAAAATATTGGCATAAAAATATCTGGCATATAAAGTAAGCAGAAAGAAAAAAAAAACAAGGTGAGAGAGTCATAGAATTCAGAGTATTTTAAGATAGAAAGGATGAATGAATGAATGATTACATTAAGAACTGCTGAGAAATAAAGTTTTGGACTGGGAATTGATCATTGGATTTTATAAGACAGAAGTCATCAGTAATCCTGATAGGGTAGATGGGAACAAAAGCCTAACTGGAGATGTTAAGGAGAAAATTTTTATTCTCAAAGAAAATTTTTATTTTCTTGAAAGATAAGGCAGATAATACAGCATATATCATATAGTGGAGCTAGTATAGCATCAAAGAGGAACTAAAGGCTAGAGTTTTCATAAGTCTTGGCTTCTCTAAAGGGAAATAAAGGAAAGACTATCCATAAAAAAAAGATAAAGAAAATATATTTTTAAGGTATTTCAGAAAAAGAAAAGGTAGATAAAAACAACAAAGCTTAAATCTTAGAAATGAAAAACTGTTACTGAAATTGAAGCAATAGATAATTAAATGATATTTTAATATTTATTGGTATGTAAATACATAGTTGTTTCTGTAATAAGTATTATACTAATCACATTTAAAAAGAGTAAACTGGAAGATAGAACTGAGGAAATCTCTCAGAAGAGTACACAGAGATGAAGAGATTAAAAATATTAAAGAAAAGAACAATGCTTGGATGTAATGAGGTCATGTGTAATAAGAATTCAGAGAATTAATACCAAGTAATATTTTTAAGAAATAGTAATTAACAACATTCCAGTAGAAAAGAGACTTAAATCCTCAAATCAAAAGCGTCCACTGAAGACTAGAAGTATATAACTTTAAAGCATTTCCTGTTCCAAAGAATAGGAAAGAAATGAAATCTACTTCAGCTTATTTTATGATGTTATGATTCCTTGATTTCAAGGCAAGGCAACAATTGTATAAGAAAAAAATGCTAAGGGGTGCCTGGGTGACTGAGTCACTTAAGCATCTCCCTTGGACTCAGGTCATATTCCCAGAGTCCCAAGATTGAGCCGCATATTGGGCTCCCTGTTCAACGTGGAGTCTGCTTCTCCCTCTGCACCTCCCTCTGCTCGTGCTCTCTCTCACTCTCTCTCTCTCTCAAATAAATAAGTAAATAAAATCTTTTTTAAAAAAAATGCATAGACATCTTTTACCTAGAAATACAGATACAAAATCCTAAACAAAAGGTACAATGATACACTCATCATAAATACAGTGATATTGAATTTTAATGCCTCATAACCAGGATATAAATTATAGAAAATCTATCAATAAATTTGCTAAATTCATAGATAAAAGGAGAAAAAAGTATGATCATTTATAAAGAAAAAATATTTTATAAGATTCAACACAGAATCCTAATCAAAACTCTTATTAGCAAGAAATAAAAGTTCCTTAAAAGGGAATAGATAAGAACATACTTGGGCACCCCGGATGGCTCAGCAGTTTAGTGCCGCCTTCAGCCCAGGGCCTGATCCTGGAGACCCCGGATCGAGTCCCGCGTTGGGCTCCCTGCCTGCTTCTCCCTCTGCCTCTCTCTCTCTCTCTCTCTCTGTATGTGTCATGAATAAAACCTTTAAAAAAAATCCTTAATCTAATAAAGGAGATTTATTCCTTTATCATTCTTAAGAATTCTAAAAAACAAAATTGTAGAAGCATTGCCATTCAAATCAAAATCAAGAACTAGACTACTACTACCGGGGCACCTGGCTGAGTGTCCGCCTTTGTCACAGGTCATGATCCTAAGGTCCTGGGATCAAGCCCTGCATCAGACTCCCCACAGGGAGTGTACTTCTCCCTCTGTCTCTGTCTCTGCTTCCCTGTCTCTCATGATTAAATAAATAAAATCTTTTAAAAAAGAAAAAAAGATTACTGCTACCAATTTATACCAGCCTGTGCAGCAAAACAAAAATAAGAGTTATAAAGACACAAAGAGAAGGGAGATGTTCGTTATTATTCTCAGACTATTGATTATTTGCATTAAAAAACTACAAAAAATTTAGCAAAGTTGCTAAATGCAAAAACAACAGTGAAAACATTTTTTATGCCAGCAGCAATTTTGAAAATGTAATGTGAAAACAAAATTATACTATTCATGAAAGAAACAAAACTTACAAGAATAAACATAAGAATAAACCTCTAAAAAATGTATTTTCTTCTCGGGAAGACAATGATAAATACTGAGAAATCAAATGGAACACCTTGTTTTTAACCTAGCCAGTTTAGCAATTTTGCCTGAGTCTTGATATTACAGGAGATGGAAAAAATCTCATATCCTGAAATAAACTGAAAGAGAATATGGGGAAATGAGGCAGGTAGGGGAAAGGAAAGGAGAAGAAGTAAGGAGGAAGGAAGAAAGGGTGGGAAGGAAGGAGGGAGGAAAGACAGGCCAGCCATCTAAATGGTCTTGTCTACTCTTATATTGATCAATATACTGGGTCCTAAAATAAAACCCAAAGCCCATTTGCTCTATATTGCCAGCTCCCTAATAGAAATAATTTAAGTGTTGACTTTTACAATGCTGATATAGACAGATATATAATGACTGTTGTCAATATATAATTATCATGCAGAATTCACTTATTCACTAATGATAATAATGAGCAAACTGACTATAACTTTGTAGATTGCAATAGACATTGCTATGTCTTTTATTCTGTGAGCCAGTTCTGAATCATGTCTCCCTGAAAGCATGACAACTTAAAGAGAGAAAGAGAAAATGTTTCTCAGTATTTACTATGCCTCCAGTTCTTGACAATTCCTTTAAAAAACATAAGGCCTGAATAAATAGATAAACCATTTTCAAAGATAGGAAAATTCAATAACAATATGAATGTTAATTCTCCTCTCAACCAATTTATAATTCAATAAAATTCAAATAAAAATCCCCAAAAGGATTGTTTCCAAATAAAAAAGATTCATATAAAAAAAGAAAATAAAATATTCATATAATTCATATAAAAAGAAATTCATGTAATTATATAAAATAATTCATTTAAAATTTTATATAAAAAAAGAAAAAGAATCTAAGAAGAAATAACATATTTACAAACATAGTGTTCTCAAGAGGGAAAGCTCACCCTAGGTATTTCATTTGATTATCAAGTCCTTTTAAAAAGAATACTGATTGAACACATATGGTCTTAGCACAGGAATAAACTAATCAGTGGAAGTACACTAATCAGTGTGGGTAATGAAGAGTGGCATCAGTAAAATTGCAGCAACAAAATTTCTAGCACTTGTCTGACCCAGGAACATCAATTTGAATAACTATCCATGTGCAATAATATCTTCACAAGGCCAAGGATTCCAGATGAGAGGCTATAGAACCTGGGTAAAGTGCAGAAATAAGAAAAGACCCACTGAGGAAGGTAGGAGGGATAGATTCATATTACTCATATCACCCCTCTTCCATGCACAAATGGTCCAGCACAGAGAGATACAATTATGGGAGGAGAGTCCTCAGCTCACTCTGGCATATACTGGTTGACTCCTATGGCATCAGGCTCCTGATGAACTCACATGAATCAGACTCCCCACTTATCCCCAAGGCTCCAGGATAACCTTATCACCAGGCCATTTCCGCCTCAGCCCCAGCTGCCATATCCATTCCCATGAAGACAGGCTCCAGGCCCATCCTTGTATTAGACCAAACTCCACAGACTCAGATGCTGGGCACAGCCCAATGGTTACCAATGCCTGGTTGGCAGCTGTGGACACAGGATCTAGGTCTGTCTGAGCTGAGCCAGGTCACAATCCCTTCATCACAGACTCAAGGACCAGGCCCACCATAGTGAACACAGGCCCCAGGCTTGACCCAACAGACCCAGGTACCAGGCTGGTTTCCATGTACCCAAAAATAGGCCTACCTACCTGCTAATCCAGGAACCAGACCTACTTTCCCAAAAACTCTAACAACAAGCTTATAGATGGCCCAAGAGGGCCTACCCAGGATCTCTTATGGCCTGAATGCCAGAGAGTTTTGCCTGTCAACTTCAGTCTGTAGAGACTAGAAGTGGTGCTTACTCCCTCAAATGCACAGGTACCACCACAAGGCCACAAAAATCATAAATGATCAAGGAAATATGACTCCATCAAAGGAAACTAATAAAAAATCCAATGACTGACCCTAAAGAAATGACAATCTATGGACTATTGGACAAGATATTCAGAATAACCCCCTTAAAGAAATTCCATGAACTATAAAACAGACAAATGAAATTATGGAAACAATGCATCATATTGCTGAAGGATCGACATATATATGAAAGTACCTTCAAAAATTATTGGATACATGCTGAATGCATAATTGAGGGAAGAAAATGAACCTGGGGTGATTCATTTCAAGTCAAAGGGTTTTCAGCATCCCTATATTATTTTCTTTCTTAGAAGAAAAATTGTGAACAAAAATGACAAATGTTACCTTATAGATAGTATGATTATTGATTTCTGAGGTATTATTATTTTTTACAATATCTCAAAATAAAAAGAAAGCAAATGAGACAATAATACTGTAAAGTCCTAAGGACCTCGGTCATCATGGCAACATTAGCTGTGGATCACCAATATGTCCACCTGTAAAAGGTCCAGCCTCTCTTGCAATGTATCTTGTTCCTCCAAGCTCTGAGAATCTCTCAGGGAGTCATGACACAATCTTACACATTAGCCTACCAGGATAAACTTCTGGTTCTTCTTATTTTATTCACTGTCCATGAGGCTATTTGAAGGGGCCCCACTTACTTCCATGAGTGATGCCGTTCTTTATCAAGGCACTGCCTTCTGAAAAAAACACTCATCTCAAAGTGCCTTGGGGTGCTGTGTTCAATGAAAAATTGAATTTTCATACTGATACTTATAACCTGAGCCCCAAAATAGCAGCCTCACAACACTACTTCAGTGAAATTGCTGCTTAGTCAATTGTGAACAAGAATACACATACACACATTTTTACCCACTGAAGGAATAGTTTTCACCATTAATGCAACTCAAATTCATACTTAGAAAACAATTTTCTTCTGTGTGGTATTTTCATTTTTACATGTATTTTGATTGCTTGGGGTAATAGTGTATCAGATAACTCCTTTTCAAATCTTACTTTGTCATATTATCCCTGCTTTGCTTTTTCACACCTAGCCCTTTTCTAGTGATTCTCTAGAACAAAAGAACAAGCTGCCCCAAAAGTATATTATTTCACCTCTATGAAATAAGAACAAAAAACAAATAAAACCATTGAAATTATTTTTCCTAGCCTGATCAAATTTTCAAAATCTTACAACTAAAATTTTCTAGGGTTTAGGCGCAGAATGTCATACAGTCACCCCTCTCCCAGCAATCTCTTTTGCTCACCCTTATGAATCTTGTAGCAGAGATCACTGTATGCCTTCATATGCCCCATCCCTGTTTCACTTATAAGGCACAAAATCTTCCTCGTGGTTGCTTGAAAAGAACAGAGGGAAAGGAGGAGCACTCTGATGCTGGCTACAGTAGGGAGAATCTCTTCCATGATTCAGTAAACATTTGTTAAGTACCTGCTGTTGCAGAGACCATGCGAAGTGTGGGGTTCAATGAAGAGGAAATAAAACCTACTCTCACCAAAGTGACAGAGTGGGCAATTCAAGTAAGGAACCATGGTGAGGGCTGCAGAGATAGAGATTGTGGGTGAAGACTAGAAAAGTAAAATGACAAAGGAGGACCAAGAAAGTAGCTCAACTAAAATAGGGTGGGATATGACACATTTCCTGACTTCACACAATCAGGGATCTAGAGGGGAAAAGGAAAAGTGAACTCCATCACTAGCTCTGGATCCTTCCTTCTAGAACATTCCCAAGGCAAAGTGGTCCCTGCTTAATAATCCTTTTCACTATTGTTCAGTGTGATGTTCATCCTAGAATGACATCAGTGAAAATGTGTTTCTGTTTTATCAGACAACCACACTAATTTATTTGTCTTTTTTATTAAAGCAAGACCAGAGAAATCTAAGAGTAAGTTCCATGTTTCTCTCAATTATATTGTTATAAATGGTTTTTTATGGTATCTAGAGGCCCTTTCGTGCTCTGTTTTAATGTGAATGTATCAAGATTTAAGAGTTATATTTCTGACTTTGTGCTTCATCAATATTGTAAGCATTCCTCATCTTCTAATTTTTTGTTTCTCTATTCCTATTTCTGGTAGTTTGTTCCATATTCAACTATCAATGTTCATTTGAAGGCTATAATTGAAACTAATTGGTACTTAATATGGTACCAAATAAAATTTATTTGGTAATTACAATGTGCCAGGCACTGTACTCAGGGCTTTATATATGCATATACATTATATCAGATAAGTATTGTTATTGCTATTACAAAGAGAATGAGATAGTGAGACTAGGTAACTTGCCCATGATCCCACAATTATGAGCAACAGAGGCTGGAATTCAAATCCAGACTCTAAAGGTCCAGCAGTGCCTCCATCCCAGTCAAATGGTGAGACATATGGTCATCCAGCTCTAAGACAAGTATGTTTATAGGGAAAAGAGAAAACTTTCCCAAATTGACATAATGAATGGTAATTAGCAAAGCAAGAGTCATATTAATGGTCATGATAAACCAATGCCATCATTTCAAAGAAGTCATGGGAAGAGAGGAATAACAAGAAAACAAAATATAAGTGACTTAAAAATCTTACCAGTCAATGAACAGTTTGAATTAGCAGAGAAACTAGAAGGAAGAAATAGCATCTCCCAATGATTCCACTCTTAACCTTTCTTTCCAAAAAGGCACTCAAATTAAGAGGGCATTAGCAGAACAATCTGAAGATATTCTCACATCATATTGAACTGATTCTAAATACAGAATTTGGTGGTCCCTCAAAGTCCTATTTCTAAAACTTCTAGCATAAAGTTGAGAAGTAACTCTGCTGTTCATCCAGAAATCTTTCACTCACTTATTTGATTTCTTTTTTGCAGTAAAACAAGAAGAGCCAGGTAAGTTCTATATCTTATTAATCAATTCTGGGGTTGGCTCCACTAGTTAAATCCTTTTCTGAATATGAAAGACCTTAACATTCAATCTATTTGGATTGGCTCTACTGATATCAACAAAAAACATTTTCAACTAAATATAAAGTACAAATGACAGAGAAAAGTGGGAAAATACATAAGCAATAAGAGAAGGGAGTAGAATGAAAATGGAAGCAAAATTTGTAGGAAATGAGGCTTTTCCAGCTCTGTGGTATTTCAATTTCTGAAAGAAACTGCATGATAAAAGGAAAATGACACTTCTTTGTCACTTTTTCAAAATGACTGTGTTACTATTGGAAAAGAGAGACAAAGTAACTCATGTCAAAGGTTCAGAGCTTGCTTTCCCTTTTCATTCTAGAAATTCCTATCTGCAAACAGTAGCAGTAAGACTATTGTCAATGTCAATTTTGTTATCAGTGTCAACCTATACTAATAATTTGTGTTTGGATTTTAGCCCATGTAGCAGTACCTATCAGTAAGTTTATTTTCTTTTCATAAATCTGGTACAAATTGGGATCCCAAAGTAAGGAGATAATTTTCCTAACTGACCAATTCCATTCAATGCTTGTATTTATAAATATTTCCTCTCCCTCTTGGCAACTTGCTGGGTTGTTAATTACTCAACAAAGAATAAACATTTCACTAAGAGAATAAGTATAAAAGAAGCATTTTGTTTTCTAACAACACTTTCAAATAGCTTTTAATGACAAATAAAATTTGCCATACAGCTAACAGGAAAAGATATATAGGGTGGGATATCACAAATGTGGAGGTACCAATAAAAGAGGATAAATCAGGAAGATATCTTAGGTGTAAGGACAGGAAAGAAAATAACTGCAATCTGCATTTGAATTTGCTATTGTTTAAAAGTCCTCTGCAGGATTTAAATCCTCCATACTAGATGAGAAAGAAAAACAATGGCATAAGCACTTAAGTTCTAGCCTACTCTGCCAAATATAAGGAACCCAGTTACATCAGACTGAAACTACTTTTGTACCACAAAAGAAATGCTAATCCCTCTTATTTCATCATGGATGTTTTTATTTGGGGAAGTTTGGGGTCTTCCAAAGATCTCTTTACTAATACGTTGGAAAAAGTAAGAAGGAAACTATTTTTTATACAAAAACTCTGTTAATATATTTTTATTTCATGTTGTTCTGCCAGTTACTCCAGTACCTATTGGTAAGTTATTATTCATCTATTTCTTAATTCCAGTGTTCTTTAGAAAAATTTCCCTGAAGTAAAGGATTCCACATTGATGTTTTCAACCTCCTTTACCTCCCCATTATCTAATACCTCTTTAAATGACAGATGAATTTAGAAACTATAATATGCCCAATGCCTAGGTAAATAGATAAATAAATGATAGAAAATTAAGACCCTGAAGTAGTATTTTTCACCTAATAAAAAGAAAAATTTAAATATGATAAGTAATGTCGGCAATGCTTTGGTAAAAATTATACATTTATACATCATTGATCCCATTTAAATTTATGTAAATTTGGAAATATCCTTTTGGAAAGCACATTTGAAATATGTTGCAAGATACAATGAAATACAGTATCTTAACTCATAATTCCATTTCAAGACATATGCTCTAAGGAATAACTCTAAATAATAAAACCAATTGCATGTATTAATTTGTAAAAAATGCTAAGGTAATATATTGCAGTGGATAATAAAGGAATCAGATGGACCTAGGTTCAGATCCCAGCCAGAACACTTAACCAAACATGTGGCTTTGGGTAAAGTAATTTCTCTAAAACTTGAATTTGTGTTATCTCTACTATCTTCTCTAAATGTGATGTTTTCATTGTCCCTATTCCATATTACTGGAACAATTGATTTATTTATGTATAAATCAGTGGAAAGCCTAAACCTCTATTGTTAAAAAAAAAAATGAAAATAAAGGAAAACAAACACTGGTGACAGTTTAAATATTTTATCAACAAATCAAGCCACCAGAGAAATCTAAAAATGAAGAGTGAGAAAGAGCAGAGAAATCAGAACTCAGCCAAAAGAGAAAGGGCATGAAAATTGGGAGAGCTAAGTTCAATTCAGGCAACATCTGATTCCTTCCTCCTACTAGGCCTCAAAGGGTCTACTTTTGCATACTTTTCAAGTGGATGATTTCCAAGAGAAATACTTTTTCAAAAATTATCTATGAATATGGAATTTTTCCCAATTTCCTAAGAACTGTGTATATTTCCCCATCCTGATCAATACCACATAAAACAGAATTAATTTTTCATATCCTAGTTACTAAAGGATTATGACTTTACCAACTCAATTACTCAGAAAGACCATAGTAGTTACTCATTTAAAGTAATATTTCCAGAGAAGATCTACTTGTCTGTTTTGTTTCTTTTCTTTTTTTTTTTAATTAAAGTACAGTTGACACACAATGGTGTGTACAGGTATTTCAGGTATATAACAAAGTGGATGGGACAGCTCTGTACATTATGCTATGCTCACCACAAGTGTAGCTACCATCTGTCACCACACAATACCATTGGCTATATTCCCTATGCTGTCTATTTTTATATTTTTGATACATGATTCTGAAGTACCTCTAGTAGTTCAATCCTTTCTTTGGCAGTCAGAACTTTGAAGTTGACATAAGCTAGTGCATTAACTTTAAGTGTTGTGAGAGAGATGGGTATTTTTTACCAGATTATATAACATTTGTTCATCCTTACAATAATTAAGAGCACTAGAATTAAGACAAATTCTGTTCAAGACCCCAGTGGAAGTATGACTTTGACTTGGATGAGATTTTCTATATAAACTCAGCAGCTGCCTTTCAGCAGCTTTCCATATTCCCTGTGCCTCATAAACAAAGGGCAGCCATTTTCTCCTAGTAACTGTATTTCAACTCTTTTCTAAATAACTGATGAGCAAAGAATAAATCTCTATTGTAATAACAGTCATAAGTCACTATTAGCTCAAAATTCATAAATAATACTTATCAATAATAATTGTGTGAAATAATATTTGATATTCTAACTGGAAACTAATATCTAGACATTAATAACTCCTAATAACAACAATAATTATTATTGCACACCATCCCCCACCACTCTGTTGCCTGCAGTTTATATAAAGTTGGGGGTATATTAATGCCTCCAGCCTTGCCCTTTGCCCAAGGTTACTGGACAAAATAATAGAGGAGTTGATTTATCATATTTCTTTGCAGCTTCCTTCTTAGAAAGGAATATAGTTTCAGGAATTCTTTCCCATTTCTGCTATAAAGAATATGATTAGTAACTGAATTTTTACAAGCTTAAATTTTGTGTTAAGTGATTAAAGTTTTGTTTTGTTTTGTTTTGTTTTTCCCCCTAAACTTATCAATACTGTTTCTTGGCAATTCTAGTATCCTGTGGACTCCCATAGGGTTCAGGTTTCATGCTTTCATGGGCATGAAATCTCATGGGCTGTAATCACTTCTGTTAATGCAACTTAAGTGGCATATTTTCCCATCTCTTCACTCTCAGATTTTTCTGCATTTCCTAAAATTACTGATTTTAAATGAGAAATATATTGATGCAAAGGATAAAGAGGACAGGCATAATATGGACTTTTCATGAAAAACTAGAACAAATTTCTCAAAGTAATGAACTTAGCTCAGATATTAAAAAAAAAACAACCTGGAAAGTGAATAATAGAACAAAGACATAATGAGATAAGAGATTGAAGTGGGAAGAAAAGTGAAATGAGTGAAATCTGAATAATCATTGCTAGCTCCTGAAGAGTTTTAAGTTCTCATAAAAATTGATAAGAAAAGGAAGAGGGGCTAACCTCAATTCCACTTTGCTTACTCTAAATAAAGATAACTACCAATGAAAGATTTAAGATTATTAAAGAGGACCAGGAGATTGAAGCTTTTGGGATTTCTCATTTGCTATTATAACTGATCCTCACTCTACCCTATTCCCCATCCTTGAAAGACATGCAAGAACTATCATCTTACCTGGGTTACATGTCTTACTTATGCTACTTCTTAGGCTAGATTTAGCATCCTGATTAAATCTTAGAGATTATAAAAAAGAAACACAGAAAAAATTATCATGACAACAGTTCTTAAATTGATAGTTACAAATAAACTTTCTGTACTGCAAAAAGAAATATGATGAGAACTGACATGGTGATAGAGGTTTGAAAGGGAGATAGAATGCTGAAAGACAGAAAAGAAAATGAAGAAGGAACTTAAGTTAGTAACCTTTAACTGGTAGCCAGTTTCTTGCAAGATTGTGACCCTTGGTATGGTTAAGAATGTTAAAATAACTATTTCATTAGGAAAAGTAAGCTTTACTCCTATAACCCATCCAACAGGCCTTCCAAAATGGCCTGGATATTTAGGTTATTAAAGTGTAGTTAAGTTCAATTAATAAGGTATAGCATATTCATATAAGATTTGTTTCCCAAAAGTCCCTTGTCCAGTGTTCCAAGTAGATTTTCAATAGGAACTGAGTACAAAATTTTTAAAAATAATAATATATTCTATTTTCTTTTTTAGTAATTGGTCCAGTAGCAGCTGGTAAGTTCCACTTGTGTTTCTCAGTTTCCTCTGTAACAACCAGGGTTCTTTATTTGCACTGATACTTTCAATTATCTGGCCACTCTGAACACTGAGAGATTATTTTCCATCTCTTCTCCTCCACATTTTTCTAGTACTTCTCTCATTTACAAATAATTTTGGGGTAAGGAGATGGTATATCAGAGGCCCACAGAAGAGTAAGGGCAAAGGAAAAAAAATTGTTCATTTGGTTACAGTATTAAGTTACAGAAGAGAAACAAAGGAAAACAATGTTGATAAAATATCATAGGATCAGATTACAGGAAACCTTGGAAAATAACACACTATGAAATTTATATTTCAGTCTGAAGCTCTACAGTCACAAAACAAAATTCCAAAAGATAAAAAGGTGGAAAGCATATAATGAAAAGATATGAATATTAGTGAGAGTATTACAAGGACAGATTCTGCACATGCAAACAAAGAAAACACTAACTAAAATAGAGTTGAATACAAAAAAGAAAGGCTGATCTTTGTCCTCTCCTTCATAAAATTTATCACATCTAAACCTGAACCACCACTGCTGTCCAGAGAAAAAGGGTTAGGAACAGTACTTTGAAAGCCTTTTCTGACTTCTCCTAGAAAGACTCAATTGAGATGCCTTTCATACCATGCAAGTGAACTATGAAAATTTGCATTTCCATAAAAACAAACAACAAAAAACTGTTGTTCTAAATGCACCAATTTTAAAACAAAGACTAACAAAACTCTAATAAATAAAACCAAACAGGAACCAAATAAATATAAAGATATTCCATGTTCATGAATAGAAATACTCAATATTATCAAAATGTCAATTCTTCCCAAATTTATTTCTAGATTAAATGCAATGCCATCAAAATCCCAGTAAGATATTTTGTGGATATTGACAAATTAGTTCTAAAATTTATATGAAGAAGCCAAAGACCCAGAATAGCCAATACAATATTGAAGGAGAAAAAAGTTGGAGGACTGACACTACTCACCCTCAAGACTTGTCTATAAAGTTTCAGTAATCCAGATAGTGTAGTATTGGTAGGCAAAGAGACAAATCAGTAGAACAGAACAGACCGCTCAGTCCACATAAATATAGTCAACTAATCTCTGACAAAGGAGCAAAGGTAATACAATGGAGCAAAGATATTATTTTCAACAAATAATGTTAGAACAACTGGACATCCATTAAAAAAAAATCTTCTCCCGTATCTTACATGCTTCACAAAAACTAACTCAAAATGGATCGTGGACCTAAATATAAAACTATAACTCTACTAGAAGATAGCATCAGAGAAAAGCTAAATGACTTTCAGTATGGTAATGATGTTTTAGTATATGTGCTACAAAAGCAAGTACTGGTAATGACTTTTTAGAGATAATACTAAGGGCATGATTCATGAAAGAAATAATTGATAAATTGGACTTCATTAAAATTAAGAACTCCTGCAAACAAACAATCTGATTTTAAAATGGGCAGAAGATTTGACTAGATATTTTCCCAAAGAAGACATATACATGACCAACAGATACATGAAAAGATGCTCAATGCTACTAATTATCAAGGAAACAAATCAAAACCACAATGAGATATCACCTCATACTTTTCAGAATGGCTAAAATCAAAAACACAAGAAAAAAATAAGTGTTGAGGATGTGGAAAAAAAGGAACTCTGGTGCACTATTGGTGAGAATGTAAATTGTTTTCCAGCAGAAAACAGAATAGAGGTTCTTCAAAACATAAAAAAAAGAAAAGAAATACCATATGATACAATAATTTACCCAAAGAAAACAAAAACATTAATTTGAAAAGATATATGCATTATGTTTATTGAAGCATTATTTACAACAGCTGAGATATAGAAGCAACTTAAGTATCCATCGATAAAGAAATGAATAAGAAAAATTATATATACATATCCCACTCACCATATTTACATATATGACATACATATATAATAAATATGTAATCTTATACATCCACAAAAAGGATGTGATCATACCATTTGCAACACCATGAATGAGCCTAGAAGCTAATACATGGAGTACATACACACACACAATGGAATATTACTGTCATAAAAATGAATGAAATCTTGCTATTTGCAAGGATGTAGATGGAGCTAGAGAGTGTTATGCTAAGCAAAATAAGTCAGTCAGAGAAACACAAATACCATATGATTTCACTTATATGTGGACTTTAAGAAACAAAACAAATGAGTAAAGGGGAAAAAAGAAAGACACAAACCAAGAAACAGATTCTTAAATATAGAGAACGAACTGATGATTACCAGAAGGGAAGTGGGTGGGAGAATGAGTTAAATCAGTGATGAGAGGGATTAAGGAGTGCATTTGTTGTGAAGAGTACTGGGTGATGTGTGGAAGTGTAGGATCTCTAAATTGTACACCTGAAACCAATATTATACTGTACATTAACTATCTGGATTTTAAATAAAACTTAAAAAAATCAATACATAATTTAACAATGACCCAACTATACACTATCATTAAGGAACTTACTTCAAATTCAGCAATAAAAAGAAAATTATAGAAAATATATACATTATTTTTTTTAAAGTAGCATTATTTTTTTTAAAAAAGTAGCTATATTAACATCACATAAAGTAGATCTTAGAGCAAAAATTTGCCAGAAGCAAGAAGGGACATTACATAATGATAAAAGGAATATACCAAGAATACCTCAAATCAACAACCCACAACACAAGAAATAAGAATGGTATTTTATGACTTGTGAAAATGATATGAAATCTAAGTTTCATTGTCTACAAGTAATGTTTTATTGGGACACATCCTTTTTTGTTTTCTTTTACATATTGTCTATGAATACTTTTGTGCCACAATAGCAAAGTCGAGTAGTTATGACAGTGATCTTATGGCTTATAAAGCTTAAAATATTTATTATCCAGTGCTCTATAGCAAAATTGGCCTGCTTTTGCCCTAAAAGAAACTAAAGCACAAGAAATAGATTGGAAACTTACTAGTAGCTACTTGAGGTATTCATGAAAATTGAAATAATAAAGTATATTAGTGGTAGTGTTTTGGGATCAGAAACACAGTTCTTCTTTATCCTTATTTCCCTAATTCTTCTAAGGTACCATTCAAGACTCCTAGGAAGATACAGTGTTATAGTAGGACAGCAGATCCCTCAGTATTAAATAATAATCTGGTACTTCTCACTGCCTTTAGGATTCTCACTGTTATCCAAGTTACTTCATATCTCTGATTCCTCTGATTTCACCCTAGCCTTCCAGTCAATCCCAATACAGCAGCCGCAGGGATCATTTTAAGATTCAGGCCATCTTTCTACCTATAATCTACTAATAACTCTCCATCTTTCTTGATTCAAAGTCATTACAGCACCTCTCAAAAGAAGGTCCTGAAAGATCTATGCCCCATAATTCTCTAATAGCTTTCCTTCGTCTTATATTTTTTTACTTTGTTCCAGCCACACTTGCTTTCTTGCTATCCCTCAAATAAATAAAAGAGTAGAGTCTTTCAAGGCAAATGAAAATAAGTTGTCATTAGCATAAAATGGATTGTTGTATTAATGAGATGTTTCATGTAAGCCTTATAGTAACAACAAAGCAAAAATCTAGAGTAGATTTGCAAAAAATAAAAATGGAGAGACTGAGCATATCATCATGGTAAGCCACCAATTTACAAAGTTGGACAGAAACATATGGGGAAAGATTGGAGATACCAAAAGAAGGCAAAGAAGAAGGAGAAGAAGAAGAAGAAGAAGAAGAAGAAGAAGAAGAAGAAGAAGAAGAAGAAGAAGAAGAAGAAGAAGAAGAAGAAGAAGAAGAAGAAGAAGAAGAAAGAAAGAAAGAAAAGAAAAATGAAGAAAGAAGAAGGAGGCAGCTTCCAATAAGATGGCAGTAGTAAGTCTTACATATAAATGTAAATGGATTAAATTCAGCAATAAAAAGCAGAGAGTAGATGAATGTATACAAAAACTAAACCCAACCATATGTTGTCCACAAGGAGACTTATTTCAGCTCTAAAGACACACATAGGCTCAATGTGAAGAGATGGAAAAAGATATTCCAGGCAAATGGAAACCAAAAGAAAGTGGAGATAGCTATGCTTAGATCAGACAAAACAGACTTTAAGTCAAAGGCAGTCACAAAGATGAAAGTCATTATACAAATATGATAAAATGGTCAATACATCAAGAAAATATAACAGTCATAAATGTATACACTCCCAACACTAGAATGCCTAAATATATTAGGCAAATACTAACAGATCTGAAGGGAGAAATAGATAGGAATACAATAAAAGTAGGGTAGTTCAATACCATCAGCAATGGATAAATTATTGAGATAGAGATCAACAAGGGAACATTGGATTTGAACCATACTTTATGCTAAATGGACTTAGAAAGCACAGAGCATTTCACTCAACAGCAGCAGAATACAATCTTTGCAAGTGCTCATAGAACATTCTCAAGATAGCTCATATGATAGGATGCAAAATAAATCTTGGCAAATTTCAGAAGGCTAAAATTACATCAATAATGTCTTCTAACGTAAATGGTATAAAACTAGAAATAAAAAATAAAAGGAAATCTGGAAAATCTACAACTATGTGGTAATTAAACTCACTTCTGAACAACCAACAGGTCAGAGAAGAAATCAAGGGGAAATAAAAAATTATTAGGAAACAAACTGAAGCGAAAATGCAATATACCAGAACTTATGGGATGTGGAAAAAGCAATGATGAGAGAAAAATCTGTAGCAATAAATGCATATTTTAACAAATTAGAAAGACCTCAAATAAACGACCTAACTTTATACCACAAGAAATTAGGAAAAGAACAAATTAAGTCCAAAGTTAGCAGAAGAAAGGAAATAATAAAGATCAAAGTGGAAATACATGAAATAGAGACCAGAAAAATGATACACGGAATCAACAAAACTAAGAAATGGTTTTTGAAATGATTAAAAAACTGACACATCTTTAGCTGGAATAACTAAGCAAAAAAGAAAATTCAAATAAATAAAACTAAAAATGAAAGAAGAGACATTAAAATGAACACTACAGAAATACATAGGATCATAAGAGACTACTATAAACAATTATTTGCCAACAAATTATGTAAAAGAAATGGAAAAAATTTCTAGAATCATACAACCTACAAAGACAGAATCAGGCAAAAAAAGAAAAAGAAAGAAAGAAAAAGAAAATCTGCATAGACTAATGACAAGTTTAGAGACTGAATTAATAATCAAAAACCTCCCAACACAGAAAACCCCAGGACCAGATGGTTTCACTTTAAATGTAGACACCAAATATTTAAAGAATTAACACCAATTCCTCACAAATTCTTCCCAAAACTTGAAGAGGAGGGAACATTTTGGACTCATTGTATAAGGCCAGCATTACCCTCATAACAAAGCCAAATAAGAACACTACAAGAAAATAAAACTCAGACCAATATCCCTGATTGATATACATGCAAAAATTCTAAACAGAACATTATCAAACTGAATTTAAGAGCACACTAAAATGATTATATACCACAACCAAGTGAGATTTTACCTGGAATGTGTGTCTGGTTCAACATACACAGATCAACAAATTTAATACATCATTTTCATAGAATGAGAGATAAAAGAATATGATCTCAATAGGTGTGGGAAAAACACTTGACAAAACATAACATCCTTTCATGATCAAAATCTTGCATGAATTGGGTATACAAAGAATATACCTTAACATAATTGAGGCTACATATGACAAACCTACAGCTAAGATTACACTCAAAAGTGAAAAACTGCGTGCTTTTCCTCTTAAGATCAGAAATAAGACAATGATGCCCACCTTCATTATTCTTATTTAATAATAGTACTAAAAGCCCTGGCCACATCAATTTAATGAGTTAAAGAAATAAAAGGTATCCAAATTGCAAAAGAACAAGTAAAATTGTCACTATTTGCAGATGATCTGATCTTGTATAGAGAAAATCCCAAAGACTGAAGCTAAAAACTGTTGGAACTAATCAACCACTTCAATAAAGCTGCAGGATATAAAATCAGCATGCATTTCTGCACACTACTAATGAAATATCTGAAAGAGAAATAGAGAAAACCATCCCATTCATAACACATCAGAAACAATAAAATACCTAGGAATTAATTTAACCAAGGAAATGAAAGATCTGTACAACAAAACTACAAGACTTTGATGAAAGAAATTTAAAAAGGTAAAAACAAATGAAAAAACATCCTGTGTTCATGGGCTGGCCCATACTACCCAAAGCTGTATATAGATTCAGTGAAAGGCCAACTAAAATACCAATAACTTTTCACAGAAATAGACGTTTTGTCTATTCTAAAATTCTATTCTAGTTCTAAAATTTGGATGGTAACACCAAAAAACCCCGAATAGCCAAGGCAATCTAAAAGGTGGAGAGAAAAGCTAGAGGCATCACAATTCCTGATTTTAAACTGTACTATAAAGTTATAATAATAAAAACAATATAGTACTGATATGAAAATAGACATATGGACCAATAGACAGAATAGGCCAAAACTAAACCCCCCATATGCAGTCAACTAATATTCAAGGAGAGCCAAAAACACTCAACGGAGAAAGGATAATCTTTTTAATAAATGGTGCTAGGAAAACAAAATGCAAACATGCAGAGCAACAATAATACTAGGGAATTTTAACACCCCACTTATAGCAATGGACAGATGATCTGCAGAGAAAATCCACAAGGAAGGAATGGCTTTGAATGACACAAGGGAACTAATACATTTAACAAGTACACTTAGAACACTCCATTCTAAAAAAAAAAAAAAAAAAGAACACTCCATTCTAAAACAGTGGAATACACATTCTTTTCAAGTGCACATGGAACATTCTCCAGAATAGATCACGTTATTAACCCATAAAACCAGCCTCAACAAATTCAAGAAGGTCAAAGTCATACCATGCATCTTTTCTGATCACAATGCTAGGAAACTAAAGGTCAACCACAAAAAAAAAAAAAATATGGAAAGACCACAAATACACAGAGGTTAAATATGACACTAAACAAGAAATGGGTCAGCCAGAAATTAAAAGAAAAAAATTTGAAAGTACATGGAAACAAATGGTTCAAAACCTTTGAGATGCAGCAAAAGTGGTTCTAAGAGGGAAGTTTTTTTTTTTTTTTTTTTTTTTTTTATTTATGATAGGCACACAGTGAGAGAGAGAGAAGCAGAGACATAGGCAGAGGGAGAAGCGGGCTCCATGCACTGGGAGCCCGACGTGGGATTCGATCCCGGGTCTCCAGGATCGCGCCCTGGGCCAAAGGCAGGCGCCAAACCGCTGCGCCACCCAGGGATCCCCTAAGAGGGAAGTTTATAGCAATACCAGCCTACCTCAAGAAGCAAGAAAAAAAAACTAAATCTAATCTTACAACTAGCAGAGCTAGAAAAAGAAAAACAAAAACAGCAGAAGGAAGGAAATAATAAAGATTAAAGCATAAATAAATAATATAAAAACTAAAAAAAAAAATGGAACCAGGAGCTGGTTCTTTGAAAAAATTAATAAAAATGGATAAACTTTTAGCCAGACTTATCAACTTTAAAAAAAGAAAAAGAACTCAAATAAATAAAATCACAAATAAGAGAGAAGAAATAACAACCAATACCACAGAAATACAATTATAAGAGAATATCATGAAAAACTATATGCCAACAAATTGGACAACTTAGAAGAAATAAATAAATTCCTACAAACAAATAACCTACCAAAACCAAAACAGGAAGAAATAGAATACTCGAACAGACTGATAACCAGCAAAAAAAATGAATTTAAAAAAAAGAAAAGAAAAGAAAACCTAGCAACAAATGAAAGGCCAGATGGTTTTGCAGGAAAATTATCAAACATTTAAAGAAGAGTTAATACCTTTATTTCTCAAGCTATTCCAAAAAACAGAAAAGGAAGAAAAACTTCCACATTCATTCCATGGGGCCAGCATTACCCTGAAAACAAAACCAAAGACACCATGTAAGGGGCACCTGAGTGGCTCAGTCAGTTAAGTTTATCTGCCTTCAGTTCAATTCATGATCTTAGGGTCCTGTGATCAAGTCCCTCGTCAGGCTCTCTGCTCAGCAGAGTCTGCTTCTCCCTCTCCCTCTGTGATCTCTCTTACTTTCTCACTCTGTTTCAAATAAAGTTAAAAAAAAAGACACCATGAAAAAAAAAGAGAACTGCTGGCCAATATCTCTGATGAACATAGACACAGAAGTCCTCAATAAAATACTAGTAAGCCAAATTGAACAATACACTATAAAAAATCATTCACCGTGATCAAGTGGGATTTATTACTGGGTTGCAAGGATGGTTCAATATTCACAAATAAATCACATGATGCATCACATCAGTAAGAGAAAGCATAAGAGCCATATGAACATTTCAATAGATGGATAAAAAACATCTGACAAAGTACAACTCCATTCATGATTAAAACCCTCAACAAAGTAGGTTTAGATGGAATATACCTCAACATAATAAAGTCCATATGTGAAAAAGTCACAGCTAACATCATTCTCAATGAGGAAAACCTGTGAGCTTTTCCCTTACCGTCAGGAATAAGGCAAGGATGTCCACTCTCATCACTATTATTCAACATGGTACTGGAAGTCCTAGCCACAGAAATAAGAAAACAAAAAGAAATAAAAGACATCCAAATTGGTAAGGAAGAAATAACACTTTCAGTATTTGCAGATGACATGATAGTATATATGGAAAGCCCAAAATACTCCACACACACACACACACACACACACACACACACACAAAACTGTTAGGAACTGATCAATGAATTCAGTAAGGTCATAGGATACAAAATTAATGTACAGAAATCTATTGTATTTCTATAGACCAATAACGAAGCAGTAGAAAGAGAAATTAAGAAAGTAATCCCATTTACAACTGTATGCAAAATAATAAGATACATAGGAATAAACCTAACCAGAAAGATAAAAGACCTGTACTCTGAAAACTGTAAAACACCAATGAAAGAAATTGAGAAGACACAAAGAAATGGAAAGACATTCCACGCTCATGGATTGGAAGAAAAACTTTGTTAAAATGTCTATACTACCCAAAGCAATCTGCACATTTAATGCAATTCCTATTAAAATAACAAGTGTTTTTCACAGAACTAGAACAAACAATCAACATTTGTATGGAACCACAAAAGACCCTGAATAGCCAAAGCAATCTTGAAGAAGAAAAGCAAAGCTGGAGGTATCACAATTCTTGATTTCAAGTTATATTACAAAGATGCAAGAATCAAGACAGTATGGTACAGGCACAAAAATAGACACACAGATCGATAGAACAGAATAGAAAATCCAGAAGTAATAATATAATAATATTGTTAAATCAACTTGGACAAAGCAGGAAAGAATATCATCTGATACAGTAAAGACAATGTTTCCCATAAATGGTGTTGGGAAAACTGGACAATTATATGCAAAAGAATGAAACTGGATCACTTTCTTACAACCACACATAAAAATAAATTCAAAATAGGCTGAAGTCCTAAATGTGAAACTTAAGCCATAAAAATCATAGAAGCAAATACAGGCAGTTTAAACCGCAAAGCGGTTTAGCGCTTTGACATCAAATGCAGCAACATTTTTTTAGCTATGTCTCCTGAGGCAAGGGAAATAAAAGCAAACATAAACTATTGGGACTACATCAAAATAAAAATCTTCTGCACAGAAAAGGAAACAATCAGTAAACCTAAGCAACCTGCAGAATGGCAGAAAAGATTTGCAAGTGATATATCTGATAAAGGATTAGTATCAAAAATATATAAAGAATTTATAAAACTTAACAACCAAAAAACAAATAATCCAAATAAAAAATGGACAGAGGATATGAAAATATATTTTCCCAAAGAAGACCTACGGATGGCCAACAGATACATTAAAAGATACTTATCATCACTCATCGTTAGAAAAATGCAAATCAAAACTACCTCACACCTGTCAAATAGGCTAAAATCAACAACACAAGAAATAACAGGTGGTAATGGTGAAGATGTGGGGAAAAAAGGAACACTTGTGCACTGTTGGTGGGAATGCAAACTCGTGTGATCACTTTGGAAAACAGTATGGAGGCTTCTCAAAAAGGGAAAAAAAGAAACTATGCTATGATCCAGCAATTGCATTACTGGGTATTTACCCAAAAGATACAAAAATACTAATTCAAATAGATATGTACATCTCTGTGTTTATAGCAGCATTATTTACAATAGCCAAATTATGGAAGCAGCCCATATGTCCATCAACTGATGAATGGATAAAGAAAGTGGTATAAACATACACAATGGAATGTTATTCAGTCATAAAAAAGAATGAGATGTTGCCATTTGCAAGGACATGACTGGAGCTAGGTTATATAAGGCTAAGTGAAATAAGTCAGTCAGAGCAAAACAAATAAATGCCATACGATTTCACTCATATGTGGAATTCAAAAACCAAAAAGAATAAGGAGGGGAGGGGAAGAGAGACCAACCAAGAAACAGACTTAATTATAGAGAACAAACTGATGGTGGTGGGTGGGAGGGCAGGTGAAATAGATGATGGGGATTAAGGAGTGCCCTTGCCGTCATGAGCACTGGGTGTTGTATTGAAGTATTAAAATCAGCATATCAGGGTAGCCCGGGTGGCTCAGCGGTTTAGTGCTGCTTTCCGCCCAGGGCATGATCCTGGAGACCTGGGATCGAGTCCCACCTCAGGCTCCCTGCATAGAGCTTGCTTTGCCCTCTGCCTCTCTCTCTCTGTATGTGTCTCTCATTAATAAATAAAACCTTTTTTAAAAAATCAGTATTGTATACCTGGAACTAATATAACACTGTATGTCAACTAACTGGAATTAAAATGAAAACTTTAAAAACCCTGAAGAACAATAAAATTATATCCTTATCTTACACCACTCACAAAAATTAACTTGAAATGGTTCACAGACTTAAACTTAAAACCTGATACCATAAAAGCCTTAGGAAAAAAACATAGAGAAGAAGCTCCTCAATGTAGGTCTTGGCATTGATTTTCTGAACAGGACACCAAAAGCACAAACAACAAAAACAAATATCAACAAGTTAGACTACATCAAATTTAAAGGCTTATGCACATGAGAAAAACAATCAACAAAGGGAAAAGAAAACCCATGGAATGGGAAAAACTTTTTGCAAACTATTAATTAGATAATGAGTTAATATCCAAAATATATAAAGAACTCATACAATTCCATAACAAAAAAGAATCTGATTACAAACTTGGCAGAGAAACTAAACAGATATTTTTCCAAAGAAGATATCCAAGTGCTCAACAGGCAGATGAAAAAAATGGTCAACATCACTAATTATCAAGAGAAATGCAATCAAAACCACAATGAGATATCACCTCACACCTGCTAAAATGGCTATGATTAAGAACACAAGAGGTGTTGGCAAGAATATGGAGAAAGCAAACCACTGTATGCTGTTAATGGGAAAGTAAAGTGGCTCAACTGCTATGGAAAACAACATGGAGGCCTATCAAAAAAAATTTAAAATAAGGATGTCTCGGTGGCTCAGTGGTGGAGCATCTGCCTTTGGCTCAGGTAGTGATCCTGGGGTCCTGAGATCGAGTCCTGCATATGTGTGTGTGTGTGTGTGTGTGTGTGTGTGTATAAATGTATATATATATATATATATATATATATATACACACATTTATATATACACACATTTATATATATACACATTTATATATATATACACACACTCTCACGTTCATTGCAGCATTATTCACAGTTGCAAGGCACAGAAACAAAATAACTGCCTATACCAATGGATGAATGGATAAAAAGGATATGAGATACACACACAGGCATACACACACACACACATAGGATATATTATTTGACAAAGAGAAAGGAGAACATCTTGCCATTTGCAACATAGATGGACCTTGAACATATAAGGCTGAATGAATAAGTCTGACAGAGGAAGACAAGTACTGTATAATATTTATATGTGGAATCTAGAAGAGCTAAATTTATTTTTAAAAAATGACAGTAAAATGGGGTTACTAGGGGATTGTGGGTGGGGGGATAGAAGACACTATTCAAAGGTACAAACTTACAAGTAGTAAATAAGTCCTAGAGATCTAATGCATAATATAATGAATATAGACAATAATATTGTAGGACAATCATCAAACTTGCTTAGACACTAGAACTTCATGATTCCAATCACAAGAAAGGATTATTATGTAATGTGACAGAGGTTCTAATTATATCTACAATGGCAATCATTATAATATACTAATGTATCAAATTGACATATTGCATATACCTTAAATTTATACAATGCTATATGTCAAATATATATCTTAATAAAACTCTTTTCATAAAATAGCTAATCACAAGATCTTTCTAAACTACAACAGGCCAAGAGGACAGGGAAAGAAAATGGAGGTTCCCTACATTTAAATAAAAGGAACTTATTCATGACATAGATATCCATCCAGTGCAGAGGAGTGCAGGTTGGGGAAGAAGGGAAAACCCAATACCTACTGATATTTTTTTCTTTGTCTCTTTCAGTGGACAGTTCTGGAAAAATCAGTAAGTTTGGATCATTTCTTGGCCTTACCTATTTCTGTGTCTAGGACCTTTGAGTTTTTGTTACCCAAATTTTTTTTTATTTCACATTCTTCTACTTTAGAGTAGTCAATATTTCTTAAAGAAATGATGTTATTATACTTCAATTTCTTCTCTATTTCTCTTTTGGAACAAAATATAATGATCTTGTCTCATTACTCTGGTTATCGACTGCCAAAGATTATTGGTAGTATGTATACCCAGCCAGTTTACCACAAGGAAGGCTATTTTCCTTGTGCTATCATCTGGCAATGGTGAATTTTCACTAAAAAAAGAAAATCACCTAAAATTGACAGAAAAAATAAGTGTCAGGATGACAATAAGTGATGATTTTGAAAATTGGTCAACAATACACATTTTTTCAACTGATCTAAAAGACAGTGGGTAAAAAAAACTGACTTGTGAGAGAACAATTAAAGTAGGAAATGCAATAGTTTGAAATTTGGTAGAATAGATATTACCTAGGATTCAATCCCATATATTAACAAATGGCATCCTAAAGAAAACCAGCTCTGTGAAGTAGGATGTGGAGCTTTGGTCAGCAGCACTCCTGAGGATGAAACAGAGGTTTTTATAGGACCTGAAGGTGCTGCTTCTGCATTCCTCTAAAAGGGTATTATTGGGAGTGAGACTTTACTTGAGTTGGAAAATTCCCTCTGATCAACCTTTTGTGTTTTATTTTTAGCAATATCTCCTCTGGGTAAGTTCTTTATCTATTCTCGACTATGATATTTTACATTGTATTTATTTTCTGGATTTGCTGTTTCTACTCCCAAATTAGAGATTTGTGTTTCTAAGATCATTTTAAATGTTCCTATTCTCCAGAATTTTCTAATATTTAACTATTTTTGGAGAGACAGCTGTAGAGGATTTGATGAAGTTCATACAAAAGGATGCTGTAATCTCTGGCCATCTTCTAGGCTCTGAAAAAAAATCTCCTTTCTAACTCCCAGCAAAATATAATGAAAGATTGGTTTCTAAATTGTGTGAGTTCTTTGCTAGTAACTTAGAACTCTTTTTTCGTTATAAATGAAGGCCCAGTGAATCCAATTAACAGAAAAAATAACTAGTTAAGAAAAAACTTTATCTTGCCTTCTAAGTAATTCTACTTTTGAGGAATAGTAGGTACTGAGCCCCTCCATATACTATGCACCACGCTAGGCATTTTCAAAAACATTATCTCTTATTCTTATCATAGCCTGCCTGCTAGCTATTGTTATTCTACACTTCACAGATCAGTAAAATTGCTCAGACATTTGCCCAAGGTTAAAGAATTGGTAAACAGCACTGCCAAGACTTCCCGTCTCTGAATTACATACTCTTTCCATGCCAACACATTGCCTTCTATACTGAACCACAAATGCCTTTTTTGGGATTAGTCCTGAAACCATATCTATAAATAAAATGTTTCTAAATACAAATAGACATGCACTAGGGAAGATATATAATTAAATGTACACAAAAGAATCATTTTAAAAATAAAAGATATCAAAAAAATAAAATAAAAATAAAAGATACCCCATTTAGATCAATGTTTGGCTTTTAACTGTTTTCTAAATTCAGATTTCCCATCAGGATTATTTAATGCCTCAGCTCCTATGAAACACAATAATAATTCTTAAAACTCTGTAAATGTACAACCATAGGAAGCAAGCAAAACTTAAATTTAGCATCTCAAACTTTCCAAACACTAACACAAAATATGTCTTTATATTTAATCATTCTTCTTTATCAGTTCACACTAGTAGAGTGGGTTTGTGAGTGGGAGGAGGAAAAGTTGAAAGGTGTAATTGTTTTCTTTGCATTCACATTCATAGCACAGCATGACTGCTCTGAAGAATAAGCATTCAGAGCAGTCATGATGTATCTGCAGCTCACAAATGACATGGGGAAGGTGATAAGAGTGTGTGTTTTCTTTACAAAGAGAAAAAGGGCTTTGAGAAGGGACCATAGGCCAAGGCCCTCCCTGGAGGTGAATTAGTTTTTAATGAATTGTTTTAAATTGCCAGAAAAAAATCAGTTCAATCTTTAAAATTTTTTCTTGTAAAAGATATATTTTTGTTGACAAGAATATTTCAAACATATTCTTCCCAGTTGATATTTTTAGCGAAAAGAGATTAAAGTTTAATTCGTGGTTCAAAGAAAGATTGAAGACAGATCAGCTTATTAAACTTCATCACCCTCTCAAGTTGATTCTCTTAACTTCTCATCTCCACAATCAGCTAACTAAGTATATGATTTTTTTTTTCTAAATGTTAATTCATGGACTGAGATCTACAATGAGTCATCCTCCTAATGCTTAACAGATCTTTATGCTCTAGATCTGAGTGTACTCTCTCTGGCAGCCACTGGATTAATAACTTAATAGGAATAATTTCCTAATAAAGCCATGGTTTAGTTACTACATTATTTAAAGTTATTATATAATTAGAATTATTACTATGATAGCTAATTCATGATATCTTTTAGCTTTAACAAAAATTAATCCAGCTTAAAATCTTCAGGTACACTGAATACATTATAACAATTGCCAAGATCTTGGGGAAATATTCCCTTATAATTAGAATTTTGCCATATAGCCTACCACCTGCAGTAAATGGACTTTCAGCTAGGGCTTACAAATCTTTATATCATGGAGATTATGAGATCTAAGGGGGAAAAAAAGATGTATGCACTAACTAGAAATTCGAAAGAAGGGAGAGGGAAGAACTTAGAATTTGATGGAATAATAATTTGCAGCTTACTTCTCCTATGCTATTAGGTTCAAGATAGAAAATATACAGCAAAGAATTAAAACAAAGATATGAAGATACTATTAGAAGTGACTATAAGTATTTTTTAGTTTAGTGGGAAAAAATAAAATTCTTTAAAATACTATAAAATTAGGAAAATTGTAGCTAGAATAAACATTGTTTCATTAAATCCTAGAATATTTTTATTAACAAAAATCTATATAATTTAGGACATGAAGTTAGCTTAAAAATGGGTCTGCAGTACACAGTAGTAAATATGAAACTCCCAAGAGATGGTAGATATGCATATTAAGAAATATTAAGAAAAATTAGCTTGTTAAGGAGTACTTTCCACAGAATTTGTAAGGTTGGAAGCTTCAGTGGAAAAACATGCTCTTTTCCACACCACACCACATCCTCCCAAAAAACAAGTGTCTACTGGTAGTACTGTTAGATATCAAAATATTCTGAACTCTCTAAGTACTAAAATGCTTAGGATATTTTACTATTGATATTTATTAGTAAATTGGAAATGGCTTTGTCTAGAATAAAATGTCAGTACATTAGGGAGGAAAAAACACACTAAAGCATTATTGCAACATTCTTAGTGTTATTTTCATTTTGTGTCAGAACCTAAAATATCAAAAAGGAAACACTACAACATCTCTTTTGATTTTGATTTATACTTACCTTCTTATCTAATGCAGGTGTGTCACGTTTTACTATTTGTTTTTTGGTTATGTGTATGTCAGTATTTCAGACATCAAACCCTAAACATATTAAAAGGTTTTCTATGAAAAGAAAAAGGTCAAATCTTAAGCAAGAAATCTTCCTGTAAAACAATTAACCATTTCTTTGGTAGTAATAATAGCCAGTATTTGTTGGACAATTTTACTATGTTCCATGCACTATACTGAGTGCTTTACTTAGATTATTTAATCCTCATAACACTTCTGTGAAGTACCTACTACTATTGTACCCATTTTACAAATAAAAAAGTAAGGTTTGCCCAAACTCACCTGGCTGGTTAGGTATGAAGCCAGGATTTGAAACAGTCTGTTAGTAAAAGCCATGTTTCTTAAATATTTCCTTAGAATCCTTAACTCTAAAGTAGGCAGAGGAAACAAAATAAAAGGAAGATGAATCTTATATGGTCTCATTCATTTGGGGAATATAAAAAATAGTGAAAGGGAATAAAGGGGAAAGGAGAGAAAATGAGTGGGAAATATCAGAGAGGGAGACAGAACATAAGAGACTCCTAACTCTGGGAAAGGAACAAGTGGTGGTGGAAGGGGAGGTGGGCGGGGGGTTGGGGTGATTGGGTGATGGGCACTGAGGGGGGCACTTGATGGGATGAGCACTGGGTGTTATGCTATATGCTGGCAAATTGAACTCCAATTTAAAAAAATTTTTAAAAAAAGGATAGTGAATCTTTGGGGATTAACTGATTTTCTCAAACAAACCCAGCTAGCAAGAATACTATACCCAGGTGTTCTGATTCAGCTTTTAAATTCAGTATTCTTTCTACCCCATTAAATTTAAATAGGTTTTCTTATAGGAAGGTGTGTGTGCCACTCCTCCATAGCAAGAACCCACAGAATTTTTCCTGGTAGCATAAATTATTTTTTCTTAATCCAGGAAACCAAATCACTAAAATAAGAAAAAATAAAGCAGAAGCTAAAAAATTCAGTTTATTAGATCACACAGAAGTTGAGACATAGTAGAGCTGACTTACCTGTACATGGAAAAAGGGACCAGAAATTTTTGCAAAGTAAGTTTGCCGTTATCATAAGGAATAGTCTAAGGTATTGGTTAAGACTGAACTCTGAAGTCTGACTCCAGTTTCAAATCCCAGCTCCACCACTGAATAACTCCATGGCCATATTCACATTCATTTACTCAATTTCTTCATCTGTAAAATGGGAATAATAATAGTACCTGTCCTTTTAGTTGTGAGAATTAAGTGAATTAATATATCATATAAAATGCTCAGAACAGGGAGTGCCTGATGTATGATAAGTACCCAGTAATTACCAGCTAGTACTATTATTACTTTTGATTGAGAGGACATTCTTATATTCAATACTCAAAGCATATTTTGAGTTTTTTCTATTTTAAGAAACAATTATTACTTCTTTCCACAATTTTTCTAAAAATAAATTCCATTTCTTTTCAGAACACATCCTCCTTTAGCTACTAAGCATTAATTATCAGCCATAATATACTGAACAAAAGCGGCCAGTTCATTTATAGTTCATTTTACCTCTTCTTTCATTAATCTTCCAATTTATTAAAGAGAATCTGGAATATTATCAATACTTGTATAATTTAAGTGTAGAGTTCCATCATTTTATATTTTCAGGAAATCTCAAGCTATCTTCAGTTTTTCAGTTTTAAGACAAAAAAAAATAAACCAATATCAGGGGGAAAAGTAGCAATAAAGAGAAAGTACTTGATATCTGAATTGTGCACTTTTGTTATGTGCTCAGTTATATTTCCAGGTTGCATGGATGCAGAACTTGCAAAAAAATCAGATTTCAAGGCCCAGATTCTAAAAAATGGAGCCACTACAAAGTCTGAGAGCAGCCAAGAAGAAAACAAGAAAACACTAAAGAAGGAAATTTTAGTCATAGATTCTGATGAATCCTTGACATCAAGGCACAAAACAGAGTCCAAATGGAAAACAAAAGGCATTGAGTTGGAGAACGGAAGGATAGGAATGGAGATCATAGAAAAGGAGAGTGAGACCAGGATACTAAGAGAGGAAGACCAAGTAAAAATGAGTGACATGGGAATACCAAAAGGAGAGGAAACCCAAGTAAAGAGGAGAGAGTCCAGAATACCACAAGGACAGGAGTCCCAAGTAGAGAATAATGAAGCTGGAATATCAGAAGGACAAGAGTCCCAAGTAGAGAGTAATGAAGCTGGAATACCAGAAGGACAGGACTACCAAGTAGAAAATAATGAAGATGGAATACCACAAGAGCAGGAGTACCAAGTAGAGAAAAGTGGGTCTGAAATACTGCAAGTTCAGGAACCTCAAGTAAAGGAAGAGAACTCTGAGGATCAAATAAAGCAAGACAAAGGAAAGGAAGATTCAAGGAAGAAGAAAGATACAGAAGAAAATGATGCTATGAAAAAAAGGGATGTAGGAAAGTACAAAGTTAAAAGAAGGAAAGAATCAGAAGTCAAGAGTAAAAAAAAAGAAGGTTCACTAAGGAGCAAAGGCAAGTAAGGGAAGAAAGTACAACAAAAAGATGAAAAGAATAAGGGTAAAATAAAGGAAGGCTCATAAAGTCAACTGATTATTCTGATTCCCATCCTCCAGATACAAGTCACAACCCAGTTATTGCTAAATGGATCATAATTATAAAATCCCTTTAATTTATACATCTATAGAGTGCCTACTATAGATGTTTCACCATTTTTAGTCCTCTTAACCACAAATCTCACCTTTTAATTCTTGGTTTTCTAAGTTGATACTTTTATGGGCTTAGTGAAGAAAGACTGGATACTTTCTGAAATAAAACATTCTGATTAAAGAAATGTATAATTTCCTTTGGCAATGATGATATTAACTCAGTGACAGTGTAACCAATCAATCAATCAATGCTCCTCATGCTAAGCTCAATGTTCATGAGGCACCGTTCTAGCAATAGGGGTTACAGAAAAATATGTCTGGCTCTGCAATAAAATAGCTTTTAACACATATAGTGATATAATATGTGTACACAGGATAATCTTTTAAAAGTAAAATCTGTCAAATTGTCGTTTAGATGGATGGTATGAGTTAGCAGCCTCTTTGAACAAGAAGATAAAGGGGACAGCTTCGTGGGGAAGGGAATGGTGGTTGGTATGTGTGTCTCAAAAGATGGATAAGATGTTGATACACTGAGTGAGGTAGGAAAAGTACAAGAAAGGCAAAGGAATTCAATGCTGCCACACCATGCTCTAGGAGAAGTAGGCAATTTTATCGTTACAGCAGGCTCAGAGGAAGGACCTTGGATACAATTCTGTAAAGGAGAGTTAGAAGAAGATCCTGAAGGAATATGAAAACAAACTAGGAATTTATACGTTATTCATCAGGCAACTGGGAAGCCTTCTAGGGTATTTGGGAAGGAGAGTTAGGTGAATAAGGTTGCATTACTAAAGTGTGCAACCTTGTGATTGTACAAAATAGACTGAGGAGGAGAAACATCATAGGTAGTAAATCTAGTGAAGAGATGTTTGGAGTAATAAGTGATGGAAAGAGACTAAATAGAAGGGATAGATATGAGGTATTTTTTCAAAGAAGAAATCACTACTTCATGATGACTACATATAAGTAGGGAAAAGAAAAAAATGATGACTTCACAACTTTTGAAACTGGGTGACAGAAAATCCATAACAAACTGGGAGCTAACTTGTAGGACAGGGAGGCAATAACAAATTGCTGAGTTAAACAAACTAACACTTGTCATTTGAGAGGAGGCTGAAGTCTGTCCGGTAGAGATAACTGAAGCCATAGAATAAATGAGTTCCCCAAAGAAGAAAGTACAGAGCTAGCAAAAGCACAGGTCCAAGAACTGAGCCTGTTAGATATAATAGGTCAAAGAAAAAAATTAAGGTATGAGAAGATGTAAGGAAAATCTGTACAACAAATGTTCTGATAACGAAAGATGAGAATTTAAAGAAAGGATGGTTAAAGAAGTATATTCCACAGAATTTGTCAACAAATAAGTCAAACATTTTCATTTCCGCTAGATCTTGAAGGCAGATAAGTAATATAATAAGTTATATAATAGGAAACTACAACTATGAAAATTGTTTGCCATTCTCTAAAGGCCACCAAAAGGCAGGCCAGTTAAAAACAATTGCTAATCTTCCCTTACAGGTACAGGTATGGAAGTTTTAAAGGACCCTAGAAGAAGGAAGGAGAAAGGAGTGAGCTATCAAAATAACACCATGCTTAGCAAAATGATGCAAATACTAGGAAAATGAATAAGTACATGCAATTTCAAGATAATTTAGATATAAAGATAGTAAAGTAGGACTTAAAAAATTAAGTGGTAAATTTTGTTTCACAAATAAGCTAATAAACATGTCAAATCCCTGTTCACAAATGCCCTGCTTAGATCTTAAAAGTTCTTATCACGAGGAAAAAAGAAAATTTGTAACCATGTGAGGTGACCCATGTTAACTAAATTTATTATGGTAATCATTTCATAATATATACATATATCATTAGGTCAAACACCTTAAACTTAAACTATGTTGTATGTCAATTACAGCTCAACAAAACTCGGTGGGGGGGGATCAAGTCTTCTACCTTAAATATGTACAATTTTTGTCAGTTTTATCTCAATAAACACAGAAAAAAGAATGAGTAGATGTCTTACCTTTAGTCATTTTATGTGTAGGAAAAGAGCATAACATATGTAAGGAAAAGCAGGAAATTGAGTTTAAAGATAACAAAGCTGAATAAGAAATGCCAAGATATTGGGAAGTAAACAATTTATGTAAAATCAGATAATGTGGCTCTTACCCCAATTAAAGATTTCCTAGGTTAGAATTGCATTAAAAGTGCAATTTACCTTTGCTCACAATTATCTCCTGCCCCAGGTTATAACTAGCATATCTAAGAAATGAATACAGGGAACTAGGGAAAAAGGAAAAGCAGGATTCCTGGATGGCTTAGGGGTTGAGCATCTGCCTTTGGCTCAGGGCATGATCCCAGAGTCCTGGGATCAAGTCCCACATTGGGCTCCCTGCATGGAGCCTCCTTCTCCCTCTGCCTGTGTCTGTGTGTGTGTGTGTGTGTGGGGGGGGGGGGTGATGAATAAATAAATAAAATCTTTAAAAACAAAAAGGAAAAGGAAAAGCATAGAATTTAAAACAGGATTCAAAGGGATAAAAGGTTAAACTGAAAAATTGATCAGAATATTCAGTTTTACATTGGATGAAATTTCATTACCCTCGTTTTAAAACAATTAAGAATAGGAGAATCAGCCAATGTCGCTACTCTGTACCTGATGGGTCCCAATGAGGTTTTGAAGAAATAGAAGCCTGTTTTTCTAGTCTTTGAGAACTTATCCATCATCATCCAAAATCTTAACCATCTGACAAGGCTAGGAAGTAAAATCTAAGAGATACCACACTACAGATTATATATTGTAACCCAGTTCTCAAAAATATTTTATTTAAATCTTTATTAAATTTCTCTGCAAAAATTAAAAACTGTGATGTTATCAGTGTTAACTTCCTATGAATCTCTATCTTAATCCATGCTCATATAAACATATATGCAAATGGAGTCAACCTACACACATCATTCTGCAACTTGATTTTTTCACCTAACATTATGTCACGTGCATTACTCTAAAGCACTATTATTACAGTAGGGTGGATGAATTACTGTATATTCAACCAATTCTTTAACAATGGACTTTGCTTGTTATTCAGCTTTTTTGCCATGGGCCAATGGTGCTATAATAAACATCTTGGTACATGTTAAGGATTTTATTTCTCTAGGATAGAATCCAAAAGTGAAATTGGAAAGTCAAGAGAAAAAGAAAATATATATTTTTAGTGCTAATGAAAATATTTTTAATGTTAACGAAAATATGTAATCACTTTCCCCAAAATCCGTAACCATTCACATTCTGACCAGGGATGTCTGAGCTCTATTTTCCCCACACTCTCACTGGTGCTACAAACAGCAGCTACTGAGAAAAATAATAATGAGAAATGTAGTAGCTCTTTTTTGTCTTTTTTGTCTCTGTCATGGGGAAAGTAATGTCTAACTCTTGCTTTGATTGCATCTCCCTAACACCTAGTGAGACTGAGCATTTCTTACAGGCTTTTTTGTCTCTGTCATGGGGAAAGTAATGTCTAACTCTTGCTTTGATTGCATTTCCCTAATGCCTAGTGAGACTGAGCACTTCTTACAGGCTTCTTAGTCTTTTTGACTTGCTCTTCTGTGAATTATTCATTTACTATACTGGTGGTTTGTCCTTTTCTTATTCAATTTCAATTCAAGTAGAAGCTTTTTGTCTATTAATGTTTTTCACCTACCATATGTGTCCAAAATTTTTTTTCTCAATTTGCTTGTTGTTGTTCTACATCCAATCATTCATCCTGTCCCCTAAAATTATATCCTGAAGCTGACACTTCTCACCTCCTTATCAGGTAATCCAAGCCTTCACCACAGCTCACCTGTACTGCTGTGATAGCCTCTGAAGAGAGCTCTTGATCTCATTCCCCACTCTCAGCCTATTGTCCCTCACTAAGTCAGAATCATACTTTTGTTCTAATTATTTTTTTCTGATTTTATTTATTTATTCATGAGAGACACGAGAGATAGAGAGGCAGAGACACAGGCAGAGGAAGAAGCAGGCTCCATGCAGGGAGCTCAATGTGGGACTCAATCCCAGGACTATAGGATCACACCCTGAGCTGAAGGCAGACGCTTAACCACTGAGCCACCCAGATGTCCCATGTTCTAATTATTTTCTAATTTTATTTTGAGATAGAGAGCGCACAAACATGACAGGGCAGAGAGGGGAGAGAGAGAATCTCAAACAGGTCCCATGCCCAATGTAGAGCCCAATATGGGCTCCATCTCACCATCCTGAGATCATGATTTAAGCTGAAACCAAGAAGAGTCAGATGCTTAACCAAATGAACCACCCAGGCAACCCAGAATTCTACTTTTAAAATGTAAATTAGATCATGTTACTTCTTTGCTCAAGGCTTTCCAAAGGTCTTCCAATCACTTTAGTGTAAAAGTACAAAGCTCTCAAGACTTCAAGGCCTCATAGTACACAGCTTCTGGCTTCTCCAGCCTCATTTCCCAGTGTCTCCCTCATTGCTGCAGCCACACTGTGGCTTCATTGTTCTCCATATCTACCAAGCATGTTCCCACTGCAGGTCTTCCTGGAACACTCTCCCTGAAACATTTGCACAACTCACTTCCTCACTTCTTTAAGATGTCAGTGAAAATATGACTACCCTAACTAAAACAGTATTTCTCCCCTCTCTATCCCTTTGTCCTGATTTCTTTTTCTTCATAGCATTTATTACTACCTCACATTACATATTTATGTATTTTTTTACTTTCTGCTCCCATAGAACATAAACTCTGAAGACAAGCACTAATGTTTTGTTCACTGCTGAATAACTGGTGCTTAAAAAAGTATCTCTCACATAGTAGATGCAAAAAAAAATTGTTAACTGGAATGAAATAAAATAAAGGCATATTTTACTATACAAAAATTTATTACATTTGGTCAAATGTAAGCCTTAAGCCTGAAAGCTTCTAGGCTTTCAAATGGGTTTCCTCTACTACTGTGGTACACATATTCATTTTTTTCCTAAAAATTTTCTCTTTCATATTTATTAAACCTATTTGTTTATGGTGTGAAATTGATGTCTAGTCTTATTCTCTTCCAGATGGAGATCAAATTTGTCAGCAGCATTTGTAAAATAAACCTTTTCCTACTTAATCATACTCTTTCAATGGCAGTAATGATGCCCTCCAGGAAGCAAAAATAGGTTCTTGAGGGTCAAAAAATTGTATTCTATTAATGTATAAATTACAGATATTCATAAAATACATAGGCAGATATATAGTATATTCATGAAATGTATAAGCAAATACATAGTATATTTGTAATATGGAAATCTTACAAGGGAGATGATTAGAATAAAAACATCTTAAGAAATCTTATGAGGTCATAGTAAAAAAAAAAAAAGATGTCAGTGTCATACTGCTTTGATTACACAAGCTGTAGGAAAGTCTGAATGTCTATTAGGCATGTCCTGATCTACTCCTCTTGTCTTATTGTTTCCTTGGCTCTTTTGGACATACATTCTGCCATGTAAACTATATATATCTTTTAGTTCTCCCTCTAATTTTCTTTGTTTTTTCTTTTAAGTCCTCATTTAAATTCCAGTTAGCTTATGTACATTGTAATATGAGTTTTAGGTGTAAAATCTAGTGATTAAACAATGCTATGCAATGCTTGGTGCTCACACAAAGCAGTTCTTAATCCCCATCACCTATTTAGCCCATCCCCACACCTATTCCCTCTGGTAACCAGCAGTTTGTTCTCTATAGTTAAGAATCTGTTTCTTGGTGTGCCTTTTAGAATCTTTTAGAGATTTTTAAGTCACACACATACACACATACACACACACACCAAACAAGAAAAGGAAAGGAAAAACCTGCAGGCATTTTGTTTAGAATTGCATTGAATCTATAGTTTATTTGGGGATAATTTACATCTTTATGAGTCTTCCAACCCATTAATAAGATCTTTCTTTCCATGTATCAGTCTTTAATTTTTCTGAGTATAGTTTTATAGTTTCCTATGTTGAGGTATTGCATATCCTTCAATACCTTAAAATTTAATAAATTTTTACATTATTGTAAATTATATCTTTTTTAAAATTCCATTTAATTTTTGTTTTTATATAAAATACAACTGAATTTTTATATTACCTGGTCATCTGCAAATACCAAGTTTCGTTTCTTCTTTTGGAATGGCACTGTTTAGCATTTCTTTTTGTTGTCTTCTTGCAATGGCTAAGAACTCTATTTTGAATAGAAATTGCAATGGCAAGCTTCATTTTCCTGTTACTAATGTCAGAGGAAAAGCTGTCAACACTTTAGTCAGAATTATATTTACTGTAGGTATTCTAGTCTTGCTTGTCTTCTATTTATTTTCTAAGAGTTTTTATTATGAATAAATTTGATACTTCTACATCTACTAAGATGATCACATGATTATTCTTTATACCACTATTATCATGGTGACAGCAATTGAGCCTTTTGAGTGTTAAACTAATCTTGCATTTCTGAAATAAACCAGACTTGGTCATGATAACATATATGTGAAGGGGAGGGTTGGATTTAGTTTACTAATAATGTGTTTAGGATTTTTATTTTCATGAAAAATATTCACCTGTATCTTTCTTTTTGAAAAATGTCCTTATTTGGTTTTGGTATCACGGATACTCTGGCTTCATAAAATGGAGGGGGAATTAGGTTTTTTTCTATTACATGGAAGAGCTCTATCTCAAACATTTGGTAGATTCACTAATGTCACCATCTGGGTGTGGGGTATTTCTTATGAGATTTTTAATTAAGAGGCAATTACTTTAAATCTTGTAGAATTATTCAAATTTTGGGTTTTTTAATAAATTTATTTTTTATTGGTGTTCAATTTACCAACATACAGAATAACACCCAGTGCTCATCCCGTCCAGTGCCCCCCTCAGTGCCCATCACCTATTCACCCCCACACCCCATCCTCTTCCCCTGCCACCACCCCTATTCCGTTTCCCAGAGTTAGGAGTCTTTATGTTCTGTCTCCCTTTCTGATATTTCCCACACATTTCTTCTCCCTTCCCTTATATTCCTTTTCACTATTAATTATATTCCCCAAATGAATGAGAACATATAATGTTTGTCCTTCTCCGATTGACTTATTTCACTCAGCATAATACCCTCCAGTTCCATCCACGTTGAAGCAAATGGTGGGTATTTGTAGTTTCTAATGGCTGAGTAATATTCCATTGTATACATAAACTACATCTTCTTTATCATTTCATCTTTTGGTGGACACCGAGGCTCCTTCCACAGTTTGGCTCTTGTGGACATTGCTGCTAGAAACATCGGGGTGCAGGTGTCCCGGCATTTCATTGCATCTGTATCTTTGGGGTAAATCCCCAACAGTGCAATTGCTGGGTCGTAGGGCAGGTCTATTTTTAACTCTTTGAGGAACCTCCACACAGTTTTCCAGAGTGGCTGCACCAGTTCACATTCCCACCAACAGGGTAAGAGGGTTCCCTTTTCTCCGCATCCTCTCCAACATTTGTTGTTTCCTGCCTTGTTAATTTTCCCCATTCTCACTGGTGTGAGGTGGGATCTCATTGTGGTTTTTTTTTTTTTTTTTTTTTAATTTTATTTATTTATGATAGGCACACAGTGAGAGAGAGAGAAGCAGAGACATAGGCAGAGGGAGAAGCAGGCTCCATGCACCGGGAGCCCGACGTGGGATTCGATCCCGGGTCTCCAGGATCGCGCCCCGGGCCAAAGGCAGGCGCCAAACCGCTGCGCCACCCAGGGATCCCTGTGGTTTTGATTTGTATTTCCCTGATGGCAAGTGATGCAGAGCATTTTCTCATGTGCATGTTGGCCATGTCCATGTCTTCCTCTGTGAGATTTCTCTTCATGTCTTTTGCCCATTTCATGATTGGATTGTTTGTTTCTTTGGTGTTGAGTTTAATAAGTTCTTTATAGATCATGGAAACTAGCCCTTTATCTGATATGTCATTTGCAAATATCTTCTTCCATTCTGTAGGTTGTCTTTTAGTTTTGTGGACTGTATCCTTTGCTGTGCAAAAGCTTCTTATCTTGATGAAGTCCCAATAGTTCATTTTTGCTTTTGTTTCTTTTGCCTTCGTGGATGTATCTTGCAAGAAGTTACTGTGGTCAAGTTCAAAAAGGGTGTTGCCTGTGTTCTCCTCTAGGATTTTGATGGAATCTTGTCTCACATTAAGATCTTTCATCCATTTGGAGTTTATCTTTGTGTATGGTGAAAGAGAGTGGTCTAGTTTCATTCTTCTGCATGTGAATGTCCAATTTTCCCACCATTTATTGAAGAGACTGTCTTTCTTCCAGTGGATAGCCTTTCCTGTTTTGTCGAATATTAGTTGACCATTAAAGTTGAGGGTCCACTTCTGGATTCTCTATTCTGTTCCATTGATCTATGTGTCTGTTTTTGTGCCAGCACCACACCATCTTGATGATCACAGCTTTGTAGTACAACCGAAGTCTGGCATTGTGATGCCCCCAGCTATGGTTTTCTTCTTTAAAATTCCCCTGGCTATTCGGGGTCTTTTCTGATTCCACAGAAATCTTTTTTTTTTTTTTCCACACAAATCTTAAGATAATTTGTTCCAACTCTTTGAAGAAAGTCCATGGTATTTTGATAGGGATTGCAATAATCGTGTACATTGCCCTGGGTAACATTGATATTTTCACAATATTAATTCTTCCAATGCATGAGCATGGAATATTTTTCCATCTCTTTGTGTCTTCCTCAATTTCTTTCAGAAGTGTTCTATAGTTTTTAGGGTATAGATCCTTTACCTCTTCGGCTAGGTTTATTCCTAGTTATCTTATGCTTTTGGGTGCATTTGTAAATGGGATTGACTCCTTAATTTCTCTTTCTTCAGTCTCATTGTTAGTGTATAAAAATGCCACTGACTTCTGGGCATTGATTTTGTATCCTGCCATGCTACCAAATTGCTGTATGAGTTCTGGCAATCTTGGGGTGGAGGCTTTTGGGTTTTCTATGTAGATTATCATGTCATCGGCGAAGAGGGAGAGTTTGACTTCTTCTTTGCCAATTTGAATGCCTTTAATGTCTTTTTGTTGTCTGATTGCTGAGGCTAGGACTTCCAGGTCTATGTTGAATAGCAGTGGTGAGAGTGGACATCCCTGTCTTGGTCCTGATCTTAGGGGAAAGGCTCCCAGTGCTTCCCCTTTGAATTATTTCTCTTTTTTTTAATTTTTATTTATTTATGATAGTCACACACACAGAGAGAGAGAGAGAGGCAGAGACACAGGCAGAGGGAGAAGCAGGCTCCATGCACCGGGAGCCCGTCGTGGGATTCAATCCCGGGTCTCCAGGATCGCGCCCTGGGCCAAAGGCAGGCGCTAAACTGCTGGGCCACCCAGGGATCCCGTGCTTCCCCATTGAGAATGATATTTGCTGTGGGCTTTTCGTAGATGGCTTTTAAATGTTGAGGAATGTTCCCTCTATCCCTACACTCTGAAGTGTTTTGATCAGGAATGGATGCTGTATTTTGTCACATGCTTTCTCTGCATCTAATGAGAGGATCATATGGTTCTTGGTTTTTCTCTTGCTCATATGATGAATCACATTGATTGTTTTACGAGTGTTGAACCAGCCTTGTGTCCCGAGGAAAATCCTACTTGGACATGGTAAATAATTTTCTTAATGTACTGTTGGATCCTATTGGCTAGTATCTTGTTGAGAATTTTTGCATCCATGTTCATCAGGGATATTGGTCTGTAATTCTCCTTTTTGGTGGGGTCTTTGTCTGGTTTTGGAATAAAGGTGATGCTGGCCTCATAGAATGAATTTAGAAGTACTCCATCTCTTTCTATCTTTCCAAACAGCTTTAGTAGAATAGGTATGGGTTCTTCTTTAAACATTTTATAGAATCCCCCTGGGAAGCCATCTGTCCCTGGACTTTTGTGTCTTGGGAGGTTTTTGATGACTGCTTCAATTTCTCCCTGGTTATTGGCCTGTTCAGGTTTTCTATTCTTCCTGTTCCAGTTTTGGTAGTTTGTGGCTTTCCAGGAATGTGTCCATTTCTTCTAGATTGCCTAATTTATTGGCGTAGAGCTGTTCATAATATGTTTTTAAAATCGTTTGTATTTCCTTGGTGTTGGTAGTGATCTCTCCTTTCTCATTCAAGATTTTATTAATTTGAGTCTTGTCTCTCTTCTTTTTAATAAGGCTGGCTAATGGTTTATCTATCTTATTAATTCTTTCAAAGAACCAACTCCTGGTTCTGTTGATCTGTTCCACAGTTCTTCTGGTCTCAATTTCGTTGAGTTCTGCTCGAATCTTTATTAACTCTCTTCTTCTGCTGGGTGTAGGATCTATTTGCTGTTTTTTTCTCTAGCTCCTTTATGTGTAAAGTTAGCTTTTGTATTTGAGTTCTTTCCAGTTTTTGAATGGATGCTTGTATTGCGATGTATTTCCCCCTCAGGACTGCTTTTGCTGCATCCCAGAGATTTTGAATGGTTCTATCTTCATTCTCATTAGTTTCCATGAATCTTTTTAATTCCTCCTTAATTTCCTGGTTGACCCTTTCATCTTTTAGCAGGATGGTCCTTAAATTCCACGTGTTTGAGGTCCTTCCACACTTCTTGTTGTGATTTAGTTCTAATTTCAAGGCATTATGGCCTGAGAATATGCAGGGGACGATCCCAATCTTTTGGTATAGGTTCAGACCCAATTTGTGACCCAGTATGTGGTCTATTCTGGAGAAAGTTCCATGTGCACTTGAGAAGAATGTGTATTCAGTTCCATTTGGATGTAAAGTTCTTAGATATCTGTGAAATCCATCTGGTCCAGTGTATCATTTAAAGCTCTCGTTTCTTTGGAGATGTTGTGCTTAGAAGACCTATCGAGTATAGAAAGAGCTAGATTGAAGTCACCAAGTATAAGTGTATAAGTATTTCTTCACTTTGGTTATTAATTGATTGATATATTTGGCAGCTCCCACATTTGGGGCATATATATTGAGGATTGTTAAGTCCTCTTGTTGGATAGATCCTTTAAGTATGAGATAGTGTCCCTCTTCATCTCTCACTATAGTCTTCGGGGTAAATTTTAGTGTATCTGATATGAGGATGACTACCCCTACTTTCTTTTGAGGACCAGTTGAATGGTAAATGGTTCTCCAACCTTTTATTTACCAGGCTGTAGGTGTCCTTCTGTCTAAAATGAGTCTCTTGTAGACAGCAAATAGATGGGTCCTGCTTTTTTATCCAGTCTGAAACCCTGCGCCTTTTGATAGGGTCATTAAGCCCGTTCATTTTCAGAGTTACTATTGAAAGATATGAGTTCAGTGTCATCATGATATCTATTCAGTCCTTGTTTTTGTGGATTGTTCCACTGAACTTTTCTTAAAGGGGAATTTTAAGAGTCCCCCTTAAAATTTCTTGCAGAGTTGGTTTGGAGGTCACATATTCTTTCAGTTCCTGCCTGTCTTGGAAGCTCTTTATCTCTCCTTCCATTTTGAATGAGAGCCTTGCTGAATAAAGTATTCTTGGTTGCATGTTCTTCTCATTTAGGACCCTGAATATATCCTGCCAGCCCCTTCTGGCCTGCCAGGTCTCTGTGGAGAGGTCTGCTGTTACCCTAATACTCCTCCCCATAAAAGTCAGGGATTTCTTGTCTGTTGCTGTTTTAAGGATCTTCTCTTTATCTTTGGAATTTGCAAGCTTAACTATTAAATGTTGAGGTGTTGAACGGTTTTTATTGATTTTAGGGGGGGATCTCTCTATTTCCTGGATCTGAATGCTTGTTTCCCTTCCCAGATTCGGAAAGTTTTCAGCTAGGATTTGTTCAAATACATATTCTGGCCCTCTGTCCCTTTCGGCGCCCTTGGGAACCCCAATTAAACATAGGTTTTTCTTCCTCAGGCTGTTGTTTATTTCCCTTAATCTGTCTTCATGGTCTTTTAATTGTTTGTCTCTTTTTTCCTCAGTTTCCCTCTTTGCCATCAACTTGTCTTCAATGTCACTCACTCGTTCTTCCACCTCATTAACCCTCGTTGTTAGGACTTCTAGTTTGGATTGCATCCCATTCAATTGATTTTTAATTTCTGCCTGATTGGATCTAAATTCTGCAGTCATGAAGTCTCTTGAGTCCTTTATGGTTTTTTCTAGAGCCACCAGTAGCTGTATAATAGTGCTTCTGAATTGGCTTTCTAACATTGAATTGTAATCCAGATTTTGTAACTCTGTGGGAGAGAGGACTGTTTCTGATTCTTTCTTTTGAGGTGAGGTTTTCCTTCTAGTCGTTTTGCTCAGTGCAGAGTGGCCAAAAACAAGTTGTTTTGGGAAAAGGAGAAAAAGAGAGGAGAGAAAGAAGGAAAGAAAAAAGAAAAAAGGAAGAAACAAAGAAACAAAGAGAAGAAAAAGAAAGAAAGGACAAAAAAAGGGGTGGGGGAAGCAAACAAATCAAAAAGCAAAAAAAAAAAAAAAAACATGGGGGAGTGGGGGAGTATCTTCTGATTCTGTATACTTTAAGTCCCTTGACTTCCCTGGAACTTGTCCGTCTAGTTGGTCTTCTGGAGTAGGGGCCTGTTGTGCTGATTTTCAGGTGTTAGCACTTGGGGGAGCTGCTCAGCCCCCTGCCTGGTGCAGGGCTCAGTGGGGGTTGTTCACCCCGTGAGGCCCCAGGAGGAACAACAGCAGTGGCGGTGGCAGCTCTGCAGCCCTGGAGTCAGCTCCCGCAGTAACTCGGAAGCTCTCGGCCTGCAGGGCCTGGAGGCTCCGGGGCCGGGCCGCTGATCTGCTCAGCTGGGGGCAGGATTGTCCTTGCTGTCCTGGGCCCTCTCGGCCCCTGCCTGTCCCGGGGGGAGGCCGGATCCTGGGCTGTGTCCTGGTGCTCTTTGCTCCGGGGCCTGCACTGTTGGATTCACGCTCCCGCCCCGCAGCCCCCTCTGGGAGCCGCCGCCCGAGCCCCTCCGAGCTGCTCCGGGTCCCGCCGTGCGCGCTGCAGCCCTTAGGGAGCTCCGCGCATCTCCCTGGGGCACAGGTGCCTGTTAGTGTCCCAGGGAGCCTGAGGGCATCCCCGCCCTCCTGGGTCCTGCTCTAACTCCCTGCAGGCCCCTTTCCGCCCAGGAAGGTTGGTGCAGCTCCTGCTTCTCTGGGACGGGGCTCTCCTGTCCTGGGGACACTCGCCCCGGCCTCAGCCCAGCTCCTTGCGGGGCCCCTCCCTCTTGGATGCCTTTTGTTTCTTTATTTCTTTTTTCCCCGTCTTCCTACCTTGATAGAAGCGCGAACTCTTCTCACTGTAGCATTCCAGCTGGTCTCTCTTTAAGTCTCAGGCCGAATTCATAGATTTTCAGGATGATTTGAAGGTTATCTAGGTAATTTGGTGGGGACAGGTGACCTGGGGACCCTACTCTTCTGCCATCTTGCCCCTCCTCGAATTATTCAAATTTTGTATTTATTCTTATATCATTTCTTCTTTTTATCTTTTCCCTACTCTGTTTCCCATTTCATTAATCCTGCTCTCATCTTTACTACTCCTTTACTCCTACTTGCTTTGGTTCAATTTGCTATTTCTTTTAAGTTGTTGAGTTGAAAGTTCGTATCATTGATTTTTAACGATTTTCTAACACATGCATTTAAAGTTCTAAATTTAGTTTAAGGCTTTAACTGGATCCCACAAGTTTTGAAATATAATATTTTCAATATCCCACATTAAAAACATATCTATTTCCATTCTAGTTTTTATTTAACTTGTCAATTATTTTTAAGATGTAATTCTTAATTTCTAAAAATAAAGGAATTCTCTTTCTTTTTTTTTATTAAATTCCAGCTTAAGTCCACTGTGAAAAAACAAAATCTTAATTTTACTTTTAATGTACTTGATAAAAAAGTTTATTTTTCTCTTGCTGGGTATAGTAAAATATATATATTATATATATGTACATATATAATAACAAGTTGTATATATGACAAGTTAATTATATTGTTCACAGCATCTGTATCAAACTATTTTTTTTCCTGCTTCATCCATCTTTTACTGGGATGCATTCATTCATTCTGTTTGCAGACTGTAGGTCAGTCAATTTTATGCTTTATAGGGACGCCTGGGTGGCTCAGTGGTTGAGCATCTGCCTTCCGCTCAGGGCATGATCCCAGAGTCCCAGGATCAAGTCCTTCATCAGGCTTCCTGCATGGAGCCTGCTTCTCCCTCTGCCTGTGTCTCTGCCACTGCGTGTGTGTGTCTCTCTCATGAATAAATAAATAAAATCTTTTTTAAAAACTTATGCCTTATATGTTTTAAGGCAATGCAATTGCATGCATACAAATTTAGACTTGTTATATAATCTTCATGAGCTAATTTTTGTATCATTATGAAAGGATCATCTTTATATCTACTAATACTTTTGAGTTAAAGTCTACTTTGTAGGACATTAATATAGTTATTCCAGCTTCCTTTTGAATAGTGTTTGCATTGTTTCTTTTTGATTCTTTACTTACAACTTTTCTGTATTTTAATGTTTTGGATGTGTCCCTTGTAATATAGATGTGTTTCTAATCTAATCTAACAATCATATTTTAAATGTAATATTTAGTCTATTTAAACTCAATGTTATCATAGATGTACTTGGATTTAAGTATATTCTATTATATGCATTTTTGCTTTATACGTCCTTCTTATATTCTCTATAAGTATATTCTATTATATGCATTTTTGCTTTATACGTCCTTCTTATATTCTCTATTAGCTGGTTATGTGTTTCTTTACCATTCTTCTAATGAACACCTTAAAAGATACATGATGTGTCCCTAACATAGTCCAATTTTATACAAATTAGAACACTTAACTCTTCTACACAATGAAAGGACATTAGAAATTTTAACTTCATTAATCCCAAATTAAATCTTACTTTTGTTATGGATTTTAATTCTATTTAACTTTAACTCTTTTGAAATTTTATTGTTTCATAAATCAATATTTATTTAGATAGACCCACATATTTACCTTTCAATTCCTCTTTAGTCTTCCCTGTATCTGCTAGCATATATACAGAGTAATACTTTTCTTTCTGCCTGAAGAATACCTTTCAATTTTTCCCTAGTGAAGAACTATATGTAACAAGATCTCCCTCTCCTTTTTCTCAATCTGAAAATATCTTTATTTCACCTCCATTTTGTGGAATATTGTTACAGGGCACAGCAATATTGATGGACAATTATTTTCCAAATTCATTTTTATCGAATTAGCTCCTTTTTTGCATTACATTGCATTGGTTTGCTTAAATTGCATAATTTCAAAACAAAGATCATGCATACATGCTTTGAATACATACACAACTATCACAGTAAGCATAAAACAAGCGGCAAGAGTTGAAGTTAATGGATACAGTACATAGCAGCCTACTAGTCACATGAGCACTGCTCAATATATTATATTGAAGAATGAAAATTCAACAATTTGATTAAATGAAGGTTAATGAAGAGAGTATGCAATTCATTGATTAAACTATTTCCATCCTGAAAACTTTACAGTAGTCAGTTTCTAATATTCCCCTTGGAGGACACATTTAAAAAAATTGTACTCTTGAAAAATAAATAAATAAATAAATAAATTGTACTCTTGAAATAGTGCCTGTTGGAACATGTGTTTCTTTGATCTGACAACTGAATTTTTACTGTGGGTGGGTATATATATACTGGATTGTAAGCCTATTTTTTTCAATTACCAATATAGACATTATTTTATTACAGTCTTACACCTAGTACTGCTGATGAAAAATCAGATGCTTCTTTGACTCTTTCCATCATATGTAACCTATTAATTTTGACTGGAAGCCTTTGAAAATTATACTTTTATCCTTGGAATTCAAGAATTTTACCAAGATATATTCCTGTCACTCAGTCAGCCCTTTCAATTTATAATCTTATATCTGTCTTCAACTCAAGAAATGCTAATTTATTACTTCACCTGTTCTTGCACATCCTTCTGGGTCTCCTAATATTTTCTTGTTAAATGAATTGGATCTGACCTCTAAATTTCCTGTTCCTTGTGTTTCTATTTCATAATGTTTTATCTCTCTATGGGGAGATACTTCTTCCACTCAATCTTCCAAAGCATTTATTCACTTCTCAGTAATATACATTCTCTTTTCCAATGAACTCATTGAATTTTTTTTCAGATCTTATTTTTTTTAGAGCAGTTTTAGGTTCACAGCAAAATTAAGTAGAAAGTATAGAATCCTCATATACCCTCTGCTCCTACACATGTGTAGCCTCCCCCACTATCAACATCCTTCACGAGAGTGATACATTTGTCACATCAATGAACCTATACTGCATAATCATTATTACAAAATTCCATAGTTTACATTACAGTTCACTCTTGATGCAGTACATTCTATGGATTTTGACAAATATATGACATGTATCCACTAATACAGTATTACACAAAATGGCTTTGTTGCCCTGGAAATCCTCTGTACTCTGCCTATCTAACCTTCCAACCCACCAAACAACACCTGACAAACACTGATATTTTTACAATGGCTGCAGGTTTGCTTCTTCAAGAATATCAAATACTTAGAATCACACAGTATATAGTATTTTTCAGGTTGGTTTCCTTTATTTAGTAATATGCATTAATATGCATTTAAGTTTTCTTCCTGTCTTTTCATCACTCATTGACTTATTTTTTTCCAATTTTATTGAGATATAATTGACATATAGCACTGTATATCTTTAAGATGTACAACATAATGATTTGATTTACAGATAATGTGAAATAATTAGCACAATAAATTTAGTTAATATGCATCATCATATATGCATATCCCCAAAAACAAAAGTATTTTTCTTTGTGATAAGAACTCTCAAGGATCTGCTTTCTAAACAACTTTCAAATATACCATACAGTGGTGTTAACTATAGTCATCATGTTATTTTTTTTTTAAGATTTTATTTATTTATTCATAAGAGACACAGAGAAAGAGAGGCAGAGACACAGGCAGAGGGAGACGCAGGATCCATGCAGGAAGCCCGACGTGGGACTCCATCCTGGGTCTCCAGGATCATGCCCCGGGGTGAAGGCAGCTCTAAACCGCTGAGCCACCCAGGCTGCCCTAGTCATCATGTTATAAGTTACATGTACATCCAGTATTTAGTTCTCTCATAATTGGAAGTTTGGACCTTTCAACCACCTTCAATTCAATCTTCCTCCATCTTTCCTCCACCTCTAGTAACCACAAATCTGGTCACTTTTTCTATGAATTTGTTTTATTTTTTTTTAAGAGTCCTCATATAAGTGAGATCATACAGTATTTGTCTTTCTTTGTCTGACTTCCTTTACTAAGCATAATTCCCTCAAGAGCCATCCACGTTGCTGCAAATGGCAAGATTTCAATCTATTTTATGATTAAATAATATTCCAGTGTGTGTGTCCAGTGTCTGTGTCCGTACCTACCACAACTTCTTTATCTATTCATCCACTAATGGACACTTAAATTGGTTCCATAACTGGGTTACTGTAGATAATGCGGCTATGAACATGAGGTTCAGATATCTCTTCAATACGGTGTTTTCATTTCCTTTGGGTATATTCTCAGAAATAGAATTGCTAGATCTTATGGTCATTCTTTTTTTATTTTTTTTTTGAGGAATTTCCATGCTGTTTTCTGTAGGGACTGTACCAATTTACAATCCCACCAACATAAGGGTTGCCCTTTCTCCACATCTTCACCAGCATTTATCATTTCTTGTCTTTTTGATGATAGCTACTCCAAAAGGTATGAGATAAGAACTCACTCTGAGTTTGATTTGCATTTTCCCAGTAATTGATGGTGTTGAATATCTTTTCATGTACTCATTAGCCATTCATATATATTCTGGTCCTTTGCCCATTAATTGATTATTTGATTATCTACTGTTGCACTGTATGAATTTTTTTATATTTTGGATATTACCCTCTTATCAGATATATGGCTAGCAAATATTTTTTCCAATTCAGTAAGTCATCTTTTCTTACGGTGACTGTTTATTTTGCTGTGCACAAGATTTTTAATTTAATGTAGTACCACTAATTTATTTTTTCACAGTCAAAAATTATTGCCAATACCCATGTCAAGGAACTTTTTTCCTGTTTTCTTCTAGAAGTTTTATGGTTTCTGGCCTTACATTTAAATCTTTAATCTATTTCAAGTTAATTTTTATGAGTGGCATAAGATAGGGGTCTTGTCTCATTTTTTACATGTGAATATCCAATTTTCCCAGCACCATTTATTGTAGACACTTTTTTTCCTCCATTGAGTATTCTTGGCTCCTTTATCAAATATTAGTTGACTATATATGCATAAGTTTATTTCTGAGCTCTTTATTTTGTTTCATCAGTCTTGTGTATGTTTTTATACAGTATAATACTATTTTGATTTCTATAGCTTTATAATATAGCTTGAAATAAGGAAGTGTGATGCCTTCCACTTCTTTCTTCTTTCCCAGGATTGCTTTGGCAATTCAGGGTCTTTTATGGTTCCATATGAATTTTAGAATTGTTTTCTCTACTTCTCTAAAAAATGCCATCGGAATCTTTTTTTTAAATAATAAATTTATTTTTTATTGGTGTTCAATTTGCCAACATACAGAATAACACCCAGTGCTCCTCCCGTCAAGTGCCCCCCTCAGTGCCCGTCACCAATTCACCCCCACCCCCCGCCCTCCTCCCCTTGCACCATCCCTAGTTCGTTTCCCAGAGTTAGGAGTCTTAATGTTCTGTCTCCCTTTCTGATATTTCCTACCCATTTCTTCTCCCTTCCCTCTTATTCCCTTTCACTATTATTTATATTCCCCAAATGAATGAGAACATATAATGTTTGTCCTTCTCCGATTCACTCATTTCACTCAGCATAATACCCTCCAGTTCCATCCACGTTGAAGCAAATGGTGGGTACTCGTCATTTCTAATGGCTGAGTAATATTCCATTGTATACATAGACAACATCTTCTTTATCCATTCATCTTTTGATGGACACCGAGGCTCCTTCCACAGTTTGGCTATTGTGGACATTGCTGCTATAAACATCGGGGTGCAGGTGTCCCGGCATTTCATTGCATCTGTATCTTTGGGGTAAATCCCCAACAGTGCAATTGCTGGGTCGTAGGGCAGGTCTATTTCCTCTTTGAGGAACCTCCACAGTTTTCCAGAGTGGCTGCACCAGTTCACATTCCCACCAACAGTGTAAGAGGGTTCCCTTTTCTCTGCATCCCATTTACAATTGCACCCAAAAGCATAAGATACCTAGGAATAAACCTAACCGAAGAGGTAAAGGATCTATACCCTAAAAACTATAGAACACTTCTGAAAGAAATTGAGGAAGACACAAAGAGATGGAAAAATATTCCATGCTCATGGATTGGCAGAATTAATATTGTGAAAATGTCAATGTTACCCAGGGCAATTTACATGTTTAATGCAATCCCTATCAAAATACCATGGACTTTCTTCAAAGAGTTAGAACAAATTATTTTAAGATTTGTGTGGAATCAGAAAAGACCCCGAATAGCCAGGGGAGTTTTAAAAAAGAAAACCATAGCTGGGGGCATCACAATGCCAGATTTCAGGTTGTACTACAAAGCTGTGGTCATCAAGACAGTGTGGTGCTGGCACAAAAACAGACACATAGATCAATGGGACAGAATAGAGAATCCAGAAGTGGACCTTCAACTTTATGGTCAACTGATATTCAATAAAGGAGTAAAGACTATCCACTGGAAGAAAGACAGCCTCTTCAATAAATGGTGCTGGGAAAATTGGACATCCACATGCAGAAGACTGAAACTGGACCACTCACTCTCTTTCACCATACACAAAGATAAACTCCAAATGGATGAAAGATCTTAATGTGAGACAAGATTCCATCAAAATCCTAGAGGAGAACACAGGCAACACCCTTTTTGAACTCGGCCACAGTAACTTCTTGCAAGATACATCCACGAAGGCAAAAGAAACAAAAGCAAAATGAACTATTGGGACTTCATCAAGTTAAGAAGCTTCTGCACAGCAAAGGATGCAGCCATCGGAATCTTCATAGGGATTGCACTGAAACTACAGATGGCCTTTGGCAAAATGCACATTTTAATAGTATTTTTCCATTTTCTAAACACAAGATAACTTTCCACTTTATTTGCATCTTATTTAATTTTTTTTCTAATATCTTGTAGTTTTCAGTGTACAGATCTTTCATATCCTCAGTTAAATTTATTCCTAAGTAATCATTTTTAATGCTATTGTGAGATTGTTTCCTTTATTTCTTTTTTCAGACAATTTGTTATTAGTGTAAAGGAACACTACTGGTTTTTATAGATGAATTTTGTATCCTGCAACTTTACTAAATTTGTTGATTAGATCTAACAGTTTTTTGATTGAGTCTTCAGGATTTTATATATGTATAAAATCATGTCAACAGCAAAACATAATTTTCCTTTTTTCTTTCCAACTCTGATGCCTTTTATTTCTTTTTCTTGCCTGACAATGGGAATCCTTGTCTTGTTCCTAATTTTAGAGGAAATGCTTTTAACCTTTCACCATTAAGTATAATGTTAGCTGTGCTGTGGGCTTATCATACATGGCCTTAACAAGATTGAGTTAAGTTCCCTCTATGCTAAATTTTGAGGTTTTATTATGAATTATGTTGAATTTTGTCAAATATTTTTTCTGCACCTATAGAAAGATTTTTCTTTCATTCTATATTCGGTATACATATGAATTTGACATATCACATTCATTGATTTGAATGTGTTGAACCATCCTTGCATCCCAGGAATAAATTCCACCCAACCTGGTGAATGCTGCTTTAATATGCTGCTGAATTCTTTTTGCTAGTATTTTATTGACAGCTTTTGCATCCATATTCATCAGAGACATGGACCTGTAGTTTCTTATCTCATAGTGTCATTTTCTGGCTTTGTAATCAGAATAACGCTGGCCTCATAAAATGATTTTGATAGTGTTCCTTCCTCCTTGATATTTTTGGAAGAGTTTGAGAAGTATTGGCATTAACTTTTCTTTAAATGTTTGGTAAAATTCAACAATGAAGTCATCTGGTTCTGGGATTTTCTTTGTTGGGAGATTTTTTTTTTTTATTTGGTTCAATCACCTTACTAGTAATAAGTCTGTTCAGATTTTCTATTTCTCCTTGTTTTAATCTTGGTAGGTTACATGTTTCTACGTATTTTCCCATTTCTTCTAGGCTGTCCAGTTTGTTGGCATATAGTTGTTCATAATAGCTTCTATAATCCTTTATATTTCTGTAGTACTAGATATAATGTCTCCTCCTTCATTTATAATCTTGATTTAGGTCCTCCTTTTTTTTTCCTAGGTTAGCCTAGCTTAAAGTTTGTCAATTTTATCTTTTCAAAGAACCAACTCTTAGTTTGTTAATACTTTCTATTGTTTTCCTGTTCTTCATTTCATTTATTTCTGATTTAATCCTTATTGTTTCCTTCCTTCTGCTAACTTTGAGCTCAGTTTGTCTTTTTATTCATAAGGGAATTGAGGTCATAGCTCACATCATTTTAGCACTGAATAATATTCCATTGTATGTGTGTACCACAGTTCATTTACCCATTCACCTACTGAAGGATACCTTAATTGCTTCCAAGTTTTTTCAATGATGGATAGAACTTCTATACATATTCATGTGCAGATTTCTGTGTGGATATGTTTCCAACTCCTTGGGGAATACCAAGGTACAGGACTGCCTGATCACATAGTAAAATTTCCATGAAATCATCAAGCTATACCAAAGGAAATATACTGTCTACATTCCCACCAACAATGAATTAGAGTTCCTGTTGTTCCACCTCCTTGCTACCATTTGATGATGTCAGAGGTTTTGCCCATTCTAACAGGTAGGCAGTGGTTTCTCGTTTGTTTGTTTTTTTTAATTTACATTTTCCTGATGAGGCAGGATGTGGAGCACCTATTCATATATTTGTCATCTGTGTATCTTCTTTGGTGAAGTGTCTATTCAGATTTTTTGTACATTTTTCAACCAAGGTGTTCCTTTTTCTTATTATGAAGGTTCAAGAGTCCTTTGTATATTTTGGCTTGTATCAGATAGGTCTTTTGCAAAGACTTTGTCCCAACCTGTGGCCTATCAATGTCTTTCACAAAACAAAAAAAAATTAATTTTAATAAAATACAGTTTATCAATTATTTCTTTCATAGATGTGAAGTGTTATATCCAAAAACTTATCACCAAACCCAAGATAAATTCAAATATCTTTTTTGTTAGGCTGGTTTTTACTACCTTCAACAATTTTTATCTTACTACTCTTCTTTGAGCTTTTATTAGTTCTACTTCCCTAGAAGACATGTTTTAGACGTCCAACTTGGTTTTCCTCCCTCCAGCTTTTGAGTGACATATATTTCTTTACTTCTTCAGGAAAATTTGCTCTTAGCCATCAGATTAACTAACCAACTCTTAAGATTCCTCACCCATTGGCAATCACTATGCCATAGAAGTCATGGTAGGACCTGCTATTATTGATTTTCTGTGTAAAAAATGGTAAATCCTTGTTCTTATATTGAGATACAGAAAGGAAGTTTTCTTATTTCCATGTTCTCCCTTAGCTAGCTTTTCCTTAAAAATAAGAACTGGGAGAAATCTGGCTCAGCACGATGGGTAGGATCAAGAATACTCTCCCAGGAACACAAATGAGTGGAAAAGAACAGCTTTTCCCAGTGTGCTTCACAGGTTTTCATATGCTACACTCTCCTAATGAACCAGGAAATCTTGATATTTTCCCCAGGCCACAAGTAAAGCTCTTAAATTAGTACTAACACCTCATCTCTACTATAGCTTCAAGGAAAAGTTTTTCCCCCTGCTCCGTGAAGATCTCTGTAGAACCAGGAGTTTCAAACAGATCCCCCATGTTCTAACAGCTGGCCTTCCTATGGCTATCAAATTGCTTTAGAGAGTAAAGTGAGAAGAATAGGGAGTCACAATGTACTCACATCATTACATGCCGTCATTCTACATATTAAATAAGATAAATACTAAATATTGCTGAAGAGCAACAGAAAAGAGCCCACTGATTATAATTTGGCACATCAAGTCCTTTAGAATGAAATAGGTATCATGCTTAGGGAACAATGACCCATACTAAGATTATCAAGCAATTAAAGTGAACAACCTATACATTCTACATTTCTTTTTTTCAGCTAAACAAGTAATTGACTATCTTGAATTCATTTAATTCAATTCCTTGAAATCTTGAATTTCCAGAGTTCCTGTTCTTAAGTCTTCCCCTCAGATAAACAGACCTAAGAAGTAAGAGGAAATTCTTTTGGATAAAATCATACTTTAAATAATAGTTACTCCAGAGAAGATACTCTGTGACCATATGAAGACTCACTCAACATATCCATAAGCAGGGGACATAACATTATGATGTGGAAAGAACTGAATTTATTTATTTTTTTATGGGAGTTCAATTTTCCAACACATAGCATAACAACCAGTGCTCATCCCATTAAGTGCCCCCCTCAGTGCTGATCACCCAATCATCCCAACCTCCCACCCACCTCCCTTTCCACTACCCCTTGTTCCTTTCCCAGAGTTAGGAGTCTTTCATGTTCTGTCTCCCTTTCTGATATTTCCCCTCATTTTTCTCCTTTTCCCTTCATTCCCTTTCACTATTTTTTATATTCCCCAAATGAATGAGAACATATAATGTTTGCCCTTCTCCGAATGACTTATTTCACTCAGCATAATACCCTCCAGTTCCATCCACGTTGAAGCACATGGTGGGTATTTGTCATTTCTAATGGCTGAGTAATATTCCATTGTATACATAGACCACATCTTTATCCATTCATCTTTCGGTGGACACCAAGGCTCCTTCCACAGTTTGGCTATTGTGGACATTGCTGCTAGAAACCTCAGGGTGCAGGTGTCCCGGAGTTTCATTGCATCTGCATCTTTGGGGTAAATCCCCAGCAGTGCAATTGCTGGATCATAGGGCAGGTCTATTTTTAACTCTTTGAGGAACCTCCACACAGTTTTCCAGAGTGGCTGCACATTTCAACAGTGTAAGAGGGTTCCCTTTTCTCCGCATCCTCTCCAACATTTGTGGTTTCCTGCCTTGTTTATTTTCCCCATTCTCACTGGTGTGAGGTGGGATCTCATTGTGGTTTTGATTTGTATTTCCCTGATGGCAAGTGATGCAGAGCATTTTCTCATGTGCATGTTGGCCATGTCTATGTCTTCCTCTGTGAGATTTCTGTTCATGTTTTTTGCCCATTTCATGATTGATTGTTTGTTTCTTTGGTGTTGAGTTTAAGAAGTTCTTTATAGATCTTGGAAACTAGCCCTTTATCTGATACATCATTTGCAAATATCTTCTCCCATTCTGTAGGTTGTCTTTTAGTTTTGTGGACTGTATCCTTTGCTGTGCAAAAGCTTCTTATCTTGATGAAGTCCCGATAGTTCATTTTTGCTTTTGTTTCCCTTGGCTTCATGGATGAATCTTGCAAGAAGTTACTGTGGCCAAGTTCGAAAAGGGTGTTGCCTGTGTTCTCCTCTAGGATTTTGATGAAATCTTGTCTCACATTAAGATCTTTCATCCATTTTGATTTATCTTTGTGTATGATGCAAGAGAATGGTCCAGTTTCATTCTTCTCGTGGCTGTCCAATTTTCCCAGCACCATTTATTGAAGAGACTTTTTTCCAGTGGATAATCTTTCCTCCTATGTCGAATATTAGTTGACAATAAAGTTGAGGGTCCACTTCTGGATTCTCTATTCTGTTCCATTGATCTATGTGTCTGTTTTTGTGCCAGTACCGCACTGTCTTGATGATCACAGCTTTGTAGTACAACCTGAAATCTGGCATTGTGATGCCCCCAGCTATGGTTTTCTTTTTTAATATTCCCCTGGCTATTCAAATAGAGTCTTTTCTGATTCCACAAGAACTGAATTTAAAATCAGCAGACTTATTTCTCATCTGACTCTGAATCCTTTTTAGGTTAATTATTTGGGAATATCAGTTAACCTCTCTAGGCCTTAATTTCCTAGTCTTTAAAATCTAAAGTATGCTATATTAGAAAATAGATGATTGATACCTAAGCTCTGAAACTCTGTTTACACTTTTATTACTTTTTTCAGGAACTAAGATTCAAAAAAACAGAACTCTCTTTGTAAATTGAAGATGTCATTATCTGTGCATGGAACAAAGAGGAGAATGTTTTGATCCATTTTATAAGTAAGAAAAGCGTGAAACTGCTACCATACTGTGTAGGATTATGGCAGTCTAGAGCCAATTTATTAGCTAGAGTGATAACAGAGGAAGAAGAGGGAAAAAGCCCATGCAAGTAAATGTGTCTATCCTTCCCCTTTCCATGATGATCTTCCACATTGTCAAGCACACCTGACATGGGTGACTAAATAATAATAACAACAACAACAAAATACAATGGAAAATGAACAATTGGGGCAGCCCGGGTGGCTCAGCAGTTTAGCGCCATCTTCAGTCCAGGGCCTGATCCTGGAGACCTGGCATCAAGTCCCACATCAGGCTCCCTGCATGGAGCCTGCTTCTCCCTCTACCTGTGTCTCTGCCTCTCTCTCTCTCTCTGTCTCTTTCTCTCTCTCTCTCTCTCTCTCTCTCTCTCTCTCTCTCTGTGTGTGTGTGTGTGTGTGTGTGTTTCTCATGAATAAATAAATAAAATATTTTTTTAAAAAAAGAGAATGAACAATTGAGCCATTGGCTTCACCAGAGGACAAGCAACCTGGGTAATGAGATTATCCCTCAGTATTACTAAAGAGACTAAACAAAATTTATAATGCAAACACTAGAATTTCTTGATCTGACTCTCCACTGGGCTATGATAGCCCTTTCTTCTACAACTTCATAGCGATGACCCAGTAATCAGACACCCAGAAAACTGATAGTCCCTTGATAAACTAGCACTTTTTAGTTTCTGCAAAAGTTATAGTGAATCTGGATTTCTTTGGACTTTCCTAATTAAGGATTTGTGATAATTCTGATGGACTGAGAAGTTCTCTAGTTTTGTATTTTCTACAAGGAATGGGTTCTTTTTTGGAAATAAGGGTTATTTAAAGTATAATTTTCCAGTATAATTCAGCAAATATTAATTTATATCTATTATGTCAAGTTGTTAACATCAGTCTGTCTCTAAGGAACTCAGAAGTCATTTGAAGGAAACATACATGTAACCATAAACTCCATGTAACCAACTAATAACTTCGTTATATCTCTTCATGAAAGTAAATAACCTGTGGAGAACAATTAGACTACACTTGATTATTAAGAAAGTTCTATTCCATCACATATATTTTTAAAAAATAGAAAGTCCCTTTTCCTTGCAAAGCACATAGATCATTCAACCATTGCCTTATTCAAACAAATCAACTATTTACAAATTAATAATACAAATTATATATCACTACAATAATGATGTAAGAAATAATGCTAATAGCCCAATGGTAGCAATTTGAAATGTGTTCAAATCTGGAAAGGGGAACAGCAAATCAATGCTTTTCTAACCAAATTAAGATTCATAAATATTAACTATAGTTTCTGGTTCTCTCACTCTGCTTTACTCAATATTATTAGGATGATTTAATGTCACTGGCAACCCCACATCAAATGCCAGACATGAAAGAATTGGAACTGCACCATACCAAATAAAATCTATGTAAATTTTCCTGTTCAATATTACAACAAAAAGAATAAACAACAAGAGAAGCTGCCATAAATCCTTTCTGGATGGAGAAGTACCAAACATATTTACACATACATATGCATCCTACGTGCATACATGTATATGTGTATATAATTTTACATGTTTCTTAAGTTGTAGAAATAAAACCTCTTAGTATTACTAATACTGCCTTTTCAACAAATAGTTTAGCAGACTTAGGATGGGGTGGTGTGAATGGAGCGAGAGTATGAGAGAAGAAATAAGATAGAACAGGGGGAAGAGGTAAAACATGAGACATTCCTAACTCTGGTGGGAAACAAACAAGGGATAGTGGAAGGGGAAGTGGGCGGGGGGGATGGTGTGACTGAGTGAGGGGCACTGAGGGGGGCACTTGATGAGATGAGCACTGGGTGTTATACTACATGTTGGCAAATCGAACTCCAATAAAATTATATATATATATATATACATACATACATATATATATATAAAAAGAAGTGGAAATTTAATATATGTAGTGTCTCCAAGGTTGCATTCAAATCCCAATTTCTTTTTGAAGAAAATTGTGGGGGCACCTGGGTGGCTCAGTCGGTTAAGCCTCTGCCTTAAGTGTCTGCCTTTGGCTCAGGTCATAATCTCAGGGTCTTGGGATCAAGCTGCACATCAGGTTTCCCTGCTAAGCAGGGAGTTTGCTCTCCCTCTCCCTCTGCCCTTCCTCCCTGTTCATGCTCTCTCTCGCTCTCTCCTCTCAAATAAATAAATCTTTTAAAAAATAAAGAGAATTGTGGGCTTGAAAAGAATCATAGGCAAAATAAACCCCACATTACTTTATATCTAAGGCAAATCATGATCATTTATTTTGATAAGCATTTTAAGGAGGAAAAAATGTCTACTTTTCTTTGTCCATGATAGGTACAGAAGGCAGTATTAATAACTATGGGCGTGGGATCCCTGGGTGGCGCAGCGGTTTGGCGCCTGCCTTTGGCCCAGGGCGTGATCCTGGAGACGCGGGATCAAATCCCACGTCGGGCTCCCGGTGCATTGAGCCTGCTTCTCCCTCTGCCTGTGTCTCTGTCTCTCTGTCTCTCTCTGTCTCTCTCTCTCTCTCTCTCTCTCTGTGACTATCATAAATAAATAAAAATTTAAAAAAAATAACTATGGGTGTTACAAAAAACTCCATGTTTCTATATTTCATTCCCTTTCCCTTGCCCAAAATGATGAAAATGTGAATAAAGCAAGATTCACAAATTCTAATGCCTTATACTTATAATGAAGTTTCAACCAAAGGCACAGAAAAATAGCCACGAATGTTGTTGCCCTCAATCTGCTAAACTCAGGAAATCTGAAAAGAACCAGATTGGCACTATTCTTAAATTACAACAAAAGATACACAAGATGATTGATTCCATTGAAACTGACTTTTCTGTTCCAATACTATAGGTTCATTTTCTCATGTTCCTCACTATAAAATAAAAATAGAATCCTTTTCCTTAATTAAAAATATAAAGATTTGACCATTTGTGGCAAAACTTTCTGAACAAAAAATAGAAGTTACTTCCCCATTTCTCAGCAAATTTATAGAAATCTCGATAGCTCCTGAAATAAAAAAAAGATGAAAGGAGGACAGAATGGATGCACACATTTCCCAAACCTATGACATTTTTACTATAAAGACCAAAAAGAGCAGATAAAGATGACAACTCTAAAATAGTCTAGCTTTAAAAAGAATCTCCTCAAAAGGATTATCAGAGGAAAATGACAGATTGGGCCTCTTCCCTAAAGAAAACCACACTCACATATTTATATTTGTATTCTGTGGAAGACAGAACCCTCAGCAAATCCCTGAACTCCCAGGAACTCCCTTAACTCTGCTGGGCTTTAGTTTATTACTTCTTTTTTTTGTTTGTTTTTATGATAGTCATACAGAGAGAGAGAGAGGCAGAGACACAGGCAGAGGGAGAAGCAGGCTCCATGCACCGGGAGCCCGACGTGGGATTCGATCCCGGGTCTCCAGGATTGCGCCCTGGGCCAAAGGCAGGCGCCAAACCGCTGCGCCACCCAGGGATCTCTAGTTTATTACTTCTTTGAAAAGGTTTTGATCTCTTTACTTACTATTATTTTCAATACTACAAGTTATACACAAAAATAGTATTAAAGAAATCTGGACTTTCCTTCCCTTAGGCAAATGATACTTATATATTTATTTTTGTTTATATTTCAGAAAAGACAACAGAGCCCTGCAGTAAGTTTCTTTTTTCTCTGTTTATTTTCTATTTGTGATTCAGTATTAATTGTCTGGAAGTTCTCTGACTCCTGGTGATATTACCAGTTTCGTTCTATCATATTTAAATATGAGCTCCAAAATGAGTTCAGGGTTGGGGAAGTGGGAATGTGTGTTAGTTTAACAAGGCATTTACCTCAACTCCATGCCTAAAATTCCATTGGAATGAAATAAAGAAATGGAAAAAGCATATACACAAAGGACAAGGAACATGAGCAAAAGATATGAGAGCAATTTGTAAGTGTTGAAAATTTTTGAAAGCAGATTACTGACAGAGAAGATAGAAGAAACAAGTACAAACAGTAGAGAAAGGTAAGAAGAATATCAATTTGAAATTCAGGAAAGGCTCATAAATTGAAGGCAGAAATACAGGGTGGAATGTCCAGTTAAAAATCTTTATCTGACTAGTTCCCATTCAAGATAGCAATATAGGAAGATCATGAACTCACCTTCTCTGACAGACACACTAAATCTATGGCTGTGTGTGTGTGTGGGGGGGGGTATGGAATGATTTCCTCTGAGGGGAAAAAAAACTGGTGAAGTAACCCCCTCCCATGGGATAAACCAGAGGGAAACCACATCAAAGTGAGTAGGAAAGGTTAAGACACAACACTGCCATATTTCCCACGCATTGAGGAGTAATCCATAATTGGGAAAGAACCCACAACCTGGAGCTTCTCCAGGAGGCAAAGGATTCATAACCCACATCAGCCCTACCAACCCAACTTTTAAGATCACCACTTAAGAGATGAGCCCCCCAAATACCTGGCTTTCAAGACCAATGGGGCTCATGCCTACAAAAACCAGATGTGGCCAACTGAGGAATGGCCTTTAAAGGGCACCCAGACTCACTGCTCCTACACCAGGAAAGACAGGAGCAGCCCTTTGAAATGTGCCCAGACATTATGTGAAAGAGACTCATTTTCTAGTTTTACAGTGTTGATCTGAGGTGCATGGGACTGCTGGATACTCTCTGGAGATGGAGACTAGTTACCACTATTTTCCTATTCTCCTTCCATCTTACTAGAGTCAATGGTTACCATCTTTTTCTACCTCTTTTTTCCTTTTTTTTTTTTCTTTTTCTGACCCTCCTTTGGCCTCACTCCAACCAATGGGCACCACTAGTACCTCAGTTGTTTTTTCTGTATCTACTGACAGGTTTTGCTGCTGGCATCCAGAGGATGCCCCATGCTTGCCTGGCCCTAAAGACCATGGGGGCTTGCTTTCCTGGGTTCCATGAGCCCAAATTGGAGAATCAGCTCTAGGCAGACTACCTCTCTCAAGTCACTGCACAGACAGCAGAATGAAATAATACCTCCAGTCTTTCTCAGAAAGAGACCTATTTGCTTGTCCAGGAACTTTGGCCTGAGGGACAGAGTTCTGGTTTGACACATTTTTAGGGGCCTAGTGAAGTGCTCTCAGGGAATGGAGGCCAGTGAATATAATCTTTGTGCTTTTCCTCTGCCTTGCTCCAGTTTGCTGGTATTTTACAGAAAAGATCCTATATCCTTCTCTGGCATCCAGATTTTTGTGGCTGCCAGGGAACACCTCTGCATCACTTGGCTTGGGGGCCAGCAGGGCTTATGCGCACAGGTTCCACATTGAATGGAGAAAGAGCTCTTAAACAGCCAGTACCTCCAACATAGCAACAGACAACACTCAGGAGCTCAATCATTCTGTGAAAGAAGTCATTAGTCTATCATAATAGCCACAGCAAGAGTGGTAGACTTCTAGTTAAACAGACTAAACTTTTCCTGAAATTTCAGAGGACATACACTACCTTCAGAGTAACAGCATCTTTTGGTGGGGAGCTCTTATATAAGTCTAGTGTTCCTATTTTTATATCTGGTGTACTAGTTTTTGCAGCTGCTGACCAGGGGATACCTGTTGATCACCTGGCTTTGATGGGCAAAGGAGCTTGTTGTCCTGGGTCCCATGGGACTATAAGATTCAGAGACAGCTCCTGGTAGGCTATAATTTCCAGTGTACTGTACGGACCATATTGAAACATACCCCCAGCCTTTCTGTGAAAGAGGACTATTTCCAAGTCCTGGAACTTCAGACTTAGGAGTGGATATCAGCTTTGGCACACATCTAGAAGCTACAGAGGCACTCTCAGAAACATAGGCAAAGAATACCATCTCTATAATATCCTTCTGCCTCACTACACCTCACCATTATCTCCACAAGGGAGCTTATAACACTCCTCTAGATTACTGATTTTTACAACTGCTGCCCAGGAGATACCTCCAGACCACCTGGCCCTGAGTCCAGGAGAGCTTATATTTGTAGTATATATATATATATATATATATATATATATATATATATATATATATATATAAATTCAGAGTTTCTGCATGAGGATCTGGCTTCCAATCAGCCTGAATCTAGGTGGGTTGACTGCTGAGATCCTCCTCTTTGGGACACTAACTGGTCTTGGCATGCTCTCAACTACTGGGAGCTATTAAAGTCAAATAGACTGCTTGCACAATCATAAAAGTTTGAGAGACAACCAAAAGCAAGGTTGAGTGATAAGGTTAATCTCCTACACAAAAGGACAAACCTTCAAGATTGTGAGAAGTGGTTAATGCATAGAAACCAACACAGAAAATTAAAGCAAAATGAAGAAAAAGAGGACTATGTTCCATATGAAAGAAAATGATAAAACCTCCGGAAAAAAAAAAAAAAAAACTTAATGAAACAGAGATAAGGAATTTATCCAATAAAGAGTTCAAAGCAATGGTCATACAGATACTCATCAAATTTGGGAGAATGAATAAATACATGAAAACTTCAGAGAAATAAAAATATATGGAAGTTACAAACAGCAGTGTCAAAACTGAAGAATACCATAACTGAGTTAAAAAAATATATACTACTGAGGTTCAAAAGCAGACTAGGTGAGGCAGAAGAAAGGATCAGTCAACTCAAAGACAAGGCAGTTGAATTCATCTCATCAGAGCATTAAAAAGAAAAAAGAATGAAAAATATGTATATATTTGAATTTTATTTCTTAATCTAGTCTGAAATACTTTCACATTATAGAAATATTTAGACTATTTGCATCTAGTGTAATTGTTCATGTATTTGTATTTTTAAAAATCATACTACTAATCAGTTTGCTAATGATGATGACCCCATCTTTTTATACCTCTTTTCTTTTTTGCATTCTTTTGAAATAATTTTTTTTTCATTATTCTATTTTCCTCATCTCATAGCATGTTAACCACACATTATTTTACTAATTTTTTAGGGATTATCACAGAGATGACAATATTCATCCTTATCTTATAAAACTTTAATATAAATTAATATTTTTTAAATAGTTTATTGACTTATTTGAGAGAGAAAGAAAGAGTGAGCAGGAGGCAGACAGAGAGAGAATCTGAAGCAGACTCCATGTTAAGCACAGAAGCCAAGGCAGCACTGAATCCCATGACTGCAAGATTATGACTTGAGTGGAAACCAAGAGTCACATGCTTTCCTGACTGAGACACCCAGGTTCTCTGAAATTACTACATCTAACATTACAAATTAATAAGACAATTTAAGAAGTATAAGAACACTTGAACATGCTACTCCTTATTTATGCTTTCCTTGTCATGCTTATTAAAACTGCATTTACAGGGCCTCTGAGTAGTTTAGTTGTTAAGCATCTGTCTTCACCTCAGGTCATGATCCCAGAGTTCTAGGATTTAGTGCCACATCAGGCTCCCTGCTCAGTGAAGAGTCTATTTCTCCCTCTCCCTCTGCACCTCCCTCCCCCACTTGTCCTCTCTCTCTATCTCTCTCATAAATAAGTTATATTTAAGTTTATTTTTTAAATAAACTTAATATATTTTAAAATAAGCTTAATATATTTGAAATACATATTTGAAATATATATTTAAAATATATATTTCATATATATTTTTCAGTTTTTTAAAATAAACTTAAATATAACTTAAACTTAGCTGTCATCATTTCTACCTCTTTATTAAATTCTTACTTTAGAGAAATAAAGAAAATGGCAATCTCATCTCTAATTTAGCCAAATATTTGTTTGTGTTTGTTTTTCTGAGAATAGCTCAGAACAAACCAGTAAGCCCCTTTTCTGTCCTCTATCTCTAGTATCCTTGGTTTCTTAGTAAAAGATTTTTTTTTCTCTAGGTATCATGAATAACAGTCTTATAAACCCCTTCATTAAAAAATATAATTGTGAAATTGAAGTTAAATATAAAAAATTTAAAAACTTAATTTTCCTTCAAAAATCTTGAAATCACACGACATTGAAAGAAAAACTATTTTTAAAAGGCAAAACCTAGGCACATCCAGGTGGCTCAGTTGGTTAAGCGTCTGCCTTCAGCTCAGGTCATGATCCCAAGAGCCTGGGATTGAGCCCTGCCTCAGGCTCCCTGCTCAGCAGAGTCTGCTTCTTCCTCTCCCTCTGCCCCTCCCCCTGCTCATTTTCTTTCTCTCTCTCAAATAAATAAATAAAATCTTTTTAAAAAAATTAAAAAGGTAAAACCTAAAAGTCTAAAAAAGGTGATAGAAACCATAAGTAGATGAAAATTTAAAACAAAAATGTTAAAGCTTAAAAAGTACAAACACAGTTAATCACACTAAAAGCTAAGTTAGTTATTACTTATATATACTATATACAAAAGCTTCTATATGATATACAAAACACCAACCATTAGTAAATTCAAGAGATCTATTCCTAAACTGCAGAAGCCAGATTGACCCAGGATTATGTGGTACCAGGTAACATTTCAATCAGAGATGTAAAGACATGGCGGAGGAAAAGATAATTTCAAAAAACATTGTTTAAATAAGTCCATATACATCATCTCCTCCATTCCCCTCCATAAGGCTTCCCCACTGTACACACAACATACGAGAGTAGAAGAAAAGGACTTTATCCTCAGGACAGTTTGGAATCAGAGGAATCCTAGATACAAGGCCTCCATGTACAGAAAAAACAGAGAAGCATCCTGATAATAGAGAGCAAAATAATAGTCTGCAACTTATATTCTTTCCCCAAAGTACTCAAAGAATTTTAACAGTTTTATTACCCATACATGAGAGTACACGACCCTGCAAAGGAGAAAATGAACTATGCTAGAAGAAAGACCTACAGATTCTGATATTGAAGGTTACCCAGAGAAAGCCAAGTGACCTGGGTGACAATTACTATCCATATACACATGATCAACTATTTAGAATTAAATTCTTCCAGTGTACTTCAGTGATCACTAGATATTGCAGAACAGATTTTACCTTGAAAATGAAGAACCAATTATGCAGAGAACAGGTAATTGCAGGAAATCAAGAAAACTCAGAAAAAAAGAAAAAATTTTTTATATGTTTAAGATATCTAAGAAGTTACTGATCTCTTGAAAAAAGGACAGAGTGATATAAAAAAGTGACATTCAGAGAACAAAAATGAGCTACAGAATATTAAAAATATGAGCAATTGGCATTAATATTCTATAAAATGGTTCGAAGATGATGTCAAAAGAAACTCCTAGAAGATAAAATGAAGCAAAAAATAAACACAAAAGCAGAAAATGGTAATAGAAAGAAAATTAAAATAATAGTTCAAGATGATGTACTGTACAATAATAGGAGTGCCAGACAAAAGATTCTGTTTTTAATGGTGAGAGGAAAAAAGGATAGAGAAAAGCATGAGAGATCAAAATTGAAAAAAACCAGTGTTTTTTAAAAGAAAAAAGAAAGAAAAAGCTCACTAAGTGCTCTGCACAATGAACAGTGAAAAAAAAAAGCACATGTCAAATCACAGCATTTATTTTCAAAATATGCTGAGAATGAAGAAAAATTGATACTTACAAAAGATCAACAATCAGAATGTCATCATATTTCTCAAAAGTGGAATCTAAGAAACAGAGCAAATGCATCCTAATTCTAAAATACTTCCAATGGATTACCTGCCAAGGAAATCTATCAAGCAAATATAAAAATTGTATGATTTAAGTTCTCAAAATTTTAATCTTCCATGCATTCTTTCTCCAGGAAAAAGTAGAGAATATACTCCATCAAAACAAAGAACATAAACCAAGGAGGAGGAAATGAAGAAATCCTAAAACATGCAATTTAGTACAGAAGGTCAAAATGTGGATTCCCAATTGTGATAGTATTTTGATATGCCACATAGGCTAGACATAGTACCAGATATTCAATTGAACACTAATCTAGGCGTTGCTGTAAAGGTACTTCGTGATTAAAGTCTGTAACAGGTTGGCATTAGGTAAGAGTTTATCCTAGAAAATCTGGTGATCCTGATTCAATCTGTCGTATGGCCTTTAAGAGCAGAGTTGACTGACAGCCAAAGCAAGAATCAGAAGAGTCTGACTCAGAGAGAGACCTAAGACCTTGGCTAGTTAATAATGGTGTCCCTAAAGATGAAACGGATGGGGTAGCCCCGGTGGCTCAGCGGGTTTAGCGTCACCTTGAGCCCGGGGCGTTGATCCTGAAGACCCAGGATCGAGTCCCACGTCAGGCTCCCTGCATGGAGCCTGCTTCTCCCTCTGCCTGTGTGTCTCTCTCTCTCTCTCTCTCTCTCTCAATAATAAATCAATAAAATCTTTTAAAAAATTCTTACTCCTAAAATTTAAAAAAAAAGAAGAAACGGATAGACAGTTTTCTAAATTCTTACCTTATCTATATTAATAGAAGTGTTCTAGGTCTAGTGAATAGAAGTCACTTGAATCACTAGAGACAAGCTCTTCAATCAGTTCTCTGATGGGAGTCAGTTTACAGATTCGGAAATCATGGAATGAAGTAGAGGCCAGACCCTCTTTTTTTTTTTTTTAATTTTTAATTAATTTTTATTGGTGTTCAATTTACCAACATACAGAAAAACACCCAGTGCTCATCCCGTCAAGTGTCCACCTCAGTGCCCGTCACCCATTCCCCTCCAACACCCACCCTCCTCCCCTTCCACCACCCCTAGTTCGTTTCCCCGAGTTAGGAGTCTTTATGTGAGGCCAGACCCTCTTGAAGACAGCCCTTGCTATATTGCCAAAAATGTATAATATTAATGTTTCTCCAAGTCTTTCACAAGGGGACGTAGGACCAATTACCGGAAATACAATAAATCAGGAAAAGGAAAATAATCACTTTTCAGCACTATTGGCCACTGGCTCTGAACAGATACTAATTCTTGGAGACCTAAAATATCACTATGGTCCATCAGTCAGAGTAGGGTCTTATGAAGAGGAGGAGGGATTGATGGATTTTAGCTCAGGTCTATCTCACAGTAGAACTAATGGGTCCCCAAATCCATCCTACAGTTATTTATCCAATTTCAAAATGCACAATTAGAATAGATAAATGAAAAAACTGGCAGAATTACACATTGGTTCCCTGATCTGTGGAGTAAAGACTACTATGCTAATAATGGGCAGGTGGAACCCACAAAAACTGCTTTACCTAGGAAAATGGTAAACCAAAAGTAATACCACATTCCCAGAGGATTGCAGACATTTGTGGCACTACCAAAGACTTGATCCTCATTTAACTGACTATTGGGCCCATTCAGAAAATAAATGGATCTTGGAGAATAGCAGTAGATTACCATAAATTTAATCAGATAATGATTCAAATTGCACTGCTGTTCTAGTTGTGGTTTCACTGCTTGAATTGAATTAACACATCCCCTATTACCATGCAGCTACCGATCTGCCAAGTGATTTTTCTCTATACTCTTAGTAAAGACTACCAGAAGCAGTTTGCTTTCAGTTGACAAGATAATCAATATGCCGACACTGTCTTTCAGGTCATATCAACTCTATAGCCCTGCATCATAATTTAGTCTGCAGGAACTTGCATCACTTTTCCCTTCTATAATAAACGACAGTGGTCTATTATATTGGTGATATTATGCTGATTAGATCTGACAAACAAGGAGAAGCAACTGCTATAGATATTTAGATAAAACATTAGTATGTCAGGGATGCCTGGGTAGCTCAGTGGTTGAGTGTCTGCCTTTGGCTTAGGTCATGATCCCAGGGTCCTGGGATCGAGTTCCACATCAGGCTGCCCACAGGGAGCCTGCTTCTCCCTCTGTCTATGTCTCTGCCTCTCTCTGTGTATCTCTCATGAATAAATAAATAAAATCTTTAAAAATATATATTAGTATGTCAGAAGTAGAAAACAATTCCACTAATAATGCAAAGCCTTTCACCTCAGCAAAATTTCATGGGGTGCAAATCTGTGGGGCATGTCAAGATATATCTTTCATGATGATGAATACGTTACTGCCTCTAGTTCCTCCTACCAATGAAAAAAAAAAGCACAATGCCTAGGGGACCTCTTTGTATTTCAAAGGCAACATGATACCCATTTGGGTATGCTGCATTGGGTCACTTACAGAATGACTTGAAAAACTGCTAGTTTTGAGTGGGAGTCAGAACAAGAAAAGGCTAGGCAATAGATCCAAGCTGCTATGCAAGTTGCTGAGCCACTTAGGCCTTATGATCCAGTAGATATGATGTGCTTGAAGTATTAGTGGCAAATAGAAATGCTGTGTGGAGCCTTTGGGAGGCTCTTAGGATTTTAAAATAAGTATCTGCCATCCTCTGCAAATAATTATTCTCATTTTGAGAAAAAGCTTTTGGATTGCTACTGAGTATTAGTAGAAGCTGAATGCTTAACCGAGGGCTACCAGGTTGCCATGAGATCTGAGCTGCCTATCATGAACCAGCTGTTGTCTGAACAACCAGCCCATAAAGTTGGACATGCACAATGGCTCTATTGCCCCTTTCTGAGACATCCTTGAAGGAATGTGAAGGGAAGTCCTTCCAGTGGGCAGAACTTCAAGCAGTATACCTGATTGCTCATTTTGTCTGAAAGGGGCAATAGTCAGATATTAAAGTCTATGTAAATTCATTGGCTGTAGCCAAAAGTTTGACTGGATGATCAGGGACTTGAAGTGAACACTGAGAAATTGGTAACAAAGAGATCTGAGAAAGAAGTATGTGGATAAATATCTCTGAATAGGAAAATAATATAAAGATATTTCTGTCCCATGTGAATGATCACCAGAGTAACCTCATCAGAAAAGGATTTAAATAAAATAGAGGGAACCACTCTGTGGATACGTTATCCTTCTTTGCCCAGTGAAACCATAAGCAAAGTGATCACGGTAGCAGGTTATGCATGTGCTCAGCAACATGGATGTTTACTCATCAAGGCCACCTAGCTACAGCCACTGCTAGCTGCTCAATTTGCCAGTAGGAGAGAATAGCATTGAGTCTCTAATGCAGCACCATGCTCCAGGGTGATTAGCCAGCTAACTGCTGGCATGTTAAATGCATTGAACTATTTACACCATGGAAGGAGTAGCACTTTATTCTTACTGGGATAGCTAATTACTATGGATATGATTTTTCTTCCCCATATAGAATAATACCATCAGTGGACTAATAAAATGTCTCATCCACCACCATGGTTAACACACAGCATAGCTTCTGATTAAGAAATTCACTTCACAGTAAATGAAGTCTAGCAATGGGCCCATTCTGATATAATCCACTTGTACTGTCATATTCCCCATTATCTTAATGCAGCTAGCTTGGTAGAAGAATATAAGGTATTAAAGGACTCAGTTACAGTGCCAACTAGAAGACAATACCTGGTCCTGATGAGGCAATGTCCTGTAGAACGTTATATATACTCTAAATCACAGTCCAATATATAACCAGGAATTAAATGGAATTGGCTTCACTCACTACTACTCCTAGTGATCCACTAGTAAAATGTTTGCTTTCCATTACCATGAATTTAGGCTTTGCTAATCTAGAGGTCATAGATCCAAGAATAATGCTTCCATAAGGACACAACAATTCCACTGAACTAGAAGCAAAGAACATCAACTGTTGACTTTGGGTTCTTCATGCATTTCAATCAAAAAGCAAACAAAAACATGTTATTCAAACATGAATACAAATGTTGCTGGGAAAGTATTTTGTAGGGATCCCTGGGTGGCGCAGTGGTTTGGCGCCTGCCTTTGGCCCAGGGCGCGATCCTGGAGACCCGGGATCGAGTCCCACATCGGGCTCCCGGTGCATGGAGCCTGCTTCTCCCTCTGCCTGTGTCTCTGCCTCTCTCTCTCTCTCTGTGTGACTATCATAAATAAATAAAAATAAAAAAAAAAAACTTAAAAAAAAAAGGAAAGTATTTTGTAGATGTGATTCAAGTTCATAATTTAATTCTAAGGAAGAGAGATTATAGTAGATGATTTGAGTGGACCTGATTCAATCAGCTGAAAAGCCGTAAGAGTACATCTGAGGCTTCCCTAATGAAGGAGAAATTCCCCTATGGACAATAATCTCAGACTGAGCCTACATATTCCAGCCAGTCCCAACAGATGGCCTACCTTTAAATTATCAGAATTGTCAAGCCAGCTCACACAATCACATAACCCAGTTGCTTAAAAGAAAGCTCTAGTGTATACACACACACACACACACACACACACACACACACAGAGGAATATTACTCAGCCATGAAAATAATGAAATTTTGCCATTTGCAACAAAATGGGTGGATCTTAAGGGTATAATGCTAAGTGAAATAAGTCAGTCAGAGAATGGCATATATCATGATTTCACTCATATGTTGAATTTAAAACAAAACAAATAAACAAAAAACCACATAGAGACAAACAATTAAATATAGAGAAAAAACTGGTAGTTACCAGGAGGGAGATGGGTGGGTGGATGGGTGAAATAGATAAAGAAGATTAAAAGTACACTTCTTAGAACTGAGAAATATATAGAATTGGTGACTCATTATACTACACACCTGAAACTAATATAACAATAAGTGGATAAAAATAAGGTACATACTTGTTGCTCATAGTTGGAAGACAATGTGTGTTATACAAATTTGGGAAATCATGAAATATCATATGGACATTTTAAAACTAAATATTAGTTCTAGAACCCTGACTCCCAAAGAGTGTAAGTTAAAAGGAAATAGGAGGTTTCCCTTGGAAACACATTAAATTTAAAGAAAATATTTTTTCAAAGGCAAAACTATGGTATCTAAGAAGTAGCAGAGAAATAAGCAGATGAAAATTTGAAACAAAACTATTAAAGCTGTAAAGCAGATGGATGAATAATCAATAATTCAGCTATTCACAAAACATGAATCCTAAGGAAATTTAGGAGGCTAATTGTAAAGACTAGAACCAGAAGGCTCAGGATTTTCAGGTACCAGATAACATTTCAGACAAGCATGTGAGGGTGGATATTAAGACAGGATGGTTAGCTGAAAGTTTGTTAAAACAGTTTTACATAAATCATCTCTTCCACTCCTCTTAGTCACCCATCTACTTTGGTCTCACATGGTAGAGTAGAAGAAAAATGGTTTATTCCCAGGAAAGGTTAGATCAAAGGAACCCTAGATATAGGGATTTCCTATACAGGCAAAATCAGGGTGACACCTGATAGCAGAGGGACAATTATAAGAGGGTAGATCCCACATTTTTCCCCCAATGTATTCAGAAAACTCAGAAAGTATAGATAGCCCATGTTTAGAGAAAATTAACCACCCCAGAGAAAAGACAGACTGATTCTTATATGAAGGGCCATTTAGATAAACCGACTAGCCGGGGTGGTAATTTGTAGTTAGGCACATAAGATCAGTTACTTAGTTTCATTTTTCAATATAAATGGACTTCCAAGTATCATAAGACATTGTAAGACAGACTTAAAACCAAAAGACCAAAAACAAAACACTCAAAACCAAGATGGTAGACTTAAGCCATCATACAGTAGAAATTAGGGAAATCAAGAAAATTTGGAGAAAACTGTAAAATTTTAAAAATGTATTTTAGATACATAAAATAATTCACTCATAAATCAACAGGTTATATAAAGTACATTAAAGGAAAAAGATATGATATTTAAAATATGTGAAAATGACATACTAATAATCTATAAGATGATATAGCTATTTATTTATTTTTTTTGATATAGCTATTTAAAAAAAGAGCTTGCTTCTTAAAAAAAGAGTAGAACAGCATGATTTCAGGTTCCCTAGGGTCACTAAAAGATTAGGCGGGTGCCTAAGTGTGTCAGTTTCCAAACATCGGGACAGGGAAGCCAGCTGAAAAGAGTGAGTTAGGTGCTAGCTTTCTGCTTGGTGTTGCCATAAACTATGAACTGCTGCATGGTCGAGTGACCACTTTACAAGCAGGATCCAGCAAAAGGCAGAAGCGTGGCAAGACTCCCCTCTTTCCCCTAGGAGGAATGGCACAAGTGGGTACCACAACAGTCCATAACGTTTGGAAACTGGAAACTGGACTCCCACGCCTGAGTGAGATAAAAATGCTTGGTCACAGGCTGGGTAAACAAAGAGGACAGAAACCAGAGAGACAAGAGTTGATTGACTGCTTTTCTATGAGGGCTCAGTGACAAGTAAGGGGAGTGAAATTTCAGCTCCAAAGCTAGAGATCAGGGTGCTGCCATTTTCATCCCCCACCATCGGTGCTGAAAGCCCTCAGGGAGCAAAATAGTGCCACATAGAGCAATTTGGAGCCATTTAAATGAGCTCAGCTCCCTGGCAAGGGGGGGCACATTCTACCGGGGCTAGTACACCTAAGAATCAGTGCAACAGGCCCCTTGCCCAGAAGCCCCGCACGAACAACCGGTGAATACCAAGTTTGCAGATCATAGAGAACTAAAAAACTTCAGCTCTTGGAGAAAACAGCATATACCATTTGTGGTCTTTTTTTTATTATTATTCCTTAGTCTTTCAGAGGTTTGTTTTTTTTTTTTTCTCAGTTCTTTTCTATTTTTAAGATTTTATTTATTTATTTGAGAGAGAGAGAGGGACAGTGAGAGAGAGAGAGAGCAGAGAGGAAAGGGAGAAGCAGACCCGGAAATAAAACCTTCCCACTGAGCAGGAAGCCCACTATGGATATTCCATCCCAGGACCCTAGGATCATGACCTGAGCTGAAAGCAGACACTTAACCAATGGAGATCCTCAGGCACCCCTCAGCTATTGTCAATTCTGTCAATTTTTTTTAGTTCTCTTAAAATTTTTATTTTTAATGTATACATTATATAATGCATATATACATTATTTTTTGTTTCATTTCATTGTATTTTATTTTTGTATATATATAGGTTTCTCTTTCTTTCCTATTTTGCAATCTAGTTTCTTTTAACAAAGACCAAAATATATCCGGATCTAGTTTATTGTTTTCTTCTGTTTTACTTCTTGTCTGATTTTTTTCTTAATTTGTTTTTTTCTGTTTTCTTTTGCTTTGTTTTGTTTGTATTTTTCTGGTGGTGTTGTTGCTATTTTTGTCTTTTCTTTCTCTTTCATCTACTTTCTTCTGGATATAATGACAAAATGAAGAAACTCACCCCAAAAGAAAGAACAGGAGGTGGTACTCACTGACAGGGATTTAATCAATACGGATATAAATAAGATGTCAGAACTAGAATTCAAAACAATAATAAAGATACTAGCTGGGCTTGAAAAAAAGAATAGAAGACAGTAGAGAATCTCTTACTATAGAAATAAAAGAACTAAAATCTAATCAGGCTGAAATTAAAAATACTATTACTGAGATGCAGTCAAAACTGGATGCTCTACTAGGATGAACAAGGCAAAAGGGAGAGTTCGTGATATAAAAGATAAAATGATGGAAAAGAACGAAGATGAGAAAAAGAAAAACAACTACTTATTCACAAAGGGAGAACTGGAGAATTCAGCAATATCATAAAGTAAAATATCTGAATAGGGGCCACCAGAGGGGAAAGGGTTTATTTGAACAAATTAGAGCTGAGAACTTCCCTAATCCAGGGAAGCACATGCATTCAAGTCCAGGGGGCACAGAGAACCCCCATCAAAATCAATAAAAATAGGTCAAGCCTGATATACAATAGTGAAGCTTGCAAATTTCAGAGATAAAGAGAAAATCCTGAAAGCAACTCAGAGTGAGAGATCCTTAACCTACAAGGGTAGAGAAACATGTTTCTGGCACCAGACCTGTCCACAGAGACCTGGCTGGCCAGAAAGGACTGGCATGATATACTCAAGGTGCTAAATGGGAAAAATATACAGCCAGGAATACTTTATCCAGCAAGGCTGTTATGCAGAATAGAAGGAGAAATAAAGAGCTTCTGGGACAAATAGAAACTAAAAAAAATTGTGAACACTAATCCAGCCCTGCAAGAGGTATTAAAGGGAATCCTTTGAGCTAAGAGAAAGTTGAAAAGTAAAAAAGACTAGAAAGGAACAGAAATAATCTGCAGAAACAGTGACTTTAGGGTCACCTGGGTGGCTCAGTGGTTGAGCATCTGCCTTTGACTCAGGTTGTGATCCTGGGGTCCAGGGATTGAGCCCCACATCAGGCCCCCTGCAGGGAGACTGCTTCTCCCTCTGCCTATGTCTCTGCCTCTATCTCTGTGTCTCTCATGAATAAATACATAAAACCTTAAACAAAAAAAGGAACAGTGATTTTATAGGTAATAAAATGGCACTAAATTCATATCTTTCAATAATTACTCTGAATGAACTAAATTCTCCAATCAAAAGACACAGGATATCAGATTGTATAAAAAACAAACAAACAAGAGTCCTCCATTTACTATCTATAGGAGTCTAATCTAGACCCAAAGACACTTCTATATTGAAAGTGAGGGGGTAGAGAGCCATTTATCATGCTAATGGACATCACAAGAAAGCTGGAGTGGCAACTCTTATATCAGACTAACTAGATTTTAAACCAAAGACTGTAACAGATGAAAAAAGACACTATATCATAATAAAAGGTCTATCAAACAAGAAGATTAAACAATTATAAATATTTATGCCACTAACTTGGGAACAGCCAAATTCTATAAACCAATTAATAACAAAATTAAAGAAATACAATGATAATAATACAATAATAGTAGAGAATGTTAACACCCCACTCACAGCAACAGACAGATCATCTAAGAAGAAGACCAACAAGGACCAGATTAACTTCACAGATATACTCAGAGCATTTCATCCTAAAGCACCAGAACACTCACTATTTTTGAGTGCACATGGAACATTCTCCAGAATAGATCATATACTGTGTCACAAATCAGGTCTTTTTTCTTTTTTCTTTTTTCTTTCCTTTTCTTTCTTTCTTACAAATCAGGTCTTAACAAGTACCAAAAGATTGAAATTATACTATGTATATTTTCAGACCACAGACCACAATGCTTTGAAACTTTGACTTAATCACAAGAGATAATTTGGAAAGAACACAAACACATGGGGTTTAAAAAATATCCTACTAAAGAATGAATAGGTCAACGAGGACATTAAAAAAAACTTTTAAAAAATACATGGAAACAAATGAAAATGAAAACAACAATTCAGAACCTTTGGGATGCAACAAAGGTGGTCCTAAGAGGGAAGAATATAGTATAGCAATACAAGCCTTCCTCAATTAACAATAAAAGTCTTGGGGTGCCTGAGTGACTCAGTTGCTTAAATGTCTGTCTTCGGCTCAAGTCATGATCCCAGGATCCTGCTTCTCCCTCTGCCTCTGCTGCTCCCCCTGCTTGGGCTCCCTCTGCTTGGGCTCTCTCATTCATTGTCTTTCTCTCTCTCTCTCTCTCTCTCCCTCTCTCAAATAAATAAAATCTTTAAAAAAAAGAAAGAAACAATTCTCAAACATACAACCTAATCTTACACCTAAAGGAGCTGGAAAAAGAAGAACAGCAAATAAAGCCTAAATCCAGAAAGAGAAGAGAAACAATAAAGATTAGAACAGAAATCAATGACAAAGAAATCAAAGAACAGTAGAAGAGATTGACAAAACTAAGAGCTGGTTCTTTGAAAGAATAAGATCAATAAACCGTTAGCCAGACTTACCAAAAAAAGAAGAGAAAAGACCCAATACAAAATTCATAAATGAAAGAGGAGAGATCACAACCAACACCAAAGAAATACAATTAGAAGAGAATATTATGAGAAATTATATGTCAACAAATTAGGCAGTCTGGAAGAAATGGATGCATTCCAAGAAACATAAACTACTAAACTGAAAAAAAGAATAGAAAATATTAACAGACCCATAACTAGTGAAAAAATTGAAGGATTAATCAAAAATCTCTAAACAAAAGTCCAGGGTCAGATAGCTTCCCAGGAGAATTTAAAGAAGAATTGCTACACCTAACTCCTCTGAAACTATTTCAAAAAATAGATGGAAGGAAAACTTCCAAACTCATTCTTTGATGCCAGCATTACCTTGATCCCAAAACCAGACAAAGATCCCACTAAAAAGGAGAATTATAGACCAATATCCATTATGAACATGATGTAAAAATTCTCACCAAGATGTGAGCTAATATGATCCAACTGTATGTTAAAGGGATTATTCAACATGACAAAGTGGGATTTATTCCTGGGCTGCAAGGGTAGATCAACATCCAAAAATCAATTAATGTAATATACTACATCAATAAAAGACAAGACAAGAACCATAAGATCCTCACAATAGATGCAGAAAAAGCATTTGACAAAATACAATGTCCTTTCTTTATAAAAACTCTCTGCTGTGTAGAGATAGAGTGAACATACCTCAATATCATAAAAGCCATATACAAAAGGCTCACCATGAAGATCATCCTCAATCGGGAAAAACTGAAAGCTTTTCCCCTAAGATCAGGACCACAAGAGGATGTCCACTCTCACCACTGCTGTTCAATATGGTAGTGGAAGTCCTTGCCTCAGCAATTGGAAAACAAAAAGAAATAAAAGGCATCCAAGTTGGCAGAGAAGAAGTCAAACTTTCATTCTTCACAGATGACATGATGCTCTATGTTGAAAATCCAAAGACTTTACCCAAAAATTGCTAGAATTCATACATGAATAAACAATGTAGCAGGATATAAAATCAATGAACAGAAATCTGTTGCATTTCTATAAGCTAACAATGAGGCAGAAGAAATAGAAATCAATAAATCAATCCCATTTACAATTGCACCAAAAACTGTTAGACACTTAGGAATAAACCTAAACAAAGAAGTAAAGGATCTGTACTCTGAAAACTATAGAACACTCATGAAAGAAATTGAGTAAGACACAAAGAAATGGTAAAACACTCCATGTTCATGGATTGGAAGAACAAATATTGTGAAAATGTCTATGCTACCCAAAGCAATCTATACATTCAATGCAATCTCTATGTAAATACCATCAATATTTTTCACAAAGCTGGAACAAACAATCCTAAAATTTGTCTGGAACCAGAAAAAAAAACAGAATAGCCAAAGGAATGTTAAAAAAGAAAAAATCAAAGCTGGTGGCAGCACAATTCCAGACTTCAAGCTGTACAAAGCTGTAATCATCAAGACAGTATGGTACTAGCACAATGACAGACATACAGATTAATGGAACAAAACAGGGAACCCAGAAATTGACTCTCAATTCTATGGTCATCTAATCTTTGATGAAGCAGGAAAGAATGTCCAATGGAAAAAAAAGATAATCTCTTCCGCAAATACTGTTGGGAAAATCAGATAGTCATATGCAGAAGAGTGAAACTGGACCACTTTCTTACACCATACAAAAAATAAAATGAAGAAGAATGAAAGACCTAAAAGTGAGATAGGAATCCACCAAAATCCTAGAGAAAAACATAGACAGTAACCTCTTTGACCTGGGCCACAGCCACTACTTGCTAGAAACATCTTCAAAGGAAACAGAAACAAAAGTAAAAATAACTACTGGGATTTGATCAATATAAAAAGCTTTTGCACAGCAAAAGAACAGAAACGGTCAACAAAACTAAAGGCAACCTACATAATGGAGAAGATATTTGCAAATATCTTATCAGATAAATGGCTAATATCCAAAATCTATAAAGAACTTATCAAATTCAATACCCAAAAAAACAAATAATTCAATCAAGAAATGGGCAGAAAACATGAACAGACATTTCTCCACAGATAACATAAATATAGCCAGCAGACACATGGCAAAATGTTCATTGTTACTCATCATCAGGGTAATACAAATCAAAACCATAATGAGATACCCCCTCACACCAGTGAGAATGGCTGAAATGAGCAACTCAGGAAACAATAGATGTTGGTACCATGTGGAGAAAAGGAAACCCTCTGACACTGTTGGTGGAAATGTAAACTAGTGCAGCCACTCTAGAAAACAGTATGGAGGTTCCTCAAAAGTTAAAAATAAAGCTACCCTATGACCCAGCAATTACACTACTAGAGATTTATCTAAAGGATACAGAGTCATTCAAAAGGGCACTTGCACCCCAATGTTTACAGTAGAAATGTCCACAATAGTCAAAATATGGAAAAAGCCCAGATGTCCATCGATGGATGAATGAAGAAGTTGTATGTGTGTATATATATACATACTCAGCCACCAAAAAGAATGAAATCTTGCCATTTGCAATGATGTGGAAGGAACCAGAAGGTATTATGCTAAGTGAAATAAGTCGGCCAGAGAAAGACAAATATCTTATGATTTCATTCGTATATGGTATTTAAGGAACAAAACAGATGAACATAGGAGAAGGTAGGGAAAATAAAATAAGACAAAATCAGAGAGGGAGACAAACCATAAGAGATTTAACTTTAGGAAACAAATTGAGGGTTGCTGGAAGGGAAGTGGGTGGAGGATGGGGTAATTGGGTTTAAGGAGAGCACTTGATGGAATTAGCATTGGGTGTTATATGTAACTGATAAATAAACTCTACCTCTGAAACTAATAACACATTATTTGTTAAATAATTGATTTTAACTAAAAATTTTTTTTAATTAAAAAATACATAAATAGCAAGCTTCCAGTGGGTTGGTGAACACAAGGAAGAAGCACTGGAAGAACAGTGTGTCTTTCTCACTTACTTTGCCCTACATCTAGATGTTTGTCCCCATTCATTGGAGAAATGCACCAGCAGATATAATTGCATTAAAGAGAGTACTACAAGATTGATAACTCCTTTAGGGAAAATGTTTTTCTTTAGTTCCAAGTGATTACTAAGGCAAAGAGCAGTGTGGATAAGGAGCAGATTTCTTAACATATATATCTGAAAAATCCTCGTAGCCAGCATTGTTGTCAAGAGAAAAAAACAATCCAAAATTGTTTGCCTCTGAAAATCTGTTACCTAATAAATAGTCTTTAATAACAAAACAAAATAAAACAAAACTTTGATTGAGGCAAATGAAATAAAACACAGAAGATGGGAATAAAACAAAGTAATGGTACCAAAAGATGTGCTCCTCTTTAACAGGAGTGCAGAACAATTATGAATTAACAGGGTGGTATGAAAAGCACATTAGAGGAAAAGAGAGCTGTAAGATACTAAAAATTTGAAGGAATTAAATAGTAATATTCTGTACAATGGTCGGAAAATGTTGTCAACAAAATTCCTAGAAAGTCAACTGAACCAAACAAAGAAAATAGGAATTAAGTGAAAAGAAAAAAACAACTCATGAAGATTTACTCCACATTAACAAGACTACCAGTCATAAATCAGTTTTTGATCAAAAGCAACAATTTTGGGGAGGGCTGAAGAGAGAACAGTCACTCAGATTTTCATACCATAAAAGTTAAAATTGAGACTACACCAAGGCTCTTCACACTAAGTGGAAAAAGGCACATGCATCATGCATTTTCAGAACACAAGAAAAGAAAGAGAAGTTGACAAATACCAGGGTTCAGGGTTTAGAATACCATCAGATTTCTGAATAATAACAGCTGAAATTAGAAAACAATGTACCACTGCTTTCTAATCCTAATGGAAATAATTCCAATGGAGAATTCTGTATCCCCCAAAATCCTATCAAACAACTATGATGATCAAATGATGCTATTTTCCTAAATGCAAGATCATAAAATTTTTATCTCCCAAGTCCTCTTTATCAAGAAGAAATATGTGAATGTACTCCATGCAAACAAAGATGTAAACCGAGGAAGAGAAATTCAAAGGATCCAAACGGGGTTGCAAAAACATGCAATTCAATACAAAGGTCAAATTGCATCTTCCCAGCTTGTTATTGATAAAAATCCCAAAATTACTACCATTCTGCAAAAAAAATCAACTAGACCAGTTGAAATACTAAGGGATTTGTGGAAGATGTCTCTAAAAGAAAAGAAACTGGACAAATGCCCAGATATGTTTCAACAAACTAAAAGACTATATATTTCAGTTATTAATTCTGGAGATATGTTAGTGATTAATGCAAAGAAAATCAAATGAAAAAATAAAAGCAATATAAATTCCAGGTAATACTAAAAATTTGTAAAGAAATGAAGTAAAACCATACTGATAAATTGGTTGCATTTTAATAGTATTATCTGGTCACAATAATGTAAACACAGAATAATGATTTTTAGCAGAAGCTGTGATATATACAAAGTGAGAAAAGTGAAGTGTATGTTGTGAATTTACTTGTTCAAAATTGAAAGTTACACATCATCATGTAGTAGCTATCGAGATGTCTTATTCTTCACTCTTAATATTGGGAAATGTGTGTTCTCTATCTTTTTATCATTCTTGTCAGTCATTTCTTCGTCACACATTTTTCAAAGAATCAATTTTGGGCCAAAGGAAAATATTTAGAATGAAACATGGAGACAAAAGGGTGCAGAATATAAAAACGCATATCAGAGTAATACCAGTTACAGAGAAAAAAGTCAAACATCTGCGTGATTGGTATCCCAGAACAAGAAAAGAGAAAGAATAGGAAACAAAGAATATTGCAACAAGGGATTTCCCTTTCATACCAGAAGGATATAATACCACGGATTTAAAAATCACTGTTGGGGCTCCTGGGTGGCTCAGTCAGTTAAGCAGCCAACTCTTGATTTCAGCTCAGGTCATGACCTCAGGGCCCTGGGATAAAACCCTGAGTTGGGCTCAATTCCATAAAAAAACAAAATATTGTTAATATGAAGGTGAAATAAAAAGAAATTTCAGGCAAAAAAAAAAAAGGTAAATTAATTGAAAGATTCCTACTAAATATCCTAGATGAAAGTCTCAAAAATGCTGTCAGGAATATCAAACCTGAAAATATAAATACATAGATAATCTTAATAACTACTGACTGCAAAACAATAACATCCTGAAGGTTTTTAACTTAGATGCTGATGTTTATTTGTGTATATTTAAAATAAATGAGAGTAATAACATAAAGTAGAGACAGGGATAAATAAAGTTTACTTGTTTTTAAACTTTTTAAAAGTTTAAAAGTTTAAAACTTTTTAAAAGTTTACTTGCTCCCTGGGGTGGGGTCTGAGCTCCCACCTCCCCCCCCCCCCCCCCACCTTCTACTGCACTTTCCTCCCTACCCCACGTCCAAAATCTGCTTCCTTCAGTTTGTAAAGTCGGTGATTATATTTTTGGGGGCTTTCCTTTTATTTTTTAAATGTAAATTTATTTATATTCCGTATTTAAAGTTGTAAAAAAAAAAAAAAGATAACCACAAAACAAAACCAAAAAAAAAAAAAACTAGTAAAAATACTATTGCAAGTAAAAATACTATTTTTATTAAACTTTGATAAAACAAGGTTACAATTTTTATTCTCTATAAAGAACTAGTAAAATACTACAGTAATATAAAATACCAAGCTAAAGAAGCAGAACATGAAAAAATTAAAAGTCCACCATAATAAAAGAAAAGGAGAAGAAAGAAGTGAAGAATTAGCCAGGAAGGGAAGGAGGGAAATGAGCTGGGGAAGGACAGAGAAGTATTACAGGTACTATGGGTGGAAAGCATAGCAAGATGATATTAAACTCATTTATATCATAAATTCCTTGAATTACAAATGGATCAACTGCTTCCATTTAAAAGACTAGGATAATCTGACTAGATAAATAAAAATATAAAATAATACCCATATATACACTTACAAGTGACAAATCTAAAATATGAAGACAGCAAAAGACTGGAAAATTAAAAGATGAAAAAACACCACAGAAACTAACCTAAAGAGAATGGTTACCGATATATTTATTGCAGGAATCTAAGGCAAAAAGCATTATTAGCGATTAAGATTACATAATGCGAGTAGGTTCAATTGGCCAGATAAATACAGCAATTCTAAACTTGTGTAACAGGTGCCCTTAAACGATCACAGACCCTGTGCAGCAGAAAATCTGGCTATAACTTTTGATTCCCTAAAAACTTAATAGCCTGTTGACCTGAAGCCTCATCGATATCATACAATTAAACACATATTCTGTATATTATACATATTATATACTATATTCTTACAATACAGTAGGCTAGAGAAAAGAAAACGTTATTAAGTAAACCATAAGGAATTAAAAAACATTTACAACAGTCTACCCGAAAAAAATCCAGGAATAGAGCCCTGGCAGGCTGGGAGCAGAACTGCAACCCTGGGGGAGTCCCTGCTGGCCTGGCCGCCTACAGTAACCAACCTGCCCGGCCCAGGCAGAGCCAGTCCAGGGAGCAGAGGAAGCCATAGTGGGCAGGAGGCCACAGAGGCGCACATGCTGGGGCCCCAGGAGGGGACTGTTCAGGGGGATCCTCCACCGCGGTCCCCAAGACCTTGGTAGCCACGCTGGGCCTCCACTGCCAGGGAGAGCACTGGGACAGGCTCCAGAAACGCAGAAGCTCACCTCGGAGGGGGCCACCAAGCTGTGGCTGGACACATTGCATTACCAGGGCCCCACAGAGCACACCATGATGGAGCAGTCCTCTCAAATTGTGGCCTCACCACAACTGCACATCTTTGACTCAACTGCAGAATTTTCGAGAAGATACATACTTCATTGTTCCAGCTTCTGAAGGGAGCCCAGAGAGTAACTACATACACAGTCAACACAGAAAGCACAGCACACCTTCTGTGTAAGAGATGGGATGTTCAGAGCTTTTCCACTCACCACTCAGACCCAGGAGGCTTCTCAATACCCCACAATGCTGAAATTGAGGGCATCACCTGGAGTGTGGTCATTGAGGAATTCAACGGTAGCAACTGGAAGAAGACCAGAAAGGGCCCGAAGACCATCAAGATCATATCTAAACACTGAACTCCTGCTTTCCCTTACTGAAAAGGAGGAATAATTGGTGCAGCAACTTTGATGTGCCCACTGCACCCTGCTGGTGCTCATCAGTGTGACTGACCCAGGCTGCTGGTCCCCCTGGCATGCAGCCATTTCAATCTCTAGAGTTTGCTCCAGATATCAGTTTCCTTAGGTAGCTCTTTGTCCTTCTTCAGCCCAGATTTTAATGTAGGCTAGTTGACCTCCTTCTTTCTTTCTCTTCCCAGCTTTTGTGTGATCTTTTAGAAAATTAAATATTTTTAACAGTAAAGCAAAAAGAAAAAAATCTATGTATAAGTGGACTCATGCAATTCAAACCTAGGTTGTTCAAGGCTCAATTGTATATATAATAACATAGCCTCAAATATAGATAAAACAAACTATGAAAGCATGAAAAGAGAGCACTCTATAATCATTTAGATTTAAATTTTTCACTGTCACTAGTTAGTAAGTACACACAGGCACACACAGAATATAAAAGCTTTAAAATGATTAACAAATTTGATACCATAAAGGAGGGGCAGCCCGGGTGGCTCAGCAGTTTAGCGCTGCCTTCAGCCCAGGGCCTGATCCTGGAGACCTGGGATCGAGTCCCACGTCGGGCTCCCTGTGTGGAGCCTGCTTCTCCCTCTGCCTGTGTTTCTGCCTCTCTCCCTCTCTCTCTGTCTGTCTCTCATGAATAAATAAATAAAAATCGATACCATAAAGGAATATAGAATCCTACATTGCACAATAGCAGGTGTATAATTTTCAAATGTAAAGAGAATGTTTTTAAAATTTGACCATATTCTAAGTCATAGATCAAGCTTTAACAATTTTCAAAGAGCAAAAATTACAAAGTATATTTTCTGTCACATTGTCACAACCAAATTAGATTTATTTCAATATCCAAAATTGCTTTATATAAAATATCAGTCAATGTGATTCACCACCTGTGTTAGATAGAATGATGCTCCCCCTTGCCCCAAACATTTCCATATCCTGATCCCTGGAATCTATATGGTAGTTTATATGGCAAAAAGGACTTTACAGATGTGATTTGGTTTGGGATCTTGAGAGGAGAAGATTAGCCTGAGTTATCCAGGTTGGCCTACCTAGTTATCCAGGTTGGCCTCTCAGAGTCAGAGGAGAGATATCTAGTAGTTGGAATGTTGCACTTTGAACATAAAGGAAGGGGCAAAGAGGCAAAGAATGCCAGCAGCCTCTAGATGCTGAAGAAGACAAGAAAACAGATTCTCCCCTTGAGCCTCCAGAAGGAACACAGCCATGCCAACACTGCAACTGTGGTGCACTCAGTCTGATTTGGAGTCAGACCTCCAGAACTATAAGATAATACATCTGTGTTGTTTAACCACTAAATTTGTGGCATTTAGTTACAGAAGCAATAGAAACTAATACAGCACAGATTTAAGAGAAAAAAAAAACTTTTTAACAAACTAGAAAGAGAGCTTCCTAAATCTGAAAAGTCTGTTTAAAAATATTTCAGGAAATCTCATATTTTAAGTTTTAAATATGTAAGTTCTTCTTAGAAATAAAAGAAAAATACAAGGATGGCCAGTATTATCTCTTCTAATAAAGTAGAACTGGAGGTCTGGGCCATTCAATAAGATTTTATTTTTAAATGAAATAAAAGGCATTGCCATTTGAAAGAAAAAAACTCATTTTTTTCAGATGATATGATTACGCATACAAGAAATCCAAAAGACTCCAAAGATAAATTGTTAGAATTATTAAGAGAATTTAACAATGTTACTAAATGCAGTTATTATGCACAACTATACACATAAAGAAAAATTAGAAAATGAAATTTTAAGAAACATTACCATGTATAGCAGCATCAAAGGGATAAATACCAAGAAATAAATCTAATAAAAGATGTACAAGTTTTCTACATAGAAAACTACAACACTGGTTCTCCTTGGGTGGCTCAGTTGTGGAGCGGCAGACTCTTGGTTTCAGCTCAGATCATGATCTTAGGGTAGTGAGACTGAGGCCTGTTTTGGGCTCTGCACTCAGCAGGGAGTCCACTAGACATTCTCTTTTCCTTTCTGTCTCCCTCTATGCCTCCCCCTGCTTGCTCACTCTCTATCAAATAAATAAATAAATCTTTAAAAAGAGAGAGAAATTAAAGAAGACAAATAAATAGGTCATATTCATCAATTGGAAAACTCAGTATTGTTAAAATGATAATCCTTCAGAACTTAAGCTGTAGATTCAATGTAATCAAAAGCCAAAGTTTTGTTTTGATCACAAATGACAGATTCTAAAACATACTTATTAAAAAGGAGGGGGAGTGGGAAGCAAAGAATCATGGAGTACAAGACACTCTTACAGAAGAACAAGCAGGAAAACTTAGACTATATCAGATACTGTCTCATTATGAAGCCACTGTAATTAAAACAGACTACTATTGGAATGAAAACAGACAAATGGTTTAAAAGAACAAAGTATGGGATTGAGAAACAATTTGTGAATATCTGGAAACTTATTTATGAATAAGGTGTTACTGCATAGTATCGAGGCAAGGAGTCTTTTTTTCAATAAATAGTATTGGATCGATTTAATAATGATATGGAAAATAAAACTTGACCCCTAATTAATATAATCTCATTTGCTCAGAACTTTTCTAGTTTTAGCACTGAAACTTCTACATCCTAGGAATTCCTCTGAGTGCCAGGCAAACTAAGATGATCACTCACTCTGTAAGTAAAATTGTACACAAAATCAATTTTAGCCAGTTTTAGCTCTAAATGTGAAAAGTGAAACAAAAATACTTACAGAAGGATTACATAGGAGAATATCTTGGTGACCTTAGTTAGGTAAAGATTTCTTGAGCAGGGGGGCATCTGGGTGGCTCAGTGGTTGAGCATCTGCCTTTGGCTCAGGTTGTGATTCTAGGGTCCTGAGATCAAGTCCCGCATCAAGTTCCCTGCAGGGAGCCTGCTTCTCCCTCTGCCTATGGCTCTGCCTCTCTCTTTGTGTCTATCATGAATAAATGAATAAAACCTTAAAGAAAAAGTTCTCTTGAGTAGGAGACAAGAAGCAGTAACCCTAAAAAGTAATGTTGGTATACATTAAAATTAAGAACGTTGTTCATCAAAAAAACAAAACAAAACAAAACAAAACAACATTTCCACAGTGAAAGGGCAAGACACAGTTTTGGAGAAAACATGTATCTCATACACCCAAAAAAGAGCCTTATCCACAACACACAGGATCCTATAAATCAGTATGAAAAAGATAAATAACTCAATAGAAAAACCACCAAAAGAGTTGTTGAAAATGTACTTTACAAAAAGGGATATCGAATTGGGCTTTAAAAAAAATTAAAGAAAGAAAGAATAGAAAATGGAGAGGTGCTTAGCAGCTTAGCCATCAGGGGAATACAAATATTGATCGTGATGAAATACCTTACTTTTAAGGATAGTTAAAATAAAAAATATTAACAATTCCAAATGTTGGTGAGAATGGGGAACAGTAGAAACTACTACTAATGGAAGTATAAATTGGTGTATTTATTTTGAAATAGAAAGTTTGATATTATATACTAAAGTTAAACCACTCTATGACCAGGAAATTTTATTCCTAGATTTACCCAAGGTTTGTAGGTAAACACATTGCATACCAAGATAAATGGGCAAAAATGATCAAAGCAGCATTACTCATAATAGTCAAGTACTAAAAATAACCCATATGTCCATCAACAGTAGAAGGGATAAAGGATTCACAGTATATTCATAGAGTGGAATGCTATACACGATGAAAATAAACTGTACTAAAAAGAAATAACAGGGGAATCTCATTAACCTAATGTCAAATGAAAGATGCTAGAACTAAGGGGAAAAGACGCTCCAAAATTGCATTCGTATAAAGTTCAAGACTTGGGGTTTTAGAAGTCAGACTAATTATTACTTTTAGGGAAAGGAGAGTGGAGTCATTGATTTGAAGGTGCCCAAGAAGAGTTGAGTTACTGTTAATGTTTTATTTCTAAATATGGGTGGAGATTAAATGGGTATGTTCACATTGGAATACTTCATTGATGGACATACTTCTGGGGTACTATTCTCCCTGTATTTATACTTTAATACAAAAAATTTATTAAAGATAGAATTATATGAGATATATGCTGCAAAACACATTTAAAAAAAATTAAAGTGCTTCTCTTTGCCCACACAGAATTAAACTTATAGACGAATGGGGAAAAATTGGATTTTGTTGTTGTTGCTCTAGGTCTGTAAAGTTAACTGAATACAACCTTTTACATTTGTCCCTATCACAGAAATAAAAGTTAAATAATTTTGAAATCAGGTGAATTTTATACTGTAATTCATAATTTTTACCATAAATTATCATTAGAGAAAACTACATTCTATGCTTGGGAAAATCACAATATTGTGTTTATTTGTTTATATTTTAGTTTAGAACCTACCCAAATATTCCTTACTGTGATATTCTATAGACTTGTACATTTGAATTTTGAACTCTGATTATTATCAACTTCAGTCACAGAACTGAAAAAGCATTAAAATGGTATTCAGGTTTAACTTAGCAGTCTAATCATATGTATTTTCCTCTCATCTCCCCTAAAATACCACTAAAATTAAAGTAGAAGGATAACATGGGGCATAAGTTCACACAGATAAACCAAGTACAGTAAAAAAGAGAGAGAGAGAGAGAGAGAGAAACAGAGAGAGGCAGAGATTAACTTCACCAAATTTTTAAAAATTACTAAAAAATAAAGACAACGTGATCAAAATATACTTTTTGGCTGAAGAGTGAAGAGTATTCACATAGATAAAATAACACTAACACTGACTATTGAGTTAACCAAAATTTGTGACTAGATAACACCAGAAGAAAAAGAGAGGAGAAAGCAGAGTAAGGTTAAAGCCACATCATGCATAATAGTAAATCAATAAATAGTATGTAATTTGGAAAAATAACATTTTAAGAATTTTAAGTAAAAAAAACAAAACAAAACAAAACAAAAATGACACCAAAAAACCAAAACATCTAAAAGATTTGGAAGTGTTTGTCTCTAAAGGGAGGGAATTGGGGGTTTAAAGGAGAAAGGAGTAAGCCAAGAGGCTAATTTCATAATAAGCCAATAAAACTTTTAATTTTTAGAATATATACAAACACATTTATTATAAAAAATCAATTTTAAATATTAATGTAAATTTTGCATTTTGCTGAAAACATACTATTAAGAGACTTGTATTCTCCTCTCCATAGAATGACATTTATTTCTCTTATTTGTATTTGTATTTCAGTTAAAACTAAAGAACTACTCATAAACAAGTTCCTTTTCTGTTTCCCATATCTAAATTGGTCTCCTAGTTGTTTAAAAATTATTTTGCTCCAATTATTATTTCTGGTTTTAAAAATTACCCTGAAAAGAATTCTTGAGAAGAATAGAATAATCTCCCTTCAAGCAAACCACACATGGGCCTTTATTTATGTTTGCACAGTAGTTAAGACCCCATGATCCATTACTCAGTTCCTTTTTCAACTTTCATCTCTGTTGTACTTTAGTCTCCTACTGATGTGAAAGGCTTCTTTTGCTTCACTCAGGCTTTTATTCTCTCTAATTGCAAAACCACCTGTGAGAAAATTATTAAAGAGAACTTCAGGAGGAGGTAACAGTTCAATTACACTCATTTCATGCACTCCTCAGAGCACAGAAAGTGGTAACCAAGGCCCTAAAATGGCATAAAATCTAAAGGACCAGCTAAGCAATCTGTTTAAAAAAAAAAAAAAAGGAAAATATTAAGTACAGGAAATACAAAGAGTTGTACATTAAGTACAATATAACCACAGCACAGCATATGCCTTAGCTGTGGAGGCAAGTTGGGTTTAACAACATATCACTGAATGAATTAATTTCCATAAAAATTGGAACAAACTATACTGGGAGGATCAGAGGAAGGAATGCTTATGATGAGAGAAGGGGGAGACAGTGAGATAAAAAAGCTTGGTAAGAAAAGAATACAAAAACATTAATTCAAATTCAAAAAGATACATGCACCCCTATGCTTAGGGCAGCATTATTTACAATAGCCTAATTATGGAAGAAGTGTCTATCAATAGATAAATGGATAAAGAAGATATGGTATATAGATACAATGACTATTACTCCACCATAAAAAAGAATGAACTCTTGCCATTGCAACAACACGGATGGATCTAGGGACTATAATGCTAAGTGAAGAAAGTCAGAGAAAGGCAAATACCATATGATTTCACTCATATGTGGAATTTAAGAAACAAATGAACAAAGAAAAAAAAGACAAATCAAGAAACAAACTCTTAACCATAGAAGACAAACTGATGGTTACCAGAAGGAAGATGAGTAAAGGGATGGGTGAAATAGAAGGGGAGTACATTAAAAGTACATTTATTGTGATAACCACTGAGTATTGTAGAGAATTGTTGAATCACTATATTCTACACCTGAAACTAATACAACACTCTATGTTAACTACACCGCAGTTAATAGATTTTTTTTTTTTTAAATTTCAAGCCTGGGGGACGCCTGGGTGGCTCAGCGGTTGAGTGTCTGCCTTTGGCTCAGGGCATGATCTCGGAGTCCTGCGATCGAGTCCCACATCCGGCTCCCTGCATGGAGCCTGCTTCTCCCTCTGCCTGTGTCTCTGCCTCTCTGTGTGTGTGTGTCTCTCATGAATAAATACATAAAATATTTTTAAAAAATTTTCAAGCCTGGTAAAAAGTGAAAAATTAAGATGGAAGTCAAAAAGAAGCTCTATAAACATGTTATTTAGAAAAGCAGTTATAGGGATCCCTGGGTGGCACAGCGGTTTAGCGCCTGCCTTTGGCCCAGGGCGCGATCCTGGAGATCTGGGATCGAATCTCACGTCGGGCTCCCGGTGCATGGAGCCTGCTTCTCCCTCTGCCTATGTCTCTGCCCCTCTCTCTGTGTGACTATCATAAATAAGTAAAAAATTAAAAATTTTTTTTAAAAAAAAAGAAAAGCAGATGTAGGGCAGCGGAGTGGCTCAGTTATGTATCTGACTTGGCTCAGGTCATGATCTCAGGGTCCTAGGATTAAGCCACACATTGGGCTCTGCAATCAGCAGGGAGGCTACTTGTCCTTCTGCCTCTCCCTCTGTGTTTTCTTTCTCACTCTCTCTCAAATAAATAAATAGAATCTTAAAAAAAAAAAAAGAAAGAAAGAAAGAAAAGAAAAGAAAAACAGATATAAAACCCAAAGAATGTTAAAAGTGATCCTGACAAGAAAGAAAAATGGGAATAAATGCAGTGGGTCATCAAGATAAAAAGCTTCTGCACAGCAAAGGAAAAAAATCAACAAAACTAAAAGGCAACCTACAGAATGGGGGAAGATATTTGCAAATATCTTATCAGAGAAAGGGCTAGTATCCAAAATCTACAAAGAACTTAGCAAATTCAACATCCAAAAAATAAATAATTCAGTCAAGAAATGGATTTTGAACCACGCTCACAGCCCAGGAATAAATCCCACATGACAATGTTGAATAATCTGTTATATTGTATTAGCTCACTCTTGGTGAGAATTTTTACATCCATGTTCATAAAGGATATTGGTCTGTAATTCTCCTTTTTAGTGAACTGTGAATCAAGGTGATGCTGGCTTCATAGAATGAGTTTGGAAGTTTTCATTCCATTTCTATTTTTTGGAACAGTTTTCAAAAAGTAGATGTTAATTTTTCTTTAAATGTTTGGTAGAATTCTGCTGGGATGCCATCCAGCCCTGGACTCCTATTTGTCGGTAGATTTTTTATTATTGCTTCAATTTCTTTGCTGTTTATGGGTTTGTTCAGATTTTCTATTTCTTTATGTTTCAGTTTAGTTTATAAGTTTCCAGGAATGCATCTATTTCTTCCAGATTGCCTAATTTGTTAGCATATAATTTCTCACAATATTCTTTTTTTTCTTTTTTTTTTCTTTTTTTATTGGAGTTCAATCTCATAATATTCTCTTATAATTTTTTGTATTTCTTTGGTATTGATTGTGATCTCCTCTTTCATTCATGATTTTATATATTTGTGTCCTTTCTGTTTTCTTTATCATAAGCCTGACTAGGGGTTTATTAATCTATTAATTCTTTCAAAAGACTAGCTCCTAGTTTTGTTGATCTGTTCTACTGTTTGTTGTTGTTGTTGTTTTTCATTTCATTGTATCATTGACTCCTGCTCTAATATTTATTATTTACTTTCTCCTTGTGGGTTTAGGCTTTATTTGCTGTTCTCTTTCCAGTTCCTTTAGGTGTAAGCTAAGGTTGTGTATTTGAGACTTTTCTTGTTTCTTGAAGAAGGCCTGCAATGCTATGTTCTTCTCTGTTAGGACTGCCTTTGCTGCATCCCAAAAGTTCTGAACTGTCATGTTTTAATTTTCATTTGTTTCCATGTATTTTTTTAAATTCTTCTTTAATTTCCTGGTTGACCTCTTCATTCTTTGGTAAGTTATTCTTTGACCGCCATGTATTCTGTAACCTCCATGTCCTTCCAAATTTTCTCTTGTGATTGACTTCAAGCTTTAAAGCATTATAGTCTGAAAATGTGTATGGCATGATCTCAGTATTTTTGTACCAGTTGAGTACTAATTTGTGACATATGTGATCTATTCTGGAGAATGTTCCAAGTGCACTCAAAAGGAATATTCTGCTGCTTTAGGATAAAATTCTCTGAATATATCTTTTAAGGCAGTCTGGTCCAGTGTGTCATTCAAAGCCCTTGTTTCCTTCTTCTGCTTAGATGATATGTCTATTGCTGTGAGTGGGTTGTTAACATCCCTACTATTGTAGTGTTATTATCAATGAGTTTCTTAAGTTTGTTATTAATTGATTTATATAATTGGCTGCTGCCAAATTAGGGGCATAAGTATTTATAACTGTTAGATCTTCTTGTTGGATAGACCCCTTTATTATGATATAATGACCTTCTTCATCTCTTATTACAGTTTTTTGTCTAAAATCTAGTTTGTCTGATATAAGGATTGCTACTTCAGCTTTCTTATGATGTCCATTAGCGTGGTAAATTCTTCTCCACTCCCTCACTTTCAATCTGGAATTATCTTGGGTCTAAAATGAGTCTCTTGTAAGCAGCATATCAATGGGTCTTGTGTTTTATTTTAATCCATTCAGGGGATCCCTGGGTGGCGCAGCAGTTTGGCGCCTGCCTTTGGCCCAGGGCGCGATCCTGGAGACCCAGGATCGAATCCCACATCGGGCTCCCGGTGCATGGAGCCTGCTTCTCCCTCTGCCTGTGTCTCTGCCTTTCTCTCTCTCTCTGTGACTATCATAAATAAAATTTTTTAAAAAATTGTTTAATCCATTCTGATACCCTCTGTCTTGATTGGAGCATTTCATCCATTTACACTGAGAGTAACTAATAAAAGATATGGATAAGTGTCACTGCATTACCTGTAAAGTCACATTTTCTGTATATTGTCTCTGTCTGGTCTTTGTTACATTTCAACTCTCTCTTTGCTCGAAGTATCCCCTTTAATATTTCTTGTAGGGCTGGTTTAGTGTTCACTAATTCCTTTAGTTTTTGTTTGTCTTGGAAACACTTTCTCTCTTCCTCTCTTCTTAATGACATCTTTGTTGGATGAAGTATTCTTGAATCCATAATTTTTCCATTTAGCACACTGAATATATCCTACCAGTCCTTTCTAACCTTCCAGGTGTCTGTGGTCATACCTTCCACATAAGAGGCCAGCCTTAAGTGTCTACCCTCCCAACCTGCTTTTGGAATTCTTTCTTTATCTTTGTAATTTTCATGTTTCTCTATGATACATCCTGATGTTGGCCCATTTTTGTTGATTTTGAGGGAGTTCTCTATGCCTCCTGGACTTAAATTCCTGTTTCTTTCCACAGATTAGGGAAGTTCTCAAATATAACTTGTTCAAATATACCTTCTGCCCTTTTTTCCTGCTCTTCATCTGGTACTCCTGTGATATCGATATTATTTTACTTATAGAATCACTGAATTTTCTAAGTTTACCTTCATGGCCTAATAGTTTTCTTTCCCTCTTTCTTTCAGCTTCATTATTTTCCATACTTTTTTTCTTCTCCTTCATTCATCCTCATTTTTATAGCCTCCACTTGGGACTGTATCTTGGTTATAGCGTTTTTAATTTCAGCTATTCTAGATGGGTTATTTTATCTCTCTATTAAGGGATTCTCTAGTGTCTTCTTTTTTTAAAAAAAAGGACTTTATTTATTTATTCATGAGAGACACAGAGAGAGAGGCAGAGACATAGGCAGAGGGAGAAGCAGGCTCCCTGTGGGCAGCCCGATGTGGGACTCGATCTCAGGACTCTGGGATCATGACCTGAGCCAAAGGCAGATGCTCATTGAGCCACCAGATGCTCTCTCTAGTGTCTTTTATACTTTTTTTCAAGCCTAGCTAGTGTCCTTATAATCATTGTTTTAAATTCACATTTTTCTGCTTTTTTAACTTTCCCCTTTCATCCACAGCCTGCAGTTCCATCCCTTTCACAAGGATGTGCAACTGCTCTGTAACCAACTTTTGTCCTTAACTATTCTTATAACCCTAAATAACCTGTAACATTGATTTGTGTGTGTTTAATTTCATCAACTACATCTTATTCTTTTCCTTTTTTGCATTTAATACCTCTAAAGATCTGTCCATATTGCTATATATACATCCCACATGTTGCTTCTAATTCTCTAAAGTATTGCAGAAAATGCCTCTCCTACAATTCCATTCCCCTGATGGTAGACACATCATAATATCCAATGCACTAATGTCACAAAGACACTGTAATTGGACATTGTGATAAGTGATCCCTTCTGGACTTGAGTTTGAATTCCTTGAGATCTATATCAAGGAAAGGGATTTCTAGCTCATAGAGCATATGCCAGATAATTTCCACAATCATTATACAATTTCTATTCCCACCTGCCATCCATGACTGTCAACCCACATTTCTACCAATATCTACCATACCACTTGCAAACTTTGCCATTCAGATGAAGGAAGGGTTATATCAATGTGGCTTTAATTTATACATTTCATTTCTAGTCCCAATGGGCATTAGCACTTCATCACATAATTGTTAATCATTCAGTTTTCCTTTCTGTGAGCTTTAATTCATGTCACTTACCACTTTTCTATTGGATTTTTTTGTCTTTTTTCCATTGGTTTTCAGGTGCCACTCATACATCTCAATTGTTTTCCAGATTTTAAATATTGCAAATATCTTCTCCTAGTCTGTCATTATCTCTGAAATCCATTTATTATGTGTTCTATTAAACAAAAGCTCTAAAACTTGATTCAATCAAATATATCAATTTTTTCACATTGTGGTTTGGTTTTTACCCAACCTCAACTTCATGAAAATATTCTTCTACAATTTCTTTCATTACTTTTACCTTGTTTTTTTCCTTTAATGCATCTACCAATGCTCTTCCCATTGTACCATGCTGTATCCCCTCCCTGTCCTCTGTTAAAGAAACATCCTTCCATTATAACCAGGCTCTCTTCCATATGAGAATGGCTTAACAATTGCCAAAATGTGGGGGGAAAAAAGAAATGAAAAACAATTCCCCAAGTATATCAACTCTTTCAGACAAGTTGAGAAGAAGGAACTTCTCTGTGTTCCTAAAGTACTTACCCACAATTCTATTAAAGTACTTACTACATTGATGTAATAATTTATTAAGATGGCTAATTCCGTTTGTAGGAATCTACTGTCAAAAAAAAAAAAAAAAAAAGCAAGAGATCAAGAGATTTAACTACATGAAGACTCTAGAGTACAACAAACCTAGATTCCAGTTCCAGGTTTACCACTAAAGAAAACAAGGGAAATTGGACTATAACATTAAGGGGTGGGCGGCCCCGGTGGCGCAGCAGTTTAGCGCCGCCTGCAGCCTGGGGTGTGATCCTGGAGACCTGGGATCAAGTCCCGCCTCCGGCTCTCTACATGAAGCCTGCTTCTCCCTCTGCCTGTGTCTCTGTCTCTGTCTCTCTCTCTCTCTCTCTCTGAATAAATAAATTTTTTAAAAAATTAAAAAAAAACATTAAGGGGTGAGGGAAGAACATCTAAAGACTCAGACATAATGGTGTTAAATTGACCAAAAAACAGTTTTTCAAAGCAGGACTAGATCCTGGATTGTTGGGGACAGCTCCTGGTTGCACTAATTATTAGCTGTGTGATCGTGGGTAATTTCTATGCACATAACCTTCATCATAGGGCTGCTGAAGATTAAATAATTTCTTTTTTATTTATTATATTTTTTATTTATGATAGTCACAGAGAGAGAGAGAGAGGCAGAGACACAGGCAGAGGGAGAAGCAGGCTCCATGCACCGGGAGCCCAATGTGGGATTCGATCCTGGGTCTCCAGGATCGCGCCCTGGGCCAAAGGCAGGCGCCAAACCGCTGCGCCACCCAGGGATCCCAAGATTAAATAATTTCAATCACATAATGCTCTTATATAAGTACTGGGCATGTAGTAAATTAATCAGCATAAATGACATGATATTATTTAGTGCTTGAAGATAATTTAAGCCTGAACAAATTTCTTATCAAGCATGTTAGCAAACTACACCACACTCACTTGCTTATGTTTTATTCTAGGCAGATATTCAGCAACCAGAGGTAAGTTTTGCATCATTTTCAGAAGATCAAAAGCTAATTTAGAGTTATCAGTGATTAACTTTTAATAGAAGCCAATTGATTTATAGAAAGAATAAATGGAGAAATGTATTGTTATATCAAGAACTCTGATTTGTCTACTTAAAAAAAAAGCAAATGTCCTTGGGGTGCCTGGGTGGCTCAGTAAGTTAAGCATCTACCTTCAGATCAAGTCATGATCTCGGAGTCCTGGGATCAAGCTCTGTGTTGGGTTTCCTGCTCAGTAGGGAGTCTGCTTCTCCCTTTCTCTCTGCCCTTCTCTCCTCCTCCTCCCCACTTGTGCTCTCTGCTCTCTCTCTCTCTCAAATAAATAAATAAAATCTTTTAAAAAATAAGTAAATGTCCATACTAGGACAGAAAATAATACCAACATTTTAAATGAAATGCAGTTGATCAAGGAGGAAGTCAGTCATTGAATTAAAGGAATGGGGAATGAAGAAAGAACTAAAGAGATGTATAAACTTTATACACAGTACACTAAATGTCAGTAAAGGGATAGACAATTGAGGAGGAGGTGAATGCAAGAATAATCCATAGACCTATGTTTCTGCTAGAACTTCCAAAATCAAAGGTCATCGTAGATGCCTTGGAAAGTAGATTTTAAAATAACACAAAGAAATATTTTGGGTAGGCCTATGATTGTGGGTCAAATAATTCTTTATTTATTTTTGCTTTTCAGGAACTGTTCAGAACATTTCCAGTAAGTTACTTTTCTGTGAATACTATCTGGAAAAATATGTGTATAAAGATCTTTTGATAAACAAGTCCAGCCATAGCCATAATCAACTTTGCAAATCTCAATGTTATTATTTCGCTTTCTGTGTTCCCCTCATATTAGTGAGCCTTTTTTTAGAGATTACTGACAATTTGGAGGAAAGCTTAAAAGCATTTATTATAGGACTATCACAAAATAAATAAAAATCCTTTTCAAAACAAAATGTAGAAGGAAACTGTAAAGAAGACAAGAGTTGAGTTTTGAAAGAAAAGTAGAGTGATAGATACTACTGTAATATCATACCACCTTCCTAAAAGATTTGAAAATCTCTTTGCCCTGTATAAGAAAGATATAGTACACAAAGAATAACCTGTCTCAATAGAGGTCCTTCAAGCCAAACATTAAAATATCCAGGATTAATCAGGTATTAAAGTGATCTTTCATTAAACACAAATAGTTTCAACTGTACTGATATTCCCTTGACTTTTCTTTTTGGAGGCACCTTCTGAAAATTGCATAAGTGACTATTTTGTTCTAACTCAAAACCTAGAGAAGTTTCTTTATTGGATATATTTTTATATACTTCACATTACTCATGTCTTATTTTTCCTTCTGTTTTAAAGAACCTACATCATCTATTAGTAAGTTCCTTTTGAAATCCTAAAATCCATAGAATGTAAGCTAGTTTTGCTATCATAGTGTTAGTGGTCTAAAACCTCAATGCTAATATATCTCTACAATTTCTCTCTTTGTGATACAGATAAATAATTGATGAAAGATTAAGAATCAAAAATTAATACATTATACTCACTAACCAAAATACCATTATCAAACCAGTCTTTAATCTGAATCCAATGTGATATTCATAAGCATAAGCAAAGAGATGGGAAAAGTTAATAGAAGTGTAATAAGAAAGGAGATTAAGAGGTATAACTCCTTGATTGGTTCAAAAATGGTATAAATTGATTGCAAAAGGCAATAACATAAGAGTTTGATAAGCTCCAGAAAGATCATTTGCTTTGTTCTTCTATCAGAGTAAGGAGACCCTACCCCCAACCATCCAGGTCTTCCCTTAGAAAACAACAAGGACACCAACAACATCAACTATGTAGAAATGATACAGTAAATATTATTATTGCAAGTTTGACCTACCAAAAATGTTTGTGACATTTTTTATAGGTCAGCAGCTTTTCTATTGGCAAATGGTAGAAGAACATGTACAGTTAATTAATCCAAAAGTCAAACTTAACATTCAGAGAATGTATAAGTCTCAAAAGTCATTAAATGAATTCCAGTTTTAACTACTATGATATATTTCTTAATGTGTATTCCATGAGCATAAACAAATTGAAGATGCTATAGAAAAAAAAAGTTTTTTTGTGTACATTTCTATATTTAGTTACTTCTAGATTTAAGGATAAGTAACAAAATTGAACACCAATAAAAATAAATTTATTATAAAAAATAAACAAATAAATAAATAAATAAATAAATATAAAGATAAGTAACAAGTTTCCAAAAATAATTGATTATGAATGTATTTTAGCCCAAAACTCCATTTTGGGAATTTCTAAGAATATAAAACAAAGGAAAAGAAAATAATTTCTGAAAATATATTTACCAACTATGTATCTATGGCTATAATCTCAAACATAGTCCAAATAGCCATAGAATAATTGTTTGTTAATCTGATATAAATGACATTATAATTAAAACTGACAATAATTTTCTCCATCAGGATTTGCTGAACCAATTGGTAAGTGTTTTTCTTTTCTTCAATTATTATGTCTTTCAGCTTAAATAATAGTCTGGAATTTATGGCTCAAGTGTTTTTTTGACTTAGATATAATTAATATGCAACATGGTATTGGTTTTAAGTATACCATATAATGATTTGATATTTGTAAACATTTTTGAAATGATCGCCATAATATGTATAGTTAACATTGATCAGCATACAGAGTGGTAATTTTTTTTCCTTGTGATGAAAACTGTTAAGACCTACTTTCTTAGTTCTTTCAAATATACCATAGAGCATCATTTTATTTATTTATTTATTTATTTATTTATTTATTTATTTATTTATTTATTTATTTTGGAGAGAGAAAGTGAAGGGCGGGGGGAGAATCTTAAGCAGGCTCCACACCCAGCATGTAGCCCAACACAGGGCTCAATCTCACAACCCTGAGGTCATGACCTGAGTTGAGATCAAGAGTCCAACACTGAACCAACTGAGCCACCCAGGGACCCTACCACATAATATAATTAACTGTAGTCACCATTCTGTATATTATATCCTCATGACTTTTTTATTTTATACCTAGAGGTTTGTGCTTTTTAATCATTTTTACCCATTTTACCCTCTCCCCTCCCTAACTCTGCCAACCACAGTATGTTCTCTGTATCCAAGAGTTCAGTATTTTGCTTGTCCAGATTCCTCATATAAGTGAGATCACACATTGTCTTTCTCTGACTTATTTCATTGAGCGTAATGCCCTGTAAATCCATCCATGCTGTTGTGTATGCAAGATTTCCTTTTTTATGGCCAAATAGTATTCCTCTATGTGTGTGTATATATATATACCACATTTTCTTTTTTTTAGCTGGAGCTCCCCTTGAAAATTTATTTTTCAAAGTACTGGTGAAAGATAGGTCTTCTGGAACCTCCCAGGATGGGTGTTTATTTAAATTCCAGTTAGTTAACATACAGTGTAATATTAGTTTCAGGTATACCATATACTGATTCAACACTTCCCTACAACAGCAGGTGCTCATCACAGCAAGGCACTCCTTAATCTCCATCAACCTATTTCACCCATCACCCCACCCACCTGCCCTCTGTAGCCAACATCCTTTATAGTTAAGAATCTGTTTCTTGGTTTGCCTCTCTCTCTCTTTTTTTTTCCTTTGTTCATTTGTTTTGTTTCTTAAATGCTGCATGTGAGTGAAATCATATGATAAATTTCTTTCTCTGACTTATTTCTCTTTGCATAATACTCTCTTGCTCCATCCGTGTCCTTGAAAATGGCAAGATTTCATTCTTTTCAATGACTTAATATTATATATATTTATATATATTTATATATAATGTATCCCTTTGAATTAATATTTTTGTATTCTTTGGGTAAATATCTGGTAGTACTATTGCTGGACCATAGGGTAGTTCTATTTTTAAATTTCTGAGGAACTTCCATACTGTTTTCCAGAGGAGCTGCACCAGTTTATGTCCCCACCAACAGTACAAAAGTGTTCTCCTTTCCACATCCTTGCCAACACATGTTGTTGCGTGTATTGTTGATTTTAGCCATTCTGACAGGTGTGAGGTGATATCTCATCATAGTTTTGATTTGTAATTCCTTGATGATGAATAATGTTGAGTACCTTTTTAACTGTTAACTGTCTGTTGGCTGTCTGTATATTTTCTTTGGGGAAATGTCTATTCATATATCCTACTCATTTTTAAATGGATTATTTTAAGTTGGATTATTATTTTACTCACTTTTAAATTGGATAGTTTGGGGATGTTGAGTTTTCTAAATTCTTTACAAATTTTGGATACTAGCACTTTTTAGATATGTCATTTGCAAAAATCTTCTCTCATTCTGCAGGTTGCCTTTTGGTTTTCTTGATTGTTGCCTACACTGTGCAGAAGCTTTTATTTTATTTTATTTTATTTTATTTTATTTTATTTTATTTTATTTTATTTTTTTATTTTGGTATAGTCCCAATAGATTATTTTTCTTTTGTTTCCTTTGCCTCGGGAGACATATCTAGAAGGAAGTTACTATGGACAATGTCAAAGAGGTGATTGCCTGTCTTCTTCACTAGAATCTTTTATGGGTTCATTTTGTCATTTTTCATTTATTTAGGTGTTTGTTGTAAGAAAGTGGTTCAGTTTCCTTCTTTTGCATGTTGCTGTCCAGTTTTCCCAACACCATTTTTTTTCCAACACCATTCGTTAAAGAGACTTTTTCTCATTGAACATTCTTTCCTTCTTTTTGAAATTAATTGACTATATATTTGTGGGTTCATTCCTGGGTGTTCTATTCTGTTCCATTGTTCTATATATTTATTTTTGTGCCAGTGCCATACTGTTTTCATCACTACCTCTTTGTAATATAACTTAAATGGGATTTATTTCTTAATCTCTCTTTCTACTGCTTTCTTATTGGTGTGGAGAAATGCAACAGATTTTTGTACATTGATTTTTTTATCCTGGAACTTTATTGAATTCATTTATCAGTTCTAGTAGGTTTTTTTAAGACTTTATTCATTTATTCATGACAGAGAGAGACAGAGACACAGAGACACAGGCAGAGGGAGAAGCAGGCTCCATGCTGGGGGCCCGACGTGGGACTCGATCTCGGGTCTCCAGGATCAGGCCCTGGGCTGAAGGCGGCGCTAAACCACTGAGCCACCAGGGCTGCCCAGTTCTAGTAGTTTTTTGGTGTAGTCTTTCAGGTTTTCTATAGGAAGTATCATGTCATCTGCAAATAGCAACAGTTTGACTTTTTCCTTGCCAATTCAGATGCCTTTTATTTCTTTTTGTTGTCTGATTGCTGAAGTAGGACTTCCAGTAATATGTGAAATAATAGTGGTGAAAGTAGAAGTAGTCTTGCTCCTGACAGAGGAAAGCTCTCAGTTTTTTTCCATTGAGAGTGATGTTCACTGTGGGTTTTACATAGATGGCTTTTATTATATTGAGGTATATTCCCTCTAAACCTACTTTGTTGAGGGTTTTTATCATGAATGAATGTTGTACTTAGTCAAATGCTTTTTCTGCACCTATTGAAAGGATCATATGGTTCTTATCCTTTGTTTCATCAATGTGATGATCAGGTTGACTCACTTGCAAATATTGAACTGCCCTTGCAACCCAGGAATAAATCTCACTTGATCGTGGAGAATGAAATTTTTAATGTATTGTTGATTCTGTTTTCTAGTATTTTGTTGAGAACTTTTGCTTTCATATTCATCAGGGATATTGGCCTTTAGTGCTCTTTCTTAGCAAAGTCTTTATCTGGTTTTGGTCTCAGGGGAATGCTGGCCTCATTGAATAAATTTGGAAGTTTTCTTTCCTTTTCTATTTTTTTGTAACAGTTTGAGAAGAATATATATTAATGCTTCTTTAAATGTTTGACAGAATTTGCCTATGAAACCATCTGGTCCTGGATTTTTGTTTATTGGGTGTTTTTTGATTAGGTATTCAACTTTTTTGCTTGTTTGTTCAAGTTTTATATTTTTTCCTATTTCAGTTTTGGCAGTTTATATCTTTCTAGGAACTTATCTATTTCTTCTAGGTCATCCAAATTGCTAGCATATAGTTTTTCATAAAGTTCTCATAATTGTTTGTATTTCTGTGGTATTTGTTGTTATTTATACTCTCTTTTTTGTGATTTCATTTATTTGGGCCTTTTCTTTCTTCTTTTTCATAAGCATGGCTAGGAATTTTTTTTTAATTTCTTCAAAGAACCAGCTCCTGGTTTCATTGATCTGTTCTATGGTGGTTTTGTTGTTGTCCATTCTGTATCATTTATTTCTGCTCTAATATTCATTATTTCCTTCCTTCTACTGGCTTTTGCTTTTGTTTATCTTTCTTTTTCAGCTCCTTTAGTAAAGGTGTAAAATTAGGTTGTGTATTTGAGATTTTTATGGCTTCTTGACATAGGCCTGTATTGTGTATAATAATTCCCTCTTAGGGCGGGTGTTGGAGGGGAATGGGTGACGGGCACTGAGGTGGACACTTGACGGGATGAGCACTGGGTGTTTTTCTGTATGTTGGTAAATTAAACACCAATAAAAGTTAATTTAAAAAAAAATAAATAAATAAAATAAAATAGTAAAAAAGGTAAAAAAAAAAATAATAATAATTCCCTCTTAGGACCATTTTTGGTGCATCCCAAAGGTTTTGAGCAATTGTGTTCTCATTTTTATTTGTTTCTGTGTATTTTTTTTTATTTCTTCTCTGATTTCCTGATTGATTCATTGTTTAGTAGCATTTTTTTTTTTTTATTTATGATAGTCACAGAGAGAGAGAGAGAGAGAGAGAGAGAGAGAGAGGCAGAGACACAGGCAGAGGGAGAAGCAGGCTCCATGCACCGGGAGCCCGACGTGGGATTCGATCCCGGGTCTCCAGGATTGTGCCCTGGGCCAAAGGCAGGTGCCAAACCGCTGCGCCACCCAGGGATCCCTATTATTTATTTTTTAAAAAATATTTATTTATTTATTTATTCATTCATTCAGAGAGAGAGAGAGAGACAGGCAGAGACACAGGCAGAGGGAGAAGCAGGCTCCACACAGGGAGCCCGATGCGAGACTCAATCCGCGGTCTCCAGGATCACGCCCTGGGCTGCAGGCGGCGTTAAACCGCTACGCCACGGAGGCTGCCCAGTAGCATATTATTTAACCTCCATATACTTTTGATCTTTCAAGATTTCTTCTTGTGGTTGAATTCTAGTTTCATAGCATTGTGGTCAAAATACATATGTGGTATGATTTCAATATTTTTGTATTTGTTGAGGCCTGTCTTGTGACCTAGTATGTAATCTATTCTGGAGAATTTTCTATGTGCACTTGAAAAGAATGTGTATTCTGCTGTTTCTGGATGGAGTATTTTCAAAATATATTAATATATTATATTATATATATTATATATTAATATATTCAATATATGTTAGATCCATCTGTTCCAGTGTGTCATTTAGTCATTACTTAAGTGTTGCTTTTCTGTTTAGGAGATCTATCCATTGATGTAAGAGTGGTTTTAAAGTCCCCTACTATTATTCTGTAGTTATCAATGTGTTCCTTTATGTTTATTATTATTGTTTTATACATTTGGATGCTCCCAATTTGGGGGCATCAATATTTACAATTGTTAGATTTTCTTCTTGGTTTGTTCCATTTATTATTATGTAATCCCTTTTTTAAAATCTCTTTTTGGAGTGTGTTTTAAAGTCTAATTTGTCAGAAGTATTGCTACTCTAGCTTTCTCTTGACATCCATTTGTGGGATACATGTTTATCCACCTCCTTATATGAATCTGCTGATGTCATTAGGTCCAAAGTGAGTCTTTTATAGGCAGTACATCGGTGGATCTTGTTTATTTTATCCATTCTGTCACCCTTTGTGGGTGTGTGTAGTCCACTTACATTCGAAGTAATTATTGATTGTTATGTACTTAATGCCATTTTTATTACTTGCTTTGCAATTGTTTCTGAAGATTTTCTATGATCTTTTCTTGTCTTTGTCACTTTTGATCTCACTTTTGCACTCAAAGATCCCTTAATGGTCATGAACACCTATAGTGTTTATTCGCCTGGGAAAGTCTTTATCTTTTCTATCTGAATAATAGCCATGATGGATAGAGTATTCTAGGCCAAAGATTTTTCCCATTCAGCACTTTGAATATATCATGTTCCTCTCTTCTGACTCGCCAAGTTTCTGCTGAGAAATCTCTAGCTAGTCTCATGGGTTTCTCCTTGTAAGCTAAGAACTTATTTTGTCTTGCTGCTTTTAAGATTTTTTTCTTTATCACTGTATTTTCAAATTTAATTAAGATATGTCCTGGAATTGGTCCTGCTTATTGATTTTGATAGGAGTTCTCTGTGCCTCCTGGATCTGGATGTCTATTTCCTTCCCCAAATTAGGGAAATTTTCTATTATTTTTTGAAATAAAACTTCTGCACTCTTTTCTCTCTTTTTCTTCTTCCAAGACTCCTAAAATATAAAAGTCATTACATTTGATGGAGTCATCGAACTCCCTAAATCTAACCTCATTTTGCATAATTCTTCTTCCTTTCCTTCATTCAGCATCTTTGTTTCCCATTATTTTGTCTTCTAAGTCACTAATGCTTTCTCCTTTTTCTACTATCCTTCTGTGAATTGCATCATGCCTGTTTCTAGTCTCATGTATTGCAGTATTCATCTCTGATTTTCTTTTTTTTACTCTTTCATCTCTGTGTTACAAGTCTCCCTGATGTATTCTATTCTTTTCTCAAGCCCAGTAAGCATCTTTATGACTATTACTTTAAATTCTCCTTCAGACATGTTACTTATATCAGTTTTGCTTAGATCTCTGGCCATGGCCTTGCCTTGTTCTTTTATTTGGGATAAATTCTTCTGTCTTGGCATTTTGTCTAAGTCTTTGTGTTACAAAAGCCACTTATGTATCTTGCTACTGAAAGCATTGGTCTTATTAAGAAGAAGTCATGTAGTGTCCAGGGCCTTGTTGCTTCAGCTAATGTCTCTGGTGTGTGCTGTGTGTGTCCTGCTTTTGTATGTTGGCTGCTCTATCTTTCAGGTCAGCCATCTACAGAGGCTCTCCTTACCTGCTGTGAACAGTGTTTGTTCCCTCACCTGAACGTGGTAAGTTTTAACTAGGTGCGTTCTGGTCTGCTTATGAAATAATGAAACCTGACACCAACTCCACCAGAATTGAATCCCTTTTGAACTCTGGTAGGGACACATGGTGTGGGCAGGGGTTTGTACTGATCTTCTACGGGAGGGGTCTGCCACAATGGGTCTGAGGCAGACTTGACTAACTCAGAAGGGCAGTCCTGCCAGAGCTCAGGTGTGTGGAACTTGGTATAAGCAAGTTAGGCAGCCAGTGCTGATGCTTCCTCCCATAAGTGGCTCTGTGTTTATGCTGAGGATCAGAAAAGGGGAATGACACCAGCCAGCTCCTTTGCCCTTGGAAAGTCTTCTTGAAATAGTCAATAATCTCCCCCTCTGTATTCCCTCCAGGCACTTTTCAGATCACTGTTTCCATGCTGTCTATCCCCAGGTTGTTTGCCTTCCTTCTTTCCAGGAAGAGCACAGTAGTATCCTCTGGCTCTATCCCAACCAAGCCCACTGATCTTTAAAACTCCAGATTTTAAGCCTTGTTGGTTGCAAGAACTCATGAAATTCAGCCCCTCTTGTTTTCCAACCCAAGGGATTTGGGGAGGTGCTCTCCTTATGTGCTCTCCTACGTGCTCCTCTCTCATCCTTCTCCAGACCACAGCTTCTTCCTTTCCATAGCATCTAGGATCTATTTCTCCTCTAAAAAATATCTTGGCATTTCCTATGTTCTTTGATGTGGCCTCTTCTCTCCCTTTAGTTGTGGGGTTTGTTCTATCAGTCTTCAGGTTGATTTCTCAGGACTAGTTAGGATGATTTGATAGTTATCTAGTTGTATTTGTGGGACAAGATGAGCCTGGGGTCCTCCTAATCTGCCACCACCTTCCTCTCCTGCCTACACTACATCTTTATTCACTCACCCATCTACGGCACTTAGCTTGCTTCCATATCTTGGATATTATAAATAATGCTGCAATTAACATTCCTATAAGTTCAAAAAAATAGTTTCTGTAGATTCTGATATTTTTTCCATTTCTCCCCAAGCTAATTAAAAAGACTTTCCCTGATGAGATTTTAAGCCAGAAAAATAAACTAATGAACAAAAATATTTTTTAAGGAGTACAAAAGTCTATCAGATTAGTCATACATTCTTAATCAAATAAATGAAGGGTAGCTGAGAAATAAGATGAGGGAGAGAGGTGGAAGTGAAAAAAATTGAGGAAGACTGAAAAGGAAAGAAGCAGAGTTTCTGAGTTTTGCAGGCTCTAGAGACACTTGAGAGGCTAAAGGAAAAGAATCAACTTCTTTGTAAAAAGGATGAACTCATTTATAATACTTATGTATGTAAATTCTGGGCTATTCAAGGATTTTAATATATAAGGAATGCACAAAAGAATGAGTTACTTTTTAATGTAGAGTTCTAAGAAAAATTTTTCAGTTAGCATGGATTTTATAGACCCATAGCAGATGAGTGAGTAAACTATGATCCACTCAGTCTAAAAAACTATGAATTTAGGTTCTCTCCAGTCCTAAGACTGTATCTCACATGCCTCCTAAAGGACCAGCTTGCTAGGAATCATAGCATCAAACTAACTATGTAGAAGTGTATGTGTTTTTTGAGTGTTATTTTTTGGACACCCCAAGGGACATTTATAAGAGAAATATGTTGTATACTTAACAGCTAAGATAATAATAATAATAATAATAATAATAATAATAATAATAATTGTTTTTATTTTAGCAAAAGCTCCACCACCTCCTTGTAAGTACAGTATCTTGTTTATAAGTTGACTGCAATAGTATGTTGCTACATGCACAGGACTATAATTAAGTTCTATTATTGTTTTTCGGTAGAGGAAAAGCCAAGAATTTTACTGTGTTACTGAATTATTTATCAATTCAATTCAATTATCTTGAAACTAAACCCAAAGGATTTATAGAAAAAATAAACATAGAAGTGCACTATCATTCGATCAAGTCAGCTGACTTGCCATTAACAAAGAAGAATGTCCTTAACTAGCAAAATAAATAAGTTGGAACTGAGGGGGGAAAAAAAGAAAAGAAAAATACAAGGAAGAGGGATAATTTTTAACAAATGCCTCTATGAATCTTCTAAATCATACACACAGGATCCAAAAATTTAGTTAGAAGTCTGAACAATTAAAGAAATTAAAAGAATTGACTATGCTTATATTTCTTCTAAGGTATCAAAATTAAAAGAATATAATCAATTAGGAATAATATTACAAATAGAATGGGAAGAGAAATCCTAAAAAGTAAAAGATAAATAAGGTGGGAAACCGAAACAACAAAGTGCAAACAAATCAAATATCAAGATACTATACTGTATAGAAGAAGAATTACTATTGACCCAATACTAATGACTATTACTAACTTAATAGAATTAGAATTACTATTGACCCAATTCATACTAACAAAAGGAGCTGTATCTATTAAAAAAAGTATTTTTTAAAAGTAAGAGATTACATGAGATTAGATTTTATGATAATTGAGGATAAACAGCTAAAAATTGTCATATAGTCTAGATTAAATTTTTTAAAAAGCCAACTTCAAAAGTTCCACTTATAAACCTAGAAGACTGTCATACTATGAGAAATTACGAGTGCCCGTCACCCAGTCACCCCAATCCCTCGCCCACCTCCCCTTCCACTACCCCTTGTTTCCCAGAGTTAGGAGTCTCTCTTGTTTTGTCACACTTTCTGATTTTTCCCATTCATTTTCTCTCCTTTCCCTTGTAATCCCTTTTCACTATTTTTTATTTTCCCCTTATGAGTGAAACCATATAATGATTGTCCTTCTCTGATTGACTTACTTCACTTAGCATAATATCCTCCAGTTCCATCCACGTCAAAGCAAATGGTGGGTATCTGTAGTTTCTAATGGCTGAGTAATATTCCATTGTATACATAAACCACATCTTCTTCATCCATTCATCTTTCGATGGACACTGAGGCCCCTTCCACAGTTTGGCTATTGTGGACATTGCTGCTATAAACATTGGGGTGCAGGTGTCCTGCCATTTCACTGCATCTGTATCTTTGGGGTAAATCCCCAGCAGTGCAATTGCTGGGTCATACGGTAGCTCTATTTTTAACTCTGTGAGGAATCTCGACACAGTTTTCCAGAGTGGGGTGTACCAGTTCACATTCCCACCAACAGTGCAAGAGGGTTCTCCTTTCTCCACATCCTCTCCAACACTGGTTGTTTCCTGTCTTGCTAATTTTCCCCATTCTCACTGGTGTGAGGTGGTATCATTATGGCTTTGATTTGTATTTCCCGGATGGCAAGGGATGCAGAGTATTTTCTCATGTGCTTGTTGGCCATGTCTATGTCTTCCTCTGTGAAATTTCTGTTCATGTCTTTTGCCCATTTCATGATTGGATTATTTGTGTCTTTGCTGTTGAGTTTAATAAGCTTCTGCACAGCAAAAGAAACAGCCAACAAAACTAAAAGACAGCCCACAGAATGGGAGAAGATACTTGCAAATGACACATCAGATAAAGGGCTAGTATCCAAGATCTATAAAGTTATTTGGTTCTCAATTTTGGTGTCCTCTAATCTGTCTGGGAAATTCCTAAACTTGCCATTTTCACCAAGATGCTCATGTTCTGCTCAATATTTTATTTCCAATGAATTCAGTCTCCTCAAAAGTTACCGATTTTTTTTCAAAAATAAAAAGTCCATAGGCAAAAAAGGAAAAGCAGAATAAATCCTGGGATTGATTAGAGTGGCTCTCTAGTAAACAAGAAGATTGAGGGAACTTTGTTTTTAATTTCAGTCCAGGCAGCAAAGTTTAAATATTTGAACACTGAGGAGCAGAGAATGGTATGTATCAAAAGAGAATGGAGAAAATGGAAAGGAAAGCAACTTAAATCAAACATTTTTAAAGTGTCAGGCATGTTAGATAAATGTATCTCTTAAAACCATAAGAATTCTATGAGACACATACTAACTGACAGAATTTACAGATGAGGAAACAGATTTACTGAAATCAAAGAACATATTTAAAATCCTACAGCTGTGAAGCAAAACCAGAATTAAGCACAACATTGGGTGATTATATTTAAATATTCATCATTTCAAATTATTTAGGGTATTTCAAAGGTATTTGTCTTTAATTTATATAAATTGTTCATACGTTTCTTTATATGTTAGCCATATTAGCCAATAGCGTTTATTCATGCTCGTCATTCTTTCTTTAACTGGTTTCTTATCTGTTTCATGTTCCTTTATAACCAACCATCCATTCTGTGTTAGCTCAGGCTGCTATAATGGACTACCATACTGAGTGGCTTAAGCAACAAACATTTCTCATGGTTTTGCAGACTAAAAGTCTGAGATAATGATGCCAGCATGGTCAGATTCTTGATGAGGGCCCTCTTTTCTTGGTGTGTAGACAGCCACTCCTTATTGTCTCCTTCCATTCTCTGAGGTATCTTCTTAAAGAATCCTAATTTCATCATGAGAACTTTACCCTCACAATTTTATCTAAACCTAATTACCTCCCCACTTCCTAATAGCATCACATTGTAGGTTTAAGCTTCTACGTATGAATTGGAGGTGGGAGGGCACAGACATTCAGCTCATAACACCTTCTATATTCTAATATTAATTCTTTGTGACTTTTGGACTTGAAACTATTTTCTCTAATCTATTAAGTATGATGTTCTTGTTGAAAAGAAATATTTAATTTGCATGTGCTCACATATGGCAGTTTTTCACATTATGGTTTGTACTTTGGGGGTTCAAAGAAATCCTTGCCCTCATGCAAGATCTTGAAGATGATCTCTCATTTTCTTCCACATTTTAACTTTCACATTTAAATCCTTCATTCATCTGCCCATTCCCTTTCCCACTATACCAGCTGACTCCATAAAGACAGATCTTCCCATTACAGCAGACTATCTTCTAAAAAGAGAGAGCACATACTTCCTAAAAGGTCCCAACTCCTTAGAAAGACTGAGAAAAAAAAAAAGGTAATGTGGCATTTGTTTTCAATATCCTGTAGTGCCTTTAGTGAGTTCTTTCAACATGAGTGCAATTACTGCATAACATGCCCAGTTCCTCCCACAGACATAATCTTTGGGAGGGCAGGGGGGAAAGCACCTAGTATGATGCCTCAAATATTATAGACACTTATTGAACACAAGTTTTATAATCAGAAAAAAAAATCTTCTCTCGCCTCTACAAGGCATATAAGGTGAAGTCAAACAAGCATGGGTTGGAATACCAGATCACTACTTATTTGATCAGTGACAGCAAATAAGTTAATAATCTTCTCTGCCTCAGAAAATATTAAAGGCAGTTAATAAAAAATAAAAGAAGAGGAGGATCACGTATTAGAAACTCAAAGAATTAATGTTTAAACAGATTTTGCTGTCTCCAATTATAGTGCCAAAGCAGCCAACTTTAAAGCTGACACTTTAAAGAATCAGGACAATACATAAATAAAAGACCATAAAGTATAGGCTCTGCAGTTTTGGTGCTTAGATATAAATTCAGGCCCCACCATTTAAGTGATGTCTTATTTTCGGTAGATGCCTAAGAGATGTCTATCTCTCCCCAGTTTTTTCACTGGATAATGAAGAGAACAATAATAGCCACCTCATGGGACTTCTGTGGATATTAAAATAGTTAAACACTTGAAACAATGCCTGGGCACATGTTAATCAATCAGTATAATGTATGTATTTGGTATTCAAGGAAAAAGTTACATTGAAGAATTTTTGTATTTATTTATTGCTTTTATTACAGATAGATTTGGGAGAGCCAGTGGTAAGTTCCTTTTCCATGTCTTTACTCCAAGGTCATTTCACTTTTTGGCTGTGGTGTACTTTGGCTGAATCCATTTGCATCTATGTCCAATGCTGCTAAAATTAATTTTATTAAATATCCTTTGCCTTTTCTCTCATACTCAAAAACTTACTAATTAAGAAAGAAATTTTAATTTTATAAGTGTAAACAAACTGCAAATCAATGTGTGATTCCTAAATAGGCCTTAATAAATGCTATGGAAGCTTTGGTACTCTAAGGAAATTGGATATTAAAATAATTCAAAGAAGTGTATTAGTGTAATCTACAAATTAAACTATAGTCTCATGTCTGATTATGGTTTAAGAACTGGTAATAGATCTGTCCTTAAGGTAATAAATCTGTCTTTCTATTTCTCAATACAAGTGGTTTCTGGAGAAATAAATGCATGAAGATTTTTTAAATTTCCATGGAATTTTATTTCTCTGGCAAATTTGAAAATCTCTTGTTAGTACTTCTTATTGTGTCTTCATTTCCATTAGTGAGAATTTTTAGAGATTGCCCACAGTTTGCTGAAAAACTTAAATGTACTAAATAACTAAGAGGATATATTCCTCAAAACAATCAAGAACTACTTTCAAAAAAATATATAGAATGGAACCTATGTAGAAAAGAGTCAACATTTGAGAATAAAGAGAAAGATCACTTGAGAGGCCAGGAAGAAAAAATGAATAAGTTGGTCAAAGTTAAAAATAGGAAATAGGGGAAACTAATGGGTTCCCTTTCAATAAAGTGTCCTAGTCATAAGCTTCTCACACAGCAGGGATGTCACAAAGGGGCCACCACAGCAAGTGGGTGATGAAATGAGAATCTCACCACAGTATTCTCCGATCTTAACACCAAGTATGGCACATACCCCATAAAGAACCATTTGGCCAGGATTTAAAGATGTAAAATAATGATTGCAAAAGTGTTTGTGCTGTTTGGGTATCATTTCATAAGATTACTGTTGAAAGATTAAGAGGAAAATGTGTTGTCCAATAGTAAGTTAACAAATAATTGTTTATGCTTATATTTCAACAAAAGCAGCACCACCTATTGGTAAGTACATTATTTTATTTGTAACTTCACTACTCAATGACTATTATAGTCTATGGGCCTTCTACTAACTTTGAAGGTTGTCATTGTCATTGGGGCACAAGATAAGAATTTTACTAAATTATTAATAATTACCTTGAAGCCAAACTTCACTGATTTGTAGAAAAGTTAAGCTGAAAACATTTACCATTGTATCAAGTTATGTTCTTGAGAAGAGGAATAAGAAAATATTCAAAGAATTTAAATAAAATGAGTTAAAACTGGGTAAAGAAAACAGAAACAGAAGAAATGAGGAAGAAAAATCATAAGGAAATTTATAAACCTTATACCTAGTTCCCCAAAGTATATCAGAAGCCTAGATAATAAAGGAAGTGAATAGAAGAACTGGCCATCTCCATATTTCTCCTGGGATATCAAAATCGATAGGGTATAATTGGAAAGGATACCATTTTTCTAATGGAATGGAAAAATAGTAGAAAATAAAAGTAAGTGGGGTAAGAAAATAGAAACAACAAAGTTAAACAAATTCAAATGGACTTTAATCATCTTACCATGGGTAGAAAAAGCAAATAGGAGTACTACTCCCAACCTAACTTATGCAAAGAAAATAGGTTGTACTAGTAAGAGAAAATAATTAAAATTTTGGCAAAAGATCATGTAAACTTAGATGTTGTGGTAAATAAGGAAGACACATCTAAAAGTTACCAGAAATATGAACTTTGGGAAAGCAGACTTCAAAATTGTACAGCACTAGCATTGTTAACAATATTAACAGCTCTGAAGTAATACAATAATTTAAAAGACTACAAAATGAGCAAACAACTGTTGACCAGAAACCTGTCAGATTTGGTAGATAGTGAGCAGTATATATATATATATATATATATATATATATATATATATATATATCCTGGAAGTCAGTCAATACTTAGCTCCTATCTTAACTAAGATAGAAAAAAATATTCAAAAGGCTTTTATAATAAAAAGATCTCCAAAATCCATAGAATTTAATCTGATCTCCACTGTGGGGCTGGAGTGAATAGGTCAGGGAAGTGTGTGGGGCCTAATTAAGAACATAATAGGTTATGGTAGAAGTCTTAGTCTTATAAAAATTATATAAAAAGCATAATTAGAGTTTTATTTTAAAAATTCCCCCAACTTTGAGAAATAATTGACAAATATAATTGTAAAAATTTAAAGTGCAAAATATGGTGATTTGATATACATATACATTTTGACTAATGACCAAGACTGTAAATGATTACCAAGATCAAGTTAATTAACGTGTCAATCACCTCACAGTTAACTCTTTGTATGTGTGTGATAAGAATGTTTTAAATCCTCTTTACCAACTTTCAAAAGTATTTGTTACCATTCATTAACTATAGTCACCACCGTGGGGTACATTATGTCCTCAGAACTTCTTATAACTGAAAGCTTGTACCCTTTGACCTACATCTCCCCATTGTCCCCTCCCTAGTCCTAGCAACCACCATTCTATTCTTTGTTTCTAAGAAACCGACTCTTATTTTGTTTCTTTTAGATTTTCACACTGTGATACCATGCAGCATTTGTCTTTCTCTGCCCAGCTGATTTTACTTAGCATAATGCCCTCCAGACTCATCCATGTTGTTGCAAATAGCAGAAATTCCTGTTTTTTTTTAATGAATAACATTTCATTGTATACATATATGTTTTCTTTACTATTCCTCTGTCAAAGGACATGTAAGTTGTTTCTGTATCTTGGCTGTTGTGAATAATACTAAAATGAACACTGGAATGCAGACATGTATTCAAGATCCTGATTTCACTTCCTTCTGATATATACTCAGGCAGTTGCTGGATCATAAGATAGTTCTATGGTTCACATAGATAGATAGCTAGTTCACATGGTAGTTCTATTTTCAACTTTTTGAGGACCCACCGTACTGCTTTCCATAATTACTGTGCCACTTTACATTCCTACCAACAACACATGAGTTACTTTTTCTCTACATGAAAGCTTTCAAAGGAACACATGGAATTATGTGACCAGCTTATAAGTGAACCAGACCTCAAAGAAAAGCATATGGGCTTCACCATGACGCCAAGCAGGCAGAATATTAGCAATGTTTGTTTAGTATACAAGGGATAGAGTCAAAGTTCCTACATCATACTGAAGGAGGCTAAGAGTAGGGGGAGAAATCCAGATAGCTAACAACTCCAGGAAGTGGTGAAGAATAGAAATATCACATCCATACCTGCAGACCAAATAAGGGCAGTGACAGTGGAGGTGAGAAGGACCTGTTTTCAAAAGATTTAATGACTAGCTTAATCAACTTGGAGGATTGTTGAAACTGGAAGAGATAAGTAGAGGAACATATTATATTGACTGACTGGGATTCTGGCTTTTAATACAGAATGGAGCAGCTCTAAGCTTTACTAAAAAGATTGAGTCAGTAATTTTCCCAAGAATCATCAGTATCATTGTCATATCTAGAATATGACAATTCTAGAATATGACAAGGTCGTTGTTAAAATAAAAAATCCCTGCCACATATAAGATATCTGTTTCCTTAATCCTAGCAGTGCAACCACCTACCCCTTTTCTGGTATATCTATTAATTTCATGGTCCTCTCACATCATTCTCTGAGTGATAAAGGAGCCACTGTTTTACTTTCCCCTGAAAGTCTAGTGGACATCCTAAATGACTTCAGATGGAGGTAGATGACTCAGCCAATATCCCCAACTCTAAAGACAGACCTCCACATTACCAGGGAATGTAAATATTCACCTCGGACACTCTTTCATGTGGCTACCTTTGGATATTCTCAACATCCCTAAGCATCAGACTTCTGAGACACTAACCTTCTAGCTCTATCACTGGGTTCTACACATGCCAGTGTTTGACTCTGCTGATGTCTTCAATTTCATGATCCTTCTAATTTCTCCATTGTTGTTTAACATTCCTGGAGCTTCAGTTCCTTTATCCTCCAAATAAATTACATGATTAGGGATCCCTGGGTGGCGCAGCGGTTTGGCGCCTGCCTTTGGCCCGGGGCGCGATCCTGGAGACCCGGGATCGAATCCCACGTCGGGCTCCCGGTGCATGGAGCCTGCTTCTCCCTCTGCCTATGTCTCTGCTTCTCTCTCTCTCACTGTGTGCCTATCATAAATAAATAAAAATTTAAAAAAAAAAAAATAAATTACATGATTAGTCCCTTTATAACTTAGAGGAGAAAGTCTTCATTACCCCTGACCTATTGTTCTCACACCATAACAGCTTGACAAAATCACCTCATGGATCAATTCAAACATCTTCTGCACACTTACAAATGGATTGCAGTGTTCTGCTAGAAATATCATATAATTATACATAGCAGTAACACCATTAATTCATAGACTCTAAAATCAGATGAATACTAGAAGCTGTATCACAATTATTCTATATTTCCCTAAGCAACTTGTTCTCCCATTACCTACAGAAGCTTTCAAAAGCAAGGTCATACTAAAAATAAATAAATAAATAAATAAATAAATAAATAAATAAATAAAAAAATTTTAAAAAAGTATATCACTGCCATACTCCTCAGTAAATTCTGGGCCGCATATTTCAGAGATATTTTAAAACATCAGATATTATCCCTCAGTTTCTGCCACCAAATAATCTGCAAATGAAATACATTCATTTCTCTCTTCCCATTACAAGGATAGAAATATTCTACCTTTCAAAAATCAACTCCTTCACTGGGTTCAATATCCCATGCCACTTTATCCACTTTAGAGACCTCCTGACCTGAAATGTCTGCCTTTCCATATCTTCAAATTCTCGCTTTTGTTGGATCTTACCCATTCACATTTAATTTCATTTTTATTTATTTGAAGAAAGAGAAAGAGCACAAGCAGGTGGAGAGGCAGACTGAGAAAAAGGGAGAAGCATGTTCCCTACTGAAGAGGGAGCCTGATGTGGGGCTTGATCCCAAGATCTCAGGATCATGACCTGAGCCAAAGGCAGATGCTTAACTGCTGAGCCACTCAGGCACCCTACCCATTACATTTAAACATGTCAACATCATTATATAAATTTTTAAATTTTTCTATGACCTATATCTACCTCCTCCAACCCAGTCCATGCCCTTTCTCCTCTACATCATAGCTAAACTTATCAGTTGTCCTTACTCCTTACCTCTATTGTTTGAACATTCACTTCTCTGTCTACCCCAACCTGATTTCCATCTCCACTTACCACACAAAGCTAATGTGATTTCATGTTTTTTAATCTTCACTTCACCTCTGAATAATCTGGTTTGGTATCCTTCTTTCTTATAGCACTCTTTCCCTTGACATCACAGTGGACTCTCTTTATTTTCCTCTCACCTCTCTTGCTCTGTATCAGTCTTACTATTACTCTGATCTTCTTCCTATTTCTTAAATGTTTGTGCTCCTTCAGAACTCTTTAATGAGACTCTTCCCCTCCCCAGTTGCCTGAGCAACCTCTTCCACATCTGTAAGTCCAACTGTGATATTAACTGCCATTATCTATAGCTCCAGTGCAGTTCTCACTCCAAGGCTCTAGTCCACATTGTTGTCCTTCATTCAGTATCTACTTATGACTCATTATATTACCAGGCGCAGTGATAGTACTAAGTGAAATAGACTTGACATCTGCCCTCATGGAATTTCTTAAAATCTCATTGCAGAGACAGTGAACAAAGAAAGAAAACAATAAATATATAATCAGCATTATTATAACTGAATTTCTGTAATACAGCATGGTGCTAAGTCTGAGAATTATAGGGGAGGCCAAAATTTATCCTATAGAACCTTACAAATCTCAATTTAACTATGTTTCTTCTACAACGTTTACCTCTCTATAATCAGCAATTTTGGAGATTCCTAAAAGTCTGCCAGAACCTATTAACTAAAACAGCGTATACCAAACAACAAATAAAATTCTTTTTACAATAGAATAGCAGAGAAATCTATATGGAGAAAAAAAGGCCAGGTTTTGCAAAAAATGGTAGGAGATAAACAGGATCCAATGTTTAAATGCAATAATATCATACCATAAAGTATTTCATTTTCTCTTTCTTTCGGATAGAAAAGTTACATCCCAGAAAAGCAATTAACTTGACTCCACAGAGTTCTTTCAAAATGAAAGAACATGAAATTTCCAAGATGCATCAACTCTTAAAATGACTTTTTACTAATTATTATCGTCTCATCTCTTCTGAAAATTCCTTGGTTCCTCTTTTCTGGAGCATCCTCAGCAAATCATTAGAATCAAAGCAACATATTAGGGAAAAAATGTTTAGAATGACAGAGCATTACTGAGTATATCTGTATAGTTATCATAGTTCAACAAAACACTCTGATTCTGTATAAAATTTCCGATGTTGGGGAGAGGTTCCCACACCAACCAAGAAGTCTCTGAACACCAGAAGGGTGCCCTACAATTCAACTCAATTCTGACACTATCTGCCCTGAGATACTATTAGATTACACAGATAAAGGGCTCAGTCCCCTTTCAGATGCCCCCACTTCAGATGGCAATCAAAAGTCCAGATTGTTACATGTACTTCTGACAGATCTGCTACAAATGGGAGTTCCCACAAACTCTCCCTTAGATTCAATTAATTTGCTTGATAGGATCAGAAAACTCAAGAAACCTGTTTACTCACCAGATTACTGCTTTACCACAAAGAATACTAAAGGATTCAAATCAAAAGGCAGATAAAGAAATAGGGTGAGGTCCTAAACAAAAGAGCTTCTGTCTTCCTGGTGCTTGGAGACCAGTATGGAGATATGCGGAAGCAATCTGGTTTCTCAATCTGGAAAGCTCTCCAAAACCCCTCTGTCTGGGTTTTTATGAATGTCTCATTACAAAGACATGACTGATTAAATCATTGGCCACTGGTGATAGATTTGACCTAAATGTGGTAAATAGTTCATTATTATATTAATGTAATATGTTAAATAATTTCCAACAGGTTCTTCCCTAATTAATATTTTCTAAACTAACCAATAAGTTTTCTATTTTTAAGTTATTCAATATACAAAGGTAAATAAAATTCTGTAATTGATTCCTCTAGTGGCAATTTATTTTCAATTGTTCATGAAATCCCTAATCTTTCTAAGTATTTTTTATGCAATCAAGAAGCATTTGCCCATGAATTTGTAGACCAAAATTCCATTGATTAACCAAAAAAAAAAAAAAAAAAAGTCATGGCTTTAAATGACATATTCTTTTTTCAAATAAGTGGATGGCAACTGACAAAGATGACCATAGGTTAGAAAAGGTAGAGTAAGAAATGAGAAAGCTGGGCAGCCCTCAGCGGTTTAGCACCACCTTCCGCCCAGGGCCTGATCCTGGAGATCCGGGATCAAGTCCCATTTCAGGCTCCTTGCATAGAGCTTGCTTTGCCCTCTGCCTGTGTCTGTGTGTGTGTGTGTGTCTCTCTCTCTCTCGAATAAACAAATAAAATCTTTTTTAAAATTTTTTTAAAATAAAAAAAGAATAAACACCTATATATGTGTCTCCAAAATGTAAATATTACACAGATATGGTCAATAAATGTGTATCTAAACTATAAAAAGTCTGAACTTGATACAGATATTTTAGAAACTCTGCAAGAAATAGACAACTTCCAGGGAAAATGGTGGAGTAGGAGAACCCTAGACTTAACTTGTCCCATGATTACACCCACATCAATATAAATAATCCAGCAAATGACCCCAAAACTGAGAGAACAGAGCCTTCACAGCTGAACGTAGCATCAAAGAGAGAAGTCAGGAACCAAACTGACTCATGAGACTATGCCTGGGAGAGAAAGACACCACTGGGCTGGAGAGGAAAGAGGAGCAGACCCCGCACTAGGCACCCAAGACATGAGTGACCCACAGTGAGAGATGAATCCCTGTATTTGGCTTTGAAAACCAGAGGGCCTAACTTTAAAAATTCTTAAAATCCTTGAGACTTAACACCTGGAACTTTAAAAACCAGAGTGCTTGATTCTAGGAAAGCCAGAGGGTGATAGGAAACTGAGTCCCTGCTTAAGGAGACAGCACAACAAATAGCCCTGCTGAGATATAGCAGAGAAGCAGCAGTCTGAAGAACACCTGGAGTACATGGGGGAAAGAAGGCAGATATGTTCAGTAATCTTACAGTATATGCTGATGGGGCACGGATCTTTGGGAAAATTTTCTAAGAATAAAAGGGCTGGCAGGCTCCAATGCCCTCCCCTACACCCCCAGCCTATATATATATATATATATACCTGTGGGAACCAGCACAGTCTGAACACTCCTCACCTTCACCTAGTTTACTAACAGTGCACCCACCCCTGCACTTTTCAGCAGATATTACCCCTCTAGCCCCATCTCAGCTTCAGCAGTTTTCTGAGGAAGCTGCAGCCTCCCACAATAAATCTGCATGGACCTTGCTAGCACTGCATGCCCCACCCCTGTATTGTCCTGTGGATCCATTCTATCCAACATGCCTTTAGCCAGACTCCATCCTAAGTGGTGTCACAAGTATGGCAGTGTGCAAAGAGCCCCAGCAGAAGCCAACACCACCTCAGAGTGACTCCTGCCTAAGAGAGAAGGGAAGAAAACCACACTCACACCGGTTCTACTGCAAAGCCAGCAATGGGCTGAGGTGGACATCTGATCTGACTGTAGGGCCCAGCCACCAATGAAAGCTTCTTGGGGGACAATACAGAGAGCACTCCCTGGAATTTGGTGTAGCCATAGCTCTGGATAATACCTGGTCTAATTCAATTCAAGCCTGAGGCAGTTCCAGACTGGCCCACTAACAAAGATAACAAATTCTGCCCACAATAGGCTAAGAGACCCATTGCAGATGACTGGACTGAAGGCAAACATGGCTTACCCACAACAGTAGGGTACACACACTACACATAGGAGACAACCCAGAAACATCAGATTCTGAACAGGAGACAGTGCATTGCAGGATACAGCAGGACCTCTTCTTCATAAGGCCACTACTTTCGAAGGCAGGAGATGTAGCTAACTTTCCTAACACATAGAAACAGACACAGAGAATTAAACAAAATGATGATAGAGAAGAATATGTCCTAAATGAAAGAACAGGGCTAAATTACAAGAGAGCTAAACAAAACAGAGATAAATAATGCCTGATAGAAAAAAAAATGTTTTTATTTATTCGTGAAAGACACAGAGAGAGGCAGAGACACAGGTAGAGGAAGAAGCAGGCTCCATGCAGGGAGCCTGATGTGGGACTCGACACCAGGACTCCAGGACCACGCCCTGGGCTGAAGGCAGGTGCTAAACCACTGAGCTACCCAGGGATCCCCAATGCCTAATAGAAAATTTAAAGTAATGGCCATAAAGATAATCACTGGACTTGAGAAAAGAGGGGAGGACCTCAGTGAAACCCTCAACAAAGAGATAGAAAACAGAAAAAGAACCAATCAGAGATGAAAAACTCATTAACTGAACTTAAAAATATACTAGCAGGGAAAAAGTAGACTAGAGAAAGCAAAATGACAGATCAGCAACCTGGAGGACAGAGTATTAGAAAATAATCCAGCTGAACAGAGGAGGGAAAAAAGAATATGAAATGAAAATAGATTAAGAGAAATCAGCCACCCCGATGTTTATAGCAGCAATGTCCACAATAGCCAAACTGTGGAAGGAGTCTCAGTGTCCATCGAAAGATGAATGGATAAAGAAGATGTGGTCTATGTATACAATGGAATATTACTCAGCCATTAAAAACGACAAATACCCACCGTTTGTTTCGACTTGGATGGAACTGGAGGGTATTATGCTGAGTGAAATAAGTCAATCGGAGAAGGACAAACATTTTATGGTCTCATTCATTTGAGTAATATAAAAAAATAGTGAAAGGGAATAAAGGGGAAAGGAGAAAACATGAGTGGGAAATATCAGAAAGGGAGACAGAACTCCTAACTCTGGGAAACGAACTAAGGGTGGTGGAAGGGGAGGTGGGTGGGGGGTTGGGGTGACTGGGTGATGGGCACTGAGGGGGGCACTTGATGGGATGAGTACTGGGTGTTATTCTATATGTTGGCAAATTGAACACCAATAAAAAATAAATCTATAAAAGAAAAAAAAGAAAAAGAAATCAGCAACACCATCAAGCATAGTAACATTCACATTATAGGCATCTCAGAAGGAGAAGAGAGTACAAAGGGGGCAGGAAATTTACTTAAAGAAATAATAGCTTAAAACTTTCCAAATCTGAGAAAGGAAATAGAAATCCAGATCGAGAAGGCACAGAGAGCCCCCCAATAATTCAACCCATGGAAGTCCACACCAAGATAATAATAATTAAAATGGGGGGAATCCCTGGGTGGCTCAGCGGTTTAGCACCTGCCTTCAGCCCAGGGCATGGTCCTGGAGTCCTGGGATCAAGTCCCACATCGGGCTCCCTGCGTGGAGCCTGCTTCTCCCTCTGCCTGTGTCTCTGCCTCTCTCTGTGTGTGTCTCCCATGAATAAATAAATAAAATATTTAAATAAAAAAGATAATAGTAATTAAAATGGCAAAAAGTAATGGAAAGGAGAGAGTTTTAAAAAGAAGCAAGAGAAACGAAAATAGCTACACACAAGGGAAACATCATAAGGCTATTAGCTGATTTTTTAGCAGAAACTTTGCGGGTCAGGAGAGAATGACATGGTATATTCAAAGTGCTAAATAGGAAAAATCTACAGCCAAGAATACTCTATCCAGCACTGCTATTATTCAGATACAAGAGATAGTTTTCCAGAGAAACAGGAGTTAGAGGAATTCATGACAACTAAACTAGCCTTACAAGAAATGTTAAAGTGGACACTTTGGGTGGAAAAGAAAAACCATAAACAGGAATAAGAAAAGTAAGAAGCACAAAAGTAGTAAAATTAGATATATGTATAAAAATTAGGGGCAGCCCCAGTGGCCCAGCAGTTTAGCGCCACCTTCACCCCCGGGTGTGATCCTGGAGACCCAGGATCAAGTCCCAAGTCCCACGTCATGCTCCCTGTGTGGAGCCTGCTTCTCCCTCTGCCTGTGTCTCTGCCTCTCTTCTCTCTGTGTCTGTCATGAATAAATAAATAAAATCTTAAAAATTAGTCAAAGGATCCGCAAAATAAAAGGATGTAGTGTATAACACCATATACCCAAAACATGAGCAGAGAGAGAGAGGACTAAAAAAATATGGGTTTAAACTTAAGCAATTCTCAACTTAACATAGACTGTTATATGCAGATATTATATGCCAGTCTTTGATAGTCTTTGATAGTCACAAATCAAAAACTAGTAATAGATATGAAAAAAATAAAGAGAAAGAAGTGCAAGTATATAACTAAAGAAAACCAACAAACTGTAAGATAGCAAGAGAAGGATCAGAGAAGGGATCCCTGGGTGGCTCAGCGGTTTGGCGCCTGCCTTTGGCCCAGGTTGTGATCCTGGAGCCCCAGGATCGAGTCCCATGTCAGGCTCCCGGCATGGAGCCTGCTTCTCCTTCCGCCTGTGTTTCTGCCTCTCTCTCTCTCTTCCTATGTCTATCATGAATAAATAAAATCCTTTAAAAAAAAAAAAAAAAGAAGGATCAGAGAAGAACTACAAAAACAACTATAAAATAAGTAACAAAATGGCAATAAGCACGTATCTATCAATAATTACTTTGAATGTAAATCAACTAAACACTCCAATCAAAACACATAAGGCAAGAGATAGGATAAAAAACCAAGATCAATCTATATGTTTCCTACAAGAGAATACTTTCAGATAAAGACACTAGGAGATTGAAAGTGAAGGGATGCAAAAACCTTCATCAAGCAATGGAAGTGAAAAGAAAGCTGAAATAGCAATACTTATATCAGACAAAAATACTCTTTAAAACAAAGACTTTGGGATCCCTGGGTGGCGCAGAGGTTTGGCGCCTGCCTTTGGCCCAGGGTGCGATCCTGGAGACCCAGGATCGAATCCCACATCAGGCTCCCGGTGCATGGAGCCTGCTTCTCCCTCTGCCTGTGTCTCTGCCTCTCTTTCTCTCTCTGACTATCATAAATAAATAAAATAAAAAAATTTTAAAAAAAATAAAAAAAAATTAAAAATAAAACAAAGACTTTAATGAAACAAAAAAAAAAGGGGGGGGCACTAAATAACCATAAACAGTATAATCCAACAAGAAGATATACCAATTGTAAATATTTACAGACCCAACATGGGAGTACTCAGATACATAAAGTATTTAATAACAAACATAAAGGAAATAATCTATAGTAACACAATAACAGTAGAGGACCTTAACACCTCACTTAAATCAATGGATAGATAATCTAAACAGAATTGCAACCAAGAAATAAAATAATGACTTTGAATGACACATTGGAATAGATTAATCTAACAGATATAATCAAAATATTTCATCCTAAAATAGCAGAAAATACATTCTTTTCAAATACATATGGAACATTCTCCAAAATGGATCACATTTTAGGCCACAAAAAAATCTTAACAAATTCAAAATGTAAAAGTCATACTATACATCTTTTCTGACCACAATACTATGAAACTAGAAGTCAACCATAAGAAAAAATCTGAAAAGAACACTATACTTGGAGACTAAATAACAAAATGGCAATGTATCAACCAAAAAATCAAAGGGAAAATTAAAAAGAATGCATGAAGACAAATGAAAATTAAAACAGTATTTTCAAATCTTTGGGATGCAGCAAAAGTGGTTCTAAGAGGGAGGTTTACAGCAATATAGGCCTACCTCACAAAGCAAGAAAAATCTCCAACAACCTAAACTACACCTAAGGAGTTAGAAATGAGGAACAAACAAAACCCAAAAGTAGTAGAAAAAAAGGAAATAAGAAAGATTAAAGCATAAATAAATGAAACAGAAACAAAAAAAAAAAAAACAGAAAAGGTTAATGAAACCAGGAGCTGGTTCTTTGAAAAGAGCAACACACAAAAAAAAAAAAAAAAATGAAAAGAGCAACACAATTGATAAACATTTAGCTAGATTCATCAAAAAAGAGTAAAGAGAAAGAAGGCTCTATAAACAAAATGGAAAATAAAACAAGAGAAGTAACAACTGGCTCCATAGAAATACAGAGGATTTTAAGAGAATATTATGAAAAATTATATGCCTACAAATTGGACAACCTAAAAGAAATGGGTAAATTCCTAGAAGCATATAAATTCCCAAAACTGAATCAAGAGGAAGTAGAAAATTTGAACAGACTATCAGTAATGTAATTGAATCAGAAATCAAAAAACTTCCAACAAACCAGAGTTCAGATGGCTTCATGGGTGAATTCTATCAAACTTTTTTAAAAGACTTAGTATCTGTTTTTCTCTAATTATTCCAAAATATAGAAGAGGAAGGAAAGCTTCCAAATTCATTCTATGATGCCAGCATTACCATGGTACGAAAACCAGATAAAGACACTACAAGAAAGAGAACTACAGACCAATATCTCTGATGAGCTTGGATGCAAAAGTCCTCAACAAAATATTAGCAAGCTACAGACAACATATTTTTAAAAAGCATTCTCCACAGTCAGGTGAGGAGATTTATTCCTGGGATGCAAGTGGTTCAATATACACAAATAAAAACCATATGATTTTTTAATAGATGCAGAAAAAGCATTTGACAGAGTACAGCATCCATTCATAATAAAAACCCTCAACAAAGTTGGTTTAGAAGAAATATACTTCAACATAATAAAAACTATATAAGAAAAACCCACAGATACCTCATCCTTAATAGGTAAAAACTGAAAGGCTTTCCCATAAAGTCAGGAATAAGACAAAGATGTCCACTCCCACCACTTTCATTCAACATAGTTCTGGAAGTCCTAGCCACACCACTTAGACGAGATAAAGGAATAAAGGGCATCTAAGTTGGTAAAGAAGTAAAATATTTACTATTTCCAGATGACATGATACTATATATAAAAAACCCTAAAGACTCCACCATAAAATTACTAGAACTGATAAATAAATTCAGTAGGGTCATTGGATGCTAAATCAATATACAGAAATCTGTTGCATTTCTATACTACTAATGTAGTTGTAAAAAGAGAAATTAATAAAACAAGTCCATTTACAATTACACCAAAAATAATAAAATGCTTAGGAATAAACTTAACCAGGGAAGTGAAAGACATGTAGCATCTGAGCATCTGAAAACTATAAAATACTGATGAAAGAGATTGAAGATGGGGGGAGGGGCAAGATGGCGGAGGAGTAGGGTCTCCAGGTCACCTGTCCTCAGCAAATTACCTAGAAAACCATCCAATCATCCTGAAAACCTACGAATTCGGCCTGAGATGTAAAGAGAGACCAGCTGGAATGCTACAGTGAGAAGAGTTCGCGCTTCTATCAAGGTAGGAAGACGGGGAAAAAGAAATAAAGACACAAAAGGCCTCCAAGGGGGAGGGGCCCCGCGAGGAGCCGGGCTGAGGCCGGGGCGAGTGTCCCCAGGACAGGAGAGCCCCGTCCCGGAGGAGCAGGAGCTGCACCGACCTTCCCCGCGGAAAGGGGCTCCCGGGGAATTGGAGCAGGATCCCCAGAAAGGCGGGGATGCCCTCGGGCTCCCTGGGACAGTAACAGAGGAACTGCGCCCCGGAGAGTGCGCCGAGCTCCCTAAGGGCTGCAGCGCTCGGCGGGACCGGAGCAGCTCGGAGGGGCTCGGGCGGCGGCTCCGCGGAGGGGGCTGCGGGGCTCCGGGAACAGCTCAGCGGCGGCGGCTCGGGCGGAGGAAGAAGCTCCGCGCGGAGGGGGCTGCGCGGCTCCGGGAACAGCTCGGAGGGGCTCGGGCGGCGGCTCCGCGGAGGGGGCTGCGGCGCTCCGGGAACAGCTCAGCGGCGGCGGCTCGGGCGGAGGAAGAAGCTCCGCGCGGAGGGGGCTGCGCGGCTCCGGGAACAGCTCGGAGGGGCTCGGGCGGCGGCTCCGCGGAGGGGGCTGCGGGGCTCCGGGAACAGCTCAGCGGCGGCGGCTCGGGCGGAGGAAGAAGCTCCGCGCGGAGGGGGCTGCGCGGCTCCGGGAACAGCTCGGAGGGGCTCGGGCGGCGGCTCCGCGGAGGGGGCTGCGGCGCTCCGGGAACAGCTCAGCGGCGGCGGCTCGGGCGGAGGAAGAAGCTCCGCGCGGAGGGGGCTGCGCGGCTCCGGGAACAGCTCGGAGGGGCTCGGGCGGCGGCTCCGCGGAGGGGGCTGCGCGGCTCCGGGAACAGCTCAGCGGCGGCGGCTCGCGCAGAGGAAGAAGCTCCGCGCGGAGGGGGCTGCGCGGCTCCGGGAACAGCTCGGAGAGGCTCGGGCGGCGGCTCCGCGGAGGGGGCTGCACCGCCGGGAGCGCGAATCCAACAGCGCAGGCCCCGGAGCACAGGGCGCCGGGACACAGCCCAGGATCCGGCCTCCCCCGGGACAGGCAGAGGCCGGGAGGGCCCAGGACAGCAAGGACGCTCCTGCCTGGAACTGAGCAGATCAGCGGCCCCGCCCCGGAGCCCCCAGGCCCTGCAGAAGGAGAGCCCCGGAGCTACTGTGGGGGCTGACTCCAGGGTCCCAGAGCTGCCCCCGCCACTGTGGCTTCCTCCCGGGGCCTCACGGGGTGAACAACCCCCACCGAGCCCTGCACCAGGCAGGGGCAGAGCAGCTCCCCCAAGTGCTAACACCTGAGAATCAGCACAGCAGGCCCCTCCCCCAGAAGACCAGCGAGACGGACCAGTTCCAAGGGAAATCAAGGGACTTAAACTACACAGAATCGGAAGATACTCCCCCGTGGTTTTTTTTGTTTTTTGTTTTTTTGTTTTTGTTTTTGTTTTTTTTTGGTTTGTTTGTTTTGTTTTGTGCTTTTTTTTTCTCTCTTTCTTCTTGATTTCTGATTGCTTCCCCCACGCCCCCTTTTTTCTTTTTTCTCCTTTCTTTCTTTTTCTTTCTTTTTCTTCTCTTTTTCCCCTATTTTTTTCTTCTTTCTCTTTTTTCTTTTTCTCTTTTCTTTCCTTCTCTCTCTTTTTCTCCTTTTCCCAATACAACTTGTTTTTGGCCACTCTGCACTGAGCAAAATGACTAGAAGGAAAACCCCTCAAAAAAAAGAATCAGAAACAGCCCACTCTCCCACAGAGTTACAAAATATGGATTACAATTCAATGTCAGAAAGCCAATTCAGAAGCACTATTTTACAGCTACTGGTGGCTCTAGAAAAAACCATAAAGGACTCAAGAGACTTCATGACTGCAGAATTTAGATCTAATCAGGCAGAAATTAAAAATCAATTAAATGAGATGCAATCCAAGCTAGAAGTCCTAACGACGAGGCTTGACGAGGTGGAAGAACGAGTGAGTGACATAGAAGACAAGTTGATGGCAAAGAGGGAAACTGAGGAAAAAAGAGACAGGCAATTAAAAGACCATGAGGATAGATTAAGGGAAATGAATGATAGCCTGAGGAAGAAAAACCTACGTTTAATTGGGGTTCCCGAGGGCGCGGAAAGGGACAGAGGGCCAGAATATGTATTTGAACAAATCCTAGCTGAAAACTTTCCTAATCTGGGAAGGGAAACAGGCATTCAGATCCAGGAAATAGAGAGATCCCCCCCTAAAATCAACAAAAACCGTTCAACACCTCGACACTTAATAGTGAAGCTTGCAAATTCCAAAGATAAGGAGAAGATCCTTAAAGCAGCAAGAGAAAAAAAGTCCCTGACTTTTATGGGGAGGAATATTAGGGTAACAGCAGACCTCTCCACAGAGACCTGGCAGGCCAGAAAGGGCTGGCAGGATATATTCAGGGTCCTAAATGAAAAGAACATGCAACCAAGAATACTTTACCCCGCAAGGCTTTCATTCAAAATGGAAGGAGAGATAAAGAGCTTCCAAGACAGGCAGGAACTGAAAGAATATGTAACCTCCAAACCAGCTCTGCAAGAAATTTTAAGGGGGACTCTTAAAATTCCCCTTTAAGAAGAAGTTCAGTGGAACAATCCACAAAAACAAGGACTGAATAGATATGATGACACTAAACTCATATCTATCAATAGTAACTCTGAATGTGAACGGGCTTAATGACCCCATCAAAAGGCGCAGGGTTTCAGACTGGATAAAAAAGCAGGACCCATCTATTTGCTGTCTACAAGAGACTCATTTTAGACAGAAGGACACCTACAACCTGAAAATAAAAGGTTGGAGAACCATTTACCATTCAAATGGTCCTCAAAAGAAAGCAGGGGTTGCCATCCTTATATCAGATAAATTAAAATTTACCCCGAAGACTATAGTGAGAGATGAAGAGGGACACTATCTCATACTCAAAGGATCTATCCAACAAGAGGACTTAACACTCCTCAATATATATGCCCCGAATGTGGGAGCTGCCAAATATTTAAACCAATTAATAACCAAACTCAAGAAATACCTTGATAATAATACACTTATACTTGGTGACTTCAATCTAGCTCTTTCTACCCTGGATAGGTCTTCTAAGCACAACATCTCCAAAGAAACGAGAGCTTTAAATGATACACTGGACCAGATGGATTTCACAGATATCTACAGAACTTTACATCCAAACTCAACTGAATACACATTCTTCTCAAGTGCACATGGAACTTTCTCCAGAATAGACCACATACTGGGTCACAAATCGGGTCTGAACCGATACCAAAAGATCGGGATAGTCCCCTGTATATTCTCAGACCATAACGCCTTGAAATTAGAACTTAATCACAACAAGAAATATGGAAGGACCACAAACACGTGGAGGTTAAGGACCATCCTGCTAAAAGATGAAAAGGTCAACCAGGAAATTAAGGAAGAATTAAAAAGATTCATGGAAACTAATGAAAATGAAGATACAACCGTTCAAAATCTTTGGGATGCAGCAAAAGCAGTCCTGAGGGGGAAATACATCGCAATACAAGCATACATTCAAAAACTGGAAAGATCTCAAATTCAAAAGCTCACCTTACACATAAAGGAACTAGAGAAAAAGCAACAAATAGACCCCACCCCCAGCAGAAGAAGAGAGTTAATTAAAATTCGAGCAGAACTCAATGATATCGAGACCAAAAGAACTGTGGAACAGATCAACAGAACCAGGAGTTGGTTCTTTGAAAGAATTAATAAGATAGATAAACCATTAGCCAACCTTATTAAAAAGAAGAGAGAGAAGACTCAAATTAATAAAATCATGAATGAGAAAGGGGACATCACTACCAACACCAAGGAAATACAAACGATTTTAAAAACATATTATGAACAGCTGTACGCCAATAAATTAGGAAATCTAGAAGAAATGGACGCATTCCTGGAAAGCCACAAACTACCAAAACTGGAGCAGGAAGAAATAGAAAACCTGAACAGGCCAATAACCAGGGAGGAAATTGAAGCAGTCATCAAAAACCTCCCAAGACACAAGAGTCCAGGGCCAGATGGCTTCCCAGGGGAATTCTATCAAACGTTTAAAGAAGAAATCATACCTATTCTACTAAAGCTGTTTGGAAAGATAGAAAGAGATGGAGTACTTCCAAATTCGTTCTATGAGGCCAGCATCACCTTAATTCCGAAACCAGACAAAGACCCCACCAAAAAGGAGAATTACAGACCAATATCCCTGATGAACATGGATGCAAAAATTCTCAACAAGATACTAGCCAATAGGATCCAACAACACATTAAGAAAATTATTCACCATGACCAAGTAGGATTTATCCCTGGGACACAAGGCTGGTTCAACACTCGTAAAACCATCAATGTGATTCATCATATCAGCAAGAGAAAAACCAAGAACCATATGATACTCTCATTAGATGCAGAGAAAGCATTTGACAAAATACAGCATCCATTCCTGATCAAAACCCTTCAGAGTGTTGGGATAGAGGGAACTTTCCTCGACATCTTAAAAGCCATCTACGAAAAGCCCACAGCAAATATCATTCTCAATGGGGAAGCACTGGGAGCCTTTCCCCTAAGATCAGGAACAAGACAGGGATGTCCACTCTCACCACTGCTGTTCAACATAGTTCTGGAAGTCCTCGCCTCAGCAATCAGACAACAAAAAGACATTAAAGGCATTCAAATTGGCAAAGAAGAAGTCAAACTCTCCCTCTTCGCCGATGACATGATACTCTACATAGAAAACCCAAAAGCCTCCACCCCCAGATTGCTAGAACTCATACAGCAATTTGGTAGCGTGGCAGGATACAAAATCAATGCCCAGAAATCAATGGCATTTCTATACACTAACAATGAGACTGAAGAAAGAGAAATTAAGGAGTCAATCCCATTTACAATTGCACCCAAAAGCATAAGATACCTAGGAATAAACCTAACCAAAGAGGTAAAAGATCTATACCCTAAAAACTATAGAACACTTCTGAAAGAAATTGAGGAAGACACAAAGAGATGGAAAAATATTCCATGCTCATGGATTGGCAGAATTAATATTGTAAAAATGTCAATGTTACCCAGGGCAATTTATACGTTTAATGCAATCCCTATCAAAATACCATGGACTTTCTTCAGAGAGTTAGAACAAATTATTTTAAGATTTGTGTGGAATCAGAAAAGACCCCGAATAGCCAGGGGAATTTTAAAAAAGAAAACCTTAGCTGGGGGCATCACAATGCCAGATTTCAGGTTGTATTACAAAGCTGTGGTCATCAAGACAGTGTGGTACTGGCACAAAAACAGACACATAGATCAATAGAACAGAATAGAGAACCCAGAAGTGGACCCTGAAATGTACGGCCATCTAATATTCGATAAAGGAGGAAAGACTACCCATTGGAAGAAAGACAGTCTCTTCAATAAATGGTGCTGGGAAAATTGGACATCCACATGCAGAAGAATGAAACTGGACCACTCTCTTTCACCATACACAAAGATAAACTCAAAATGGATGAGAGATCTAAATGTGAGACAAGATTCCATCAAAATCCTAGAGGAGAACACAGGCAACACCCTTTTTGAACTTGGCCACAGTAAATTCCTGCAAGATACATCCACGAAGGCAAAAGAAGCAAAAGCAAAAATGAACTATTGGGACTTCATCAAGATAAGAAGCTTTTGCACAGCAAAGGATACAGTCAACAAAACTAAAAGACAACCTACAGAATGGGAGAAGATATTTGCAAATGACATATCAGATAAAGGGCTAGTTTCCAAAATCTATAAAGAACTTATTAAACTCAACACCAAAGAAACAAACAATCCAATCATGAAATGGGCAAAAGACATGAAGAGAAATCTCACAGAGGAAGACATGGACATGGCCAACATGCACATGAGAAAATGCTCTGCATCACTTGCCATCAGGGAAATACAAATCAAAACCACAATGAGATACCACCTCACACCAGTGAGAATGGGGAAAATTAACAAGGCAGGAAACAACAAATGTTGGAGAGGATGCGGAGAAAAGGGAACCCTCTTACACTGCTGGTGGGAATGTGAACTGGTGCAGCCACTCTGGAAAACTGTGTGGAGGTTCCTCAAAGAGTTAAAAATAGACCTGCCCTACGACCCAGCAATTGCACTGTTGGGGATTTACCCCAAAGATTCAGATGCAATGAAACGTCGGGACACCTGCACCCCGATGTTTCTATCAGCAATGGCCACAATAGCCAAACTGTGGAAGGAGCCTCGGTGTCCATCAAAAGATGAATGGATAAAGAAGATGTGGTTTATGTATACAATGGAATATTACTCAGCAATTAGAAACGACAAATACCCACCATTTGCTTCAACGTGGATGGAACTGGAGGGTATTATGCTGAGTGAAATAAGTCAATCGGAGAAGGACAAACAGTGTATGTTCTCATTCATTTGGGGAATATGAATAATAGTGAAAGGGAATATAAAGGAAGGGAAAAGAAATGTTGGGAAATATCAGGAAGGGAGACAGAACATAAAGACTCCTAACTCGGGGAAATGAACTAGGGGTGGTGGAAGGGGAGGAGGGCGGGTGTTGGAGGGGAATGGGTGACGGGCACTGAGGTGGACACTTGACGGGATGAGCACTGGGTGTTTTTCTGTATGTTGGTAAATTAAACACCAATAAAAGTTAAAAAAATAAAATAAAATAAAATAAAATAAAAATAAAGGAAAAAATAGATAATAATAAAAAAAAAAGAGATTGAAGATGAAACAAAGAAATGGAAAAATGTCCCATATTCATGGATTTGCAAAACAAATATTGTTAAAATTTCTATACTACCCAAAGCAATCTATCCATTTAATGCAATCCCTATCAAAATATGAGCAACCTTTTTCACAGAGCAAGAACAAATAACCCCAAAATTTGTATGGAACTACAAAAACCTTCAAAGCTAAAATAATCTTGAAAAAAAAAAAACTGGGACAATTGGGTTGCTCAGCAGTTGAGTGTCTGCCTTCGGCTCAGAGCATGATCCTAGAGTTCCGGAATCAAGTCCCACATTGGGTTCCCTCCATGGAGCCCGCTTCTCCCTCTGCCTGTGTCTCTGCCTGTCCCCTCTTTCTGTGTCTCTCATGAATAAATAAATAAAATCTCTAAAAAAAAGAACAAAACTGACAAATTCACAGTCTCAAATTTGAAGATATACTACAAAGCTAAAGTAACCAAACCGTATGATACTGGCACAAAAATAGACACATACATTCATGGAACAAAATAGGTCAGAAATAAAGTCAATTAAAGATGAACAAAGAATAAAGAATATTCAATGGGAGAGAGTCTCTTCAACAAATGGTAATGGGAAAACCAGACAATTACGTGTGAAGAATGTTATGGGTTATGTTTTATACCATAAACAAAAATAAAATCAAAATGGACTAAGTACCTAAATATAAGACCCGAAACCAAGAAAATCCTAGATGAGACCACAGGCAGTAACTTCTCTGACATGGGCCATAGCTGCATTTTTCTAGATATATCTCCTGAGGCAAAGGAAACAAAGCAAAAATAAACTGTTGGGATCACATCAAAATAAAAAATTTCTGCACAGCAAAGGAAACAATCAACAAAACTAAAAGACAACCTACTGAATGGGAGAAAATATTTGCAAATGACATATCTGATAAAAGGTTAGTGTCCAAAAGTCATTTTACTACTCAATGCCAAAAAACAAATAAACCTCTTTAAAAATGGGCAGAAAATATGAACAGACCTTTCTCCAAAGAAGACATCCAAATGGCCAAAAGATACATGAAAAAATGCTCACCAGAACTTATCAGGGAAATGCAAATCAAAACCACACTGAGCTATCAGCTCACACCTATCAGAAGGGCTAAAACAAAAAAACTAAAAATAAAAATATACAAGAAAACTGCTCATGAAGATGTGGAGGAAAAGGAAACCTTATGCACTGTTTGGGAATGGAAACTGGTGCAGCCACTCTGGAAAACAGTATGGAGGTTCCTCAAAAAAATTAAAAATGGAATTACCATATGCTCCAATAATTCCACTACTGAGCATTTATCCAAAGAGTATAAAAACACTAATTCAAAAGATATATGTAACCCTATATTTATTGCAGCATTATTTACAGTAGTCAAATTATGGAAGCAGATGTATATATGTGGAGATAGATAGATACATACATAATACATACAATGAAATATCACTCAGCCATAAAACAAATGCAACCTTGCTATTTGCAACAACATGGATGGAGCTAGAGGGTATAATGCCAAGTAAAAGAAGTCAGTCAAAGAAAGACAAATACACACATGATTTCATTCAAATGTGGAATTTAAGAAGAAAAACAACTAATAAAGAAAAAAAAGGAGAGAAACAGAAAAACAGACTCTTAACTATAGAGAACAAACCGATGTTTACCAGAAGGGAGGTGGTTAGGAGAATGGGTGAAATAGGTGAAGGGACATTCTTTTGATGAGTCATGTACAGAATTGTTGAATTGCTATCTTGTATACCTGGAATGAATATAACACTGTATGTTAACTATCTTGGAATTAAAATCTGAGGCGAAAAAAAAGAGGTAAAAGAAAAAAAGTAATTAAAGAAAGTTCCTTAGTTGGAGGAACAGCATAACATATAGACTTATCAAATCACTATTTTGTACACCTGAAACTAATGTAACATTGTATGTCAACTGTGCTTCAATATAAACAAGCAAACAAAAAGGTTCTTCACTTATTACAGTAAGGATATCACAGCAACTAGGTAACTGCTTTCTTTCTGACACAAGGACTGAGCATCTGACACACTTTCTAAGTGACCATTTTGTCAGGACAGTATCAAAATAATTGATGCAGAAGTTATTGTGCTTATTGGTGTTGATTATAAGATTCCCCAGTGGAAAATTAATTTGGGGAAAATATGCTGTACCCATAATTGCCTAACAAAACTTATGTTTCTTGTATTTCAGCAACAGCTACACCACTTCCCAGTAACATTGTGATATTTGTAATTATGTTATATATTGGATTATTACAGTGTACATGAGACTATCATTGACTTTACTGGTTGTCATTTTCAGTAGAGGATAAAATAATAATTTTACTGAATTTTTGGAAACTAAGCCATTTAATTATAGAAAGAATAACCTAAAAAGGATGTTACCAATCCAAATCAAATGAGTTAGTAGTAACACATAATAATATCTTACTAGAGGAAAAATACATACTAAAGTTTTAAGTTAAATAAATTAAAGCATAACAAGGAAAATAGAAAAATAAAAGGGTATAAAATGAGGGAAGAAATGAGGAAATGAAATGAGGGAGCAAAGTTGATACTCAGTACCTGGAGGTTCTACTAGAGAATGTCACCAACTATCATGCATCATAGATGCCAGCCTCAGGTGTTTACTCAAAGCTGGTCATAACTTTCCATCATCAGCTTGCACTCCCATTCTCCACAGAAACCATTGAAATTTGCTCATGATGCAAATGAAAGTAAAAATTTCTTTTTTTTTTTTTTGGAAAGTAAAATTTCTTCACATCTCTCTTTCTCCACAGAAGCTATGCATCATGTTGGAAAGACCAAAAAAAAAAAAAAATTCACACATAATCGTCAGGTTTCTGCCACCAAATAAAATAACAAGCATACCTCAGAGAAACTGTAGGTTTAATTCGAAACCACCTCAATAAAGCGATTGTTGCTAAAAAACAAGCCAAATGAATTTTTTGGCGTCCCAGTGCATATAAAGGTTATGTTTACACTACAGTCTATTAGGTATGCAATGGCATTTTATCTAAAAAAATATATACATACCTTAATTTTTAAAAATACTTCATTGCTAAAAAATGCAAACCATCATCTGTACTTTCAACAAGACACAATCTTTCTGTTGGTGGAGGATCTTGCTTCAATGTTGATGGCTGCTGAATGATTATAGTGTTGTGGTTGGTGAAGATTGGGGTGGTTGTGGAAATTCCTTGAAATAAGACAAAAATGAAGTCTGCAGGAGCAGTTGAATCTTCCTCTCATAAATGATTTCTCTATAGCATGGGATGCTGTTCAATAGCATTTTACCCACAGCAGAACTTCTTTCAGAATTGAAGTCAGTCTTCTCAAACCCTGCTGCTGCTTTAAAATTAACTAACTTTATGTAATATTATAAATTATATAATTTATTTATAATTTATATTATATTATATATTATAAAGATCAACTCCTCCCCCCAGGATCTGGATTTCCCCACTTCTTATCAATTTGGGGGGCTACCTCCAACAATCATCCCACCCTGCTGAATCTTTAATCTGTCCCTCTTTATTATCCTACTCATCAGTACCATATGCTTCATATTACTTTTCTACATTTAAAAATCCTTCTGGTGACCCCACCATGACATCCAATCAATAATGAGTTGGACTGTGTATTTAAATCCACAACTATCAGGGGTGCCTGGGCAGCTCAGTCAGTTTAGTGTCAGGCTCTTGGTCATGATCTTGTGGTCATAGGATTGAGCCCTGCATTGGGCTCCCTGCTAAGTACAGAGTCTGCTTGTTTCTCTCCCTCAGCTCTTCTTCCTGCTTGTTCAAATAAGTAAGTAAATAAATAAATAAATAAATAAATAAATAAATAAATAATTCTTTAAAAAATAAATCTACTACTATCACTTTAGAAAATGTGGTATTGTTTGGGGATCAGAAGTCTTTTCACTTATTTTTTTTTAAAAAAAGGATACTGATGAAGCAATAGTCCAATTCCCTACTTTTCTCACTTACCACTTTATTTTTGTGACCTATTTATATCACTTTATAGTTACCTGGTTAGTTGCTTTGAACTATATTTTCAAAATGTATCCTTGGACTCACTAGTTGCTTCTAAGTCCTGCATACTATTTATTGCCCAGTAACTTCAACTATAGCATATTTATTCACTCCCCTTGCAACACATGGCATTGTCACTACAACTTTCAGCTCACATTAATGATCGAGAGTACATTCTCTTTAGATCTTGTGAGTTATTTCTCTAGAAGGTATAACTGGGAGTAGTACTACTGATGAGATGTACAGATACTTAATTTCATTCCTAGACTGCTTTCCAATACTAATGTAACCATCTACATTCTGGCTCTTGTTGGGGGACTGTTCCCTTCACCTCATACCCTGTAGAGCACTTTGTTTTATCTATGATCCTAATTTTGGCCATTCTGGTTGGTACAAGAAAACGTTCTTATTATGTTAATTTGTTTTTCAGTGTCTACTGGTGAGTTCATGTATCTAGCCAGTCAGGCTTTCCCTTTCTAAGTTGTCTATTCATATTCTCTGTCCATTGTTTCCATTCAGGCTCCCATCCCTTATTACTTGGCAGGCATTTCTTATATTTTATGGATATCAATCTTTCATGACTTTTATAATTTGAAAATATCTTTTCTCAATTTGTTATATGTCTGTGAACTTTGTCTATGATGTACTGGCTTAAAAGAAACACAATTTCATTGTAATCAAATACACTTGTTTCTCACATTCTGTGTTGTGGTGATTCTAAAGAGGCCTACGCTCTACACAAGACCATTGGAAGTATTTTCCAGCATTTTATTTTATTTTATTTTACCTTCAAATTTAGGATTTTAATATACTTGTTAATGCTCTTCTGCACAGTACTGGTCACTAAAGACAAATTTCCCAGCACACCAAAATATCTTCCATTAAAGAAGATCTTAATAGTTTCTAAAGAGTTTTGATACCTTATAGACTGAATGTTCCTTTATTCTGAATGTCCAACACATTGATGAAACTATTTATTAATGTGCCTGAATCCTATACTCAACTGTTAAGTCTGCAAGTACGGGCACAGTATTCCTCTGTTCATTTCTCCACTCTCAGTATATATTATAATACCACATAAAACATAGTAGACTCTTAAGCATTTGTTTTATTAAAGGAAGAAAATGTTCTTTTCCTTTGTTTATAAATCTCAGAAAGAGGTAGAATGATGTGGTCAAACCTGGATTCCCAGATCAGATCTTCTACCTTCTTGGTCTGTGACTAAAGATAGGTTAACAACCCTTTCTAGGGCAGCCCAGGTGGCTCGGAGGTTTAACGTGGCCTTCGGCCCAGGGTATGATCTTGGAGACCCGGGTTCGAGTCCCATGTCGGGCTCCCTGCATGGAGCCTGCTTCTCCCTCTGCCTGTGTCTCTCTATCTCTCTCTCTCTCTCTTTCTCATGAATAAATAAAATCTTTAACTTTAAAAAAAAAAAAACCCTCTCTAGTTTGAAACAATACCAGACAGCGGGAAAATAACAGGAAGAAGGAGAGAGAAATTGAAAAGCATGTACATGACTTCAGGGTCATGAAATTGAGCCCCACATTGTGCTCTGTCCTGGGCATGGAGCCTGCTTCAGATTCTCGCTCTCCCTCTGCCCCTCTCCCACACTCACTAGCTTTCTCTCTCTCTCTCTAAAAAAAAAAGAGAAAAGAAATCATGTACAGAAAAAGTGTCAAAGAAGTAAAACTTAAAAGATTTAGGATTAAAGTGTCAAAAAAAATCAACACAGAGCTGGGGAGAAGGGTGAGGATAAAACAATGTTAGAGGCATGGGTTTTGGAGCCAAGTTGCTAGAGTTCAAATCCAATTAGAGTTGGAGGACTTTAGGCAATTTATCAGTGAAATGCACATAATATTGATCGCCATATAAGCTTACTTTGAAAGCAGAAGTCAAAATATCAGATCTTAAGTATAGAGAACTTTGCTATGACAATGAGAAGCCCTGTGTCCTGGGGGTAATAAAGTAACTTAGAATGAAACAGGAGGCCGTTCGGCAGCGACCGCAGCGCAGACCGGATCCCTCTCCTCTCTCCAGCTCGCTGGTGCACCTCGCTCCGCTTCCTCTGCAACCAAGTCTGACAAACCCGATATGGCTGAGATTGAGAAATTCGATAAGTTGAAATTGAAGAAGACAGAAACGCAAGAGAAAAATCCACTGCCTTCGAGAGAAACGATTGAACAGGAGAAGCAAGCAGGCAAATCGTAAAGAGGCGTGCGCCGCCAACATGCACTGTACATTCCACAAGCATTGCCTTCTTATTTTACTTCTTTTAGCTGTTTAACTTTGTAAGATGCAAAGCGGTTGGATCAAGTTTAAATGACCGTGCTGCCCCTTTTCACATCAAAGAATGGAGAACTACTGACAACGAAGGCGCCTGCCTTTCCCATCTGCCTGTGTCTTTGCCTCTCTCTCTCTCTCTCTCTCTCATAAATAAATAAATAAAATCTTTAAAAAAGAAAAAAAAAGAAAAACATTAAGGAAAAAAAGGCTGACAATAAACAACCTCACTTTACACTTAAGATGCTAGGGGGGAAAAAAACTAAGCCAAAGTTGGCAGAAGGAAGGAAATAACAAAGATCAGAGGATAAATAAATGAAATAGAAACCAGAAAAAAAAAATAGAAAAATCAACAAAACTAAAGGTGGTTTTTCAAAAAGATAAACAAAATTAAGAAATCTGTAGCTCAATTAAAAACAAAAGAAGATGCAAAATCAGAAATGACGGAAGGGACATTACAAGTGATCCTGCAGAAATACAAAAGATTCTAAGAGACTTTTATGAACAATTATATGCAACAGTTTGGATAACCTACAAGAAATAAATACATTCTTATAAACATACAACTGACTAGCTGAAGCAGTAAAGGGGAAAAAACTCTTAATAGAGAAAATCCCGGCACTAGATGATTTCACTGGTGAATTCTATGAAATATTTAAAGAATAATTAATGTCAACATGTCTCAAACTCTTCCTAAAAATTGAATAGAGGAAAACACTTCCAAACTCATTTTACAAGGCTGACATTACTCTGATACCAAAGCCAGCTAAGGGCACTAGAAGAAAACTATAGACCAATATTCCTAATGAGTATAGATATAAACATTATAAACAAAATATTGGCAAATCCAGTTCAACAGTACATTTAAGGGATCCCTGGGTGGCGCAGTGGTTTGGCGCCTGCCTTTGGCCCAGGGCGCGATCTTGGAGACCCGGGATCGAATCCCACATCAGGCTCCCGGTGCATGGAGCCTGCTTCTCCCTCCGCCTGTGTCTCTGCCTCTCTCCCTCTCTCTCTGTGACTATCATAAATAAATAAAAATTAAAAAAAAAAAAAAAAAAAAAAAACCTCAATTTAAAAAAAAAAAAAAACAGTACATTTAAAATGAACTTCAGTGAGCTGCAGGATTAGTATATGCCAAATGTTTTTGAAAATAAGTTTTCAACTAGGGCAGTCATTTCTTTATGAAGTTATTGAAAATATCGTAGAAGGACAATCATATTATGGTCTCATTCATTTGGGGAATATAAAAAATAGTGAAAGGGAATAAAGGGGAAAGGAGAGAAAACGAGTGAGAAATATCAGTGAGGGTGAGAGAACATGAGAGACACCTAACTCTGGGAAATGAATAAGGGGTAGTGGAAGGGGAGGTGAGCGGGGCGATGGGGTGACTGGGTGATGGGCATTGAGGGGGGCACTTGACAGGATGAGCACTGGGTGTTCTACTATATGTTGGCAAATCAAACTCCAATAAAAAATACTGGAAAAAATGAAGTTATTGAAAATAATTCATAATTATAATGAAATTTGCTATCATTAAGATTTGCCGTTATAGCCCTAAATAAATAAAAGCTACCAAATGCCTCTAAATCAGGGCAGATGCCTGGGACAGGGATTGCCTCACTTAAATGCCTTCTTCAGATAACTCAGTTTAATACCAATTTAATACCAAATACTCAATTTAATACCAATATCAGTTTTATATTTTTCCTTAGATTATATATATAACTTGGCCTTGCAAAGACACTGCAAATATTTCTAGATAAATAACATAGTTACTAAATCTTCCACATTCATTACAATGTGCTGTTCCATGCAAGTATATACTCTTTCCCTCTCACAAATAATATAAATCTGAAATACTGGGATCCCTGGGTGGCGCAGCGGTTTGGCGCCTGCCTTTGGCCCAGGGCGCGATCCTGGAGACCTGGGGTCGAATCCCACGTCGGGCTCCCGGTGCATGGAGCCTGCTTCTCCCTCCGCCTGTGTCTCTGCCTCTCTCTCTCTCTCTCTGTGACTATCATAAATAAATAAAAAAAAATAATAGCAAATCTTAAAAATAAATAAATAAATAAATAAATAAATAAATCTGAAATACTATGGTGTATATACAATGTAAAAAAAATCATAGCACATTTAAAACTGTTTACATACAATTTGCAATAATATGGAAAAAGGCTTTTAATAGAATGAAACGTAGCATTAAATTGTTTAGAATGCAATTATACTTAGGCCACAACTATGGAAAGAAGAAAGAAAAAAGAAAAGAAAGAAAAAAGAAAGAAAGAAAGAAAGAAACAAAGAAAGAAAGAAAGAAACAAAGAAAGAAACAAAGAAACAAAGAAAGAAACAAAGAAACAAAGAAAGAAAGAGAAAGAAAAAGAAAGAAAGAAGAAAGAGAAAGAAAGAAAGAAAGAAAGAAAGAAAGAAAGAAAGAAAGAAAAGAAAGAAAAGAAAAAGGATTGATTTTCTAAAAAGATTTTATTTATTTATTCATGAGAGACACAGAAGCAGAGACATAAAGGAGCAGAGAAGCAGGCTCCGTGCAGAAAGCCCCATGCGGGACTCAATTCCAGGACTCCCGGATCATGTCCTGAGGTGAAGGCAAACGCTCAGCTCAACCTCTGAGCCACCCAGGCCATCCCAATTGATTGATTTAAAATACAATCTAAGCATCTAGATCTAGAATAAAATAAATCAAGGGTGGTAATCCTTGAGTTGTGGGACTGTGAGTGATATTTTTTGTCCTTGAACCTCTGTTTTTCAAAACTTCTCATAATTAATATTTTTCAACCATGAAATATCCTTTTAAATTTTAAACAAATATTTACTGAAGATATATTATGTGCCAGAAAATAACAATTTATGGCTAGGTGGGTAATTTCTTTAATATATTTAATAGATCAGTGGCTCATTTCCTATGTTGCTTAACTGTTAAATGATAAACCAATTTATTTAAACCAGTTCTTTTGACTTCAGATTTTATTCTCTTTTTTTGACACTAGCCTGATTTCTATAAAAACACACAAGTCTAAATTTGGAAGTTTGAAAAGTTTTCAATATTAACGTCTACATTATAAAGCTGTCTCATATCAAGACTTGACTTTTTTATTGAAGCATAACTGACATATAATGTGATATTATTTTCAGGTGTACAACACAGTGATTCTCAACAACTCAATGCTCACCGTGGTAAGTGTAGTCACCATATCTGTCACCAAACAACATTCTTACAATATTATTTATATTCCCTATGCTTTATTTTTCATCGCACTCACCCACTCCCTCATTCATCTCCCCTTTGACAAATGACCAGTTTGTTCTCTGTATTTAGAAGTGTGGGTTTTTATGTTTATTTGTTTTATTTTCTGGATTTCACATATAAATGAAACCATATGGTATTTGTCGCTCTCTGTCTGACTTATGTGACTGAGCATAATCCCCTCTGGATCCATCTGTGTTGCAAATGGCAAGATTTCATGGCGAGTAATATTTCATTGCATATATATGTATATACCATACCATCTTTATCCATTCACCTATTGATTGCACTTGGGCTGCTTCCACATTTTGGCTATTATAAATAATGCTTCAGTAAATATGGGGGCTGTATATCTTTTCAAATTAGTTTCTTCATTTTCTATGAGTAAATACCCAGTAGTAGAATTACTGGATCATATTATATGTCTATTTTTAATTAAAAAATGATTAGTAGGTAACTCATGTGTGTTATGAAATATTTTTTACTCTGTAAACTAAAATCTTATAGTACTCTCAACAAACAAAATTATTTTCTAAGAATGATGTAAAATACAGAAACTATAATTTGTCTGATTAATTAGACTACATTTTTTTAACTTCTATGTAAAAATGACCACTATGAACAAGTCTGAAAAGTAAATAGAAATTAAGAAAACAAAATTTATACAGCATAAAAACTTTATAGCCTCAATATACAATGATCTCTGGGAGAAAAAATAAAGCAAAAGATACAGGTAATATTATCAATAAATGCTAAAAATCCAAAAATACTAGTTAATCAAAGGAAAATGAAGAAGAGCTTTTTTTAAAGCTATATGTTTGTGAAAAATTGTAAAAATATGCAGAGTATGTTTTTTGGGTGTTGGCCATATTTCTATTTCTATGCCCTATTAGTACTAAAGTAACTTGGTTTAACTTTTCAAGAGTGCATTTGACAATATGTTTCAGAATACAAGATGTGCACATCCTTTACTAAGAAATTATACTTCTAGAAATGTTTCCTAAGGAAAAAAAGGGAACTTTTTAAGGCATATGTATTAAGTGGTTTATCACATCATTATTCACAATAATTAAAATTTGCACATAGAACTCACCAATAGGAGATTGGCTTAAAAATTACAAGATTAAAAAATAATAATAATAATTTTTTTTAATTACAAGATTACATAAATAGAATATTTTGCAAACATTTTATTCCAATCAATCGTATGGGCACAGAACCATGAATTGGTTCTGAACTTTTAAATTAAAAGACCACTGTACTAATTATGTTTGATATTAAAATTTCCTCTTGTGTTGTAAGTTGTTAACCTCATATGTATTTGTGTCTATTATTTCAGCAAGTTTTAAAGTGTCTGATATACTTTTTCTCATTTTGTCCCCACATAACTCTATGAGGTAAACAAGGCCACTATTATTAACTTCATTGTACATATGAAAAAGTTAAGATACAAAAAGATTAAGAGTCTTTGGCAAAGGCCACATAGTGACAGAACTCAAATATTTTTAAATTCCTCATCCAATGATCTCTCCACTATCCTGAATTCAGTCTAACAAGCTTTCTCAAAATAAGAACAGACCTATTCCAGGTTGGAAGCTCTATTGCCTACATTCCAGGTTGGAAGCTCTATTGAAAATGGTCTTTATGATATCCTTCCCCATCTCTCTACCATCAACATCATCTGTCCAGTTTCATAATTATTAATTACTTCATGCTTGCTCTCATAACTTTCAAGTTGCTGTATGTTCCAGCATTAATTTTCCTTCACTAATAAAATACAGAGAAGAGGAAATGTGGATGGGGGTTGTTGTCCAATACAGCTCATGCCACATTCACCTTGACTCCAGCCAAAGAGAAGAGCCAATTAGAGAGCACGTGTACTGGTATACGTACCAAGTGAATAAATCTGAGTGTCCAGTGCCAAATATCTGGGAGTCTTATAAAGGGAGGCCACTATGATGCACAAAAATTAGCTCTCATAAACTTTTGACCCACTCCCAATTTGGGGAGACTTCTAACTCATTACTTGCTTAAAATATGTTTCCTCTCATATTTTGGTAACTACTTGTTTTATTGGCCCTAGATTAAGTAAGGAAAGGGGCATTGACACTTAGCAAGCACTCGAGATCAATTAAAAGAGAAATTAATCATGAAAAGATTAACTAAAGGAAACTGAATTTCAATAAAACAAATAATCATGCTCTATTTTTCTTATTTATGAAAACATTAATTTTAGTTTTCCATGTATCACACAACAATAAATATTCCTATTATTAACAAAGATACTAAAAAAAAAAAGCTATTTTACTACCTTAAGTATTGCTACCATCTCCAAATCACTTTTAAAACACACTTCTTGAAAACCTATAAGATAGTTAAGGAAAATTCCAGCCTCATTGTCTCTCAAACTGCTGGCTTAGCAATTCTCTTTATTACTCAAAAGGAGATGAAATTTCCTTAAGGAATCATAAATATCATATAATAATATAATTTTCTCAGAGAAGGTTATCCTTTTCATACTACATCTTTATTTTAATCATACACTCTATCCATATTCTACTGAGGAATTACTAATTCCTTTGTGTTGTATTTTTCCCTTTTCTTAGTTCAATTCCTGGAGAGTCTGTATTTCAAGAACTTCTTATCTAATCCTTCATATGTGTAGAGTTTCACAAATTTTGTATTATTGAGAAAACAAATAGATTGTTTCAAATTTAGAGCAAAGTATAAGTGTTATATAACAAAACTTGACAATAAAAAAGCCCTAAGATATGAATTATGTATGCACTTTTATTATATCATCTGTTATATTTTCAGGTAATTTGAAAGAAAATTCAAAAACAGAAGTAAAAAGAAACACTAGAGAAGCAAGGAAAACCCCAAAACATGATATTCGTTTGAGAATTCAGATAGTTCCATCCCAAACTATCCAAAGTGGTCCTAAATACCAGCATAAGGGAGAAATAAGTGGCCCTGAGACCTATGAAAAGAGACAAAAACAGAAAACTGGAGTGAAAGTTGAAAAGCTTCCTGAGAAAACTCAGAGTAAAGAAGAGAGAGGAGAAGTAGAAGACAAAAGAAAAGATACCAAGGACATGGGTAAAGGAAACGAAATAGATAAGGGCCAATCAAAGAAAGGAAGTGATGTAAAAGATAAAGGTGAAGAAGAAGAAAGGATGAACATGAAAAAGAAGGGAGATGAGGACATGGAGGACAAAGACACAAAAGCAGATAAAGACAAGAAGGAAGGCAAAGGCTTAAAGAAGAATAAATACAAGGAGGAGGAAATGAACAAAAAGAAGGATAAGATCAAGAAAGGACATGAGGATAAGATAGAAGGCATGGACACAAAGGGAGATAAGGACAGGACAGAGGACATGGACAAGAAGGGAGATAAATATATAAAGGAGGATGAAAACAAGGACATAAAGGGATATGAGGACAGGACAGAGGACATGGACAAGAAGGGAGATGAGTATATAAAAGAGGAGGAGGACAAGGACTATAAGGGAGATGCGGACAGGACAGAGGACATGGACAAGGAGGGAGATGAGTATATAAAGGAGGAGGAGGACAAGGACTATAAGAGATATGAGGACAGGACAGAGGACATGGACAAGGAAGGAGATGAGTATATAAAGGAGAAGGACAAGAACTATACGGGATATGAGGACAGAACAGAAGACATAGACACAAAGGGAGATGAGTATATAAAGGAGGATGAGGGCAAGGACAATAAGGAAGATGAGGACATGACAGAGGACATGGGCAAGAATGGAGATGAATATATAAAGGAGGAGGAGGAGGACAAGGACTATAAGGGATACGAGGATGGGACAGAGGACATGGGCAAGAATGGAGATGAGTATATACAGGAGGAGGAGGACAAGGACTATAAGGGATACGAGGATGGGACAGAGGACATGGGCAAGAATGGAAATGAGTATATACAGGAGGAGGAGGACAAAGACTATAAGGGATATGAGGATGGGACAGAAGACATGGACAAGAAGGGACATAAGTATATAAAGGAGGAGGAGGAGGACAGGACAGAGGACATGGACAAGAATGGAGAGGACTATATAAAGAAAGATGAGGACAAGGACTATAAGGGAGATGAGAACGGGACAAAGGACATGGGCAAGAATGGAGGTGAAGGCAAGAGAAAGGACAAGAATATGAAAGGAAATTCTATGAAAAAAAAGTATAAAAACAAGGTGGCTAAAGAGAACAAGAATATAGACCCAAAAGAAGGCGAAGGAAAGAAAATGAGCAGTAAAAGAAAGATCTCATGGAAGAAAAAATAACACTAGATTTCATAAACTAACAAAACAGAATTGAATAATTTTGCTCTAGCATATAGACTTCAAAACTAGCTCTACATCTTCTGTGATTGAGATTAAGATAATATACTCCTTACATTCTCTTTAGTCACAAATTTTCTGCTTCTTTGCTTATAATCTGGCAAAAGCTCCTTCATAAAATGCTTCTTTTTAGATCTCTCAGTCTCAAACTTCAGCTTCTAAATATGAGTTTTTCAGAATACACATTCATGATGTATCAGTCAGTAAAACACAAATAAAAATTAAACTCTGATTAAAGAAATGTAGAACTATATTTTCTCAAAAAAGTGTGGTGTTTTCCTATCTAACCAAATAGCTATATACTTAGTCTCTACTAGGTGCAACATCCATAAAGGTATGCAAAATATCTTTATCAATAATATAAACATAAATGAAAACAGTAAAACCATGTTAAAAATATAAATATCAAAAAATTCAGAGCAAAAATACAACAGGAAGAAATCAGAAAAGGAAAGTCTCTTTGTTTAGGGATAATACATAAAAGACTTTCATAGGCAGTAGAACTTGAATTGGGCATCAAAAGATGATGGGAAGGATTTGTATATTGTTTGGGGCCCCTGGATTAGTAATCCCTCTATACCAGAGGATAAACCCCTTGAAGGAAGATCTGTGTCTTACCATGATCTCCATCCTCAGTGCCTACCACAAGGTTTATTAAATTTAATTGACTGGGAAAGGAAGTGAGAAGAAAAAAAGTTTAGAACATAGAAAGACTATTGTAAAGGCAGAGAGTAGAGCAGAGAATTTGAGTACAGCAAAGCTCCTCAAGGATAAGGACACAAAAGGAAATGAGGACCCCACTGATGTAGAAGATGATTTCAGGTGGTCCCCAAATAAACATTGTTATAGTAATATTTAATGTTTACTTTTATGTAAAGTTTTTAAAGTATATCCAGCCTATCAAGCCCATGATTTTTGAAATTATAGAGTAAGATGAGATTAACTATGGTGAGTCAATTTAAAAAGTAAAAAATAGTGTAATTCTATTTAGATATACTAAAAATCATGACAAATGGTGAAACCTAAATGATTGAAGTTTGGCAAATGCTGAGGGTATTAGAAGAAAATAAGGTTGGAATAAGAAACCAGAGTTCTGAGGGACTTAAACTTTTATTTTATTTATTAGCTTAGACTTTTATTTTAAATGGATTTTTATTCCGCTTATTTCATAGGCAACAGATATAATCTGAGTTGTCTTTCAGAAAGTGTAAACTGGTGGGTTAGACAACAGAAAGAAGACTAAGAGATCAACTAGAAGATGACTGTAATGATACAGCCAGAAAATAAGGCAACAGCCTAACTAATTTGGAGGCAATGAGAATAAAATGAAAGAAACACATGTGAGAATCATTTCAAAAGAGAAATGAACTGACTTGAACAACAAACTGAATGTATGTGACATGGAGAAATTCAAGATGACTTCAAATTTGATGCATGGTAACTGATAACATAAAAACACCAATCATAGAAGGGAAATCCACAAGGAGAAAAATAAAAAATTGTTCAGTTTGAGGAGAGATGTAATTATGGATACGAACAGGGTACAGGTTAAAGGGTCATTTCTTGTAGGAGATATTCAAATAATGAGAATTAGATCAGATCTCCAAAAGACAGACTATAAGCCTACATAGTTGTGCTTTGTTGAAACTTAGTTTAAAAAAAAAAAAAAAAAGGAAGGAGAACAAGCAAAGAAACTGAGAAATAGCATGTAAGAAAAAAGAGAACAAAAACTTGACAGAAGGATAAAACAGTTGCAGTTAAGTCCATGGAGACATTTTAGGAGCATGATGGATAGTGAATAGGAGCAAATTGACAGCAAAGGATATGGCAGTGACTAAGAAATAGTTCATTCTTAATACAGGCAAACCTTATATTATTGCACTTCACTTTATCACATTTCACAGATGCTGCCTTTTCCTTTTTCTTTCTCTCCACCCCCCCCTTTTTTTAACAAACTGATGGTTTGTGGAAACCCTAAATCAAGCAAGTCTATTGGTGCCATTTTTCCAATATTTGCTCACTTCCTGTCTCCATGTCACATTTTAGTAATTCTCAAAAAACTTCAAACTTTTCATTATTGTTATATTTGTTATGGTGGTCTGTGACCAGTGATCTTTGATGTTACTGTTGTAATTGTTTGGGGGCACCATGAACCCCAGCCATATAAGATGATGAACTTAACTGACAAGTGCTGTGCAGTGCAGTGTTCTGATGTGCTCCACTGACTGTCTCCCTATTCTCTGAGACACAACAGTATTGAAATTAAGCCAGTAAATAACCCTGTGACAGTTCTTAGTGCTCAAGTGAAAGGAAGAGTCACATGTCTCTCTTTAAATCAGAAGCTAGAAATGATTAAGCTTAGTGGGGAAGACATGTTGAAAGCTAAGAATGTGAACTGGTGCAGCCACTCTGGAAAACTATGTGGAGGTTCCTCAAAGAGTTAAAAATAGACCTGCCCTACCACCCAGCAATTGCACTCCTGGGGATTTACCCCAAAGATACAGATGCAATGAAACGCCTGGACACCTGCACCCCAATGTTTATAGCAGCAATGTCCACAATAGCCAAACTGTGGAAGGAGCCCCGGTGTCCATCAAAAGATGAATGGATAAAGAAGCTGTGATCTATGTATACAATGACCACAATGGAATATTACTCAGCCATTAGAAACAACAAATACCCACCATTTGCTTCGACTTGGATGGAACTGGAGGGTATTATGCTGAGTGAAATAAGTCCATCGGAGAAGGACAAACATTATATGTTCTCATTCATTTGGGGAATATAAAAAATAGTGAAAGGGAATAAAGGGGAAAGGAGAGAAAATGAGTGGGAAATATCAGAAAGAGGGACAGAACATGAGAGACTCCTAACACTGGGAAACGAATAAGGGGTGGTAGAAAGGGAGGTGGACAGGGGGTGGGGGTGACTGGGTAACAAGCACTGAGAGGGGCACTTGATGAGATGAGCACTGGGTGTTATGCTATATGTTGGCAAATTGAACTCCAATAAAAAAATAAATTAATAATAATAATAAAAGAAAGCTAAGTAAGGCTGAAAGCTAGGCCTCTGGCATCAAATATTTAGCCATGATGTGAATGCAAAGGAAAAGTTCTTGAAGGAAATTAAAAGTGCCTTTCCAGCAAACATATAAATAATAAGAAAGCAAAGCAGCCTTATTGCTGACATGGAGAAAGTTTTAGTAGTCTGGATAGAATATCAAACTAGCCACAGCCTTCCCTTAAGCCAGAGCCTACCCCAGAATTAGGCCCTAACTCTCTTCAATTCTACTACAATGGATGAGAGAGGTAAAGAAGCTACAGAAGAAATTTTGAAGCTGCCAGAGTTTGGTTCATGAGGCTTAAGCAAAGAAGCCATCTCTACAAACATAAAGGTGAAGCAGCAAGTGTTGATGTAGAAGCTATAGCAACTTATCCAGAAGATCTAGCTAAGTAATGAAAATGGCTACACTAAATAAGTTTTCATTGTAGACAAAAATGCCTTATAGTGGGGAGAAAATGCCATCTACGACTTTCATAGTAAGAAAGGAGAAGTCAGTGCCTGAATCCAAAGCTTCAAAAGACAAGCTGAGTCTTTTGTTAGGGGAGAAAGCAGCTAGACTAAGTCAAAGCTAATGTTCCTTTACCATTTCAAAAGCCATTTCAGAGCACCCTCCAGAATTACACTAAATCTATTTTTCCTGTTTTGTATGAATGGATCAGCAAAGCCTAAATAGCAGCACATCTGTTTACAACATGGTTTGCTGAATGTCTTAAGCCCATTGTTGAGACAATGGCTCTCAATGAGATGAGCACTGGGTGTTAATTCAATATTCAATGGCTCTCTCTCTTTTCTCTGCTCAGAAAAGAGATTACTTTCAAAATATAACTGCTCATTGACAATGTACCTTGTCATTCAAGAGGTCTTATGTAGATGTACAATGAGATTAATGTGGTTTTCATGACTGTCAATACAATATCCATTCTGCAGCCCATGGATAAAGGAGTAGTATCAACTTTCAAGCCTCATTATTTATTAAGTACATTTCAGGGTGCCTGTGTGGTTTACTTGGTCAAGCCTCTCACTCCTGATTTCAGCTCAGGTCCTGATCTCAGTATCCTGAGCTGGGATCCATACTATTTATGGAAAACAAACAAACAAATAAACATGTTGAGGATGACAGGATGAGTGAAATAGGTGAAGAGAATTAAGAGTACACTTATCTTGATGAGCACTGAGTAATATATGGAACTGTTGAATCACTATATTGTACACCTGAAACTAATATAATGCTGTATGTTAACTACACTCAAATTGTTTTTTCTAATTAATCAACTTAATTAATTAAAGCTATAGCTGCCACAGATAGTAATCCTTTGGATAGATCTGGGCGAGTAAATTGAAAACCTTCTGGAAAGGATTCACCTTTATAGATGCCATTAAAAAATTTTATGATTCATGAGAAGAGGTCAAAATACCAACATTAACAAGAGTTTGGGGGGATCCCTGGGTGGCGCAGCGGTTTGGCGCCTGCCTTTGGCCCAGGGCGCGATCCTGGCGACCCGGGATCGAATCCCACGTTGGGCTCCCGGTGCATGGAGCCTGCTTCTCCCTCTGCCTGTGTCTCTGCCTCTCTCTCTCTCTGTGACTATCATAAATAAATAAAAATCAAAAAAAAATTTAAAAAAAAACAACAAGAGTTTGGAACAAATTGATGCCAACTCTCATGGATGACTTTGAAGAGTACAAGAGTTCTTTGGCTGAAGTAGCTGCAGATGTGGTGGAAATAGCAAGAGAACAAGAATCAGAAGGGGAGCCTGAAGATGTGACTAAATGGCTGCAATCTCATGATCAAACTTTAATGGATGAGGGGTTGCTTCTGATGGAAAAGCAAAGAAAGTGATTTCTTGAGATGGAATCTAATCCTGGTGAAGATACTACAAAGGTTGTTGAAATGACAAGGGATTCAGAATATTACATAAACTTAGTTGATAAAGCAGCAACAGGGTTTGAGATAATTGACTCCAGTTCTGAAAGAAATTCTACTGTGAGTAAAATGCTATTGGACACAGCATCACATGCTACAGAGAAATCATTCAAGAAAGAAAGAGTAAATTGATACAACCAACTTTATCATTGTCTTATTTTAAGAAATTGTCAGTCATTTCAACCTTCAGCAACCACCACCCTGGTCAGTCGGCTGCCATCAATACTGAGGCAAGATCCTCCACCAGCAAACAGACTGTGACTCATTGAAAGCTTAGATTATGCTTAGCATTTTTCAGCAATAGAGTATTTTTAAATTAAGATACTCATCATTTACTATACTTAGAAAACCCAAAAGACTCCACCCCAAGATTGCTAGAACTCATACAGCAATTCGACAGTGTGGCAGGATACAAAATCAATGCCCAGAAATCAATGGTATTTCGACACACTAACAATGAAACTGAAGAAAGAGAAATTAAGGAATCAATCCCATTTATCATTGCACCCAAAAGCATAAGATACCTAGGGATAAACCTAACCAAAGAGGGAAAGGATTTTTTTTATCGGAGTTCAATTTGCCAACATTAGGAAAGGATCTATACTCTAAAAACTACAGAACACTTCTGAAAGAAATTGAGGAAGACATAAAGAGATGGAAAAATATTCCATGCTCATGGATTGGAAGAATTAATATGGTGAAAATGTCAATGCTACCCAGGGCAATTTACACATTTAATGCAATCCTTATCAAAATACCATGGACTTTCTTCAGAGAGTTGGAACAAATCATCTTTAGATTTGTGTGGAATCAGAAAAGACCCCGAATAGCCAGGGGAATATTGAAAAAGAAAACCAGAGCTGGGGGCATCACAATGCCGGATTTCAAACTGTACTACAAAGCTGTGATCATCAAGATGGTGTGGTGCTGGCACAAAAACAGACACATAGATCAATGGAACAGAATAGAGAATCCAGAAATGGGCCCTCAACTCTATTGTCAACTGATATTCGACAAAGCAGGAAAGACTATCCACTAGAAAAAGGACAGTCTCTTCAATAAATGGTGCTGGGAAAATTGGACAGCCACGTGCAGAAGAATGAAACTAGACCATTCTCTTACACCATACACAAACTCAAAATGGATGAAAGATCTAAATGTGAGACAAGATTCCATCAATTTCCTAAAGGAGAACTTGGCCACAGAAACTTCTTGCAAGATACGATCTATGAAGACAAGGGAAACAAAAGCAAAAATGAATTATTGGGACTGAATCAGGATAAAAAGCTTCTGCACAGCAAAAGAAACAGTCAACAAAACTAAAAGACAACTTACAGAATGGGGAAGATATTTGCAAATGACATCAGATAAAGGGCTAGTATCCAAGATCTATAAAGAACTTATTAAACTTAACAGCAAAGAAACAAACAATCCAATCATGAAATGGGCAAAAGACATGAACAGGTGAGAAATCTCACCAAAGAAGACATACACATGGCCAACAAGCACATGAGAAAATGCTCCGCATCACTTGCCATCAGGGAAATACAAATCAAAACCACAATGAGATACCACCTCACACCAGTGAGAATGGGGAAAATTAACAAGACAGGAAACAACAAATGTTGGAGAGGATGTGGAGAAAGGGAAAGCCTCTTGCACTGTTGGTGGGAATGTGAACTGGTGCAGCCACTCTGGAAAACTGTGTGGAGGTTCCTCAAAGAGTTAAAAATAGACCTGCCTTATGACCCAGCAATTGCACTGCTGGGGATTTACCCCAAAGATACAGATGCAGTGAAACAGCAGGACACCTGCACCCCAATGTTTATAGCAGCAATGTCCACAATAGCCAAACTGTGGAAGGAGCCTCGGTGTCCATCGAAAGATGAATGGATAAAGAAGCTGTGGTCTATGTATACAATGGAATATTACTCAGCCATTAGAAACGACAAATACCCACCATTTGCTTCGACGTGGATGGAACTGGAGGGTATTATGCTGAGTGAAATAAGTCAATAGGAGAAGGACAAACATTATATGGTCTCATTCATTTGGAGAATATAAAAATTAGTGAAAGGGAATAAAGGGAAAAGGAGAGAAAATGAGTGAAAATATCAGTGAGGGTGACAAAACATGAGAGACACCTAACTCTGGGAAACGAACAAGGGGTAGTTGGAAGGGAGGTGGGCGGGGGGTTGAGGTGACTGGGTGATGGGCACTGAGGGGGGCACTTGGAAGGATGAGCACTGGGTATTATGCTACATGTTGGCAAATTGGACTCCAATGAAAATTTTTTTAAAAAACCTCAAAATGTTTTTGTCCAGCTGCATTCAATTTTATTGTGATGAATAAAAAAGTATACAATGAACAAAATTATTTTATGGAATAAAATATAAATTACTCCAAAATTGTAAGAAATCATTATTACACCCAGTCTTATCAAGCAAAGAGGTTTTTGGGAAATAACCCAAAAAGGGAAGTGATTTCATGAGAGGAGGTGACCTCTGGGGTAAAAGTGGTCAAACGTTCTCAGAAAACACATTGCTATTCTGGAGCACTGACAGCTCACCACCACCATACTTCAATACATGGTCTGCCCAGTCCTCTAACCATTACTTTGTGATCAGCTCCTCTAAGAACTAAAGAGAACAGACTCTCACTGGATTGATTACTTGAGGGGTCACACTCCTAAACTTAATGCCCCCATTTATTTATATAGCTTCCTTTTTAAAATATTTATTTATTTGAGAGAAAGAGAGTGTGGGGAGAGGGAAAATCCTGAAGCAGACTCCTTGCTGGGTGAGGAGCCAGACATGGGGCTCAATCCCAGGACCCTGAGATCATAACCTGAGCCAAAATCAAGAGTTAGCCGCTTAACCAACTGAGCCATCCAGGTACCCCTATTTAAACAGTTTCTTAAACAAAATCTCACAGCAGCTGACTTTTGGTTTCCAGATTCTGACTGAGAACAAATTGCACTGAAAGCTAAACAGCTGGGAATGCAGCAGATGGATAAACACTGGAATAAACCCAAGGTTTATGAATGACTCCAAGGACCACCATCACCCCATGTTCCCTAGCACTGGGTGGGGAGTAGTGGCCCAAATGAGGAAAGCCCATGGAGCAGGTTCTGCCTCCCACCAGCTTCCACTCCTGCCCCAGGGAAGTGTTCACATGTCTGCATGGAGCCTGCTTCTCCCTCTGCCTATGTCTTTGCCTCTCTCTGTGTCTCTCATGAATAATAAAAATTAAAAAATGAAAATAAAAGCCTTTGTGAAAACTAGATAGGCTTTTTGCCAGCATTATGATCCAGAAATATGTCTTAAGGACCTGAAAGGCCTCTCTTTAAATCATTAACACCAAGGAGGACAGCACCCCTCTCTCCCACTTCCTGTGCCAGGGTAGGTACCTAACACCACTAGTCACCAGGACCCAAATTATAAAACCACTTCTTGTCATAAACATAGGATAATTGGTGGGGAGGGGGGTTCCAGATAAAGCCAACTAGCTATCATAGATGATCACCTCAGCTACCAAGTAAATTTAGAGTGTATTGTCTGTGTCAAATGGTGCTATCATGTCCACTTACTCAAAAATTAGTAATTGTTTATCCTCACGACATGTATATAATGAGTTCTATCTGCATAGTTGCATAAAAGGATAAGATTTGTTCTGTCTTTGCATCTCTTTGCATCTCTGTGATGCTCATCACATTCTAATTAATGATAATTCAATGTTAAAAATATTTTTAAACATTTTCTTTTTTAATATTTTCTTTCCCTATTATCTTTGTGAAGATTTCAGCATTGTGAGATTTTGTTTTTTAAAGATGTATTTATGAAGATGTGGTCTATGTATACAATGGAATATTACTCAGCCATTAGAAACGACAAATACCCACCATTTGCTTCGACGTGGATGGAACTGGAGGGTATTATGCTGAGTGAAATAAGTTAATCGGGGAAGGACAAACATTATATGGTCTCATTCATTTGGGGAATATGAAAATTAGTGAAAAGGAATAAAGGGGAAAGGAGAGAAAATGAGTGAAAATATCAGTGAGGGTGACAAAACATGAGAGACACCTAACTCTGGGAAATGAACAAGGGGTAGTGTAAAGGGATGTGGGCAGGGGTTGGGGTGACTGGGTGACGGGCACTGAGGGGGGCACTTGGTGGGATGAGTACTGGGTGTTATGCTGTATGTTGGCAAATTGAACTCCAATAAAATAATAAATATATATATTTATTTATATTTATTATAAATAGATATTTATAAATTTATTTATTGATTTATTTATTCCTCTGGAAGAGAAAGAGAGCAAAGGAGGGGCAGATGGAGGAAATCCTCAAGCAGATTCCCCCTGAGTGCAGAGCCCTATGTGGGTCTAGATCCCAGGACACTGAGATCTTGACCTGAGCCAAAATCAAGAGTCAGTTGCTTAAATAACTGAGCTACCCAGGCGCCCCATAGGAGATTTCTTTTTAATTATGTTTCCCCTACATCACCAAATATGTATATGTAAGCCCAGTTAAGATTAGCTAAATACAGTACAGATGAGCTGAACTCCCTTAATGCCCAAATTAAATGAATGGTTGTTGCTATATGCCAGTAAGATTTCTAGGTCTATGTTACAACAACACTATTGCAGCAAATGGCAACTGTATTAGTATTTCTACTATTAAACAACAATCTGCCAGAAAGAAAGAAGAAAGAAAGAAGAAAGAAAGAAAGAAAGAAAGAAAGAAAGAAAGAAAGAAAGAAAGAAAGAAAAAAGGAGAGAAGAAGAAGAACAACAACAACAACAACAACAACAACGAGGGAAGGAAGGAAGGAAGGAAGGAAGGAAGGAAAGGAGGGAGGGGGGAGGGAGGAAGGAAGGAAGGAAGGAAGGAAGGAAGGAAGGAAGGAAGGAAGGAAAGAAGGAAGGGAAGAAAGGAAAGGAAGGAAAGGAAGAAAAGGAAGAAAAGGAAGAAAAACAAAAAACACCCTGGGAGACTTTGTAATCCCTTCTTTGCCTACTCCCAAACTCTGTCTCTAAAATTACTCACTCAGTTGGGTCTACTTTTTAAACCTCCCTAATGCCAGATCCCACCTTTCTCACCCTACTGCCCCTATATGAATACAGGCAGCCCTCCTCTCCATGCCATAACTATATCCAGGCCTCCAGTCTTACTCATCTTCCATATACACACCCTTAGAGCTCTCAAAGCAAACTTTCCAATAGACACACACTTCCCTCCACTGTTCTGTTTAAAATTCTCTCATCTCTGCATCCAAACTCTATACCACCGCACACAAAGCCTTTTATAGTCTGGCATCACTGCCACCCACAAAATCCCTGTCCACTTCCTTCCCAACTTCCCTCACCTTCCCCCCTCAAGACACACATATTCCAGCCCAAGAACTATTTGGTTAACTGGTCATAAGCACAGTCATCATACTCCTCATGATCCAGTCCCTGAACCAGAGGGGATCTTTAGAGCACTGTCTGGTTCACTCAAGTCCCTGCTCAAGTGCATACTCCTCATGAACTTTTCCAAATCAACCCCGTTTCTGTGCCATTGGCCAGCAACACCTCTTAATTCCAGGATTCTCACCTCTCACTACCCTCCCATCCACTTGTCTCACCAACCATGTGGCCTCCTTGTGTGCCCAGACACACTGGCCACACTCCCATCTCAGTTGTTTCACATTGGTGTTCCTCTGCTTGGAACTCCCATCCTCAGATATCGACTTGGTTAAGTCTCTACCCACTACCGTCTAACATCTTCTATAATCTTCTGTACATCTATTTATTTCCTCTAGAATATAAACTCTGCAGGAAAGGGGTCTTTGTTTGGTTCACTGATGTAGCTAGGTGCCTTGAAGGGGATCTGGCACTTATTAGGAATTCTATATATTCATGTTGAATAAATGGATAAATGAATGACACTTCTTTCCCTCATATTTAAAAGGAGGGGCTGGTTTACTGAGCCCCTGAGGTTGCTCCCAACTCCAATACTATAGGACTCTAGATAGAGGTCAACCACTCACCTGCCACCATCAGTTCAAAACTGGCAGATTCATAGAAGCTTCCCTTTCTGAAGAAGCAGGTATATATACCATTGTTGAAAGCCTGGACCTTGTGGATGCTCACAGCAGCCTCCCCCCAGGGGAGGAAGTCCTTCACCAGCGACGTCCGCCCTGTGTATTGCGCCAACTGTCCCTCTTGCTGCTCTCGCTGGTTTTGATATATGAACACCACTTCTGAGAACCTAGAATGAAACCATCGTAGCTCCATGTTCTCCATGGGTGGGGACACATGACACAGCAATGTGATGTTCCCACCCAGCACTGCCACAATGGGTTTTGAGGGGCCAATCACCATGAACTCCTCTGTGGACACAGACACAGGAATGAAAAAGCTAGAGAGATGCAGGGAACTCACACTGGCAGGTAGCAGATGCAAGCAGGTGAGCAAGTGTCAAGTGGGGGGCCCTAACCTGAGGGACTCAGCTGTGACTACTCCGAATTGGGTCAATTTCCTCTTACCACAACTTTGAGACCCAGTAATGATATCAAAAAGACTGTCAGTAGCCTGTGCTCCTGGCTCCAGGCCCTTCCATGAAGGACTCTCTAACTCAGTAGTTGTATCATTCACAGGCACCACAACCATCTGGGAGGCTTAAGAATCACAGACTGCTAAGCTCCACCTCCAGAGATTCTGGCTCAGTATGTCTGGGGTGGGTCCAACTATGTGCATGTCTAAGGAGGTAGATGGGATCCTGATACTAATATTCCAAGGGCCACACTCAGAGAACCACAGCTCTACCCTGGTTCCCCTGGGACAGGAGTGAAAACTGACCAAAGGACACACCTGTGGCATAGGTGGAAACTCTCCGCTCATTCAGCCATACTCAGGAACTTCCCCACACGCATTCCTCAGTTTATTATTTCTGCACGTCTTTGTCTTTTGCTGAATTCAATGTACACAAATTAGAGCCATGGCTACTTCTGTTAAAGCCTACTCCACTCCATCATGCTCAGGGCTTAAATCACTACTTGTTAAAAAAGAAAGTTCATCCCAAATCCACTACCCCTTCATAGCCCCTGGCTTTCTGTGCCCTGGTGGATATGCTATGACATGACTGTTCTGTAGGACAAGCCCCAGTTAATCTCCAAAGAGCAACTTCTCACCTCCAGTGGTAGTCAATGATAGCCTGAGTCACTATCTGTCTCACCTGGGGATGAAAATGAATAGTCTCCCTATGACATCTTTTCTACAACCCCATAGTTGTGACCCTTTCAACCTATAAGTAAAACCATGTCCTTCCTCTGTTCAAAGACCTACAATGCCTCTCTGGTTCCCCAAGTGACCTGAAAGCCTCATAGGGGTGACCCCCAAGTGTTCTCTGACCCCCAACTCTTGCTTCTCTCACTCACTCACTCAGTTCCAGCCAACACTTGCCTCCTCTGACCCTTGAACACCTAGGCACACTGCCAGCTTTGCTCTGGCTGCTCCCCACTCTGGAGATGTTCTTTCCATGGGAATCCTCACAGACTGGTACCCCACCTCCTGCCCATCTTTGTTCCCATCTCACTGCCTACACTGGCCACCTTATGGAGTACTGCTGCCTGCCCAGAGCAACTCCTGTACCCCTGACTACCCTGCCTTGCTCTACTTTCTTGACCTATGATCTCAAATTTTCTAAAAGATAAAGATTATATGGGGTTGTGGAATTTAGTATTCACTGTCTCTTGCTGGAATATAAGCTCTGTGAAGTTAGGCACTCTGTCTGTTTTGAACATAGAGTAGCACCTAACACAAACTTGATACCCTATAAATATCTCCAGTGTAAAGAATTAATAACTGAATAACTGCTTAAAGACCAATAAAGTCAGGAAACAAACAATGAAGGGAAATTTACTTTCACATTCTTCATAATGAAATTCACATTTTTTACTTTATAAGACATAAACTCCTCATTAGACAACTGCTACGGTCTCTTGTCCTATTTTATGGTTTAAAGACTCTTCTTAAAAGTTTAACTGCAACTAGGGTTTGCAGTTTGCAAACTAGATTTGCAGCATCTTCCTAGAGCCAGGGTCTCCACCAATAGCCATCAGGGCTCCCAGAGACTCTCATCTACCTGACGGAGACATAGGCAGGGGGAGGGCACACACTCACCTGCAGACCCCCCAAAGGGCAGCTGGAAGAGGAGAAGCAGGGAGGGGAGATGGGAGAGCAAAGAGCCCCTACAGCGATCCTCCATTTCCTCAGAGCTGGGGAGACACAGGGCAGGAAGCAGGTGAACACCTATAGAGGCAAGGCAGGGCCAGCCCACAGCTCTGGACCTCAGAGCAGACACAGGGCTCAGGGCTGGCAACAGTCCCCAGCAGGAGCAGAGCCTTTCCTACCACTCATTATGCTCATGGGGTGGGGACCCCCACAACCCTGATAACATAAAGCCTTCCTATCCTCATGGAAAGCTTTCATAGCTTGCTCTACCCACAGGACCAAAGCCTTCCCTCCTCAGCACAGGGGCCTCCTCCATTAGTCACAGGCCACCACAGAGGCCCAGGGACACAGAGCCCAGACTCAGGGCCTCCCCAGGAAGGACACACCAACTCCTGTGTGCTGTTTTGCTCCCCTCTAATTATGACCAGGGAATCACTGAGAAGCATGAGAGTCCAAATGAACCCTCATCAAGGACACTGTGGCTCCCAGCACATGTACCCTGTCCTGGGGTCCTGTGTTTGCTGAGTTCACCTAAATTTCAGTCCCCTACCTCCCCCAGCCCTGTCTGCTCAGGACCAAGTGCCTGGCCTTGCACACAGCCACTGCCCAGTCAATTCCCCACCATGGATTAACCCCCATCCTCTCTATCTTTGAGGAGTTTCTGCCTCAGGATAAAGGATCCCAACAGAGCCAGAGAAACAAAAGACAAAATGAGCCCTGGTTAGAAAAAAAGGCTTCAAATCACTTTAATTTGTCAGGTAGCCAATGGTCCTGGGAAGAACAGATTCTGAGGCTGACTGCTGATATCTTCATTCAGCCCCTTCAGTGTGACAATTGTTCATAGTCTCTTAGGATTCTATGTATTTCCATCCTATCAGTTGTAATAGCTCACTTTTATTTCTAATTTTATTTTCTTGAGTCTCTTTTTTTCTTATTTAGACTAGCTAACATTTGCCAATTTTTGTTCATCATCTTTAAGAATCAGCTTTTCATTTCATTGATACTTTCTATTGTTCTCCTGGTCTCTATTTCATTTACTTCTGCTCTGGTTTGCATTACTTCCTTCCTCTTGTTAACTTTGGGCTTAATTTGTTCCTGTTTTTCTAGTCCCTTGAAGTGTAAAGGTAGATAATTATTTTTGAGATCTTCCTAATTTTTATTACTATAAACATCCCCTCAGAACTGCATTTGCTGCAACCCATGACATTTGATCTATTTTCATATTCTCACTTGTTTGAGATCATTATTTGTTTCCTTTTGAATTTGTCTTTGATCTATTGGTTGCGTTACCAAACTCAGACTTGTCAAGCACCCAATGCACAGTAAGCCAATGTCTGAGACACCGGTTTTGAAGCAAACGAAGCTTCATTATCACAAAGACAGTCCAACGAGAAGGCCTGGGGATCATTCCCAAAGCTACCTTGTTCTGTGGAGTCAAAGGACAGCTTCTATATGTTTGAGGAAGGAGGTGAGTAATATGAGAGGAGGGTGAGGTGATTTTGGAAACCTTGAGAGGGTGGGCCTTGAAACATCTGGAGCTCTGCATTCTTCTTGAAAATGAGTCACCATTCAAGACCTTGTATGATCAGATATGTCAGATAGTATCAAGATAAATGTTTCCATCTGGTCCCAATTAAGTGTCTATAATCAGTGGGTAAACAAGGAATAGGGGTAAGAAGGAAAGTTAATGATTGTGCATGAGGTTGAGGCATATAAAGATAATTAAGTAGGTAATAAAATACAACATGGAGCTAATTAATAATGTAACTAATACAACTGTCATTCTGCATATGTTTTCAAAACAGACCCGGGAACTACAGGTTATTTAGAATTATGTTGTTTATTTTCCACATATGCTTAGATCTACTCACTTTCCTCTTGTTCATTTCCACTTTCATACCATCATGGTCAGAGAAGTTGGTTGATGATTTCAATCTTTCTAAATTTGCTAAGATTTCTGTGCTTCATTCATAATTTATCCTGGAGAATGGTCCATATGCACATAAGAAGAATATGTATTCCTCTGCTGTTGGACAGAATGTTCTATAAATGTCTGTCATTTGTTCTAAGGTGTGGTTTCACTCCAATGTCTCCCTGCTGGTTTTGTGTCTGGAGCATCCATCCATTGCTGACAATGAGGTATTGAGGTCCCCTACTATTACTGGATTGTTTTCTATTTCTCCCTTAAGATATGTATTTGTTTAGGGAAGAGAGGCAAGATGGTAGAAGAGTAGGGTCCTCATTTCATCTGGTCCCCCAAATTTAGCGAGATAACTTTCAAACCATCCTGAACACCTATGAGTTCAACCTGAGATGTAAAGAAAGAACAGTTGGAATGCTACAGAGAGAAAAGTGACCACTTTCTATTGGGGTGCAGAGAAGAGAAATGGAATATATCTGAAGATAAATGGCAGGAGGAGGGAGCCTTTGTAAGCTCGCTGAAGGAAAGTAATACAGCCCTGGAACTCAAAATCAGGACCTTTAGAAATTGGCTTCTAAAAAAAAAAAAAAAAAGAAAGAAATTGGCTTCTGAGAGAGTCTTCCATGCATGAAAATGCTCAGTGGTGAAACAGCAGAATCGTAGGAGGGACAGTGAATTCTCAATATCCCTGGAGGCACAAAAAGAACAGGAGCACCTAAGCCAGCAAAGTTCCTAAGCTTTGGAGGCAAGAAATGGGTTGTCAGTGAGCTCAGGAGTAGGCTCAACTTGTGCCATAAACTGCATCCCGGGAAGGATTGGGGAACCGGAGTTGTGCTGGGTCCCTGCAAAGGACTAGAATGCAACAACCCTCCACTTGCATCTGGGAGAGGCAGAGCAGGTGTGCACTGGAGAGGATGAATGCTCTCTGCCCCAGGGCCCTGCAACAGACAGAAGCAAGCAACCCTCGGCTTCTTCGGGGACAGGCGGAGCTGGTGAACACTCAAGACGGTGAAAGCTCTCCAACTGCCAGGCACCCTGCAAATTTACAAATCAGTGCCCCTCTTCCTCCACCTGTCCCGAGGAGGATCTGGGCAAGTGGGCACTATAGGAGTCTGCAGATGGCACACATTGGGAGCTCTTGGCTCCACGGCTGGAGATCTCCCTCTCTGATATTTCCCACTCATTTTTCTCCTTTCCCCTTTATTCCCTTTCACTATTTTTTACATTCCCCAAATGAATGAGACAATATAATGTTTGTCCTTCTCCAATTGACTTATTTCACTCAGCATAATACCCTCCAGTTCCATCCACGTCGAAGCAAATCGTGGGTATTTATCATTTCTAATGGCTGAGTAATATTCCATTGTATACATAAACCACATCTTCTTTATCCATTCATCTTTTGATGAACACTGGGCTATTTGGCTATTGTGGACATTGCTGCTATAAACATCGGGGTGCAGGTGTCCTAACATTTTACTGCATCTGTATCTTTGGGGTAAATCCCCAGCAGTGCAATTGCTGGGTCGTAGGGCAGGTCTATTTTTAACTCTTTGAGGAACCTCCACACAGTTTTCCAGAGTGGCTGCACCAGTTCACATTCCCACCAACAGTGCAGGAGGGTTCCCCTTTTCTCCACATCTTCTCCCACAATTGTGGTTTCCTGCCTTGTTAATTTTCCCCATTCTCACTGGTGTGAGGTGGGATCTCATTGTGGTTTTGATTTGTATTTCCCTGATGGCAAGTGATGCGGAGCATTTTCTCATGTGCTTGTTGGCCATGTCCATGTCTTCCTCTGTGAAATTTCTGTTCATGTCTTTTGCCCATTTCATGATGGGATTGTTTGTTTCTTTGGTGTTGAGTTTAACAAGCTCTTTATAGATCTTGGATACTAGCCCTTTATCTGATACATCACTTGCAAATATCCTCTCCCATTCTGTAGGTTGTCTTTTAGTTTTGTGGACTGTTTCTTTTGCTGTGCAGAAACTTTTTACCTTGATGAAGTCCCAATAGTTCATTTTTGCTTTTGTTTCTCTTGCCTTCATGGATGTATCTTGCAAGAAGTTGCTGTGGCCAAGTTCAAAAAGGGTGTTGCCTGGGTTGTCCTCTAGATTTTGATGGAATCTTGTCTCACATTTAGATCTTTCATCCATTTTTAGTTTTGTCTTTGTGTATGGTGTAACAGAATGGTCTAGTTTCATTCTTCTGCATGTGGATGTCCAATTTTCCCAGCACCATCTATTGAAGAGACTTTTTTCCAGTGGATACTCGTTCCTCCTTTGTCGAATATTAGTTGACCATAAAGTTCAGGGTCCACTTCTGGATTCTCTATTCTGTTCCATTGATCTATGTGTCTGTGTTTGTGCCAGTACCACACCGTCTTGATGACCACAGCTTTGTAGTACAACCTGAAGTCTGGCATTGTGATGCCCCCAGCTCTGATTTTCTTTTTCAATATTCCCCTGGCGATTCGGGGTCTTTTCTGATTCCACACAAATCTTAAGATAATTTGTTCCAACTCTCTGAAGAAAGTCCATGGTATTTTGATGGGGATTGCACTAAACATGTAAATTTCCCTGGGTAACATTGACATTTTCACTATATTAATTCTTCCAATGCATGAGCATGGAATATTTTTCCATCTCTTTGTGTCTTCCTCAATTTCTTTCAGAAATCTTCTGTAGTTTTTAGGTTATAGATCCTTTACTTCTTTGGTTAGGTTTGTTCCTAGGTATCTTATGCTTTTGGGTGCAATTGTAAATGGGACTGACTCCTTAATTTCTCTTTCTTCAGTCTCATTGTTAGTGTATAGAAATGCCACTGACTTCTGGGCACTGATTTTGTATCCTGCCACACTGGCAAATTGCTGTATGAGTTCTAGCAATCCTGGGGTGGAGTCTTTTGGGTTTTCTAGGTATCAGTCTTTTGGGTTTTCTAGGTATCATTTCTAGTATCATGTCATCTATGAAGAGGGAGAGTTTGACTTCTTTGCCAATTTGAATGCCTTTTATTTCTTTTTGTTGTCTGATTGCTGAGGCTAGGACTTCTAGTACTACGTTGAATAGCAGTGGTGAGAGTGGACATCCCTGTCTTGTCCTGATCTTAGGGGAAAGGCTCCCAGTGCTTCCCATTGAGAATGATATTTGCTGTGGGCTTTTCGTAGATGGCTTTTAAGATGCTGAGGAATGTTCCCTCTATCCCTACACTCTGAAGAGTTTAGATCAGGAATGGATGCTGTATTTTGTCAAATGCTTTCTCTGCATCTATTGAGAGGATCCTATGCTTCTTATTTTTTCTCTTGCTGATATGATCGATCACATTGATTGTTCTACGAGTGTTGAACCAGCCTTGCATCCCGGGGATAAATCCCACTTGGTCATGATGAATAATCTTCTTAATGTATTGTTGGATCCTATTGGCTAGTATCTTGTTGAGACTTTTTGCATCTGTGTTCATCATGGAGATTGGTCTGTAATACTCCTTTTTGGTCGGGTCTTTGTCTGGTTTTGGAATTAAAGTGATGCTGGCCTTATAGAACGAGTTTGGAAGTATTACGTCCCTTTCTATCTTTTGGAAGAGCTTTAGTAGAATAGGTATTGTTTCTTCTTTAAACGTTTGATAGAATTCCCCAGAGAAGCCATCTGGCCCTGGACTCTTGTGTCGTGGGAGGTTTTTGATGACTGCTTCAATTTCCTCCCTGGTTATTGGCCTGTTCAGGTTTTCAATTTCTTCCTGTTCTGGTTTTGGTAGTTTGTGGTTTTCCAGAAATAGGTCCATTTCTTCTAGATTGCCTAATTTATTGGCATAGAGCTGTTCATAATATGTTTTTAAAATCGTTTGTATTTCCTTGGTGTTGGTAGTGATCTCTCCTTTCTCATTCATGATTTTATTAATTTGAGTCTTCTCTCTCTTCTTTTTAATAAGGTTGGCTAATGGTTTATCTATCTTATTAATTCTTTCAAAGAACCAACTCTTGGTTCTGTTTATCTGTTCCACGGTTCTTCTGGTCTCAATTTCGTTGAGTTCTGCTCGAATTTTAATTAACTCTCTTCTTCTGCCGGGCGTAGGGTCCATCTGCTGTTTTTTCTCTAGCCCCTTTAGGTGTAAGGTTAGCTTTTGTATTTGAGTTCTTTCCAGTTTTTGAATGGATGCTTGTATTGTGATGTATTTCCCCCTCAGGACTGCTTTTGCTGCATCCCAAAGATTTTGAATGGTTGTATCTTCATTCTCATTAGTTTCCATGACTCTTTTTAATTTTTCCTTAATTTCCTGGTTGACCCTTTCATCTTTTAGCAGGATGGTCCTTAACCTCCACGTGTTTGAGGTCCTTCCAAACTTCTTGTTGTGATTTAGTTCTAATTTCAAGGCATTATGGCCTGAGAATATGCAGGGGACAATCCCAATCTTTTGGTATCGGTTCAGACCCAATTTGTGACCCAGTATGTGGTTATTCTGGAGAAAGTTCCATGTGCACTTGAGAAGAATGTGTATTCAGTTGAGTTTGGATGTAAAGTTCTGTAGATATCTGTGAAATCCATCTGGTCCAGTGTATCATTTAAAGCTCTCGTTTATTTGGAGATGTTGTGCTTAGAAGACCTATCGAGGGTAGAAAGAGCTAGATTGAAGTCACCAAGTATAAGTGTATTATTATCTAAGTATTTCTTCACTTTGGTTATTAATTGGTTTAAATATTTGGCAGCTCCCACATTCGGGGCATATATATTGAGGATTGTTAAGTCCTCTTGTTGGATAGATCCTTTAAGTATGAGATAGTGTCCCTCTTCATCTCTCACTACAGTCTTCAGGGTAAATTTTAGTTTATCTGATATAAGGATGGCTACCCCTGCTTTCTTTTGAGGACCATTTGAATGGCAAATGGTTCTCCAACCTTTTATTTTCAGGTTGTAGGTGTTCTTCTGTCTAAAATGAGTCTCTTGTAGACAGCAAATAGATGGGTCCTGCTTTTTTATCCAGTCTGAAACCCTGCGCCTTTTGATGGGGTCATTAAGCCCGTTCACGTTCAGAGTTACTATTGACAGATATGAGTTTAGTGTCATCATGATATCTGTTCAGTCCTTGTTTTTGTGGATTGTTCCACTGAACTTCTTCTTAAAGGGGAATTTTAAGAGTCCCCCTTAAAATTTCTTGCAGAGCTGGTTTGGAGGTCACATATTCTTTCAGTTCCTGCCTGTCTTGGCAGCTCTTTATCTCTCCTTCCATTTTGAATGAGAGCCTTGCTGGATAAAGTATTCTTGGTTGCATGTTCTTCTCATTTAGGACCCTGAATATATCCTGCCAGCCCTTTCTGGCCTGCCAGGTCTCTGTGGAGAGGTCTGCTGTTACCCTAATATTCCTCCCCATAAAAGTCAGGGATTTCTTGTCCCTTCCTGCTTTAATGATCTTCTCTTTATCTTTAGAATTTGCAAGCTTCACTATAAAATGTCGAGGTGTTGAACGGTTTTTATTGATTTTAGGGATTTTATTGATTTCTCTATTTCCTGGATCTGAATGCCTGTTTCCCTTCCCAGATTAGGAAAGTTTTCAGCTAGGATTTGTCCAAATACATATTCTGGCCCTTTGGCCCTTTCGGCACCCTCAGGAACCCCAATTAAACGTAGGTTTTTCTTCCTCAGGCTGTCGTTTATTTCCCTTAATCTGTCTTCATGGTCTTTTAATTGTCTGTCTCTTTTTCCCTCAGTTTCCCTCTTTGCCATCAACTTGTCTTCTATGTCAGTCACTCGTTCTTCCACCTCGTTAACCCTCGTCGGTAGGACTTCTAGTTTGGATTGCATCTCATTCAATTGATTTTTAATTTCTGCCTGATTGGATCTAAATTCTGCAGTCATGAAGTCTCTTGAGTCCTTTATGCTTTTTTCTAGAGCCAGCAGTAGCTGTATAATAGTGCTTCTGAATTGGCTTTCTGACATTGAATTGTAATCCAGATTTTGTAACTCTGTGGGAGAGAGGACTGTTTCTGATTCTTTCTTTTGAGGTGAGGTTTTCCTTCTAGTCATTTTGCTCAGTGCAGAGTGGCCAAAAACAAGTTGTATTGGGAAAAGGAGAAAAAGAGAGAGAGAGAAGGAAAGAAAAGAGAAAAAGAAAAAAGGAAGACAAAAAGGAAAAAAGAGAAGAAAAAGAGAAAGAAAAAGAAAGAAAGGTGAAAAAAAAGGGTGGGGGAAGCAATCAGAAATCAAAAAGAAAAAAAAACAAAAACAAAAACAAAATCCACAGAGGAGTATCTTCTGATTCTGTATACTTTAAGTCCCTTGACTTCCCCGGAACTTGTCCTTCTACCTGGTCTTCTGGGGGAGGGGCCTGTTGTGCTGATTTTCAGGTGTTAGCACTTGGGGGAGCTGCTCTGCAGTGGGGGTTTTTCACCCCGTGAGGTCCCAGGAGGAACAGCCACAGTGGCAGGGGGCAGCTCTGCAGCCCTGGAGTCAGCCCGCGCAGTAGCTCCAGAGCTCTCTGTCTGCAGGGCCTGGAGGCTCCGAGGCGGGGCCGCTGATCTGCTCAGCTCCGGGCAGGAGCGTCCTCGCTGTCCTGGGCCCTCCCGGCCTCTGCCTGTCCCGGGGGAGGCCAGATCCTGGGCTGTGTCCCGGCGCCCTGTGCTCCGGAGCCTGCGCTATTGGATTCGCTCCCGCCCCGCAGCCCCCTCGCAGAGCCGCCGCCCGAGCCCCTCTGAGCTGCTCCGGGTCCCGCCGTGCGCGCTGCAGCCCTTAGGGAGCTCGGCGCACTCTCCCCGGGGCGCAGGTGCCTGTTAGTGTCCCAGGGAGCCTGAGGGCATCCCCGCCTTCCTGGGTCCTGCTCCACCTCCCTGCGGGCCCCTTTCCGCCCGGGAAGGTTGGTGCAGCTCCTGCTCCTCCGGGACGGGGCTCTCCTGTCCTGGGGACACTCGCCCCGGCCTCAGCCCGGCTCCTCGCGGGCCCCTCCTCCTTGGAGGCCTTTTGTGTCTTTATTTCTTTTTTCCCATCTTCCTACCTTGATAGAAGCGCGAACTCTTCTCACTGTAGCATTCCAGCTGGTCTCTCTTTAAATCTCAGGCCGAATTCGTAGATATTCAGGGTGATTTGAAGGTTATCTAGGTAATTTGGTGGGGACAGGTGACTTGGGGACCCTACTCCTCCGCCATCTTGCCCCCTCCCTCCCAAATTGAATTTAAATTAAAAAAAGAAATAATGGCTGAGAAGTTTCCAAATTTGGCAAAAGATACAGACCTCTGGATTCAAGAAGCTGAGTCAATCCTGAGCTAAATCAAAAGAAATAAGCATTCTTATTTCTGTCTCTTAATGTGGTGTCTTTTTAAAAAGACAAAAAAAAAGGAAGTGAAGGAAATTTTGTACTTAGAGGAGTAATTCACACAAATGGTAATTGTTTGTGCACTACAATATTAAAATATGTCTCAGCAGTGATGGATAGACGCCTCATTTTTACCCACTAATGCATTTTGTTTATAAAATACTTTATCTGTGTCTTGCCATTTCTTTGTTACACTAACTTTTCCTAAGAATAGAGTTAACATTTTTAATTGATCCTTTAGTTACAATTGATATTGGTAGGCAACTAACTTCCCCTGTTCAAGCATGTCTTTCTCACCAGTAAAATTTCTTGTTTTCATTGTTTGCATCTCTAACAAAATTACACTTAATATCTGCATGGGGAGCTCTGATAATGGGCCATAAAAACTGTCCCTTCTCTCTCCTCTCCCAAGGATATATGCTTATCTAATAAAAATTTGAGACTGATGAACTTCCTTCAAGTACATGAGGAAGAGAAATGAACAATGCAATGTGTTCGAGCCGCTGGAATGCAAAGAGGTGAAGCCCAGAACATAGCCCATTTCTAATGCAGTTTATCTCATAAAGGAATTGTCACAGCTGACATTAGCATGTATACCAGTAAAGTCTGGGACTTACAGGTATGTCTCTAAATGGAAGTTCATGTCCAGAGCTTCCAGGTCCTGCATCACTTGTTTCAATGTGGTTGTGTAATCAGTCATATACTCACAATCCATAAACGTGAGCCAATGTAGCAGCAGGCTTGGATGACACGGTTTGATAGTACTACAGTTCCTCTAATCCCTCACATTTGCTTTATACCAATGATCCACCAAATGCCATATTTCTAGTTTTTCTTTCATTGCCAGTTGCATTCACTTGATCTAAGGAAGGAGAGGCATCTTGACTCCCAAATAATAAATTCTTACTGAATTCTAAATAGTAGGTCCTATCATATCATCATGTTATTTTCAAGAACTTTAGCAGTCAATGATTTAAAGTTCCTCTCTCCCATCCAGTTGACTTCTTGGGTTAAGTTCTTAAGTTAGAATGATTTTAGAATCATAATTTTAGTAGCAATAACCTGTAGAACTAAGATGGGATGTTGCAGACTAGATGTCTGGCTGTGGTCTTGGCCAAGCTGCAAAGCCATGTAAACATTCAGTTTCTGTATATATAATATGGATAATAATAAAATAGAAGAGCTTCCTTACCTGAGCAGAACTAATATAGGAAAAAAGCCCAAGTTAATATGTTTTAAATATCATAAGTTTTATAGCAAATTATAAAAAATGTGCAAATTTCATCTTTAAAATTTAAACTAAACTATATGACTATAAATTCATTTTAGTTCCTAGTTAAAATTAAATAGATATGCTATTTTTTAGTATAAAGAATAAAATAAGTATATAATTTTGAGGGGTTAAAATCATATGATGGCATGATAAACAGTTTACTTCTGACCTGGCTCTTAAAGCAGGATCATAATGTTTTAATGTCAAAATCATTATTTTAAAAAAATGTCAGGTGTCAGCTACTCTAAATTCTGCATAATCCTCATTTATCAATGTCCTTGCCTGTGATTGGAGCAGTGTTCCAACATATTCTTTATCAGCTTCATGCAATCTTCACTTTTTCCAAAATCTACAGTTATGCTTTGCTGTTGTCTTTCACTGTTACTGGACATTTGATACAAGAAACAAGAAACTGGTGGGAGAAGGGCTCTTTCCTTTCCGTCTGGCGGCAGCCATCAGGGTAGGCCGAGATGGGTGCGCACAAGTACATCCAGGAGCTATGGAGGAAGAAGTAGTCCGATGTCATGCGCTTTCTTCTCAGGGTGCGCTGCTGGCAGTACCGCCAGCTCTCTGCGCTCCACAGGGCCCCCCGCCCAACCCGGCCCGATAAAGCGCGCAGACTGGGCTACAAGGCCAAGCAAGGTTATGTCATATATCGGATTCGTGTGCGTCGTGGTGGCCGCAAACGCCCAGTTCCTAAGGGTGCTACCTATGGCAAGCCTGTCCATCATGGTGTTAACCAGCTAAAGTTTGCCCGAAGCCTTCAGTCTGTTGCAGAGGAGCGAGCTGGACGCCACTGTGGAGCTCTGAGAGTCTTGAATTCTTATTGGGTTGGCGAAGATTCCACATACAAATTTTTTGAGGTTATCCTCATTGATCCATTCCATAAAGCTATCAGAAGAAATCCTGACACCCAGTGGATCACCAAACCAGTCCACAAACACAGGGAGATGCGAGGGCTGACCTCTGCAGGTCGCAAGAGTCGTGGCCTTGGGAAGGGTCACAAGTTCCACCACACTATTGGTGGTTCTCGCCGTGCGGCTTGGAGAAGACGCAATACTCTCCAGCTCCACCGTTACCGCTAATATAAGTAATGTTTGTAAAATTCTTACCTAATAAACAATTTAGGACAGTCATGTCTGCTTAAAAGTGTTCTTTAATTTGTCTGTTAAAATCAGTTGTCTGCAGATTGTCCCATGAATGAATTGTCAAATTATGAAAAGTACAATAATGTTTGAAGACTATAAGTGATGGTGTATCTTGTTTCTAATAAGATAAACGCTTTTGTCTTTGCTTTATCTTATTAGGGAGTTTATATGTCAGTGTTTAAAATGCTGTTTGGTATAATAGGTGTAAAATAAATTCTGTAAAAGTGGAATGCAGAAGCTAGCCATGTAGATTTGTTGGTGCATGTAATGAAACCTACAGCTCCATGGGGTGATGAGATGCTCTGGTTTACTCTCAAATGGCCGTTTTTAGGGGTTTGGTAAGAACAACCTTTTTAAACTGGATTTTGCTTAGAAATGTGAAAAATATCCTAATCTTTAGTCGTGATCGTATGCAGAAAGTGTTAAATAGGAAACACATTTTTAGATTGAATCCAGTGTTCCAATTATGTAACTGCTGCTTTGGAAAGAATGCCACCATTTTTTAAAAATTGAACAAACCTGTTGTAAGAAGGTTTTCTTAAAAATGAAAATAATCCTGCACAATGGAAGCAAAATTGCATGGGTTTCCTCCACAGTACCATTGAAATCCACATAAAAAGTGGAGGCTCCTGGTTTTATCCCACAATTTAATGTACAATACTGAATTTCATACTAAGCAGTCAGTTAATGGTATTTACTCTGGTCTATATGAAAACTGATGGAAATTGAACATTAGGCAAATGAGAAGACTTTAAGGTTTGTAAGCTAGTAACTAATGCTAGAATTGGGAAAATGGTGACCATCAGCCTTTTAAGTGTGAAGATAAAGTTAGCTTTGATCAGAATTTTAAATACTTTATCCCTGGTCTTTATCCACTAGACACCTTAGAGGAAAAAATAGGGTTGGCTTTAAAAGTACATCATTACTCATTCCAAGTCCTAATTCCTCTGGGTCAACCCACTTGTCCAATTCCCTTAGGCTATTGAGAAGTCTCCTAGTTGGTGTCGATATGTTAGTAGTTTCCATTCTGATCCTTACATGTGTTCTCCACAGTTAACTTTTCTCATCCTTATTCAGACCCCTCAAAATACTTGCCATTCCATAAACTTGCCAGCCCAATTGTGCCCACCTTGATGTAAGGTATATCACCACATTGTTTCCATTCCGTCTTCCAGTAGATGAGGTTTCTGTTTCCCAGAGTGAATTTGAGGAAACAAAGGAGAGGAATTGCCCCAGTTCTAAGTTTGCTGGCTTAATCCATAGTTTAATTTAAAAATCTAATTGCTGGTTTCCTTGAAGCAATTTTTATAATTTTTTTTTCAGGAGTCTTAGGCTTAGTTAAATGATTTCCAGAAAACAGGCTCAAAACCTTGAGACCTAAATTCCTTTCCACTCAAAAAGAGATCCTAAACCATATATTTTGTGTGTAGAGTTTGTTCAACTAAAGGAATAAATGTTTATTAAACTAAAAAAAAAGGAAGAAACAAGAAACTGAGGGGAAAACTGTGACTCTCATACTATAGCACTTGCATAAATGAAAATGACATTTATTTGAATGGGAATTCATTCCACATGTTGTCAATTTATTAGTGAATACTTTGTGTTACAGCACTTCTACTTTCGCTTAAGCACTGGGAATCAGTAAGTAAATACTGAAATTAGGGCTCCCTGCCTTGTTTAGTTATATTTTAACAATATAACTAAAACTAAATATAGGTATATATCTAAGACATTTAGCACAGTGCCTGGTAATCAAACCATACATATTAGTGATTGTTACCATTATAATAATTTCTAACAGAGATATTAAACCATAAACAGTAAGTTCTGAGGTATCCACTTAACAGAATGAATTGAGCCATCTAGTAACTCATAAACTTTTAGGTTCACAGACCATTATAATGATCCAGCCCATTTATTTCATTTCTTTCACTCATCAACAAACCAACTGACAAAAATATGTGCTTTTTTAGAGACAGTAGCCCAATCCATTCATTTGTTTAAATTCTTTTTATTGGAGTTCAATTTACCTAACATATGGCATAACACCCAGTGCTCATCCCGCCAAGTGCTCCCCTCAGTGCCCATCACCCAGTCACCCCAACCCCTCGCCCACCTCCCTTTCCACTACCCCTTGTTCTTTTCCCAGAGTTGGGTGTCTCTCATGCATTCATGCTGGATTTTCTCTTCAAAGGGAGGACATACGAAGTCTAGATAGAGAGTTTAAGATTCTCAGTCAGAGGTTGAAATGGAGAATGGCCTTTGGCCAAATCAGCGACAGAATGAGAGATAATACGGATTCAGCTGCGATGTCTTTTAGAGACCCTGCCTGCTTCCTTTCTTCCATTCCCTTCTTCCTTCAGTTTGTCTGCAATCCTCCTTGAGCTAAGATAGAAATCCAAAGTAAAAGTAGATCCAATCATTATGATTTTACTTTGAGACTGTGGGAAACAGGCCAAGAACTGAAGATAGACGGAAAGGTAACAGCCCTGGCTGAGGGCATGCAGTGCCCAGTTCCTAGGATGTGTGGGTAAAATGACCTTGCTCACAAGTACACCAAACCTTATACAAGAGGGCTGACATTTGTTCAGTTGGACCCCACCCTCCTTGCATTCTAGCCTTTGCTTCCACTCCTCACTTGATTTTTCAAATGTGGGCTATCCAGTCAGTAGACCTTTTGCTTGTCCGGTCCAGTGCTTTTCAAAATTAAAGTGCATAGAATCCTTGGTGATTTGGCTAAAATTCAAGTTCTAAGTCAGAGGGTCTGGGGAAGGGCCCAAGCCTGATTTTCCAACAGCTCTCAGGTGATATTGATGCTGCTGGTTCAGAGCCAAGGCCTACACTCTGAGGAGCATATTCCCAGGAATGTTAGGTGGGATGAAAAGGAAAGGCCTTACTGATGATTAAAGATATGAAATGTGCATTTATCACTCTATCAGCATTGCTTTGCCTTATGTCAGGAAATTAAATTGTTTTTTCTAGCACTGTTTGGGCTTGCAAAGACATGCTGGTTACTCTAGATCTGACCCTTCAAGGACATTTCAGATTAATGATGTTCTACTTTCTTCTTGGGTGTCAATATTAAGCTGCCTCATCTAATTTTGCCTTGACAAAATCATGAAAGTAGATCATCTCTGCTTGCCCAAATTACTTCATAATCACTTGCTGCCCCCCTCCAATGAAGTCTCTAAATCTATTTTAATTAGACTATAAATAACAAATAATGATAACATAAGACAGATGGGAAAGCAGTGTTCAGTTCCTACCATGTGCCATAAGCTGTTGTGGTGCTGGAGACACAATGGTGAACAAGACACATCTGGGATCTCATGGCATCCTCCCTTTAGCCCAGTGAGATGGGTATGATTTTAATTGTGCAGACAAGAATTCATAGTGAGTTAAACACCTGCAGCAGTAACAACTGATAAGTGGCAGAACTGAGATGTACATCAATTCTATTTGATCCAAAGCCCTTGCTAAAGCTACTGAACACTTATGAACAGGATGCTGTCTTCTAGTATCCAAAAAAAGCCACTCTATTTCTCATTCTTATCCTTTCAGAGAATAAAGCTGCTAACTCTATAGTGACAGCTGCCAATAACCTTTGGAAATAAGAATCCCATCTTCAAGCCCAAGTAATCCAAACATGCACATATTTTGAGAGTGCTTTACAGTGAAATGGTTTGTTTCATTTTTGTGCATTCCTTATCTTTCTATCTCTTGCCCTGGATAATTGACTAGAATTGATATTCTTTCAAAAGGACAAAGGAAACTCCTACCATATACAGATAGCAATTGAAAGTGATATTGAGATCTAAATGTGAAAGATGAAACAATAAAATTTACAGAGATAACCCCAGAGAATATCTTCATAAACTTGAGGTAGGAAAAGTCTCTTCATGTAGAACGCAGAAAACATGAACCAGAAAGGAAAACATTGATACATACTATATTAAAACTTCTATTAGAAAAAATAAAATACTGAGAAAGAAAAGGGCAATCCACAAAATAGAAGATATTTTCAATACATCCAACAGAGGACTCAGAGTCAGAATACACACACCAATCAGTAAGAAAAAGATAGAAAACATATTGGGAAATGTTGCAAAAGACGTACAAGAGCACGTCACAAAAAAGCATATTCAAATTACCAATTACACAGGAAAATATTCTCAACCTCACTTGTCATCAAGGCAATACATTAAATCTGCAATAAGGTATCACTCCACAACCTCTAGAAAGTCTAATTTTAAGAAGCTTGTCAATATCATACTAAAGCAATACCTGGACAACTGGAACTCTTACACACTGTTAATGGGAATATAAATCAATGCAGAAACTTTAGAAACCCTTGTAGCAGGAAATACTGAAAATACTGAAACTGACCAAATGCACAGCCAATGGCAGCAATTCCACTCCAGGTATATATGTAACAGATCTATGGAAAACAGAAAGTCAGGTACACAACTGTGCATATTCTTAGGCATTCATAATTGTGAAAACTGGGAATGATCAAATCTATAAACACAGACTTGATCAGTTGTGTTTCATTCATTCAGTGGCATACTATTCAGCAATGACCATGAACAAGCATCTGCTGCATGAGGCAATATGCGTGAGATCTCATAAACAAAAGAAGCCAAACACCAGGAAGTATAGTGAATGATTCTGTTTGTATGAAGGTCAAAAACAGGCAAAACTGATTTATACTGTTTGAAGCAATGATAGATATTTTGAGGAAAGGAAAAGCAACTGTCAGGGGCACAAGGAAGACTCCTAGAGTTCCAGAAATGTACTATTTCTTGATCTGGGTGGTGGTTACCTATACTTGTTTACTTTATGAAAATCACTTACATATACTTATGTATATATAGGCTAATGCAAGTGCTTTTTTAAATGTATTTTATAAAAAATAAAAATATATGAAGAGTAAAATTATTTAGTCTCTGAATTTTTTTAAAGATTTTATTTATTTATTCATGAGAGACACAGAGAGAGAGAGAGGCAGAGACACAGGCAAAGGGAGAAGCAGGCTCCATGCAGGGAGCCCGGTGTGGGACTCGATCTTGGGACTCCAGGATCACGCCCTGGGCCAAAGGCAGGCGCCAAACCGCTGAGCCACCCAGGGATCCCCAGTCTCTGAATTTTTAATGTCATCTGCTAATAGTTTTTCTCCCTCTATAGCAAAGAAGCAAAAATTGTCTTGATTTCATTCTTTTGCTTTGCATAACTGAAATCTGTTTTTGTTTTGTTTTGTTTTTAAGTAGGCTCTATGCCAAAGTAGGGCTAGAACTCATGACCCTGAGATCAAGAGTTGCTTGCTCCACCAACTGAGCCAACCAAGAGTTACTGAAATCTGTTTCTTAAACAAATTTTTAGAAAGCCTGTAAAATACATTTCTATCATTCAAATTTTTTTAAATATTTTATTTATTTGACAGAGAGAGCACAAGCAGGGGGAGCAGGAGGCAGAGGGAGAAGGAGAAGCAGGATCCCCACTGAGCAAGGACCCCGATGCAGGGCTTGATCCCAGGCAATACAATAAGATACCAATAAGATCAATCTGCAATAAGATACCACTGGGCTTGATCCCAGGACCCGGGATCATGACCCAAGCTGAAGGCAAACATTTAACTGACTGAGCCATGCAGGTGTCCCCTATCATTCAAATTTTTATCTCCAGGTTTTGCCTTTTCTACATCAAATCTGATTTGTGTGTGTGTGTGTGTGTAACTATATCTATATAGATAGATTCTTGGAAGTCTGACACAATCCTACCTTTCGTCACCTTTCCACTTGCCTTTTCTATTTCAGTGGAGTTCTAGTAATAATTCCCATTTGATCTTAAGACAAATGGATCATCAAGCGTTAAGCAAATGACCTCATTCCATCTACTATTTAAGGAAACAACAGTTCTCAAAGAAAGAAAGAATCCTTGCTTCCTGAGGATGTGAGGTTTATGACTAAATAGATGCATAGATGCTCTTTGAAAAAGAGCACAGGATAGGCAGCCCCTGTGGCCCAGCGGTTTGGCTGCCACCTTCAGCCCAGGGTGTGATCCTGGAGACCCAGGATCGAGTCCCACGTTGGGCTCCCTGCATGGAGCCTGCTTCTCCCTCTGCCTCTCTCTCTCTCTCTCTCTCTCTCTGTCATGAATAAATAAATAAAATCTTTTTTTAAAAAAAAAAAGAGCACAGAAGATGGGAGTAAAGGGAGTAAAGCACACCACAGTGTGCTGTGCAGTAGCTTCACACACTGCACACTGCCACCCCCACTGTAGCCCATGACAACACGTTGTGGGTGTGCTTGGGTTCTGAGCTTATCAGATATGGATTCAAATGTCAGATTTTACCAACTTGATCAGACGCTCTGAATTTCAGCTGAGTTCTGTATAAAAATGGAGGTAGAAAACATCTACATCACAAAACTTTTACAAGGAATTCAGTTTACACAGATATATAAATGTCTCTGACAGAATATTTAACATATGCAAATGATGGAAATTTTTTCTTTTTCCTATCCTTTTTAGGCAAAAAAAAAAATGATGTCACAATAGTTTGCAATTATGTTTGAAATTTTGATTCACAGAAATCCAGCTTTGGAGGTGAAAGACCCTGGAGTTTTAGGGTCTAATGTATTCCTAATGTAATAAATGCATTAGGTCCATATAATTTTTCAGTCTCTTTTCCTTTTTCTTCTACATTTTTTCCTTTTGAATTTTCCAGACAAAATCTGTATCCTAAATGGACAAGAAAATAATAACAATATTTATAAAATTGCTTTAATAGGAAATAAAATATTTGAATATTTGTTCTAGTATCTTAAGAACATAGAGGAGAAAGTGCAGATGAGAATTTATTTTGAATTTTTAATTCTTATTTTAAAGTTTCACAAGTTTGAAACTGAGTGGGGAAAAATTAGAGAGGAACACAAACCATGAGAGACTCCTAACTCTGGGAAACAAAGAAAGGGTTGCGGAAGGGGAGCAGGGGAGCAGGGGATGGGGTGACTGGGGGATGGGCACTAAGGAGGGCACATGATGGGATGAGCACTGGGTATTATACTATATGTTGGCAAATTGAATTTAAATTTAAAAAATAATAATAAAAATAAAGTTTCACAAATTTGCGCAAACCTCTGTTGAAGACCTGGATATAACTATAGTGTTTTGAAGGAAATACACATTTGGCTGCTTTTGATTATAACCAGTTGAATCTGGCCTTTAAAAAATCTGTTACCAAAAATAAAAGTTGTAAATGAAGTAGCTGGAGAAATCATTTTTATTGAAGTATAATTCACATATAGTGTTATATTAGTTTCTGGTGTACAACATATTGATTTGACAATTATCATCATTACTCAGTGCCTACCACTGAGAATTCACCATCTGTCACCATATAACATTATTACAATATTATTGACTATATTCCCTATGCTGTAAATTTCATCTCTGTGACTAATTTATAAGTAGAAGTTTGTATGTCTTAATCCTCTTTATTTCATTCATTTCCCCCACCTACCTACCCTTGGCAACCACCAGTTTGTTCATTTAAGTCAATTTTTTGTTTGTTTCTGTGCCCATTTGTTTTATTTTTTTAATTCCACATATAAGTGAAATGACATGGTATTTTTCCTTTCTCTCTCTCTCACTTATTTCACTTGCCATAATACCCTGTAAGTCCACCCATGTTGTTGAAAGCAGCAAGATTTCATTCTTTGTTATGGCTGAGTATTGTTCCATTGTGTGTATCACATATATCACATATCTATTTACCTGTAACCTAAAGCTATACATTCATCTTTCAATAGACACTTGTGTTGCCTCCATATCTTGAATATTGTAAATAATACTACAGTAAACATAGAGGTGTATATATTTTTTCAATTAGTACGTTTGTATTCTTTGAGAAAATACCCAGTAGTGGAATTATTGGGTCATATGATAATTCTATTTCTAATTTTTTTGAGGAACCATTACACTGTTTTCCGCAGTAGATGCACTAATTCACAGTCCCACCAGGAGTGGATAAAGGAGGGTTCTTTATTCTCTACATCCTTGCCAACACTTATTGTTTTTATCTTTTAATTTCAGCCATTTTGACAAGTGTAAGATGATATTTCACTGTGGTTTTTATTTTCATTTCTTGACAATGAGTGATGCTGAGCATCTTACCATGTGTCTGTTTGCCATCTCTATTTCTTCTTTGGAAAAATGTCTCTTCAAGTCCTCTGACCATTTTTAATCAGATTATCTGGGTTTTGGTGTTGAGTTATATGAGTTCTTTGTGTATTTTGAATAGGTTGGGCATTTGGGGTCCTTTGTACTTCCATATAAATTTTAGTTTTATTTGTTCTAAGTGATGTGAAAAAATGCTGTTGTTTTTTAGTAGAGATTGCATTGAATGTCTAGATTGATTTGGGTGGTATGGACATTTTAACAGTATTAATTCTTCTAATCCCTGAGCATGAAATATCATTCCATTTGTTTGTGTCATTTTTTATTTCTTTTACCAGTGTCTTATAGCTTTAAGAGTATATGTATCTCACTTCCTTAAGTTTATTCCTAGGTAATTTAGTCTTTTTGGTGCAATTGCAAATGGGATTGTTTTCCTAATTTCTCCTTCTGTAACTTCATTATTAGCTTATAGATATGCAACTGTTTGCTGTATATTGATTCTCTATCAGTGACTTAATTGATTTCATTTGTTAGCTGTAAGTGTTTTTGGCGGAGTCTTTAGAGTTTTCTATGTATAGTATTATGACATCTGCAAATGGTAAGCTTTAATTCTTTCCTTCTCCCAATTGTGATGTCTTTTATTTATTTTTGTTGTCTGATTAATGTGGCTAAGGACTTCCAGTATTATGTTGAATAAAAGTGGTGAGAGTGGACTTCCTTTTCTTGTTCTTGATCTTAGAGAAAAAGCCCTCAGTCTTTCACCAATGAGAAGGAAGTTACCTGTAGTTTACCATATATGGTTTTTATTATCTTGAGCTATGTTCCCCCTAAAACCTATTTTGTTGAGAATTTTTGGACAATGTACTTTGTCAAATGCTTTTTCTTCATCTGTCAAGATGATCATGTTTTTTATCCTTTCTTTTGTTATTGTGATGTATCACTTTGATTTTGCAAATATTGAATTACTGGAGGGAGCTTTAGTATTGAGCAATCTCCTCACTTTATATCTGAAAAATTTAGGGAAGCAAGGCAATTTGTCAAGTTGGCATTGAAAGTTAGGAATAGTGAATCACCCTTCTCTTCTCTGACTCCTAAGTGATAGGAAGTAGACTCAAATACTGAAAAAAGATCAGAGTCAGTGTATTTATGACTGGTGAAGCTGGATTAGAAAACCCTACAGGACTTGAGGTTCAAATGGCAATGTTCTGTAACTGCATCACTAAATTGAGACCCTGGAGCCCTTCTAGAGATGGCATTGGTTCTCCAAAGCTGACTTCATGCTCACTTGCCTTGCCAGCTCCATGAAGATGACAATGTCTGCATGGCACACTCTGACATGCTAAGTGTACTTTAAGAGAGAAAAATAAGCCCTGGTCACTTCTGTGTGATGACACTTCTCAGGCACATTCCTTGGCCACTCTCAAAGCAGCACCACCTGTAGATCAGCAGGTGCCTTTAAAATGCATGAAAATATTTATTTTAAATATTATGTGCTCTGTAATCATGCATAGAATATCAATTGGTTCAGCCTACTTCTTTGAACTATTTATATCATATCAGGGGAAAAGTTGTCAGGGAAGAAGAATTCTCTCTGCTCCTCAAGGTCTTTCTAGCTGGACTGCGAATGAAACTGACATGAAACAGATTAATAGGCAAAAATCAAACATAATAGCATACATTCAGGAATCCACATAGATATGGAAAATCCAAAGACTGTCAGGCAACAGGGTGTTTTTACAAGATAAGGAGAAAGGCAAAGTCTTGAGGACACAAAGAGGAGAAAGACCATTAGCAAGGAGGTGTTTGGGAAGAGGAATTAAGATTGCAGAGAAGAAGGGGGACCTTAAGTTTGCCTCATCCTTCAAACACAGCTAGATAAATATCAAATCATTCTGAACACACAAAAAATCAATCTGAGGGCTAAGAGAGCAAGACTGCACAACTGGAGGTATAAACAACAGCCATATTGTGGAAGATAGGAGCTGCAGAGAGTTGATTTGAGGGAGAAAAATGTGGGTGCTGCAAAGGAGATGGACCCCTGATCACAGAGAGAAGAGAGAGAGAAAGAATGGAATTAAATGCAAGGGATTGCATAAGAGTCTTTTCCAAAATCTTTTCCAGGGAAAAGGAGAAAGTCTGGCTACAGCAAGTTTTTAAAAGCAACAGAACACAAATTCTGAGGTTTTGGAGGTATACACCATTGCCAGGATTGCACCTGGCAGGCTTAGTAGTCCACCTGTGGGGAAGGAGGGCAGAGACCTGGGAGCAGGCAGCATGAACTTAGGATCCCCAGAGACTCATGAGGAGAAACAGTTCCCCTGCTTGGAATACATTTGGGAGTGTCTGCATGGCCTCTCCAGCGACAAAAGTACTAGCAGCGCCAATGTGCTGCCCTATTCCCTAGCATAGGAACAAAGACACATGCTGAGGGCAGCAAACCTTGGTGCCAGCTTTTGGGTGCACCTTACCATAACCTCCAAACGACTGTGCAGTCGTGCAAGTGATTTCTGGGACAAACTGACATTCAACTACAGTATAGCAAGCTCTCTCCCAGAGGATCAGTGTGTATCCACACCACCCACATCTCTAAGATTTGGAATTTTGAAACCCATCCTGAGATAAAACATGGAGTACTGTGCTGCCTGGCAGGCAGACAGCTGGGATGCAGGCAGAGTGAAGGCAAGAATCTAGTGAATGCTGGAGACACAAGAGAGGTGATTATTTGCTCTTCTGTGAGGGCTTCCTGAAGAGTGGTGGGACAGAACTCACTGTTTCTGGAGGAGAGAGCAGGGTAACATCATCCTCCATCCCCCAATCAACACTGACTAACTTCAGTGAGCAAAAGAAAATAATGAAAATAGCTGAAAATAATGGAAAACAATGAATCTGAAAAGAAGAGGGAAAGAAAAGCATTGGATCAGAATGTAGACTTAAGGAATTCAGTGACTCCTTAACGCTTGATAACATTCATATCACAGGAGTCCAAGATGGAGAGGAAAAAAATGGAGCAGGTTTGTTTATTTGAGCCAATTATAGCTGAAAACTTCCCTAATATGGGGAAAGAAACAGATATTAAAACCCAAGAAGCACAGAAACTTCCATTAAATTCAAAAAAAGCCAGCCATCACTGACACATGTCATAGTCAAATTCACAAAATACTCAGACAAGAGAAAAGTCCTGAAAACAGCAAGAGAAAAAAAGTCCTTAACCTACAATGGAAGACAGGTCAGATTTGCAGAAGGTCTGTCCACAGAAACTTGACAGGCCAGAAGACAGTGGCATAATATCTTTAACATGCTGAGTAGGACAAATATGCAGCCAAGAATATTTTATCCAGCAAGGCTGTTATTCAGATGGAAGGAGAGATAAAGAGCTTACCAACAAAAACTAAAGGAGTTCATGACCACTAAACTAGCCCTGCAAGAAATATTAAAGTGGACTCTTTGAGTGAGGACAAAAAGACCAAGAGCAACAAAGATTAAGAAGAACAAGAGACAATTTACAGAAACAGTGACTTTACTTAGACTAAATGCTCTAATTGAAAGACATAGGATGGTAGAAAAGATTTTTTTTAAAGTGCTCATGTGCTTGTTGGTCTATGTCTTCCTCTGTGAAATTTCTGTTCATGTCTTTTGCCCATTTTATGGTTGGATTGTTTGTTTCTTTGCTGCTGAGTTTAACAAGTTCTTTATAGATCTTGGATACTAGCCTTTTATCTGATACATCATTTGCAAATATCTTCTCCCATTCTGTAGGTTCTCTTTCAGTTTTGTTGACTGTTTCTTTTGCTGTGCAGAAGCTTTTTATCTTGATTAAGTCCCAATAATTCATTTTTGCTTTTATTTCCCTTGCCTTCATAGATGTATCTTGCAAGAAGTTGCTGTGGCCAAGTTCAAAAAGGGTGTTGCCTGTGTTCTCCTCTAGGATTTTGATGGAATCTTTTTTTTTTAATAAATTAATTTTTTATTGGTGTTCAATTTACCAACATACAGAATAACACCCAGTGCTCATCCCGTCAAGTGTCCCCCTCAGTGCCCGTCACCCACTCACCCACACCCCCCGCCCTCCTCCCCTTCCACCACCCCTAGTTCATTTCCCAGAGTTAGGAGTCTTTATGTTCTGTCTCCCTTTCTGATATTTCCCACACATTTCTTCTCCCTTCCCTTATATTCCCTTTCACTATTATTTATATTCCCCAAATGAATGAGAACATACACTGTTTGTCCTTCTCCGATTGACTTACTTCACTCAGCCTAATACCCTCCAGTTCCATCCACGTCGAAGCAAATGGTGGGTATTTGTAGTTTCTAATGGCTGAGTAATATTCCATTGTATACATAGACCACATCTTCTTTTTTTTTTTAATTAATTTTTATTGGTGTTCAATTTACCAACATACAGAAAAACACCCAGTGCTCATCCCGTCAAGTGTCCACCTCAGTGCCCGTCACCCATTCCCCTCCAACACCTGCCCTCCTCCCCTTCCACCACCCCTAGTTCGTTTCCCCGAGTTAGGAGTCTTTATGTTCTGTCTCCCTTCCTGATATTTCCCAACATTTCTTTTCCCTTCCTTTATATTCCCTTTCACTATTATTCATATTCCCCAAATGAATGAGAACATACACTGTTTGTCCCTCTCCGATTGACTTATTTCACTCGGCATAATACCCTCCAGTTCCATCCACGTTGAAGCAAATGGTGGGTATTTGTCGTTTCTAATTGCTGAGTAATATTCCATTGTATACATAGACCACATCTTCTTTATCCATTCATCTTTCGATGGACACCGAGGCTCCTTCCACAGTTTGGCTATTGTGGCCATTGCTGATAGAAACATCGGGGTGCAGGTGTCCCGACGTTTCATTGCATCTGAATCTTTGGGGTAAATCCCCAAATCTCAAAGATTTAGATTTCATTGCTGGGTCGTAGGGCAGGTCTATTTTTAACTCTTTGAGGAACCTCCACACAGTTTTCCAGAGTGGCTGCACCAGTTCACATTCCCACCAACAGTGTAAGAGGGTTCCCTTTTCTCCGCATCCTCTCCAACATTTGTGGTTTCCTGCCTTGTTAATTTTCCCCATTCTCACTGGTGTGAGGTGGGATCTCATTGTGGTTTTGATTTGTATTTCCCTGATGGCAAGTGATGCAGAGCATTTTCTCATGTGCTTGTTGGCCATGTCCATGTCTTCCTCTGTGAGATTTCTCTTCATGTCTTTTGCCCATTTCATGATTGGATTGTTTGTTTCTTTGGTGTTGAGTTTAATAAGTTCTTTATAGATTTTGGAAACTAGCCCTTTATCTGATACGTCATTTGCAAATATCTTCTCCCATTCTGTAGGTTGTCTTTTAGTTTTGTTGACTGTATCCTTTGCTGTGCAAAAGCTTCTTATCTTGATGAAGTCCCAATAGTTCATTTTGCTTTTGTTTCTTTTGCCTTCGTGGATGTATCTTGCAAGAAGTTACTGTGGCCGAGTTCAAAAAGGGTGTTGCCTGTGTTCTCCTCTAGGATTTTGATGGAATCTTGTCTCACATTTAGATCTCTCATCCATTTTGAGTTTATCTTTGTGTATGGTGAAAGAGAGTGGTCCAGTTTCATTCTTCTGCATGTGGATGTCCAATTTTCCCAGCACCATTTATTGAAGAGACTGTCTTTCTTCCAGTGGATAGTCTTTCCTGCTTTATCGAATATTAGATGACCATACATTTCAGGGTCCACTTCTGGGTTCTCTATTCTGTTCCATTGATCTATGTGTCTGTTTTTGTGCCAGTACCACACTGTCTTGATGACCACAGCTTTGTAGTACAACCTGAAATCTGGCATTGTGATGCCCCCAGATATGGTTTTCTTTTTCAATATTCCCCTGGCTATTCGGGGTCTTTTCTGATTCCACACAAATCTAAAGATGATTTGTTCCAACTCTCTGAAGAAAGCCCATGGTATTTTGATAGGGATTGCATTAAATTTGTAAATTGCCCTTGGTAACATTGACATTTTCACAATATTAATTCTTCCAATGCACAAGCATGGAATATTTTTCCATCTCTTTGTGTCTTTCTCAATTTCTTTCAGAAGTGTTCTGTAGTTTTTAGGGTATAGATCCTTTACCTCTTTGGTTAGGTTTATTCCTAGGTATCTTATGCTTTTGGGTATAATTGTAAATGGGATTGACTCCTTAATTTCTCTTTATTCTGTCTCATTGTTAGTGTATAGAAATGCCACTGATTTCTGGGCATTGATTTTGTATCCTGCCACACTGCCGAATTGCTGTATGAGTTCTAGCAATCTTGGGGTGGGGTCTTTTGGGTTTTCTATGTACAATATCATGTCATCTGCGAAGAGGGAGATTTGCCTTCTTCTTTGACAATTTGAATGCCTTTTATTTTTTTGTTGTTGTTGCCTGATTGCTGAAGCTAGGACTTCTAGTGCTATGTTGAATAGCAGGGTACAACCAGTCTGGAAAACAGTGTGGAGGTTCCTCAAAGAGTTAAAAATAGACCTGCCCTACAACCCAGCAATTGCACTGCTGTGGATTTACCTCAAAGATACAGATGCAGTGAAATGCTGGGACACCTGCACCCCAATGTTTATAGTAACAATGTCCACAATAGCCAAACTGTGGAAGGAGCCTCGGTGTCCATCGAAAGATGAATGGATAAAGAAGATGTGGTTTATGTATGCAATGGTATATTACTCAGCCATTAGAAACGACAAATACCCACCATTTGCTTCAACGTGGATGGAACTCGAGGGTGTTATGCTGAGTGAAATAAGTCAATCGGAGAAGGACAAACATTATATGGTCTCATTCATTTGGGGAATATAAATAATAGTGAAAGGGAATAGAGGGGAAGGGAGAAGAAATGGGTAGGAAATATCAGAAAGGGAGACAGAACATGGAAGGCTCCTTACTCTGGGAAATGAACTAGGGGTGGTGGAAGGGGAGGAAGGCAGGGGGTGGAGGTGACTGGGTGGTAGGTGCTGAGGGGGGCACTTGACGGGATGAGCCCTGGGTGTTATTCTGTACGTTGGCAAATTGAACACCAATAAAAAATAAATTTATTATTAAAAAAAAAGATTCCTGACAGCAGAGGAAAGACAACAAGGAGATTCTGAGATACTCACCAGGAATTTCTGGAAGTACCTGGAACCCTAAGGACCTAAGAACAAACACCAGGTTCTACTAGAGATAGGAGAGGGATTGGAAAAATTGAAGCTAGGAAACAGAAAAGGTAACACTGGATTTTTCTATTTCGAAGGTGAAATTTCCCAGAAGACAGTTTGAGCAAAGTTAGGCAGGTGGAATAGGGGATGGGGGACCTTCTTGACTTGGGAGCATTGCAAGTGGGGAGCTAATGTGCAGGCTTCCTGGAGGGGCCTCACTATGGAGGTGGGGGCAGAGGCCAGGCTGCAGGAGCAGGCAGTCTCAGAGAACACAGGACCGCCCTCCTTGAATGCAGACTATGACAAGCTAGGGGCAGTCAAGCTTGCAGTGGACTAGCCCAAAGGTGCAGGAAAGTGGTCTGACATTACCCATGGCCATTCTAATGCACCAGAGACCCAGAATGAGCAGTGAGGGGACAAGGGTGTCAGGAGGCCTGTGGTCACGCGTCCAGATCCAGAAATCTCCGTGAAAGAGCATCTGGGAGTCTCAGGCTGAGAAGCAGGGAGGGAGGACAGTAGAAAGGGAGATGTGGAGGAAGAAGCAGCAGGTTATGTGGCCAGGAAGGGGCTGGGCCCAGACACCCTGTGGGGAGAAGGACCCTGACTTCCTTTCTTTAAGGGAAACACTGGTCAATGAGGAGGAAGAGCAGACAGGGCCCTGGAGCCCTGAGGCATGAGGTATTGGTGGAACACCTTCCACATTCCCTCAAGTTCCAGCAAAGCCAGAGTCGGCAGTAGAAATTATTAAAGGTCAATCAATCCAGCCTCCTCACAGATAAGTAGATATTTTACTCTTAGTAAAATAGAGTCCCAGACATGGGAATGAATGATGTGCAAAGCCCACCCAGCAAGTTGGCAGAGCTAGGACTGGAACCCAGATGATGGCTCCCCAATCTGCCATGAGCTTCACACAAGGTCCCACAGGCAAATGGAAGCAGGGCCTGGTATCAAGTCCACACCACCATCCCTCATAAACATCAACAACTAAGGAGGGCTGAACGCCTGGGGCCAACAGCAGGACAGCTTGCAGACAGGCAGAGGCAACCTCAGTTGTGGTCCTGGGTGTGGGGGAAGGGGTCCAGAGACAGGACTAGACTGCTCACTGTTTCCCCATTTGTGTTAACACAGCTAAGGAAACTACACCCCTTCCTCCCAGTGGCATCCTCCAGAGCCACTGTCCAGAACCAGGGAAATCATCCCAATTCAATGTAGAGGCCAAGGGCAGACTGCCCCAAAATGTGTCACTTTAGCATACTGATGATTTTAAATGAAAGTGACTAGAGAGACAGCCAGTGAGAAGGAACCTCAGGCCCTCCTTTGCCCCCCTCACAAAGCAGGAAAGAAATCTCCATGAGAAAGGTACCCTCCCTGAAACAGGCGGTAAAGAGACAGCCTTATCCCACAGGTCGGCAATTTAGAACCCAGAAGGCCTTATAAACAACCCGTGTTACTCTTTACTAATTTACTCCCCACACTCAAACTCTTTAGAATTCCTTATTAATTGAATCTCCCAAAGTTCAGTTTTCTTCATCTTGTCAATGCCTCACAGATTTATTGTCTCTTTGTCTAAAAAGTATGAAAACTGCCTGCCTTGGTCACTTCTTGGAATCTCAACTGCACTATTGGGCCTCCATGTGCATGTCATGAAACTTTGGGGTTTTTTCCCCTATTAATCTTTCTCATGTAATTTTAATACCTATTCCAGCTAAGACCTTGAGAACAGAGAATAACTTTCCCTGCTTTTGTCGCACCCTAGTGGGAGGCTCTGAGTCTCCCCAAGAAGAAGACCTCACTTCCCACCACCCACATCTCAACCTCTGGCCTCGGGGACATTGAGGAGGTTGGATGGGGTTGGGGTTCCAATTGAGGGAGCCCAGAATAGGCTGCCTGGACCAGGACCTCACCTTACAGCCCTGGCCTTCCTGGAGTCTGGGTGAGCCTGTGATCACTGGGCCTTTTGACCTGAGGGAACCCACTGGCAACATGGGACCCCCAGTATGACTCCCATCTGTTTTGAAGTCTACAGCCTCTCAGTCCTGCCAACTGCCAATCCTGTCCTCCCCGCCTCCCATTTCATTTCCAGCCTGAATAGACACTACTGAGGCACAGTCAATGGCTCTATGGAAGGCCACAGGGCAGCAGACTAGCACTCGTTTCTTCATTTATGCGTGCACTCCTGCATTTATTCATTTAATAAATGCTCGTTTCATGCAACAGGACCAAGCTGGTCCCTTGCTTCAGTCTGGGACTGCAGAGGTGAGCCAGGGGGCCTTCCTGCAAAAGTAGAGCAGTGGACACAGACCTGAAGGGCAAGCCCTGCAGGGCCCAGCAGAGGTTACACTCCGCCTGCCTGCAGTCACGCCTTGCTCAGCACACACCAGGCTTCACTGTCCGTGCTTTTATTTTTCTTTAAACTTAGTTGACACATTTTATAAGCAGGAGTCTTCACTTAAGAATTCAGATTTCCTGGACCTTTGGGAGTTCTAGCAATACCCGATCTGTTTTCCCACTGGCTGCCCTTCCTAGAGGTTGAGGCCAGCTGTCCCCTGCAGTTAGGAACAACGTCCATCGCCATGGTCTCCACCACTCCCTAAGGTCCCTGACCCCCAAGCCCCACATCAGTTGCCACAAATCGCCCTACTGGTGTTGCTGTTGGTGTTCTCAGTCCTGACATTCACCAGGTCACTCCAGGTGCCTGGAGCTGATTTATCTGCAGTGCTCCCTGCAGGACTGGCGCGCGCGGGACGCAGGCAGCAGAGGGCGCTGTGGAAGCACACGGCGTGAGAGGTGGGGCAGGCACCAAGCATCCTGCCCAGCTGTCCTAGAACCACAGAAATTCCCTAACAGCCAGAGGTCGGAGGGGCACCCGGGACCAGCTGCCTGCTGAGGTCTGCACGTCCGTCATTAATCAGCTCAAACAGTGGAGGCAGGCCCTATCAGGGCCTGCAACCCAAGTTTCCATTTCTGTGTTTCTGGGCTGTACGTGCCCTGTTCACTCAGTCATAAGTGATTTTACTCTTTCATTCAATTGTATTCATCAAGCATTTATTAAATACTTGTGTGTTTGGCACTGTGCCAGACTGTGTCCTTAGCCCCCAAGAGTTTAAAAGATGGTTAGGAATTCAAGATATGAGATTATGTGTTCCCCATGTATTGGGACTCACTCACCAAGTTCCCCCAACATCTAGCACTAGTATCTGGCGCTTAGTTGGTTCTCAACTGATGCTTGCTGTATGAATGAGTAAAAAAGATAATTAATGATAATACCTCTTATTCACTGAGCTCTTTCAACTTCACTGTCTCAATTTTCAAGATAGGTCCTGTTATTTTATCCTGTTTTACTGAGAAAGTGAAGCACAGAGAGGTTAAGTAAATTGCCTCATGTCACACAGCCAGTCTGAACTCTTAACCATGATTCCACGTGCCATTATAGCAACGCAAGACAGGACATGCTCAGGGCCAAGTGTAGCACACACAGGGGCTGCCTCAAGCTCTCAGAGGGCAGAGTGGTCCAGAGGGGCTGGAGCAAAAAGGGAAGGCTTCATGAAGACTGGACGGAAGGGCTAGTAGAGGTGGAAGAGAACACCATCTTCCCGGATAGAAGGCGGAGGTTGGAGGAAGGGAGGGGTAAAGGGAAGGTGCCTGTGTTTGGTCCACCATACACACTTCCTGCGTCGAGGGACCAGGGTACCAGTAAGGACGCATCCTTCAGCGCATGTGAGGTTTACCATATGCCAAGCTCTGGACCAAAACATGAATAATATCTGCCTTTGAGGATACACAGGCAACTGTCAGACAAGGCAAAAGATGTAAATAACTGTATGACAGGAGAGGATGTGCCGAGGGTCAGAGTAGTGTGGGAGCAATTTTTGGGGAGGAAGAAATTGTTTCCCAATTGGGAAAAACAGAGAAGACTCCTGGATGAAGTGGCATTTGAGCTGAGCCATGAGGGGTGGTAAGGACAGCACCTTACCTGGTAAGGGGATAGGATACCAAGGGATGGATACCAAGGGATGAAAGCAGCAAAGACCAAGGCCCACAGGTGCATGTGGCCAGTGGGCCTCGTGTGCCCCCAGGCGAGGGGCTGGAGGGCACTGATCAGGCTGGCCCCCCTGGGCCCACTCCCAGAGGGCTGTGTGTGCTGTGCTAAGCAGCTCAGCTTTCTCCCCTGAGTGATGGGGAGCCAGGGCAGTTTTGTAGCTGGGGAGGGGCAGGTGTTGCCTACCAAGAGGCTACATAAAAATAGTTGTCTTCTAGGCTGTAAGTTCCTTAAGGCCATGACTTCTACATTGGGAGCAGGGTTAGGAAGAGTAATGCTGAGAACCTGTAGAAACCCATTCGCCCTGAAGATTTCTCCTCAGACTGTGGGAAGTGTAATGGGAATTGCCCTTAACCAGACACCAGGATGTCTAAGCCCAATTCCTGCTTCCTAGCCTTGCTCAGGCCCCTCAGTGGGCATCAGTGTCTCCATCTGCAGTACAAGGGCCTGACTACCTCCAAGGGCCCTTTTAATTTCAATTCACCCCCTTTCAGCTAAGATCCTCACACCAACCCTTCACCCACATAAGAACACTTAGCACAAAGCGAGACAGGCGTGGAAGGCACAGCCATCCTTGCTGAACTGTCCACATAGGGGAGGCAGAGTGTGCCAGGCATCCCTGGGGGTACACAGCCAGGGCTGACCCAAGTGGGAAGGCCCAAACTCAAAGGGGGTTGGGGGGAGACTGAGGGGTGCCAGAGGAGAGGCAGATCTCTGGCTTGCTCAAGGAGGGAAGAGGTAGAGGGGAAGTGAGCTACCACCTTCCTCCCAAACCAGCTCCAGGACTGGGCATTTCATGAAAAGGCAAAGAAGCTCTGTGAACATTTCCTGCCCTACTCCAGCCTTCTCCTGGCAATGACAGCCCAGTTCAGGGTTAGCACACTGCTGGCTCATTAAGCAGTCTTTGCATGAAAGTTGAGTATCTAGGCCAGGAGCTGCCTATAAATGCTGGCTCAGCACCACACTGTCAGAGCCCTGGATGTGGCTCCTCAGCCTGGGTATGTGAGCTGCCAGCTTCCCCAGGCAGAAGTCACCATCAGCTCTTTCTTTTCTTCATGCATTTCCCAAATCCTTTAAAACCTTCATTCTGGAAGCTCTAGCTGATTGACCCATCCACATTAAAACTTCCTTCACATTTTCTTGGGTCACATTCTGCTAGAGGTTTCTGCCTTCAAATGCTCTGCTTCCTGGCATTCTCCAGATATTCAAAAAAGCATTTATGCCATGTGCAGGACAGAGTCTTCTTCCAGTTCCCTTGCAGTCATGCTTTCTTTTTATTCTGGGTTTCCCCCTTCATTCCTGAGAGCAGCCAGTAGGAGATGTCAAGGAAGCTTGATGCATTTTCTTCTAAGCTCCCAAAACTTGCTTCTCCACCACTCAGGGAGAGTTCCTGCTCCTGCAGCCAGGGCTTCCAGGTGTTATTAGATGACACCCCGACAAGCCCTCAGAACCCTCCCTGGCAGGGCAGGCAGGGCAGGCAGGGCAGTCGAGTAAACTTGAACCTTGCCTTCAGGGCGACTTCTGCCTATGGGGTAAATTAATGCTTGCAATTAGACAGCTGCATTGTCCCCCAAGAGCTCAGTTCTAGGACCCTTGACCTGTTCCAGATGTCTGGTTACACTGCAATTCTTGGCTTGCATGGCTGCAATATGCACCCATTTGGCCAACCAGAGGCATACAGGGCCCTCCATGCCTGTGGAGCTGGAGCCAGGACACAACTACTTGCACATTCCCCATGAAGTGGTAGATGCAAATTGGTAACAGCTAGTCTCTGTTTGGACTTGCTGTCTGATGGGCTCCCTGGCTTCTCTGGCAACCAGGGCACCAGGTGTCTCTTATTAGAGGCTACAACAGCCAATCCACTAGCCCCACCCTGGCAAGGCGGGCCAGTGTCCTCTCAGCCTTCAGGAGAAATATGTACCTTTATATAAGGTAGGATTTGGGATTATACAGATACCATGTTTCCCCAAGATCTTGCTCCCATGTCCCAGAGTCTCCTGACCTCTGTCCTGTTGCAGGTCCCTGGCTACCATGACCGACATGGCCTCAGCATGCACAGCTCACACTCCATCACCAGACCTTGGGTAGCCAAGACCTTGCAGGCCAAAAGAGATGAAAGCCCAGCTCTAATCACCTACATAGTCTCCAGCATAGAGAGGGCCCATGCACCTAAAATCACCCTGAGACATCAGTGACAAACTGAGGACAATCAGTCCCTTTGGGACCTACTGCCTGAAGGGCCCCATGTTTCTCCAGCATAGGGTTCCCAGGTAATTCTTATTAGATTGTATCCAACCAGCTTTCAGGGCCTGCACAGGCAAGGCAGTTAAGAAATCTTGGGCACTACCTTGTCCCCCAAGATCCTTCTCTTATGACCTGGCCTATCCCCACACTTGCTGTGTTCCAGATCCCTGGCTATTCTGTACTACTCAGTTGGAGCATGCACAGCACTCTCCCTTTAGCTGTCCTGAGGTCTCGACGTACTACAGGCCTGTGGAGCTGGGGCTGGTCCCCAGATATATCCATAGTATCCAGAGTAGAAGTGCCCACACACTAAAATCACCCCCAAGTTCTAGGGGGTACTAAACATATGCCAACTTCCAAGCACTAATCTACATAAATTCTCGTATTTCCCCCTAAAGTGAACCTCAAGTATCCGGTCTGCCTTGCGAGGAAGGGCCAGACCACTGACAAAAGTAGCCCCACCCTGATATGAGATATCTGGGAGTACTTAGTGCTGGAGGAGCCTTGGACCCTAGTACTGAAGAAGCACCTAGTCCATAATGGGAAGGACTGACACCATTCAAAAGCTGCCTCAGAAAAATTTGTAGGTTGACTTCCTCCACCTTGGAAGCTATACAGGTAGTTGGGAACCAGCAGAGCTACACAAGGCCTGCTCAATCCTGGCTGATGGGGTGCTTACTAAGCATATGCAGGTGAATTCCTGGAACAGAGCAAGAAATGAGATAGGCTGGTCACTGGAGCAAGCTTTTTAGGGAACAAGGCCATTTGCCTAATTGCAAACCCTAATTACACAAATTGGATTGCTCCTGAAGGCAGAGATGGAGAAACTTGTCTTGCCAGGGCAGAGTTGGACAGACTAGCCAGGATAGCTTCCAGTGAGACACACCTGGGAGACTTGATTGCTGGACAAGCCTGAGATTCCATCCAGAGTCAGTCCAAATGGATTATTGCCAGTTTAGAACTGCAGTTGCAATGGAGATCTCACATTCCTTGATTTCAAACTCTACTACAAAGCTAACGTAATCAAAACAGTGTGGCACCCAGACACATAGATCAATAGAATGGAATCGAGAGCCCAAGAGAAAGTCATGCATATAGTAGTCAATAAATTTATGACAAAGGCAAGAATATGCAACAGGAAAAAGATAGTGTCTTCAATATATGGTGTTGGAAAAGCTGGACAGCAACATGCAAAAGAATGAAACTGGACCACTATATTATGCCATACACAACAATAAATTCAAAATGGATTACAGACTGTAGGACCTGAAACCATAAAACTCCTTAAAAAAATGGCAGATAACTATTTGACATTGGTCTTTGCAATATTTTTTGGATCACTCCCCTCAGGCAAGGGCAACAGAAGCTAAAATAAATAAATGGGCTAGCATCAAACTGAAAAGCTTTTGCCCAAAAAACATCAACAAAATGAAAAGGCAACCTAGTGAATGGAAGAAAATATTTGGAAATTGTACATCCAATGAGTGGTTAATATCTAAGATTTATAAAGAACTTACACAACTTAATGTCAGAAACACAACGCAATTTTTAAAAATGGGCAAAAGATTTTAATAGACTCTTCCAAAGAAAGCACAGATGATCAACAGGCATGAAAATATGCTCAACATCACTGATCAGCAGGGAAATGCAAATCAAAACCATAGTGAGATATAACCTCCTACCTGTCAGATTGGCTATTATCAAAAAGACAAAAAATAACAAGTGTTGGAGACGGTGTGGAGAAAATGGAACCCTTGTGCACTGTTGGTGGTAATGTTAATTGGTGCAGCCACTATAGAAAACAGTATGGAGGGTCCTCAAAAGATTAAAAATAGAACTATCATATGATCCAATAATTCGACTGCTGGGTATTTACCTGAAAAAAACAAAAACACTCATCCAAAAAGATATATGCATCCTTGTGTTTCCTGCAGCATTATTTACAATAGACAAAATACGGATGAAACCCTGTGTCCATCGATAAATGAACAAAGATGTAGTATATATACACAGTGTAATATTACTCATCCATAGAAATGAATGAAATCTTAATATTTGAAACATGGTTGGACCTAATGATACTATGCTAAGTGAAACAGGTCAGAGAAAGACAAATATAGCATGATTTCACTTGTATGCGGAATCTAAAAAACAAAATAAACAAAACAAAGCAGAAACAGACTCATAAATACAGGAATCAGGATTATGGTTACCAGCAAAAATGAACTATTGGGACTTCATCAAGATAAGAAGCTTTTGCACAGCAAAGGATACAGTCAACAAAACTAAAAGACAACCTACAGAATGGGAGAAGATATTCGCAAATGACGTATCAGATAAAGGGCTAGTTTCCAAAATCTATAAAGAACTTATTAAACTCAACACCAAAGAAACAAACAATCCACTCATGAAATGGGCAAAAGACATGAAGAGAAATCTCACAGAAGAAGACATGGACATGGCCAACAAGCACATGAGAAAATGCTCCACATCACTGGACATCAGGGAAATACAAATCAAAACCACAATGAGATCCCACCTCACACCAGTGAGAATGGGGAAAATTAACAAGGCAGGAAACAACAAATGTTGGAGAGGATGTGGGGAAAGGGGAACCCTCTTACACTGTTGGTGGGAATGTGAACTGGTGCAGCCACTCTGGAAAACTGTGTGGAGGTTCCTCAAAGAGTTAAAAATAGACCTGCCCTACGACCCAGCAATTGCACTGCTGGGGATTTACCCCAAAGATTCAGATGCAATGAAACGTCGGGACACCTGCACCCCGATGTTTCTAGCAGCAATGTCCACAATAGCCAAACTGTGGTGGGAGCCTCGGTGTCCATCGAAAGATGAATGGATAAAGAAGATGTGGTCTATGTATACAATGGAATATTACTCAGCAATTAGAAACGACAAATACCCACCATTTGCTTCAACGTGGATGGAACTGGAGGGTATTATGCTGAGTGAAGTAAGTCATTTGGAGAAGGACAAACATTATGTGTTCTCATTCATTTGGGGAATATAAATAATAGTGAAAGGGAATATAAAGGAAGGGAGAAGAAATGTGTGGGAAATATCAGGAAGGGAGACAGAATATAAAGACTCCTAACTCTGGGAAACGAACAAGGGGTGGTAGAAGGGGAGGAGGGCGGGGGATAGGAGTGAATGGGTGACGGGCACTGGGGGTTATTCTGTATGTTGGTAAATTGAACACCAATAAAAAAATAAATTAAAAAAAAAAGAACCAGAAGTAAAAAAAAAAAAAAAAAAAAAAAGGATTATGGTTACCAGAGAGAGAAGGGATCAGGGGTGGGTAAAACAGGTGAAGGAGATTAAAAGGTACAGACTTCCAGTTATAAAATAAATAGGCCATGGGGTTGTAATACACACCTAGGGAATACAGTTAATGTAATTGTAATAACTTTGTATGGGGATCCCCATCCTAAGGATCCTTGTGTAATATAGAAAAATATTGAATCATTATACTATATGTACCTCAAACTAATAAGATCTTATATTCAATTATAATTCAATAAAAATTTTAATTGATTTTAAAAAATAAAAAAAATAAAACTGCTATCTCAAAAAGATTCTGGAGATGAGTTCCCTCCACCATGAATACTATGCAGTTCCGTGGGGCCAGGACCCAGCTGCCCAAGACCTGCTGAAGGAGTGTGCATTGCTCATGCAGGGCTGCTCAGCTCAGGGTTGCCAGGGACCTAGAACAGGACAAGGATTTGCAGATGCTGGTTTTGGGACATGGATCTCAGGGCACAAGGGATTTGTATAATTACATGCCTTATATGCACAAATGAGCATAGGCTTACCTTAGGCCCAGCTGGAGGATATTGGACTGGCCAGAGCAGGGAAGGGAAACTGGCTGACAATTATTCCAATAAAAGACAGTTGGGCTATCTGGCAAGGGAGCCGCCTGGTATCCAATCAGGCAACAGGTCCAGATGTACTGTGCATGTACTATGCTTGTGGTGCTGTGCACTTCAGGGTTGTCAGGGATCTGGAACAGGGCAAGGGGTTAGAAGGGCTAGGGCATAGGACCAGTCTCCAGGAGGATAAGGAGTATGCCTAATCTCAAGGTACAACCTGCATAAATGGCATATTTTTCCTGAAAGCACAGCTGGACCATATTTCCAAGGTGGTGCAAGCTGGCTGGACAGTGATTCATCCAATAAAAGACATCTGGGTTCCTGCGTTCAGCTGAACCCTTGACCTGATCAGGCAACAAGTCCAAATGAGGATGAAACCCACCAATTAGCAGCCGCTGCCCCAGGATTATTTTGGGGGAGTGAGCGAGGGACTGTGATGAGGCCCTTCTCATCTGTTCTATGATGTCTTGCAAGTAGGTGAGCACCGGGTGAAGCCAGCAGATTGAAGTCATGCGTTTCTCATTCATGGTCAGTTTCATCCATTTCTTTTTTAACTTTATTTATTTATTTATTTAATAGAAAGAGCACAAGCAGGAGTGGCAGACAGAGGGAGAGAGAGAAGCAAGCTCCCTGCTCAGGAGGGAGCCTAACCTGGGGTTCAATCTCAGTATCCTGGGATCATGAACCAAGCTGAAGGCAGACACTTACCTGGCTGAGCCACCCAGGCTCCCCGGCTTTATCCATTTTTTTTTTTCAGCACAAGTGCACCCAAGTTGAAGCGCATGGGCCCTGTGGCAGGAAGGAACTAACTGGCTGTGCCTCCATCCCATCACCCTTGGGCCTCTAGTGTAGGCTCCATGGTGCAAGAACCTGAGGTTTGCACCTGAGGTAGGACCTGTCACGTGTACGCACCGATAAATGCTCCATGAAGGATTCATTTTGTTATGAGGTCTGAGGTGGTGGGAGACCAAGAGCTTTACTGCAGACACTTATGTTTCCAGTCCTAGAGGAACCCTGGAATGGGGATGGGGGCATGATAAGTTTCTCAAATCACAGCTGTTCTTAAGAATATTCATTCTAGCATCTGTTTAGAATCAAGTAAAAGTTCTACCAGTGGAGCATGCAACTCTTGATCTTGCGGTTATAAGTTCAAGCACCACATTGGGTATAAACATTACTTAAAAATAAAATCTTTTTTAAAATGTTCTAATAGATGTATAGAGGGCCCCAGCTTCAAACATACGGGTTCGCCACCCCATCCAGGGCAGTGTGGTGGCCTCGGTCTGAGTGCTAGTGGCAGGGAGAGGGAAAGCTAAACAGGAGAAAGAAGGTGAGGGCAGGCAACCTGGAGTATGAGAGGGAGAAAGGGAGACAAAGGGAGAGGAAAGGAGAGAGAGGGAGGAAGAGAGGACAAGGGAGAGAGAGGATGAGGGGAGAGAAAAGGAAGGAAGGAGGGGAAGGAGAAAAAGGGGAGAGAGAAGGAGGGAAGAGGGAAGGAAGGGAGAGAGAAGGAAGGAAGTTGGGAGAGAGAAGGAGAGAAGGAGGGGAGAAAGAGGGAGAGATTGGTTCAACTCTAGCCTCCACTAACCTCAAATGCTAAGACTGAACCCCAGCACTACAGGTTGTGGGGGGCATGCAGGGGTCGTGGTGGGACGGATATGGTGTTGGAACCTTGGCCACCTGGGTTCGGATTCAAATCATAACAGAGAAAGGACTCCATATGTATGAGTGAGCAGTTCTACTTCCTGGACATGGTATCTCCCCCTTTCTCTCCATGGAGCAGGAGGACAAGGTGGTGCAGGGACAGCATCCCCAGAGGACTCATGGTCAGCACCCTCTCCTGCCCCCTGCCCTCTCACTTGGAGCCTCCTAGGGCCAGGAGCCCTCCCTGCAGGGACCGCCAGGGACCTCTGTAGTCCTTCCCCTTGGAGCTGGGCTTGCAAAGAACAAGGACTTCTGCTGCTCTCTATTCCCTGGGACCAGCCTGTGTGTGCTGATCCAAAACCCCTGGGCTGAGTGACCCAAAGTAGGCAACCCCCTATCACTGCTCATCTCTGAACCGAAAACCCAGGGGCAGCTGTGGCAGGTTTAGGTTTCTACATCAGGTACGAATATCTTTCAAAACTGAAGGTGAACAAAGATAGCATGGAAAGGAACAAATAAAACTGTATTTGTGGATGGCATGCTCCTATATATAGAAAAATCTCCAAAATCCACACACAAAAATACTAGAGTCAATGAACTAATTCTGAGATGTTGCAGGACACAAGAGAGACAAAAATACATTGTAAATCTATACACCAGCAATGACCAATCTGAAAAGGAAATTGAGGAAAACAATTGCACTCACCACAGTACCCACAACAATAAAATATCTAGGAATCGGCTGATTCAAGGAGGCCAAAGAGGTGCACCCTAAGAACTCTAGGACGTTGCTGCAAGAGGTTCAAGAAGACTGAAGCAATAAAAAGACATCCTGTGCTCATGGAGTGAAGGTGGCTGTACCACCAAAAGGGATCTGTGGGATTAATGAGTCCTGTCACATGTTTTTCTTCTGCATTTCCTAAACATGGCCAGTCCCTTGCCATGCATTTCCTTTCAGACATTGTTTTCATCTCTTAAAATGAGATTAGGTTTTTTTTATATTTTCCATTTATCTACTTAACATTTGAACTGATGCAATACAGTTATAATAGATGTTTTGATGTCCTTTTCTGGTGGTTCTAACATCTGTGTCAGCTCTGGGTCATTTTCAGATGACTGATCTGTCTCCTCATTAGCAGCCATTCCCTGTCTCTCTGAACACCACAGAATCCTGGGTGGAAGGCCAGGCACTGTGAATTTTAACTGCCTGTTAGCTGGATATTTTTGTGTTCCTATTAATTTTGAGATTTGTTGAGGGATGCATTTCCTCAGAAACAGTTTGAGCACTTCAGATCTTGCTTTTAGGATTTATTAAGTAGTCTAGAGTAACACTTCAATGGAGGGCTAATTTGTTCCTGCTACTGTGGCAAGAGCTCCCCATGAATTATGTGGTTCCTTCTCTTCCGAGTCTATCTGTTGCAAACAGACTCTGTTCTGAGCACTGTGTGTCAGGCACTGTTCCCTCTAATCTTTTCAAATGACTTCCCTGACTTTGTGACATTACCTCACATGGAGGTGCTGGTCAGGGTTCTGCTGCTCCCTGGAGGGGCACCTGCACAGTTCTCCCTAGTTGACTTTGGACTGTTCTCCCTCCCTGGCACACTGTTGGGCGGCCTCTGGCTACCTTGGCCTCCCTCGACTCTCAACAGGTCCACTGGGCTCCTTTTCAGCTTCCCCTCCCCTACCTTGCATGAAAACCATCTCAGGCAGTAAACTGGAGCCAATTGTAGGGCTCACCTGTCAGTTTCCCCTATCTCAGGGATCACTGTCATTTTTTGCCTGATGCTCAGGATCTTGAAAATCTTCAGTTTGTGTATCTTGCCTGATTTTGTAGTTGTTTTCTTTTGTCATTTCAGGCAGGAGAGTCAGTCCAGTTCCTATGAGTCTGTATTGGTGTGCACCCCTATGTGAAGATCAGATTAGGAAATTTCAATGTAGATTCTGAATGGAGACTTTTACAGAGATCAGAAAACAGCCACAGTCTGGCTGAACTTCTATTTCCAAATCTTCTATTTACAAAGCAGCACACCAGTTATAAGGACAGTTTTTACTTGACCTGTGTAGGAGACTACAGAAGCCCCGTGGCCCCTTGCCCAAGAGCTGAGTGGATGTTCCTTGGGGGTCTGTGGTGAAAACTGGTCCTGTGCGAGCAGACATGTCTCTTGAAAAGTATGTCAAGCTCCATCCTTCCTAATCTCTGGAAGGCCCTCCAAGGAAGGCTGAGCATGAGTACCAAGTGGTTTCATGGGAATGCTGGTCTCTCTCTGAGCTTCTGTGAGGTGTCTGGTGGGTAACACTGGGCCCAGACTGACTTCTGGTCCCTGGGAAGCAATTAAAAACTCTTTGCACTAGAAAAAAATACCAGCATCCCTCTTTTAAATTTTTATTTAAATTCCAGTTACTTAACATACAGTGTAATATTAGTTTCAGGTGTACTATATAGTGATTTCATATGACACTTGGTGTTCATCACAAGTACACTCCTCAATCCCTGTCATGTACTTCACTCATCCCTCCACCCATCTCCCCTCTGGTCACCATCAGTTTGTTCTCTACAGTTTAAGCATCTGTTTAGCCCTCTCTTACTTTTTCCCCTTTACTTATTTGCTTTGTTTTGTAAATTACACATATGAGTGAAATCATATGGTATTTGTCTTTCTCTGTCTCACTTCACTTAGCATAATACTTTCTAGCTCCATCGATGTCCTTGAAAATGTCAAGATTTCATTCTTTTTTATGGCTGAGTAATATCCCTTTGCATACACATCTACCACATCTCCTCTGTTCGCATAATTTGGCTATTGTAAATAATGCTGCTATAAACATCTGGGCACATGTGTCCCTCTAAGTTAATATTTCTGTACCCTTTGGGGGTACCTTGCCACCATCTCTTTCTGACCATTTGATGCTCAGGAAATAGAGAAAACCTAGTACCACAGATAATGCAAATATGCAGGGCTTCACATATCCAGAGCATAACAGATAAACTTTGCTGTAAGAAAACCAACCTCACATGATGGCACCTCCCTTGCCAGATAAATAAAAGGTCCTTGTTTTCGCCCCAGCACAGTCCTCACACTGCCAACACATGGTCACTTTGCTCCCCCACAGTCCCTTGTACTCACTCCTTTCTCAAGCCTCACAAACCCACCACACAACTCTTCCTACTAAAATTCAAGCAACAGCTCTGGACCATGCCCACAGTCTCGGAAATTCTGTGGTGGGGAATTACACCCCCATACTGTCTGATTCGTGTGGACACAGGCCATTCCTGAGGCCTAGGGCTGTCTCTACCTCTAACTCACACCCCGCCTCTGCTTTCATCTCCCTCCCACCCTGCACATTTGGCCAATGGGCCACTCAGCTGCTGTAGCCTAAATGACTTCACCATCCCTCCCATCTATGGCATCTGTGGATACAGGGCACTGGAGACATGCATGTTTCCAACATTACTTGGCTTCCTACCCTTTGTTCTGGGTTACTTTCAGGGTGAAAGAATTGTGGAATCCTGTCTTACTTAACTTCTTTGAGTAAAGAAAGAGTTGTAAAACAATATATAGAAATTATACCATTTATATTTACCAAAAAAGGGCATGTATGATGTGTATAGATAGCTGGGTTCTATCTCAAAGTACTACTCAGTACATTTCTACATTATTACTTCATTTTCATAATATCCCAGGAACCATTTTTTTTCCTTTCCTCACTCTCCAGAATACAAATAAGAATTCAGATAAAGAAGCAGCTGGCTAAAATAGGGATAGAAAGATAAGGTATTTGCTTGAAGAGTGAGGCTTTTTGTTCACTTTCATTTACAGACTGGGGAGTGGGGGAGGCTGGAGCAGAAACCCTACTTGTGTCTTATGACCAGAGAGCATGGAGTGGAATCACTTGATCCTTGAGGGAGCCTTTGGGCTCAGAGGGGAACATGATGCTTCAGGAGAATCATGGATGTGGCTGGCAATGTACTCAGCACCAAGTTGACTTCCAAGGTGAGCCTTCCTTCCTTCCTTCCTTCATCTCTCAATCTCCCTTCTCTCTCTCTCTCTCTCTCTCTCTCTCTCTCTCTCTCTCTCTCTCTCCTCTTTCTCTCTCCCCCCCACCACCTGCTGCTTCTCCCTCTCTCCCAACCCTCCCCCGCAACTATTAGACTCTGGCCAAATTAGCCAAAATATATTTTATTTCAGGAATATTCATAGCTCAGAGGATCCTCAGGAAACAAGAGAACCAGAGTATGCAAAGAATGAGGAATAGGAAAGTCAATCAAATAGAGCTTCATGGGGCGGGGCAAGATGGCGGAGGAGTAGGGTCCCCAAGTCACCTGTCCCCACCAACTTACCTAGATAACTTTCAAATCATGCTGAAAACCTATGAATTTGACCTGAAATTTAAAGAGAGAACAGCTGGAACGCTACAGAAAGAAATTTGCGCTTTTAGCAAGTATAACTCGTTTTTAGCCACTCTGCACTGAGAAAAATGACTAGAAAGAAGAACTCACGACAAAAGAAAGAATCAGAAACAATACTGTCTGCCACAGAGTTACAGAATTTGGATTACAATCTGATGTCAGAAAGCCAATTCAGAAGCACAATTTTAAAGCTATTGGTGGCTCTGGAAAAAAACATAAAATATTCAAGAGACTTCATGACTGCAGAATTTAGATCTAATCAGGCTGAAATTAAAAATCAATTAAATTAGATGCAATCCAAACTGGAGGTCCTAACGACGAGGGTTAATGAGGTAGAAGAAAGAGTGAGTGACAGAGAAGACAAGTTGATGGCAAGGAAGGAAGCTGAGGAAAAAAGAGAAAAACAATTAAAGACTATGAGGAAAGGGTAAGGGAAATAAATGACAGCCTCAAAAGGAAAAAATCTATGTTTAATTGGGGTTCCAGAAGACACTGAAAGGGACAGAGGACCAGAAAGCATATTTGAATAAATCATAGTTTATTCTTGTTATTCTCTCAAAATCTCAAGTTTTGAGAACTCCCCTAACTTGGGGAGGGAAACAGGCATTCAGATTCAGGAGATAGAGAAATTCCCCCCTTACCCCGCTGAAATCAATAAAAACCATTCAACACCTGGACATTTAATAGTGAAACTTGCAAATTCGAAAGATAAAGATAAAGCAGTGAGAGACAAGAGATTCTTAACTTATATGGGGAGAAATATCAGATTAACAGCAGACCTCTCCACAGAGCCCTGGCAGGCCAGAAAGGGCTGGCAGGATATATTCAGGGTCCTAAATGAGAAGAACATGCAGTCAAGAATACTTTATCCAGCAAGGCTCTCATCCAGAATAGGAGAGATAAAGAGCTTCCATAATAGGCAGAAAGTGAAAGAATATGTGACCACCAAACCAGCTCTGCAAGAAATACTAAGGGGGACTCTGTAAAAGAAAGAGGAAGCACAAAGAAATAATCCAGAAAAACAGGGACTGAATAGGTATTATGATGACACTAAATTCATATCTTTCCATAGTCACTCTGAACATGAATGGGCTAAATGATCCCATCAAAAGACCCAGGGTTTTAGACTGGATAAAAAAGAAGACCCATCTACTTGCTATTTACAAGAGACTCATTTTAGACCTAAGGACACCTACAGCCTGAAAAATGAAAGGATGGAGGACCATTCACCATTCAAATGGTCCTCAAAAGAAAACTGGGGTAGCAATCCTCATATCAGATAAATTAGTTTATCCCGAAGACTGTAGTAAGAGATGAAGAGGGACACTATATCATACTTAAAGGACCTATACAACAAGAAGACCTAACAATCATGAATATTTATGCCCCTAATGTGGGAGCTGCCAGATATATCAATCAATTAATAACCAAAGTTAAGACATACTTAGATAATAATACACTTATACTGGGAGACTTTAACACAGTGCTTTCTGTAAATGACAGATCTTCTAAGCACAACATCTCCAAAGAAACAAGAGCTTTAAAAGATACACAGGACTAGATGGGTTTCACAGATATTTACAGAACTTCCATCCAAACACAACTGAATACACATTCTTCTCAAGTACACATGGAACTTTCTCCAGAATAGACCACATACTGGGTCACAAATCAGGTCTTAACTGATACCAAAAGGCTGGTTTTTTCCCTGCACATTTTCAGACCATAATGCTTTGAAACTAGAACTAAATCACAAGAAGAAATTTGGAGGAAATTCAAACACGTGGAGGTTAAAGAGCATTCTGCAAGGATGAAAAGGTCAACCAGGAAATTATAGAAGAATTCAAAAGATTCATGGAAACTAATGAGAATGAAGATACAACCATTCAAAATCTTTGGGATACAGCAAAAGCAGTCCTGAGAAGGAAATACATCACAATACTAGCATCCCTCAAAAAATTGGAAACAACTCAAAAACACAAGCTAACCTTGCATCAAAAGGAACAGGAGAAAGAACAGCAAATAAAACCTACACCCAGGGGATCCCTGGGTGGCGCAGCGGTTTGGCGCCTGCCTTTGGCCCAGGGCGCGATCCTGGAGACCCGGGATCGAATCCCACATCGGGCTCCCGGTGCATGGAGCCTGTTTCTCCCTCTGCCTGTGTCTCTGCCTCTCTCTCTCTGTGACTATCATAAATAAATAAAAATTTAAAAAAAAAATTAAAAAAAAAAAAAAAAACTACACCCAGCAGAAGAAGAGAGTTAGTAAAGATTTGAGCAGAACTCAATGAAAGACCAAAAGAACTGTGGGACAGATAACAAAATCAGGAGTTGGTTATTAATTCTTTGAAAGAATTAATAACATAGATAAACCATTAGCCAGCCTTATTAAAAAGAAAAAAGACTCAAAGTAATAAAATCATGAACGAAAAAGGAGAGATCACAACCAATACCAAGGAAATACAAACAATTTTTAAAAACATATTATGAGCAGCTATATGCCAATAAATTAGGCAATCTAGAAGAAATGGACACATTTCTGGAAAACCATAAACTACCAAAACTGGAACAGGAAGAAATAGAAAACCTGAACAGGCCAATAACCAGGGAGGAAATTGAAGCAGTCATCAAAAACCTCCCAAGACACAAAAGTCCAGGGCCAGATGGCTTCCCAGGGGAATTCTATCAAACGTTTAAAGAAGAAAAAATACCTATTATACTAAAGCTGTTCCGAAAGATATAAAGGGAAAGAATACTTCCAACCTCATTCTATGAGGCCAGCATCACTTTAATTCCAAAACCAGACAAAGACCCCACCAAAAAGAAGTATTATTGACCAATATCCGTGATGAACACAGATGCAAAAATTCTCAACAAGATACTAGCCAATAGGATCCAACAATACATTAAGAAGATTCTTCACCATGACCAAGTGGGATTTATCCCTGGGATGGAAGGCTGGTTCAACACTCATAAAGCAATCAACGTGTGAGATCATATCAACAAGAGAAAAAACAAGAACAATATGATCCTCTCAATAGATGCAGAAACGTTTAACAAAACACAACATCCATTCCTGATCAAAACTCTTCAGAGTGTAGGGATAGAGGGAACATTCCTCAGCATCTTAAAAGCCATCTATGAAAAACCCACAGCAAATATCATTCTCAATGGGGAAACACTGGGAGCCTTTCCCCTAAGATCAGAAACATGACAAGGTGTCCACTCTCACCACTCTCTTCAACATAGTACTAGAAGTCCTAGCCTCAGCAATCAGACAACAAAAAGAAATAAAAGGCATTCAAATTGGCAAAGAAGAAGGCAAACTCTCCCTCTTTGCCGATGACATGATACTGTACCTAAAAAACCCAAAAGACTCCACCCCAAGCTTGCTAGAACTCAAAGAGCAAGTTGGCAGTGTGGCAGGATACAAAATCAATGCCCAGAAATCAGTGGCATTTCTATACACTAACAATGAGACAGAAGAAAGAGAAATTAAGGAGTCAATCCCATTTACAAATGCACCCAAAAGCATAAGATACCTATATCTTACACTTATTCCTGGTTATTCCTTATAAGGAATAAACCTAACCAAAGAGGGAAAGGATCTATACCCTAAAAACTATAGAACACTTCTGAAAGAAATTGAGGAAGACACAAAGAGATGGACAAATATTCCATGCTCATGCATTGAAGAATTAATATGGTGAAAATGTCAATGTTACCCAGGGCAATTGACAAATTTAATGCAATCCCTATCAAAATACCATGTACTTTCTTCAGAGAGTTGGAACAAACCATCTTAAGATTTGGAATCAGAAAAGACCCCGAATAGCCAGGGGAATATTGAAAAAGAAAATCAGAGCTGGGGGCATCAAATGCCAGATTTCAGGTTGTACTACAAAGCTGTGGTCATCAAGACAGTGTGGTACTGGCACAGAAACAGACATAGATCAATGGAACAGAATAGAGAATCCAGAAGTGGACCCTCAACTCTATGGCCAACTCATCTTTGACAAAGCAGGAAAGACTATCCATTGGGAAAAAGACAGTCTCTTCAATAAATGGTGCTGGGAAAATTGGACAGCCACGTGCAGAAGAATGAAACTGGACCATTCTCTTGCATCATACACAAAGACAAACTCAAAATGGATGAAAGATCTAAATGTGATACAAGATTCCATCAAAATCTAGAGGAGAACACAGGCAACACCCTTTTGAACTTGGCCACAGGAACTTCTTGCAAGATACATCTATGAAGGCAAGGAAAACAAAAGCAAAAATGAACTATTGAGACTGAATCAGGATAAAAAGCTTCTGCACAGCAAAGGAAAGAGTCAACAAAACTAAAAGACAACCTACAGAATGGGAGAAGATATTTGCAAATGACGTATCAGATAAAGGGCTAGTATCCAAGATCTATAAAGAACTTATTAAACTCAATAGCAAAGAAACAATCCAATTATGAAATGGGCAAAGACATGACAGAAATTTCACCAAAAAAGACATAGACATGGCCAACAAACACATGAGAAAATGCTCCGCATCACTTGTCATCAGGGAAATACAAATCAAAACCACAATGAGATCCCACCTCACACCAGTGAGAATGGGGAAAATCAACCAGGCAGGAAACCACAAATGTTGGAGAGGATGTGGAGAAAGGGGAACCCTCTTGCACTGTTGGTGGGAATGTGAACTGGTGCAGCCACTCTGGAAAACTGTGTGGAGGTTCCTCAAAGAGTTAAAAATAGACCTGCCCTACAACCCAGCAATTGCACTGCTGGGGATTTACCCCAAAGATTCAGATGCAATGAAACGCCGGGACACCTGCACCCTGATGTTCACAGCAGCAATGTCCACAATAGCCAAACTGTGGAAGGAGCCTCGGTGTCCATCGAAAGATGAATGGATAGAGAAGATGTGGTCTATGTATACAATGGAATATTCCTCAGCCATTAGAAACGACAAATACCCACCATTTGCTTCAACGTGGATGGAACTGGAGGGTATTATGCTGAGTGAAATAAGTCAATCAGAGAAGGACAAACATTGTATGGTCTCATTCATTTGGGGAATATAAATAATAGTGAAAGGGAATAAAGGGGAAAGGAGAGAAAATGAGTGGGAAATATCAGTGAGGGTGACAGAACATGAGAGACTCCTAACTCTGGGATACGAACAACAGGTAGTGGAAGGGAGGTGGGCGGGGGGTGGGGGTGACTGGGTGACGGGCACTGAGGGGGGCACTTGATGGGATGAGCACTGGGTGTTATGCTATATGATGCCAAATTGAACTCCAATAAAAAAATATACGGGAACCATGGGTGGCGCAGCGGTTTGGCGCCTGCCTTTGGCCCAGGGCATGATCCTGGAGACCTGGGATCGAATCCCACATTGGGCTCCCGGTGCATGGAGCCTGCTTTTCCCTCTGCCTATGTCTCTGCCTCTGTGTGTGTGTGTGTGACTATCATAAATAAATAAAAATTTAAAAAATTTAAAAAATAAAAATATATACGTACAAAAAAAATAGAGCTTCACATAGAGCCACCCTCCAGCATCATTTGGGAAGGTTACTCTTGCTGAGTGATAAACCCCGTAGCCTTGCACAGCTGACCTACTGCCCTAGATACCAAACACCGCCAATGGCTCGTGACTTTTGCTGCCCAGGATGCTGCTACCCTGAGGATCTGAACTTGGGGATATTATTATGCTGCAGAGCAAGAAGTAATATCCCTGGTGCCTGCTCCTTGAATCTCTCAACTTATGTTAAAAAGTGGAATAGTTGTTTCTGATTGCGACTGCCTAGGTCAGGGTAGTATACCCACATCTTAGCTCTTAGGGAAACTGAGAAAGCGATATGTGATCCTTCAAGTTTCAGAATGTAGGAAATTCCTCATACATGGAAAGGGGGTTCAGATACTAGATGGCCCAATGTTACAAAAGATCTCCATGTGTCCAATGCCCTGCAGTCAGCCTTGTGGAGAACATTATAAATCCAGCACTGATAGCTCCCTCAATCTTGTTCCAAACACACACCCCTGCACAACCCAAACTCAGACACTGATAATGCCCTGAGTAGAGGGTGAGGGCTTGGACTAGTTGTAAGGGGATTTTTGATTCAACATTATTTATTATTTAAATTACTTACAATGGGACTTGAAAATTTTGAAGTTCAGATTTCTGGAAATAGAGGAATTGTTCTAATGCCATGATAACAAGTAGCTACTAGAGCACATTTTAAATCATTTGTATCCATCAATGACCACGGTAGGCATTTCCTTTTGCCACTATAACAGATTGCCACAAACTTAGTGGCTTAGAACCACACAAATTTATTTATTATCTATGGTTCTGGAGACCAGAAGTCCAAAATAAGCAGATTGCACAACACAGACTCATTTTAACATTCCTGATTCCTTAGGCCTTCTGACTCCAACCTGCCTTCCTCAACAGTTTATCAAGGAAATCTCAGTATCTCTACTTTATTGACCCAATATAGGGTCCAGAATACCAATACCACTTTCAGGTGGTCAGGGAAGTCCTTTTTTTAAGATTTTATTTATTCATGAGAGACAGAGAGAGAGAGGCAGAGACACAGGCAAAGGGAGAAGCAGGCTCCATGCAGGGAGCCCGACGTGGGACTCGATCCCAGGTCCCCAAGATCACACCCTGGGCCGAAGGCGACCCTAAACTGCTGAGCCACCCGGGCTGCCCCAGGGAAGTCCTTCAAATCCCAAATCTTAACCGAGTATATATAGGTCAATGAATTCAGTCTACTCAAGACCTTTATTGTGTCCCTTTGGGCTACCACCCTCACAACTTATTTCCACCCACGCTGCTCAAGTTTTTGCCAACACAGATGGGCAAAAGAGCAAGGTCTTATAAGCTGTCACTGTATGGTATCTCCTCCAGTGAAGGCCTTGGAACTTTCTAATCTGGCTATTTTAAAGTCTGTCTTTAGGTCTGCCTCTATTATGAGCTCCTATCAATACATAACAACAAAGAGTCAAGCAATGTTTTCATTCTGTAGAAAGACCTTCTATAGGGACAAATAGAAGTTACACATCAAGCTAACAATAGACTGCAAAACAAACAGGAAAAATCATTTTGGGGTGATGGATACATGTACATTACCTTAATCACAGTGATTGTTTTAGTGGTATGTACTAATATCCCGTCATAAATTGTACACTTAGATGTATGGAGGTTTTGTTACATAATCATACTTCAAAAAGCTATAAAAATAATTTAATGGCTAACATATCTGGGAATCTAAGCACTGTACTTATTGATATGAAAAGCTAAATAAACAACTCATCTTTAAAAAATTCTACGAAGTCAGGGCATCTGGGTGGCTCAGTCAGTTGGGAGTCTGCTTTCAGCTCAGATCGTGATTCCGGAGTCCTGGGATGGAGCCTTGCCTTGGGGTCCCTGCTTAGTGGGGAGCCTGCTTCTTCTTCTCCCACTCCCCCTGCTTGTGCACTCTCTCTTTCTCTCTCTGTCTGTCGAATGGAGAAATAAAATCTTTTTTAAAAATTCTACCAAGTCATAATGAGGAATTTTGGTGGGTCAGAATAATTCAGTGGCATAGAATGAATTAACTAAGGTACTTGCAATATAGGAAACTAGAAATTAATATATTGAAGTCACATTTACTATCTTATTTCCCCTCTTGATATTCTCTTTTTTTGTTAGTTTATGTCTTTTACCAATTTTGCCTACTTCCCACCCCTCACCTTGGCAATCATCTATATGTTTTCTGAATCTATGAGTTTAGGTTATTTTATAATATTTTGGTGGTTATTTTGTATTTTGTTTTCTGGTTTTTTAGATTCCACATATATGTGAGATCATGTGGTATTTGTCTTTCTCATTCTGATTTAGTTTACTTAGCATAATCCCCTCTTGGCTACCATAATGTTGCGATGTGCACAGGCAGGCAGGTTTCTTTATAAGTTAGCAATTTCATTTTCCTTTCTTAATACCCAGGAGGGGAATTGCTGGATGACATGGTTGTTCTGGGTTTTTTTTTTTTTTTTTTTTGAAATTTTTATGTTGTTTTCCATAGTGGCTGCACCAATTTACAATCCCACCAACAGAGCAAAATAGTTCCCTTTCCTCCATATTTTTGCCAATTCTTGTTATTTCTTGTCTTTTTGATGAGAGCCATTTTACCAGCTGTGAGGTGATATCTCTTTAGGTTTTGATTTGCATTTCCTTGATATGTGATGTTGAACATCTCCTCATGTATTTGTCGGCTATTTGTATGTCTTTCTTTGGAAAAAAGTCTATTCAGAACCTGCCTGTTTTGTCGTTTGCTGTTTCTTTTGTGTTATTAGGTTGTAGAAGTTCTTTATGTATTTTGGATATTAACCCCTTATCATATGTGTAGTTTGCAAATACTTTCTATCATTCAGTATGTTACCTTGTCATTCTATTGATGATTTCCTTGGTTGTGCAGAAAATTTTTAGTTCCATATAGTCCCACTTGTTTATTTTTGCTTTGTAGCTTTTGCTTCTGTTATCAAATCCAGAAAATCAGTGTCAGACTGTTAAGAAACATTCTGACCAACTTTTCATCTAGGAGATTTATGATTTTACCTCTTATGTTTACGTCTTTAATACATTTTGACTTAATTTTCGCATATGGTGTTAGGTGGGTGTCCAGTTGCATTCCTTTGCATCTGGCTGCCCATGGTTTCCAACACCATCTATTGAGGAGTCTGCCTTTCCCGTGTTATTTTCTTGGCCCTTTGGTTGTAAATTAATTGACTAAATACCTGTGGGGTTTTTTCTGGGCTTTCTATTCTGTTCCACTGATCTGTGTGTCTGTCTGTATGCCAGTATCATACTGTTTTGATTACTATAGCTTTGTGATGTAGTTTGAAATCAGAAAGCATGATGTGTCCAGCTTTGTTCTTCCTTCTCAAGATGGCTTTGGTTACTCAGGGCCTTTTGTAGTTCTATCCACATTTAAGGATTTATTTGTTCTATTTCTGGAAAGGCCATTATGTTTTTATAGGGATTGCACTGAATATGTAGATTGCTTTAAGTAGTGTGGACATTTTGACAATGTTAATCTTGGGATCCACTAGCATGAGATGTCTTTCCACTTATTTCTGTTTCCTCAAATTCTTTCACCAATGATTTATGGTTTTAAATATATAGGTCTTTCACCTTCTTAGTTAAATTTATCCCCAAGTATTTTACTCTTTTTGACTGAATATAAATTGTAAATTATTTTCTTAATTTCTATGATAATTTGTTATTTGCATGTAAGAAATGCAACACATTTTTATATATTGAATTTTTGTCCTTAAATTTTACTGAATTTGTTTATTAGTTCTAAGAGTGTTTGTGGAGTCGTTAAAGTTTTTATATACCATACCATGCACTCCTAAGAAAAAGTAATTGGGAATGGAGGATGAAGCCATCTCATTTGATGGAAGTAAGCAGATATATGGAGTGATAGTTTCCAATTTTTCTAAAATATTTTGTTGTTACTGTAATCAAAGAGCCCATAAATATGGTCTGTTTGGATATACTGTTTTCTTTATTTATTTTTTTACTGTCTTTTTTTTACTGTTTTCTTTAAACCAGACATATAGAGCTGTCATACAGACTGGCTGTCCCCAACACTTTCTCACCCCACACCCTGTGTGTCTTGAGAGGTAGTCACCTTGTCTCTATTTTCTGCCCTAGAACCCACTGCCTGGCTCACCTGCTCCATAAATACTTCTTGAAATACTGTACTTGGGAAGAAGACTATTTTTGTTACAGATTTTCTAGAAGTTACCCCTAAAACGCTGAATTTTACAGAATTTTTTTTTTTTATGTACCTGGAATCCTGTGAGGATATCTAAGTCTGAATGTGGCTTTTGCTGACAGATCAGGGAGCCCTGCAGCACACCTGCAATGCCTCTGTGGCCACCAGAGGGCAGTGTGGCTGCTCATGACGAAGACCTTGCTCCACTTAACAGAAATAGAAATCAATCTCCTTCAAAACAAGGCTTATAATTTTAGCAAATTGCTTTAAATATTTTTTATTTGCTTTTTTTCTTCAATTTCTTCCGGGTCTATTGAAAATTCCCTACAAGTAACAATTTCATGTAATACATTGACTAAAAGATGCCTCTTCTTTCACATGCATTCACATAAAATTATGAATGACTGAATGAAGGTGGACTCTCACCTAAATAATATAGAAATTGAGCCCAATATGAATCAAAGACCTAAGTTTAAGAGTTAAAACTATAAAACTCAAAAAGAAAGCATATGAACATATCTTCCTGTCCTTAGACTTGGCATCTGTTTCTTAAGGATGATACCAAAATCAACAAGGACAAAAACAGATACATGGATGAATGGTGACCAATATGATGGCCTTTCCACTTGACTCCTCATGTGCTCCAAGAATCAAGCAAGAGTTGTACAAGTCGTTTCTCATGGAAGTCTTCCTACAACCCACTTAGCAATACCAGTTCTTTCTCTATTTCAGAGAGGGTCTCTGAGGCTCAGAGCCCTGCCTGGGGTCACCCTGATACAGAGGCTAAGCAGGGCTGCAACCACTGCCTCTGCCTTTGGACTCTGTGCTCCATCACACTACTCCTTCCTGGAACCCAGAGGTCTGCAAATCTGTCACATCCAATCCCCCAGGCCTAGAGACCTCACTGGACTAAGAAGGCACTGCTGCCCCCTTATGCCTGGGGCTTGGCCTCTTGGCCAAGAATGGCAGCCATCCTTTATCTGAGCAGGTGGAGGTTTCTCCCTGGGCACCAGAAAAAAAAGTTCATGTAATTTCAGAGCTGAGAAGTCCCTTCTGCAGCCTCTGGATGGGCCCCACAGGGGTGACAAACACTGGATTCAAATCTTGCTTCTGCCTCTCTGTGGGGCATAGAAAGGATCAGTTTCTTAAAAGATTGTATTTATTTATTTATTTATTTATTTATTTATTTATTTATTTATTTGAGAGAGAGAGGGCGGGCAGGGGGGAGAGGGATAGAGCACGTACAGAGGGAGAGAGAGAAACAGGCTCTCTGCTGATCAGAAAGCCCAACACAGGACTCCATCCCAGGACCTGAGATCATGACCAGCCAGCTCAGAAGGCAGACAACCAACTGAACCACCCAGGCACCTAAGAAAGGAGCTTTTTTTTTTAAGATTTATTTATTTATTCATGAGAGACACAGAGAATGAGAGGCAAAGACACAGGCAGAGGAGAAGCAGGCTCCTCGCAGGGAGCCCACGACCTGAGCTGAATGCAGGCGTCCAACCACTGAGCCAACCAGACCTCCCAAAAGAGGCTTCTTAAATCCTCAGTTTCCTCATTAGTCAAACAGGGACAGCATTTCTACCTTCCTAGTGTAATCCTCATGGGGATTCAGTGACATGATTCATGCCCCTAAAACACTCAGTGATCCTTAGCTGTACCTGCTCATGACATTCCACTGTGAGTCCACTGTGGCCCTGGACTCTGGGCCTTTGCATACTCTGCACCCTCTGTCTGGCAAGCCCTGCACCTCCTGACTCCATTGTACCTCTATAAAGCCTTTAATCACCTCTAGTATGGGTAGGGTATCCCTCAGTTGGGCTCGCACAGCACTGGTGCGCACCCATCAGGCCTAGGTCAGCCCTGGGACTGGACGTCACCCAGAGTTTGTGGCTGTGGACATGGACAGTCTTGAGTATTGAGACCTGTACTCTGGATCTCCCTGAAATGTCAGCTGCTCCCTGGGCCAAATGTAGGGGTGCCCAGTGAAGGGGCTCGTTCTCTCCAAAGCAGCCAAAGTGAGCTGCCCTCAGCTCAATGGCATGCCCTCCCCTCCTGCTCTGTGCAATCATCATTGCACAGCATCTCAGGCCTCCTTGGCTGCCAGGATCCCAGTGCCTTTTGATGGTTTGTATTGAAAGTATTTTCTGGAGGTGAATTTGGCTTTTGATGCAAACACTGGTAGGATGAAGCATGGCTCCTTCCTACAAACCAACACAGAGCCAGGCCCCTGACCAACATGGCAGTGCCCCAACACATGGCAGCCCTTCCTCTTTGTCTTCATGGCCCTCCTTTCTCACCTGCTCCTCACTGAATGCTGTTTTTCTCTCTTCCTCCCTCTGAAAATCTATCTTCTCTGCCTGGGGTGCTCCATCTCATGGCATTGCTGACCATGGCCTCTCGTTGAGCTTCAGATCAAGAAACTCCCCCTGAGCTGATGTGGGAGGAGTCCCCCCTTTCCCTCACGTGGTATCTCGAGCAGGAAGCACAGCCCCCTGTCTCACAAAAACTGAACTTTATGGATACCAAGGTTGGGGATTGGGAGGGCAAGGGGGTCACTGCTGGAGGAGCCTGAGGGGTGTGGAGGGACTATACCCAGTTCCAAAGCACCTGGGCTGAGGCACTACCTATCCTGCAGCTTCCATGAGCATTAAGGTGCTTTGTAAAGGTCTCTCTTGCCCACAGAAATTCAAGTGGTTCTTGCTTTTTCCACTAAAACTACATCTGAATGAACACATTCAGGTCATGTCTATAACTCATTGACCTGCCCTGTACTTCCAGGTTCTTTCCTGAGAGGAAGGGGCCCAGTCAGGGTGAAGGGCACGCAAGCAGGCAGGAGTGGCCCAGCCTGCAGTCTCCACTGGCCTGGAAGCAGGGCCTGGCTGCTCTACTTAGAAACTGTTATGGAGCAGGAAGGGCTGACGTGGCTGGAGTTTATCAAGGGATGGGGCCTGGGTGAGGTGTGTTCCAGGACACATGAGGGAGGTATAGCTCTTCCCTGCTCCGTGGGTCACTCCAGATACCCTGATGGCCTCACCGCTGGCTTGTCCTCCTAATTCTTTAGGTCTCCAGTCTCTGGGGTCCTGTCTTTTCCAACAAGGCCATAACTTAATAAAGACTCTGTAGATATTGGAAACTGGAGCCAATACCCCCAAAATGTGTATAAATTGTGCTCCAGAAATTGTGCTTATAGGGATCAGTCCTAAAGAAATAGAGATTTACAGCACAGATGTACCTACCCTTCACTGCAATTATGAAAGTCAAAAAGTTGGAAATGGCCCAATTGTTCAATAGCTGGGAATGCTGAGTAAATGATGACGTGTGACCACTGAGAATGCATAAGAGGACAGGAGCAACTGTGTCTGTCTACTGTGGGGACATCAGCCATGGGACCTGCCCTGCCCCATCCTGTCACACACACACACTCACACACTCACACTACACTCAAAGGGACAGGACTGAAAAGAGAGACACCACGTGTTATGGGCAATTATTTTTTGGTAGAAGGAGTGTGTCTTTTTTCCTCTATTTAAATCATTATTCTACTAAATAAACATGATTGGTCTAAAACTTTTTTTTTTTTCGGTCTAAAACTTTAAATAATTTTACACCTTATCACTAATATATTAGTAACAAATGGGAAAATTTAATAAGGGATTTTGATATTTTCATAGTATGCACATTAGAATCATTTAAACATGATCCATCCAGGAAAATGAATGGTTTTAAAGGTGTCTTCCCTGATCCAGACATTTTTCTGGTGGTTTCAGGCTCTCAAGTCAAATTTATAAAAGGGATTCCTATCCCAGATAACGAAGATATTTCATGTTGGGGCTTCACATAATCTTTGTTCTATTAGGAATAGTCCTTTGTAATAAAAATGTTATTTTATTAAAGATTTAAAGCCTTGTTAATCACTCTCCTCATGCTATGTACCCAGACGTGAAAGGCCATGTTGTAGGATTCCACGCAAATGAAATGCCAGAAGAGGTAAAGTAGCAGAGACAGAGAGAAGATCAGTGGCTGCAGGGACTGAGGTGAAGGAATGGGCAGCGACTGATCTAGCACAGGTGTCTCTGCAACAGAAAGGTCTAGAAGTACAGCATGGTCACGGTTGTACCACGTTCTGAATGTTTCTAATGGCACTTAAATGTACAGTTTAAAAAAATCAGAGTAAAATTTTACGTGAAGTTAATTTGTAGTTTATTTATAAAACAAAATATGATAAGCCATTATCTATCTGTATAAAAAACACCAAAAACTGCAATACCAGGGAGGGGAAGCCATCCTTTGAGGCTGCAGCTGACACAAAGCCTCCGCTCAGGAGCTAAGGCTGGTGCTCAGCTGTAGCAGGTGGTCGCTGGAGCCCTTCGGTGGCCCCGATAGCTGGGGCTGGAGTCTGCTCCTGCTCCTGGGCTGCCAGACATGCTGGTGGCCCTTCCAGCTTAGGACAGTGAAGTAGAGCTGTGACTACCACCTATATTGACTCCAACACTGCAGGTGAGGTCGCTGCTTTTTCTAATTGCTTGGCTCCAGCAGGAGTGAGAGATGGGGGTAGCTCTTGAGATGGTTCTGGGTCTTGCTCTAGAGCTGTTGCTATAGCTCCAAGAAGAGAAAATGTCATCACCATGATTACCTTTCTGTGTCCCTCCCAGATAGAGGAAACCTCTCCCACAAGTCATTGTCATCTGAGTCCACAACCTGCCTCCAGGAAGTCTCCTCAGGTGGCAGGCCATAGGGATAGGGATCTGAGACTACTCATTGCTTCTGGCCAAACTGCAGTCTATGAAGGCTTGCTCTGTGTGGCGCAACCTGCTCCCTCCACATGCCCACATCACCCACCTCTAGGTCTCGTCAGCCTCAGCCTCTGGTTCAGTGGCTCAAGGTGCCTCAGCTGTAAGACAAGAAGCTGGGCATGGTGCTCCACATTCTAGCCTGGCATGCTGAGCCCCATAAATGCCAGGAGCATCTTCAGGCAGGGAAATTCTAGGAACTAGAAAAAAATCCAGATTCATCTGGAAGCAGGAGTCTTGCTAGGAGAGAGCTAGTCCTAGGAGAGTAGCAGGGTGGCTTCTGGGACCTGGGGCCCTTTTTGCTTCCCTGATGCCCTGGGTGTTGGATCTTCCTGGTACCTGCACTCACCCTGAGCCAGAGCTGCACCCTGTTGGTGGTGTAGGGCATCTTCCTGTCCTTCAGGGAGATGGACGGATCCCATCATTCAACCCCTGCCCCATCTCCAGTGTGGAGCTCAGTAAAGACAGTGACCAGAGCCAGGGGAGGCCTCAGAGCCCTGTCTGGCTGCCTTTGCTGGTCCTTAGACCCATGTGCTCCATTCCAGACACACCACGCCTCAGTGTGCATAGACCGCCACCAAAAAAGAGAAAGCAATAATACACCGTGAGGGCCTTGGATTAACCCTAGCACAGGTTAAGAGGCACCTCAGGAATTCCCTTTCCACCCTATCACCATGACGTTGGTGTGAACATGATGGGTATCCACTGCCCTCCAAGCTCCTCCAGCCCAGAGCAGGACTTCCCCACAAGTCCCTCTTTTCCTGAAACTGAAGAAGAGGGAATGGGGCTGCACAGAGATGACTCAGAAAAGTGACCTGATGTGAACTGGCCTGCCCTAGGCTGCTCTGTATTACTTTGTGGTACTTCCTGGCAAATAGTCTAAGACATCGAGACATTGGAGGTAAGGGTTGAGCCAACATCTACAGCATCTGAGAAAACTCTCACACTGGGTTTCTGGAAGCCAGAGCCCTGGTAAGTCAGCAAACTGCAGAACATCTTTTACTCTCCAGTGTCTCTAGCCAAGTGATCTGGTCTGGGTCTGCTCTAGAATGTAGGTGCCTGGTATTGGGGGTTCCAAGTTATGTTGGGGACTATTGTCAAGGAAGTGACTTCACCACCTTGGATCCCCTACCTGAGACCTCTTCTGGGCTATCATCTATGAAACAGTGCTCTAGGCTTCTGACTCCTCACCCTTCTTCTCCATGAAATTCCCCATCTGTACATAGTTGCACCAGTGCACCCTCTCTCTCCACAGCTCCTGGGGAATGTCTGGGTATAGTCAGGATCCCACCCTTGAGATACACCTGGGTTCAGACACAACTCTTTATTCTTACTTGTTTTTTTTAAGATTTTATTTATTTATTCATGAGAGACACAGAGAGAGAGAAAGAGAGAGAGGCAGAGACACAGGCAAAGGGAGAAGCAGATTCCACGCAGGGAGCCCGACCTGGGACTCGATCCCGGGTCCCCAGGATCATGCCCTGGGCTGAAATCGGCGCTAAACCACTGAGCCACCCCGGCTGCCCTATTCAAACTTGTTTTGACCTTAGATAAGCCACTGTACCTCTTGCGATGCTCTGTGTCCTGCCTGCTCAGTGGGGATTATTCTAGTATGTCCTTCCTTGGGATGTCTTCAGATATACGTGGGATGATACCTATGAAATTTGAGGAGTGGTGTCACATTTAGGAAATGCCTCCAACACATTTTCTTCCTCTTCTCACCTCCTCTAAGCCTGCTCCTCCTCAGATCCCACCCCACAGTCCTTACTGTTGTGTGTGTGTGTGTGCGTGTGTGTGTGTGTGTGTGCGCGCGCGCGTGTATACCAGTACTTACATTATGGAAGCCCAGAAGATGACAGTCTCACCTAGGGAAGGATGGGCAAAAGCTTCCCAAGATCTAAGGCTTTCTAATTTTCAAAGCAAATCCTACAAGACGGGATTGGAGCCTTGGCCTAGAAGGTCAAAACCCACCCTTACCTCTCAACTCTACCTGTCATGTACCACAAGCCATTCCCTCCCTTTCCACTGGGTGCATTATAGACAGGGGTGCACTCAGTGGGCTGCCTGACTGGGCTCCTCCTCAGACAAGAACATGCAGGAATTCCTCCTGTCAAGGATGCCAATACTCACCCTCACCCCCATTCCACCTCCATGTCTGCACACAGTTACATTAACACAGAAAGAGGCCCAGAAAGCCTCAGAAAGCCTGGGTGCAGCCAGGGCCCCAACTCTGAGGACACGCAGCTGGATTCATGCCTGGTTCTGCCTTTTTACCAGTCTGTGATTCTGGGCAACTCAGTAATCCTGTCAGGGTGTTCCCCTTTTCCCCTCAGTGGCTCCCTGAGATCCCCACCTCCTGTGTATACATCCTTGTATGACCCCTTCCCTTGGAGTGTGGCCTGGACTTAGTGACTCACTTCCATTTTGCTTCTAAAAGATGGCAACATGCCCCAGAGCCCCTTCCAAGATTTGGTTATAAAAACTCAGTGTCCAGCTACACACTCACTCTGACCTGTGTTCTCTCTCAGATCCTCACCCTGGGGAAGAAACCCCTATGTTGAGCCATGACACAGACCCATGCACATGCCCTAGCACTCAGAAACAACTACAGATGGAGAACTTAGGCTCTCATTACAGACCAAATGCTGCCAACACCCCTAAGTGAGCTCAGGTTGTGAATGAAACAGGTCCTGTGTCAGTGTGGACAGAAGCCCTAACCTCCTGAGAGGCTCCAGCAGGAGCCCCCAGCTGAGCGCTCCTGGATTCCTGATCCCCTGAGACTGTGAGACACTAAGTGTTTGTGGCGAAATGTCATCACACAGCACCAGTAGCAGAGCACTGATAATGTCCTCCTGCCCCAGGCCCTGGCTCTTCCCCCACCCCCACCCACCCCCACCCCCCCGGCCTCTCTGCTCTCCTCCTCAACTCCCTCCAGCCTCCCTGGCCTCCTTTCTGACTTCAGCTATGACAACACCAACTTCTGCCTGCCAGTGTCTCCACCACTGAGCCTTCTACCAGATTACATATACTCAGGTTTGTGCAAGGCTGGCTCTTTCCTGTCCTGCTGCAGGAAATACTAATGTCACCTCAGCACAGCCTTATCCGCCCCTTACCTGGAGGAGTTCAGGACCCAGTTGTAGCACCTTACTCTTTTAATATGGAGTAACTGCTCTTTTCATTAATTTCATGAATGAAATTCTGTTTCATGTTTTGTCCATCTTCCCCTGTAGAGCTCCTAGAGGGAAGACCTAGTTGGCTTATCAGCACTGGCACAAACTGAGTACTTAGGGCACAGTGGCTGAATGAAGAGGTAAGAGGAGCCATCAGCCACTGACCAGCTCAGTTGTTAGACCCTAGTTGACTTTAGTCATTTTAAATACTTATTTTATTTATTTATCTAATTTTTTAAAGTAAACTACAGCCAACATGGGGCTCAAACTCATGACTCTGAGATCAAGAGCTGCATGCCCTACTGACTGAGCCAGCCATTTTTGAAGGTATTAGAATGATAACTATTTAAGTTAATTTGGTGATTTAAACATTTTGTAGGTATATTAGGTTATGCTGAATTAGCAAATAAGTCCCCAAATCTGTCACCACAGATTTCCCCACCTGACAGTGCTGGATGGGTGTTCAGATTGGAGACTGAACTCCTCCACATGGTCATTCAGGAACCCAGACTTTCTCCTCCTTTCTCTGCCTCCTCCCTCCTAGCACATCATGCACATCATGCACATCTGCAGCCATCAGTAAAGGGGAAATGGAACAAAGAAGAAATGTGCATGGGCAGATGTTATCAGCCAGGTCTAGATTGCCTAAGATGTTCACATTTACACTCATTCATTGTTCTAAAGGCAAAGATTTTTAAGTAATGCTCTATGAGAAACTATGTCCCACAGAACATAGAAAATGCATCCCTAGATCTGTACACAAAGTATACAAAAGGTAATTCTTCAGCCTGAAGGAAAATCTTCTACTTGAAGTACAGACTGTGTAAAGGAAATAAGAAGAGAAAAAAATGTGTGTATTGATACATATAAATAATAGGTATATATTTGATTATGAATATATAAGTGAGGGCAGCCCAGTGGCGGCGGTTTAGCGCCGCCTTCAGCCCAAGCTGTGGTCCTGAAAACCAGGGATCGAGTCCCACGTCAGGCTCCCTGCATGGAGCCTGCATCTCCCTCTGCCTGTGTCTCTGCCTCTCTCTCTCTCTCTCTCTCTCTCTCCCTGTCTCTCATGAATAAATAAAATCTTTTTAAAAAGAATATATAAGTGAATATGAATGTTTATAAATAAATATGAATATATTAAAAATGAATGAGCATTAACTATTAAAAATAAGAACTAGTAAAAATATAAAGAAAGAATAAGAACTAGTGAGACTGCAGACATGTAGAATTAAAATATATGACAGTAAAAATAAAAAGGCAGGAGGGTGATAAACCAGTTTAATGAGTCAAGATTTATTATATAGAATTAGGAAAATTATCATAAACCCACATGACTGTAAGTATACAGTAAATATTGAATCTCTAGCTTGACTGCCAATTGAATTGAAATAATTGTGTATCTAGGTACACTGAAAGAGAAATAGATATAAATGTATAGATACATACATAACAAAAAGTCAGCAGAGGAGAAAGGTACAATCATTAAAAATAACCAAAAAGAAAGAAAGAAAGCTGAATCTCAAGAGTAGTCAGTAAACAAATAATAAAAGTACTATTAATAATAGAGAAACATGGGATCCCTGGGTGGCGCAGCGGTTTGGTGCCTGCCTTTGGCCCAGGGCGCGATCCTGGAGACCCAGGATCGAATCCCACGTCGGGCTCCAGGTGCACGGAGCCTGCTTCTCCCTCTGCCTATGTCTCTGCCTCTCTCTCTCTCTCTCTGTGACTATCATAAATAAAATAAAATAAAATAAAATAAAAAATTAAAAAAAAAAAAAGAAAGAAAGTTTAAAAAAATAATAATAATAATAGAGAAACATGATCCAGATATCACTAAAGCCAACAGAGGAGAAAACGGAATAATTAAAAATATTTAATCAAAACAAAATGCAGAAAAGGATAATAAAGAAACAAAGAGTAAAATGGTGAAATAAAATACCAAGATTTCAACATAAGTACAATTGTCTTGTGGCTCCCAGGTGCTGAGAACTCCTTGCATTGAAGGCTAATCAGCTAGCAATGTGACAGGAAGATCAGCATTGGAATAAACCCAAGATGCACAACAGACTCCAGGAAGCACCATCACCCCCAGGTTCCCTAGCACTGGGTGGGAAGCAGAGGCCCAGATGGGGAAAGCCCATGGAGCAGGTTCTGCCTCCCACCAGCTTCCACTTCTGCCCCAGGGAAGGGTCCACATGTCTGTGCCTGAAACAAGGAGAGGGGACACCTTGGCTTAGGTGACAGGTGACCCAAGGACATCTGGACAGTTACTTACCAGACAGGTAAACAGATTTCCTCCAGTCTGAAAGGCACACAGGAAGCAAGTCAGCTGAGAACACAGAACGTCTCCTACAAAAGGGACATAGAAAGTTCTCACCAATATCTGCTTGGAATTCATCTGAAAGAAAGTGGAAAATAAGCATGAACTCTCATCCCTAAGAACAGCAAAGACTGCACCTGGCGAACCCACAAAAGGACCTCTCTGTATCCTAGAAGAAGGCCTAACTCCAGATCCATCGAGACTCCACAGCTCCAGCTGTCCTCTCTGGACCTCCTCAGCCACTTGCTCCAGGCCAAGGGCCCTGCTGTCAGCTCATCCTCTGCACCAGCTGCCACACTTACAGGCCTTGACCCCTGTCCTGCCTTACCTCTGTCCTTCAGCACCTTCTCCTTTGTCTGCTGGTCCTCCTCCTTGTCCCTGTGCAGTTTCTCCCATTCCTGCCTCTCCTGCTGCTTTGCAGTATGTTCTCTCTTAGTGTAGTAGGCAGCCCCAAAGATTAGGAGTGTCAGCACGGTCAGGGTCACCATGAAAGCTGGCTTCCAGGGAGAATTCTGGGGGAAGAAGGGCTCTGGGCCCAGCCAGACACCCCATCATGGGTATGGCCCAAGACAGCTCAGCCCAGCACACCCAGAGACCTCCCCTGCCAATCCCCTCCTGCCCTCCTGGGAGCAGGAAGTAGCACTGACCTGGAATGAAAATGGCCATCACCTTCTCCTGGCCCAGGATGGCGTTGAGGACCGAGCAGGTCACGTTCCCTGAGGAGCTGTCCCTCACCACCAGAGCAGCCTCCACACTGTACAGTCCTTCAGCATCTTGGGCATATGTCTCAGAGAACGTCAGGAACTTCTCCCCACTGAGGGCTCGCCACCGACCTAAAGCTTTGGGAACCACCCCAAGGCCAAGATCTACTGTCAGGATGAATCAAAATTAAAGGTAAGAACTTATTGTTCCTGTTGAAAATTAGCAAAGAGAGTCCCCTCCCTTCCTTTTCTTAGCATTTACTATAGGAAACTTCTGATTGTGGGTGCTTTCTCCCCTCATTGAAATGTATATAAGTCCTTTGAAAAAAACAGATCTTTTGCCAGCTTTGTGATCCAGGAATGTCTTTCTCAAGGACCTGGAAGCCCTCTCTTTGAAGTGTTCACACCAAGGCAAACAGCACCCCTCTCTCCCAGTGCCTGTGCCAGGGTAGGAGCCAACCCCAGCAGGCACCAGGATCCAAGTGTAAAAGTGTAAAACTACCTCCTGCCATAAAGACAGAAGAATTTTTTTCTGTATAAAGCCAATTAGCTAACATATGTGGTCACACCACTTACCAAGTAAACCTAAGGTGAACAATTTGTGGTAGATAGTGCTATCACATCGCTTACATGAGGGCTACTTAACTGTTGATCCTGAGAACATGTATGTAATGAATTGTGGCCGCATGGCTATGGAAAAGGTGAGATTTTTTCCATCATTTCAATCTCTTAGTAGATTTTCAGGCAAATCACATTTTGGCTATATGCTAATTCAATAATAAAAAGGTGTGCCTTAAAAAAAATAAAAAATAAAAAAATAAAAATAAAAATAAAAAAAAAAAAGGTGTGCCTTCCCTACTATCTTTGTGAAGATTCTAAGTTGGGAGATTTTTATATATATATATTTTTTTTTTTTTTTTGGAGTTTCATTTGCTAATATATAGTATAACACCCAGTGCTCATCCGGTCAAGTGCCTCCCTCAGTGCCTGTCACCCAGTCACCCCATCTCCCTGCCCACCTCCCCTTCCACTACCCCTTGTTCATTTCCAGAGTTAGGAGTCTCTCATGTTTTGTCACCCTCTCTAATTTTTCCCACTCATTTTCTCTCCTTTCCCCGATAATATCTTTCACTATTTTTTATATTCCTTATATGAGTGAAACCATATAATGATTGTCCTTCTCTGATTAACTTACTTCACTCAGCATAATACCCTCCAGTTCCATCCACCTCGAAGCACATGGTGGGTGTTAGGTTTTCTTTTTTTAATGATCGGCGGAGAAAATTAAAGAAAGCAGGCCAGGCTGTAGGTTCGAGAGTGCTTTAATGGAGAGCGTTCCCGGGCAAGGTTCCATGACTCGGAGAGGAGACCCAAGTCAGGGAAGTCGCGCAGGAGGGGAAGGGTGTGTCTTTTTTGGGGGGGTGGTGTCTTTTTTATGCGGGTGCAAGTTAAGAAAAAAAAATGGGGTGGTTAGGGACATGTGGTTTTATGTGATAAGGTGAGGCAGGGTCCATGATCTTGCTTTTGGCTGATTCTGGTGTTTTGCTTCTTTTAGGCGGGTCTCCATCATAAGTTGTTTGTGACTTGATAAGTTTTAGGAATTTATCCAGGGTGACATCTGGGGGAAGGGTGACCCCACCTATTAGCCTTAGGTCATCCATTTTGGAGAGGCCCTATCTCGGTCTGCCCAACAGTGGGTACTCGTCATTTCTAATGGCTGAGGAATATTCCATTGTATACATAAACCACATCTTCTCTATCCGTTCATCTTTCGATGGACACCGAGGCTCCTTCCACAGTTTAGCTATTGTGGACATTGCTGCTATAAACATCCGGGTGCAGGTGTCCCGGCGTCTCATTGCATCTGAATCTTTGGGGTAAATCCCCAGCAGTGCAATTGCTGGGTCGTAGGGCAGGTCTATTTTTAACTCTTTGAAGAACCTCCACACAGTTTTCCAGAGTGGCTGCACCAGTTCACATTCCCACCAACAGTGCAAGAGGGTTCCCTTTTCTCCACATCCTCTCCAACATTTGTGGTTTCCTGCCTGGTTAATTTTCCCCATCTCATTGTGGTTTTGATTTGTATTTCCCTGATGGCAAGTGATGCAGAGCATTTTTCATATGCTTGTAGACCATGTGTACGTCTTTTTTGGTGAAATTTCTGTTCATGTCTCTTGCCCATTTCATGATTGGATTGTTTGTTTCTTTGCTGTTGAGTTTAATAAGTTCTTTATAGATCTTGGATACTAGCCCTTTATCTGATACGTCATTTGCAAATATCTTCTCCCATTCTGTAGGTTCTCTTTCAGTTTTGTTGACTGTTTCTTTTGCTGTGCAGAAGCGTTTTATCTTGATTAAGTCCCAATAATTCATTTTTGCTTTTACTTCCCTTGCCTTCATAGATGTATCTTGCAAGAAGTTGCTGTGACCAAGTTCAAAAAGGGTGTTGCCTGTGTTCTCCTCTAGGATTTTGATGGAATCTTGTCTCATATTTAGGTCTTTCATCCACTTTGAGCTTATCTTTGTGTATGGTGTAAGAGAATAGTCTAGTTTCATTCTTCTGCATGTGGATGTCCAATTTTCTCAGCACCATTTATTGAAGAGACTGTCTTTTTTCCAATGGATAGTCTTTCCTGCTTTGTCAAAGATGAGTTGACCACAGAGTTGAAGGCCCATTTCTGGATTATGCATTCTGGTCCATTGACCTATGTGTCTGTTTTTGTGCCAGCAGCACACCATCTTGATGATCACAGCTTTGTAGTACAACTTGAAATTGGCATTGTGATGCCTCCAGCTCTGGTTTTCTTTTTTCAATATTCCCCTGGCTATTCGGGGTCTTTTCTGATTCCACACAAATCTTAAGATGATTTGTTCCAACTCTCTGAAGAAAGTCCATGGTATTTTGATAGGGATTGCATTAAATGTGTAAATTGCCCTTGGTAACATTGACATTTTCACCATATTAATTCTTCCAATCCATGAGCATGGAATATTTTTCCATCTCTTTCTGTCTTTCTCAATTTCTTTCAGAAGTGTTCTGTAGTTTTTAGGTTATAGATCCTTTTCCTCTTTGGTTAGGTTTATTCCTAGGTATCTCATGCTTTTGGGTGCAATTGTAAATGGGATGGACTCCTTAATTTCTCTTTCTTCTGTCTCATTGTTACTGTATAGAAATGCCACCGATTTCTAGGCATTGATTTTGTATCCTGCCACACTGCCAAATTGCTCTTTGAGTTCTAGCGATCTTGGGGTGGAGTCTTTTGGGTTTTCTAGGTACAGTACCATGTCATCTGTGAAGAGGGTGAGTCTGACTTCTTCTTTACCAATTTGAATGCCTTTTATTTCCTTTTGTTGCCTGATTTCTGAGGTTAGGACTTCCAGTACTATGTTGAATAGCAGTGGTGAGAGTGGACATCCTGTGATGTTTCTGATCTCAGGAGAAAGGCTCCCAGTGTTTCCCCATTGAGAATGATAGTTGCTGTGGGCTTTTCATAGATGGCTTTTAAGATGCTGAGGAATGTTCCCTCTATCCCTACACTCTGAAGAGTTTTGATCAGGAATGGATGTTGTGTTTTGTCAAATGCTTTCTCTGCATCTATTGAAAGGATCATATTGTTCTTGTTTTTTCTCTTATTGATGTCATCTATCACGTTGTTTGTTATACGAGTGTTGAACCAACCTTCCATCCCAGGGATAAATCCCACTTGGTCATGGTGAATAATCTTCTTAATGTACTGTTGGATCCTATTGGCTAGTATCTTGTTGAGAATTTTGGTATCTGTGTTCATCAGGGATATTGGTCTGTAATTCTCCTTTTTGGTGGGGTCTTTGTCTGGTTTTGGAATGAAGGTGATGCTGGCCTCATAGAATGAGTTTGGAAGTACTCCATCTCTTTCTATCTTTCCAAACAGCTTTAGTAGAATAGGTATGGTTTCTTCTTTAAATATTTGATAGAATTTCCCTGGAAGCCATCTGGCCCTGGACTCTTGTGTCTTGGGAGGTTTTTGATGACTGCTTCAATTTCCTCCCTGGTTATTGGCCTGTTCAGGTTTTCTATTTCTTCCTGTTATGGTTTTGGTAGTTTGTGGTTTTCCAGAAATGCATCCATTTCTTCTAGATTGCCTAATTTATTGGCGTATAGCTGCTCATAATATGTTTTCAAAATTGTTTGTATTTCCTTGGTATTGGTTGTGATCTCTTCCATTTCATTCATGGTTTTATTACTTTGAGTCTTTTTTCTTTCTTTTTTTTTAAACCAGGTCTTTTTTTTATTTTTATTTATTTATGAAAGTCACACAGAGAGAGAGAGAGGCAGAGACATAGGCAGAGGGAGAAGCAGGCTCCATGCACCGGGAGCCCGACGTGGGATTCGATCCCGGGTCTCCAGGATCGCGCCCTGGGCCAAAGGCAGGCACTAAACCGCTGCGCCACCCAGGGATCCCTTTTTTCTTTTTAATAAGGCTGACTAACGGTTTATCTATCTTATTAATTCTTTCAGAGAACCAACTCCTGGTTTTGTTGATCTGTTGCACAGTTCTTCTTGTCTCTCTTTCATTGAGCTCTGCTCAAATCTTTACTAACTCTCTTCTGCTGGGTGGAGGCTTTATTTACCGTTCTTTCTCCAGTTCCTTTATGTGCGAGGTCAGTTTGTGCATTTGAGTTTTTTCCATTTTTTTTCTTTTTTTTTAACTTTTATTATTTTTTTTTAATTGGAGTTCAATTTGCCAACATATAGCATAACACCCAGTGCTCATCCCGCCAAGTGCCCCCCTCAGTGCCCATCACCCAATCACCCCAACCCCCCGCCCACCTCCCTTTTTTCCAATTTTTTGAGAGATGCTTGTATTGCAATGTATTTGTGTCTTAGGACTGCTTTTGCTATATTCCAAAGATTTTGAATGGTTGTATCTTCATTCTCATTAGTTTCCATGAATCTTTTTAATTCTTCTCTAATTTCCTGGTTGACCCATTCAACCAGGATGCTCTTTAACTTCCGCATGTTTGGGTTTTTTTCCAAATTTCTTCTTGTGACTGAGTTCTAGTTTCAAAGCATTGTGGTCTGAAAATATGCAGGGGACAATCCCAATATTTTGGTAATGGCTGAGACCTGATTTGTGACCCAGTATGTGGTCTATTCTGGAAAAAGTTCCATGTGCACTTGAGAAGAATGTGTATTCAGTTGCGTTTGGATGTAAAGTTCTGTATATATCTGTGAAATCCATCTGATCCAGTGTATCATTTAAAGTCTTTGTTTCTTTGATGATGTTGTGCTTAGAAAAACTGTCATTTGCAGAAAGTGCCGTGTTGAAGTCTCCTACTATTGGTATATTATTATCTAAGTATGTCTTTACTTTGGTTATTAATTGATTGATATACTTGGTAGCTCCCACATTAGGGGCATAGATATTCATGATTGTTACGTCCTCTTGTTGGATAGACCCTTTAAGTGATACAGGGTCTCTCTTCATCTCTTACTACAGTCTTTGAGATAAACTTTATCTGATTGAGGATTGCTACCCCAGCTATCTTTTTAGGACCATTTGAATGGTAAACGGTCCTCCAACCTTTTATTTTCAGGCTGTAGGTGTCCTTAGGTCTAAAATGAGTCTCTTGTAGACAGCAAGTAGATGGGTCTTGCTTTTTTATCCAGTCTGAAACCCTGGGTCTTTTGATGGGATCATTAAGCCCATTCACGTTCAGAGTTACTATTGAAAGATATGAATTTTTAAAAAAAGAAAAAAAAAGAAAGATATGAATTTAGTGTCATCATAATACCTATTCAGTCCCTGTTTTTCTGGATTATTTCTTTGGGCTTCCTCTTTCTTTTACAGAGTCCCCCTTAATATTTCTTGCAGAGCTGGTTTGGTGGTCACATATTATTTCACTTTCTGCCTATTATAGAAGCTCTTTATCTCTCCTATTCTGAATGAGAGCCTTGCTGGATAAAGTATTCTTGACTGCACGTTCTTCTCATTTAGTATCCTGAATATATCCCTTTCTGGCCTGCCAGGGCTCTGTGGAGAAGTCTGCTGTTAATCTGATATTTCTCCCCATATAAGTTAAGAGTCTCTTGTCTCTCACTGCTTTAAGGATTTTCTCTTTATCTTTCAAATTTGCAAGTTTCACTATTAAATGTCAAGGTGTTGAACGGTTTTTATTGATTTTAGTGGGGGACCTCTCTATCTCCTGATCTGAATGCCTGTTTCCCTCCCCCAAGTTAGGGAACTTCCTAGCTTGATTTGTTCAAATACACTTTCTGGTCCTCTGTCCCTTTCGGCACCCTCGGGAAACCCAATTAAACATAGATTTTTTCCTTCTGAGGCTCTCATTTATTTCCCTTAACCTTTCCTCATGGTCTTTAATTGTTTTTCTCTTTTTTTCTCAGCTTCCTTCCTTGCCATCAACTTGTCTTCTCTGTCACTCACTCTTTCTTCTACCTCATTAACCCTCATCATTAGGACCTCCAGTTTGGATTGCATCTCATTTAATTGATTTTTAATTTCGGCCTGATTAGATCTAAATTCTGCAGTCATGAAGTCTCTTGAATACTTTATGTTTTTTTCCAGAGCCACCAGTAGCTTCATAATTGTGCTTCTGAATTGGTTTTCTGACGTTGAATTGTAATCCATATTCTGTATCTCTGTGGCAGAGAGTACTGTTACTGATTCTTTCTTTTGTGGTGACTTCTTCCTTCTAGTCATTTTGCTCAGTGCAGAGTGGCTGTTTGAAAGGGCTGAGTCAAGAATATCAACCATGACCTAAGTAAATTTCACCCTAGATGATTCTGTTGAGGTCAGAGACCAGAAAATGAAAACAAAGAGCTGAACAAAGGAAAACAAAAGGACTACTAAAGTGAAAAACAAATTTTAAAACAAAGTAGTAAAAAATAAAAGACCAAGAATCCCAAAGAAGAAGAAAAAGAAAGAAGAGAAAAAAAGCAAAAGAGGAAAAAAAGAAAAAAAAAAAGAGAAGACTTAAAAGGGGGGACTGGAAGATGGTGGTGAAGAAATTGTAGTCGACAGAGAATGTAATCTACCTGAGGGGTTCTAGGGGGTGAGTCTCTTGGTTCTGACTGTATTAAGTTCTGTATGTTAGAAGATGCTCAGTCCCAAATTTATATAAACCAGAAATACTATTTAAAATTAGCAATGCAGGGATCCCTGGGTGGTGCAGCAGTTAGCGCCTGCCTTTGGCCCAGGGCGCGATCCTGGAGACCCAGGATCAAATCCCATATCGGGCTCCCAGTGCATGGAGCCTGCTTCTCCCTCTGCCTGTGTCTCTGCCTCTCTCTCTCTCTCTGTGTGTGACTATCATAAATAAATAAATTAATTTTAAAAAAAAACTAAACCAGCAATACTTGTAGAAAGCCTCAACACTGACCACCAAAACATAAATGAGATAAAAGAGGAGGGCAGAATGGGAATGAAAAGAGAATATAATCTCACAGAATGAACCAGCATGGTATTCCACTTGGTTCTGGGTGCATGCTGGTCATGTTTTAGAAGGTATTAACTTCCGGCATTGTAGAATAAAGGAAGCAGAGAAAACAAAAAACACAAAACAAAAAACCATATCTCGTATATCTCCCAAAATTAAATTGAGTATGTTGAAGAGAATCTAGAAGTGGAAAATATATCTAAGATTTGTAATTGTAGAAACATGACAGTCAAGGAGGAGGAAACTTAAAAATGAAGAGGTGGTAAAATTTTGTAGTTAAGGTGGGAAAAGAGAAAAAATAGTGGAAATTTTTAGTCTGATATAAAAACGAGTTGTACTGGAAGAAGGAGAAAAAAGGACCCCCTAGTTCTATATACTATAAATCCCTTGACTTCCCCTGGAGTTTTCCAGCACTGCTCAGTCAAGGACTTGCTCTTCCCCTGTCCTTCCAGCTGATCTTCTGGGGGAGGGGATTGCTGTGCTGATGCTCAGGTGTGTGCACCTGGGGGAGCTGCCTCGCCCCCTGCCAGGTGCCGGGTTCAGTGGGAGCTGTTTATCCCGTGAAGCCCCGCTCAGTCCCAGGCACAGTGTGAAACAAGGAGGAACAACACCACTGGTGGAGGCCAACTCCCCAGCCCTGGAGTCAGCTTCCCCAGTAACCACCCACAGTCTCCCAGTCCACAGTGGCCTGGATGTTGGGTGGGGCGGGGGGGAGGGGCGGCTGACCTGCACAGCTCTGGGGCGCCTGACAGCAGGAGGGTCCTCGCTGTCCTGGGCCCTCCCTGCCTCCACCACCACCCCCAACAGGCAGGAGCGTCCTCACCATCCTGGGCCCTCCCCGCCTCCACCTGTGGGGGGAGGGGGAGTGGAGGATCCTGGGCTGAGTCCCCGGGGGGCCCTGGGCTCCAGGGTCTGCTCTGCAGGAATCGTGCTTTTCATAGTGCCTAATGAGTTTTCCCTGTGCCAGATCATTTCAAGCAGCCAACACCTTTTACATGTAGGTAAAGATTTGTTGACTTCAATTCTAATAGTTCAGGGCACCCACGGCTCAGGCGGTTGAGCATCTGCCTTCAGCTCAGGGCAAGATCCCGGGGTCCTGGGATTGGTTCCCAAGTTCCACTCCCTGCTCAGTGGGCTGTGGGCTTCTCTCCCTCCCTGTGCCCCTCCCCCTGCTTGTGCTCTCTCACACTCTCTCTCTCTCTTTCTGTCAAGTAAATAAATAAATAAATAAATAATTTTTTTTAAAGCTACGAATTCTAACAGTTCATGGTGGGCAATTAGAGGCACTTCCTTTTATTACAGCAGGTGGCAGAATAACACAGGGTTTGGTTTCTCTTACCAGCGCTGCCTTCCTGGCAGCTCAAACCAGGCTCAAAAACCAAAACAAAACAAAAGGGAAAAAAAAAAACTGGAAGTCAGACAACCAAGTAGGGGCCTTGGCTCCAGGTGCACCTCACAGTCCAGCGGGGGGATCCTCAAGCTCAGGTGCCCAGGGGTCCTGGGCATTCTACTGCTGAACTCCCAAGGCAGTCAGGGCATAAAGTGTTTCTGCTTGTCTGTCTCTTTACCTTGCCTTTTCCTTCCCACCACTGCGCCTACCCAGTCACAAATGCCTTGCCTCAGAGGACCTTGCTCTGAGGTTTAACGGCTATGGGGTCCTCCACATGCAGCCCACTCACCCCTCTCCACTTCCACACTCTCTGCCAGAGGAGTCATAGTCATTGCCACCACTGCAGAAGCCAGGACAACAGGCCCCAGCATTGCTGCCAGGGCTATGTTCTCCATGGGTCCCAATCTGCATCCTTTCAGATGTAAACATGAGTGGATCTCTTCAGCATCTGAGGAGACTGTGCAGAAGAACCTTGTTGGGTTTTGGATGTCCTACCAGTTTTAAACTGAAGGGGAGAGACAAATGGAGGGCCTCAGGCTGCCATGATGTTGACCTCACTCCTCCCAGTAATGATGATTTTAATCATTCTTTCTGGAATTACATGGGCAGTTTGTCCATTTGTTTCAAAAGATTACTCTTATTTGTTTGGATAATTAATATCACATCCATACCTTCCTTTTCTCTCCATTTCAAAGGAAATATGCCCATAGCCCATCCAAAAGTAGTCCAGTGTCATAAAGCCACAAGGTATATGGAAGGGAGAGAAAATATCTCAGATAATATATTATTATATAGAGTACTTAAAATATATACAAAGATCCTGAGGACTATACTTATGACTTTATTGTTGGAGTGGACCATTTTAATAAATCTGAAAAATTCTCCACTACCCTTTTCCACATACTGTGAACAATACAGTGTCGTCCTCCAAGATACAGTTCAGTTTAGATGTTCATGTCAGTCAGTGTCAGGTCAGGAGAAGAAATCACATTAGTCATTTTAACAGGGAAAATTTGATATAAAGAAATATTATCTATCAAAAGATGTTTAATTGGAACACCTGGGTGGCTCGATGGTTGAGCATCTGCTTTTGGCTCAGGTCATGATCCCAGGGTCCTGGGATCAAGTCCCACATCGGGCTCCTTGAAGGGAGCCTGCTTCTCCCTCTGCCTATGTCTCTCTGTGTGTCTCTCATTAATAAATAAATAAAATCCTTTTTTTAAAAAAAATGTGTTTAATTATGAAGGAGATAAAAGAAAACTGTAAGGAAACCAGAAATAGGAGATATAGAAAGCAGAATCTATTTCTAGGGCTTGAAGGCATTTGGAAGAGAACAAGACTGAGATTCTCTTTATTGGAGAAGGTGGAACCAAGGACTGCAGAAAGGGAAAGAAGTTCATCAACATGCCACAGGCCAAGACTGCTGGGCAGGAAAACTTCCATCAGAGAACTGGCAAGATTCCCCAGGAAGCAGCCATCTAGAATAGAGCCCGCCCCAATGCCATACTCATTCACCAAAAGGTGAGAGAAGCTACATTTTCTTCAGGCCACCGGTAGCAGCATCTTAGGATCAAGGGGAAAAGCACCAGAACAAGAAGATTTTTCCTCTGCTGTCTTGCTGTGTTCCCTCTGGTACACTGTACTGACAAAGGTTAACATTCTTCCAAATGGCAAGAAAGAAACTATAATGGGATCTTGCTTCAGGATCAACAAGTAGGGCAAATACAGGGTAGATAGGACAACCCCAAGGCGATGAATTGATAATGGACACAATCCACACCTTTAGTTACTCAGCTTCCATGTACACCAGTTTACCCACATTGGAACTTCTATTGGAACAACATTGGAACAACACAACTATACCTTTTCACCCATCTACAAAGCTACACTAAGTGAAGAAGTTCTCACTCTTTCCCCAAAATGAACAGGCAGTCTCAGTCACTGAGTCCAACAGTGTTGCTATTTATTCCTTAAGTTCAGCCACAATCCCTTTGACTATTCTGTTACATAGAATATATTTTAAATATAACCACTGACAACTTGAATAAAATCACAAGGGTAAGAAGAAAAGAGTAAGAAAATAGATAATAAGTACAAATAAACGCATCTATGTGACAAGAAGGAGAAAATATGAAAAGCTAGTACAGTCCTTTTTCTGTTATTGATCACAGGCAGGAACTGATAGCTGTGACTTCCTTCTTCCATTTCCAATTCTGTGTCTTCTCGTCTCTCCCAGAACCACAGCAGGTCAGCGTTCTCTATCTGTGGAGGGAACATACCTTCATGTCTGAAGGTCTGAGTCCTCATTAGTCTGGCTTCCTTTTATTTATTGTGGTTTTCTATCATCCTTTACCATTGGATTTGGAAGATCCTGGAACTGTGCTCATGATCAAAGCTTTCTGCAATGCAATTCACCTGGATCCTGAAAACCCACTTCTTCATTAACATCTTTATTCTGGTAGCAATTCTGTTCCTTCCAACTGGAGCTGACACACAAGGAGAACCCACATCCTTCTCATTAATTCACTGAATTAATACAGCACTAGTATTTCAAAACATAGATATTTACCAAGGTTTGATAGGGTAAGTACATTTCGTCCATCCCAGAATAGGAAGTATATACAGTAGAATATTAGACTCCACTCCTTGTAAAAGTCCATCAGCCTTTCAATTCTCCAGAAATTGTTGCATGGCCAACATCTCTGGTAAGAGTGCACATTTCCCAAAATAGAGATGGTGAGCCACCCAGAGCCTCTGAGTTCATCTGCACAACTCAAGCTAGACATAGTAAACACCATGTAATTCTGCATTCATTCACCATCATTCTCATTTCATATACAAACAATATAAAGACTCCATGAAATAATTTAATTTCATTACCAAAAGAAAATGAATTCTAATAGCAAAATTCAACCTACCCCAAACCAGCTCAAACAGTCAGTATTTATCTTCTAATACCTCAGCATTAAGGCATGAACTGACTATTCTCATAACCACAACCCAGCAGTCTAGTCTACATCCAGAGCAGGAGGGTAAGACACCAGGTCATCCAAGACTAACCTCGGAGATTATTGCCCCAGGGAGTCTGCAGCTTCAGGAAGAACCACCATGAGGAGTCTGAGACAGTGTTGGGGCTCTGTGGAAACATAGCCTCAGGGCTACAGGAGAGTAATGGAGATTCAGCCCCTGGGAGAGCACCATCAACACCAGACCCTGAGCTGAACCCCTCCTCTGAGAGGCTCATAGGTTCCTCCAAAGAAGAAGGGGGATTGTTAAGGGGCACAGGAGTCTCTGCAGGCTCACTCACTATGGAGCAGATGGTCAGGAGCACATCTTCTGAACTCAACCTGAAGTATGGAAACAGAGTCCCAGAGGATGAAGGTAGAGAGAAGGAGAAAATGTGGGAGCCATCAGTCATGTTATAGAAGGAGACCTCACCTTCTTCACCTTCTCTGAGGTCCAGAAAAATCCCTATCCTGTGAGGAAACTGCCTAAGGGATAGCTGAGTCCCAGAGCGGTCACAGGCACAGAGACTTTTTCCATACTTCCCCACAGCCCAGAATCCCTTTTCTGGGAGCTCTTTGTACCACCCCTCCCTATTCACATCTCCCCTACAAACCCCGAGAGCCCACTCCCCTCTGCTTCTTATCCTGATCTCCACCTCCCAGAAACAGCATCCTGATGTTATAGCCCCACAGCCCAAGACGCTTGGAACACTGCTTTCTTCTCTGATCTCACATGTGTCCTTCCAGGTCACACTAGTCTTTTCATCAGAAACAGCAAGGTTGGGGTGTGCAGACTCTGGATCCAGAGTGACAGACACTGTAAAGAGAGTTGCCAATCATGCCAGATCTTCCCCTGTCCCATAACAAGAGTACACAACTACCACCACCGCTACCACCCCTAGACACCTAGCTGCATGCAGGGATGGATAAGCCTCATGAGATTAGAGCCTTGTGACTCAACTCTCTGAGCAGAAGTAACTCTACTGATCTGGGGGTTGGATATGTCACAGGGCACTTGAGGACCAGATTGTACTCTAAGGACTGAAGGATATCTCTTTAGCATCCAACATTCAGCCACATCCATCAATTCCAGCTAATGTGACTTTCAATGCCACAACCCCCACCACCATCAATGATGATGCCAGCATCTGTACCAACACAGCAAACAGAAAAAGATGTCAACAGCCATGGGGGTAGCAGTAAGAGCACCCAGAAAGAACTTAAAGTAACTCACAGGCCTGGAACATCTTCTTCCGCCAATCTACAAGAAAACCACATTTCCCAAATGTGAACCACAAATCAGAGATTTGAAGAGACTGTATATATTAGTGTCAATATCTAATCTTCTGAAATACACCAATGGAAGAGTTATAGGGAAAATCTTTTGGAAACATTCATCTGATGAATTCATTTCTTTTTCATACACACACACACACACACACACACACACACACACACACACACCTATCTGCTTCAGCCTTCCCATGAAAGCAAAGCCATAAAGCTTAACACCATTGAGAGGTTGGATAATGACCTGAACAAAAGGTTCTATTTCCAGATTTCACTATCAAATTATGCTTTCTCAATCCCTGGCCACACATCCATCCTGAAAGCTAGGTTTTCTTGAAAAAGAATTGAGGGGATCAAAATTTCTGAGGCCTCCATTCATTTATAAAGAAGCAATTGAACTGAACTTGTAGGTTGACCTGAAGCCATGGTGGAAACAACACAACATGGCGGAACTGCACTTGAGAGATGACTATAAGGCATGGGTGAGGAGAACTCAGGATACACCTTTAGAGAAATCTTGCCCAGTCAAAGGGTAATGGAGAGGTTTCAAGGAAGAGAGAGAGAAAAGTTCAAAGCAGGAAAAACATACATCTAGTGAGAGGACAGACACTAGTGAATTCTCTACCCCCTTTCATGGAGTATTGGGAGAAAAACATCCCTATATGGGGAAACCAAAAATGTTGGGTCTAGTTATCTGCTTCCCCCTATAATCACCCAAAAAGATCAAAAGCATCAGGAGACACCTAATGTGGTCAACCCACAAATATGGGCATGTCCTAAGTCCCAGAAAGTACAAATATGTTATGGCAGAGAGAAGCTATAGATGTGATTAAGGACTTCAGGGGCACCTGGGTGGCTCGGTTGGCTAAGTGTCTGCCTTCAGCTCAGGTTATGATCCCAGGGTTCTAGGATAGAGCCCCTGAGGAGGGCCTCCTACTCAGCGGGAGTCTGTTGCTTGTCCTTCTCTCTGTTCCTCCTCTCTGTGCTCTCTCTTACACTCTGTTCTCTCTCTTTAGCTCTCTTTAGCTCTCTCTTTCTCAAATAAATAAATAAATAAAATATATTTTTAAAAGATTAAGGAATTTCAAATGGGGTCAGGGAGGGGGCAACAATAATGCTCCCAAACACCTAGATGGAACCCAAACCCAAGTATCCTAAGGACCAGGTCAAGCTACCCTCTTCAGACTGAGGACATGGACTGAAAAAGAGAACACAGGGATCTCCTCCCACAGTGACTGAGGGCCACATAAACTCCAACTTTCATATTCTCTCTTGGGAAGAAGAAAAGAAGCTAACTGATCAAAGAAAATTTATGTATGTCATAAGACCCTGAAAAGTCTGCAGTGGGAGAGCTGTTACTTCCAACAGGGCAGATTCCAGAACAAAATTAGAACACTTATAAACATAAGAATAGGATATCTTCTTGAATATTTAGTGTAAATAGTGACTACTATTCTCACCTATACAAATTTACTCAAATAAAGGCTATGTCTAGCTCTATTGATTTGCTTACAGAAACAAGATCACATAAAATGATCACATAAAATGATCAGCATCATGCGACCCTTTGAGGAAAGGGAACTTTAATTTACTTGTTCTTCACCAAGACAGCAGTTGACACCCAATTATACATTTCCATGTGACAACAGACATAGATTAGCAAAGAAGAGAAAACAAGAGGAGAAGGAGAGTTGGCATTTCATTCTGAGACTCTACAATGTATCCAGAGCTATGCTATACACTTCATTACCTTAAGTGCATTCCTCACTTCATTTCCACAGCAAGACTTTCAATTCTAAATTATTTTTCCAATTTTGTGAATAATATGGGATCAGACATTAATTCACTTCACACTATGAGCCCATCAATATGAAAATGCTGATTCTACTGTAAAGGTGCCTGTCCTGACAAAATACAAAGGTATATAAGGTATACTTTAAAACACATGCATTTCAATCTAGCAGAGAAGGAGGAAATGCTAAAAGAAGACTATTTGATCCTCGTTTTTAATAAATAAATCCCAAGAATCAGTGAGGCTGTCTGAGGAGTTTTCATCACACATCTGCTCCGCAGGCCTCCTTCACCCTTGGCTCCCCCTTCTCTCTCACAATAATTACCCCTGATTGTGAGCAAAACAGCTGGAACAAAAAAGCACATGTCACATGAGTTCAAACAGCCCAGATTCTCAACTCACTCCAGCGCTAAATGGTGATACGAATAACCTTTCATTGCTTTAGCATCCCCTGGACCACACTCCAATCCCAGTGCTGCTGGAAGGTTGAGTGGTCTCATTATCCAAAGCAAACAGTTAAATGATTACTTCAAAACAGGTTAAAATAAATACATCTTTTCAGAAATCTCTCAAACACCTGCCAGGAGTTTATTACTTTTAATGCACCCAAATAACTTGCACACCCTTTGTGTGCCTCCTACTCAAATCTTCAAGGCTGTGGTTTGTGGTCTCTCTTCCACCACTCTGAGCCACCCAAAATCTCTCCAAGAGGAATCACAGGCTCTCTATTTTCTTTCTCAACTCCTCCTCTCTTCCCAACCAACCTTTCCTTCCCTAATTTGCTCCCAACTTTTCTCTGATAAACAATTTTCACTCCTCTAAGTTCCTCCTCTTGCAATCTTCACACATTGCCCCAATAAACCCAGCCAGTATCAAGCCCATCAGATAAATCCAGATTCTCCTAAAAGGAGATATAATGGTTGTGAACAATTATAAGGTCCTGTTCTTCCAAAAAATTAATTTCTTGCCTCTGTTCCACAAGCATATACATAGCATTTTGTATATAATTGCAGATAGCTTACAAACTCACTAGCAGGAGTCCATAAATACCCTGGTGGCCCTGGATCTTAGATTCAGAACAACTGACCTAAAATACTTCTGGGGCAACTTGGTGGCTCAGTTGGTTAAGCATCTGATTTGACATTGGCTCAGGTCATGATCTCAGGGTCATGAGATTGAGCCCCACCTCAGGCTCCTTACTGAGCAAGAGTCTGCTTAGGATTCTATCTCTATCTCTCTCTCTCTCTCTATCTCTCTCTCTCTCACTCAGTCTCTCTCTCTCTCTCTCAGCCTACCCCCACCCCGTTAAGTCAATCAATCAGTCAATCAATCAACTACTTCCACAACAACCAAGGAGGTTTGGAGGAAGAAATATCTACCTTGGACAAGGAGTCAGACCATGAGGAAGCAAAATGAAGACTACCATTCCAGAGGACTAGCAAAAAAAGAGAAAAACCAAAACTAGATCCAGAAAAAGTAGGAAATTCAGGGTAAAATGGATTCAGAACCAAGGATCACCTTAGGAAGACCTGAGTCCTAAGCAGGCATGCATGATTTCTGAAATCTTCTAGAGACAGGTATTTCTGATCTACAGTCATTATCATTTTCCAATTGTCCTTATAAATAACCACTGTGCTGCCATTGCACCAACAAAAGTATCAGTTGAACAAGGTGTGTTCAGAGGGTGTTGCTAACCCTAACACTGATCTGAGAAGGATAGGTCAGAATAGAGGCAGATCCGTGTTCCCAAGGACAGTCCCTACAGTCTTCAGAAGGAGACCACAAACGTGACAAAGAGAACAGGGACACCAAAACTGTCCTGTTATGGGGTCCACTGACAGAAAGGGGACAAAGTTGAGGTTGCGGAGGTAAGGTCACAGGAAACTGAGTCACTTACCTGCATACAGCTGTGCCTTTCTCCAGGCTGAAAGGGAACACAGCCAGGTGAGACCTCAGCCAGAACAAGTCAGTTCAGCATTGCTCTACTGGCCCTTGCCTCCCCTCTGTGCTACAGGTGACACTAGCTGCAGAGTGGTACAGAGTGGGGAAAGGCTGGAGAGATGAACTCCTGCCACATGCTGACAGCAGAGTGTTGTGGGAAATTCCCTGGACCACAGGTCAGGAAGTCTAGTTCCACCTCTGTCTGCTGCTGCTATGTGACCTTACCAAGCCATTTAGTGTCCTGTGCCTTAAAACCTCAAAATTTTTTATTCTATCTGCTTTCAATTTTTCTTTGAGGGATGCCTGGGTAGCTCAGCAGTTGAGCGTCTGCCTAGCTCAGATGTGATTCTGGAGTCCTGGGATCGAGTCCCACATCGGGCTCCCCTCGGGGAGCCTGCTTCTCCATCTGCCTATGTCTCAGCCTCTCTTTCTGTGTCTCTCATGAATAAATAAATAAAATATTTTTTAAAAATAAAATATTTTAAAGAATAAAATACACATTATTCCATAATTGTAAGAAATCATTATTGCATCCAACGTTTTCCAGCAAAGAGATATATGGGAAATAACACAAAAGGGGAGATGAATTAAGGACAAGGATACTAGGTGAACTCCAGGATAAAAGTGACCAAACTTTCTCAAAAAATACATCACTATTCTGGAGCATTGGCAGCTCATCTTATCACATTCCCATCAATCATCTGCCCAATCCTCTACCCATTATTTTTAGATTAGCACCTCTAGGAACTGGAGAAAAAAGGCTCTCCTTGATAGTGTTATGTGGAGGGGTCACTCCTAAAGTTAATGACCCATTTATTCCTATAGCTTCTTTAATAAAATCTCAGAGCATCCAGGCCAACTGAGAACTAGCTGCATCAAAGCCTGAAAAGCTAACAATGTGACAGGTAGATCAGCATTGGAATAAACCCAAGATGCACAACAGACTCCAGGAAGCACCATCACCCCCAGGTTCCCTAGCACTGGGTGGGAAGCAGAGGCCCAGATGGGGAAAGCCCATGGAGCAGGTTCTGCCTCCCACCAGCTTCCACTTCTGCCCCAGGGAAGGGTCCACATGTCTGTGCCTGAAACAAGGAGAGGGGACACCTTGGCTTAGGTGACAGGTGACCCAAGGACATCTGGACAGTTACTTACCAGACAGGTAAACAGATTTCCTCCAGTCTGAAAGGCAACACAGGAAGCAAGTGAGCTGAGAACCAGAATGTCTCCTATAAAGGGGCACAAATACTTTTGGGAAAAGAATAGAACCTACTGAGATCTGCTTGGAGTTCTCCTGAAAGAGAGTGAAAAATAATCATGAACTCTCATCCCTAAGAATAGCAAAGACTGCACCTGGCGAACCCATAAATGAACATCTTAGTATCCTAGAAGTTATAGTTCCAGTTCCATTGAGCCGCCACAGCTCCAGCTGTCATCTCTGGACCTCCTCAGCTACCTGCTCCAGGCCAAAGACTCTGCTGCTTGGCTTATCCTCCACATCAACTGCCACAACGGTCTACACTGGTGCCTGTCCTGCCTTACCTCTGTCCTTCAGCACCTTCTCCTTTGTCTGCTGGTCCTCCTCCTTGTCCCTGTGCAGTTTCTCCCATTCCTGCCTCTCCTGCTGCTTTGCAGTATGTTCTCTCTTAGTGTAGTAGGCAGCCCCAAAGATTAGGAGTGTCAGCACAGTCAGGGTCACCATGAAAGCTGGCTTCCAGGGAGAAGTCTGGGGGAAGAAGGGCTCTGGGCCCAGCCAGACACCTCATCATGGGTAAGGCCAGGACAGCTCAGCCCAGCACACCCAGAGACCTCCCCTGCTAATCCCCTCCTGCCCTCCTGGGAGCAGGAAGTAGCACTGACCTGGAATGAAAATGGCCATCACCTTCTCCTGGCCCAGGATGGGGTTGAGGACCGAGCAGGTCACGTTCCCTGAGGAGCTGTCCCTCACCACCAGAGCAGCCTCCACACTGTACAGTCCTTCAGCATCTTGGGCATATGTCTCAGAGAACGTCAGGAACTTCTCCCCACTGAGGGCTTGCCACTGCACCTGGGGTTTTGGGAACCACCCTGAGGCCATGCACATCACTCGGATTCCATCCTCCTCTGGCCCTTGGATGTGCACTTGAGGAGCAGAACCCACACCTGTGAGAGAGAAGCTGGAGAGCACAGAGAGGCCAACCAGAGCCTGGGGATGCCAGCAGAGCATTTCTGTGCCCAGCTCTAGAGGTAGCATTGCATTCTGGGGGCTCTATGAGGAGTGGTCCCTGCCGGGAGCAAAGCAGTAGCTCTGCTTCAGGAAACAGAAGGAAAGACCATGGGGACCTGCAGCAGCCACAGAGGGTAAAGCTCTTCTCCCCAGCCATGAGAGTGGGAAGTCCGTCACCCAGAGTAACACACTAAAGAATTTGGTCCTATATTCCATCCTTCTCTGCTCTTCTCCCCTCACACACTCTCCAGGGCATCTGCCTGCATACCCACTGCCCCTTGGTAAAATCACTTCCACCACTGACAACCCTATCTACTTCCTGATCTCCCACCCTAATATCCACATCCCTGAGGTTAGCTCTGCCATGATTCCTCACAGATGCTTCAAATTCAAATCCTGAACTGATTCGTATTTGTCCCCATCTGTGATAGGCTGATGATGAAAATATCCCCAATCCTTCAGACTTCTTTACATCCAGCTCGTCCTCTGCCACATATTGTTAGTGCCTTCACACTCTGCTGCTGGGCTCCTTCATGTGACTTGACTCAGCCACTGAGAGTTGAGAGAATGTGGCTCCAGCAGAGGTTGGAAACTGCTTGTGACATCGCCTTGCCCTCTGCTATGGGAGGTAGGTGCTCAGGCTAGCACAGCCTTTCAAGCTGAAGCTGTCCTAGATCAGCCAACAGCCAGCTGAACACCTATGTGAGCAAACCCAGCCAAGTTCCACTGTCAGGACAAAATATATTAAAATTAAGAGGCTTACTGTCCCCGTTTAAAATAAGGAAAGAGGGCAGCCTGAGTGGCTCAGCAGTTTAGCGCCACCTTCAGCCCAGGGCGTGATCCTGAAGACCCGAATCGAGTCCCACATCAGGCTCCCTGCATGGAGCCTGCTTCTCCCTCTGCCTGTGTCTCTGCCTCTCTCTCTCTCTCTCTCTCTCTCTCTCTCTCTCTCTCTCTCTGTCTCTCATGAATAAATAAATAAAATCTTTTAAAAAAATAAAATAAGTAAAGAGAGCCCCTTTCCATCCTTTTTCTTACAGCATTTACTATAGGAAACTTGATATATATATATATATATATATATATATATATATATATATATATATATGGAAACTTGTAATTGTGGGTGCTTTCTCCCCTCTTTGAAATGTATGTAAGTCCTTTGTGACAACTAGATAGGCCTTAGGCCAGCTCTGTGATCCAGGGATGTCTTTCTCAAGGACCTGGGAGCCCTCTCTTTGAACTGTTAACACCAAAGAAGACAGCAACCCTCTCCCCGCTTCCTGTGCCAGGGTAGGAGCCTAACTTCAGTGGGCACCAAGATCCAAGTGTAAAAACATGTCCTCTCATGAAGATGGAAGAATGTGTAAAAAAAAAAACTAATTTAACTTTTGTTTGTCTGGGAAGCTCTTCATCTCTCCTTCTATTGGCTTGCTGAATAGACTGAATGATACACTTGCTGGATAGAATATTCTTGGCTGCAGATTTTTTCTTTTCACACTTAGAATACATCATGCCAGTCCTTTCTGGCCAGTAAAGTTTCTGTTGAAAATTCCACTGAGTAACATGTGGAAATGTTGAATCACTATATTGCACATCTGATGAATATAACACTATATGTTAACTACACTGGAATTAAATTTCTTTAAACAAATTTTAAGATGGGGCACCTGGATGGCTCAGTGATTGAGTATCTGCTTTCAGCTCAGGTCGTGATCCTGGGATCCTGAGATTGAGTCTCCGCTTCTCCCTCTGCCTGTGTCTCTGCCTCTCTCTCTCTCTCTCTCTGTGTGTGTGTGTGTGTGTGTGTGTGTGTGTGTCATGAATAAATAAATAAAATATTTTTAAAATATTTTAAGATAGGCTAATTTCTTTTTCCTCAGGATAAAGCTGATTAGTTAACATAGATGATTACCCCAATTTCCAAGTAATTATAGGGTGTTATCATCTGTGATACAAGTCTACTTATTTGAGAGATAGGAATTGTTCATCCTGAGAACATGTATGTAATGTAATGATTGTGTCTGCATGGCTATGGAAAAGAGTGACATTTCTACTGTCATTTCAATATCTTGGTAGGTACTCATGATGAACCTCACATACTGGTTAATGCTAATTCAATAATAAAGCTGTTTTCTTTCCCTTATATCTTTGTGAAAAATATTTCTGGGTTGAGAGATTTTGTTTTTAATTAAATTTCCCATATATTACCAAACATGTACCAGTAAGTCCAGTTAAGATTAGCCAAATGCAGGTAAGATGTGAACTCCTTTAACACCCAGATTAAATAAATGGTTATTGCTATATGCCACTGAGCTTTCCATGCGTGTATTACACAGCATTGTTACAGAAATCAGCAACTAACACATAATTACCAATATTTCTGTGCCAGAAATTTTAAGATGGGGCACCTGGGTGCCCCAAATTGCCCCCTCAAAAAAACCCTGGGTTTCTCTGCCATCCCTTCCTCCCACCCCACAAACTCTCTGCATCTCCCAAATCTACTCGTTCAGTTGTTTCTACTTTCCAAGGGATCCCTGGGTGGCTCAGTGGATGAGCATCTGCCTTCGGCCCAGGGCATGATCCTGGAGTCCTGGGATCGAATCCCACATTGGGCTCCCTGCATGGACCCTGCTTCTCCCTCTGCCTGTGTCTCTACCTCTCTCTGTCTCTGTGTCTCTCATGAAAAAATAAAATAAAAATCTTAAAAAAAAAAAAAAAGCTTTACTTTCCAAATCTCTCTGTTGCCAGATCCCACCTTTCTCACCCCACTTCGTTTACGTGAATTCAGGCAGCCAACCTATCTACCCTGTAAGGACATGTCCTGCCCCAGTCTTGTTCACCTTCCATATACCTTCCCTTACAGCTGTCAAATAAACCTCCCCACATACACACCTCCCTAAATCACTCTGCTTAGAATTTCCTCAGTTCTGTATCCAAACTCCATGGCACAGCAAACAAAGCCTCCAATAGTCTGGCATTGCCCTCACACACATAAAATCCCTCTCCACTTCTTCCCTAATCATATGACCTACATCCATCAGGGCAGACACGCTCCAACCCCAGGACTATTTGAAGAATTCCTCATAAACAATATCACCCTGCTCTTTGTGCCCCTCATGGAGTCCATCAACCAAAAGGGCTCTTTGGAACACTGTCTGCTTCACTCAAGTATCTGCTCAAGTGTGTATTCCTCATGAATTTTTCCTGATCAATCCTTTCTCTGCACCCATGGACCAGGAACACCTCTATATTCCAGGATGGTCACCTCTCACCACCCTCCCACTCAACTCTCTCACCAGCCAGGGGGGCTCCCTGTGTGCACAGATGCAGCAGCCACACTCCTACCTCAGGTGTCTCACATGGTTGTTCCTCTGCTTGGAATTCTTGCCTACAGATATCCACTTGGCTGAATCCCCACTTCCCACCACCTAACATCCTCCTTATCCCATCTGTCTACCTATTTATTCACTTTAGAATATAAATTCTACAGGGCAGAGATCTTTATTTGTTATACTTTTGTATCCAAGTACCCAGAACAGTAACCCCCACATACTAGGGGTTCTACATATTTGTCCCAAAAAAACGAATGAGTGAAAGACCTTCCTTTCCCTCATCTGTAAAATGAGAGCCTGTTTGCTGGACCATGAGGTTGCTCACAACTCAAATACCGCAAGACTCTAAATATAGATCAACCACACACCTGCCACCATCAGCTCCAAATTGGCCTCTTCATAGAAGTTTCCTTTCCTGAATAAGCAGGTATATAGTCCATTGTCAAAAGCCTGGACCTTGTGGATACACATGGCAGCCTCCCCCTGAGTGAGGAAGTCTTTTACCAGTGAGGTCCGCCCTGTTTACTGGACCAATTGCTCCTCTCTCTGCTCCTGCTGGTTTTGATAGATGAACGCTGCTTCTGAGAACTTAGAGCGGAACCACCGTAGCTCCATGTTCTCCATATCCATAGCCGGGGACAAATGACACGGCAGCATGACGTCCCCACCCAGCATGGCCACAATGGGGTCTGAGGGACCAATCACCACGAACTCCTCTGTGGACACAGAATAGGAGTGAGAGAGTGGGAGAGACAGGGTGGGGGCAGGGATCACACACTATCAGGTGGGAGCCCAGGCAGGCAAGGGTAAGTGTCAGGTGAGAGGCCCTGACCTGAGGGACTCAGCTGTGACCACTCTGAATCAGGGCAAGAGCCTCTTACCACAACTCTTAGACCCAGAAATGACGTCAAAGAGACTCCCTTAGCAGCCTATGCTCCTGGGTCCAGGCCCTTCCATGAAGGACTCTAACTCAATGGTTCTAACCTTCCACAAGCATCACAATCACCAGGAAGGCTTGTGAAACACGGATTGCTGGGCTTTACCCTCAGAGCTTCTGGTTCAGTAGGTCTGGGGTAGGACCCAGAATGTGCACTTCTGAGGAGATGGTGGAGATGCTGGTATTGATGTGCCAGGGACCACACTCTAAAAACCATAGTTCTAACCTGGCTCAAGACTGAAAACTGACCAAAGAGCACACCTGTGGCATAGGTGGGATCCCTATGTTCATTTGGCCACACTCAGGAACTTCCCCATACCTGCTCCTTAGTCTATTATTTGTCCCCATTTCTTTGTCTTCTGTTTAATTCCATGTGCACTAAAAACTAGAGCCCATGGCTACTTCCATTAAGACCTGTCCTCACTCACAGGACACAAATCACTACTTGTTACAAAGGTAGGTTCACTTCACTGCCACCACTCCTCACAGGCCTTGGTCTTTTGATACCTACAGCTATGTCATGACACAATACTTCTACAGAAAGAGTCCTGTTGGACTTCTGAAGAGTGACTTCTTACCTCTGTACTACTCAACCTTGGCTGAGTCACCATATGTCTTTCCGGGGGGATGACAGTGACTATCCCTCCCAGACCACATGTGTGTGACTCTTTTAACTTGTAAGCAAAACCAAATCCCTCCTCTGCTCAAAGCCCTGCAATGCCTCTCAGGTTCCCCAAGTGACCCACAAGCCCAATAATGATGACCCCCAGTGATCTCTGACCCCCAATTCCTGCTTCTCTCCCTCTTGCTCATTTGGCTCCAGCCAACACTTGCTTCCTTAGCTACTTGAACACAGGATATTACCAGCTTTGCTCTGGCTGCTCCCCACTGTGGAGACACTCTTTCCATGGGATCCAGACAGGCCAGTACCCCACCTCCTCCCTGTCTTTTTTCCCATCTCACTGCCTACACTAGCCACCTTAGGAAACACTAGCAGTTGAAGGATCACCAGAATCTCTCTAGTCAGGGCCTCCACCAATAGCCATCTGTCCTGATGGAGACATCAGCAAGGCTCCTGGAGACTCTCACCCACCTGAGGGAGGGGAGACACAGGCAGGGGGAGGGCACACACTCACCTGCAGACCCCGCAAAGGGCAACTGGAAGAGGAGAAGCAGGGAGGAGAGATGGGAGAGCAAAGAGTGCCTGCAGCAATCCTCCATTTCCTCAGAGCTGGGGAGACAAAGGAAGGAGGCAGGTGAACACCTACAGAGATGAGGCAGGGCCAGCCCACAGCTCTGGGCCTCAGAGCAGACACAGGGCTCAGGGCTGGCAACAGTTCCCAGCAGGAGCAGAGCCTTTCCTACTGCTCATTATGTTCATGGGGTGGGGACCCCCACAACACTGATAACATAAAGCCTTCCCATCCTCGTGGAAAGCTTTCATAGCCTGCTCTGCCCACAGGACCAAAGCCTTCCCTCCTCAGCACAGGGGCCTCCTCCATTAGTCACAGGCCACCACAGAGGCCCAGGGACACAGGGCCCAGACTGAGGGCTCCCCAGGAAGGACACACCAACTCCTGTGTGCTGTTCTGTTGCCCTCTAATTATGACCAGGGGTTCACTGAGAAGCATGGCATCAGATTGCATCCTCCTCTAGGACACTGTGGCTCCCAGCACACGTACCCTGTCCTGGGGTCCTGTGTTTGCTGAGTTCACCTGAATTTCACCTCCTGCCTCCCCCAGCCCTTTGCTGCTATGGACTAAGGACCTGGCCGTCTACACAGCTAGTGCTCAGTCAATTCCCCACCAAAAGTTAATTCTCATCTTCTCGTTGTTATCCAGCACCACCGCCCTCAGTGCCACCATATTCTCAGTCTCCTCCTCACAGCCAGCTTCTCCCAGTTTTCCTTTTCTTGGCCACAGATGTCTTCAGAACCCACTCACCTGCTTGAAAACCTGGAACTTCCGGAGCATCTCTAATTCAGTACTGTGAGATCAGAGCAGACCCCAAATCTACTCTCAGAGTTTGCACCTGCAGTTCATTGCTTGAGCCCTAAACCCTGCTTCCAGATCCAACACTGGTGCCACATGTTCCTCTTGTCTGAGAGGCAGGTGGTTCCCAGGAGAGTAGAGAAGCAGAACCTGGCACAGGTTGCAGGGGTCTGTCTCAAAACAGAGACCCGGGGCACTGGGCACCCCCAGACAGAAGAATCCACCCAGCTCTGCCTCCTTTCACCATTTGAAAGTGAAAGCGTGCACAAAAAGTCATCTCAGCGGACTCTGCCCTGCACTCTGGATGGTGACCTTGGTAATCAGGAAGGAAATAACATGATCAAAGCCACAGAAACAGGGCAGGAACAGGTATATCAATTATCCTGCAGGGGGACACACAGGCACAGACTCAGCAACCATTTGTTGAACAACTGCTCCTCTCCAGGTTGGCTAGTTTCTAGACCAGAAGCAGGAGTGTGTGACACAGACAAGACTCATATCTAGCCCTTTGCTTGGAGCTCTCTGTACTGGTTGTTCACCAGCAAAAATATTCTATGTCAGTTAGTGAATCCTATCTGGCAAGAGTGTTTGAAAAGCCACCAGTGTAGCTGCTTTGCTTTTCTTCACCGGGAAATGAATCAGGTACTCCCCACAGCCTGGCAACAGAGGGGTTAACACTGGGTATCAGGATCTTCCAGGACCAGCTCCAGGACATGGGGCCCGCCCCTGCTGAGTGGACAGTGCCCTGTGGCTTGTTAGTACTTTACCGTCACATGTGGTCGGGGTACACCATTCATCCCCCTCCCTGCCAGGCCACACTTTGCTCTAGGAAAGGTGGATTCTATGGTCTCTGAAGGAAAATCATGGAGCACTATGGCCTTCTCTCCAGCTCCTTCTTTCCTGTGGTTCCCCATCTCGTAACAAATCCCTGGGTTCACCCAGTTATCTGACAGAAACTGGAGCGTCATTCCACTACACACTCCACTTTCCAACCCAGTCTACTTCCAATGTACCAGAAAGTTCAAGACTCCTCAAATCTATATCCATGGCCAGATCCTAGCTCCACACCCAAGGATGGTATCCCTGCTGCTCCATGGGTGTCCCCTGACCACCTCCAGCCTTACCCCCTCAACTTCATTTCCTTCCAAGATCATGATCCTCTAACATCAACTTACATCAGCTCTCCTCATCCCTTCCAGGGATCCCCCAGCTAAACCTCTAGTCTGTGGCTCCCAGGCCCTGACTTCCTTCCAACCTCATTCCATTGTTCCTAGTTCTCCCTCACTGGCCTGGGTGAGTTGCTCCAGTTCATGGAGCTTTCCCAGCCTTGGGTCTTCTCACAAGTCACTGAATGTTCCTTTTCTCTCTCTCTCTCTCTCTTTCTCTCTCTCTCTTTCTCTCTCTCTCTCTCATCCCCCAAACTCCTCACCCTTCTAGTCTCACTTGAAATGACCTTCCTCAGAGGGGCCTTCGCCAACATGCTCAGCCTCATATGTGCCCCATACACATGCTTGCTGGGTTTTAGTGGCACCCTGTTCTCCACAGCCCTGACATGAGTTCTTCTGTGGAATGTCTGTGGCATCCACAAAGGGAGGCACTATGTGCCCTATTCATGTATCCAACATGTAGCAAACACTCAAGAAACTTTGCTGGAACTCATTTGCAGAGGAGTCACTTCAGCAGCACATTGGCTATTCAGCCCTGTCCAAATTGGAAAAACACTTCAGTCCTCTGAGAAACACAAAGACTATTAACTGTCACCTAAATCTGCCACCCCCTGTGTGGATACAACTCCACATCTTCTCTCTTTTTTTCTTCCTACCTCATCATTGAACATCACCAGGACAGTAACTCAGACTCAACCACCTTCATTTGCTCTGCTCCCTCAAGCCTGCCCAGTACTTGAGTGTTCATGTGTGAAGTGACTGGTGTTAAGACGCTAGTTTGGGCTAAAACCTCCCTGGCCCCACTGCTGCCAGCCTGCTGTCATTATTATCTTCCTTCTACAGGTGAGGAAATCAGATTTCTCAGATCCACAACCACATACCCAGCGAAGTCTCTCCCAGCCTATGGTCACTCTTGATAGTTCTGAATGATCTGCTCTCATTTTCATGAAGCAAGGACTGATGGACCCATTGATGCATAGGAGTGATTGAGTTCTGCCTGGATGTCTGGTCTGAGATATTAAAACTCTAGGCAGGGGTGCCTGGGTGACTCAGTCCATTAAGCTTCTGACTCAACTCAGGTCATGATCTCAGGGTCCTGGGATCAAGCTCCCTGTGGGACTCCTCACTGGGCACTGAGTCTCTTATTCCTCCTCTCCATCTACTCGTCCCTGTAGGCCCCTCCTTCCATGCTCTCTCTCTCTCTCTCTGTGTCTTTCTCAAATAAGTGAACAAATAAAATGTTTTCAAATTTAAAAATTAAATAAAAAATAAAACTCTGGGAAAACCCTGGACATCTGGATATACCTGCACACATCCCATGCTGTCATCCCCGTAGGTCCATTTCTGCTAATATTCACTTAGACATGGGAATATTGGAAAAATCCACCTTAATTGAAAATTAGCAAATGAACAAGAACCAATATTAGGCTCCAGGCCCGCCCCCGCTGTCCCCGCTTTTCCCTGCCCAATGGGGAGACTCCTCAAGGCCTGAGAGACATTAGGGGAATTTTGTGAAAAGTCAGAGGGAAGAAAACCAAATTTTATTGAGTACCTACTAACTGCCAGGGACTGGGCTACACAAGCCATACTTATGACACTTCATTCTCACACATGCAGACAGAGAAGGCAGACATGAGCCCTGCCATCCACTAATCTTTCATCCAGGAACTTCCTAGAGGAGGCAGGGCTGAAGCTACAGGGACACTGACCCCCACACCCCAGTCCTCAAGCCCAGCCCAGCCCTCAGCTCCACACAACTCAGGGTGGAAGAGGAGCAGGAAGGGGACCTTAGACTCAGCAAAGGCCCAGGATGATATGACCAGAATCACCCCTGAATGCAACCCTTGGATCCCATGATGGGGGGGAGGGGAAGGAATGACAAAGCACAGGGAAGGTTTCCCTGAAGGACACTGAATGGACACCTGGAGACACTACAGGAAGGTCACCAAACAGCAAACGTCACTCCCCTCCCCCAGCTCATCAGGCTGTCTGTCGGGCTATTTATCGACAGACACTGTTCCCTGGCCACAAATGATTTTTCTTGCTCAAAATATAAATTTCCCTGATGCTAATCAGGTTAATATTATACTTCCTACTCTAACAGCCATGTATTACCTCTTATCTTTAGTTGCTAGAGTGCTTCTGAAAGAGTTTCACATGAACACTTAAGCCATAAACAACGGCTAATATAAAAATAATTATAATTTTAGGGGCACCTGGGTGGCTCAGTCAGTTAAGTGTCCGACTCTTAATTTCGGCGCAGGTCGAAATATATCAGGGTCCTGGGATTGAGGCCCACATTGACTCCCTGGATCAGGGCGAAATATGCTTGAGATTCTCTCTCTACCTCTCCTTCTGCCCTCCCCACACACACACACACACACACACTCATACGCAGTTGCCGCTCACTCTCTAAAATAAATAAATATATTTTTTTAAATTGTCATTTTAAAATGTGACATTTGGTGGAAAGGATTAAACCCCATTTTTAGAACCCTACAATCTAGTCAATCTGAATTTATTTCGACACCATTATGATAAAGGTTCATGGGCCATCTTCTACGACAGGGAAAAGTTTTAAGAAGCATTTTCCGCTTGTTTGCTATCCGGAAAAAAATGAAAATAACAGGAAACACACACACATACACACATGCACATACACACACTCAAGGTGATAGTTTCTGTGTGGACTTTAAAATTTTTCCTTTCTCCTCTAACCAGCTGACCCTGGCTGGTGGGCTGAGATCTGCCCTGAGAGCTGCCGAGGACAAACCACATGCTCCGTGGGGATGATCACTGTCCTCTGAATCTGCACATCTATCCTTCTGGAGAGCACAGCCCCTCCCAGCAGAGGCTCTCATCTCATAACTGAAATATCCAGTCAAATGTGCCTCAGAAAATTCCTCGGCCTTACACACTCTCAGGAATGGAGCCTGGCCAGGCCCACCCAAAGGTCAGCTGCAAAGCCCACCTGACCAGAGGCACCTGTCCCAGCACCCTGTGATTGTACAAGCCATGCTACTTCCAAAGTCTGAGATTCCAGGGGACATGAGGAGGCGTCACTGCCACCAAAGCTCTGAGTTCTATGAAAGCAAAAGAGTGAGATCAGGAAGAAAGATATTCTTATATAGAAATTTTAATAAATTTGATTACACTCATCAATTAGTAAAAGATAAAAAAGAAATTAAAAGGTAAGGAAGCTGAATGGAAGATGGTGTAAGAATGGAAAGTGCAGGAAAAAAAGAATGGAAAGAATAGGAAGGACTAAGGGAGGGAAGGAATGAAGAAAAGGAAGAAGTAGCTCCTCCTTGCTTTCAGCCCTGATATATCTGGGGACAAGACACCTGAATGGACATCGGTCTGCCCAGAGTGTCTCAAGCCAGTTCCCCAGTCCCTGTGATGTCAGTGAATGATTTGCAGGGAGCAAGTGCATGTACTGCCACCTGGGCGACTGGCTAAGTGACCCGGGAAAAACTTACTCTCCCAATCCCCAATCCCATGCAGGTCAGGCCCATCTGTGGTCAAGGGTGAAGCAGACAAGTCGTGGTGGGAGGGATGTGAGTGCCAAGTTATGAGGAAAGGGCTGGAGGCCTGGCATTTTGGCCTCTGACCATGAAAGAATAAGAGGAGAGAGGCCTGGGGCAGAAAAGGCAGGAGAGGCCCTGACCAACCCTGAAAGGCTGATTCTAACAGTCTCCAGGGTGCTCCACACCCTGTTCCTCCATGTCAGGGAGACTTGTCTCCTCAGACTTGCCTCCTGAGCTGTATGCTGAAATCCTGAGGCCAGGCCCCTGCTCTCTGCTGACCTTCACCAAATACTCAGGCCCACCATTTACCAAGGGCCACTTCACTCTAAACATGGGGTACATTATTTCGGTAAATGATTTACAAAATCCTCAGAGGAAAGCCTTTCCTCATCTTAAAGTTGACAGACAGAAGCTGAACAAGAGGAGGGCACCTGCCCAGGGTCATATGGTGGTGTGGCCAAACCCTACAGGAGCCAGGTCCACCCCAAAGCTCAGCCAGGCTCTAATGAGATGGCACAGACTGGGGGCATGGGCCCAGAAATCCTCTCTAGAGCAGCGGGTCTGACCACCCTGCAGCAGCAGCCTGGGAGGCTACCACTAGGGAGTGCTGTGAGGGGACAGTCACCCTGAGGCCCTGCAGGGTCTCCCCGGTTCTATTGGCCTCTGCCGCCCCCGCCTGGCTGGCGCGCACAGCTCTGAAGGAGGGCTTCCCTGGGGGAGGTCAGAGGGAGGGAATGCGTTCTGCAGTCAAGGATTCTAGAAATGTGGATGGAGCACAGGAAACCAGACCCAAAAGACCGCCCTCTACAGGATTCCTGACTAGAGGACACGCAAACCCAACCTCTGCTGGCAGAAGTCAGATGAGGGATTCCCGGCACTGAGGGCGAAGTTAGGACAGGAAGGGACATCAAAGGGGGGGGGGGGAGGGGGGCCTTGATTCACTTGTCCTCTCACTGAAGTTCACTTATTCGTTTTATTTACCTTAATTAAATATTATTCATTTTTAAGAACAAAACAATTTCCACAGGAAAGTGCTTCTGCATCCAACCAAGTCTCTAGGCACTGGTGCTAAGGATCCCACGTGCTCCCCATGCTCCCCGTTCTCACCTTTCCCTTGAAGTCTGATAGGGTGAGGATGGCCCCTTCACAGACACCCACCCACACACAGACACACAGACATACACACACACACACACCACTGTACCCTGTCTTTGCAAAAGGCCCACACTGCCAGACCTTGGCTCTGCCATTTCCCCCAAACCAAAAGCTGTCTTCTTTCCCTGCCCCCTCCCCTTTCACCACCCACTGTGCCCCTAGTGAAAGCTTATAGGACGCAACTCTACACTCACTTGTTCAGGGCATTTACTGACAGCCTGCTGCATGCATCTGGGCAAGACAAAGAAAGTCTCTCACCCCGGACAGTCTCACAGCCTGGGACCTGACGGGACACATGTGAAGAGGAGAAAACCCAAAGTGATGTGAGCAAAAAGCACAGACCCTCAGATACACTGAAGATGAGATACACTGAAGGGAGGCCTGGGCAGAGCTGCTGGAGAAGTGCCCCCCGTTTCCAGCATCAGCTCCCCTGGGGAAACTGCACATTCCCTGGAACAAAGCTGGAAATGGTTGGTCCAAGCCTGACATTTCTGAGAGGATGTCTTCCTTGCTGAGGATTCAGAGCCGAAACCAGAGGTTCAGGTAGAGGGAGGAGGTAAAGGCTGAACCTGAGAAGGTGGGCGATGGAAATGAAGCAGAGGATTCGGCCCCACAGACTGTGGTGAGAAAGAGAACACTTCAAGGGAGGAGAGAGTGTCCCCCACCACATGGACACTCAGTCCTTCTCCAACCCACCTGAGGGCCAGAGTGACAAGAAGAGAAGTGGAGGGACCCTCGGAGGGAGCAGAATTCCCTGGAATTCAGTCACAGAGTTAGAAAGAAGGGGTGATTCATCGGAGGGGGGGAGGGCAACAGCAGGGGCTTCTGAGGCAGGGGGAGCCTATGTCCCCCTCCCAGCCATGAAGGGATGGAAAGGAGGGGCCCAGACTGGGTAGGGTGTGCAGGGAGGGGGAATACCCCACCTACACTCCTTCTACCAAAGCCTCCCTCTAGTGCCTCCTACTGGCCAAACTCAGCAAGAAGCTACAAGCTGGTCCCCTGTGCCCTCCCTTCCCTACCTGTGATCAATCCATAAAGGTCAGTCTCCCCAGGTAGAGAGCAGGGCAGGGAAGAGGGGGGGCAGACAAGGAGTAACACAACAAAGGACAAAGGGACCCAGGGGGAGAAGATAATATGAGGACTCCCAACCCTGATCCATCTCTACCACAAGCACCTTCCCAGCTCACCCAACTATTGCTTCTGCCAGATGACAACCCTCCCCTCAACAAAGATGAGGACACCAGTGACAACCTAGTGACAAGCCCATTGAATGGGGAATCCCAGTGCACGTATAGGTGGGAGAGGTAGGAGGCCCACCAAGAGGCTCTGGAGTGGACAAAACACAGCTTTCGATGCCTCCAGGCCCAAAGCCATAGCCCAGACCCTCCTGTGGGGCCAGCGGAGCCCCTGCCACCACTTCTCCTCCACTCCCTGAGCTGAGCCTCCCGGGAACAGGCGACCTCCTCAGCTGGGAAGGTTGGGGCCTCCCAGCAGGCATTAAAACAGCCCTGAGGTCTGTGTCCTATATAGGTTTACACCCAGGAGCCTTCCCCAGGGACAGCCCCCATCGCTTCTGCCACCTCTGAGTCCAAGACCACTCCCTTTAGTTCACACTCAAGAGGTAGATATTGTTAGGGAACTTTGCATAGGAAATACAAAAGGGAACAAATGCAATAAGGAAGCAGAAAAGCAGCGTTTTCAGAATGTGAGGTTCTCAGAAAACCAGTGACAGCCCGGAGCCAAGCACTATACCTATGATCACCCTCAGGCTAGCCAGAACCACCTCCTCTCCCCAAATCTCTCCCCCCAGTGAGCTCTGGGCTGTTCCCCATGTCCCTGTTTCATCCTGCAGGTGTCTCTCCATCTCCTCAGGACTTTCTGTCCCACCTGCCTGCTCTGGGAAGCCCAGAGCCTCAGCCCCTGATCCCAGCTCCCCCTCAGCCACCTTGCCCTTCTGCTCCCACCTACACTGTTCTCCTGCACCACCCTTGCCCTCACTGCCACCCACACAGACTAACTCCTAAGGGCAAGACCCATCCTCCATTTCCATTGACCAAGACTTCAAGCCTTTTCCTGCCAGTCAGTTCTGCTCAGTCCTTCCTCAAACTACTCACTGCCATCAGGTGTCAGACCAAAAGCAGCATGGGAAACTTTGAGTTCACACCACAGGGTTCAAGTTGCCCACCGACCCTGCTCATCTTTTCCCACTCTATCCCCTCCACCTCTAAATTGATACCTTCTCTTTGGCTAAAAGCGCAGGCAGACAGAAGGAGTGGGTCCAGTAATTGTGATTGGCTGTCCCTTCTCAAGGCAACCTGGCTCTCCCTGGCCCTGGGCTTTCCCATTTGCTTCCCTCATTGCAGGGTAAGGGTCCTGTCCTGCCCTGGAACTGCACCCAGCACATGTACACAGCTCCTCTTTCAGAGTGCCAGGCATGGCCACTGGCTTCTGAAGAGGTCTGCTGGGCACGAGCCACACCTGCACCTCCTAGGAGACAGGGGTCAGCCTGCTCCTTCCCCCCCAAAGCCAAGAGTTGGGACACCTTTAGTGGAGAGGAGCCAGTGCCCACACATAAGGGAGGCCTTTCCCCCAGGGAGCAGGTGACAGGTCACATTCACCAAAGGATATGCTAGAGGAGGGGAGGGGAGTGAGAAGCCTTCCAGAACCTTCCTAAGGGCCTCCCCATTTCTTCCATTTCTTCAGTCCCCCATGTCACAGAAGGGAGAGCCTTGAGGCCTCAACTGCACCCAAGGAGCTCCTGGGCCCAGAGGAGCAGAATCCAGAGGCCTCTGCCCACATCCACCCCAGAGCACTCCATTGCAGGAAGGGAATCAAGAGTTTGGAATTATGGTGGCCTGGGTGGCTCAGTTGGTTAAGTGTCTACCCACAATTCAGATCATGATCCCAGAGTCCTGGAATCAAGCCCCACATTGGGCTCCCTGGTCAGTGGGGAGCCTGCTTCTCCCTCTCCTCTGCTGCTCTCCCTGCTTATACTGTGTGTGTGTGTGTGTGTGTGTGTGTGTGTGTGTGTGTGTGTGTGAAATAAATTTTTTTTAATTTTTTTCGGGATCCCTGGGTGGCGCAGCGGTTTGGCGCCTGCCTTTGGCCCGGGGCGCGATCCTGGAGGCCGGGGATCGAATCCCACGTCGGGCTCCCGGTGCATGGAGCCTGCTTCTCCCTCTGCCTATGTCTCTGCTTCTCTCTCTCTCACTGTGTGCCTATCATAAATAAAATTAAAAAAAAAAAAAATTTTTTTTAATTTTTTTAAGATTTTATTTATTTACTCATGGGAGACACAGAGATAGAGACAGAGAGGCAGAGACACAGGCAGAGGGAGAAGCAGGCTCCATGCAGAAGCCTGACATGGGACTTGATCCGGGGTCTCTAGGATCACACCCCGGGCCAAAGGCAGCACTAAACCGCTGAGCCACCCAGACTGCCCAATCAAAATGTTTTTTAAGGGATCCCTGGGTGGTGCAGCGGTTTGGCGCCTGCCTTTGGCCCAGGGCGCGATCCTGGAGACCCGGGATCAAATCCCACGTCAGGCTCCTGGTGCATGGAGCCTGCTTCTCCCTCTGCCTGTGTCTCTGCCTCTCTCTCTCTCTCTCTGTGTGACTATCATAAATAAATAAATATTTTTAAAAAATGTTTTTTAAAAAAAAGAGTTTGGAGTTAGACTGTTTTTTAAAAAAAGAGTTTCTGTTGACTTTCCTATTAGATATCTTGGTGGGAAATGGAAGACACAGTTGAACATGTGGGTCTTGAGCCCAAGGAAAGTTCTGGGCTGGAAACATCCACTGTGTGGCAACAGGACCATTGATGGTGGTCAGAGCTATGGGGATGGAGAACAGCTGGCTTCTCCCAGAGATTCCACTTGGGGTGTTCACACCACTTCCCTTTACATCCACAGTTCTACTTGTTAATAACTGTCTGGATCTCCCACCTACATTGGGAAACTCGAGGACACAGCATGGGAGGCCAAAGATTCTTCAGTGCAGACATAACTGCACAACACCTAAAGCTGGATCAGGTCCAGAGAACCCATGAGGAAGGTAGACCATGGCTGGGCAGCCCTTGCCCCGTGACTGTGGCAGGCTGGGGCCCAGGACCCAAGAGAGTCATTCCCAGCCTTGCCATCAACACAGGCCGTGGACCAGGGAATTTACTTCCTGTCCCAAACACTCAGGGAGGGTGGGTTGTGAGTAAACCAGAGCAGCTCAGGCAGGTGGCCAGCTGCTGGCCTCACCACCACTGTCTGTCTTCACTGCACTCTGACCTCCCTAACCCTAAACCATGTATCTTGGGACCTTCTGCATCATCACTGAGTCTGCCTCCCCTCCAAATCCATCCCGAAATAGCCTTCTGACCAGGCCCTAAAGCCCCATCCAAGTAGTTGCTGCTCCCACCCCAGCATCACTCTCCATCTCTACTACCTCCCTAACTCTGCCCCTCCCCATCCTACCTTCAGCCTTCCCACCCCCCTACTCACCCCCACCCCCCCACCCCTGCCCACCCAGACACTTCCCCTTCCCACTCCAAATCCCCCACCACACTCCAGGCCACTGCCTAAGAGCTTCATCCTACCACTGAAAAAGCCCTACCCTTCCCCTGAAAACATATCCAATAGTCCTCTCTCCTTAGCAAGGGTTCAGTAAACTTTGGCAAGAAGAAGAAAAAAAGGAGAAAATATACAGAATCACAAACCCTTTGGGTCCTTGGGGCTTAGGACTTGTAGACATGTACTAAAGGTGGAGCAGTTGTCTTGCTTCTATTACTTATCTTGTCCATCGTTCTTGCACATAAAAATTTTTGGACTTAAATTTCCTTAATATTTTAATTATTTTGCTCCTCATATTAGGGCCCAGTATGAGCTTATCTCGTCAGGAAAAGATAAATAACTCATTGTGCTGTCTTTAACTTTGGCCTGTTTATGCAATAGTTTCCAAACTTAAAATGAAGGATTTGAGGGGGACCTGGGTGGCTCATTCACTCATCTCAGATCGAGATGTGTCATGAGTTCAAGCCCTCCACTGGGCTCCATTCTGGGTGTGGAGCCTACTTAAAAAAAAAAAAAATTGAGGACTTTCTGAATCAGTCCATGATCATATGTGTCAGTAAAAATTATAGTCTATTTTCAGGGCTTAATTGTCAATCTTTCTGGGAAAGGGATAACCCATGATGCTGCACCTCCCACAGCTCCAGGATAGGGTTTTCTAGAACAGTGTCTAACACTAGCCAAGTACTTGTGTGTCTCCCTGTCCATCTCCCTTATTCCTCATCCAGCACCCACTCACTGCCTCACACCAGCCCCCAAAATCCCCAGCCAAGGTCTGAGAGCCCAGGGCCAGTTGTGTGCAGGTGAAGGGAGGCAGGCACAGCTCACTGACCTAGGAATAACACATTTTATGTTGTGGCAGGAGCTGCTCTCAGTGCCTCCAGGATCCCGGCCCTGGAGAGCAGTCATTTCCCAGCCCATCTCCTCCTCCCAGATCAGGCTTTCCAGAAGGAACTACTGTGGGCTCTCACATCCTGAAAGGATGTCAGGATCATCAGAGTCAGCTTCAGAGCCACTGTCCAAAATCCATAAGGGCCTTTATCTACATGAGCACAGAGCAATCACTCCATGTGATGAATTCCCCAGAATATCCAAGAACCAAGAACCCCATAATGGTCATGAGGGAGAGGACCAGGGCAGCTGGGAGATGGATGTGGGGACAGCAGTCCCTACAAGGAAGGCAATAAGCCTGATGATTCACAAAACCCCAGGACCCAGGAAATGGGAAAACTTCTCTGAAGCAGGAAGGAGGTCATTTAGGAAATACCGAATGAATTTTAAGTATCCCACCCGGGAACCCTGGGTGGCGCAGCGGTTTAGCACCTGCCTTTGGCCCAGGGCGCGATCCTGGAGACCCGGGATCGAGTCCCACGTCGGGCTCCCGGTGCATGGAGTCTGCTTCTCCCTCTGCCTATGTCTCTGCCTCTCTCTCTGTGTGTGTGACTATCATAAATAAATAAAAACTAAAAAAATAAAAATAAAAAAAAAAAATAAGTATCCCACCCTGTGCTCAACACATCCTGTCTTTGCAAATCACTCTCTCTCCTGCCTTCCTCTGTCACAATTTTTCCTTTTCCCAGACTTCCAACCCCTTTGACCCTGGTAGTAAGAGATTGTGCCCCATTTCAACAATATCCCACTCAAATTTCATGATCCATTGTTATAATTACCTTGCACACTCAACTCCCATTTTCCTCATTCTCTCCACCATAGCTGCATGGAAAAAGCCAAGCTCTGCCTAAATCCAACTTCCCACCTAATCCATGCCTGCATCCAAGCAGAAGTGATTGGATAAAAATATGCAAACATGTTTATAAAATATTTATAATCACAAACTTCAAGTTAGCCGATAGAAGGACCCAGCATTTTCCTGGTTACTCACTCACAAAATTTCAAGGCAATTATTTCACATTTTCTTCTTAATTATGCACCCTCTCTCCTCTTCATTTTTAACTGATAACCCACTCCTCCACTTGAGCACTCAACCCCAGCCCCTCCCACCTACTCAAGGACATCCCTCCAGCAACCCTCCCTCTTCTGTAATGCTGCCATTCCCTCTGCAGATCACACCCATGCAAGCTAACATGGTATAAGATACTTATTTTTAAAAATAAATGAGTAATACTCTTCTCTAGCACCCAAACTGAGATTACTTAGTAGCATTTCCACTAAAAAGAACCATATGTAAAAGATGACCCTGATGGCAAGGAGGCCATCAGAGACACTAAGATCATGTCAGCTTGAGGCTCACATAGGCCAAATATGTACAAACTGAGCATCAGTAAAAGGATTCAATGCAAGAGATTAAAATATATTAAAATGGGGATCCCTGGGTGGCGCAGCGGTTTAGCGCCTGCCTTTGGCCCAGGGCGCGATCCTGGAGATCCGGGATCGAGTCCCACGTCAGTCCCACGTCGGGCTCCCGGTGCATGGAGCCTGCTTCTCCTTCTGCCTGTGTCCCTGCCCCTCTCTCTCTCTGTGACTATCATAAATAAATAAAAATTTAAAAAAAATAAATAAAATAAAATAAAATATATTAAAATGTATTTATTCATAGTTACACTAAAAAATTCACGGGTCACTTTTGGAGGATGCTAGAGAATGAACTCATTATTCTGAAAACTAGAAAATAAACAGTAAAGAACGGTATTAATCTGCCTTTCCTAAACAAATTGTACCAAAATAGTAAATGAGGCATAGCTTCTTTGTATAAATGAAATAAAAAAGACAGAATGATAGAAAAAGAATATCACCATTCCACAACCCCTAGTAAAATAATGGGTCTAGGCAATGCTCATCAATGGCTGCCAACCAGAATCATATGCCTCTTGATGCATATAATTACAGCACAACACTACATATGAGATAGCCTTGCCAAAAAAATAAATTCTGAATGATGTCAGATCTTTAAGGGTAACTATCAGTTTACATGGGGGTAAAAAGTGGAGGGGGTGGGCATGGCAAATGACACAGGCATACAATTAGCAAATTTATGAATATAGTAAATTCTGGGACGCCTGGGTGGCTCAGCGGTTGTGCGCTTGCCTTCTGCCCAGGGCATGATCCTGAAGTCCCGGATCAAGTCCCACATCAGGCTCCCTGCATGAAGCCTCCTTCTCTCTCTGCCTATGTCTCTGCCTCTCTCTGTCTTTGTCTGTCATGAATAAATAAATAAAATCTTTAAAAAAAAATAATATAGTAAATCCTATAGGAAACAAGCCATTTCTTTAACAAATAAATGACCAGAAAAATCCCGAGAGGTTAAAAGACACTTAGGCTCTCAGTCTAGCCATGAAAAAAACACCAAACAATTTCAAAAGAAGGGAATTCAACAAAATACCTGACCAAAAATTGTTGAGACCATCAAAAACAAGAAAAGTTTAAGAAACTGTTACAGCCAAGAAGGGCTCAAGGATACATGACAAATATGTGTAATGTGGCATCTTGGATAGGATCCTGGCACAGTTAAAGAACATTAGGTAAAAATTGGCTTAGTGATTCCAAAGACATTGTGGACTTTAATGGTAGTTTATCAATATCAATTCATTAATTAAAATAAGGTATTATATTCACATAAAATGTCAGTAATAGGGAGGCATCTGGGTGGCTCAGTCCAGTAAGCATCCATGTCTTGATTTCAGCTCAGATCATGATCCAGAGTTATGAGATTGAGCCCCATATCAGGCTCTACACTGAGGCTGGAGCCTGCTTGGGATTCTCTCTCTCTCTCTCTGCCTCTCCTCTCCCCCAGTCCCACCACCACCACTCGCTCGCACATTCTTTCTCTCTCTCTAAAAAAAAAAAGAAAGAAAGAAAAAATGCTAGTAATAGGAAATACCAGTGCAGTGAACATGGGAACATTCTACACTATCTTCTCAATTTTTCTGTGAAACTAAAACTGTTCTAAAAAATAAAGTTCAACAAATAAAATAAAATAAAAATAAATAAAAAATAAAGTTTATTTTAAAAAGAGAGAGAAATAAAACATATCAACCAAGTACAATAGTGAATCTGGATTTGATCCTGGTTCAAACAAATTAATTACACATGTTATGTATTGACAATTTGGGAAATCTGAACATTGGCTGCATATTTGAGGATATTAAAGATATTGTGAACATTTAGACAGAATAATAATGATACTGTGGTTATATTTAGAAGAGTCCTTCTCTTTTAGAGATAATAAAATATTTATAATAGAAATAATATGATGCCTAGTATTTGTTCTAAAATAATCTAGGAAAAAAATAAAAAATAAAATAAAATAATCTAGGAAAAAAATAAATAAATAAATAAATAAATAAATAAATAAATAAATAAAATAATCTAGGGTGAGGGTGGGACTAAAGAGAGTGGTCCTCAGTTTATTATACTATCTCGATGATATTGCTTCTTGGCCTTTTGGCTAAGATCAAGTGTTGTATACTATCTGGATGATGGAGACATGGGGATTTTCCACTTATGCACTTATGCATATTTGAAATTTTCTGTAATGATAATTTTAAAAAATAATTTCCTTGACCCTTCTTGCTATCTATCCTTTCCCTGAAACTCTTAACAGCAAATTTCTTTTTATTTAATTTTATTTGAATTCAATTAATTAACATATAATGTATTATTAGTTTCAGAGGTAGAGTTTAGTGAATCATCAGTTGTATATAACACCCAGTGCCCATTCCATCAAGTGTCCTCTTTTAATGCCCTTTATCCAGTTACCCCATCCCACCACTCACTTTCCCTCCAGCAACTCTCAGTTTGTTTCCTAGAGTTAAGAATCTCTTACAGTTTGTTTTCCTCTCTGATTTCATCTCATTTTCTTTTTCCCTCCTTTCCCCTATGATACTCTGTTTTGTTTCTTAAATGCCACATATGAGTGAGATCATATGATAATTATCTTTCTCTGACTGACTTATTTCACTTAGCATAATACCCTCTAGTTCCAACTATGTCATTGCAAATGGCAAGATTTCTTTTTTGATGGCTGAGTAATATTCCATTGTATTATACACCACATCTTCTTTATCCATTCATCTGTCGATGGACATCTGAGCTCTTTCTGTATTTTGGCTATTGTAAACATTGCTGCTATAAACATTGGGGTACAAGTGCCTTTTCAGATCCCTACATTTTTAACAGCAAAGTTCTTTAATAAAGGATACAATAGAAAATATCTCTACTTCCTCTCCTCTCACTCTCTCTTTTTTGAAACAGATCTATGAAGGCATAATTTACATACTATAAAATTCACCCATTTTAAGTGTATAGATCAATGACTTTAGTATATTTATAGTTATTAATATAGTTTATATTATATATATCATATACCAACCTAATTTTATTTTTTTAAGATTTTATTTATTTATTCATGAGAGACACACGTGCGAGAGAGAGAGAGAGAGAGAGAGAGAGACTGAGGCAGAGACACAGGCAGAGGGAGAAGCAGGCTCCATGCAGGGAGCCTGATGTGGGACTTGATCCCGGGTCTCCAGGATCACGCCCTGGGCTGAAGGCGGTGTTAAACCGCTGAGCCACCCGGGATGCCCATCCAACCTAATTTTAGAACATTTCCATCACTCCACAAAGAAATGTCATGCTCATTTGTATTTATGACCCATGCCAACCCGTAGCCTTAGGCAACAGTTTTCTGACCTAGTTTTGCCTTCTGAACATTTCATATAAATGGATGCATACAATTTATGGCCCCCTGAGTCTGGTTTATTTTACTTAACATAAAGTTTTTGTTTTATTTTATTTTGTTTTTTGTTGGGTTTTTTTTTTTTTTTACTTAACAAAGTTTTCAGGTTCATTCATATTAGAGCATGCATCAGTGTTTCATTAATTTTTTGCTGAATAGTATCCTGTGGTATGGATATAAACATTTTGTTTATCTATTCACTAATTCATGAATATTTGGATTGTTTCCCCTTTATAGTATTGTGAATAATACTTCTATGAGCATTCATGGTGCAAGTGTTTGTGTGGATATATGCTTTCATTTTTCTTGGGTAGATACCTAGAAGTGGAATCACTGGTCAATATAGTGAGCATTTTAAGGACTTGTCAGGCTGGCTTCCAGTTATAGGACAAGATGGAGGAGATACACTTCTGGTTCCTCCTAGTAAGTACAGCTAAAACCCTGGAGATTATTTATAAAACAAACATAAGAAGACTCTGAAAGATGGAGAGAAGGCAGACTGCCTAGGAATCTCAAGATCTAAATAACAACATGATAAGTTCCCTAGGTTTTCCTTTTGCCCCTCATATACATGTAACTGGGCACTAGAAAAGCCAGAACCAGGAAACTCTAAAAGATACATGCACATACACTCAGGCCAAAAAGTCTCTACCCAAAGAACCAAGAAAGGGACAGCCTAGCTAGACATAAAACTTTTAGACAGTAACTGCTATATTCCAGCCCAAATATCACAGGGGGAAAAAACCTGCCAGCAAAGGCTAAGTGAGGAGACTAGACACTCACTTTTACCCACAATGTGCCCCTCCCCACTGCTGGCATGGTGTCGGAGAAGGCCAAGTGGGAAGCTGGGACTTCCAGCCCCGCCTGGTGCTAACAAATCCCCTTCCATCACAATATTACTAGAAACCAAGTGGGAACTAGGTTTCCCTAGGAACTAGGTGAAACTAGGTGAAAACTAGGTGAAACTAGGTGAAACGGTGCTTCACACTCCCAGTCAGTGTGTGTCAGCAGAAGTTTAGTGGGGAGCCTGAATGCCCAACCCCACATAGCAGTATTAACATGCCCCCCACAAGTGTCAACAGAAGCCAAGTGAGGACCCTGGACTTCTCCCCCCATCTGACAGCAGTGAGGCGTCACCATCTTTCCCCTATGAGCACAGTTCAGAGGATATGGTTAAAATAGATTTAAATAAAATTATAACATGATACCCAGGATGCAATTTAAAAATCTCTTGTCATAGCAAGATCAGGAAAATCTCAAATTAAATAAGAAAAGACAATTAACACTCAAGATGGCCAAGATGACAGAATTATCTGATACATATGTAAAGCAGGCAAGTATTTTTTTTTTAAGATTTTATTTATTTATTCATGATAGTCACACAGAGAGAGAGAGAGAGAGGCAGAGACACAGGCAGAGGGAGAAGCAGGCTCCATGCAGGGAGCCCAACATGGGATTTGATCCAGGGTCTCCAGGATCGCGCCCTGGGCCAAAGGCAGGCGCTAAACCGCTGCGCCACCCAGGAATCCCCGTGATGATGGTATTTTTAAGTTGAAAATTTCTATTTGGTTTTTCTTTTTCTCTTCCTTCCTTCTTTTGCTTCTCGTCTTCTTTTGCTGAGACTGTTTATTTCTTCATTTGTTTCAGTAGAGTTTGTAATTCTTTTTTGAGACATTTAAAATTTTTACTTTAAAATACTTGCCTTGGGATCCCTGGGTGGTGCAGCGGTTTAGCGCCTGCCTTTGGCCCAGGGTGTGATCCTGGAGACCCTGGATCAAATCCCATGTTGGGCTCCCTGCATGGAGCCTGCTTCTCCCTCTGCCTGTGTCTCTGTCTCTCTCTCTCTCTCTCTCTCTCTCTCTCTCTCTCTCTGTGTGTGTGACTATCATAAATAAATAAATAAATAAAATTTTAAAAAAATACCATCATAAAAATTTAAAACTCTGTGGATGGGCTTACCAGAAGAAACAGCAGAGGGAAGATTCCGTGAGCTTAAAGATAGGAAAAATAGAAATTACTCAATCTTCACAACAAATAGAAAATAGACCTTAGGGATCCCTGGGTGGCTCAGTGGTTTGGCACCTGCCTTTGGCCCCGGGGCGAGATCCTGGGGTCCTGGGATCGAGTCCTGTGTCGGGCTCCCCGCATGGAACCTGCTTCTCCCTCCTCCTGTGTCTCTGCCTCTCTGTCTCTCTCTCTCTCTCTCTCTGTCTCTCATGAAAAAATAAATAAAATCTTTAAAAAAAATAGACCATAAAAAATGAGCAGAGGTTGAGAGATGTACAGAACCATAACAAAAAATCTTTCCTGTTATCAAAGCCCCAGAAAGAGAGGAGAAAAGGCCATGGCAGGAAAAGATATCCAAAGAAATAATGGCTGAGAAATTCCCAAATTTGGCAAAAGATACAGACCTATGGATTCAAGAAGCCGAGTAAATCCCAAAGAGCGTATTTCCATGTTTATTGGCCACTGGTACATGTTTAGTGAAATGCCTATGGAAATATTTTGTTCATTTTCTAATTCTCATGATTGAGTTATGAGTTTTACATATTCTGGATACAAGTCCTTTATCTGATATGATTTGCAAATATTTGCTCCCATTCTGTCACTTGTCTTTTCATTTTTCTTGAGGTGTTCTTCAGAGCACAAAAATTTTTAATTTTGATAAAGTCCATATTACCAAAATTTTATTTTGTTGCTTGCATATTTGGTGTCATATGTTAAACCATTGTCCAATCCAAGATCATAATATTTACTCTTGAAGTTTCTCCTAAAAGTTTTTTTTTGGGGGGGGGGGGTTCTTCTAATAGATTTATAGTTTAGGCTCTTATGTTTAAGTCTAAGATAAATTTTAAGTGAAGTTTTGTGTATTATGTGAGATAAGTGTCCAAATTCATTCTTTTGCACATGAAGAACCAATTGTTCCAGTACTATTTGTTGAAAAGACTTTTCTTTCTCCCTCTGAATTGTTTCAGCACCTTTGTTGAAAATCAATTGACCATAAATTAATTCTTTTGCATTGGTTTTATGTCTAAACTTAGGCCAATACCACATTGCCTTGATTAGCCTAGCTTTGCAGTAACTTTTGAAATTGGGAAATGTAAATCTTCCACCTTGTTCTTCTTCAAAAATCATTGTGTCTATTCTAAGTCCTCATATTTCCCCACGAATGTTAAGAGGTCTTTTAAGTTTAGGGAGCAAGCCATACAGATACCTGGGAAAGAAAGCAGTCCAGGCAGTGGGGAAGAACAAGTACAAAGGCTGTAAGGTGTGAATGTGCCTGTTGAAAGAACATTTAGGAGGCCAATGTGGCACAGTGGGCAGAAGAAGTAATAATAGGAGATGAGGTCAGAGAGGTAAACAAGGCAGGACAGGGAGGAGGCCAATACATAAGGCCTTGCCTGCCCGGTAAGAAGCTTTACTCTGAGTAAGTGCAGAAGTAACTGGGGAGTTTTGAGCAGAGCAGTGACATGGTCTGACTCGTATTTTAACAACTCACTGTGGCCACTGCATAGACAAATTGCCAAGGGAGCAATGACAGCAGCAAGGAAAGAAGTTAGGAGATGCAAGAGATGATGGTAGCTTGGGCTAGAATGTTAACAGTGGGGATGAAAAGAAATGAGAAGGGTCAGAAGGTAACCAAATAGGTTTTAAGACAGATTGGATGTAGAGTATAAGAGAGAGGAGTCAGTAATGTCTCCAAGGATTTGGGCCTGAACAACTGAAAGAATAGGATGCAAAGCCCAAGTCCATTGGGAGGGAGAAGGTTTGGAGAGGCAGATCACCTCAGTTCTGGACATGATCAGTTTGAGGTACTCATGAGTCACTGGAAGTACACATTTAGAGTTCAAGGGGGTGGTCTAATCTAGAAACACAAATTTGGGAGTTATCAACAAAAAGGGTATTCATAGGTGATGCTTAAATCTGGCCGGAGCGTGAGACTGGATGAGACTACCTAGGGACAGGTAACAATAGAAGAGGTCCAGAGATTGCACCATGGACACTATAGTGGTAAGAAATTAAGGAGGTAAGAAGTCATCTGCTGGGAAGTAGAGGGAGGTCTGAGAGAGCAAAAGGGCCTCCAAGTCTCCTAAACTATATATTCGCAAGTAATCTCTCAGGGTGGGACTCCTGTGTATTTCTATCTTCTCTGTGTTTGGTCACATTATCAAGGCCCAGCTCAGCGATGGGTCCTCTTAAGGTCAAAAGTCCACAGGACTTAAGTGCGAATGATTGGCAAGCTTATCCTCCTACACACAATGTTAAAAAAAAAAGTCAGTTGAGTAAAACAAACTTCTATATGATGGGATATTGTAAAGAATGAGGTCATTTTATGCCAGAAAGAATTTTCTGTATCTCCTGGGATGGAGAAACAAGCTATTAGGGAAGCATTGATCCTTTTTTGGACCATAAGACCCCGGAGGCCAGGGAGAGTGTCTGGGATCCAAACACAGCTCATAACACCTGAGCAGGTATATAAGGCCTTCCTTAGGGAGAAGGTATAAGAAGTGGGCTGTGTACCTTGCTGAACACTGTCTAAAAACCCAGCTTCTCCCCAGTCGTGCCCCTGGCTCCACTTCCACCCATCCACTCCTTCCCTGTCTCCATTACATTTTCTCTCCTCTCAACCTGTAGCTAGTGCCTCCCACCACCTCCTTTTCAACAAAAAGAGTAGGGTCGGAACATGGAAGAAATAGAGAATTTTGTTTTTTTCCACTCACATCTTCATAGTATCATGAGAAGCCTAGTCTCCCTTCCTATTTTCCTTCCCCTTCTCACCAAACCTCACCCCCACCAACTCATCAGCAAACCAGAAGGTGGCAAAAGCAGGGACATTTCACACTAGGTGTCTTCTGCCCAGGACTCCAACCCCACAGCTGCCACCAATTAAGAAAGGTGCTAGGAAACTGACAATGGCATACACAGGACAGAAACACAGACAGGCAACTGAAGAAGAATAAACAAGAATAGCCACTAAACAGCTGAAAATAATGTTAGCCCTACAACAAAACACAATTTAAAACAACAAGGGGAGCCTAGGTGGCTCAGTTTGTTAAGGGTCTGCCTTTGGCTCAGGTCAAGATCCCAGGGTCCCGGGATCGAGTTCCATGTTGGGTTCCCTACTCAAGAGGGAGTCTGCTTCTCCCTCTCCTTCCCATTCATTCTCTCTCTCTCTCTCTCTCTGTGTCTCTCTCTCTCTCTTAAATAAAATCTGGAAAAAATAAAATTAAAAAAAATAATAAAACAAGGCACTATTTCACCCATCAAAGCAGTAAGTATTCAGATCCCCAGGGTTGGCTAGAGTAAGGACATGCACAGATACTACCACCCCAGTGCAGTCTTGTTTGCTTTTTGGAGAGTGGCTCAGCAACACTTAGATACCAAAAGCTTTTAAAATAACTCTATCCTTTAACCCTTTGAGTCAGTGATTTCATTTCTAGGAATTCAGCCTAAGGAAATAACCTAGACAACCACACAAATATGCATGTTCGAGAATCTTCATTGCAGCATAGCTTATAGTATTTTTAAGGTTTGAGATCCACCTTAATGCCCCCACAATGGGAAACTGGTTTCAATGAACTAGGTAGGGTTCACCAAACAGTGGGGTACTGGTCAACCACTAAGAATGATGCTAGTCCGTGTGTCTTCTGGTGTGCTGCATTGAGAAGGACACTATAAGGGAAAGGAGGGAAAATGAGAGGGAAAAATTAGAGAGGGTGACAAAACATTAGAGGCTCCTAACTCTGGGAAACGAACAAGGGGTAGTGGAAGGGGAGGTGAACAGGGGATGGGGTAACTGGGTGATGGGCACTGAGTGGGGCACTTGATGGGATGAGCACTGGGAGTCATAATATATGTTGGCAAATCGAACTTCAAAAAAAAAAAAAAAAAAAGATTGACTATATCTGTACAATGAATTGTGTACCCTATCTGCATTTTTAAAATGCAGACCCAAGGATTCTATTCTAAATTTAATGCCAAAATTAAAGGCTATGACATTAGCATCCAATGTAGTAAAATTCCTTAATACTAAACTTCCTGAGACGCCTGGGTGGCTCAGCAGTTGACTGACTGCCTTTGGCTCAGGTCATGATCCCAGGATCCAGGATCAAGTCTCACATCAAGCTGCCTGTGAGGAGCCCGCTCCTCCTTCTGCCTATGTCTCTGCCTCTCTCTCTATGTCTCATGAATAAATCAATAAAATCTTAAAAAAAAAAAACTAAACTTCTTGATTATGAATTGCATCATGTCCAAAATGACTGAAAAACTTCAAATGGTAAAACAATATTAGGTATAAAAATGAGTTGGGCAGCCCGGGTGGCTCAGCAGTTTAGCGCCGCCTTCAGCCCAGGGCCTGATCCTGGAGACCTGGGATGGAGTCCCACATCGGGCTCCCTGCATGGAGCCTGCTTCTCCCCCTGCCTGTGTCTCTGCCTCTCTGGGTGTGTGTGTCTCTCATGAATAAATAAATAAAATCTTTTTTAAAAAATAACATAAATAAATAAAAATTAAAATGAATCTACAATATTGATGAAGCATGCAGTTAGAAGAATTCTAGTATTATTTATGCATAAAATTAATAAGGGTTTTGTAAAACCATGAGTACAACTATTTTTCTAGTTAGTAATTTCCTTTATTTACATTATTACCCATCAGAGGAAATATGTTGTTTTGTTCTTTCCCTTATATTTCATGTTTAATTAATTTGCTGTATTTAAAAATAAAAATTATTATACCTTTAAAAAAAAAAGAGAGAAGGACACAGCCTTACTTTGGTGGTAATTCCTGGCCCAAAGTACATAAACTGAAGAAACATTAGACATACCTAAATTTAGGAATAATCTACAAAAGAGCTGATCTGTATTCCTCAAAAAATGTTAATATAATGAAAGGCAAAGTCAGTCGAAGGAACTGTGCCCATAGTAAAGGATGATGAAAAGATATGAAAACTCAATGCAAGGCATGATCCTGAACCAGGAAAAAAAAAATATTATAAAGGACATTGTGAGGCAATTGGCAAATTTGGTAGATTATAGTATTGCATCAAGTTTCCTGATTTTGGTAGTTGTACTGTGGTAATGTTAAACATGTTCTTGTTCTTTAGATATTCACATCCATGTGTTTATAAGTAAAAGAATATCCTGTGTACTGCTTACTCTCAAATGATTCAGAAAAAAAAAAAACCACTGTATGTAGAGAAATAAATGATAAAGCAAATGTGATCATGATGCCTATTGGTGATTCTGAGTGAAGACTACCTTGGAATTATATTCTTGCCCCTTTTCTGTGAGCTTGTTATTTCCAAATAAAAAGGTTTTAAAAAAGGAAGGTATCCCAGGGACACCAGGCTGCAGCCTTGGGCACCGCAGTGCTGGGGGCTATGTATGGCTATTGATGACACCTCCTGTCACCCAGACTCTCAGCTTTAGGTGCTACTAGAGGAACTCAGTGTGTGACGGACCCCAAAACTATTCTGGGTTGACTCACAAAGGTAGGATGAGTCAAGACAATGAATTTTCTTTTGTCATTTTATTTATTCCAATTTTTTAAAAGGTTTTATTTATTTATTCATGACACAGAAAGAAAGGGAGGCAGAAGGAGAGCTCAGGACCCCGGGATAGCAACCTGAGCCGAAGGCAGTCAACTGATTGAGCCACCCAGGTGTTTCTATTTACTCCAATTTTGTTTTTTTGTTTTTTGTTTGTTTGTTTGTTTGTTTGTTTGTTTTTTATTATTTACTCCAATTTTGAAATCAAAATCTGGCGTTCCTGGGGCACCTGAGTGGCTCAGTTGGTTGAGCATCTGACTCTTGATTTAAGCTCAGGTCATGATCTCACAGTTGTGGAACCAAGCCCCTCATCAGGCTCTGCATTCAGCTGAGTCTGCTTGAGATTCTCTCTCCCTTGCCCTCTGCCCCTCCTACTGCTTGTGCTCTCTCACAGAACAAATAAAATCTTTAAAAAAAAAAAAGAAAGAAAGAAAGAAAGAAAGAAAGAAAATACTGGCATTTCTTGCATCCTAGGGCTCTCTGTGGTGGAGGGAGGGAAGGGGAACATATCCAAATGTAGTGTTTTCTGTGGGTAATCCGGACTGTAGATTTTAGTACAGACAATGTTCATTTATCATTGATGATGTTGGTTACATGTTCCCCAACAAAGGCAGGCCAAGATTTCCCCCAGAATCAGCCTAGTATCTTCCCCATTCCCCAAAGGAAGAAAACTAAGTTCCCAGCAAGGGCTAAGGTAAGGACCAGAAGTACCCTGGGCTCCCTCTGCCAAGGTTAGTGATTTCAATGTACAGAAAGTCGCAGATTGTCCGAGCAGCCCGGATACGGACCTGGAGCAGAAGATGTCTCAGCACCCCTAACCTCTGTTTCCAGGTCCTGACCATCCCAGGGCAAGAGGCAGCCACCCTGCTATTCTCATCTCTAGAAAGGGAAGCCCACACAACAGAAGGGCTGGGGCTGAACCCAGAGCCCCCTCACTCCAAGCCCTGTGCTCCCCTCCTCTCACCTGCCCTACCACCACACAGTCCCATTCCTCCGGTCCCCAGGGGTTGTTGGGGACAGAAGGCCCCTCCCTCATCCCCCTCAATGTTCCTCCACTCCTCCCCCTCCCATCACTAGGGTGTCCAGGACATTGTGTGACTCAGGAAACAGCTCAGACGTGAGGCTTGCTTCAGGCAGAGGAGGAGGAAGGGGCTGTGGGAGCAGGGGAGGTAGCTCCTGCCCCAGTGAGGGCTCTCAGAGTCCTTGCCTGAGGAGGTGGGAGGGGATCTGGGTTTGGGGCAGGGACTCTGGAATGCAGCCCCCTTCTCTGCTGCTGCTGTTGCTGTGTCACTCGGTTGTCAAGACCAGAGGTGAGGCAATGGGGTGGGAGAGTGCGGGGACCCACCTTCCTTAAGAGGGTGTCGGTGGGTTGGGGGCAGGGGGCCAAGCCTGGTGCTTTGAGGGGACACTGGATGGAGGTGAGTTTCACCCCCTTGCCCAATGCAGGGAGAGCAGACTCTGCCACCGGAGCTGCACAAACAGGCTTTGGGGCCTGAGCCAGGGGCGGTAACTGTCAGAGGAATGGCTAGGAGGGTGCCTGCTCCCAGAGAGAACCCAGCTGGGACAGGGGGCTCTTGAGATGGCATTTAGGAGGTGAAGAGGGAAAAAACTGACCACCTGCTAGGGGAGGCGATGACAAGAAAGCAAGAGATGGAGACATGGGAAGGTCAAGGGTTCTAGGACCAAGTCCCTTTCCCTGTCCAGCTGTCCCCACCCCCGGATGGCTCAATGCTGGGCTCTTCCGGGAGGAAATCCCTTCAACGTCTCAGCCATTCACCTTCCTGGAGTCCCCAGGGCCCCCTCCTGAGCCCTGTTGTCAGGGCTTCCGGGATGGAGTCTGAGGCTGGGCTTGGGAGGCCTGGGCTTGGGAGGCCAGAGGATAAACAGGAAAGGGGGTGGGGATTAATAGCGAAGAGGATCTAGAGGCCTGGGCCTGGGATTGGGGGGGGGGGGGCACTGGGGCAAGAGCACCACGTGGGGACCAGGAACAGAGGCGGTGGTCCGAGAGAGCCCGCGTCGGGCTACTACAGGCAGGTCCCTCCAGAGTACCCAGAGGGAGAAATGGGGAGCACAGTACTCCCCAGGCCCATCCCATCCTCATCTCCATCCCTAGTGCTGCCGTGTGGGGACTCCCCAGAACCCTGTGCCAATGGAGGCACCTGCCTGAGCCTATCTCAGGGACAAGGGACCTGCCAGTGAGTGTGCCTCCTGGGACTGGGAGACTGGAACGGGGAAGGAGAGCAGGGTGGAGGGGGGACTGGGAAGAAAGGAGAAAGAGAGGAAGTAACGGCTCTGAGGGAGGTGGGAGAGAAGGCAAAGAGGGCCCAGTGAGTAAGCTGTCCTCTCTCCTCCCCTGCTCAGGTGTGCACCTGGCTTCCTGGGTGAGACTTGCCAGTTTCCCGACCCCTGCCAGGATGCCCAGCTCTGCCAGAATGGGGGCAGCTGCCAAGCCCTGCTTCCTGCCCTCCCAGGCTCCCCTGGCCTTCCCTCTCCCTTAGCCCCCAGCTTCTCCTGCACCTGCCCCTCTGGCTTCACTGGCCAGAGGTGCCAGGCCCTGCTCAAGGACCCCTGTTCTTCCTTCTGTTCCAAAATGGGCCGCTGCCATATCCAGGCCTCAGGCCGCCCACAGTGCTCCTGCCTGCCTGGATGGACAGGTGAGCACTGAGGGGGAAGCGGGGTGGTGGGGGGGACAGGAGCAGCTGGCTGGGAAAGACAGAGCTGGAGTCTGAGATACAGGGAGCCCTTCTGAGGACAGAGGCTGTGCGAATCAAGAAGCTGACTCTTGCTGACGATTTACCTGAGACTGACATTCACCAGCATGGCTGCACCAATGGTTAAAATGAAGTCTTTCCAAACTTGTCCGTAAATGTCTCCTGCCATAGCCCCTTTTAGTGCACCACCCTGGCCTGTTTCCCTGGCCCCTCCGTCCAGCAGCCAGAGGGTTAACGCCCAGCACAAGGTGGGGCAGGGGAACCTCCAGGATTCTGCATTATGGTCATCTGGATGGCCTCTATTCTGAGGAGTGGGAGCCCAGAGCAGCACCTGGATAGATGTGCTAGTGGGAAGTGTAATGAGGGTGGAAGGGCTCTGACCCAGAGAGAGGAATGGGTGTCAATCCTGGGAAGAAGGGTGCAGCCCTGGGGCAAGGATGTGGGGAGAGTGGGGGGGGTGCAGGAGCAGGGTATGCTAGCCTGAGCAAGTAGGCAGGGGTGCAGAACAGCAAAGGGCCTCAGGAGAGGAAGGCTCCTCTGACCTACCAGGACAGAGGGGACTGGACAGGGCAGTGAAGGCTACATGGGTAGGGAAGTGCTCTGTGAGCAGTGGACTAGAAGGGAGCTCCTCAAACTTGCTGAGGCACAGCAATTACCTGGAAAGCCCTAAACATACTGATGCCCACATCCCAGAGAGGCTGATTTAGTGGGTCTGGGCTGCACCCAGGCATGGAGACTTTTTAACTGTCCAGGTAATTCTGAGGACTTGGGGGTGAGAGACCAGGCTGTGTGACAAGAAGGATCACAGTGGCAACTTGCCCAGCCCTGTGCTTGGAGCGGGGTTCTGGGCAGCCCTTCCCCAGGTCTGGGTGCCAGCTCACCATGGATGAGACCTGTGCCCTTGCACTAACTCTCTACGTCCTTGGTTGTCAGCTGATGTCCACACCTCATAAGGTCATTGAGAGGAGGAAAGGAAGCGATGCTCAGGAGGCACTGACATAGCTCAGTGCCAGGGGCCACCACCGCCATTGCCACTGGTGCAAACGGCTGAGAGGTGCGGCTCCTTATCACTATCTGGAACCCTGTAGCCACCTAAAGATTAGGGAACCCAGACAAGAGAGGCCAGACAACTGTCTGAGGGCGCACAGCCTTGTGGCACAGCAGTGCTAAGTCTCCTGCCTGCAGTGGCTGGGTGCTTTTCACCTCCCCACCAAGGAAAGGTCCCCACTAGAAGGACCCAGATTTGCTCAGGTAGGGCCAATCTGCCATATCCCCACCATCAACGACATGTTCTATTTTCCAGAATGGCAAATCCAAGGCGAGGGGTGGTGAAGCAGGGCAAGGCAGGTATGGGAGGAAATGGAAGGAAACATGAAAATCAGACACAGAGATAATCCAGAGTGAGAGCTGAGTTATCTCAGATGAGCTGGGATTTGTGCAGAACTACAGGCAGCCCCCTCTGTCCTCTGCCTCAGGTGAGCAGTGCCAGCTTCAGGACTTCTGCTCAGCCAACCCCTGCATCAATGGAGGAGTGTGTCTGGCCACACACCCCCAGATCCAGTGCCTCTGCCCACCTGGCTTTGAGGGCCATGCCTGCGAACACGATATCAACGAGTGTTTCCTGGACCCGGGACCCTGCCCCAAGGGCACTTCCTGCCATAACACCCTGGGATCTTTCTGGTGTCACTGCCCTACTGGGCGGGAGGGTCCGCACTGTGAGCTTCAGCCAGGACCCTGCCCCCCTAGTGGCTGTCCCAATGGGGGCACCTGTCAGCTGGTTCCAGGGAGAGATTCCACTTTCCATCTCTGCCTCTGCCCCCAAGGTGTGTCCTCACCTGCAGCCTCTCTCTCTGGGTAGGGAGGTCCCCTTTCCTCAGCTAATCTCATGACCCCATCAGGTCTCACAGGCCTAGGCTGTGAGGTGAACCCAGATGACTGTGCTGGGCACGAGTGTCAGAATGGGGGCACTTGCCAGGATGGGCTGAGCACCTACACCTGCCGCTGCCCAGAGGCCTGGACAGGTGAGTCGTGCAAGCCAGGCCCATGGCACCTGCGGCCGGGATGGTCAGCCCCGGCCTCCCCTACTCACAGGACTCCCAGCTCCAGCCTTTGTCCCCTTCCTACCCTGCCCCCCGCAGGTTGGGACTGCTCTGAAGATGTGGACGAATGTGAGACCCAGGGTCCCCTTCACTGCAGAAACGGGGGTACCTGCCAGAACTCGGCTGGCAGCTTCCATTGCGTGTGTGTGAGTGGCTGGGGAGGCACAGGCTGTGAAGAGAACCTGGATGACTGTGCTGCTGCCACCTGTGCCCCAGGATCCACCTGCATTGACCGCGTGGGCTCCTTCTCCTGCCTCTGCCCACCTGGCCGCACAGGTGTGCCAGAGGGCATGGGAGTTGGCGGTAGAGACGGCGAGCGCGAGAGGCACCAGCAGGGCAGCTGGGAGTTCCGTGCAGCCCCGAGAGCCTCATGCCCACCCTGCCCTCCAGGACTCCTGTGCCACATGGAGGACATGTGCCTGAGCCAGCCGTGCCACGGGGAAGCCCAGTGCAGCACCAACCCCCTGACAGGCTCCACACTCTGCCTTTGTCAACCTGGCTACTCAGGGCCCACCTGCCACCAGGACCTGGATGAGTGTCAGATGGGTGAGGCACCCCCGCATCCGATCCTCTCTGAGCCCCCCAAGCAGCCTCTGCAAATTGTCTTTCAAACAAAAAATATAACCATCTCTCTTCTGATTTTGTCCGGATCTGGCATCTCTTCCCTGCACGGTCTTCGCAACAATGCTCAGCCCTCCAGGTCCCAGTTAGTTCATCTCTGTCTTAAAGACACTGGCTCTTTCTCTGATTTGCTCTCCCCTGCCACACTCTGGCCCTCATGCCTTCCCTGGCAGTCTGACCTCTTTGCCCTTCCACTCGGGGCTCCTGTGGATTCCTGACTCTTCTCTCCTCCCAGCCCAGCAAGGCCCCAGTCCCTGTGAACACGGTGGCTCTTGCCTCAACACCCCCGGCTCCTTCAACTGCCTCTGTCCCCCTGGCTACACGGGCTCCCGCTGTGAGGCTGATCACAATGAGTGCCTGTCCCAGCCCTGCCACCCCGGCAGCACCTGCCTGGACCTACTCGCCACCTTCCACTGTCTCTGCCCACCAGGTACCAGATGCAGTGGGCCTTGGGTAGAGGACACAGGGGACTCATCCTGAACCCACGAGACATGACCCCTGCAGAACACAAACGGCCCCAGACCAGTTGGGGTCAGTTACCAAAGAATGCTTCTCATCTCCCTGCCCCAGATAAAATCTCCGGGAAACCTATGGTTCCTAGGAGAAGGGCTGCCACAGATGATAATGAGCTTGTGCACTGCTCAAGTCTGGGGGTGAGGGGGAAGCATTCATTTCATGGTCATGTAAAGTGCACAGCCTGGTCCGCTGTAGACAGAAGCTGGTCGAGAAAGGGCAGCACGGCAGCAGCCTCTGCTCATGCCAACTCAGAATGTCCCTCTTAATCAGAGGAACTCTCCCCTGTAGTAATTGAGTAGACCCTTAAAATCCCAAAGCCTATATGCTTCAATTTGGTGCAAGAGGAAAAATAAATGCCACAAGGCTGCACCTACCTCCAAGCTAGGTGTTTTTTGTTTTGTTTTGTTTTTTAAGAATTTATTTATGGGCAGCCTGGGTGGCTCAGCAGTTTAGCACCGCCTTCAGCCCAGAGCATGATCCTGGAGACGCAGGGTCAAGTCCCGCATCGGGTTCCCTGCATGGAGCCTGCTTCTTCCTCTGCCTGTGTCTCTGCCTCTCTCTATCACTCTCTGTGTGTCTCTCAAGAATAAATAAATGAGCCTGGGTGGCTCAGCAGTTTAGCACCGCCTTCAGCCCAGAGCATTATAGAATCCTGGAAGTAGGAACTATATACAATTTGTTCTTTTTAATTTTATTCATTCATGAGAGACACAGAGAGAGAGAAGCAGAGACATAGGCAGAGGCAGAAGCAGGCTCCATGCAGAGAGCCCGATGTGGGGACTCAATCTCAGGGCTCCAGGATCACACCCTGGGTCAAAGGCAGACGCTCAACCGCTGAGCCTCTCGGGTGTCCCTCCAAGCTGGTTCTAAGAGGGAAAAAGTTCTCCCCAGGGACACAGAGACAGAGCCAATATCAGGAAGCTGAATGAAACCAGAAAAATACTAGCTTACTTAGTGCCAGGTACCACCTAAGCATCTTCCATGCATTTTGTCATCTCTGCAACAATCCTATGAGGTCAGCATTTTAGCTGTGCCCATTTTACAAATGAAGAAACTGAGGCACAGGGAGATTAAGTGATCTGTCCAGCTAGTAAGCAACGGGGCAGGGATTCAAGCCCAGGGCTTCCACAGATTTAGCCACTACACAAAACAGCCTTCCTCAATTGAGCAGCATCCAGAATAAAAAGTAGAGAAAACTGCCCAGCAATCCGAGGGCCAGGGATAGTTACCAAGATGCCCCAGGCAAGAAATGGGAGGCAGCTGAGGTCTAGAGGCCGAGCCAGTTTCGGGTCAGGGTGAGAATGATACTAGGACAAGCCCAAAGATGCAGGACAGATCTGGGACCAACCAGCTTCCCAAATGCCTGCTCAGGAAGAACAAGGGGCTTGGCTCCCCTTGGAGCAGATACCCATTTGTCTCATTTGTGCCATGAGGACCTCCAGGCTCATTAGCCCCAACGGATGAGCCCACCTTCTGTGCAGCGAACGGCCTCAAAAGGTACCTCCTTGCAGCTCCCACAGGACCCAGCAGGTGCTGTGCTCCCTGAGCCTTTATATCTGAAGAAGGCAGAGCCACACACAGCAGGGTAGCAGGACTGAGGGCTCATCTCCCCGGCCCCCAGTCAGAGAGCACCTGGGAGGGGCTGCCTGACGGGGGCACATGCTGGTTCTAGAACCCAGGCTTCCTGGGCAGAATGGGTGAGCGGCCCCGTCAGGCCAACCCAGCTGAGCCTCAGCCCACACCACACCTCCGTGTCCTCAGGCCTAGAAGGGCAGTTCTGTGAGGTGGAGACTGACGAGTGTGCCTCTGCTCCGTGCCTGAACCAGGCTGACTGCCACGATGGGCTCAACAGCTTCCTCTGTGTCTGCCTGCCCGGTGAGTGCATATTTACCTAAACCACCCTTTCTGGCCCTCCTCCAGAGTCCTCAGTAGGCTCTCCCTGTTCCTAGGGATCCTGGGCTGCTCTTGGCACTGGTCACCCTGGATGCAGCGAACACTGCCCCAGGCCTTCCTTCTCAGCTTCATTGGATCCCTCTGTTCCCTGCTATGATGATAATGGATGTTCCTTGATTATTTACTCCATTACTATTTACACTTGGTTGTGTACTTTTCAAGCATTCCCTCATTTAAACCTTTCAATGACACCATAAGATAGGTTGCATTATTCCCCTTTTACAGAAGAGGGAACTGGAGCCTAGAGAGCTTGAGTAGCTTGCTCAAAGTCACACAGCTGGCAGGTGGCTGAGCATCATCCTGCTGGCATCTCCAGGTGTTTGCTCTGGGAAGCCTTCCAGGTTCACTCTGTTGAGGGGAAGGGCCAGGACTTGCATTTATGCTTTTGATACAATGTATTTTCAGCATTGACACAAATATCCAGTTATGCTTTATTTATGTGAAGAACAAAGCCACCAAGTTATAAGTTATGCTCTGTTAATGTTCTGAAACCCAAATCACTATTTGAGAAGCCCCCAGTTGGTGCCTTCACTATATAATGAAACATGTAGACGACCCCCAAACCAAGCCATTGGAAACAAGATTCTCTCCATTGCAATTTGTAGCAATGTTATTTCCGTATATGTAAGTGGAAGGCTAAAGATCAGTATTGACTCTAAATTTCTTGTTTGAATCCATGAAATCATACCTATATAGCTCAGTCACAACTATTTGTAACAAACTCCCTAATAACTGGGGATCCCTGGGTGACACAGCAGTTTAGCGCCTGCCTTTGGCCCAGGGCGCGATCCTGGAGAGCCGGGATCGAGTCCCACATCGGGCTCCCGGTGCATGGAGCCTGCTTCTCCCTCTACCTGTGTCTCTGCCTCTCTCTCTCATTCTCTCTCTCTCTCTCTCTCTCTCTGTGTGTGACTATCATTAAAAAAACAAAAACAAAAACAAAAAACACTCCCTAATAACTCTAGAGAAAGTTGAAGGAAGGAAGGAAGGAAGGAAGGAAGGAAGGAAGGAAGGAAGGAAGGAAGGAGAGAGAGACAACTTTGCAATCTCTCCCCACTTGCTCCCTGCCCCACCAGGATTCACAGGCTCCCAGTGTGAGGAAGACATCAATGAGTGTGCAAGCTCTCCCTGTGCCAATGGGGGTCAGTGCCAGGACCAGCCTGGATCTTTCCATTGCGAGTGTCTCCCAGGTAAACCAGAGCTCACACACTGGAGGGGAGAGTGGGGACAAAGGGCAGACCTGCATGCAGCCCTCTGACCATCCTGCTGCGCCATAGGCTTTGAAGGTCCACACTGTCAGGCAGAGGTGGACGAGTGCCTGAGTGGCCCCTGCCCCACTGGAGCCAGCTGCCTGGATCTCCCCGGAGCCTTCTCTTGCCTCTGCCCCTCTGGCTTCACAGGTCAGCAGGGGAGGCGTTAGAAAGGACTGACAGGATAGTTGAGCCCATTTGGGGTGGAGCAGAGGCTATTGCTGGGCATTTGAGGGTTGGGATGTGAGAAGAGAATGAGACTGGAACTCCTCCGAGTTATGCAACCTGAGTGCTGACAGCAGGTGTCATTGGTAGAAACCAAACTGGGCCAAACAGTAATGGTGTGATCAGGGTTCAGAAACAGGAAGCCATCTGTGCACTTACTTAGCAAGAACGTATTAAGTCTCCTATGCCCCACACAGATATAAGCAGAGTAAGAAAGCTGCTCTCAACTGGCTTTAAATATAGTGCAGAGAGACCAAGAAGTCTCTTGTGGGCAATGGCCCAGAGATGCTCTGAGAGAGGACATAGGACTCAATAGGAGCACAAAGGACAAGCCAACCAGACTAGAGATGAGAGGTCTCTCCCTTCATGGAGGAGGTGATGGCTAAGCTGAGTCTTCAAGAATGGGTAGGAGTTTGTCAAAATAGAATGATTGCATGTTTTAGCTGCAGATAACTGATGCACAAAGGTGTGAACAGAAGAAAAGCACATCCCCACTTAAGGAACCACAGAACGTCCTGAGTTTAGGGTGCAACAGAGTGAAACTGAGGAGCACAGCAGTTGTAGGAAAATCGTGTCATGCAGGGCCCCGTGTGTCATTCTGAGGAAGTTAGCCTGAGGTAGCAGGGAACCACTGAAGCACAGGTTCATGGGGAGTAAGCAAGTCATATGTAAGAAGTGGCTTTGGTCCCATTGAGGATATGGAGGGACTCTGTTTTCTCTTTGACCCATCTCCCCACCCCAGGTCATCTCTGTGAGGTTCCCCTGTGTGCTCCCAGCCTGTGCCAACCCAAGCAAAAATGCCAGGACAAGGCCCACTGCCTCTGCCCTGATGGAAGCCCTGGGTGTGCCCCCATTGAGGACAACTGCACCTGCCACCATGGACATTGCCAGAGGTAACCTTCCAGCCCCTCCTCATTTTTACTGTCCTCTGGGTCCTCCTCAGTTAGGGCAGGAGAAGACAGACACTGAGGGGCAAGCTGGTGGGGAATGACCAAGAGGGAAGAGGAAGGAGATGGCAAAGTGCTGAGGTCACAGCCAACATGAAGGCGCAACTAGTGAGTGCTATCCCATGGAGGAGGGAGTTCATAAATCACGGGAGAAACAGAGGGGTAGGCGGTGAGAGCAGAAAGAAAAGCACTAAATCCCAGGGCCAACTCAACATCCATTGGACAAACACTGGGCACCTGCTATGTGTGGATACTTTTCAAGGCACTGGGGGAACCACACATAACAAAAGAGACAACATGTCTGTTCTCATGGAGCCTTCATTCTAATGAGGAAAGACAGACAATAAACAAGTTATAAGAGAGACATATGTACATGTTCACATGTATAGTATGGAAGGGGGACAATGCTGAGTGCAGAGCCAATGAAGAAAGGAGCCAGAGTCTCAGGGCTAAAAAACAAGAGGTCTTAGGGGGCTGACCAATGGGGAGGGGAGAGAAAAACACTAGAAGAAAAAACTCTCCCCTTTCTCTTTATGACCAGATCCTCATGTGTGTGTGATGTGGGCTGGACAGGACCAGCATGTGAAGCAGAGCTGGGAGGCTGCATCTCCATGCCCTGTGCCCATGGGGGGACCTGCCATCCCCAGCCCTCTGGCTACAACTGCACCTGCCCCCCAGGCCACACAGGTGAGGCCCTCCCTAAACCACAGGCATTCTGGGCTGGCTACTCTCTAACCAAGAGCAGTAAAGACATGTGTCCAAGGACTCTGGGTCTTGGTCACTACCAAGGAGAATGGAACAGAGACTGCAGGGAATGCAGGTGATGTGCAGGAGGTGGTGAGAAAAGAGGTTGGATGGGAGAGAACAGGGATGGGGATGAGGAAAAGGAAGGAGAGGGAGGTAGAAGAAGACAAGAGACAAGAGGGTTCCCTTTCTCAGAACCTCCTCATTTCCTACAGGCCCTACCTGCAGCGAGGAGGTGACAGCTTGTCACTCAGGGCCCTGTCTCAACGGTGGCTCCTGTAGCCCCAGCCCTAGGGGCTATTCCTGCACCTGCCCTCCAAGCCACACTGGGCCCCACTGTCAGACCAGCACTGACCACTGTGCCTCTGGTGAGTGCCTGCCGTGTCCTTCAGCTGGGCCACAGGGGACAGAGGAATTGGTCAGGGTGTGTCTATGCTATAAGAAAAACACTTAATTGAGCACCATTATGGGATGCTCTTTTGATGGGGCCAGCAGGGAGGGCATGTACGTCCTGTGTGTGGTGTGACTGAGGTCACAGGCCAGGTTACGGGCAAGGAACCCAACCCCTCACAGCCTCCTCTCTCCAGCCCCGTGCCTCAATGGGGGTACCTGTGTGAACAGGCCTGGCACCTCCTCCTGCCTCTGTGCTGCGGGCTTCCAGGGCCCCCACTGTGAGGAAAGGACCCGTCCCAGCTGCGCAGACAAGTGAGCAAAGACCCCTAGAGGAAGAGAGGGCACCCTTGGCCTCCCCACTCTGCCTCTCCATCTCCTCTGGAGAGGCTACCTCACATTCCATACCCCACATCCTTTCACGCTGCCTCCCTTCCTGGCTCCCCATCTCACCATCACGTCACATTCCCTCCCCTTTGATGGCCTGGACTTCCTCCCACTGTGCCCTGTGTCTGTCCTGTTCCAGCCCCTGTAGGAACAGGGCAACTTGCCAAGATGGCCCTCAGGGTCCCCACTGTCTCTGCTCCCCTGGCTACACGGGAGGCAGCTGCCAGGTGAGGAGGGGCGCTGAGCCAAGTGTGCTGAGGAGGGTGGTGGCTGGAGGGCTCTAGTGGAGGGTCTCCAGGACTAGAAGACAGAACTGGGAGCTTGGAGGAGGTACCCACGTGAAAGGGGGTTTGGGATGTGGGAGTGGAGGTCCAGCTTGAGGTTTGCAAGGAATAGGAGGAACAAAAGAATCTCTGATCCCAGAGACTGTTCTGGGATGTGGGCATTAAAGAAAATCAGGGTGGGGTAGGGGGGCTATCACCTGGCCCCAGACCATTCAGGAGAGAGTTTGAGAGCTTAGGATTTTGAGAAGCTGGTAGAAGACCATCGCTGGGCCTAAAAACATAATATTCAGCTCTGTCTCATGCTCCTTCCCAAACCTCAGACTCTGATGGATTTATGTGCCCAGAAGCCCTGTCCACACAATTCCTACTGCCTCCAGACTGGGCCCTCCTTCCAGTGCCTGTGCCTCCAAGGATGGACCGGGCCTCTCTGCAACCTTCCACTGTCCTTCTGTCAGAAGGCTGCTCTGAGCCAAGGTACTAACCCAAGGACCAAGTGGGGAGCAAACAAAGAGAGAAGGGTGTCCCCCTCTACCTGAGCCCTAAAGGCATCCACACACAACACTTAGCCAAAACAACCAACTAAGACTCAAAGTAACACAGAACAAACACTATTAGTGATTCTACAGCTCAACCCTCAGGGCAGCCTAACACAACTCAACACAACTCAAGCAACACCAACCAGTCTAGCCAATAAGACTCCAGTTGAAACAACCACAGGGACACAACTCAATGAGAAGCAACTGAACTGTCACTATCATCATAACTCAACCAGAGTAGATCATACTTAACCCAATGGCACTCAACTCAACAGCTATTCCCCCACTCACTCTGATGTTATGTCAACTCCCCTTGTGAAAGAATACCTCCCTCAACCAAATGAGGCTGACCATGAGCAGAACTCAGGAAGGAGCCTCCTGTGGGGTGAGGGGATGTGAATCATAGCAAGAGAACATCAGAGGATGCAAATTCAGGGGACAGACCCAAGTCATTAGTTAAACACCCACCTGAAGTTTCCTTTGAGTTCCTTCTTGCTTGAGACTTGTTTTAAAGCAAGGATATGGGTGCTTATGATGATCTAATAAGCTTAACAAGAGATCACTTCTCTCCATTCTGGCAGAACGAGCAGGAGGGGGATCTTGATATTATAACTTCTTTAGCACCAGGAGTTACTGAGTCCTCAGGCTTCAAGTAGCCTCCACCCACCCCAAGAATGTTCGTGATCTCCAAGAGCCTCTCTGCTCAGGGTCTGGAGCCCCTGAGAACCTTTCCACTCGACTTAGCCTTTTCCATCCCTCTTTGCCTTTTTCCTCAGGCACAGCAGCTTCTTCCCTGTGCCAGAACGGAGGCCTCTGCATTGACAGTGGCTCCTCCTATTTCTGCCACTGCCCTCCTGGATTCCAAGGCAGTACCTGCCAGGACAGGGTAAACCCATGTGAGTCCAGACCCTGCCAACATGGGGCCACCTGCATAGCCCAGCCCAATGGGTATCTCTGCCAGGTAAGCAGGTCTTGAGAAGAACAACGGGGAGGGGGGACCGGGCGGACCAGCTGTGGGAAAAGTACCTGGGCAGGGCAGTGATATAGTCATCTCCATTCCTTTCTTTACCCCACACATCCAACCCACCACCAGCTCATGCCCTTTGCCTCCTAAATCTTTCACCACTCTGTCTTTCCTCCTTCACCCTTTGTCCCACTGCTCCATCCGGCTTTGTTGCATACCACCTGGGTACCCTGAGGATTACCTCAGTAATCCTTCACCCTGAGGATTACTGTCCCAACTCCATATTTGTCAGCCTGTAGGCTCAGCCTTTACTCTGTTACCAGGGTGCTCTGTTGAAAATTTAAGTTGACCTGTCACTCCCTTCTGTGGCTGCCCACCTCTCTGACCCTGAAGTTCAAAACCCACGTGACCCAGCCTTGCCCGCCTCTCAGGTCTCATCTCGCCCCGCCCCCACCCTCCTTCTCTCTGCTCCAGCTGCTACTGGCTTCCCTACACACCCCATCTACTGGCTCTTCCAGCCCTTCCCCATACCTCTTCCATTGGATGGTGCCCAAGATGTGCCTTCCTCAGGAGAATGTCCCTAGCTTCTCTCCAGACTGGGTTTGGGCTTCTCTTTGGTGGTTCTGGTCACTGAGCAGCAGAGGCAAAGCTAGGATTCAAGTCTGAGTAGCCTGATGCCTATACTCAGGACCCCAACTTTGGGGTTAAGCATCTGACTCTTGATTTCAGCTCCAGTCATGATCACAGGGTCATGAGATGGAGCCCTTGAGCCAGGCTCTGGGCTGGGCTTGAAGCCTGCTTGGGATCCTCTCTCTCCCTCTCCCACTGTGTCTCCCCCATAACCTCTATAAAAAAAAAAGAAAGAAAGAAAGAAAGAAAGAAAGAAAGAGAGAGAGAGAGAGAGAGAAAGAAAGAAAGAAAGAAAGAAAGAAAGAAAGAAAGAAGAAGAAAGAAAGAAAGAAAGAAAGAAAGAAAGAAAGAAAGAAAGAAAGAAAGAAAGAAAGAGAAAAAGAACCCTGACTCTGGATAAAAAAGCCTGATGCAGATCCCCTAAGCATTCTCTTTAACTTTTCAATTTTACTTTTTAACTTTTTATCATGAGCATTTTCAAACATACACAAAAGAAGGGTACTAATTAGTAGTAAACACCCCTGTACCCACTACTCAGCTTTACCTCCCCTTTCCTGAGACTCCTTCTCTCAGACATCCCCAAAACACCCCGCTCGCCTGCTTCTCCCAACCCTTTGGCCACTCCTTGGATTCTCCATAATTCCCTTTTTCTTCACTTTTCTGAAGCTTTCCTGGTAGTGTGTCTCACACACTCTCTTTGCTCTTGCAAGAACTCAGCACATGGTACAGACCTCATCAATGACCCTCCCCCCTGGCAGAGTGGTATAAAACAAACCCAGAAGGCTTCAGGGTATTGGTTAGGAAGTCACAGACTCGCGCTGCATCCCAGCTCTGCCACCGACCAGACTTGTGCAAGTCACTCAGTCTTTCCAGGAATCAGTCAACTTTTCTGTAAAGTAAGAATCAAATGAGATAAGACACATGCAGGGTTTGGGGGAGAGTTTCATGAGGTTGTGTATGAGAATCATATAATACATGCTAGTGGTCTCTTGCCTCTGGTTGACTGAGAACTTCATGGAAGCAGGGAGGAGTTCTAAATTTCTTCATATCCCTAGTGCCTACAACAGAGCCTGGCACAAAGCAGGCATTCAATAAATGCTTACAAATTAATCAGTAAAGCCTGAAAGAACCTGGCAGAGGTGTGGCTAGGGGAGGGAGGTCTTACCAAAAATTACCTCAGTGGCAATGTGCCATAGGATGCTTTGGGGCTGCTGGAGGGGTTAAGTTGCATGCTACTGAATGTGTATCATGGAGTTGAGATGGAAGGGTTAGCTACACAGGGCTGTGACAGATGGTGAGTTGAATGATGTTTGAACTGGAAGGTGGGGAGGGGACAGGGCAAAGGATCTTGAGCTAGGTCCCCTGTAGTGTTGGGACGGCCCAAATGACTAGTTCCCTGTCTGACCCTCTTTGCCGGCAGTGTGCCCCAGGCTACAATGGACAGAACTGCTCAAAGGAATCCAACGCTTGTCAGTCCCAGCCCTGTCACAACCATGGGACCTGCACCCCCAAACCTGGAGGCTACTATTGCATCTGCCCTCCAGGCTTTGTGGGGCTGCGCTGTGAGGGAGACGTAGATGAGTGTCTGGACCGGCCCTGCCACCCCACAGGCACTGCAGCCTGCCATTCTCTGGCCAATGCCTTCTACTGCCAGTGTCTGCCTGGATACACAGGTGAGGCCTGGGAAGGTGTGCGCAGGCACCTCTGAGGCACAGCTGAGCTCACAATTCCCACCTAGTCATTGTGTCCATCCCCCTGCCTCTAAACCCCACCCCTGAGAACATGCCCCAGGATCCCTCTACCTGTGCAAGTTAATGCTGGGTCAACTCCCAGGAATGAGCTAGGAAGGAAGCATTGACCAAAGCAGTGTGTGAGGTCTAATCCCACCCCACCATAGGCCAGTGGTGTGAAGTGGAGACAGACCCCTGCCAGAGCCAGCCCTGCTCCCACGGAGGGTCTTGTGAGACCACAGCAGGACCACCCCTGGGTTTCACCTGCCACTGCCCCCAGGTGAGTGTCTACAAAGCTGTCTTCTCTTCTGCCCCTAACACTGATGCCAGGTGAGAATGCCTGAGCTGGGATCCTAGAGGTGAGCCCAGGGAGCACTGGAGTGGGAATTACCCGTGAAAGCTAGCCCCTGTTCATGGTGGTGAGCGACTCTTCAGATGCAGTTCAGGGGAAAAGGCAGGATCAAGTGGTAGCATGAATGGAATTTTCAGAAATCATAGGCACTGCCTAAGGAAAGGCCCCAAAGTCAGGCTGGGTGACCATGAATAAGGTCTTTCACCTCTGTGTGTATGTGTGTGTTTATGGACCTCGGATGCATGATATTGGGTTAAGTCTTATGCATGTGTTTATGGACCTCAGATGCATGACACACTAACATCATTGGTTTGTTCATGTCCTTCTTATTATCCTTACAACATAACACCTATAAACCTAACCTAATTACAACAGTAACAGTAACTCATGTGTACTTCTGTGTTCCTCCATCCTGTTCTACTTCCAGAGAGAGAAAACGTATATAACACTGTGTCCAAGGATGAAGAGAATCTCAGTTTAATTACTACTGCTCTGTAAGGGCTCAGTCTCCCAAGTTGTTGCACACAGCTATGGCTCATCCATTTTCACCACTGTGTAGTATGTCCTTGTGTGAAAATACTATGGACCATGGTTTCAACATCTATAAAGTGATGAATCTGATGCTCTCTGAGGCCCCTTCCAGATATGAGACTCTAGGACCCTTTGAATTATCTTAACCCTTTGCAGGGGTGAGACGGGGGATGAAGAATACAAGGAGCTTCCCCAACATCTCTCTCCTCTCCACAGGGTTTTGAGGGCCCCACCTGCAGCCACAGAGCCCCCTCCTGTGGCTTCCATCACTGCCACCATGGTGGCCTGTGTCTGCCCTCCCCTAAACCTGGCTTCCCACCCCGCTGCGCCTGCCTCGATGGCTACGGGGGCCCTGACTGCCTGAACCCACCGGCTCCTCATGGCTGTGGCCCTCCTTCTCCATGCCTACACAATGGCAGTTGCTCAGAGATCCCTGGGCTGGGGCCCCCAGGCTTCCGATGTTCCTGCCCTCCCAGCTCTCCAGGGCCCCAGTGCCAGAGGCCCGGAGCAAGGGGATGTGAGGGCAGAGGTGGAGATGGGGCTTGTGACGCTGGCTGCAGTGGCCCTGGAGGAAACTGGGATGGGGGAGACTGCTCCCTGGGAGTCCCGGACCCCTGGAAAGGCTGCCCCTCCCACTCCCGATGCTGGCTCCTCTTCCGGGATGGGCAGTGCCACCCGCAGTGTGACTCTGCAGAGTGTTTGTTTGATGGCTATGACTGTGAGACTCCTCCAGCCTGCACGTGAGCCTGAAACCCTGACTTGGGGTTGGGGGTGGGTGGAGGGCAGGGGGAGGCAGGGGGAGGCAGGGGGAGGCAGGGGGAAGAACACAGATGCCTCTGGGTCTCAGTGTGAACACAGCCTCAAGCTCTGGGGAGTTTCCACCCAAATAACCGTTGCTCAATAGGGGTATAAGACACTAGGGTCCAGCCCTGGGGAATAGGGCAGCATCAATATTTAACATGGGGACCAGGAAGAAGCGCATTGCCTCTGTCCGAGCTCCTCTCTAAAGGTTGTGGGAGCTCTGAGCTCAAGCCTCTCTCTCTAAGCCCAGGTGCCATGGAGCATCTCCCCTAGCAAACAGCACCCCTGAAGGAGAAGGGTCTTGGTCTCTCCTTCAGGGAGATAAGAAAGCTTGGGAGGGCAAGGAGAGGCTACAGTCTTCGGAGACAAAGGTGTCACAGACATTAGACTAGACTATCTGCCACCCAGGGCCTGCCTAAGCCCATTGCTCGAGAGCTTTCCCCATTTAGCAACCAGTGCCCTAGAGGCAGTGTAATATCAGGCAGCTCTCTGGAATGAGGAAGGGAGTCAGGTTCCTTTGGGGATTCTGAGTCCCCCTCTCCTCACCCCACAGTCCAGCCTATGACCAGTACTGCCACGATCACTTCCACAATGGACACTGCGAGAAAGGCTGCAACACTGCGGAATGTGGCTGGGATGGGGGTGACTGCAGGCCTAAAGATGGGGGTTCGGAATGGGGGCCCTCCCTGGCCCTGCTGGTGGTCCTGAGCCCCCCAGCCCTGGACCAGCAGCTGCTTGCCCTGGCCCGGGTGCTATCCCTGACTCTGAGAGTGGGGCTCTGGGTAAGGAAGGATAGTGATGGCAAAGACATGGTGTATCCCTATCCTGGGGCCCAGGCCGAAGAGGAGCTGGGAGGAACCCCGGACCCTTCACATCAGGAGAGAGTAACCCCTCAACCACAGCCTGTAGGCAAGGAGACAGACTCTCTCAGCACTGGGTAAGGAGGCCGGGCAGAGGGATGGGGCGGACATTAGTTTTTTAACGGATGGAAGGAAGGGAGCCAGGGACCAACACAGGGGTCTCTGAGGCACCTCCCCCACAGGTTTGTGGTGGTGATGGGTGTGGATTTGTCCCGCTGTGGCCCTGACCACCCTGCATCCCGCTGTCCCTGGGATCCTGGGCTCCTGCTCCGCTTCCTTGCCGCAATGGCTGCGGTGGGGACCCTGGAGCACCTGCTGCCAGGACCCCTGCTGGCTGCCCATCCTCGTGCTGGCACGGGTAGGTGACCCCCACACACACTTCCCCTTACTTTGCTCCCAGGCCCACTTTCATGGCAGAACCAGCAATGGAGGCCAAATGACACAGGACTGTAGGGACCCCAAATATTCTGTGTGGAGCCTGACCCCCGGAACCTCTCATTCTTCCAATTGTATCTCCTCCTGGCCCATCTGCTCTTCAATATCCTTCCTTATTTCCCTAAGTACTTAACCTTTATCATCTGGTCTATCCTCTACTAAATCCAATCATCCCTCCATCAAACCGCTCACAGTACATAGAAGAATCCTAACCCATTTAGCACGTACTACATGCCAGGCTTTGCTCTAATTATCTACTCATTTAATCCTCCTGACAATGCCATGAGGCAGGTACTATTATTATTACCACCTTACAGATGAGAAAACTGATGAAAGAAGTCACTGCACTTGCCCAAAGGTCTCACAGTAGTACCCAGCCTCCCCAGAAATGGTCTCTCTTTTGTGACTATGTCTCTCCCACCAGTACCACCCACCAACCAGCTTCCCTGGCCTTTGCTGTGCTCACCAGTGGCCGGGGTGATTCTCCTGGCCCTTGGGGCTCTTCTCGTCCTTCAACTCATCCGGAGGCGGCGCAGAGAGCATGGGGCCCTCTGGCTGCCCCCGGGGTTCATTCGAAGGCCTCGAACGCAGCCAGGTCCCCGCAGACGCCGGCCTCCCCTGGGTGAAGACAGCATCCGCCTCAAGTAAGAGTGAGGAGGAAAAGGGCTTCGGGAGGGGACTCTTTCCTGTGGAGATATTTATCATCAGAAGCTGATGGCAGAGGAAGGAGACCGAGGAAGGCAGGCTGCTGGAAATCCTGGGGACCCTGAAGGTCCTCTACCCAAACACCCTCTTCCAGAGCCCTGAAGCCAGAGGCAGGAGTTGATGAGGATGGAGTGGTGATGTGCTCAGGCCCTGAGGAAGGAGAGGAGGTGAGCCTGCTGAAAACACTGGGGCAGAAATGATCCTGAGGTGACGGCAGAGTTGAAGGGACAAGTCACCTTCCTTCACTGATCCTTGTTCTGATCCCTAAGGCTGAAGAAATGGCCTCACCCTCCAAGTGCCAGCTCTGGCCTCTGAGCAGTGACTGTCAGGAGCTCCCCCAGGCAGCCATGCTGACTCCTCCCCAGGAATCAGAGATGGATGTCCCTGACGTGGACACCCGTGGACCCGGTATGTGAGCCAACCCAGACCAAGCAAAGGAAAGCTCCCTTTGACTCTTTTAGAATCAGAAAGCCTTTTGATATTAGAACTGAGAAAACCAAAATTAGGGTTACTGCCTTAGAATAGTGACACTCAAAGTGTGGTCCCAGGACAGACGAATGAGCATCACCAGGGAAATTGTTAGAAATATAAATTCTCAGGCTCCACTCCAGAGCTACCGGCTCAGAAATCTGAGATACTGGGGAATTCATGTTTTCACCAGCTCCCCAGGTAAGTCTGATACAGACTCAAGGATGGGAACCACTGCCTTGGAATGCTAAAGAATTAAGGCCTACTGGTCCTTTTACAGACAAGGAAACCGAAGCACAAAGTAAAAAAAGTCATTTGACTGAAGCCACACGAAAGCAAGAGCCAGAGCTGGGCTTCCTGACACCTGGGGCTGATACTCCCTGAGCCTCCATGTTCTCCTCCTTCCCCAGTTATGTCCTTTTTGATTGACTTGTCTCCCATTCCTCATGTCTCCCACCCACAGATGGGGTGACACCCCTGATGTCAGCAGTTTGCTGTGGGGGAGTGGAGTCCAGGACCTTCCAGGGGGCATGGTTGGGAAGCCCTGAGCCCTGGGAACCTCTGTTGGGTGGAGGGGCCTGTCCCCAGGCTCACACTGTGGGCACTGGGGAGACCCCCCTGCACCTGGCTGCCCGATTCTCCCGGCCAACCGCTGCCCGCCGCCTCCTTGAGGCTGGAGCCAACCCCAACCAGCCAGACAGAGCAGGGCGCACCCCTCTTCACACCGCTGTGGCTGCTGATGCTCAGGAGGTTTGCCAGGTCAGTGCACCCTGGGGCCCCTACAGGGAAACTGGTAAGTAAAGCTGGGCAAAAGCATCCCCTAGGGGTTGTCAGAGAGGAAGATGATGTGAGATTGGACATCTGAGAGAGAAACCACAGATGGCTGGATATGGATTTGGAGTGGCGGGCCTGAGCTAGCAGTCCAGGACATGCCAGAATCACAGGCCCTCTCTGGACCCCCAGCTCCTACTCCGCAGCAGACAGACTGCGGTGGATGCGCGGACAGAGGACGGGACCACAGCCCTGATGCTGGCCGCCAGGCTGGCGGTGGAGGACCTGGTTGAAGAACTGATTGCAGCGCAAGCAGATGTGGGGGCCAGAGATAAATGGGGTACGGATCTGGAGAGGGTGGTGTTGTGCTATGGAAAAGTGGCACAGGTGGGTGTAAGATGCACAAAAGGAAGCCCCCGAGGGACCACCTGGACACTGGGTCTTCCCTCTCACCTAGCTTCTGGGTGTAAACCGGCGGTGCCGTGGCGGTAGGGGCCCCCTCCCCTACCTCCTCGCCTTAGGCTGAGGAAGGAGCGTCCGTGGGGGGAGGGGCCTGGCGGGGAGGTCTCCGGTCCTGCCCAGCCCAGAACAATGTCCCATTGTCCCTCCCGCGCGCGGGGGACGTCACTAGGCTTCCTGCCGGCCGGCGGTCACCCGGACAACGCTTCCGCCTTCGAGGCCGCCCCGCGGCCCAAAACCCGAGTCCGTGGGAACCAGACACGCAGGCGTCTGGCCCCCGGGCTCGGGCTGACAGTCCCCCACGTCGTCCCCCAGGAAAAACCGCGCTGCACTGGGCCGCCGCCGTCAACAACGCCCGGGCCGCCCGCTGCCTCCTGCAGGCCGGAGCCGACAAGGACGCCCAGGACGGCAGGGTCAGACCGGGACGGGGTCCCCACTAACAACGAAACAGGGCGAGGGAGCGCGGAAAGCCCGGGGGAGCGGGGGGACCTGGGCGGGGGAGCCCGGGAGCGGCGGCGCGGCGGGTGTGGCCTCGCCCCGCCCCTCGCCCCTGACCGCCCCGCCCCGCCCCTCGCCCCTGACCGCCTCGCCCCGCCCCTCGCCCCTGACCGCCTCGCCCCGCCCCTCGCCCCTGACCGCCTCGCCCCGCCCCTCGCCCCTGACCGCCTCGCCCCGCCCCTCGCCCCGCCCCTCGCCCCTGACCGCCTCGCCCCGCCCCTCGCCCCTGACCGCCTCGCCCCGCCCCTCGCCCCTGACCGCCCCGCCCCTCGCCCCTGACCGCCTCGCCCCGCCCCTCGCCCCGCCCCTCGCCCCTGACCGCCCCGCCCCCCGCTGTTCCGGCGCCGCAGGAGCAGACGCCGCTGTTCCTGGCCGCCCGAGAAGGCGCGGTGGAGGCCGCCCGGCTGCTGCTGGGGCGGGGAGCGGCCCGAGGACTGAGGGACCAGGCGGGGCTCACGCCCGCGGACGTCGCCCGTCAGCGCAGCCACTGGGACCTGCTGGCGCTGCTGGAGGGGGCGGGGCCGCTGGAGGCGCGGGCCCGCGGGGTCGGCCCCGCCCCCCGCCCCCGCCCCCGCCCCCGGGCCGCGTCGGGAAGCTCGCCCCCGCGCGCGGGCGGGGCTGTGCCGCGCGGCCGGACGCTGTCCGCGGGGGCGGGCCCGCGAGGGGGCCACACCCCGTCCGCCGCCTGGGCCGCCCGTGGGGGCGGGGCCTCCTCTCGCGGCCGGCGCCCGTCGAGGGGAGGGGCGGCGGGCGGCGCGTCTCCCGGGGCCCGTAGGCTTCCTGCAGGCATGCGCGGGCCTCGGCCCCACACCGGGGTCGCGCGAGGAAGGTCCGCGGTCTCGGCCGGGGGCGGGGGTGTGGCCTCGGCTGACGACTGGCCCTGCGATTGGGTGACCCTGGGAGCCTGCGGCCCCACCTCCAACGCCTCCTTGCCGATCCCGCCTCCTTGCCTCACTCCGTCCCCAGAGCGGGGATCCCCTCGAGTTGCTTGGGGACCCCCAACCCACGAAGTAATACCTTTAAACGCGGGAGGCGAGGGTCAAAAATAGGACACCACAAGACAGGGATTCTAGAAGTGAACATCCATGATAGGATGGACTCCAGATTTCTAAGATCCTGGAACCCCAAAAGTGAAGGGTCCTATGATCTCCCTCCCCAAATGAGTGTATGCCCACTCATTCTCTTCCACACGGAAAAGGTATAGCCCTGGAAAAAGGGCTTAGGGTGCTGAATGAAGAGGGCCCAGCCTTCTCCCAGAAAATAAGGGTGAGGGGCTACCGAAGGGTGGAGTGGGATTGGGGAATTACCTCTGAACTGGAACCAATAACTCCAGACACAGAAGATGTAAGACAGTCTTTCCTGTATATGGTACCCAAAGGAAGTCTCTATTACCCGTTACCCCCAGCACCCACAAATGGCTAACAAATATTTATTGAGTGCCCACTGTATGCCAGGCACTGTGTAGGTGCTGAAGTGGGGGGCCAAAGGCCACTCCAGCTGATGACTCCTTGCACTCTCTCCACTTCCCTCTTCAACAAACCATCAACAGGGATGAAGGACCACTCATCACCCCTATCACTATTTAAAAACCTCAGATCTGTCACCCCATAATAAAGCTTATCTGAAATGTTAACTTTATTTTTTTTAAGAGTGGAATGGGAAAAAATATGGGAATGACTACATAGTGTTTTCAGAATTTTGCACCCTAAGATCAATGTCATCCCTTTGGATGGAGGTTTTAAGCACAGTTTCAAGAGCAAGAATAAGTAGAGTTGTGGGTACTGTGTTAATTTGGGGTATCATCTGAAAGCAAGAGTCTGGTAGCCCAGGGAGAAACCACACACACACACACACACACCTTCCTCCTCTTCCAAGGGCATTTAATTATTCCTCAGGCCTCAAGATGAAGATGCAGAGAGCACCTCAAACATTATCCACCTTTCAGAAACATGGTTACACCTCTTTAATGGTGATAGGCCTGAGACATGGAGGCATGAGGCATTTTGAAAGCTAATAGTAACTTATCATTTATTGAGCATTCACTATATGCCAAATACTTTTACACATTTAATCCTCACATCAACTCTATAGTAAGGTAGATGCTAAAAAAGCTCCATTTTGCTCTGAGAAACTGAGGCACAGACATTTTATTTGCCCGAGATTGCAAGCATGAAGTGGTGGAACCAGATCTCTTTATTATATTTCATGCTCCAAGCCACTCAGCTGCAAACATAATATGGCTGGTTGCCATTTAGAGGTCCCAAAATATCTTTATCCTGCTCCCACCCTGTGCCAGCCAGCCTGACCAGCACAGAGACCAAGCCAGGAAGGTGGCTGTCTCCCTATTCCATTCCTACATCTTTTATTCATGGCCAGAGGAAAGTTTCCCCTGCCCCTTGGCTCACATTTGGTACATATCTTGTCCCCTGAATAGACTGTAAGCACCTAGAGGGCAGGGATAACTATTTGGTAACTCCATATTTATGGAATAGTGTGTGTTGGTTGGCACCACTGCTAGGGGTATGTGTACATGTTTCATGGCCCAATATCCCTGGATCTGAGTCCTCTGCTTCCCAATGCAACCATGCCCCTCCCAGTCCCCATAAGTCTGCGGGAAACTGGGATACAGGGAAGGGTCAAAGCCTACATTGGGGTCTCTTAGGAAAGGGACCTGAGGAAGGGAGAGGGGCTCTGAAGAGCAAAACCACTTCCTGTGTAGCTAGTTCCTGTGTTGACAGAAAGAGCTAAAGGGGAGGAGGGGAGTGGAGAGAACAGAGCCTGGCCTTGGGGGGCGTCTACTGAGCCTCTGGAGATGAGGAGGCCAAGAGTCCTTCCCCACCATGAACCTCCTCCACTACTGCAGCTGGAGGAGCTTTTCCCAGTCTCTGTGCTCCCCTGGGGCAAGAGCGGTCAAGCAAGCAGTTTGGGTGGGAAAAGAGAACTGGAGGAAGTTGAAAGGGATGGGCGGGGCCAGTGGGGGGGCTGACCAGGAACCCAGCTTCCTGCTCAGTACCCAGGCATCCAGCCCCTGGCTCACCCCCACCCCTTCCAGCCCCCACTCCCCTCAGGAACCTAGGGTTCCAGCCCTCCTCCCAAATCCCAGCTATCCCTCCCCCATCAGTTTCTCTCCCCCCAGGGGATGGAGGCCGAGAGACCCCAGGAGGAAGAGGATGGTGAACAGGTGAGCTGCGCACTGGGTCGGGGAGGCTAACACTGGGAGAAAGGGAGGTGATGCGACATAGGGCAGAGACGTACTGACAGGGGATTCAGGGGACTTGGAAGGGCTTGGGCAAACTGAGGCAGGAAAAGAGACAGAGAGAGAGGAAATGGGCTGTTGGCCCACCACTCCCCCGCCTGACTGGACCGGATGTCTCCCAGCATCAAGGCCCCCATCAGGATGAGCAGGACTGGCCCCCTGTGAATACCACCACTAGGCCTTGGCGATCTGCTCCTCCGTCCCCTCCTCCTCCAGGGACCCGCTACACAGGTACCCTCACCCGGCCAGGGAGCTCCCTGACCTTGGTGCCCACATCCTTCCTGATCCCATTACCAAGGCCATTCCCATCGTGGGCCCTCTCTCCATCTCTTAACTCCCCACTCTTAACTCCCCCTCAGCTCTGACCACAAGTTCCTAATCACCTTGCACCACCACCCCTCCTGTCTGCCAATTTCTCTGGGTCTCTGAGCCCTACCCTTCCTTTCCCCAGCCCTGGGGCCCTGCTCCGCCTCCCTGCTCTCCCTACAGACTGAGCTCCTTCTGGATTTGGTGGCTGAGGCCCAGTCCCGCCGCCTAGAGGAGCAAAGAGCCACCTTCCACATCCCTCAGAACCCCCCAAGCATAGCCCCAGCCCCACTTCGGCCTCTTGAGGAGAGAGAACAGCTCTACAGCACTATCCTCAGTCACCAGGTGAGACACCTCCCCAGAAGGCAAGACCCAGGCTTGCCAGTTCGTTGGCCCTGGTTGTCTTTTGGGCCCTACTCCTCATTTCCCCAGCATCCCACCCCTTTGCCAGGCCTGATCCCCCCCATCCCCATCACAGGTGTCCTATAGACCCCTTTCACCAGCCTTGGCTCCTTTCAGGGCCTATTCCTCTTAAAATCTTACCGACAACCTTCCTTCCCTCTATTCCAGAGCCAGCGGATGGAAGCCCAGCGGTCAGAGCCTCCCCTACCCCCAGGGGGACAGGAGCTCCTGGAGTTGCTGCTGAGAGTTCAGGGTGGGGGTCGAATGGAGGAGCAAAGGTCTCGGCCCCCCACACATACCTGCTGAGACTTGAGCCCCTCCTCCCAACCAGGCACTCCGCACTCCTGGGGCTCAAAGCTGGCAGCCCATTGCATGCCCTCTTCTCCTGCTTGGCAGGGGCGCCAGAGACTGAAGGACCTGGGAGAAATCTCAATATTCATCACCCTCATCCACCTTTCTGGGGAATAGAGGGGGTAAAAGTCCACAAACCCTGGGAATAGTCAAGGTAGGATGGTCATTTGACTCCCTTCGCCAGTACACGGCAGTTTGAAGAGGTGAGAGGATCCTAGCCACTGAGGGACACCCCCTCCTCTGATCCCAAGGAGTGGCTGGAAGTCTTGGTCCTGAGCTGTGGAGACACCCCAGTCAGACACCCATAAGGCAGAGTCTGAGGGCTCAGGCCTCCATCTCCCTAGAAAAGGCAAATCTCCCAAGGTTAGAGTCTTGAGACACATTAAGAAGGGAGACAGGGCATTGCAAAAGAAGACAGACCATCCTCCCACCCTACCACCAGCACCCCCAGCCCCCAGGACTGAGGGGCCTACAGGCTGTGAACCGACACTTAGCACTGCCCACCCCGCCTCCCCACTGCTGCTCGAGTCTGATGTTCTGGTTGTACGAATAAACGTAATTATCCTCTGGACTAAAGAAGACTGGTGTTGAGGGCTGTGGGGGAGGGGCACGGGGGGGAGCAGGAAGGTGAGGCCAGAGGCCGCCTCCCTCCCTAGCCTGGCGAGAGGCCAGCTCCCCTCCCTGGCTGGTTAATTACTGGCTCATTAAGCAGCGGCTGGAGACTTCCCTAATTATACCCCCCCAGCCCCCCTTTCCTGGTTTTAATTAAGTATAACAGGGAGGGGAGTCATTAGGACAGGAAATATGAACGGAACTGTCTGCGAACCCAGGCATTCTAGCGGCCGCAGTCCGCGGCCCCTGGAGCCCCGACTCGGAGCCCCGGCGGCGGCCCCCAGCCCCGACCCGCGCCGCCCTCCAGCCCGGGCCTCCGCTCCTCTCCCCGGCCTCTGGGCTCCTCCCCTCGTCCCCTCTTCCCTCCCCCTCCTCCGCTCGGTCCCAGTTCCTCGGTTTGTGTGTCTCTCCCCGCCCCCAGCTCCTCCCTGTTCCTCCTCTCTTCTCCCCTCCTCTTCCTCCCCGGCTCCCCTCCCCCAGCCTCCCTCCCTCGCTCCCCCCCTTCTCCCTCCTCCCTCCTCCCTCTCTCGCTCACACACACCCCCGCTTGGGCCTCCTCTCTCTCTCCGGCTCCATTTTCTCCGCCGCCGGGGGCCGGGGTCTCCTGTGGGGGGCCCAGCCGGTACCCCAGGTCTCCCTTCGGGGTGGGGGTGAACCCCCGGGGGAGCCGGGAGGGGGGAGCGGGTGGGGGTTAGGGCGGAGGGAGCAGCGGCCCCACCGAGTTTGGGGGTGGGGAAGTAACTAGGCGGGGGGAGGGGCGGAGCAGGGAGGGGGCCTCAGGGCCCCCCCCCAACTATGGACGAGCGGCTGCTGGGGCCGCCCCCTCCAGGCGGGGGCCGCGGGGGCCTGGGATTGGTGGGTGGGGAGCCCGGGGGCCCTGGCGAGCCTCCCGGCGGCGGAGACCCCGGTGGGGGTAGCGGGGGGGTCCCGGGAGGCCGAGGGAAGCAAGACATCGGGGACATTCTGCAGCAGATAATGACCATCACCGACCAGAGCCTGGACGAGGCCCAGGCCAAGTGAGTGCCCCCACCCCGGGACCCTACACAGACCCAACAGAAGCCCCATTCACAAGCTCTGAATCTTCTGGGAGTCCCCACCCCCACCCCCCACTCCAGGACCCCCTCCAGGATCCTACAGCTTCTTCTCTCCTTACTCCTGGGAGCCCCAAGATGAGCCATCCCTCTCAAACCCCCCTTCACCACCAGGCCCTGAAGCCTTCAAAGAAGGGAACCCAGGGTGGTCTCACCGCAACCCCCTCCCCAACCCCTCACTGACCCCCATACTCCCCTGGAACATCTTTTCCATCTCCAGAGCCCTGTTCTGGCTCTCTGATTAAGAAATTGCTATGCTGTCTTCCTAACTCTCCATCCAGCCCACCCCCACCCCATCCTCTCCAGACCTCAGCCCTCCCCAAAGCTCCTACCACTCCTCTCCACCATGACCCAGCATCCATGTGTCCCCACCCAGCCCGTGGCCCCTGCTCAGCCAGACTGGGATCATCAGAGCCTCCTGGCTTCCTCAGTCCCAGGACCCTCCGCGCACACCTATGTTGAACTTCTCCAGCCCCTCTCTGGCACCTCAAACTCCGACTCTTCTCCCAGTCTCTGTCTCTTTTCCTCTGAAATCTACCTAGTCACCCTCGTGTCGGCAGTCATCCCCAGACTCCCCTTCCAGACTCTTCTAGACCCATTCCCCAGGGCCCCGTTCAAGCCCATGGGGCCTTTATCTTGCTGCCCGCACCTTCCTAAAGCCAAACAGCCCCCACATCTCCACATTCCAGGAGCTGACCTCTTTCCAAGAAGCCCCCAACTCCATCCTGCCCCCACCCCCACTTTCTACCTCCCTTCTCGTTCCGGGCTGCCCTCTTTCTCACCTTCATGGTCTCCCCCACCCCACCTCTGTTTCTATTGACCCTCAATTGTTCTCTCCCCTTCCTCCCAAGGAAACACGCCCTCAACTGCCACCGCATGAAGCCTGCTCTCTTTAGTGTTCTGTGTGAAATCAAGGAGAAAACCGGTACGTGGGTCCCCCTCTGACTCCTCACCTCTGGGGACTGAACCCTGTTCTTTATAGGAGTCAAGCCAAGAGTTTGACATCTTGGGGCCCTGAGGACAGTAGGGGTTAGGTAAGACGCTAGGAGGAACTGGGAAGGGAACCAGAGCCTGGGAACATGGGTCTCCAGGAGCCACCAGGTGGGCTGAGAGCTGCCCATGGGCTCCCTGGTCCCTGAGTTCACTCACCTGCCTGCTAGGCCTCAGCATCCGAAGCTCCCAAGAGGAGGAGCCGGTGGACCCACAGCTCATGCGCCTGGACAACATGCTTCTGGCAGAGGGTGTGGCTGGACCGGAGAAAGGGGGGGGCTCAGCGGCAGCTGCTGCAGCTGCTGCAGCCTCCGGGGGCGGCGTGTCCCCTGACAACTCCATTGAGCACTCCGACTACCGCAGCAAACTTGCCCAGATCCGCCACATCTACCACTCAGAGCTGGAGAAGTACGAGCAGGTTAGGAGATGAGGCTGGAGTGGGTGAGAGGAGAGGCTCCTAATGGGGAATCCCAAGGCTCCTCACAGCCCACGGGCCCCCTGCTGCAGGCCTGTAACGAGTTCACGACCCACGTCATGAACCTGCTGAGGGAGCAGAGTCGCACACGGCCTGTGGCACCCAAGGAGATGGAGCGCATGGTGAGCATCATCCATCGCAAGTTCAGTGCCATCCAGATGCAGCTCAAGCAGAGCACCTGTGAGGCTGTCATGATCCTGCGTTCCCGCTTCTTGGATGCCAGGTGGGGCTCGGGTGCCCAGGCGAGCCCCTGACCCAGGGTTCCCCCAAGCCCCTGGGCCACCATGTGACACAACATGGCGCTCCATGGCAATGGCCCCCTCTAGAATGATGCGAGATGGAGGCCCTGCCAGGACAGCTGGCCTTCTCACCACCACGCTCCCTCCTCTGTAGACGAAAACGCCGCAACTTCAGCAAACAGGCCACTGAGGTCCTCAATGAGTATTTCTACTCCCACCTGAGTAACCCATATCCTAGTGAGGAGGCTAAGGAGGAGCTTGCCAAGAAGTGCGGAATCACTGTCTCTCAGGTACTGGGGAGGCTTGCAGGAGCAGTGGGGTTCAGGTCAAAAGCTCTCTGATTCTAACTGAGGCTGGTGGGGGAAAGGTCTGCACCTGACCCTCCTTTCTGCTCAACACCCCACAGGTCTCCAACTGGTTTGGCAACAAACGGATTCGCTATAAGAAAAATATTGGAAAGTTCCAAGAGGAGGCAAACATCTATGCCGTCAAGACCGCCGTGTCAGTCACCCAGGGGGGTCACAGCCGCACCAGCTCCCCGACACCCCCTTCCTCTGCAGGTGGACCCCAGTCATCCTGGCTATCTTGCACGCTTCCTGCCTTTGTTCCCACTTCCTATCTAGGCAGGATCTCAGCAGAGCAGGGGCCTTTTGGGGTGAGAGGGACCTAGCTGAGGTGGGGTGTAGATGTCAGGAGGTAAAGACCATCCCAGCGAAGCTACTTCTGTCTTCCAGCAAGTGGCCGGGGAGCCACAGGAGAGGCTCAGAAACAGCCTGCTCCTCCTTGTTGCAGTGCCTTAGGGATAAATTGCATATAGTGGCACCCCCTTAGAACTAGTTCTGAGGGCTTTTTGGAAACAGCACGGTAGTGAGTCTTCTGTCTGCTGTCACAGGTTGTTACACTCTTCCCTAATTCCCTCTCTGTTCTCCCAAGGCTCTGGCGGCTCTTTCAATCTCTCAGGATCCGGAGACATGTTTCTGGGGATGCCGGGGCTCAACGGAGATTCCTACTCTGCTTCCCAGGTCAGGTGGCCCATGTCCCCTCCATTGGGGCTTTCCCAAACTCTCTTGCCTGCTCTTCAGAATATAAGACGCCTCACTGTGTCATACCCTTCTTTGCTGCCTGCAGGTGGAATCACTGCGACACTCAATGGGGCCAGGGGGCTACGGGGATAACCTTGCGGGAGGCCAGATGTACAGCCCTCGGGAAATGAGGGTGAGTGGATACCTGATGCTCCCCCTGTCTACCTCTCACCCAGACAGGAGGGCCGTTCCCCTGGTGGCCTTGTCTCCCACACTGGATCTCCCAGAGCCCTGCCCCAACCAACTCTCTCTTTTTTTAGGCCAACGGTGGCTGGCAGGAGGCTGTAACCCCGTCCTCAGTGACATCTCCGACAGAGGGACCAGGAAGCGTTCACTCTGACACTTCCAACTGATCTTGCCCCTCAGGGCCAGAGGGGTGGGGGCTCACAAGGCTACTCTTGAAGAGGACGCAGGCATCCAGAGGACAAACCCCAGGCACAGGAGAAGCACAAGACAGAGAAGGGCGAATGGGGTCATCCTGTCCCCGACCAGACTGTCTCAGTGCTGGGGGTGCTGACTACATGGCAGGGAGAATGGGGTCCCCTAAGGGGAGAGTGGGGTCTGTCTTCCCTTTTTTCAGTCTTTTTCTCTCACATAAACCACACAGCCCAGAGTCCTATTGTTCAGATCACCTTCCCCTTGCTTTACCCACCATATTGTATTCCATTTCTTTCTCTGGGCTCCCCCCACCCCACCCCACTTACCTGCTCTGGGATCTGTGGAGAAGCCAGCCCTGCCTGACCAGATGCCAAAACTGGGGACATGACTTCTGGACAGAGGACACAGGCCATGAGCCCTGTTCCTCCCTACCCCCTGCCCCTCCAGATGGCTTTATTACCTCATACGCAGCTCATCTTAAACCAATAGAATCGTTCGGTGGACGAGAGTGTCTGACTCAGATATCTACCTCGGAGGGAGTTTCTGCTACTTTAGGGAGTTGTTGACTGGGCTTAGGGCTTGATTTTTTTTTTCTTTTTTTCTTTTTTTTTTTTTTTTGTTAAGGAAAGAAACGAAACCCTGGAATCCATCTGTGCTTTTTAAATTTTTTTTTTTTTATTGCTGTAATTGGCTCTTAATTTTTAGTTTGGGGAAGTAGATGTTTTTGTAAATATATTGATTTTTTTTTAATTTTTTGCTTTTCCATGTTAGGGGTGATAGCCAAAGGGGTCGTTAAGAGAAAGGGGAACAAACAGAACTTGTGAAAAGGCCCACCTGGTTCCAGTCCTGTCCATCAGAAAGTATGTTTAGCAGGGCACCAAGCCTGCCCCCCCGCCCAAAATCACTTAGGTGTTCTTTGCTTATGCAGGCAGCTCTTTGCTGCTCTTGGTATGGAGGTAGCCAGTGGTTTGTTGACCTGTCCCCCCTGCCCCCCCCCACACACACACACACACAAACACACAACCCTTGGGCAGGGCTGGATTCAGTAATTTTGAGGAAGCGCCACCTTCCCCTGTGAGTGACACATCTTTAAGTCTTATTTTTAACCTATTTGCAGATTGGAGAGGGAAGAACAGGGAGGGGGTTATTGCCAAATATGTTAAATGTGGGTTGGGGTGCTTGTGTATGTATCTCCCTCAATTTCCCCAGAAACGAGGCATTCTTTTTTTCTCAGTCTAAAATCAAGAGGGTGGGGGGAGAGAGGAGGCATGTCATAAAAAGCCAGGTGTGGGGGAAAGTCAAATCACCAGTGTCCCATCCTTGGCCAGAACCCTACCATCTGAGTCCCTCAAACATCCTCAGGATTTTATAAGACTGTCATAGTGGGGAACCTCTCCTGTCAAAGACCCAGGCAGGACTGGAGGGGAGCAGGTTAGATGGGTGATGGGTGGTGGGTGGGAGGCACGGGCCAGGGGCAGTTCTCTCCTCACTTGTAAACTTGTAGTTTCACAGAAAAGAAAAAAAAAAATGCAGTTTTAAATAAAGAAATTTCTTTTTTCCCTGGGTTTAGTTGAGCATTATTTTCAAAAACCTGATAAACCCCAGAATAAAATTCTTTCATAAAACCCCAAACGGTGTTTTCCCTTCCAGCTACCCACTCCCAACCTTGCCCTCACCACCCAGGGGCACCCATGGTTCACCTTCAACCCTCCCCCAAGGGAAACAGCCAGGCCTGAACCCTGTTGCCCAGCAACCTTACCTAAACAACATGGGGCTCCCATCGTCCACCAGGCAAGCCCTCAGTGGACTGATGGAATGGGTTAGGGGTCCTGAATACTAAGAAACCTTAGGAGGTCCACTCCCAACCCCCACGGACATGGCTGTGCCCAGACTGGCACTGCCTAAGGGTGGGGTGATCATTGTTTCTCCTAGTACCTGAAGGACTCTTGTCTAAGAAGCATGAATTCCTAGCATTCCCCGTGGCGGGATAGGACAGGATGGAAAGATGGGGGTAGGGGAGAGGGTGCAAGCCCCACCTAGGACGGTGACCACAGCAGCAAGCGGCAGACAGAGCCAGAAGCCTGGGAAGGAACGATGGCAGCGGGGGCGGCAGCGGCGGCAGGAGCCTGGGTGCTGGTCCTCAGTCTGTGGGGTGAGCCACTCCCCTCACACCAATCCTCCCTGCAGAAAGCACTTCATCCTCCTCCCCAAATCTGCCCAGAACTCTCCTGGAACCCAAGCGCTACTTTCCAAGCTCCCTCACCCATCTTTTGTTGGCCCCCCAATCCCCTCCTACTCCTCCACCATTGTCCCATCTCCCAGGAGCAGTAGTAGGTGACCGAAACATCACAGCCCGGATCGGGAAGCCGCTGGTGCTCAACTGTAGGGGGGCCCCCAAGAAGCCACCGCAGCAGCTGGAATGGAAGCTGGTAAGCAGGGCTCCTGCCACAGCTCCCCACAGCCAGGGCCCAGTGATGGTTGGCGGCCCCACCTCCCTGTCTCACAAGTCCTTTCCCAGAGGACTTGCACTGTTCAGGCTCTTCTCCTCTGTCCCCAGAACACAGGTCGGACAGAAGCTTGGAAGGTCCTATCTCCCCAGGGAGGTCCCTGGGATAGTGTAGCTCGTGTGCTCCCCAATGGCTCCCTCCTCCTGCCAGCAGTAGGGATCCAGGATGAGGGGACTTTCCGGTGCCGGGCAACGAGCAGGAACGGAAAGGAGACGAGGTCCACCTACCAAGTCCGAGTCTACCGTAAGAGTTCCAGGGCCATCTCCATGGCCTACCTCTCTTCTCAGGAAAAGCCTTCAACCCTAGCCCTGGACTCTTGGCCCTGGTGTGTGAGAACCTGTACACCCGGGGTGGAAGAGTCTGAAAGCTACAGCCTCTGACTGAAATTTTCTCTACTTCAGAGATTCCTGGAAAGCCAGAAATCATCAATCCTGCCTCTGAACTCATGGCTGGTGTCCCCAGTAAGGTAAAGAAAAGGGAAGCCATCCTTAGAAGTGGAAGGGGGTATAAGGCTGGAGGGGGGTGTGCATGTATGTGTGCGGAGTCTCTTATTTTCAAAGACGATGAAGGTCACTCTTTCCCTAGGTGGGGACATGTGTGTCTGAGGGGGGCTATCCTGCAGGGACTCTTAGCTGGCACTGGGACGGGAAACCCCTCATACCTGATGGCAAAGGTAAGTCCCAAAGTTCCCCCTCCTGGCTGCTTTCTCTCTGACCCCTCTCCCACACCCACCCTGGAATATCTTGCCTTGTCCTCCCCTCCCCGCAATAGGAGTCTCTGTGCAGGAGGAGACCAGGAGACACCCTGAGACAGGGCTTTTCACACTCCAGTCGGAGCTGATGGTGACCCCAGCCCAGGGAGGAGCTCCCCACCCCACCTTCTCCTGTAGCTTCAGCCCTGGCCTTCCCCGGCGTCGAGCCCTACATGCGGCCCCCATCCAGCTCAACGTCTGGGGTGAGTGGAGGCCCTCAGGGAGGAGGGAAGAGTAAGCCCATGACCACCAGGACCAACACAGGCATAACTCTCAACTTCATGCCCTCAACTCCAGAGTCTGTGCCTCTGGAAGTCCAAGTGATGGTAGAGCCAGGTGGAATGCTAGTTCCTGGTGGTACTGTGACCCTGACCTGTGAAACTCCTGCCCAATCCTCTGTTCAAATCCACTGGATCAAGGACGTGAGTGACTTGGAGACGGGGCTGGGAGGCTGGGAAGTAGACAGACACATTACTGGCAATTAGGAGGACAGGAGGCTCATGGGGAGGCAGGAGCTGGGAAAGATGGCAGAGTATGTGAGGATGTGAAGACTAAGACAGAAGTACAGATGTGGGGAGAGATGTTGTAATAAAGAGTCTCCTGTCCCCTTTCTCCCCCCAGGGCATGCCCCTGCCCCTTCCCCCTAGCCCCATGCTTGTCCTCTCTGAGGTGAAGCCTGAGGACCAGGGAACCTACAGCTGTGTGGCCATGCATCCCAGCCACGGGTCCCAGGAAAGCCGTGGTGTCAGTGTCGTCATTGGTGAGGAGACCTCTCTCCAAGTCCCAGGGCCCCTGAGGCTGGGCTAAAGGACAGCGCAGACTCCAGTTCCCTGGCACACCCTGGAGAACCTTACCACCCTTCCTCAGTGCATATACCTCCCCTGCCCCAAGCAAAACCTCCCAAGAGAGCAACGAGTCTGTTTCCTCTCTCTTCTGAAACTGAAAGAAAAGACTCCATCAGGGCTCCCACTAAATAGCCTTCTCTCAAATCGAGACCCTCCCTTCTAACCTACTCTAACTTTGTCTTTCAGAAACAGACAAAGAGGGGCCAACCACAGGTGAGGGCTTAGAAACAGATGGCCCCAACATGACCGGGGGATGGTTGACAACAAAGGAATGGTGAGTGGTAAGGGCTGGGCCCTCACTTCTCCCCATCTCTCGACAGGCTATGTGGAAGGGCAGGGGCTGGGAACTGTTGCCCTGGCCCTGGGGATCCTAGGAGGCCTGGGGATAGCTGTCCTGCTCATTGGGGCCATCATGTGGCGAAGACGGCAACGCCAAAGACAGGAGAGGTGAGTGGAGGAAGCCAAACATCTCAGCCTTGGGACCTCCAGGCAGCAAGGAGGGGTGTGGGGGGAGGAATGATGAAGTGCTAGAAACCATGTGCACAATTCTCCCCAATCCCCCTCCCCAGGAAGGCCCCAGAAAACCAGGAGGAGGAGGAGGAGGAGCGCACAGAGCTGAATCAGTCAGAGGAGCCCCAGGCAGCTGAGAGCGGTGCAGCAGGGCCATGAGGGGCGCCCAGCCAGACCCCATCTGTCAGCTCCCTTTTCTTCCCCCTTGCTCTCTTCTGTCCCCAGAGCAATTCTCTCCTGTATCACCTGTACCCCACCTCACCAAACTTGCCTCCACAACCAGAGCCTCCTACAGTGATAAGTAAACACCTCACCCATTTGCTCTCGTGCACACATATGGGTGTGTGTGTGTGTGTGTGTGTGTGTGTGACAGAGACACCTGTGTGTGTGTGAGACACCTGCATGTGTGAGAGACGCCTGTGTGACACACCTGTGAGAGATGACTGTGAGAGACACCTATGTGTGAGACCTGTGTGTGAGACACACCTATGTGTGAGAAAGAGATGCCTGTGTGTGACACCTGTGTGAGACACGTTGCGTATGAGATGACTGTGTGAGACACGTGTGTGAGACGCCTGTGTGTGAGAGATGACTGTGTGTGAGACACGTGTGTGTGTGAGAGACGCCTGTGTGTGAGAGACACCTGTGTGTGTGTGAGAAAGATGCCTCTGTGTGTGTTTGTGTGTGTGTGTTTGTGAGAGAGAGAGAGAGGGAGAGACGCCCTCACCCTCTGAATCCCTCAGACCCTTGAAGAAAAAGCCTTCACACTTCCCCACACCGTGCAAATATTTACTCAAGTTGGGGAGATGCTCCTGTCCTGGAAGGAAGGGGATAAGGACAAAGGTGGGCAGAGCTCCCATCAGTACATCTCACCTTGTTTATTGAATTTATAATAAAGGAGGTAGTGAAGGGAAGGAAGGACTTAAGAGTCAGAACCCATACTAGACACTGGGGAGAGAAAAATTAAGTCAACAGGGGTAAAGTAGGGGAGAGTCAGTGGGAGCCTTGCCCATCTTTCCAACATCAAATCAACAAATGTGGGTGTAAAGCAAAAGATCAGGAGAGGGAAGAAACAGACATCCTCTTCCATCTGTCCTCCTGTCCCAGAGCTGGGAGTTAGGATGCTACACAGTGAGTTCAGGGCAGAAGTTTCTCCCATCCTCTGCACAGATGTCACACCTCCTCCCCACACCCTCCTACAAAGTGGCCAGGGTTGGCCTTAGCCAGTAGAAACGGAGGGGTTGGGAGGGAGGGGCCAGGAGTAAGGAAGGGTCAGCAAGGACCCCCAATACTGATTCTCCTCTGGCTGGAGGTGGGCAGGAAGGAGACAAAGCTCAAATACTGAGCAGCCAGAAAAAGAAGAAGATGGCGAGAAACAGGAAGAGGGAGTCCTGCCAGCTGGAGGCCGGGTGACCCTGTCCCAGATCCACACCTGTAGGAGAAAGGAAAGCTGTGGGAGAAGCATCCACTCCTAGGTTGGGAAAAGGCCTGAGGGGACTCAGAGGGCTCCCTGCTTGGAGCTGAGGGAAGGCTCTTCTTACCTGTACCCCGACGGAATGGCTCATGGGTGTTGAAGACGGTGGTGAAAAAGCCAAAGGGAAAAGCACCAACACCAAATGAGAAGTGAAAGCCCCCGGTATCACCAAATGACTGGAATCCCTAGGGAGGTGGAGAAAGTCAGAGGAGAACTGGGCAGGTCTTTGGCAAGGAAGGAACACAATCAGACAAGACTCACCCCTCTGCTCTCTGAAGCTGGTCGCTGGCCCTGGGGGCGGGGTGGAGTTTTCAATCTGAGGAATGAGAGACTGGCTAGGGCTAGCAGCAAGGAATGTCCTCTCCCCCTCCACGCCCCACTCCCAGGCCAGAAGCAGTCCATCTTCCCTCAGCACCACCCCCTCTCTCTCACCTGGGGTCCTGGGGCTTCTGGCTCCCTCGCCCGTAAAGAGGGACAACCTTTTCTCTGCTGATCCCAGCTTTACACACTGGGCACTCTTGCCGCTCTGGCCGGGTCTCCAACCACTGAGGGAGAAAATGAAGTGGTTTCCAGTTCACAGTAGGGTTTTTCAACTCCTCAGACCTCCCCATTTCCCTCTTCATCTCCTCTGAGTACGCACCTGATGAAGACAGGGCCAACTAGATGGGGGGAAAAAAAGAAGGTCAAACTAGCTACAGTAAAGACAGACACGAACCTGACCTCAGAGTCCGATCGCACCCCTCTTCCCAGGTATTACCTGCTGTTTCTTTTCATGTTTTTGACAACCTATTTCATGCCAGCCAACCTGGCCTTCCCACCTCTCTGATCTTACAACGTCTAGAGTAATACTCATCCTCCAAGGTTCAATGCTCTTCTCTCCTTGAACACACATGTCCCCTCCCTTTTCTGCCTCTGAACTTAGTGTCCAGGTCTCTTCAACCAGAGCTTTCTAGATCTCCTGTTTCAGCCCCAACCCCAGCCCTGCCCGCATCACTCCTCAACTAAACCCCCTTTACTAGCACCTGCCCCCACTACTCCTTTTCCTCTCTTCTAGGCTCAATCAAGTCCCTATTTCCACCATCCTTTAATTTCTCAGTGCCCTGGTCCTCAGGTCTGTCATACCACTCCCTACCAAGATCTCACCTGCACGCGACCCTACATTCCCTAGGTCTCCCGTACCCGCCTAAGGCGTGCCTCCTCTAACCTTTGAGTCTAATCTATCTCCACCTGTACAACTAAGACTGTCACTTTCTGGGGTAAGGTGGCTGGGGTCTGACCTGGACCGATGTCGTTCCCCCACCACCACCCCGCCCTGCTTCCTCTTAACCACAGCACATCCCTCAGTGCCCAGTTCCTAGGGCTCCCCGCCACACGGGTCTCCTCCGTGGAGATGTGACCCTCTCACCCACACATTCCCAGAGACCTCGGGCCTCGCCCACGGGGATGTGCCCGCCGACTATCCGTATGCGTGCCATCCCGCCCCCAGCCTCCCCAGTAAGAGGCGAGCCCCATTTCTCTTCACCCCCTGCCGGACCCTCACCAGTACAGGTGGCCACACACGCTGACCACAGCCTCCCGAGCAGTCTCCAAACATATATTACATTCGAAGGTCGCGCCCGCCCCGCCCCGCTCGCGGTTTGGCCCTTCGGGGCCCCCGTCCTCCTCCTCCGCGGCTGCCATGGCCGGTGTTTCGCCTTCACGCACCCCTCAGTCTCCCCAAACACACACACAGACACACACACGCCCCGACAACGAGAAACCGCCTCCAGCCCACGGCCGTTGGGCGGGCTTCAAGGTTGTCTAAACACTACTGGTCTGGGGGGCTGACAATCACACAGTTTAAAAGCCAGGGTTGGCCCAAAGGGTAGGGAGAGGTTCGCGCAGGCCTGCCCTTGCACAGTGACGATTGGCGGGAGCGCCTCCGCCAGGACGCGAGGCGACGGGATTGGTGTCCGTCGGCGCTGGTCGGGGGAGCTTTATTCGTCTGAGTAGCTGCCAGTCAGGACCAAGGGCCAGAAGCAATTGGTCCGGGACCACACAGGCCTCGCCTCCTCCGAGCCCCCTCTCTTTGCTTCACTTCCCCTTTCCGAGAACGCCCGGATTCCTATTGGACTTTGGAGCGTAGCGCCCCAAAGCTCTGGATTGGCTGGAACTCGATGGAAAATGGTGGTTAGGCAAAGTGCGCGTGCGCAGCAGGCGGCGGGAAGGGGCGGGCCAATCCCGTGCGTGCTAGGCTTTCTCTGGTCCCACCCCTTCGCCTCTGTCTTGTCGCCATGGTGACTGCTCTACGATTGGCGGGCTTTGGGGTTCCAAGGCATCAGCGCGGCCTCATCCGGGTCCTCCGACTGCGGTCTCTCTGGGCCGATTGGTTAGTTTCTTCCAGCCCTGATTGGCCGAGATCGGAAAAGACGGCCGAGAGCTTGGCGAGGTAGCAAATGCTATGGTCGCGGGTTCAAAATGGCTCCGGCCTCCTTCGGTGACGTAGAGAGCAGAACTGGGGCTCGCCCCTCCCTTTCAGTGAAGAAGGGCGCAGAACTGGCATCAGCTCGACGTTTGGATGGTGCGAGCATGGACCTGCGGCGCTGGTGTTAACCCATCTCCCTCGGCTGCAGGACGCAGCCCGCTCCTCCTTAGGTGATTTGCAGAACAGAACTCAAGGCCCACACCCTTTTAACGTTGACATAGTATGACAGAGTTGACCCCGACCCAGTTTTAAACCTGAAAAGCGAACTAGCTCCACCCCTTTGTGAGTAGGTGCCGAGGGGGCAAGGCCCGCCCCTCCTGAGCGACCCGCGGCGGAATGGGGTTAGGCCCGCCCCTTCCGTCCTGTAGTGTGTCCCGCAGAAGTGGGGTCTTCCTCCTGGGTAGGACCCCCGGGACTTGGGCAGGCCAGAGCTTGGGCCTTCGCTACAGTCAGTGACCTCACTGTGGCCCAAGGAGCAGAACTAGGTAACAGTCCCCCCATACCAGTGTTCCTTACATCCTCGACCTCAGGGCGTGTAAATTCTAGCAGGGCGAATGTGTGTCTGGCAGCGGGGACAGACTCGGGCCGAGGGCAGGTCAGCACCCTGATAAAGGTCTCACGTGACCAGGGAGGCCAGGTGAGAGGAGGGCGGGGGAAGTGAAGGTACAGGATGCCTGGGAAAGGCTTAGGAGAAAAGTTCTAGGGGAAGGGGTGTAGACCAAGGAGAGGAGCAGTGCAATGATCCTGGTTTAAGGGACAGTGGAAAGACGAGCGAGAGGAGGTCAGAGGCTGGACAGGGAACAGATACATGCCTACAAAATTCAGGAGGCATGCTCGTCCCAGAGTAATCTAGCGTTCTTTCTTTCTTTCTTTCTTTCTTTTTTTTTTTTTTTTTTTTTTTTTGTTTCTTTCTCATTGATTTTAAAGCAGCCCTAATACCCAGTTTCTACTGGAAAAGATGCGCCCGCCCAGATTCTATGTCGGGGAGAAGCACTGTCTCAGCTTCAGTGATTGAGACTGACAGGAAGGAAATGGAAAAGCGAAAGAGATCGTGGAAGGACAGGGGCAGGGACAGGGCCTGAGAGTACCTCTTCTCTTTAAAGACCAGAGAGAGGGTTGAAGCAGGGAGCTGGACTGCGGGGAGGGCAAAGTCAGAGAGCCAGCGAGAGCTGGAGGGGCCAGGGAGAGGGAGCCACGGGGAGGAGACGAGCACTTGGCATATAGCAGATACCTGCAGATATCCGGAGTTGGGAACAGGAAAGAGGTTTTTGGAGGAGTTGGGAGTTGGAGGGAATATACAGCAGATAAGGGAGTTAAGGAGAAAGGAAGAAACCGAGTGAAATTTCCAGGAAGAGGAGAGCTGATGAAGAAGGGATGGGCCAAGGAAGGAATACAGCACCAAGGGACACACGAGCCATGTGTGCTGAAAGGGAGTTGGAGGAAAAAAAGATGCAGCTGGAGCCAGAGAAGGCCGGAGACCGGCGAAGCCCAGCCGAGCTCTCGCGGGGCGGAGCCGCCAGGAGGAAACTGGTCGGTTCGGGGAGGCGATTGGCAAGACGGGCCGCCCATCACCGCCCCCTACTTCCTGGCCAGCCCCGGAAACCCGCAGGCGTTGGGGAGGGGTAGGGGGATAGCGGCAACAGCAGCCCCAGCCCTCAGAGAGACAGCAGGGAGGGAGGGAGGGAGCTAGGGGGATAACCCCCCACCATTCCTACCGCAATGGGCCCAGCCTCCCACTCTCACCTCCCCTCCATCGGCCGGGGCTAGGACACCCCCAAATCCTGTCGCCCCCTTGGCACCGACACCCCGACCGAGGCAGAGACACAGCCACCCGCCACCACCGCTGCCGCAGCCTGGCTGGGGAGGGGGCCAGCTCCCCGGGCCCCCCACCCCACTGAGGTGGGGGCGGGAAAGGGATGGGAGGAGGCGGGAGGAGGGTGCCGAGAGGGGATGGGGGAGAGATTGGGTCTGGGAGGCGGACTGGGGAGAGGTTTGCTGGGGAAAGGAGAGGGGCCCTGAGGGAGGAAGGATGGAAGAGAGACGGAGGAGGTCCGAAAACCCTGTGCCTTTGGGATGGGGGTGTGGACAGAGTCCTGAAGAGGGAATTCCTGACACCTTCCCCAGTTCCTTTTCCTGCCCTTTGGCCCCACATGACTCTTGAGGGGTTGTAGCCGGGAGAAGGTGGTTTATTGCCCTCCTTCCCCTAGCAGAATTCGCTTCCTAGAAAGGCCCTCAGACACCTCTGTTTCATCTGGGCACAGGACCTTCTTCAGTGGCCATCCACACTGGACTAGATCCTTACTGACACAGATGCTTTGTGGGGGGCCATGTTTTCTACATTGAGTCCGTGTGCCTTTGACATGTTGAGTGGCTTATGTGCGGCTAGCCTCTCCCTGTGCTCTCCGTGGACTGGACAAACGATGTGTTATTGTCCATCAGAATTGCCCATTCTCCTATCTTTATGTCCATGTCTCTTGTCCAGTCTTGACATTGTTCAAATGTGAGTGTTTATATATTGCATCCATTGTGTGGTTTTGTGTTTTTTGCACATTTTATGCTTTTGCATGTTTACTTTTGCATGTAAAGGTTATACCTTATTTGTTTTGTTTCATGTATCATATATTATTATGTCCATGATCCTGTCATGTGTGGTAGTCTTCGTGTGGGGGATCCTGTGGTTTAGTGGACTAGTGCACACTTCTGTTGTGATTGGGTTGGCCTGTTGGCTGCATGTGTTTTCCCAGTCAGGATTCACACCATACCTATGCATGCACCTTTACATATTTATCATGTGTACACTGATGTGGCCCTTCCACAGCATCTGTGCTTCTGGGTACACATACTATTTATTTCATAATTTTATTGGCAGTATATTTTGTGAGTCATCTGCACATTAACCCATTTGGCACTCCGTGCGCTTATAAGTCCTTGGACATTTCTGCTCCAGAGGAGGTCACTTAATGTTATACATTAGAGAAAAAGGTGACGGAGCCTCTGTTTCCCCAGAGAACCATCCCCATGTGCCTTACCTTGCTGACCTTCCTGGCCTGATCTTTCCAGTGGCTGTGGACAGCCTGTGTTCATGGAGGTCAGTGCATGCCACAGGGTCAGCTCTGCTGTGCACTTCCTCTGTTCCCCCACTCTTTTGCTGTGTTGGCATTTATTGATGACAGTAGCATCTCTCCCCTGTGGCATGTTAATCCCCATTCCGTATGTTTCTCTTTTGTGTGAGATGGGATGCGCCATCTTGATTGTTGGTGCTTCCCCTTCAACGTGACTGCGTATTGTATGTGTATATTCAGAGAAGGTTACTGTTAGGCTTGTTGTGTTCATTGCTTTCTCAGTGACTTATCTTTTCACAGAGTGTAGCTATCGGATTCCTGATCATCTCTGTCATTAGTTATGGCTGTGTGGGTGTGTATCCAGCCTTATAATCTGTTCAGCAAATGTTTACTGAGCACCCTCTCTGCCTCCTTCTGTCCCAGGTATTGGGCGTTACTACCCTCAAGCTGCTTACAGACTAGGGAAGGAAACAAAAATGCCAGTGAGCAGTTATGTACACTGTGGTGTCAAGATCAGTGGCTCTCAAACTTGTGTGCACACCAGACTCACTTGGAGGGCTTGTTAAAATACAGATTGTTGGGCCCAAGGCCCAGAATTTCTGATTCAAGAGATCGGGGGCGAGGTCCAAGAATACGCATCTCTACACTTTGAGAACCAGTGATCAAGATAAAAGTGTAATGAAAACTCAGGCCAGGAGGGGTTCAAGAAGGCCTCCAAAGCGTGACGCTCAGCTGTGTGAGGCAAGTGAAGAGGCGGAAGGGCATTCCAGCCAAGGGAGCAGCCTGTTTGCAGCACAGTAGCATGAAAGATCTTGGTATGCCTGAGGAACTGGAGTTGGAGCACAAAAGGCTTTTGTGGGGGCGGGGCCAAAGATGGAAGCAGAAGTCAACTTGTCTAAGGGGCCTGCAGACAAGACAGGGAAATGCTCGGATCTGTGTTACAGAAAGATCTCTGTGGTGGCTACGTGGATGATGAATTGGAAGAGCAGAATTAGGAGCCCATTGCAGATAGTCCAGGGAAGAGATGCTGGTCCAGACTTAACAGGGGCAGTGGGCTAGAACAGCTCAAGGCCTACAGCTTCAGAGTTGGCAGAGTTTCCTGTTTCTCTTGCCTATTACCCTTCACTGATTGGCAAGGGACTTTGAACACAGACTTTCTTGTCATTGGAAGGGAGTGCCAGTAGCCTTGCTGGCACTGGCAGGGAGTGACAGGTATTTGCCTAAACACCATTTTGTGACTTCTGACCCTGCCCCCAATAGTGGGGCAGAGTGGAGGAAGGAGGAAGAACCTAGAGGCAGTTCTGTGTGCCCGTACCTCTTCCTCCTGAATCCTTTCCTCTCCCAGAGCAGGTGGTATGATGTCTCTTTTACTCTGCCTTTTTTTTCCCCCTCGGTCAGGCCTTACATATTGTATCTGCCTGACCCATTTGCCTCCAGTGCAGAAGGGGGAAAGGGAGCAGAAGGATTTGTTTGCCTGCCTGTGGAGGCAGGATTGATAGATGTAGCTGCTTCTGGTATGTCCATGGGTTTATCTGGGAACAGGAAAGGGGTGGAAGTAGCTACCTTGGTGGAGAGGGGGTTTTCTGGTTATGCATTTACTACATTTCTTTAGCTGTTACCAGGTGTGATTTTAAGTTTGCCTTCTGGTGTGAGCAGGTCAGTCTCTGCATGACTGTATGTGTTTATTTTTGCATTAGTGACAGACCCTTTATTCTTGCCAGTCTTCTTGAGAATGTCTGGGTGTTTTGGCCCTTCACTTACCTGCTGTTGCGTATACCTATGTGTATACATACAGGCAGCAGCGTGACCGTGGTTAGGAGTACAAGCCGCTTAGGTTTAAACTAGGAGGTGCCTCTTAGGGGAGCCATATCACCTCAGGTAAGTTATTTAACTTCTTTGGGCCTCTCTCCTACAAGATGTAAATTGTGTAGTTCATATTTAAGGGTTTGTTTGTTTTGTTTTGTTTAAGATTGTATTTATTTATTCATGAGAGATAGAGAGAGGCAGAGACACATGCAGAGGAAAGAGCAGGCTCCCTGCGGGGAGCCCGATGTGGGACTCGATCCCAGGACCCCGGGATCACGCCCTGAGCCAAAGGCAGACACTCAACCACTGAGCCACCTAGGCGCCCCTTTAAGGGTTTAACATAGTCTATAGGCCAGCCCTAAGCCAACAGAAATATAATACAAACCACATGTAAATTTTAATTTTCTGGTAGATATGTCAAAAAAGGTCAAAAGTAACAAGGTGAAATTAATTTTAATGATATGTTCTATTGAACCCGGTATTCTGAAAGGTTAAGATTTCAAAATGTAATCAATACAGAAGATTATTAAGGGAATATTTTACATTTTCATTCAGAGTCTTTGAAATCTAATGTGTATTTTACACTTCCAGCACGTCTCCACTCAAACTAGGCCACGTTTCAGGTGCTCAGGAGCCATATGTGGCTGGTGGCTACAGTATTAGACAGTCAGGTGTAGACCATCCTAAGACCTTACCAGCTATGAGTGTTAGCTGTTGCTATTATTATTGTCCCCTTATCATGTATTTGTGAGTTGTAGATGTCCATGTCTGTGTCTCTTGTCTTTGTGAATATTTCTGGGAGAGGGGTAGGCAAGCAGTCCTGAACTCCTCTTCCTCCCACCCCTATCCCAGAGAGGCTTCCTGGGCAGGTCTAGATGGGAGCCCTGACCCCTTCCTGTGTCTCTGGCCCTTGACCTCATAGCTCCCCAAACCCTGCCTGCTGTGCCTTGCCCACTCCACTACCCCTCCAGGAACCTGGCCCACTGTCCCTTGCCCTGTCCCCTGCAGGTGGCCAGAATGGAGTTGTGGCCAGGGGTATGGACCGTGCTGCTGCTGCTCCTCCTGCTGCTGCTGCTCCTGCTGCCTGCCCTGTGGTTCTGCAGCCCCAGTGCCAAATACTTCTTCAAGATGGCCTTCTACAATGGCTGGATCCTCTTCCTGGCTGTGCTCGCCATCCCTGTGTGTGCTGTGCGAGGACGCAACGTTGAGAACATGAAGTGAGGGCCAAAGGGTTTTGGGTGATGAGAAAACCTAAGAGTCCAAAGTGAGCAGTGGACGGGGAGGATGTGGGGTTTGTAGGGAAGGTGGAGAGAACCCAAGGACAAGGAAGGGGAGAGGACTGCAAAGACAGTGGAGTAGGGGGAACCAAGGCATTTAGATGGATGTCAGTGGGTCCTGCTGGAACCCCTTGCCATGACCCCACAGGATCTTGCGCCTGATGCTGCTCCACATCAAATACCTGTACGGGATCCGAGTGGAGGTGCGTGGGGCTCACCACTTCCCTCCCTCACAGCCCTACGTCGTGGTCTCCAACCACCAGAGCTCACTCGACCTGCTTGGTGAGATCCCTCATAGGGCACACCTCCCCCAGCCATGCCCTTCCTCCTTCCCCAGAATCTCCTCTGGGGGTCCTCACCTACCCTGCATCTAAACGTTGCCCCCTGGCTCTCCTCTCCCTTCCCCCAGGACTTCTTACCCTCATATACAGGCTAATATATGTTTAATCACCTCTTCTACCACTCAGGTCTTCCCACCCCCCTCCTTCAGTCTGCCTCTTCCTTTATCTCCAGTCCTTCGTAGTGTGGGTGATGACCTGCTTCCCATAATACTTTGCCTCCACTATGGCCTTCACCCATCCTACCTTTGCCCTAGGGATGATGGAGGTACTGCCAGGCCGCTGTGTACCCATCGCCAAGCGTGAGCTGCTGTGGGCTGGCTCCGCTGGACTGGCCTGCTGGCTGGCAGGAGTTATCTTCATCGACCGGAAGCGCACTGGGGATGCCATCAGTGTCATGTCTGAAGTCGCCCAGACCCTGCTCACCCAGGACGTGAGTCACCCTGTGGAACAGGAGGGTCGGGGCATTGTGGAGTAGAGCACTTGTAAATAGACTGAGATGCAGGGCCAGCAGGCCTCAGAGGTCCCATTACAGCGTCACAACTATTACACACACACACACGCACACACACACACACAAACCCGTATGTCTTGATTCTCTGTCTTCCCCAGGTGCGGGTCTGGGTTTTTCCTGAGGGCACAAGAAACCACAATGGCTCCATGCTGCCCTTCAAACGTGGCGCCTTCCACCTTGCAGTTCAGGCCCAGGTAATTACTACTTCCCCTTCTGCTCCTGAGCATCCCCTGTGCTGCCGGCTCCCACCATCTCTTTCTGTCAGAGGCTTGTCATGGGGCCTTGGAAGGGAACTGTGGGCTGTTTGCTTCTCCCCTTCCCCAGGTTCCCATTGTCCCCATAGTCATGTCCTCCTATCAAGACTTCTATTGCAAGAAGGAGCGCCGCTTCACTTCGGGTGAGGGCTCTGAGTAGACCTGGGGCTGGGGGTGGCCAGAAGGGCCATGAGGGAGAAAGGCTGGGGGGATGTCCCCATGAGGGGAGGATTGGTCAGTGCCAGGACTGAGATGTCCAAAGGATCACCAGCGTGACCCCACACCAACTAATAAATACTTATTAAGCACCCAACATACCCTGCTATATGGGTAAAGCTCAGTCCCTGCAAGAGGGGCCATTACTGTCCAGTGGGAGGAGGAAGGCCTGTGTGTGCAAGGCTATGATAACACTTGGCAGTAAAAGTGAAATTGAGACAATGGGGGCAGAAAGGGTGCTGAGGTGTCTGGATGGGGGCGGGGGGCGCTTAGTGCAGGAGGGCCTCAGATCAGGTAGCAGCTGGCAAATGGGGGCAGTTGGCCAGGGTAGGGAGAAGCGAACAGAAAGGTTGGGGAGGGAGTGGCAGGAGAGCTCGGAAATTGTGCCCCACCTGTGGGCAGAGGCCTAGGCAGACAGGCCATGATGGTGCTCACCACCCCCCTCAGGACGATGTCAGGTACGGGTGCTGCCCCCAGTGCCCACAGAAGGGCTGACACCAGATGACGTCCCAGCTCTGGCTGACAGAGTCCGACACTCCATGCTCACCGTTTTCCGGGAAATCTCCACTGATGGCCGGGGCAGTGGTGACTATCTGAAGAAGTCTGGAGGGGTGGGCGAGGCCCGGCTCTGAGCTCCCCTCCCAATGACCCCCTTCTTCCACCCATACCTCCCAGCCCAGTGGGCCCTAAAGCAGGGCCAAGCCCTCTTCCTTGTTTCTCCTCTCCCCACTGTTCTTCTCTTTGGAATCTTCAACTTCTGAAGTGAATGTGGATACAGCACCACTCCTTGCCCCTTCCCAGCTCCCTCCATGGACTCTCTTGCCTCGGTGCAGTCTACACTCTGACCCCCACCCACCTCCTGTGCCATCTTGTCTGTGGGACGGTTGCCTCCCCCTCATCTCCAGTGGCTCACCTACCCAAGGGTGTGAACACACCATCCTTTCCCCAGTGGACCCTCTTCCTTTGTGATCTCTCACTCTCCACCCCACATTGGCCAGTGGCCTCGTCCATGCTATGGAACAATACCCTCCCGCAAGTCCATGGATTCAGTGGACTTATCCATTTGTGAGGACTCCTCACACTGTGGCTGGAAGCGATGCCTGAACATTCCTGGCTTATCCTGGGAACACTCTTCAGCACCCTCACCCTCCTTCCCATGGAGCCTCCCATCAGTGGAGGCTGGACTCTTCTTACTCAGAGGTCTCGTCCTGCCCGTACCCAGGTGCCCAGGGGTGAGCATACTCCTAGATGCCAATTTGGTCTCCACATTTCTGCTTCCCCCTGTCCCTGTGGTACAGTTCTTCAGTGGTCCTGGCATCAATCCAGTCCCCTGCAGCCCTGCTGTACCATTGTAACTAGACACAAGGGAAGAGGCAGACATCAGGTGCTGTACTCACTTCTGCTCCCTAGGGAATTGGGGAAAGGAACTGAACCCTGGCTGGAGGGGGTGGGAGGGCTTTTAATTTATTTCTCTTTCTTTTGAGGCTTCCCCTCTCTGAGCCAGTTTTCATTTCCTCCCTGTGGCATTAACCACTCTGGCCTCCCACCCCAGACCTGTGCCCACAACTGGGGAGGTGGGCTGGGAGCAAAAGGAGAGGGCGAGACCCAGTTTTGTGTGGTTGGTTTTTATTAATTATCTGGATAACAGCAAGAAACAGAATAAAGATTGAGAGAGAGAGAGATCTGGGCACTTTCTGGCTGCATTTGTTAAGGCGTTGAAGTGGTTCTCGCCCAGGCAACCTGCCCCAGCCAGAAGACTCGGGTGGGCCCAAGGCACCCATCCTCCCCGCTGCCTTCAGCTCTTGGAAGTTTCCATCACTCATTGCTCCTTGGTGCCAGATAACCTTATCTGCACTTCCCCAGCTGGCTGATCCCAGAGGATTAGCAGGGCCAGTTTCTGTATAAATTAGAGGGCCAGGGTTCTGGAGAGGTTCCTTATCGGCTGCCGATTGAGACCTGGGCCCAGGCTATTGTCATCACAGGAGCCTGGTGAATGACAAGGAGGCAGGCAGACACATTGGCTGTAGACTTTTGGGGCTGCCAGGGTACTGCAGAGACTCTTACCCAACAATAAATAGATTAGGGACAGGGTACCAGAGAAAGGGATGAAGTGTAGCTATCTGGGGACAGTATGGGGAAGCTAAGTGTTGAGAAAGGGTTTGGGGGAAAGAAAAGTGAACTAGGGAAAGGTGTCTGGGAGAGCTGGGGGCAGCCATGGGGGGATGGGGGTTCAAGCAGAGAGGGACTGAGGACTCACAGGCACCTAGCCTCTCCTCCAGCAGCAGCACCTGGTCGCTGAGAGACTCAATCCTGTCGCTCCAGCCCCATAGCTCCGCCACCTGTTCTGGTTGTAACTCTTCAGGTGGCATGGGCAGCACAGCTCGGACCCAGGCCCCAGCCTGACCAGCCCACTACAAAGGAAGACACCTCAAGAGTATTGGAGGTGGGGTACACCCCACCCAGGGGGCTTGGTCCAGGCATCTACCCTTACCTGCTCCAGCCGCTCCAGGCGCCCCCGCAGCTCCCGAATCTCCCGCCTCAAGGCGTGCTCATCATGTTCTGCTTCCCGAACTGGGACAAAAGGGAGCAGTGTCACCCGCTGCCATTGAGCCCGGGCCCTCACTGCCACCCCTACTGCCACCCACTCACCCGCCACGCTGAGGACGCTGGCGCCAGTTGGGGGCTCCAGGTTGCCCTCTGCACAGGTGCGCCCATCTGGGCCCAGCACCAGACCTTGGGGACAACCACAGGTAAAGCTGCCTGCCGTGTTGAGGCAATGGTGTGAGCAGAGGGTGACACCAGTCCTACATTCATCCACGTCTAGTTAACAGAAAGAGGAGAGGGCTGAAGCGGGGGGGGGGGGGGGGGGGTGAGCTGGTGCCCCAAGGGGAGTGAGGTCCTGGCACCACTGGAGGAGGAAGGGAACTCACCCACGTGACAGTGCTTCCCACCCCAGCCTGGGGCGCACTGGCACTGCTCTGGCCTGACGCAGACACCTCGGTTCAGACAGGGCTTGGCGCAGATGGCTGTGGGTGCAGAAGGGCAGTTCAAAACAGGACCAACAGCCAGCCTCCCCAGCCCCGCAGCGCACCCCTGTCCCCAGGCCTGGGAAGACCCAGTCTCACCTTCATCACAGGTGAGCGCCCCTGGATGCCGCTTCTTCCAGCCTTGGCAGCACACAACATGGGTCTGCTGCACCTCCCTCTTCACCTCCCTCCATGCCACTCGATATGTAGTCCTAGAACATAGGCCTGGTTCTGAACAGTGGTTTATGGGCTTTGGTCTGGGTTCTTGAACTTCTTCTTGAAAGACTCCAGAATCCAGGCTCCGATCTCTCACCTGTAGGTGCTGCAGATGCGCCTTCCATTGCACATGGTCAGGTAGGGCTTATACACTGGTTGGCTGTAGGACTCGTTGTAATGGAGGGGGACCACCAGCATCTGCTTGGAGCAGACCCCCTGACTGCACCCATGCAGAGAAGGGGAGAGACACTAAGTGGGCCAGGCCCTGGGGGTGAGGAATCCCACTACACTCAAGCTCAACTGAGGCCCCCCCCTCCCTGGAGGGGACAGCCTCACCCCCATTCTATACTTCATGGTTTTTCCATTCCCCCCACCCCCAGCAGGGTTTCCAAAGCCCTCACCCCTGGCCCTGCCCCCTGTGTTATCACCTCTCTTTGAGGGATCCACCCTTGGCCCCCTGGACTGACATCAGTAGCAGGAGGGATGAGAGTCCGCCTAAGAGATTGTACAGCTCATCCCTGGATGCCATGATTCTCCTTGACTCCAAACTGCAGGCTGCTGGCAAGAAGAGGTTAACGGAGGTCCTTCCCCTCTCCTGTGACTGCTACAGCCCCAGCCCCTCCAAGAGCAGTCTGATAGTGCGCTCTGAGGAAGTCAGCATGTTCATTTGTACACATTTACACTAGCCACCAGGATTGTCTACACCTGTATGTATATGGAAGGTGACCCCTTCATCCGGCACACACGGTCCCTGTAGCATCCTGCAAGTGCACGCCCCCATACACTCCCTCCCCTCCCCTCTACACCACAGCTAACTCTTCCTCCACAACCCTCCTATCTGTAACACACCCTCTTCTATCTTAACTCTTCTACCTTCAAAGCCTCGAATACTCACATCCTGCACTCCAAACCATGGACCTGGAAACTGCACCTATCCCTGCTGCCTCTCTCACCAGCACCCCTCACTCACGCACTTCCCAACGCACATTCTAAGGCCCATCCCCCAGTGACATGTTCTCCCCACCTGTCTTTTCCTCTCTCCGGAGACTCCAGCAGACCAGCCTCAGCAGCAGCAGCTCAGACTGGTGGGTGGGTGGGGCAGGCTGGGAAGGAGAGAAGGGGCTGGGCCAGACAATCCTCCCATTCCCCGCCCCCTCCCACAAGAGTCCTCCATAGCTCCTGCTCTAACTGCTCAGTGGGATCCAAGTCCCACAACCCTCACAACCGCCCCAGCAAAGGGCCCCCAGAAGTAAATTTCCAACTCCGAGGCTCCTTCTTCCTACACTCCCCAAATCGGCAGAGGCCACTGGCTCTATGACACCACTGGTCCCCCTGGCCTTGCCACACCCCTCAACCCAACACAGGCTGGGGGAGAAGTGGGGGCAGGGAGAGAGACAGAGCTGGCAGAGGAAAGCAGGGTCAGGTCATGGGAGAAGAGGCAAGATCAGCTGAAGAAAGAAAGGAAGGGGGGGGGAGGCGCCCAATGCCTTATGGGGAAATTGCCCCCCATTCCTTGATGACATTTGTTAGGGCCTGGGGTGGGGGCGAGTTGAGTCTGCCACCGCCCCCCAAGCCAGAGCAGACAGGGCCCTATTGTCTCCACAAAAATTCCTTCTTTCAAGGAAGAGGAGGCTCATTGTCCAGCCCCTCACCCAACTCTGGCCTACAAAGGTCGAAAAGGGGTGCAACAAATGCCCACCCTGACCCTTAGCCCCCTTGTCTAGCCTGGGGGTAGCAGGCACATTCCACCCATGAGGCTGAGGCACAAGCCACTGGAGCCCTGGGCTCAGTCCCCCAAGCTTAGGCTGGGACAGGAAGAGAATTGTCCTCTGCAGGAAAGAACCCACAGAGAATCAGGAACCCACACAGAATGGGCATTTAGAGAGCGGAAACACCAAGGGGGTCCCACCCCAGACCAGGCATCCGGGCACCCAGACCTCAGGCTCTCTATCTCCACCCTCCTTGGGGAGCCGGGTCCCCCTCACCTGGAAATGAGTCAAGCCACACTGAAGAAATGGAACTTTATTTCCATTAATACAGGGTTAACACCCACTCAATGGTAGCTAAAAGAGGGGCTGGGGCCTCAAAGAAACTAGGCTCCCAGGGGGTACCCCAACACTGAACATAGGGACTGGGGGATCCCCAAACCTGAGATGGGCCTCACGGGCCATAGATATTCCCCAACACTGACATTTCAAGAACGGAACCGTCCCCATAGGGGAGCCTCAGAACCCCACTCTCATGGGTAGTCCTTCCTGGGAGTTGGGAGGGCTGAGGAAAAGGGAATATGGGGAGAACAGAAGCTAAAAATGTCCTGAGTGGCCTAGAAGGAGACCTCCGTAGTGAGCAGGGGCTGGGTTCTCCTCCTGTTCGGCCGGAGACAGAGCAGCAGCAGCAGCAGCAGCAGCAGGAGCAGCCACAAGTTAAAAACCTGGTTTTTCTTCCCAACCTCTGCTTTGGGAGGGTGAGAGAGCACAGAGCAAACCCCAGACGTGATGTGGGGGAAACCAGGATTTGTCATTTAGGAGAAGAGGAAGGGGTCCTGGGAGCCCTGGTTGGTGCAGGCAGTGTGGGAGCAATGGGTGATCAGAGGCACACCAGAGCCTGACATCTGCTTTCCAAGGCCACCGCTTGGTCTCTGGGCTGGGGAGTTCCTGGGGGGTCCCTGAGGACATCCTCAGGAGAGCCAAGGTTCAATGCAGGTCTCATAAAGGGTCCGGTTGGAGTGCCAGGCCGTGTGGGAGATCCCAGCCATCGGACACCTCACTATGGCTCCCCGAGCCAACAGCGTCTTCAACCCAAAAGAATCCCGCAGATAAACCTTCAAAGTGGGCAAAGGGTCAAAGAAAGACAGAGGGAGAAACAAAGTGAGCTCCTGCTGCTGTCCCTGTCCCCGTCCCCTCCCCACAGGGTGAACCTTTCAGTATCAGTGGCAGGGAGGTGGGACAGGGCATGAAGAAGTGGGAAGAAATCCCAGGGGGCTCACCAGTTGCTCCTCCATCTCCAAGACCGTCTCATTTGCATCATAGAAACCAAAGAAGCTACAAAGAGATTGAGGGTGGGCAGGGGAGGAAGTTATCAAGAGAGCTGGAGAAAATCAAGGTAGGCCAGAGGACTTCGGGAATTCACGGCCTGTTGAAACAGGCAGCAAGGAAGACATTCAAATATTTAACTGGATATCATGTAGCTTATGGAAGTGATACACTGAGGCCACAGCATGGCTTCTGCAGAGTCCCCTCGAAAATGTGTCACCCGAACCTACTCGTGAGGAAACTACTGACAAACCCAAACTGAGGGACATCCTACAAAATGGCTAGACCATACACTCCAAAAACGTAAATGTCAGAGAGGAACACTGAGGAAGTATTCCAGGAAAAAAAGAGACATAACAAGTAAATGCGACACATGATCCCAGGATGGATTTTGCATTGGATTTTTTTCCCCAGGAGGACAACTGGAAAATATTTGAGTAAGGTCTATACAGTACCCTATCCATGTAGGATAATGCCAATTTCTTGATTTTGGTAATTGTACTGGATATGTAAAGAATATACAGAAAACAGATACTGACATACTGAAGTTTTAGGGATAAAGAGACATGTCTACCACCTCCTCTCAACTGGTTCACAAACACACCTATGCTCCATATATATATTTACAGAGAATGGATGAGGACATTAACATGGTGAGATGTTAACATTTAGAAAACCTAGGGGAAGAGTACACAAGGTTGTTTTATAATACCTTGGTAACTTTTTAAATATGAACTTACTTCAAAATAAAAAGGCCTTAAGATTTTAAAAAGTAATACTGATATGGGCATGGGCAGTGAGTGGGCCCCAGCCACAAACAACAAACACTAATAGTGTTTAGTCCAATAGGCTACAGAGCAAAGAGAGGCCACTACTCTAGTTTTAGAGCATCAGCAAAGGGCTTCCTAGTGAGGACTCTCCACTAGGAAAGGCTGTTCTCCAGGCAAATGGAAGAGCAGGAGCAAAGGTGCAGAGGTGAGGCACAGCTGCAAGCATGGGGGAGCTGGTTGGAGGCCTGGAGGCTGTGTTGAGGGGCTATATCTCATGTATAGGGTCACACAGACCTGGATGTGAGCTCCAGCTCTGCCACACACTCCCAAATGTGTGTGGCTGAGCGTAGTACTTATCCTCTTTGTCCTATACGAGAATACTTCCCTTGCAGAGAGGTAGTGAAACCCAGTGGTTAAGTTAGATAGCCTGACTTCACCAGTTACTGACTCTGAATAGAGATACCTTATTTCAGCTCTTTGCACCTAAATTTTCTTATATGTCAAGTGAGAATTAAATAAGGTTTATTTGAGGGATGCCTGGGTGGCTCGGCCGTTAAGCATCTGCCTTCGGCCCAGGTCGTGATCCTGGAGTCCCAGGATCGAGTCCCACATGGGGCTCCCTGCAGGCAGCCTGCTTCTCCCTCTGCCTATGTCTCTGCCTCTCCCTCTGTGTCTTTCATGAATAAATAAAATCTTTTTTAAAAATCAGTAAATTTTTTATCATGTATATTTTAGAAAAAAAAAAGGAATCAAGGGCCTGACTTTACCCCACAAAGGCTCCACATCACTGGCTCCCTGCTACCTCCTTCATCTCCTCTCCCACCTTCTCCCCTGCTCCCTGAGCTCTAAACACACTGGCCTCTTCATTTCTCATGCCTGCCCTAGGACCTTTGTTCGTGCTACTCTTTCCCTGAGTCGTTTTCCTCTCAGATTGTTGCACAGCTCCTTCCTTCACTTCCTTAAGTTTCTACTCAAATGGCATCTTGTCTAGGACTTATCTGGCCATGATCAGACAGAGGCTCAGTCATCCTCCAATCCCCCCCCTTCCCCTACCTTATCTTATCTCCACCCGAGATATATATTTACATTTATTATCTGTCTCCCACACGAGATCATAAGCTACATAATAGCAGGGACTTCTCTTTCATTTACCACTGCATCCCAATGGCCTAGCATAGTGCCTGGGTATACATACAGTGCTCAATAAATATCTGCTGAGCAACTAAAGTAGCTTAGGTGACATTTCAGACCACTCATGAGATCTGCAACATAGGCCAACACATAGCACGATGGAGCCATGGATTTTCCTGAGGAACAGGATGGAGGGGACGGGGCTGGAGGCTATTATAGAAGTCCAGGTATGTAAAAGAGGTGGTAGGAAACATAAAATGGCATGGAACTATACACACATGTGCTACTTAGTAGGACAACTTCCTGGTTTTGATGTCGTGCTGTAGTTACATAGGATGTAATTATGGGGGGAACCGGGAGAAGGAGACATACCCAGGACCTCTCTAAACTATCTTTGCCACTTCCTGTGAATCTGTAATTATCTGTAAGTTAAGAGTTTTTACAAAGCAGCGGTTTAGGAATGGAGAGGAAGTAGAGTCTGTAGGACTTAATGACTGGCTGGATACAAGGAGTTGGGGGATGACTCCCACGTTCTGGTCACAGGATACATAGAGGGTAGGGCATGAACTGAACAGTGGGAGATACAGGCCAATTTCAGGAATGAGATAAAAACTGCTGGGGGTGGGGGTGTCCTTAGTCAATCTTCCAGCCACACAGTCCCTTATTACCTGGACTGCCAGGGGGTAATGACACCATCATCAGGGCCCCCAATAAGCACCAGGCGGCCCACACGAAGAAAGTTCTTCCTCCATGCTGAAAATTGGGAAGAAGAGAAAAGAAAAGAAGAGTCAGTCACAGGGGTCAGGCCAGGTTGGAGAGAGAGAGAAACATAGCGGGTCAGAGAAGCAAAAACAGGACCGGATAGGAGCCTGGGTCTCACCAGTGGCATTGGGATGATCTCTCTCCCCATTGATCAGGGCCAGGAAACTGCTGGCATTGAGGTACAAGTCATCATGGTGGGGGTCTAGATATAAATAGCAGTTAGAACTATACAGTCAGAGAAGCAAGGAAAAGAAGCAAGACCAGAGGCCAGAGGACCAATCAGGGGCCTACGGTAATAGACAAAGTGAATACTAATATAATAGTAACAATAATAAAAATTGTAAACACGAGAGCAAACACTTTTATCCAGCCACCTTCTATGCCAGGTACTGTTCAAAGTACATTACATTTGTTAATTTATTTAATCTTCACAACCCCCTAGAGGGTAGTACTATATCATTATTTTACAGATAAAGAAAACAGTCACAGAAAGGTTAAGTAACTTGTCCGGAGAAACCCAACAGGGTTAGGCTTCAAACACAAGTAGTCTGGACCCAGCATCCGTTGTCTTAAAAACTATACTAGGTGTTTGCAAACTATGAACCGTGGGGCTAATCCAGCCCACTGCTTGTCTGTATAAATAAAGTTTTATTAGAACACAGACACATGGGATCCCTGGGTGGCGCAGCGGTTTGGCGCCTGCCTTTGGCCCAGGGCGCGATCCTGGAGACCCGGGATCGAATCCCACGTCGGGCTCCCGGTGTATGGAGCCTGCTTCTCCCTCTGCCTGTGTCTCTGCCTCTCTCTCTCTCTCTCTCTGTGACTATCATAAATAAATTAAAAAAAAAAAAAAGAACACAGACACACGCATTTACCTATGGGGTATGGCTGCTTTCACACTACTGTGGCAGAATTATATTTGTGACAGAGACTACATGGCCTGCAAAACCAAATATTTACTATCTGGTGCTTTAAAGAAAAACTTTGCTGACCCCTGACCCCACACTGTACTCTGAAGCAATAAGGTTAATACACAGAAAATATTTTGAACAGTGCCTATTCAGATGGTAAGTCATCCTTATCACTGCTGCTGCTGGTTATGGTACAGAGGGAAGCCGCAGGCCCTACGCCCAGGTGTCCTCTCCATAAACATCCCAGTGTGGCATCCCCTACTCACCATGCCAGTAGTTGCAGATGGAGAATTCCTGGCCCCAGGGACTATAGCAGATCCGGTAGAGGTTAGACCTCATGGAGGTAGGGAAGAGCCACTTCAGATAGTCCGTATCTGACAAAAGAACAGCAGTGTCAAGTGGCCCCCAAACCTTTGTGTCCCCAAAACTCAGAGCCCCCTATGGGGCTCACCATCCCCACTCACCTCCATACTGTCCCATTTGTGGAGAAGAGAGAGAGATGAAAGAATCCACATTGTGCTCATCCATGACGGAGAGCAGCGCCCGGCACACCAGGCCCCCTGGAGGCAGACCAGCACATTAGGCAGGGACTTAGGGACAGGCACTCCTTGTCACCACCACCACCACCACAATGCTTGTGAGGACACTGAGGCCCAGAGAAAGCAAAAACCTGTGGCAAAAGGTTATATGTCGCCAAAGTGCCAGAGCCAGAATTAGATTCTGGATCTTCTGACTCTCTTTGTAGGGTGCTTTTTACAGCCCCATTATCCCATATGGGCAAGAGCCATGAGTAATGGCAAAAGGGGGCAACAGTGCAGGGAGTCTCCCTCCCACTCAGGATACAGAGCTAAGATCCAGGTACTGAGAGAAGTCAGAAAAGTAGGGCTCAGGTAGTAGGACTCTGGCTGGGACAATATTGTTCAGAAAAGGGGACACTAGCAGGTGTCCCTCAGATAAGGATCAAGCCTCAGATAGGGCTTAGAACTTGGGAGGGGGAGGGCACCTACCCTGCGAGTAGCAGATGAGATGCACCCCTTCAGGGGCCTTTGCCATGATGGGGGCCACAGCCTCTCCAAACCCTTGCACCTGTTCCCACAAGGGTCGCAAGCTCTCTCTCCCATCGAAGAGATCAAGCACTGTCACCACAGTGCCGGGATGTGTCTGTGGGAAAAGGGCAATGCTGCAACAGGGGGTGGACTACAAAGCCCGCCCACCTCACCGCCCCCTGGCCAGCGTCCGCACTCCTACTGCGCCCGGCTAGAACCGGGGATCTCATCCTTTGCCTCTCCCAACGCCAGCACCAGCTCCTCCAGGAAGGGAGCAAGCCCAGCAGGGCAGCTTTCCCTTCCCCATTCTCCTTCCCCAGTCACCACAGACGCCTCCAATGCCCCACAACCGGGCGTCCCCGGCCAGACCTCGTTGATGTATTCCAGCAGGTGGCGGAAGCTGTACGAGCTGTCAAACAGCCCGTGCACCACGATGACCGGCTTGTAGGCAGCGCGATGGGGCGCGGGGGCTGCGGGCGGCAGCGGCGGCGGCAGGAACGGCAGCAGGAGCAGGATCCCCACCGGGGGGAGCCGCAGGCCCCTGCGCCCCAGCATGCTCCCGCCTGCGAAGGGGGCGACGGGGGCCTGTGAGAGAGAGGACAACACGCTCCCCTCCGAGCAGACGCCCGGCCGCCAAGATGCCCTCCCCGCCCGCGCTCACACTAGGTCCAGCTCACCAGGCAGCCTACTAGGACCGCACTTGGGGGTTGTAGGAAACACACCCCCTACACGCAGACTCAACGACGCGCACCCGGAGCCCCGCCCCCAGCTCGGCCGGGACTGTCCCCAGGCCCATCCCGGCGGTGCACGACCCCGGGTTTTGCAAGGAAGACCCCGGAGCGGCAGCGCAGGCTCCTGGAGGACGCAAGCTCCCACCTGGCCTGGGTCCGCGGACTCCGCTGCGCCTGCTGTTTACTTCCCCCTAGACTGGAGCCCGCGGGGGGAGGGGAGGGTGTCCGGAGCGCGCGCCGGGGAGTGACGGAGGGGAGAGGGGAGGCTGCTAGGGGTCGCGCTTCGCCGTCACGTCCGGGGCTTTCCCTGACAACCGTGCCCGCGTCCCCTGTAACGCAGGCCGGGACCGGAGGGGCCGTGGAACATTCCACTGCATCCCGAGGGCGGGGGAGGAGACAGGCAGAGCAATCCATTTAGAGTCGTGGGGAGAGGAAGACGTGGCGGGCCCAGCCCGGGAGCCGGGAGGAGGCGAGCGCGGGCCCTGCTGCACCAGCACTCGGAGGGGCTCAATTCTGGCCTGTTTCGTCCCACTTCCCAATTCTGGCGTCCGGCTCCGCCGCGGAACACGAAGCCCCCCCCCCCCACACCGGGGGCGGGGAGCGGGGGCAGGGCGCTGGGGACGAGACCGGAGAAAGGCCGTCTCCGCATTCCGTCCCACCTTCGGTCCCACGCGGGCGGGACCCACCCGGAGGACCCCGCCCCGCCGCGCGCCTGCCCGCCGGCCCCCGTCCGCGTCTTACAACTCCTCGTTATCGAGTGCGTGTACTGCCCTTGTCTCCAGGGACGCGAAGAGTCCTCGAGGCCCCGCGAGCTAGAAGCAGCCTGACCCAGTTTCTCCGGGCCTACTCTCCTCCGCTCCCGGGACTCGACCCACCTCCAAGGGGCGGAGGGCCCCTGGGGCAGCGCAGACTCACGCCCGCGTGGTTCCCGCCAGTCTTTCAACTTGAGGGACCCCCACAACCTGCCCTGAGCCGGGAACTCATGTGGGCGCCCCCCTCCTCCAGACCCCCGAGCTCCAGGCGCCCTGCACCTCCGCCTGCGACCCCTGGCGAGACACCGGCGAGCTTTTACTTGGCATCTGAAGGCGTCTCCCTAGAGGAAAGGATTTCGAAGCTTGTCTGAATCCCTCCCTCTCTTCACAAGGTCTTGACCGGTCTAAAGTCTCTCAATAAACCCGATTTGTGCTCTGAGGTGTGTCATGTGAGGATGGGGTGGCGGTAGGGGGTCTGGAACCACGCTGACGCCTCGGAAACCAGAATGGCCAGTTTGGGGCCTGACCTAAATGTCTGGGCCCTGGGACCCGTCCAGGCGGGGCCTCTGCACAGCTCTGTAGGCTCCGCTAGGACGCAGCCCGGGATGGCCACTGCCTCGGGCGGGGGTTGGGGAGGACTAATCTGAAGGCGGAGGTAGCAGAGGGTTAAAGAATCCCTGACTGTGTTTTTGCATAAAGTCCAACTCCTCTATCCTAAGTCTCGGTAGACTGCCCACTTCACCTTCCCTCCCCACATACGTGCTCCCAAGATACAATGAACAAATGAAAACACCGCAATTACAGCTGTGTTCCGACACACGCCCCCCCCCCCATCCTGCCAACTCAGGAGGTGGCAACTGGCCTTGGCAGGGGTGGTGGGTGGGTGCTGGGATTTTAAGAAATAGATCTGAACATGGATGCACTGGGGAACTCTAAGAAGCCTAATTACCAAAGGGGGAAAGGGAAATCACGTATTCCCAAAACGAAGTTGCCAGAAATGAGTTGATCCATCCCCTCCTTCCAAAGTGCTCAGCTCCTGCACCCCGGAGGAAGAACGTATCTCCGTATCCCCCAAGCCTTCTCTCCAATCTTCTCCCACGCCCTCTCCCCCCCAGTCACAAGCCAGACTCCCGCTAAACTACTATAGGTCCAAGCCCCCCAGTTTACCTGCAGTTCACCGCAGGCCATAACCCTGGGGACTCTTCAAGCCATCGCAGCTCTCAACTCTGCAGTTCTCTGTCATATACAGTTATCCTTCCTAAAGCAAGAGAAACAGAAGCTAAAGACTGGGGAGAAGATCCTGAGAACTTGCAGGGACTGTGAGGGAAGTTGGCGGGGGGGGGGGGGGGTGTTCCTGACTAGGGTGAACCAGATCCTGTGGGGACTGGGGTACAGAATCCACTGGGCACCTGCTCCCTTCCTCCCACAATGTCATCACTACAGCCAGTCTTAGAGGGGAAGACTCTAGAGAGTTCTCCCTCCCGCCTTCCTTCCCTTAGTCCCAACCGCCTCGCCAGGTCTTGCTTGCCTCCCTGTTTCCATGACAACTCCAAGGGAGCCCAAACTGGGGGCTTGGATGCCAGGGTGAGAGGAGGAGAGACGGAGTGACGGTACCTCGGAAACTCCCCCCCCTCCTCGGTCCCTTTAAGCTACCCCCCCCTCCCTGCTCTCCCTCCGCCCCCCGCCGCTGTCTTCATCTCTCCATCTCTGTGCTGCCGGCTGCGCAATCCGCACACCGAGACTCCGACGCCAGCTAGGGACCCCGACTCCCACTACAGGGACCCTGTCCCAGCGAGACTGCAGGCATGTCATCGGAAAAGTCAGGTAAAAAAATAAAAAAATAAAAAAATAAAAACCTGCCCTTTCCACCATCTCCAGACTCTCCCCCCATCCTTGGCCCCAACCCCCTCCCTGGAGGCGGGTTGATTGTTTCATTCCCCTTCTGTCCAGCTCTCAACACCCCCCATCCTCCTTCTCTTTTTAATCTATCCCTCCGTTCTCTTCTTTTCCTCCTTCCAATCGCAGCCTCGTCCCCTTACCAACAACATGGAAAGGGGACAGGTTGAAAGGGTGAGGGAAGTAGAGTGGCCTAGCATCAGCCAGGTACTGCAAGGATAGCATCATTGGGAGTGACAGATGGACAGATGACACGGGCTCTCATGGAGACATTCAGTGGAGAAATACAATGATATGATCAGACGGAGGTTGGCAGGGAGTAAAATTCAGAACACCCTTCTTTATCTGCCCTAGAAGAGGTACTGGGATTCCCAGAGAGGCTAGGGTGCCCCTTCCCAGGGCAAGGAGGCAGAAGGGAATATGTCATCCTACATGTGTTTATACAACTGTTGATTTGAACACATGTTAACACAATGTTGCATGTCTACACACGTGCACACACAGGACCAGCTCAGATGGGCAAGCCCAAGGCAGCCATGGCTTGGGTGTGCAGGTGAGAGCTATGGCCATGTTGCTGAAGAGGTAGAAGAATGGAGGAGAGTTGTGACCTCAAAACTAGATTGAAAGAAGGGAGGGGGGACAGATGGCCTAGATTCAACCCCTTTCCTGCCCTGAGACCAAGAGATGGCTTCTCACCCATCTCCTCTGTCTCTCACATTATCTTCTTCCATCCCTGACCCTCTGTGTCTCCCCCTACCCCCTTCCTCATCTCTTCTCTCTCCCCATGCCCCCTCCTCTGCTTACCAACCCCAGGCCTTTCGGACTCAGTCCCTCACACCTCTCCGCCACCCTATAATGCCCCCCAGCCCCCCGCCGAACCCCCCGCCCCACCCCCACAGGCAGCCCCTTCCTCTCACCATCACCACCACCACCACTACCACCAGTCCGGGACGGCCACCCTCCCGCGCCTAGGGGCAGGCGGCCTGGCTTCCGCCGCGGCCACTGCTCAGCGCGGCCCCTCATCTTCAGCCACTCTGCCGCGACCACCACACCACGCCCCGCCCGGCCCGGCCGCCGGGGCGCCCCCACCCGGCTGCGCCACCTTGCCCCGCATGCCACCCGACCCTTACCTGCAGGAGACTCGCTTCGAGGGCCCGCTGCCCCCGCCGCCGCCAGCCGCCGCCGCTCCGCCCCCGCCGGCGCCCTCTCATACTGCCCAGGCTCCCGGCTTCGTGGTGCCCACGCACACGGGTGCGGTAGGCACGCTGCCACTGGGGGGCTACGTAGCCCCCGGCTACCCCCTACAGCTGCAGCCTTGCACTGCCTACGTGCCGGTCTACCCGGTGGGCACGGTGAGTACTGGGCTGACGAGGGCCTGGGAGAAGGGGTGGGGACGCACTGGGGGCTGGTGGGATAGAGAAACTGGGCTAGGGAACCAGGCAGGTCCCTAGGACTAGGCCTACAGAGAGGAGGGACTAAGGAAGGCTTGGGTGTGTGTGTGTGTGTGTGTGTGTGTGTGTGTGTGTGTCTAGCAGTTGGGGTCAGAGATCAGGGTCTGGGAAGGGGAATGGAGCACAGAAGTCCAGAGGAGGCTTGATAGAAGGAAAGAACAGCCTGGAGAGAGGGGGAAGGAGAAATGAAACCTGGGGACCAAGGAGGATAAGGGAGAAGAAACCTAGAACTGACTCAATAGGGAAGGCCGAACAGATATTTGGAGAGAAGTGAGGCCAGGGCAGCACTGGTGGGTCATACCTTATGCGGAGGGAGTGTTCTTAGGGGAGGCGGCCCCTAAGAATATAGGGTAAGGACAGCAATGAAGAAAGGAGCGGGACCTACGTGGAACTTATGGGTGTCCTGGAAGGGTAGTGGATGACAAGTTTCTTTGAGAAGCAACATGCAAGAATCTGCTTTAAAAACTATTCTGCCAGACGCAGAATGTTGGTGGGCTCAGGGAGGACCCGAATGACGTTCTCTGTCCCCTCCCGGCAACCTTCCTTCCACAGCCCTACGCAGGCGGGACCCCGGGGGGCACAGGAGTGACCTCCACACTCCCCCCGCCGCCCCAGGGCCCAGGGCTGGCCCTGCTGGAGCCAAGGCGCCCGCCGCACGACTACATGCCCATCGCGGTGCTGACCACCATCTGCTGCTTCTGGCCCACGGGCATCATCGCCATCTTCAAGGCCGTGCAGGTGGAAGGGCAGTAGAGGGCGGCGTCTGGGAAGGGTGGCCTCGCTCGGTTTTCTTATTCTAAGGGGTGCTGGCTGTCCTGGGGAGCATCACCGACGGAGCGGCCACTCCAATCCTCTTTTTCCGCCCCTCCCCCGCAGGTGCGCACGGCCTTGGCCCGCGGAGACATGGTGTCTGCCGAGATCGCATCACGCGAGGCCCGGAACTTCTCCTTTATCTCCCTGGCGGTGGGCATCGCAGCCATGGTGCTCTGTACCATCCTCACCGTAGTCATCATCATTGCCGCGCAGCACCACGAGAACTACTGGGATCCGTGAGGACCCCCCGGCCCGGCCCCACCCCTTGCCCCTCAACCTCTCCAGCGCGCTCTGCAGCCACGCCGCGGACCCAGCAGGCGCCCCGCACACCTGTCCCGGGGGCCGCCCGATGTCGACACATCCTAAACTCTGCCTCCACGGAACTTCTCGCCTGGCAGGCACGCTCCGAATCCAGTTCCTCAGGAACCCCAAAAAAACCCACCCCCAGAAATACCACTCCCCGACATCCCCGCCAGACGCCGGGCCCTCAGCCACTCCAGTCCCCCGCAGCCACTTCACGCAGCGCCCCCCGCCGAGCTCCGTCCGCCTCCGCTCCGCGGCGAGAGCAAGGTCCCCAGAGCTCCGCCTCCTCCGTAGGCTCCGCCCCGGCCCCTACACGACCCCGCCTCCAGGTCGGCAGGCTCCGCCCTTTTCTGGTCCCCGCGGGCGCCAGGCTGACACCCCTGCCCTTCTGCCCGGCGCTGGGCCCGAGCCCGGGGGTAGCCACGCGCCCCCACGCGCTCATTTCTTCCTAGTACAGTTTTGTCTCCTCCACCCCCTTCCTATTTTCTTGCTAATCCCAGAACCTCTACTTTTGGTATTTTTAGAATGAGATTTGGGAGGTTCCCAGTTTAGGACCTTTCACCCTAGGATGATGAAAGTCCTCGTTCTCTGTAAATATTTCCTTTCCACCTATCCCAACCGGTGGGCAGCCAGCCTGACAGAAAGTGACCCCGGGTACCGACCTCCCAACGTCGGGAGGAGCCGGCCCGCTCCCCGCTCCCCTCGGCAGTCCCCACCTTGTTCTGATTTCTGTGTGAGTGTGTGTGTGAATTTCTGAAAGAACATTAAAGAAACCAAGTGGATTTATCACCCTCAATTCCGAAGACTGAAGCCTTGCAAAGACCCTCTTTTGTTAACCCCTTTTCTTTCCCCTTAGCTTCCCTTCCTAGGGAAAGAAAGATAAAAGAAAACAGAAAAAAAGAAAAAGAAAAAGAAAACTGACAGAGACAAAAGTGGGAGGAGACAGATCCCCCAAGACACCGGAAAGACAGATACAACTATGGGGGTTGGGAGGGCTCCCTAGTAATCCCAGCAGGAATCTGGTCTGAGGCCCATTCTTGGTGGGGATTTATTTCCCCAGCACACATTTTCCCCTTCTACCAGACTGGGTTTAGGGCTTTGAGAAGAGAGGATTTACAAGTAGACCCCAGAACTCCAGGAAATCGGGAGAAAGGGACAGATTATTCTGAAAAAGTTGGTCAGAGACAGTATGACAGGGAAAAGATGCCAACTGCCTACAGCTATTCCTGCCATCTGACCAGAGGGCTGAAAACAACTTGGATTACTGCCCTGCGTGGTATGTTGTACCTGTATAACAAAGGCAAGGGGAGCGGGAGGCCATCTCAGTCCATTCAGGTTCCTATAACAAAAATACTATTTACTGGATTGCTTATAAGCAACAGAAATTTATTTCTCACAGTTCTGGAGGCTGGAAGTCCAAAAGCAGGCTGCCAGCACAGTTGAGCCTGGGCCCTCTTCTGAGTTACAAACTTCTCATTGTATCCTGACTTGTTGGAAAGGGTTAAGAGAGATCTATAGGGTCTCTTATAAGAGCACTAATCCCATTCATGAGAACTCCACCCTCTTGACCTAAGCACCTCCCAAACCCACCTCCTAATACCATCAAATTGTGTATTACAATTTCAACATATGAATTTTGGAGGGAGCACAAACATTCAGATCACAGCAGACCCCCAGGGAGATCACTAGGCTCTCGAAGTCTAGCTGGGGCCAGTTGCCCTCTCCTACCCTGACGTCAACCAGGAGGCCTCTGGTGGGGGCGGGGTGTGTAAGCAGTAGACTTCAGCTGTACATCTGTAGGACAAAGTTCTGTGCATCCGTACAACTTGCAGACACCATGCAGGATGCTGGCGAGACATCTGCCAAAACAATGGGTGTGAATACTGACCTCATGGGGTTTATGATCTAGGAGAAAAGCCATGCACCAAGACAGGGGACATGGGAGGAGGATGGGATGGAGTATGGACATTGTGGGTTCTCCTTTGGACATTTCAGATTTAATGTGCTTTGCTCACCAAACAACTTGAAAAAAGAATTCACATTTGCAGCTTCCACCTCCTCACCAGCTACTCACTTCCCACCCCCCTTGTCAGGGATGTGTCTTTGTCTCTCTTTCATACCCACTATTTGTCTCTCTTTCATACCCACTATTTCTTAACTTTTTTTTTTTCTATTTCATAACCCTTTAAAATATGCTTCCACTCCCTACTCTACTGAAACTGCTCTCTCAAATAATACCCAATGACCAGAAGTTACCAGGAGCCAAAATCAATGGTATTTGCATAGCTAGGTGCACACTGCCTTTCTGAACCCTCCTGTGTTTGTCCCTTGACCCTAGATTCTCCACTGTGTTGGTTCAAGGACATGTTATCTTTCCCCTCTCTACTTCCGCACACTTTTCTAATCATTCCCCCTCTTCCTCCCCCTTTTCTCTCTCCTCCCTTCCCTAAGTGTCTATCTCTAGATCTTTTCCTTTTCTGAGACTTTCCCTTGAAAATCTCATCTACTCCAAACTCAGACAACACTTCTAACTAAATGTTTCTCTGCCATAGACCAAATGTTAGTTTCCTCCCCAAATTCATATGTTGACGTCTAATCTTCATGTGATGGTAGGCAATCAGGTCTTGAGGACAGACCCTCATGAATGGGATTAGTCCCCTTATAAAAGAGACCCCAGAAAGTTGCCTTGCCCTTTCCACCATGCAAGGACACAATGAGAAGACAGCTTTCTATGCACCAGAGGGGGCTCTCACCTTGTACCAAATCTGCCAGCACTTAGATCTTGGAAGTCTCTAAAACTGTGAGAAATTTCTGTTATTTTTAAGCCACGCAGTGTATGGTATTTTGTTACAGCAGTATGAGTTGACTGAGACATTCTCCAACCTATATATTTATATGTAGGCATTCTTCCAGTGCCTGTGGAATATGGCCACATGGACCAAGCTGCTGGTCCTCTAAACTCAGCATGTTCCAAACCAAAATGATGAAATGCCACTGAAAATCTGTTTCCCTGTCTCTGTTAATGGCACCATTTCCTCATCACCCTTATCTGAAAATCTGATGCTTCCTCCATCTCCCTCCTGCCTTTACTTTTGGTGTGCTGTCAAGCCAAATCAATTCTATCATCATGTTATCTTTTGAACCAGTAACTTTTCCCCAGCCCTTGCCTGAAAAATGACCTCATCTAGGATTGCCGCAACAGCTCCTCTAAAAGGTGTCCCTGGCGCCTGGTTGGCTCAGTCAGTTAAGCATCTGTCTTGGGCTCAGTTCATGATCCCAGGGTCCTGGGAGAGAGCCCCAGGATGCATTGTGCTCTCTGCTCAGCGGGCAGCCTGCTTCTCCCTCTCCCTTTGCCCATCCCCCTACTCATGCTCTCTCACTCTCATGAATAAATAAATAAATAATCTCCCCACTTCCTATCTCTCACAGCTCCAGGTCTCCTTCAACACTGCTGTCAGGTTATCCTCCCTAAATACATTTCTTTTATAACTCCACTGCTCAAAAACCCTTCAAGATTCCCTATTGCTTACTCAATTATTTATAAAATTGTAATCTGGCCTTCAACCCCTTCCACCATTTAAAACCATCCAGATGGGCAACCCCGTGGCTCAGCAGTTTAGCGTCGCCTTCGGTCCAGGGTGTGATCCTGGAGACCTGGGATGGAGTCCCACCTCGGGCTCCCTGCATGGAGCCTGCTTCTCCCTCTGCCTGTGTCTCTGCATCTCTATCTCTCTCTCTCTCTCTCTCTCTCTCTCTTCTCTCATGAATAAATAAAATCTTAAAAATAAAATAAAACCATCCATATTTCTCTCTTCAACCTAATCTCCAAGCAAACTGAATTACTACTCATCATTCCCACCCCCTTCCCCAGGTCCTTGCCCAGCTATTCTCAAATCTTAGACCTCTTTCTCTAGACTCTTACAAACCAAATTGTTTGATGCTTGCCATGTGTTTTAGACCACATCTCAGCTTGTACTCACAATGTTCTCTTCCCTTCACATCTGCATCTCTACTTGGCCAAAATTTACCTACCCTGCAGTGGTTTCTAGGCAGAGCTCCAGGTATTCCTTGGAGCACTGATTCTTTTATTTCTTTTTTTTTTTTTAATATTTATTTATGATAGAGAGAGACAGAAGCAGAGACACAGGAGGAAGGAGAAGCAGGCTCATGCAGGGAGCCCGACGCGGGACATGGGATGTGGGACTTGATCCTGGGTCTCCAGGATCATACCCTGGGCCAAAGGCAGGAGCTAAACGGCTGGGCCACCCAGGGATCCCCCCTGGAGCACTGATTCTTATCCCTGGCTATACATTGGAGTCACCTGGGAGCATTTAAAAATCCCAAAGCCAAGATCACATCCTGAACCAATTAAATCACAATCTCTAGGGATGCAACTCAGGCATCAATATTTTTTTTAGACATCCCCAGGTAATTCCAAAGGGCAGCTAAGGTTAAGAATTACAGGCTTAGGGACCACAAAGATAGAAGAGGTGAACCCAAAGGATATGGCTTCAACTAGAACAACTTTCTTTGACAAAAAGATATGCAGGTCTAAAACCGATACACCGTTCACTTTATCTGCATTTTCCCATCTTTTCCTACCGAGATCTTGACGTACATTACTATAATTATGAGTTACTTGAAGGCAGGAGACAACTTTGGCTTATGTCTGGTTTTTAGATCCTCATCAGATAAAATCTCTTGTACCAATCTTTGAACTCAATTGAATGGAAGAGAATTTGGCAGAGGAAGAAGCGAATGACAGTGACTTCCTCCAGATCACTCAGACTCCTGGAGTGAAGGCATATTCCATTTTTTTTAAATTTATTTATTCAGAGACACAGAGGGAGAGAGACAGAGACACAGGCAGAGGGAGAAGCAGGCCCCATACAGAGAGCCTGACGTGGGACTTGATCCCAGGTCTTCAGGATCACACCCTGGGCTGCAGGCGGCGCTAAACCGCTGCGCCACTGGGGCTACCCTGGCATATTCCAATTTGATTCTCCTCCCACTTTACCTCAATTCCCTCCCTGCATGGTGCCCTTGGCTCTTGCACCACTATGGTCGGAGAGAGTCCATTCTCTGGGAGAGGTTCCAGCCCCTTCTAATATCTTCTTGGGAGATCTTATCCCCCCATGATTTGGTTCTGGGCCATCATTAGTTGAAAATTTAGTACCTAGGTTCTTCCGAGATATCTAGGCCTTCCTCTCTACCACCACCTTTGTCATTTCATTATTTTTGGTGGCTTCAATATCTTGTAGCATCCTGAACAGTTCCTGGCCTTCCTCACTTCCACTGAGGTTTTTCCCTACTCCTTAGCCATTCTTCTTCCTGTGTCATACCTTCAACTTGGTTACCATCAATACCTGCCACCCTTCCCAAATCTGTTCAGTCTTTTAGTGTCACCTCCTCCTCCATTCAGCACCCCATTCCAAAAATTCTTCAATCCCACACACACTTTTCATCCATCAATTCTCTCACTCTTCTTTGATATTTGATCACCTCAATTTTTCACTCCCCTCATTACCCATTGTAGATCCCAAGGTTCCACGCTATCATCAACTCTCAGCCCTTGCCTCTCTCCTTCAGACACAGGTTAGCCCCAGTTAAAGCCAACTATGCCTGTTCCACACCCACACTCAACAGCTGAATGTGTCTGAGGAAAAAAACACACAGTCATATTGACTGGTCTCACTTCCTTTCAGCCCTCAGTATGGCCTACAAGCTCACATTTCCCCAGGCAGTTCACATTCCCCAGTCTGAGACCACAGTTTCACAAGATGATGACCTTCCTTTCTATTCAGTGAGAAAACAGAAATTTTCAGAAGAGAACTCTCTCCTGGCTTCATCCCCAAATCTAAGAGGCCACATGCATCTTGGCTGTATTTATTGCCTTCCTGTTACTGCAGAGAAGCTGACCTGCTCCCAGCCCCCACCCTATCTGTGTATTGGGGTCCTGTCCCTTCTCAGCTCTCAGAAATGGGACTCTTGAAATTAACTGCTATTTCCCCTGCACAGTTTCCCCCTCTTCACTGAAACATCCCCATCATCATACAAAGATGCTGTACTAATATAGCTCACCTTTCAGAAGAAAAAACCCCACCTCATTTTCTACTCACCCATGTATACAGTGAAAGCACAACATTCAGAATAGTGGATATCCCTTGGCAGGAGGGGAATTACAATTGGAGAAGAATATACACAGGGAATTCTAACAATAGGAGGAAGATTTTCTTTCTTTCTTTCTTTCTTTCTTTCTTTCTTTCTTTCTTTCTTTCTTTTTTTTTTTAAGATTTATTTGAGAGAGAGTGAGAGATAGGGGCAGAGAGAGAGACTCTCCAGCAGACCCCCTGCTGACTGAGGAGCACAATGCAAGGCTTGATCCCAAGACCCTGAAATCACGACCTGAGTGGAAATTAAGAGTCAGATATTTAACCAACTGAGCCACCCTAGGCACCCCAGGAAGATTTTCTTAAGCTGCATGATGTTCATTAAATTACTTTGTAATATATATGCACCAAGATTAAGAAACCCTGTACTAGACCATCAGCAACATTTGACACAGTTGAATATTCCTTCCTCCTTGAAATGCTTTCTTCACTTTAATACTCTTTCTTTCCTTTTTTAAGATTTTATTTGAGGGGGATCCCTGGGTGGCTCAGCGGTTTGGCACCTGCCTTTGGCCCAGGGTGTGATCTTGGAGTCCCAGGATCGAGTCCCACGTCAGGTTCCCTGCATGGAGCCTGCTTCTCCCTCTGCCTGTGTCTCTGCCTCTCTCTCTCTCTCTATCTCTGTGTGTGTGTGTGTGTGTGTGTCTCATGAATAAATAAATAAATTCTTTTTAAAAAAGATTTTATTTGAGAGTGAGAGAGAGAAAAGAGAGAGAGCACGAGAAGGGCAAGAGGAGAAGTCGGCTCCCCGCTGGGCAGGGAGCTCAGACATGGATGGGGCTGGATCCATGGGGCTGGATCCCGGGATCCAGGGACCATGACCTGAGCCGAAGGCAGATGCTTAAACCACTGAGCCACCCAGGTGCCCCTTTAATGGTCTTTTTTTTTTTTTTTTTTTTTTTTTTTTTTTTTTTAATTTTTATTCATTTATTATAGTCACAGAGAGAGAGAGAGGCAGAGACATAGGCAGAGGGAGAGAAGCAGGCTCCATGCACCGGGAGCCTGACGTGGGATTCGATCCCGGGTCTCCAGGATCGCGCCCTGGGCCAAAGGCAGGCGCCAAACCGCTGCGCCACCCAGGGATCCCCTTTAATGGTCTTTCTAAAGGAGGTATTGTATGCCCTAGTTCCTTATTTGCTGTTCCTTCTGTCTTCACTGACAGCTCCTACTTCTCTTCCAGACTCCTCCATATTAAGACAGCCTGGGGTGAGGGGACCCCTAGGTGGCTCAACAGTTGAGTGCCTGCCTTTCACCCAGGGTGTGATCCTGGAGTCCCCAGATCAAGTACCTGTCTGGCTCCCTGCAGGGAGCCTGCTTCTCCCTCTGCCTGTGTCTCTGCCTCTTTCTCTGTGTGTCTCTCATAAATAAATAAATAAATAAATAAATAAATAAATAAATAAATAAATAAATAAAAAGAGAGGAGAATGTCTTTTTTCAGAAAAGACAGCCTCGGGACCTCTTCCTTTCATCTTCTCTGTAATCCAAGCTCTCATTCTATCATTGCCCCTTGACTAGCTCCTTTTTTTTTTTTTTTTTTTTTGACTAGCTCCTTAATTGGATTTTCTGCTTCCATTTTTGACTGATTCAGTCCTTCCTCTGAGTAGAAACTAGAGTGATCTGTTAAATTACTAGATGATATTGCTCACTTTGCTCAAGCCTTCTGATGGCTACCATATATCTACTTAAAACAAAATCCAAAATACTCACATTGGCCTGTGAAGCCTACCAGATCTTGTTCTTCCCTATCTCTTCAACTTCATCTCCTCCCACCTTTGCCTTGCTTACTCTGCTCCACCCACTCTGGCCTCCAGCTGTTCTCTTAACTGCTATGAATTTAACATAAAAATCCAATTTTCTCCTGCCTCAAGGCCCTTGCCCTCTTGTTTTTCTCTTCCTGAACTCTCTGCCTCCAGCCATCTGCACGCCTGTTCCCTTACATCATTTATGTCTTTGCGTAAATATCACTCCATGAGGAGGCTTTCCCTCTTAAAAACAGCACAATGGGGGATCCCTGGGTGGCTCAGTGGTCCTGGGTGGCTCAGCAGTTCAGTGCCTGCCTTAGGCCCAAGGTGTGATCCTGGAGTCTCAGGATAGAGTCCAGCATCAGCCTCCCCGCATGGAGCCTGCTTCTCTCTCTGCTTGTGTCTCTGCCACTCTCTATGTCTATCATGAATAAATAAATAAAATCTTAAAAAAAAAAAAAAAAACAGCACAATGCCTGGTATTATGGTCATAATGCATGGTCAAGATTCAGAAAACAGCAGCTCTTGTAATTAAATATTTCACTGTGGAAAAGTCTGCCTTTCACACACACCTTCATTCTGCCTGAAAACCCTGCCTATAAGGGATATATAAGCAAAAACGCTTTGGGAGCAAAGAGGAGGGAGGAATAATTTTGACATACATCCCAGCAGAACTAAAACCACAGAAACCACCAAAACTAAACAGAAGGGAAAATTTATTTAGCCTTGGAAAGCTAGAATTTTTGTCTTTCATGCTGATGATAAATGGCAGAGAGTAAGTGCAGCATATGGTTCCATGTGGTGAGTATGGAATGCACAGGGATATGAGGATATAAAAAAAATTCTAACCAGCTTGATCCTGGTGACAGGGCAGCCTGTAAGCGGTATTGAAATACTCTGAGAAAGCTGAGATTGACAAGCCAGAGATGAATGATACTGAATGTAAAGTGGCTTTCATTTCCTTACCTCTTCTGCCTTGCTTCCTTCACCTGCAAGAAATCCTTTCAATCTCTTTAGGTCAAAATTATGGCCATGATCCAAGGCTCAACCCTCTGGACTCTGGACTTTTCAGATTAGCACCAGTGGGAAGTAACTTCCCTGCCACTTATCACTTTTGCCCTTGCATCTGGAGCTTTTGTTAACTATGACACCTTACCTTATCAGACTACTGGTGGGGATCCTATCTCCATGTTTATCTCCATGTTTCTTTTTTTTTTTTTTTTATCTCCATGTTTCATTGACAAATTCTGAGTAACCGGTAAAGTAAGTAACCTGTAAAGATTATTGAATGAATAAGAATCTTACTTCACTCATTTCTTTCTTTCTTTCTTTCTTTCTTTATTTATTTATTTATTTTTTTTTTTTAAGATTTCATTTATTTATTTGAGAGAGAGAGAGAGAGAGAGAGAGCACACGAGTCAGGGCAGGAGCAGAGGGGAGAAGCAGACTCCCGGCTGAGCATGAAGCCTGACATGGGGTTCGATTCCAGGACCCTGGGATCATGACCTGAGCAGAGGGCAGACACAACCCACTGAGCCACATAGGCACCCCTATTTTTTTTAATTGACTTTATTGTGCTAAGAACATTTAATATGATATCTACCCTCTTAATAAATTTTTATTTATTTTTATTTAAATTCAATTAATATATATTGTATTATTAGTTTCAGAGGTAGAGATCAGAGATTTGTCCGTTTTTTTTAACATTTTCTCTAATTTTTTAAGTTTTATTTTTATTTATGTATTATTTAATTTTACTTATTTTTTAAAGATTTTATTTATTTATTCATGAGAGACAGAGAGAGAGAGAGGCAGAGACAGAGGCAGAGGGAGAAGCAGGCTCCCTGCGGGGTTCCCAATGTGGGACTCAATCCTTGGACTCCAGGATCATGCCCTGAGCCAAAGGATCATGCCCAGGCCCAACAGCTGAGCCACCCAGGGTCTCTATTTAATTCTATTTAAATTTAATTAATTAACATATAACATTATTGGTTTCAGAGGTAGGGGTCAGTGATTCATCAATCTTATATAACACCCAGTGCTCATTTTTTTTTTTTTTTTTTTTACACCCAGTGCTCATTACATCAAGTGCCCTCCTTAATGTTCATCATCCAGTTACCCCATCCCCCACCCACCTCCCCTCCAGCAACCCTCAGTTTGTTTCTTTTTTTTTCCTCAGTTTGTTTCTTATGATTAAGAATCTCCTATGGTTTGTCTCCATCTTTGATTTCATCTTGTTTTACTTTTTCCTCTCTTCTCCTATGATCCTCTGTTTTATTTCTTAAATTCCACATATGAGTGACATCATAGGATAATTGTCTTTCTCTAATTGACTTATTTCACTTAGCATAATATCCTCTAGTTCCGTCCACATCTTTGCAAATGTCAAAATTTCATTTTTTTGATGGCTGAGTAGTAGTCCATTTTATACACACACATACACACACACACCACCTCTTCTTCTTTTTTTTTTTCACCTCTTCTTCTTTATCCATTGTCTGTTGATGGACATCTGAGCTCTGTCCATAGTTTGTCTATTGCTGCTATAAACATTGGGGTACAAGTGGCCCTTCAGATTACTACATTTTATCTTTGGGGTAAATACCCAGTAGTGCAATTGTTGGGTCACAGCGTAGATCTATTTTTAACTTTTTGAGGTGGGATCCCTGGGTGGCGCAGCGGTTTGGCGCCTGCCTTTGGCCCAGGGCTCGATCCTGGAGACCTGGGATCGAATCCCACATCAGGCTCCCGGTGCATGGAGCCTGCTTCTCCCTCTGCCTGTGTCTCTGCCTCTCTCTCTCTCTCTGTGACTATCATAAATAAATAAATTTAAAAAAAATAACTTTTTGAGGAACCTCCATACTGTCTTCCAGCTTGCATTCCCACCAACAGTGTGAGAAGGTTCCCCTTTCTCTGCATCTTTGCCAACATCTGTCATTTCCTGGCTTATTAATTGTAGCCATTCTGACTGGTGTGAGGTGGTATCTCACTTTGGTTTTGAGTTGTATTTCCCTGATGCTGAGTGATGCTGAGCATTTTACCATGGGTCTGTTGGGTATCTGTATGTCTTCTTTGAAGAAATGTCTGTTCGTGTCTTCTGTCCATTTCTTGACTGGATTCTTTATCTCTTTTTTTTTTAAATTTTTTTTTAAATTTTTATTTATTTATGATAGTCACAGAGAGAGAGAGGGGGGCAGAGATACAGGCAGAGGGAGAAGCAGGCTCCATGCACTGGGAGCCTGACGTGGGATTCGATCCCGGGTCTCCAGGATCGCGCCCTGGGCCAAAGGCAGGCGCCAAACCGCTGCGCCACCCAGGGATCCCCTTTTTTTTTTTTTTTTAATTTTTAGGATTCTTTATCTCTTTGAGTGTTGAGTTTGATAAGTTTTTATAAATCTTGAATACTAGCCCTTTATGTGATAAGACATTTGCAAATATCTTCTCCCATTCTGTCAGTTGTCTTTTGATTTTGTCGACTATTTCCTTTAGTGTGCAAAAAGCTTTTTATATGAAGTCTCAGTAGTTTATTTTTGCCTTTGTTTCACTTATCTTTGGAGATGTCTAGCAAGAAGTTGCTATGGCTGAGGTCACAGAGGTTGCTGCCTGTGTTCTCCTCTAGGATTTTGATGGATTCCTGTCTCACATAGGTCTTTCATCCATTTTGAGTCTGTTTTTGTGTGTATTCTAAGAAAATGGTTCAGTTTCATTCTTCTGCTTGTGGCTGTCCAATGGTGCCCAACACCATTTATTGAAGAGACTGTCTTTTCCTTTTTTTTTTTAAGATTTTATTTATTCATGAGAGACACACAGAGACAGACAGAGAGAGAGAGAGAGAGAGAGAGAGAGAGAGAGAGATGGGCAGAGGGAGAAGCAGGCTTCATGCAGGGAGCCCAAAGTGGGACTCGATCCCAGGTCCCCAGGATCACGCCCTGGGCTGAAGACGGTACTAAAGCCATCCCGGCTGCCCCGAGACTGTCTTTCCCATTAGATATTTTTTCCTGCTTTGTCAAAGATTAGTTCACCATAGAGCTGAGGGTCCATTTCTCTATTGTGTTCTATTGACCTATGTGTTTTTGTGCCAGTATCATACCATCTTGATGATTACAGCTTTGTAATAGAGCTTGAAGTCTAGAATTGTGATACTACCAGCTTTGGTTTTCTTTTTCAACATTCCTCTGGATATTCAGGGAATACAAATTGTTCTGGTTTCTGGTTCCATACAAATTGTAGGATTACTTATTCCAGCTCTGTGAAAAAAGCTGATGGTATTTTGATGGGGATTGCATTGAATGTATAGATTGCTGCAGGTAGCATAGACATGTTAACAATATTTGTACTTTTAATCCATGAGCATGGAACATCTTTCGATTTCTTTGTGTCTTCCTCAATTTTTAAAAAAGATTTATTTATTCATGAGAGGCAGAGAGAAAGAGAGGTTGAGACACAGGCAGAGGGAGAAGCACACTTCCCACAGGGAGCCCAATATGGGACTGGATCCCAGATCCTGGAATTATGCCCTGAGCCAAAGGCAGAGGCTCAACAGCTGAGCCACCCAGGCGTCCCATCTTCCACAGTTTTTTCATGAGTGTTCTTTATTTTTCTGAGTACAGATACTTTTCCTCTTTGGTTAGGTTTATTCCTGAGTATCTTATGGGTTTTGGTGCAATTGTAAATGGGATCTACTCCTTAATTTCTCGGTCTTCTGTCTCATTGTTGGCATATGGAAATGCAACTGATTTCTGTGCATTGACTTTATATCTTGCCACTTTGCTGAATTCCTGTATGAGCTCCAGAAATTTTGGAGAGTCTTTTGGGTTTTCCATTTGGAGGGCAGATGTCACATGCTTTGTGTGTGTGGAGACAACAGGGAACAACCACCAGCTCACAAATTATCTTGCACCAGCTCCTGAACCTCTTCTAGGCTTCTACTATAAGTTTAGATCTTTGATGAAGGCAAAACAATGCCCCCATGGAGCAGAAACAGACCCATAAATATAGAGAGCAAACTGATAGTTGCCAGAGAAGTGGGAGGCAGGGGGTTTGGCAAAGTGTGTGAAAGAGGGAGGAATACTGGCTTCCAGTTATGGAATGAATAAGTCACAGGGATAAAAGGTACAGCATAGTGGATATGGTCAATGGTATTGTAATAGTATTGTATGGGTGACAGATGTCTTTTTCACTTGTGGTGAGCATAGCATAATTTATGGACTTGTCCAATCATTACATCACGCGCCTGAAACTAATGTAACATTGTGTGTCAACTATACTTCAATTAGAAACCAACATAAACAATGCCCTTAAGGGATAGGGCAAGGAGAGTAGCAGAATATGGCCAGATCCTCTGAGCCACCTTGGAAGGAGGTGAAAGAAGATGGGCAGATGGAAGTGACTCCAGATAGGATTTAAAAACAATTATTTATAGGTTAATCCTCAGAAATTTGTCATATATGGGTATTTCCCTGAGAACAATCTTCAACAAGGCATTAAATGCACCCTATGACTTAGATGGAGAATTGTTCCAGAATAGGGTTTATTGTCCATAATCACAGATTGCAGAAGTGACAGTCCATCCCCGAAGTCCTTCCATTCTCCCAGATGTCCCTTTGACTTTGACTTTCTTAACACAGACTCTTTCTTTCTTTTTTAATTTTTTATTTATTTATGATAGTCACAGAGAGAGAGAGGCAGAGAACAGGCAGAGGGAGAAACAGGCTCCATGCACCGGGAGCCAGATGTGGGACTCGATCCTGGGGATCGCGCCCTGGGCCAAAGGAAGGCGATAAACCACTGCGCCACCCAGGGATCCCCACAGACTCTTTCTTTCTTTCTTTTTTTTTTTTTTTTCTTAAATTTTTATTTATTTATGATAGTCACACAGAGAGAGAGGCAGAGAGAGAAGCAGGCTCCATGCACCGGGAGCCCGACGTGGGATTCGATCCTGGGTCTCCAGGATCACGCCCTGGGCCAAAGGCAGGCACTAAACCGCTGCGCCACCCAGGGATTCCCCCCACAGACTCTTTCTTAATCTCACTTTCTTTCCAGAGGTTGCTGTGTGCTGCTACCCACCCCCCATCCCTCTAACCTGAGGCAGGGGAAATCCCACAGCATCCATACAATTAGGTGTTGGTAAGGTTAGTCCTTGAAACACCAAAAGAAGAGAGAGAATAGAGGACACTCGTGGTAGGTTTGGATTGAATCTAGTCACTTGGAGAAGAATGTTCCTTTTCAGCTCTTCCCCTCAAGGCTGCTCTTCTTCCAGTTCATTGTCAAATCTTTAGGGGAAAGAGAAAGGAGAGAAACATTGCTCCTTCCTCACTCAGCAGTCCAAGCTTCTACTCCAATAGGTAAGCAAATTTTCACTTGTCATCCTCTTTTTGTGTCCTTCTCAGATCCCAGGTTCCCTAGTTAGGCCTGGGGATATAATCCTCCCAGTTTATTTCTCTGCTTCTTCCTGACTCCTTGGTGACTATCCCTAGAGAGCTAAATCCCAGCATAACGAGGCTTCCAGGGCAAGGAACCAGAAGAGAGCAAGAGGTGAATCAGTTAATATTCATGCAGCAACATTTTGTGGAAGAACCTATGCTCTTCCCCATTTCTTTGTCTTCGTATCTTGGTCCTTTCCTACTCTTCAAGCTGAGATCTGGGGGAAGCAAAAGATTCATGGATTTCTCCTCTGAGGATTCTGAGCCCTCTTTCATAAAACTTAAAATCTGTATTTTCATTTTGATGAAGTTCAAATTTTATTTAAAAAATAGAAATATTTTCATTTTGGATAATTTGGATTTTTTTAGGAGTTTATGTGCTTATGTTTGTATGTTTTTTTTTCTAATTTTTTTAAAAAATTAATTATTTATTTATTCATGATAGACGTAGAGAGAGAGAGGCAGAGACACAGGAGGAGGGAGAAGCAGGTTCCATGCTGGGAGCCCCACGTGAGACTTGATCCCCGGACTCCAGGATCGCGCCCTGGGCCAAAGGCAGGCGCTAAACCGCTAAGCCACCCAGGGATCCCCCTTTTTATTTATTTATTTATTTGCTTGTTTATTCATGATAGACACAGAGAGAGAGAGGCAGAGACACAGGAGTGGGGAGAAGCAGGTTCCATGCGGGGAGCCTGAAGTGTATTTTTTTTTTTTAATTTATTTATGATAGTTACACACAGAGAGAGAGAGAGAGAGGCAGAGACACAGGCAGAGAGAGAAGCAGGCTCCATGCACCGGGAGCCCGACGTGGGATTTGATCCTGGGTCTCCAGGATCACGCCCTGGGCCAAAGGCAGGAGCTAAACCGCTGCGCCACCCAGGGATCCCCTAATGTGTATTTTTATAGTCACAGTGGTGACAAGGGATCACCTGAAGAGACAAAGTCAACCACTTAATTGAATAGTTTTCTATGGGGTCTATATAGAATTGAGATTCAGTTCTGATTCATTCTTTGGCAGCAAAAATGTCTCCTAATCCTTCATCCACTCTCATAGCATCTCACCCTTCTTCATGCCACTGTAATTAGTATTCCCTTGGCCAGACTAGAAGTTCCATGAAAGCAGAGACTGTGTCAGTCTCATTCATTTATGTATCCCCATTTCCTAGCATGCTGCCTGGAACATAGCAGGTGCTCATAAGTACTTGTTGAATGAATGAATGAATGAATGAATGAAGGAGATGACACAAAAGAAATAGAGACAAGGCCTCTGCCTTGTAGAGTCCGTCAGAACTGAAATCGACACAGAAAATAAGAGAACATTACAAAACAATACATTTGTAGCACACTACAGTTTCTTTTAATTGAGAGAAGTTGATCTTTGAAGGGTCATCAGAGTGGCCCTCTCAGTTAAGGCACACAATACAAATCAGCCAACTTTGTCCAGGGATTACGGTGTAATCAAACTTTTCGTGACTCATTCTAGATGTCCTGCCTTTTCCAAAAATCCTTGAAATTAGAAAGAGGAAAAGGGAGGGAGAAAAGGTGGATTAATTTTCAACAGGAAATCAGAATATTTAGCCATAGGGGAAGAGGTGGCAGTGGACTAAGGTTATTCTGACACAGAACCCAGAAATAAAACTTGAGAAGTCTAGGTTAGTGACTTTGAGTCTCAATACAAAACAGAGAGAGAAGTGTTTTGACACAATTCTGTGCCTACTGATGAAACTATCTCTCCTTCTGGCTGTCCTGGGATGGTCCTTATAGTCAGAGGCACAATGGCAGGTTATTAGAGAGCAAACTGAGGAAGGAGCCAAAATGAGGTACTGAGAACTGAATTCTCCTTCCCTGAAGAGCTGTGGTGGCCCTGCCCATGCTCAGAGCTGGTCAAGCAAGGTTGAATAATAAAAGGAACCTACATCTTTTATTAGGAGGAGCAGGACCAGTTTTCCACTGACACACCCAATGGAACAGGTTTAACCAGTTATAGAGGCAAAATATAGTACAAACTGAAGGGGCACAGGTATTCTGGAATCATACTATTCAAAGCGTGGTTCATGAATCGGCAGCATCACCACCCAAGAGCTTGTTAGAAATACAGAATCAGCAAAAATGAATGATTGGGGCTTCATCAAAATAAAAAGCTCTTGCACAGCAAAGGAAACAGTTGACAAAACTAAGACAACAGAATGGGAGAAGATATTTGCAAATGTCTTATCACATAAAGGGCTAGTGTCCAAGATCTATAAAGAACTTATCAAACTCAACACACATAGAACAAATAATCCAGTCAAGAAATGGGCAGAAGAGGGATGCCTGGGTGTCTCAGTGGTTGAGCATCTGCCTTTGGCCCAGGGCCTGATCCTGGGGTCCCGGAATCAAGTCCCACATCGGGCTCCCTGCATGAAGCCTGCTTCTCCCTCTGCCTGTGTCTCTGCCTCTCTCTCTGTCTCTCATGAATAAATAAATAAAATCTTAGAAAAAAAAAAAAAGAAAAGAAAAGAAAACAAAGGAGGCAAACCATAAGAGATTCTTAACTGAGTATTGCTGGAGGGGAGGTAGGTGGCGGATGGGGTAACTGGGTGATGGGCATTAAGGAGGGCACATGATGTCATGAGCACTGGGTGTTATATGCAACTGATGCATCAATCAATTCTACCCTTGAACAATAATACTAATGTAACTGTTAACTAAATTGAATTTAAATATTTTTTTAATTGTTGGGTTTTTTCTTTAGATTTTATTTACTTATTTATGAGAGACACACAGAGAAAGGCAGAGACTTAGGCAGAGAGGGAAGCAGGCTCCCTTTGGGGAGCCAGATGCAGAACTTGATCCCAGGACCTGGGATCACGCCCTGAGCCAAAGGCAGATGCTCAACCACTGAGCCACCCAGGAGTCCCCCAACGCCCCCCCCCCCCCCAAATTGTTTTGAGTTAAAGAGCATCTCTTGAAAAGTAGTTCAAAACAGGGTGAAAAATAGGGCAAAGAAAACTCAAAGCCAAGAGGAGCTAAGGAAACATGGTTAAATGGCACGTGGTATCCTGGGTAAGATCCTGGGACAGAAAAAAGTCACTGGGCAAAAAGTAAGAAATCTGAATAAAGTAGACTTTAGTTTACGAAAGAAAGAAGAAAAGAAAAAAGAAAGGGGCGCCTGGGTGGCTCAGTCCATTAAGCAAGCATCTGCCTTTGGCTCGGGCCATCTCAGGGTCCTGGGATGGAGCCCTAAGTCCGGCTCCCTGCTCAAAGGGGAGCCTGCTTCTCTCCCTCCTTCCGCCCCTCCTCCTGCTTGTGCTCTTTCTCTCTCAAATAAATACAATCGTTTTAAAAAAGAAAAAAAAAGAAAAAAGAAAAAAAGAGGGGCGCCTGGGTGGCTCAGTGGTTGGGGTCTGGTTTCTGCTCAGGGCGTGATCTGGGTCCCGGGTTCCCTGCGAGGAGCCTGCTTCTCCTTCTGCCGGTATGTCTGCCTCTCTGTGTGTGTCTGTCATGAATAAATAAAATCTTGAAAAAGAAAAGAAAAGGAGAAATGAAATGCAGAATCATAGGCCCCACCCCATCCTTCCTAAATCAAATCCTGAGATTTAACAGGTTCCCCCGGTGATATGCATGCACAAGAAGATTTGAAAAGCACTAATATTTCCGAGGAAAAAGACTTGAAAGGCAATGAATGAGTCCGAGGGAAGAGAAGCTTCAGGTGACCCCACAAAGGAAGATAGGCAGTTGGAGGAAAGAAGCTTGAGGATTTCTCTTGCAGCACCTTGCGCTGAACGGGTGACGCATTGGGCTGCGCGGCTCTGGCTCGGAGCTCGAACACCGGGAGGAAGGAGAACAGCACAGGTGGGCCTGAGGCCGCAGACAAAAGGACTGCTACCGCTCTCCTTCACCACCAGCTCCGCGTTCCCTCACTCCCCCTAGGGACCCCAGTTGCCCAGTCTTCAGGCTTCCAGTCTCAACAATCGGGCCAGTCGGACCTAGCCGAGCTCGGTTTGATTCGGCCAAGATCGGTTGCTAAGGCCTGGAGCTTCCGGTTGCTGGGGAAATGACGTCACGTCCAAAAGGCGGGCCCACCAGGCCTCTCAGTCCTCCGGATTGGCTGCCGGGAATAGGATTCGACTCGCAGCCTGGCGGGCTCCAGCGCTAGCTGTCCTTGTCCCCAGGTGCTCCTGGCCCTCGACCGTCCTCTCCGCCTGGAGCAAGACTCCCAGGATAGTACTCAAAGCACTTGGCTCCGAAAGAAGACGTGATTCAAATGGTCTGGCTCTTGCTACCAGGCCAGGCGTTCCGGCCGCCCAGGTAGTTTTTGGCTCTGCCGGGTGTCCGTAGCTGGGCGGTGACCCGAACCGCAGGGGTTTGTGGAATGTGTAGTTCTGGAGGAGGTCTACAGTAGCTCTTCGGGGGACTGGACGCTCCAGCCGGACAGAGATCTTTGAAGGAAAAAAAAAAACAAAACACAAAAACGACTTTGAGGACTGGGGGTCCTGGGTCCCCGAAGGACGGGAGACGACGAAAAGGGAATTGCTGCCATTAGCATTTCTGGGTTTTCTTTTCAGGTGCTGACCTGAAATTGATCCATCCCACCCCGACCAACACCGTTCACTCACTGGTGGAAGGAACCGGTCAACCAAATGGAGACGCCACCGGCCAGTCTAATAGGAGACATGGACACCTCTCAACCGCAACAACGACGGGAAGAGAACCCCCATGAAAACCTTAAGTCAACCACCGAGATTAGGCAGCAGCCCCAAGACTGTCCTACTGAAATCCTCGAGCTGAGAGTGAGCTCAGCTCTGGCCAGCCGAGTTCTAGAGAAACCTCAAGAGACTGAAAAACTGGCTGCTGGACTTCAAGGAGACTCAGTGAAGTCTCCTGGATCAACCAGTGAGATGCCAGAGCCCCTTCCAGCTTCTGATCTCTGGTACTGTCCCGACGGAAGCTTTGTTAAGAAGATCATAATCCGCGGCCATGGCTTGGACAAACCCAAGCTAGGCTCCTGCTGCCGGGTACTGGCTTTTGGGTTTCCTTTTGGGTCAGGCCTGCCAGAGGGCTGGACAGAGATAACCATGGGGTTAGGACCGTGGAGGGAAGGGACTTGGGGGGAGCTCATAGAGAAATGCTTGGAGTCCATGCGTCAAGGTGAGGAGGCACAGCTTCAGATCTCCGAGCACCCTGAATCTCCATTCAGGCTCACACTGGCCTCCTTCACGCAGGGCAGGGACTCCTGGGAGCTGGAGGCCAGTGAAAAGGAAGCCCTGGCCAAGAAAGAACGCACGAGGGGCACAGAATTATTTAGAGCTGGGAACCCTGAAGGGGCTGCCAGATGCTATGGACGGGCTCTTCGGCTGCTGCTGACTTTACCCCCACCTGGCCCTCCAGAACGAACTGTTCTACACGCCAACCTGGCTGCCTGTCAGTTGCTACTAGGGCAGCCCCAGCTGGCTGCCCAGAGCTGTGACCGAGTGCTGGAGCGGGAGCCTGACCACTTAAAGGCCTTGTACCGAAGAGGGGTTGCCCAGGCTGCCCTTGGGAACCTTGACAAAGCAACTGCTGACCTCAGGAAGGTGTTGGCGGTAGACCCAAAAAACCGCGCAGCCCAGGAGGAGCTGGGAAAAGTGATCATTCAGGGGAAGAAACGAGATGCAGGGCTGGCGCAGGGTCTGCGCAAGATGTTTGGCTGATTAAAAGTTAAATCTTAAAAGTGACAGGCACCTGTGAATTGTGGTTTATGCTGTGAGATTTTGAGGAGACCCAGAGGGGGGGTTTCAGCTCGTGGCCCATTCCCAACGTTTGCCTTCCTGGAGAGGTAGCAGTGGTCTCAGGGCGCCTCTTTCCCTCTTTTACCATTACAAGCCATGTTTAAAAAGTGGGGGGAGTCCTATGAGTACGTGTACCACATTTTGGGGCGTTTATCCATATCTTCTCCAGGACCGGGGGAGGTGGCAGGCCTTTAAGCCCTGGGAACTACATCCTCCAGGCACTCTCGCCGAGGCTCCCGCTTGGCGCATGCGCACGCCGCGTGGGCCCCTGTGCGTGGGAGCGTCGTCCTCCCGCCGCGCTCCCATTGGCCCGGCCTGGCCAGCCACCTCCTCTACTCAGCACCCTGCTCTCTTACTGGTCGGTAGAGCTTCCGGGACATCGCCTTTTTTTTTTTTTAAGAGTCGACTGATTAGTCGGTGATGGGGAGAGGCGGGCCTTGGGAGCCGTCTCATGGTCGGGGGGCGGGAGGGAAAGATGGCGGAACTGATGCTCCTCAGCGAGATCGCGGACCCAACACGTTTTTTCACGGACAACTTGCTGAGCCCAGAGGACTGGGGTCTGCGGAGTGAGGCCTCGGGGAGGGAGGGGGGTTGTGTCATGCCATGTTCCCGAGGCACGCAGGGAGGAAGCGGAGGTCTACGGAAGAGGGCCGGGCGAACACAGACTCCATCACCCGCAGGAGGGCGGAGCGGGGGCCCGTCGTGCTCTGGGGGGATGCGGGAGTTGGGGCGACCTCTGTTCCCTGCAGAAAGTCGAGGTGTTCGGGGTGGGGGAAGGAGGGACAAGTTCCTTGGCGGCATCAGGTTTCAAGTGGGCGGGCGGTAGGTCTGGCTGAGCCGAGCCAATGGGGGACTAGCCCGGGGCTGTGCGGCTCCGCAGCTCCGCAGCCTGGGCCACCGGGCGACCCTGACGCTCTGTGTCTCTCGCAGACAGCACCTTATACACCGGCCTGGATGATGTGGCGGAGGAGCAGACGCAGCTCTTCCGTTGCCCAGAGCAGGATGTCCCGGTATCGCGCCCCCATCCTTGTCTTTCTAACCTTTGGCGGGTGGGATTGCCCCCGAACCAGGACTCGGCCCCAGGCCGGAGCTCTTGGAGCCATTGCCTTCTTCACATTCCTGCCGTTTAATGCTCCCCTTTATTCAGTTTGGCAGCAGCTCCCTGGACGTGGGGATGGATGTCAGTCCCCCTGAACCGCCCTGGGACCCCCTGCCTATCTTCCCAGGTAAGATATCCTCTGTGACTCGCTCATCCTTCCAAAACCCTCGCTTTCCACTGTTTCCCAGGAACCGCGGGACTCCTGTATCCTCACACCTCCTCTTCATAAGTCCTGTGCGCTCCTCTCTCCTTAGGGCCCTTATATGTGTTCCCCTTTGCCCTGATGGAGGGGATCCTCACTGCCTTGTCTTTGGACACTTTTTGGACTCCTCAGACTCTGCTTCCTGTTTATTCCCCAACTTTTCTTCCAGATCTTCAGGTGAAGTCTGAGCCATCCTCCCCCTGCTCCTCTTCCTCCCTCAGCTCCGAATCATCCCATCTTTCCACTGAGCCCTCCAGCCAGGTGAGAGCCATCTGACACCTTCTCCTGTTTGTGGCAGAGACTGTGTTCCATTCCCTTTGCCCCATAGGTGCTGAGAGACTATTTTGCGTGCTACAGGTCATGGAGTAGTGGTGGTGCCTTCAGATTTCTTTAATGTCTTTCTTTTACATGTCTCTGCAGTGGTTGTCTAGAGGTGAAGATGGAGTCTTTTTATTTATTTTTTAAAAATTGTATTTATTTACTCATGAGAGACTCAGAGAGAGAGACAGAGACACAGGCAGAGGGAGAAGCAGGCTCCATGCAGGGAGCCCGATGTGGGACTCAATTCCGGGTCTCCAGGATCACACCCTGAGCTGAAGGGCGGTATGTGCCAGCCGTGGTGGGGCTGGGAAGAAGAGAGTTGTTAACTGCTGAGAAGTCTAGAATTGCTCTTGCCCAAGTTGTTCACTTTAAGACGATATTTGAAATAATGAGACTTCATCGACCATCCCAGAATAAAATAGAGAAAACAAGGGACCAGAGACAGCTCAGGGAGATGCTCAGCACCATTCAAAGCAGAATGTCAAATAATTAGTAAGCTGTGAAGCTTTTGTTCTTGGTCTTGCTCTCAACTCTTGTTTTCTTCTTTGTCTCCTTCCCTCTCACTCTCACCTAGGCCCTTGGTGTAGGGGAGGTGCTAGTTGTGAAGACAGAATCCTTGGCACCCCCACTCTGCCTCCTAGGAGATGATCCAACATCCCCATTTGAAACCGTGCAGATCAATGTGGGTCCCACTTCTGATGACCCCTCAGGTAATAACAGCCTACCACCACCCAGGCTTTCCCAAGGCAGAGAGAGAGAGAGAGAGAGAGAGAGAGAGAGAGAGAGTGTGTGTGTGGGGGGGGGGGCGGGGGGAGGGTGCAGGACACAGAGGAAAAGGCGGGGAGAGGAAACGATAGATGACCAAAGGCCAAGAAGGGGAGGGAGAGTTTTAGGAAACCACAGCAAAAACTGCACTGAAGAGATGGGAATAGTTTTCCTTTCTTTTTCTCATCCCTAGTATCCTATTGTGTGATTTAACTTCCTGTTGCTTTGCATTTTTTTTTTTTTAAAGTATGGATAGATTAGGGAATTTTACGTTATTTTTTCCTCTGGTGTTTTATTATAAAGTTTTTCAAGCTTACAAAAGAGCTGAAATACCATATACCCAACTCTTAGGTTCTACAATGAACATTATTTGTGCTACTTTTAAGTGTTACCAAGTTCATTTCCTCTTACCAATTTACACGTAAACATTTTTTAAAAAGATTTTTATTTATTCATGAGAGACACAGAGAGAGGCAGAGACATAGGCAGAGGGAGAAGCAGGCTCCCTGCAGGGAGCCCAATGTGGGACTCCATCCAAGGACCCGGGATCACGCCCTGAGCCAAAGGCAGATGCTTAACTGCTGAGCCACCCAGGTGTCCCTACAGTAAACATTTACTGAGCACCTACTCCATGCCACATACTGGACAGGGTGCTGGGGGTGCAAAGACAAAGATATGAGCACCACACTGACCCAAGAATCCTATAGTGTGGTGGGAGGGAAAAGACACATGCCAGTTGCTGAAGGTGTGGGAATTCCAGGATAGACATCACAGGGTGCCATGAAAGCTCATAAGGGGCAGCTCACCTGATGGGGGCTGGATCAGGGATGTGTTTCTGGAAGCAGGGTTTCCTGAGCCGAGTTTTGAAAGACATATAGAAATTAGCCAGAAGATGAATAGATGAATATGGGGATTGGTGTGTGTGTGTGTGTGTGTGTGTGTGTGTGTGTGTGTGTTGTGTGTGTGTATCTAGGGAACTTGGATCTTGTGAGAGTGGATGTGGGGAGGGAGTGGGAAATGGCAAGAAGTTGCAGAGGCTGCAGGGCCAGGTGGGAACCCTGCTAAGGGACTCTTAGCTTTTATCCTGTGGACAGTTGGGAGCCTCTGAAGAATCAAGCAGGAGAGCAATGTGATTAGAAAGGTGACTCTGGTGGCAAGTAGAGGGAATGGAACATGGAAAGGCAGGACTGAATGCATTTAATCAAGTAGGATATGTGGATGCTGAAAAGAAACAGAAAGAGTAAAGTAGAATGGATGAATTGCAGTGACTTCTTGCATAGGATTTGAAGAAGATGCCTGGGTTTCTTGCTAGGGCAGATAGGTATGGTAAGAGCAGGAGCTCCCCAGTCAGGGACGATGATGAATTCAGTGCTGGAAATGTTGAGTGTGGATTGCAAAGTGGCTTCAGGGTTTCCTGTCACTGCCTCTCTTTGGTTGAACTCCAACCAGAAGCTGTAGGGCAAGGGAGCCCAGTGATTCAGTCCATTCATGTTTTCCTCCCTGGCCTCAGAGCAATGCTGGGAAGGATACAGAGTGGGCCCGGAGAGACAAACAGACCATATCCACGCATTATTAAAAGTTACAAAGAGAATAAACAAGATGAGGATTGAAAACCTTTTCACAGCAAATTGATTGTTGGTGACTTTAAGGAGTCAGATTCTCCGCTAAACAAATTAGGTCTCTTGAGGGCCTGTGCTTCACCCACCAGTTTGATAGACAGGAAGATCAGACATAATCCTTGCTTTTGGAGAGTCTCATGAGGGTCATAACACATGCTTAATAATCAAATAGTGGTCACCTCTGAGGAGGGATCTGGGTGGCTGGTGGACAAGGAAGGGAAGAAGATCTGCTTCACTGAATTACCCTTGGTCCTTTGGGGTTTTATATCATATGCTTGTGCTAACTATTCACAAATGGAAGTTGAAATTTTAATATAGCAGTCTTAGGAATTATAATTAAGAATCTAAATGAGTGGTATGGACCAAAGGTAGTGGCAGACTGTTGACCTTGGAGCTGAATCTGGCCCTTGGATGAGTTTTATTTTGCCCATGTGGGGTGATCACTGTGCCTCACAGGTGGATTTAACAGAGGCCAGGAAGGCTCAGAGGACTGAGTCTTTGCGATTTGGGGCCTGGGAGGCTGACAGAGTAGAAAGGGAATTTGTGTGAAGGGACAGGCAGTGAGCCCCGAGGTGGGGCATGAGAAAGGAAATGATCAGCAGGCATCTCGGGAGTGGGAATCAGAACATAGGGGAGCAGTCAAGGGTAGAAATGCAGACTTAGCTGTTGTCAGCATAAAGACTCATGATGGCTTTAGGAGCCAGGGAAAAAGATGGGAAAGTCCTGGGTCAGAAGGTGAGAAGAGAGCCAACCAGTCAGCAGCCCATGGCTCTAGCTCCTTCTGGATTGCATGCCTACGGCCAGCTTTATTTTTCTGGTACAAAAGAGAAAGGACCATGTCTTCTATCCCCTCTCTTAATTCTCTTCTGTAGTGTTTATCTGATATCCAGCATTTTGTCTCCTATCATCCCATAGATATCCAGACCAAGATAGAACCTGTCTCTCCATCCTCCTCCATCAACTCTGAGGCTTCCCTGCTTTCAGCAGAGTCCCCCAATCAGGTGAGCATCAACTGTTTTTTCTGTCTCACATTCTGGTGAGTTCCTTCTGACTCTCAGAAGTATGAAAGCATTCTTTTTCAGCTCCTTCTCCTTGACATTCCTCCTGACTCACATATCTTCTGGAATGCCCAACACAGGCTTTTATAGGAGAGGAGGTACTGGAAGTGAAGACGGAGTCACTGTCACCTCAAGGGTGTCTCCTGCGGGATGTCCTAGGCCCCCCACTTGGAGGTGTCCAGATCAGCATGGGCCCATCCTCCGATGGCTCCTTAGGTAATAGGGCCTCCTGACACCTTGGGATCCCTGGCAAGATGCCTTGAGTCTGACATTCCTTCCTTCCTTTCTTTCCTCTTCCATCAGGCAAAGCCCTGCCTACCCGGAAGCCACCCTTGCAGCCCAAACCTGTGGTGATAACCACCGTCCCAATGCCACCCAGAGCTGTGCCCCCCAGCACCACCATCCTGTTGCAACCCCTTGTCCAGCCACCCCCAGGTACTGAAGAAGGAGAGAAGGAGCCGGGCTGGATTGACTTTCTTGGCGAGCTCATAGCCATTGAGGCTCCCAACCTTTGGGTGCTCAGGTGGGGGTGTGGATACTATAACTCCACCTGACCTACAGGTCTCACTTCCCCCTATTCATTTGCCCCAGTGTCCCCAGTTGTCCTCATCCAAGGTGCTATTCGGGTCCAGCCTGAGGGGCCAGCCCCCCCAGCTCCAAGGCCTGAGAGGAAGAGCATTGTTCCAGCTCCTATGCCTGGGAACTCCTGCCCACCTGAAGTGGATGTAAGTATTGGGGAGGAGGGGGCTAAGGCTAGTAATAGGAAGGGAGGAGGGAAGTCTGTCCTGGGAAAGAGAATTGTGGATTGAGGAAGGAACAAAAAGTGAGGAAGTGAACACATACAATCCTGAAGGTCAAGTGGATAACAGCTTATATTTGCATGTCAACATCAAATCTGTATAATTTTAGGATCCTTACTTAGTTTTGCTATCACTGCAGGCAGAGAAATGGAATGGTGTCAGTAAATCTAAGGCAGTGGTTGTGACGTGGCGGTAGTTAGTAGAGGGAGTTAGTAGAGGGAGTTAGTAGTTAGTAGAGGTAGTTAGTAGAGGGAGTTAGTAGAGGGAGTTAGTAGTTAGTAGAGGTAGTTAGTAGAGGGAGGCTCCTAACAGAAAACCAGGTAAAGTGTTCTTTAATTATAGCAAAGTTAAGCTGTAGGCCCTTAAAAAGAATTGAGAGGAAGGAAGACACCCCTCCCCCCAACCAGGGAAAGGAACGGAGTTTCCACCAGGAGCTAGGATGGAGGAAGTTCTTCCTACAGTCTGACTTCTCCCAGCTCTGAGGAACAGGAAAGATGGAGTGGTGAGAGAAGGGCTCTTCCTTGAAAAGAAGAGAGGGATGGCCCTTCTCCAGCCAAGTAGGTAGAGGACAGGAAGGCAGGAGAGTGGCCAGTGTGAGCAGTGGCTGATCAGTCCCTGAAGTTGGGAGATATAGTTCCCCTCTCCCACCCATCTGTCGTTCCTTTCTTCAACTGTTCGACCGTCTGACCGGCTGGGTACCCTAGGCAAAGCTGCTGAAGCGGCAGCAGCGAATGATCAAGAACCGGGAGTCAGCCTGCCAGTCCAGGAGGAAGAAGAAAGAGTATTTGCAGGGGCTGGAGGCCCGGCTGCAGGCGGTGTTGGCGGACAACCAGCAGCTCCGCCGGGAGAATGCTGCCCTCCGGCGGCGACTGGAGGCCCTGCTGGCAGAAGTAAGACCGGTCAACCTCGGGGGGCCAGTGGGAATACCTGCTCCTTTGGGCTGATTTATGCCTCTCTCTTTCTCTCTCTGCCCTTACTCTGCACCTTAGAACAGCGAGCTCAAGTTAGGTTCTGGAAACAGGAAGGTGGTCTGCATCATGGTCTTCCTTCTCTTCATTGCCTTCAACTTTGGACCTGTCAGGTGAGACACCCCCCCCCCCAAGCTTCAGGGTGAAGGCCACCCTCACCACTGCCTGCCGGCATGCATTGGCATAGCACCTTTCATCCTGCTTACACACAGACAGTGCTGGTGTCCTCAGCACCAGTGATGCATCCAGCCAGTCCCTTCTCATTCCATCATTTTTCTCAAGTGGTAGGTCCTCACCTGGAGCAGATAGTGCTAATAATATTGGTGAAAATAGTCACTTTTAAAGAGCTTACCGAGTTCTCATGCTTCCTGGCTTTAGGGGGTAGGGATAGTTCTCATTCCCATCTTACATGTGAAGAGATTCACTCTTGTGGAGTAGACTGGAACCCACATGGGATGTCTGCAGAGCCCAGGATCTTAAGCGGGCCCCTTGATAAAGCCAGAACCCCTCACTCTCCGTCCTTCTTATCCCCAGCATCAGTGAGCCTCCTCCAGCTCCTCTGTCTCCTCGGATGAGCAGAGAGGAACCTCAGCCCCGGAGACACTTGCTAGAGTTCTCAACACAAGAGCCAGTTGAGGGAGTGGAACCCCTTAGGGGTTCTTCCCTGGGCCCTGAGGAACTCCATCCCAGCCCACCAGGCCGACCAGGTTTCAGGTGAGGAGAGGGCCCTCTCCCTTTTGGGAAGTACACTTTGCCAAGTGTATCTTCTCCCCAAAAGTTACCTTTTCTTTTTGAGGGGAACCAGAGTTCTCTTGCCATCATTGCCTGTTCTGCTGGTCAAGGGGTGCTGGTCAGCTTCTGGTCATTTCCCCCTTCCTGCCTCACTCCAGGAACCTGACAGCCTTCCCCGGGGGTGCCAAGGAGCTGCTCCTGAGAGACCTGGACCAGCTCTTCCTCTCCTCTGACTGTCGGCACGTCAACCGGACCGAGTCTCTGAGGTGCGGTTGCCAGCTGGGGCACATCCTCTCTCGCCTGGCTGTCCTGCTGTGCTAAAGCACCATCTCTCCCTGCCCTCTCCTCTTCCTGCTGCTTGCAGGCAGGGAAGATGGGAGCCTTGGCCTCTGCTTCCCTAGGCTTGCTGATGAGCTGAGTGGCTGGGTCCAGCGCCACCAGAGAGGACGGCGGAAGATCCCCCAGAGGGCCCAGGAGAGACAGGTAGGAGGGGCTAGGGCTGGTTCCAGGAAGGCCCACTGGAAGACTAAATGTCTTAGGGATTTTGAGTTAGCATCTCATTGTGGAGGTTTGAGGGATCCTTTGGGGTGAGTGGAGGGGTGAGGTGACATCAGCTTCCAGGGGCCGTCTCTCTTTCCCTTTGCCTTCACCCTCTTCACATCCTTAGATACTTCTCCTTCCAGAAGTCTCAGCTACGGAAGAAGTCCCCTCCAGTTAAGGCAGTCCCCACCCAGCCCCTGGTGCCCCCAGAGAGGTGAGTCTATGGGGGTGCTTGTCTGTTATTAAGGGAGGTTTCACTCTCAAGAGCTAAACCAAAAAAAAAAAAAAAAAGCTAAACCCCCAGAATCTGTCCTGTGCCCATTGTCATTGCCATCAGTGGCATTGTGCCTTCCTCATCCGTTGGGGTCTCTTTTCCTTTTTTCCCTCATCCTCTCCCACCTTCCCCAGTGGGACCTGAGCATTGGGCTTAGTTCCTCCCAAATCCTGTTTCTCCACTTGACTAGGGACTTTGTGGGCCAACTGCAGCTGTATCGCCACCCAGACCGTTCACAGCCAGAGTTCCTGGATGCAATTGACCGACGAGAGGACACCTTTTATGTTGTCTCTTTCCGAAGGGTGAGTTCCTCCCCTGCCCCATCCCTGTCACCCTGGGTTCTCCAGAAGTCTATCTTGAGGCTGAGGCTCTAGAGTAGGATGGAGGAACCTGTCCACATCTTTGCCTCCAGCCTCCTGGCCTGGCCCTTCTGTCTCCCAGGACCACTTGCTGCTTCCTGCCATCAGCCACAATAAGACGTCTCGGCCCAAGATGTCCCTGGTGATGCCTGCCATGGCTCCCAATGGTAATTCTCTCCTTGCCAGGGCTGGGGAGGGCTGAAATTGAGGAGGTGAAAGGTTCTGCTAGGAAGGTCCAGCATGAGGAGCTAAGGGGGAAATGGAGAGAGGAGTGGGCCATTTCAAAGAGAGGCTACACTCCTGGATGAGAAGCGGGGAAATGGGTGGAGAGGAAGACAGAGTGCAGGAGGCAAGAGTGTAGGCCATCTGTTGGTGAGGGCCTTGAGTAGGTGTGGGCAGAGGAGGTGGGCTGGGAACTGCCAGATTCTCACCTCCTGTTTTCTCTTGATGTCCTCTCCCCTACGATCTCCCTCATATGTGTTCTCTGTGATTTATCCACGTCATCTTCTTTTCTCATCCCTCTCCTCTCCCTGTACCAACTCCATCCCTGCCGTCTCATTGACCTCCGGATGTGGATCTGCCTCCTCACCATTGCCCCTCCATCCCTGTCTGCTTCTACCCTTCTCCTCTGTTTGCCTGCCCTTCTGCTCTTCTTTAACTCTCTCCTCACAGAGACCCTGTCAGGCCAGGGGGCCCCAGGGGACTATGAGGAGATGATGCAGATCGAATGTGAGGTCATGGACACCAGGGTGATTCACATCAAGACCTCCACAGTGCCCCCCTCGCTCCGAAAACAGCCGTCCTCGACCCCGGGCAATGCTACAGGTGGCCCCTTGCCAGCTTCTGCAGCTGGCCAGGCCCACCAGGCCTCCCACCAGCCCTTCTACCTCAATCACCCCTGACCTCTGCAACTTACACTGACTTAGAGCTGGTTGGGGGGGTGGGTGGCGCAACCCAGTGTGGCTTTCCTAAGTTCTCAGATCCCTGGGCTTGGGGCAATTGGTAAAGGGAAGACAGGGTGTGGAGTTAAGCACTTATTTGGAGATGAGGCAGTTCACCTCTCTTCTTACCCCTTTTTGGAATATAGACTCCTCTAATTTCTCTGAACCCCTAATTCCTGCTTCTTTCTTCGAGGGTATTGAGTAAGATGAAGTTTTGGGGTGGGTGGACTCCTACACACTCTATATTCTTTTGTTTCTCTATTTGAGGGGTGGGAGTGGAGGTGGGAATTTAGTCCCCAGGAGGGACAAGGGACATTTTTACATTTTGGAGCTAGTTACTGGGAGTGAAGGATGGGTGGTGGTGGGAGATCAGGTTTATGTATATGTACGATCTTCTTTTTTATTATTAAATAAACAACTTGGAGGGAGTTGAAGGAATGGTGGCTGCCTTCCTGGCTCATGATGGAGAATTTGGGGGAGATTGGCTTCTGTAGGGCCAGTACATCAGAGAATCAAGCACTGAAGACGTAGCCGACTCGGGTGGAGTGGGTATGGGATCCCAGACCTCATGTCATCCCCTTGTCCCCACCCCTACAACACTGGGGTATGTCTGTCTAGCAAGGGGATGAGGGTGAGATGTCTCATGGCATGACAGCCTTGAGGATACAGATCCCTGGAATGTGTCTGAGTAAACAGGAAGGACAGGGGGCCCCACACCCTGTGGGGTGAGGAGCCTCCCTGGGCCCCCTGCATTCTAGCAGGTTCTCCCTCCCTCCCCTTGATTTCCAGGACGACCAGCTTGAACAAACAGCGGAGCTGGGGCCAGAGGGCTGCAAGCCAGAAAGGAGGGGCCACACTGGAGATGGGGGTGGTGTTTGGAGGGAAGGGGGATGTTGAGGAACATCTTCTCAGCCCCAAACTGGAGGACACTGAGACTTGAGAGCCTAGTTGAAAGAAAAGGATGAGAACGGATCTGGCAGGAAAGGCTGTGGTTCTAATTAGGAGGAAGGGGGATAGGACAGAGGTTGAGGGGCCAAATCTCACTCCACCTGGGGGGATCCTGTCAGTGGCTTCTGTCCAGCAGCACCTCTGGCCTGGCCCTGCAGGAGTGTCCTGGGTCAACTAGAGGGTGTGGGCTGGGCCTGGGCTCAATGCCCAGATGACAGGGGCCGCCCAGGCCTTGAGCCCAGGCCTAAAGGAGGAGGGGAGAAACTCACGTGTCCAGCCAGGCTCCCCCACTTCCCATTACTGTGTTTGGGGCGAAAACACTGAGTAACTATGGCAACCTGGAACTAGGGCTCCCAGGAACTAGGCGCCTCCTCCCTCTGGAGGAGCCCAGCCCTGGCTTCTGGGCCTTCCTGTCCTTGCGTCCCTTGAGCCTCATCCAGGCAGTGAGTGCAAGGACAGGGATTTGGGAAGCAGATTGCCTGAATTTGATTCCCTGCTTTACCTTTCATCCATGGATGTCCTTGATATGTAACTTACACAGTCTGGGCCTTAGTTTCCTCATCAGTAGCATGGAATACTCCTGCCTACTCCTCAGGGATGGTGTGAGGATGAATGATGTCACTAAAGGCACACCTGTCCCTTGTCCCTCACACCTGTCTCTGCATTTACATTGCCCCTTTCTCCTCTGTTCTACTCCTACCCCAACTGGGTGCACCACCGTCCTATCATCCCATCATCCCATGGTGACATCGCGCCTGACCGCAGCACAGGGATGTTCCCGAGTGCTGGCATCTCGGACTGGGGGCCCTGGGGTGGGGCCTGCTGCACCTCTGGCTGAGTGGCAGGGGACACCTGGCACTTTGCTGTGAGCTGGCACAGTCGGCTGACTGCTGGCTGAGTTTTGGGGTGGCAGAAGGCTCAGGAGGGGTGTGGAGGGAGGGGGGAGGGCTGGGAAGGGGAAGGCAGGTGAGTCTCTGGCTGTGGCTGCCACCCACCAGACCCACGCGCAGCCCAGGTCACTAGGGCACCTCAGCACAGGGCTGCTGTCCACTCCTGTACCCCTAGGCTCACCCAGTCTTTCTCTGGATCTAGCTTTTGTTCCTCTTATCATCCCTGACCCATTGCCTCTGCCTCTTTGCTCTGGATTCCTCTCCGCCTCTCCTTGCCCTCACCCAGCCAGGAGTCCTCACTTCCTCTATTCAACCTCACCTCTTCTTTTGGACTCTAGTCTCCATTCCTCCTTCCTTGTTTCCTCACTCCTTTTTGTATTTTGCCCTTCCTCCCTGCTGCTTCACTCTTTTCTGTTCCTTCTGTTCTTCCATCCTCCTACTGCTGACTCCGTGCTCTGGCTTCTCCCCTCCTCAAGCCACCCCCTCCCTAGTTCTCTTCACACCCCTTTGCCCACTTCTTCTCTTCTCCCCAACTGCTGCTTTGGCCCTCCCCCACCCTTCCCCTCTTCAATCCCCCGTCCTCTTCCCAGCTGTAGGGGCCAGGACTGGAGAGCCTAATGTTTGCCTCATCGTTCTGCTATGGCTTCTGGATACAGCACATCTGGATTCCAAGGCCCAGATGTGTGGTTGCCACAGCAACCTCAGTCCCTCTGGTAAATATAGGCGCCCACCCGCCCCAGAGCAGAGAACAAAAACAATTGTGTGACTTTCTTTTGTCACGAGATAGAAATGTCCTCCCTCCTCCCTTCTCCCCACACCCGTGTCTCCCAGCAGAGGAGGTCCTAAGGGTCCAAAGCCTGCCTTCTGTGGCTCTGTTGCCCCTTCCCAGCTCCAGGCTCTTGGTTCTTTCCCATGTCCTGTGTCAGGCCGTCTCTTCTCTCTGAGCCCCCTGCCCCACCATCTCCTCAATAGTGGAACATTGAGTCTCCTGGCTTAGACTTGGTGATTTTTTCTTACTGAATCTGTATAATAACTGGATGCAGAAAAGAGTTTCAAAAATCCAGATTTTCTGCCCTGAGTCTTCTATCTTTCCACGGCTCTTCCTGGGGGAGGGGAGAGAATACAAGCTTGGGAATTGGAAAACCCGGGTGGAGGCCCACTTTCACCCCTGGCAAAGTCCTGTGGACAGGTCACCTAACCTCTGCCGTCCTCCATTTCCTCAGCCACAAGGCCACATGAATCCAAGGCCTGCGCTGTGCTGCAGAGTGTTTTGTCAATGGAAGCCCAGTACAACTGCCTTGTCCCCCTCCCTAGGACTGCTCCCTTGGCCCGCAGCCCCTGGCCTCTCCTCGCTCGCTGTCTGCACCTGCAGGGTCTTGCCCTTGATTGCCCTCCTTGCCTTCCCTCTGTACCTCATCCTCCTGAGATCAGGACAGGAACAAGAAGGTTCGTGCAAAGATGGAAGCCCAGAGACGAGACCCTGGACTGAGGATTCTGAGATCGGCCAGAGCACGTGGACAGCTGTCAACAGCTCGGACCTTTCTCCTCACTGCCTGAAACACCTCCTTCGTGAAGGCGCCTGGCTCTGACAATTAGGCCTCCCTGCCTCCACGCCTGGGGCTCCTACCAGACTCCCTTTCCCCATCCTTCGCACCCAGTCCTCTCACAATTCCTTAGTTTTTTTTTTTAAAGGTTTTATTTTTTTTTTTTTTTTAAGATTTTATTTATTTATTCATAGACACAGAGAGAGGCAGGCTCCATGCAGGGAGCCTGATGTGGGACTCGATCCTGGGTCTCCAGAATCACACCCCAGGCTGCAGGTGGCGCCAAACTGCTGCGCCACGGGGGCTGCCCTCACAATTCCTTAGTGACAAGCATTTATTAGGCACCTGTGCCGTGCAAGGTCTGGTACTTCCCCAACAAGATGCAAACATATGTGAGATGAGAGCTCCTCCAAGAGCCTAAATCCAGGGGCTAAGTCAAATTGTAGACGATGATTTCAAAACCTGGAATTCTGTCTGTTGAGCTTCCAGTGGCTTCCTCAGATGCCTTGTAACCCTGTGCAATCCCCCTCTGTTCTCTGAGACTCTGGTGTCCCTTTTGCCCCTTGCCATGGGCTTCCAAAACACCCCGTGGCCGTTCTTTGAGCTCTCACATTTCCAGGGTCTCCTGGCCACTCCTTGGGCCAAGTATACTCATGGTGACCATACTTAGTAAATAATAAGACCAAGATTAATGCATAGGGCAAACAGTGGCTATGACCATGGGACAGAATTACTGAAACCTGGGGATATAAGGGAAAATCCATCCTCTGCAGTCTGCTTTCCCCAAGTAATCCTGTTTCAGACCCTCCCTCACCCTTTCATGTGCTCCCCTGGCCCCCAGCCCCCCAGATCAGAGGGAAATTGTTACCTATTCCAGGCTCTGGAGGCTTTGGGCCAAGGCAGAGGAAGGAAGCTGAGCCCAGTTCCGTACAAGATGCTGACTTCATCCTCCCCATCAAAGCCAGGAAAAAAACAGACACACACACATACAGACACACGGGGACACCCATGCGAGGGTCTGTGCAAGCTTTTGCCCTCAGCCAGAGGTCACTGACGGCATGTGGCAGCCACATGTGCCAGTGTGCTTTGACCCAGGATCAACACACCCTGCAACCAGGGGGATCCAATCTAGGGTGCAGACCCCTATGCTCCAACCCAAGTGACAGACTCAGACACACAAAGGCTTCTTCAGGTCCCTTTCACCCATCACCTATGACTGGGCCAGTCTATTCCCCAATAGTGAGGTTGGTAGTGGGGTAGCAAGAACTCTCCTTGTGAAACCTGGGGCAGGGATGCCTCAGCCTGGATACTTCTCTTCTGTGGCAAAAGTCTCTTTAGCCCCTGGTCAAGACAGTGAGCAGAAGGGAAAATGGGGCCACACAGGGGTATTTCTGCTGTCCTGTCTTCTAGTGTCAGTCATCTTGCCTCTGCCTGAGGTCAAAGTGCTTTCCTCTCCCAGCTCCCAGCTCTCCTTACCCCTGCTTCTGTTCCCCTGCCGCACCTTTCAGCCTTCCACTGACTTAGCCCAGCTATTCACAGGCCCACCCCCACATCTGCCTCCTGCCTCTAGCTCTGGCTCCATCCCTAAACCTCTCTCCTAAACCTCCTGCCTAATTTTTCGGCTCCTCTTCCCTGTCTCCCCTGAACCCCAACCTCCTTCCCAAGTCTTCTACATCCTGGTGCTCAGCCAAACCCTTGATTGGCCGGTACCCAAGCCATTTCTCTAGAATTTGCTGAGGTGAGAGAATGAAAAGGGGGCAGTGGTCCCAAGCTGAAAACAGGTAGTGGACTAAACAGAACAGGGGGAGAGGCAGTACAGGGACAGGGCAAGTAGGAAAGATAGAAGAGATGAGGCAGAGGTGGGAGCAATAGGACCAGGCAAGAGGGATGGGTGGGGACAAGGAGTTCCAGAGAAGGCCTCAGGCCGGGGAAGGATTTGGGCTTGGGAGGGAGGTTTCCTCCCCCACCCCACACACATACACACTGCCAGGAGATAATGGCCGGAAGAGAAAGGGGGTGCTGGGCAACAGGTAGGTGGGGCAAGATCCCAGCTGGAGCAGAGTGGTGGGAGAGGAGGTGCTGAGGAGGGAGAGGGCTGGCCACTGTGGAAGGGTGTTGGTAGAGAGGAGAACCCAGTGAGAGAGCAGGAGCAGCAGGTGGGCAAATGGTGGGGAGAAAAGAGAAATGGCATAAGGTTTGGGGATGTCAAGTTGGGCAAAAATTGGGGTGGAAAGGAAGAGTCCAAATGCGATGGGGAAAGGATGTGGGAGGGATGCCCCAAGGATGCAGGGGCAAGTCGACTGTATTGTGGGACTCAGTGATCCCAGACGGGGAGGCGGGGAGAGGGGGCATGCAATGACGTTGGGAGGGCCTGGCAGGGACTGGAGGAGTGGGAGGACCTGCCCCATCTCCGCTCCCCTCCCTGACCTCATGCCGGTCCTCCCCTTCTCCTCCCTCTGCTCGCTGCAGACTCCCTCCTTCTTACTGTCTGCGAGATCCACGGTCTGCAGTTGGGTCTCAGCTCAGTGAGACCCTACTGCAGGAAACAAGCAAGGGGACCTCGGGGAGCTCGGAGCTGCCAAGGCACAGTAGCCCTGCCCTGTCTTGAGAGCTCCCCTCCCAAGGTCAGAGACCAAGCAGGTGCAGAGGCACTGCAACAGCTTGTTGCCCAGGTAAGGAACAGAGCTCTGGGGAAAACAAGGGAAAGCTGGGAGTGGTGGGGTTCTATCCCATCCCTACACCCCAGGCGGAGGTGTAGCCCGAGAGCTCTCAGGAGAGCCTGGCAGAGCAGACTTTGTGCTAGGACAGAGGAAATGGGACGTTGCACTGGGGACTAGACTCCCCATGGAGGGTATGTCTGGAGGATGGGTCAGTGTATGTGTGTTTGGGGGGTGGGTGTGTGGACTCAGAGGTGGTTGGCCAGAGGAAAACCAGGGGCCAGAGGCTGAGCTAGTTAGTGGCCAGCTGAACCTCGGGAGGAAAGTGTTGATGAAACCCCAAGTGCTCTGATCCAAGCGGCTGGGGCTGGAGCTCCAGGAAGGTGCCAGAGGCAGTCTCTCAGCATGTGGGTTGCAGGGTCTGAGAGGGAGGTCCAGGGGTCTTAAGCCTTTAAGAAATGTTGAAATGGGGATCCCTGGGTGGCACAGCGGTTTGGTGCCTGCCTTTGGCCCAGGGCACGATCCTGGAGACCCGGGATCGAATCCCACGTCGGGCTCCCGGTGCATGGAGCCTGCTTCTCCCTCTGCCTGTATCTCTGCCTTTCTCTCTCTCTCTCTCTCTCTCTCTCTCTCTCTCTCTCTCCTCTCTCATAAATAAATAAAAATTAAAAAAAAAAAAAAGAAATGTTGAAATGGAGCAGAGTCAGGATTCCCAGGTCTGGGAAGGGCACAGAGCCTGCAGAGAGGATCCTAAAGCTTGTTCTTGGCCAGGAGCTCTGCACCCATGACTCACGGTTGGGCTGACGGACAGATGCCTCCAGGGGCGCAGGGGCTCCGGCTTCCTCCAGTCCCCCTTCTAGGCTCTCCCTGCTCTGCCCGTCTGAGCCTCTCCCCACCCACTACACGTGACACGCCCTGGGTGGGGTGGGCGCACCCCTTATCTTGCTTGGAAAGAATTTGATGGCTTGGAAACAACTGGAAATGGAACTGAGAGGAACTACTGGGAAGCAAGTCGGAAACACCGCAGCTGCTGGCTGTCTGCTTCCAGTCCTGCCCGCTTCCCGAATCCCTGGCTCCCTCCCCTCTCCCTTCCTCCCCCCCCTCTCTCCCTGCCCCCACTCTCTTGGGGACCTGGCACTTCAGTTCCTCAGACTCCATTCCCCTGGAGTCCTGGTCACTCAGGACAGGACCAGAACCTGCCTTCCTGTCTCTCATTGCCTCCTTCCTCTTTCCCACCGGAGGGCTGGAAAATCCTTTCTATTCCTCTGGCCCACTAGCTCCCCAGAATAAGGGGCCTCTGGATCCCCCAGATCTCCCCTCCCTGGGGCCTCCTTACCTCTGGGTTCCAACCCAGTATTTAGAACCCTCTCCCCTCCTTCCTTCCTCTCATGCCCCTGGACTCCTATTTTCCCCCCTCCTGTGGCACGAGGGGTAGAGGGAGACACAGGGTGGGGCCCAGATGCCCCATCTCTGGAGCATCCCTCATGGAAGCCCGCCTGTCTCCACACCTCTTGGGACCAGCAGTCCGTGATGAGCCAAGTGTCAAAGTTGGCCACAGCATGAATGTCAGGCAGGCTGAGTCACAGCTTGGGATGTTGCCCCCACCTCTGCCAGCCCTCCGACTGTGTGGAGGACGACTGTGTGGAGGACGCCAAGAGGCTGAGGCCACATGCCCCCTCCCCACTGCAGAAGGGAACCTCAGACACAGTGGTAGTGGTGACAATGAGGGGGAAATGCAAGAGACACCCGAGTTCTTTCCTCTTCTGGTGCGAGAGAAGAGGGGAAGTCTTCCAAGAGTTGGAAGTGAGGAGCTGGAGGGGTGGCCATGACAGGGCAGGAGAGGGGATGGAGAAGGAGGCTCTGGGTCTTGATCCGTGGGGTGGAGGCTACTCCTCTCCTCTCAGACCTGCCTCACTACTTTCCAGCTTCTCTCTTGCTACTGCAGAGACTCTCTCCCCCTCCCCACCAACCCCGGGAAAGATCGTGGATCCAATGGTGGGGAGGCTTACTGGACCACTCGCAAAGACCGCAAAGACCGCAAAGACCGCGAGGGCTGTGGGGCACCAGGCATCCTCTGCTTCCCTCTGGAGAAGAGCCTTCTGTTTGGTTCCCCTCACTCCAACTATGTTCTCTGACTCACACAGCTGCCCCCTGAGCCAGTGAGAAATCAGCTTGCTTAGGTATCACCCAGTGAATGCAAGTGGAGGAACCATGAAGAGGAGATTGTGTGTGTGTGCCTGTAAAGATGCAGGCTTATTTGGATGGATATGTGTATCTGTGTACAAGTGTGTTCATATTTGTATTTGTGGATGTGTGCACACTCAGGCACATTTGTATGTATACACACGTCTGTATGTATACATGCACCCCTTGGTTGGCATGGCCTTAGACACAGAGTGACAGGATTTGAGGGTAGGTCGGAGCCCACCTCATACCTTGGGCTACACTTCAAGCTGACAGAGGGATGAGGGGCCCAGGGGAGGGCTGCTGTCTGCCTGCCAGGCCTCTCTGCCTGGGCTTCTCCAACCTCTTAGTGTGGAAATGCTCTTTCCCTCTCGTCCAGCTGTTCTTCAGTCTCTCCTGGGCTGGTGGCAAAGTGTGATGACTGGTAGCCCTGAAACTCCTTTTTTCCTGGACTCAGAGGAGAAGTTTAAGAAACACAGGAAACGTGTGTGTGTGTGTGTGTGTGTGTGTGTGTGTGTGTGTTAGGCACTGTCCCTTCCCTTCTCACCAGTCAGTGTTTCCACACTCATCCTGCCCTCCTCTCTCCACCCTCTCTGGTCCCAAAGAGCTGGGCACTTGCCCACACCTCTCCTTAACCCTTCACCTGCACTGACCCTTCCACATTCTGTTGCTTACCACAGCCCCATGTCCTGGCTCACCCTGAATGCCTCTCCAGCCCTGGTTTCCCTTTGTTCCCCAATCCATGCCTCAATGGGTTCCACAAACACAACTGGGCACCAGCACCCAGATTAAGGAAAAGGCTATTCTTAGCCTAACCTCAGAATTTCCCTGCCATGTCCCTCTGGTTACTGCTCCTCCAGGAGCACCACACTTCTGACATGTAACACCACAGATTAATGCTATCTCTCCTCAGACTTCATAAAAACAGAACTTTACAGTGTGTTCTCTTTTGTGTTTGGCTTCTTCTATTGGGGAGATCCATCCGTGTTACTACATATAGTTGTGGTTTGTTCCCATTGCTTAATTTTATTTCACTGTATGAATAAATCACACCTTATTTAATCCATTCTACCGATGTGGGACATTTGGGTAGCTCCCAGTTTGGGGCCATTATGCCTGGTACTGCTCTGGTGGGTGTATTCCTGGGGGTGGAGCTGGCGGATCAGAGGGTCAGCATACAGCTCTGGTAGTTTGTAGATTCTGCTAAGGTTTTCCAAAGTGCTTGTACTATCTGGCCCTGCCAGGATCCACACCTGGCCCTCTCTCTAGCCCAGCTTTGGCCTGGGCTGCTGTTGCTGCCCAGCTTTCTGTCCCAGACATTGTCCGTGGTCCTAGCCCTGACCCTGGTCCTGTCGTTGGCTCCAGCCCCCGATGCTAGTCCTCAGCTTAAATTGAACTTTTCATTCATTCATATGTCAATATTTGTGATGCATCTAATATGTGCAAGATGCAAGGATACAACAGCCAGGGAAAAAATTGGATGCCATGCCTGCCTGCATGGACCTGTTTGTTATACATGCTACAAGTGGGAGTTACATGGCTCTTTGATATCACATGTTAGGGGGACCTGGGCAGGAAAAATTCCCTGAAGAGGCAACTCCTGGGGCTGAGATATAAGGGATAAGGAGGTCACAAGGAAAGGGAAGAGCGTTTCACACGGAGGGAGCGCCACATACAAAAGTCTGGGGTTGGGAAGGGTGTGAGGGATGTAAGGTCAATGGGACTGGAGTAGAAAGAGAGAAGGAAGTGTTATGGGAGATGGAGTGGGAGAGGCTAGCAGGGGCCAGATGAGGCAGGGCTGTTTGTCAGTGATTGAAGGGAGACACTGGAGAGCTTTTAGGGGATGGAACATCCTAGTTGTCTTTGTGAGATTGTACGGGGCAAGAGTGGAAGCAGAAGGACCACCTAGGAGGCAAATGCAGTTGTCAAGCAAAAGGTAGATGATGCCTTGAACTCTAACAATGGTAAGAGGGAGAGGAGTAGGCAAATTAAAGAGATGTTTATGAAAGTAAGGGCAAAAATGACAAAATATGGTAGTGTTGATGGGGGGTTAGTTTTCTGGGTTGTAATGCTGGATGAATGTGGGGCCGTGAGTAGAAGCAGAGAACACAGTGGAGAGGGGATGGGGTACAGGAAAGGTGACCATGAGTTCAGTTTCAGACATGTTGAATCTGAGGTGCCCAAGAAGAGACACCAAGTTGGATATATTGCTTGGAGTCCAGAGGAGATGACTGGGCTAGTTTATAAATTGGAGTATAGTTTAGAAATTAAAATCCTGGGTCTGGGTGAAAGTACCTAGGTGAGTGACTAGAGAAGTAGGTCTCAAGTTTAGCTGTACATTACAATCACGTGGGGCACTTTTCAAATGTACTGAGTAAAATTCAGTGCTTCGGTTACTCTAGACACATTTCAAGTGTTCAAGAGCCACATGGCTTTCCTGGCTACTGTATTGACAGCACAGATATAGAATGTTTTAAAATGGAAGATGTGGTCAACAGTGTGTCCAATGACTTTTGAGACAAGTCAAGTAAGAGGAAGATAAATGTCTCTCAGATTTTGTGACACTGAGTCTTTGGGAGATCTTAGGGAAAGCTGTTTGATAGGTTGAAAGGAAGTGGGGAAACCAGATGGGAGTGCACTGAGGTGTACGTGGAATATGGCGAGTGGAAATAGCAAGTACAGTTATAAATCTTTTGACAACTGAAGCCATGAAGTAGAGGAAGGAAATATGTGCTGGTTGGAAGGAGTATGAGATTGGGAAAGGTTTTAGTTGTGGTTGCTATTGTTGTTTAGAGAGAGCACACAAGAGTGTGCAAGTGTGAGGGGGAGGGAGGGGTGGAAGGAGAGAGAGAGGATCTCCAGCAGACCCGAAGTGGGGCTTGATCTCATGACCCGAGCTGAAATCAGAAGTTGGATGCCTAACTGACTGAGCCACCCAAGCACCCTGTTGTTGTTTTGTTGTTTAACTTTCATATTGTGAAATGCACAAACCTAAAGTGTATAGTTCAGGAAATTTTTGAATATGTATTCATCTGTTTAACCACCACCCAGATCAGATCAAAGTACAAAATATTTCCAGTAATCTTATCTTCTTTTTTTTTTTTTTTTTTAAGATTTATTTACTGGGATCCCTGGTGGCGCAGCGGTTTAGCGCCTGCCTTTGGCCCAGGGCGCGATCCTGGAGACCTGGGATCGAGTCCCACGTCGGGCTCCCGGTGCATGGAGCCTGCTTCTCCCTCTGCCTGTGTCTCTGCCTTTCCCTCTCTCTGTGTGTGACTATCATAAATAAATAAAAATTTTAAAAAAAGATTTTATAAATAAATAAATAAATAAATTTGGGGGGGGGCGGAGAGAGAGAGCACAAGAGGGAGGCAGAGGGAGAGGGACAAGCAGACTCTCCACTGAGCAGGAGCCTGATGCAGGGCTCCATCCCAGGATGCTGGGATCATGACCTGAGCCGAACTCTTAACCAACTGAGTCACCCAGGCGCCCTTCCTATTTATCTTCTTCTTTTTTTTTTTTTTTCCTATTTATCTTCTAATAGTGAAGATTAACTCTGCCAGTTTTTGAGCTTCATGTAAAATAGCATCATTCACAGCATTCTCCTTTTGTATCTGGTTTCTTTTGCTAGCATTATGTGTGTGAAATTGTCTATATTGTTCCGTGTAGCAAGAAGGTGTTTTCATTGCTGGGTAGTGTTTCATTGTGTGATTGTGCCACAATTTGTTTGTCTGTTCCACTATTAATGGACACTTGTTTCATTTGGCTAATATGAAAAAAAATCTCATGAACTTTCCTGTACATTTCCTTTGGAGGATATATGCAGTCATTTCGGTTGGATATTTACCAAGCAGTGGAATTGCTGAGTTGTAGGCTATATGTCTTTGTAGATACTGCATAACAGTTTTCCAAAGTGGTTGCACTAACTTATGCTCTTGCTTGTAACTGATAGGAGTTCTAGGTGCTTCACATTCTTGCCATAATCAAGCAATGACAATCCCTTTAATTTTAACCATTCTGATGGCTTTATAATGGCACCTTGTTGTAGTTTTAACTTGCATTTCCCTGATTACTGGTTTTGTTATACTTATATATGTATTTATTTTCCATATGTCTATTGGCCTTTTGGGATATATTTTTTTCTAGAGTACCTGTTTAAGACTTTTGTCATTTTAAAACACTGGGTTGCCTGTCTTTTGTTTTTGTTTTGCAGGGGTTCTTATTTAAATTTTAATCCTCTCTCACACTCTCAATCAACACCTATCTTTATCTTTCTCCCTCCCCAGCAACATCTCGGCATTTCTCATATATTTTATCCTAGTGTCTGGTTTCTATTCTTATTCTCTAGATAGTGTCTCTGGATGACCAGAAGTCCTAATGTGTCTGTCTCTTTTTTATGGTTAAGTTTTGTGCGAAACTTTTTATGATTAGATTTTATGTGGTTAGGGACGCCTGGGTGGCTCAGCAGTTAAGTGTCTGCTTTCAGCTCAGGGCGTGATCCTTGGGTCCAGGATCAAGTCCTGCATTGGGCTCCTTGCAGGATGCCTGTTTCTCCCTCAGCCTATGTCTCCGCCCCTCTCTCTGTGTCTCTCATGAATAAATAAATGAGATCTTTAAAAAAATAAATTTTACGTGGTTAGGTTTTATGAAATCTTTGCTTACTCTAAGGTTGTAAAGATTTTCTCCTATTTTTCTTCTATACAATATTGTTCTGAAAGGTATTGCTTTGCCTTTCTTTTCTTTTTTTTTTTTTTTAAATTTTATTTATTTATGATAGGCACACAGTGAGAGAGAGAGAAGCAGAGACATAGGCAGAGGGAGAAGCAGGCTCAATGCACCGGGAGCCCGACGTGGGATTCGATCCCGGGTCTCCAGGATCGTGCCCCGGGCCAAAGGCAGGCGCCAAACCGCTGCGCCACCCAGGGATCCCTGCTTTGCCTTTCATAATTATGTCCAATAGATTCACTTCAAATTAATTTCTGTATGTGGACATAAGGTGGAGATAAATTTTGGATATTTTCTCATTTATCAAAAAGAGCATCCATTTTCTTTTTAACTGCAGTGCCACCATTGTAATTTACCCAGTGACCACATACATGTGGGTCTGTATCTGGACACTACTCTGTTCTATCTATCTATCTTTGCACCTAATAAGTTTTGATATTTGGTAATATAAGTACTGAGGGAGAAGGATTTTTTTAAACAACAGGAGATATTTGAGGTCTTATAAAAGCTGACAGGAGAGATTTAGTGAAGAGTGAGGAAATGAATAAAAGGGAGAGAGAGGATAATCTTCATCAAAAAAGACAGTAGGAATTGGGTTCCAGGTGCTTGTAGGATTGGCCTTATATTCGCATCCGCTAATTCACTCGACGTGAATGTGTTGAGTAGCCCCCCCATGTCAGACACAGGTGTATGGCAGAGCCAGGACAGACAGGGTCCCTATTCTCATGGAGTTCCCATTTTAGTCTTGGGAGAAAGATAACAGACAAGTACCCACACGAACAGGTGATTCAGGCAGCAGTAAATGCCATGAAGAACATAGGCAGGATACTGCAATGAGAGTAACAGAAGACCATCCCGACCCGGCACCAGGGAAGGTCTTCTGGGATGCATGACATGTGAGGTGAAGGAGCCAGCATCCCAGACAGAAAGAACATACAGCTAAAAAGACCTTAAAGTAATGAAAGCTTGTAGTATCTGTAAAACAAACATAAGACCGGTGTAGGTGGAACGGTAAAGAAAAGAAGTGGTAAGTGCAGGAAGCTGGGTAATCAAATGACGTCAGAGTGCAAGGTAGAGACCAAATCTGCCCAAGGAGGGTCTCCGTTAGTGTTGGGCTGAAGGTGGAGTTTCACATGCATGTGAGTTGGTAGATTAGTTGTAGGTGTTGGGACTGTGGGTGTGTGTATCGGGGGCGGTGGGGAGCAATCTTGCCTCCTTTGTGAAGCTGCTCACATGTGCCATCTCTCCCTGCAGCCTCCTGAGTGATGCCAGCCCAGTTGTTCCTAATCTCCAGACTGGGCCTCTTGGTACTGCTGGGCACAGTCAGAGCAGGCCCTTTCGCTCCACGGTCCAATGTGACTCTCCCAGCTCCACGTCCTCCTCCCCGGCCGGGAGGCCGCACAGTGGAGTCCATAGGGGGAAGCCCCTCTTCTCAGCTTTATGAGCACACTGTGGAAGGAGGGGAGAAGCAGGTGGTTTTCACCCACCGCATCAACCTGCCCCCTTCAACTGGCTGTGGTTGTCCCCCGGGCACAGAGCCCCCAGTCTCTGCTTCAGAGGTGCAGGCCCTGAAGGTCCGGCTAGAGATCCTGGAGGAGCTGGTGAAGGGGCTCAAGGAACAGTGCACTGGGGGATGTTGTCCTGCCTCGGCCCAGGCAGGCACAGGTGAGCAGGTGATCATGGGAGAGGGCACAGGAAAAGAGGAAGTAGGGAAGTCAGTCAGGGTTCTGTGGGTATCTCTAGTCCATAAAGGACCTTGGTAGGAATTAGAAGAAGGCACCCCTTCTTCCCCATTAGGGGTACTGAGTACAGCCCAGGGCACAACTCAGAGAATCCACCAGGCTAGAGATGTTAGCACTTCCCTCCCCTGTCCCCACGCATATGCTAGGGCTTTGGTAGGCCACAGGTATCCACCAGTAGTACCTGGAAACAATGACAACCTTATGAAGTGAGCCTGGCCCTTATGAAGTGAGCCTGGCCCTACTGTATGGGCTTGGTCTCTTTCCTCAGAGACACTGAGACCTGCCTCTCCCTCTTACTCCAGGCCAGACAGATGTTCGCACTCTCTGCAGTCTCCATGGCGTGTTTGACCTGAGCCGCTGTGCCTGCTCCTGTGAGCCAGGCTGGGGTGGGCCCACCTGTTCAGACCCCACAGGCCCTGGCATTCTGCCATCCTCCCCACCCTCAGCCTCTGAGTCCTGCCCAGATGACTGCAACGATCAGGGTCGCTGTGTCCGGGGGCGCTGCATATGCTTCCCCGGTTACAGCGGCCCCAGCTGTGGCTGGCCCTCCTGCCCCGGGGACTGCAACGGCCGTGGGCGCTGCGTGCAGGGTGTGTGCGTGTGCCGGGCCGGCTTCTGGGGCGACGACTGCAGCCTGCGCTCCTGCCCCGGGGGCTGCAGCCAGAGGGGACGCTGCGAGGACGGGCGCTGCGTGTGCGACCCCGGCTACACTGGCGACGACTGTGGGAAGCGCAGCTGCCCCCGGGGCTGCAGCCAGAGGGGACGCTGCGAGGACGGGCGCTGCGTGTGCGACCCCGGCTACACTGGCGACGACTGCGGCTCGCGGAGCTGCCCGTGGGACTGCGGCGAGGGCGGTCGCTGCGTGGACGGCCGCTGTGTGTGCTGGCCCGGCTACGCGGGCGAGGACTGCGGCACCCGGACGTGTCCCCGAGCCTGCCGGGGCCGCGGGCGCTGCGAGGACGGCGAGTGCATCTGCGATGCGGGCTACAGCGGGGACGACTGCGGCGTGCGCAGCTGCCCGGGGGACTGCAACCAAAGGGGCCGCTGCGAGGACGGGCGCTGCGTGTGCTGGCCCGGGTACACGGGGCCCGACTGCGGCTCGCGCGCCTGCCCCCGCGACTGCCGGGGCCGCGGGCGCTGCGAGAACGGCGTGTGCGTGTGCCACGCGGGCTACAGCGGCGAGGACTGCGGCGTGCGCAGCTGTCCCGGGGATTGTCGCGGCCGGGGCCGCTGCGAGAGTGGCCGCTGCGTGTGCTGGCCCGGGTACACGGGCCGGGACTGCGGCACGCGCGCCTGCCCTGGCGATTGTCGGGGCCGCGGGCGCTGCGTGGACGGCCGCTGTGTGTGCAACCCTGGCTTCACGGGCGAGGACTGCGGAGGTCGTCGGTGCCCTGGGGACTGCCGCGGGAGCGGCCGCTGCGAGGATGGCGTGTGCGTGTGCAACGCGGGCTACGAGGGAGCGGACTGTGGCGCGCGCAGCTGCCCAGGTGGTTGCCACGGCCGCGGCCAGTGCCTGGACGGGCGCTGCGTGTGCGACGAGGGCTACTCGGGCGAGGACTGCGGCGTAAGGCGGTGCCCGCGCGACTGTAGCCAGCACGGCGTGTGCCAGGACGGTGTGTGCACCTGTTGGGAGGGCTACGCAGGCGAGGACTGCGGCCTCCGTACCTGCCCCTCCAACTGCCACCAGCGGGGCCGCTGTGAGGATGGGCGCTGCATCTGCGACCCAGGCTACACTGGCCCCTCTTGTGCCACCCGCACCTGCCCCGCCGACTGCCGGGGCCGCGGGCGCTGTGTGCAGGGAGTGTGCATGTGCCACGTGGGCTACAGCGGCCGCGACTGTGGGCAGGAAGAGCCTCCCGCCAGCGCCTGCCCTGGGGGCTGCGGGCCCCGGGAACTGTGCCGCAACGGGCAGTGCGTGTGCGTCGAGGGCTTTCGAGGACCGGACTGTGCCATTCAGATGTGCCCTGGGGACTGCCGTGGCAGAGGAGAGTGTCGTGAGGGCAGCTGTGTCTGTCAAGATGGCTATGCCGGGGAAGACTGTGGGGAAGGTGAGTATGCCGCCTTCCCCAATATGCTGGGGCAAGGACTGGGAACCAGAGCCAGTGGGAAGGCCTGAGCCTGTGGCAGTGGCCCAGGGACCTGGAGGAAGAGTAAAGGAGGTCAACTATTAGGGTGGAAGGCGGTCATAGGAGCCAGAGAGCCAGTGTCACCAGGGGCAGCAGAGCCACCGGGGCATGCCTGCAGGCAGGACCTGCTTTCAGATCTCTGATGAGCATGTTGGGGCTCTTCGAGTTGCTTTTAGGGGAATCTTTGTTTTTGGAGATGGTGGGGGGGGGCCGAAGGAGATCCCAGGGCTTGTGCAGGCCTCTGCCAGTTTTGCCCCACCTCCAGAGAGGAGCAGGAACTGGATCGATCTTTTGGTGTGGCCCTGAGTACAGGGATCTTTGATGACAGGGGTAGGGGGTAGGGGGCTGCCTTGGGCTAACCATCTTTCCGTATCTCATTCTCCTGGGCAGAGGTGCCAGCCATTGAGGGCATGAGGATGCACCTCTTGGAGGAAACGACGGTTCGGACAGAGTGGACCCGGGCTCCTGACACCGTGGATGCCTATGAAATTCAGTTCATTCCCACGGTGAGAGCCAAGCTTGCAGGAGGAGGTTGAGTGGGCAGGATTCAGGAGAGGGAGTGCTCACCTCAATCAGGAAGTTCTAGGTGGTCAGTGGTTGAGTTCAGATTGGGTAGGTTCCTGAAGCTGCTATAAAGACCTTCTCATCCTACTCCACACTGGGTCCAGAAGGCCTTCGCAGCATCAGTTCACTGCAGTGGAACTACGTCTGGTGACAATGAGCTCAGTACTTCCTGAGGCTGTGCAGTCCATTGTTGGTAATCACTGGTAGTTCTTTCTGTTGTTGCTGAATCTAAATCTGCCCCATTGTACATCCATCCATTGGCCCTAGCTGGGCCTCCACCATTGTCAGAATGTTGTCTTTGCTTTTCCTCCACCACAGGCTTTCAGGTATTTGGAGACTTCAACCATCACTGCACTTTCCATTCTCTCCAGGCCAAACCCCCTGGTTTCTTCACTCCTTTTCCCTAAGACTTTGTTCTCCCAATTCTTCCTGGATTCCCTCCTCTAATGCCTTGTGCTTTTTGTATTTGCCCCCAAAATGTGGGAGCAGGAGGGGTCCAGTCGTTCTGGCTAACTCTGAAAACACTGGCATTTTTCTCAGGATTGATGTATATTAACTGTGGTCACAAAAACTGGCAGCTGTTTTGATCATATTTGTTTTTAAAGTAACTTTTATTATAAAAGTCATGTAGGCTCAATATAGAAACAAGAAAATATAAACAAGAGAAAGGGAAAGGAGATAAAAAGAAGGGAAAAAAGATGACATTCAACTATATGCACTTTTTTAGTCTAAATATAGTACATTTTTGCATGTGGCTCTGTTTAGTGTTATCTTTTTTGGTTTGGGCCAAGCTGTCTAGGCTGTCGCAATGATTTGAGTCTGTGAACTTGTTCTCCCACCTCTGTGTCATCAGTGCACTGCAAAGCATTGTATCTGTCTCACTCTTAAAATATTTGGGGGCACCTGAAGGACAAAGCCTTGTAGCCACTCATTAGAGACCCCCTTTTATGCAGATTGGCCTTTTATGACATGTTTGGCCTCCCAGCTCCAAATAATTTGAGATCTCTACTGTCTAACTCATGTTTTCCTGCATCTTCCAAGAAATGACATGGGTGAATAGGCCATTTACCCTAATCTCCAAAACTCTGGAAGAATAAATAACTCCTGGGGACTAAACCCTAGGAAGGGCCTAGGACAGAAGAGACAGCTCAGAGGTGCTGGCTCTCATCCCTGCCCTCATTGGTCTGGGCATTCTAAGTCTTCTTATGACACCAGACCCTGGCCATGCTCTGTCTCTCCTCACTGTCTGGTAGAAGCAGAGGCAGAAATCCCTCCTTTGCAGTGCAACCAATATAGCTTGGCTTTGATTTTTTTCTTCTGTTAAAAACATTTTTGTTTTTTGTCGTAAAAGGAGTTTAATCACAAGACAAGAATTTGGCAACTAGAGAAAAAAACAAATAATTCTTGGCTGCTTCACACTAAAACAAGCACTGTTAACATTTTTAAGTGTTTTTCCCACTCTCTTTTCCTATGTGTATATTGTTGACATAGTTCTGATCTTGAGAGCATGGGACTTTTAAAAGGAACTGTCCTAAGAAACTTCAGGGAAAAAGAATTAAAATAAGCACTCAAGATAGAAAGAGCTTGCAGGGTAGCATTGTTCTCTGCTCTTAGTAAATAATCCATCCTTGGGTGTTTTCAAGAAGTGCGTCTTCCCAGCTGAAGCTCTAGGCTTCCTCCCTCACCATGGGGCCAGGTGGGGTCAAGCTGGCTTACACCTGGTTCAGCTCATCTCTTTGAACCTGGGTGTGGAAAATGCTCCTATGAAATTGGTCCCCAGACACCTCTCTTGGACTACACATTAGCCTGTGCTACTGGCCCTCTGATTTCTTTCTAAGCTTTCTGTGGCTAGCCCCTGGATTGGTGCCTCTTGTCCTGGCCAGCGCTCTCTATCCCTTTCTATTGGCACAGAGTGTATTGGTAGCCAGCTATCCTCTGGTGCTGCCATCTTCTTAGAGGCCTATCTCAACCTTACCTCCTTCCCTTTTCCAGAAGCACTTCTGTCTCAAAGCCCAGCCATTTGCTGTTCCTGGCAAAGGGACACACCTAGTCACTGGAATGATCTTCAGAACACAGAAGAGGAACTTTCCTCCTTCTTCCTGCATACGTGGCATCAGTACTCTGACTCAGTGGTTCTCAAAGCATATTTCTTGGACCTGCAGCAGGAACCTCACCTGGAAGCTTGGTACACATGCAGAATGTCAGACTGCAGCCCCAGATCTACTGAATTAGGAGCTCTGGGGCTGGAGCCCAGTGACCTGCATTGTAACAAGCACTCCAGGTGATTCTGCTACATTCCAAGCCTGAGGACCACTAACTTAAGGAATGTTGTCATTTTGCTCAAGAGGCCAGTACCTCTCTGAATGTGAGAGGAAGCAAGAGGTAACTGAGAGAGGTGAGCCCTGGAAGACGAGGGTCAGGCATTCTTTGTCCAGGTGTATTCTGAAGCCTAGCAGCCAGCATCTGCCTAGAGAGCCTGCCTCAGACCAGACAGATGAGAGATGTCCACTGGACAGATAGTGGGACTTTAAGGGGACTAGTACCCAGTGGATCTTAGGAGGCACTAAGAGGTGTCTACAAGGCTCATGTAGGTGGTCTGAAGGGAGAAGAGAAATCAAGATGTGCTTGTTTCACTGAAAGGACAAGACATCATCAAGGAGCAACCAGCGGTTGTGTGGCCTGGGGGTGTGGTGGGGGTTGAGGGTGTGTATATGTGTTGGATTGGGGGAACAAAGAGAGAGAAAGTTCTGGCAAGGATGAGGACTTTACAGGCCTTCAGTGGACGCCCACCCAAGGGTTCCTAGGCTGGGGTATCCTAGGGCAGGGTGAGTAGGAGAAGAACAGGGGTTCTGTGTGCCCAGGAAAACTTTTCAGCCAACAAAACTGACAAAGCTTCGTTTCATCCTCAACCCAGAAATCTCTACATGGCCTCTCATCTGGTTTTATACTTTGGTATTTACTGTGTTGATTTCCCCACAATTTTCTTGGTTTAGGAGAGTACCTTTTGAAATTTCCAGTCCTACTTGGCCGAATGGAGGTGTCCCCATCACAGCCAACATAGCTAAGCAGAACAGAGCGTCCTTATTAGCTGCCCCAGCTCGACAGCCCAGTGAATTTTGGGGCAGTTAGGCTGCTTACAGATGTCCATTCCTCCCGTTTCCCCAGTGGCTGGCCCTCCAAGGAGACGCTGCCTGGAGCAGAGGCTGGCATATTTCCTGTGGGGTCACCACAGATACTCATAACACCTTCCAGGTGCACTTGGAGGGAGGTTGTTTGTTCACAGGCATGTATGACACAGATTTGGGTAGGGATCCAACCCACCTTAAGATGTGGCCATACATTTAGCTACTAGAACACGAGCTGAGGACAGGAGACCATATTTTCATCATACCCAGCATACTGCCAGGTATGAAATTGGGAATCATATTTGTGAGACTTAGAGCAGGTAGGCTTTGTTTTTGAGGGGCCTATAATCCTGCCCAGGAGACAAGGGAAGCACCTACAGGGAAATATCATGACAAGGGTCCCAGCCATGTTGCCCAACCAGGAGCAGGTATCTGTGGGCAGGCTTGGGCCAGGGCAGATGCTGTAAGGAGGAAGTGAGGTTTGAAAGGTGCATCCCTCAGTTACTTCCTCTCTTATGACAGGAGTGAGCTTGGGAGAAGCTCCCTCGTACCCAGGTAGGCAGGGTTGCCTGGGGAAGCCAGAGGGAGAATCCTGGGTATGTTGGGTAGATTTTGGCAGACACCTGAGGACCGGCTAAAAAGGTAGGCCCCGTTAGAGGTGGCTGTGAGGTCACACTGCCTGGGTTGGATTCCCTGCCACTTTCTTGGTGTTGGTGACCTTGGGCAAGATACATAATCCTTTTGTTTTTTGTTTTTTTAATTTTTATTTTTTAAAGATTTTATTTATTCATTCATGAGAGACACAGAGAGAGGCAGAGACACAGGCAGAGGGAGAAGCAGGCTCCATGCAGGGAGCCTGATGTGGGACTCGATCCCTGGTCTCCAGGATCACACCTCGGGCTGCAGGCGGCGCCAAACAGCTGCGCCACTGGGGCTGCCCTACACAATCCTTTTGTACTTCGGTTTCTTCATCTATCCAATGGGAATAACATGACCTCCCTCATAAGGGTCTTAGGAGGATTAAGTGAGTTCATATATGTAAGTTGCCTTGAACAGCACCTGGGACAGACTACCCATTTTAGATGTGTTTGCGGCTAACACCCATGTTCCCCAGCTGTACAGGACCAAGTTCTACACAGTTCCATGTTGACTGTGCCTGGAACTGGAGAAAGAAGCGATAAGGGAGACTGAACAGCAGCAGTGAGAGTGCCAGCCCTGATCCCCTTGGTGCTCTCTTTCTTGCAGGCCGAGGGGGTGAGCCCCCCATTCACAGCTCGGGTACCCAGCTCTGCCTCAACCTATGACCAGAGAGGACTGGCTCCCGGTCAGGAGTACCAGGTCACGGTCCGTGCTCTTCGAGGGACTAGCTGGGGCCCTCCTGCCTCCAAGACCATCACCACCAGTGAGATCTGGGGCCATGGGCAGGGTCCTGGTAGAGATTTAGATTTGAGAGGAATGGCAGGGAATCTTTCACCCACCCCCATCCCCCCCTGCTCCAGGAAGGCAGAAGAGAGGGGTGGGGTGGGGACAGACCTCTTAGAGGGAAAACTGAAGGACCAAACTCCCACCTGATCCCTCTTCTAACCTGGCTAGTGATCGATGGCCCACAAGACCTCCGAGTGGTGGCTGTGACACCAACCACACTGGAGCTCAGCTGGCTGCGACCCCAGGCTGAGGTGGACCGATTCGTGGTGTCCTATGTCAGTGCTGGCAACCAGAGGGTGCGGCTGGAAGTGCCTCCTGAGGCAGATGGGACGCTGCTAACTGACCTGATGCCAGGCGTGGAATATGTCGTGACCGTCACAGCAGAGCGGGGCCGGGCAGTAAGCTACCCGGCTTCTGTCAGGGCCAACACAGGTACGGCTGGCCAGGGGTCAGAGAAGAGCCCAGTTTCTTTGTGCAGCAGCCGCTTCCTTGGGAGCCCCCATCTAGGATTCACAGGCTCCTCTGAAATGCACCTTGGCAGGCTGTGTGGTAGTCCCAAAGCACCTGCTGGGGACTTGCTCTGTAACTGCCTCAGTGGGGAGACAGAGCCTTAGGGTGCTTGGAGGCCTTTAGGGAGGCTGCAGGTGCGACTCCGGGAGGACCTGCCCCGGGGAGAGACGCCCTCTGACCCATCTAGATGGGGCAGATTCTGCTTGAAACAGGCACAAGGACAGCCCTGAGCTCACAGTGGTCGGCTCTTGCAAAGATGGGAATCAGGCAGATCCGCATTCCTGTAAACTTTAGGATTGGGGTTGGAGGGATTTAGGTCTCAGAGCAGTAATTTCCCACTAATCCTCAAGGTCTCTAAACAGAGATGGATACTTATTTTCTTTTCCTGTGACGGAGGGACGGAGGGACGCTCACACTGTCTCCTGCCCCTCCCCTTTCTCTCCTTCAGACACAGGGCCCCACCTGCTGGCTTCTCTTCCTTTCTAGGGCACCAGGAGTGGCGGGCTTGGAGGGCGAGCGGGAGGGGCCCCTGGGACACTGACTGTTCGGTCTGGTTCTCTCTCCAGGTGGGGCTGGGGCGCAGGCGGAGGCCTCCAGCGCCCGGGGGAGGGACGGAGGGAGGGGCGCGAGGGAGGGGGCTGCCGCTGACCGGCTCTCCCCTCCCCCCTCTTTTGCCCCCGGCAGCACCAGGCCACTACAGTTACCCGGAGGTGCGCCCCCCAGCCCCGCCCCCCCAGCCCCGTCCCCGGCCGGCTCCCGCCCCGCGGCCCCCGCGCCCCGCGCGCCCCGCTCGGCCCTCGCGGCCAGCGGAGGAGGAGGAGGAGGAGGAGGAGGAGGCGGAGGGGGAGGAGGAGCCTCGGCCCGGGCCCAGCCCGCCGCAGCCCCCTCGGCGGCCGTGGGCCAACCTGACGGGCGAGCTGGGCCGGTTCCGCGGCAGCGTGCGAGACCTGGAGCGCCACCTGAGAGCTCACGGCTACCCGCTGCGGGCCAACCAGACCTACGCGTCGGTGGCGCGCCGCGTCCACGAGTACTTGCAGCGGCGGCGGGCGGCCCTCGCCCCCGCAGGCTCCCCCGCCCCCCCGGCCCGGCGCCCCGCCCCCGCCGCGGGCCCCGCCCCCGCCCCCGCCCCCGCCGCCCGGGAGCCGGACTCCAAGCCCCGCGGCCACGGCCTCTCGCCCGGGGGCGTCGACCCGGAGGCCGCGCCGCGCCACCCCAAGCCCGAGGTGCTGGGCAGTTCCGCCGACGGCGCGCTGCTCGTGTCCCTTGACGGGCTCCGCGGCCACTTCGAGCGCGTGGTGCTGCGCTGGCGGCCCCAGCCCCCGGCCGAGGGCCCCGGCGGGGAGCTGACCGTGCCGGGCACCGCGCGCGCCGTCAGCCTCCCCGACCTCACGCCCGGCGCCACCTACCACGTGGAGGTCCACGGGGTGCGGGCAGGGCAGACCTCCAAGTCCTACGCGTTCGTCACCACCACAGGTAGCATGCGCTGGGGCCGCGGGACCACCCATCCCCTGCCCAGCCTCGCCCGACGCTGGAGTCCCCATCGGAGAGTTCCTCCGGCCGCCTCGCTGCTCGGGCCACCACCCCACCCGCACCCCACCCGCACCCCACCCGGGGCCCTCAAGCCCCGTCCAGACTCCAGGGGACCCCACAGCAGAGCATGCCCTACTGGGCGCCTAGAAGCCATCTCCACCCCAGGAGCCTCAGGGGGGATCCCCAGGGCGAGACCTGGTCTTCAGGGCTCCTGGGACACTTGCCCGGCTTGCCATCCTGGGCCCCGGCGGGGCGGGCCTGCAGAAACTCACTGGAGCAGTGGGAGTGGGGCACCAGAGTGAAACCATCGCTTCCCCACTCTGACTCACTGTGGTGAGGGTGGCCAGAGGCTGTGGTCAGTGGTTAGAGCTTTCCACAATTTGGCCTGGACCTCAAAGGGACACCTCAGAACAGTGTGGGGCTGGCCTTGAAGTCATCAGGCAGCTTGTGTCTGTGAGCGGTGAACCCACTGCTTCTTGAGCTGTCTTTCCAGACCTCCTGGCTCACTTCATGCTTATCTCTTCCACAGGAATGATGCCAGGCTCAGGGAAGGGGTGCTCTCGGGCTGCCCTGGGGAGGGATGTGGACCTGTTCTTCCCCACCTAGGGCCCAGATGCCACCCGAGCTGGATGTACCCACGCACACCCTCTTTTCCCTCTCTCCTCACTACCCACTCTCCCCTTGCATCTGCCTTCCCTAACACCACATCCCCTCCTTTCTTCCAGGCTTCTCACTGCAGCACTAATGGAAGCTACGACCACCACCCCGTGGGCAGGGAGATGTGCTTGGGGAGGGACGTGGAAGTCTGTGGGGGCTAGAGGCTACAGTAGCCTTGTGAGGGGAGGGATGGTCAGCTTTCTCTCTTTCTTTCATTTATTGCCTGCAGGCCTGTCTGTTCAGGAATGTGGTGGACAGGGGTGTTGGGAGGATGCAGTAGCCCAGGGAGTGGACTTGGAAGCAGAAGAGGGAGGCTCTGTGGGCTCTTAGAGGCTAGAAGGCAGAGCCTGGGGGCTGGATTTCCTTTCTTGCTCTCATTCCCAACTCTCCTGTTTTTCTCACCCTGCCCTTTTCCAGGGTCCTCTCCCTCAGGCCTCTTGGGGGCCACTGATGAGCCTCTTCCCTCAGGCCCTTCAACAACGCAAGGGGCCCGGGCCCCTGAACTGCAGCAGCGCCCCCAGGAGCTAGGAGAGTTGAGGGTGCTGGGCAGAGACAAGACGGGGAAGCTCCGTGTCGCCTGGACTGCTCAGCCTGACACGTTTGCCCACTTCCAGCTGCACCTCCGGGTGCCTGAGGGGCCAGGGCCACATGAGGAGCTCCTGCCCGGGGATGTCCGCCAGGCTCTGGTGCCCTCGCCCCCTCCTGGAGTCCCCTATGAGCTGTCACTGCGTGGTGTCCCCCCGGAGGGCGAGCCCTCTGCCCCTCTCATCTACCAAGGCATTATGGGTATATCCTGAACTCTGCTCCAGTCAGTGTCCTGGGGATGGGGAGGGGCTGGGCCATTGGGGCTTTAGAGGTGGCATGGGGATTGTGGGGCTGGGCTGGTGTTTGGGTTGGAGTGGTAAGAGCAAACAAGGAGAGAGGAGGTTGGAGTTGAGGGTTCAGGGGAAAGAGGAATGGAGGGAGTCTCAGAATAAGGATGAGGTGCAGGAGGGAGATGGGAAGAGAAAAGTCAGAGGGTGGGCCTGGGAGTCAAGAGAGGGGCTGTAGGCTCTGGCTTTCCACTTACAGTGTTCTTTGTCCTGTGTGCTCCCCTGGTCACTCACAGACCTCTGAGGGTAGGCATGGGAAGGCCTCAGCCCTGATGATACTGACCCTTAGCCCCTTCTCCCCCTTCCCTTCCCCATAGCCTCCACCACCCCCTCAGGGGGCAGCCTAGAACAGCAGCCCCCATTCTGGGAGCCTGGCCTGTAGTAGGCTGTGCTCCATGGTCCCAGCAGCCAGTTTCTGCTGGGGATGGAGGTTCTTTAAGGTAGGGAGCTCCACAGCGATCAGGGCTTCAAAGACAGGTGAGGTTTGTGGTGTCAGTGAAGCCCAGGGCCTGGACTTCCTGGCTCTCATGTTCCCTCCTGGTCCCTCTTTATGACTAGGGTAGCATACTCCCTGCCACTCCAGGTCAGGCTCAGCACTAGAAGAGAGGGAGGAGAGGGAGAGAAAAGTGGACAGAGGAGTCTTCAGCTGCTCCAGAGTGGCAAGGAGGAGGTTCTGACTCCGGAAGAACCAGGAATGACTGGAAACTCCCCCAGTGGTCTTGATGTGGAGAGGGACTGGGACCTTTGTGAGAGATGGGGAAACTAGCACAAGGGGAGGGCTAATGCTGTCACTCCAGAACAGAGGAGGGCTGCTCACAGAGGCTTGAGGTGGGAAGTGGAGGCTCTGGGGGAGGGAGCTGTCAAGGAAGGAGGGACCCAGCGGGCTGAGGAGAGGGAAGGAGACCAGGGACAAAGGTAACGTTTGAGTCCACCTGCTCGACTTCTGCCCCCACGTTCCAGACAGGGATGGGCCGAAGCCTGGGAAGCCTTCTGCCCCACCACGCCTGGGTGAGCTAGCAGTGACTGACCAGACCTCTAGCTCCCTGCTCCTGCGCTGGACAGTCCCAGAGGGCGAGTTCGACTCCTTTGTGATCCAGTACAAGGACAGGAACGGACCCCAGGTGGTGCCGGTGGAGGGGTCCCAGCGCTCAGCCCTCATCACCAACCTGGACCTGGGACGCAAGTACAAATTCCTGCTCTATGGGCTCCTGGGCAAGAAGAGGCACAGCCCCCTGGTGGCTGAAGCCAAGATTTGTGAGTGAGATGGTCACACACACCCCTGCCCCTGCCCCCTGCACAACCTTGAAGGGGGTCTTCCCTGTGCTTTGGGAACACCAGGAAGGCTTCCTGGAGGCAGTGGGGCCTCAGATGAATCCAGAAGGGAAAACAGTGGTGGGTCCAGCAGAGAGGTTGAGGAGGACAGTGCCAACAGAGGGAGCCATGGAGAGGCAGGAGCCAATGTGGCCCTGGAGGAAAATCTGTTACATCACGATGGAGATCAGGGCAGCTGAGGGGACTGAGCTTGCCTGTGTAGGACTGAGGAGCTTAGAGCTCATTTGAGGGCCCTGGGCAGTTGGGGGGAGGGGCGGTCTGAAGGGTTTTAACTGGGAATGACATGATTTTATATTTATCTTACCAATAACACTGAGGCTGTTGCAGAAGCTAGCTGGAGAAGTGAGTTAAGAGCCAACAGGAAATGATACTGGCCTGCCTAGGATGGTGGCAGTGAGGCTGGATGAGGGAGGTGGAGGACAATGAGGAGGCCCAGGCAGTCCCATGTTTCTAGAGCAGACAGTCCTGTTCCCTGAGGCGAGGAACAGTGGAGGAGATGAACAGCACAGCATGGGACACTTAGATAAACCTCTTTGGAGCATAGGTTAACAAGATGTTCTAAGTGTATCAACACACTTACTGCCTACAGCAGCCCCGTGAGGCATGCCTGTTTATAGATGAGGAGAGTCAAGGCACAGAGAAGGACGGGGCACTTGAGCAGAAGTGGCAGGGCCACGGGGTTGTCACTGCTGCCCTCACAGGTCTGGAGAGCAGAGAGAAGGCCTGAAAGGGGGCATGGGGGGACAGGAGCCAGGGTGAGGGTGTTGGTGGAGAAGAGATGGTGGCCAACACTCAGAGCACAGGCAGAGGAAGAGGAGCATGCAGAGTAGCCCAAGGGAGTGACTGGCATACGGGGACACAGCCAGGGACAGTGGTGTCCTGGATGCCAAAATGAAGGGCGCGGTTCGACATATCAGATTCCATAAGAGTGATTCAGGGCTGTAGACCGTCCACAGGACTTAGCAATGGCCAGGTCATCACTGACCCTGGTGAGAGCTGCCAGTGGAGGGTGGAACTGGATTAAGAGGGAGATAGAGGTGAGGACATGGCTACAACCAGTGTAGACGGCTCTTTTTGGAAGCTGGACTAGGACTAGAGAGCAAGCAGGGAGGTGGAGGCTGGAGGGAGCTAGCAGCCAAGGAGAGGAGCTCCCGCAAAGGCTGAGGGCACAGTGGCAGGGAGGGAAGGGTTGGTGGTGCAGGGTGGGAGAGAAGGAGGTGGGAGGCTCTCCCACATTCAAGTACTCCAAAGATGGTGCTTCCGTCTCTTGGAGGAAAAACCAGCTGGTAGTTAACCCTGGAAGCAGTAGAGATTGTCCTGGAAGACTTCCTTGGCTGTAGAGGCACAGAAAGGGATGGCCGGGCTCCCTTCTCTCTGAAGCCGTCCACTATGCTGCAGATAGTCAGGGCCACAACAGTCCATACAGTGCTTCAGTGCCATCTAGAACATGGCACCCTTCCTTTAGGTGAGCACAGCTCTACGCCAGGGCACACGGCTTGGCAAGCAGAGGCTGGCTGGATTTCAGTCCCTCCGTGCTCCCTCAGCCATGTACCTTTGTGCAGTGAACAGCCTGTACCACCTCACACAACATCCGTATGTGGGAGACAGAGTCCCCCCCTTCCTTTGACCTGTGTTCCTCCTCTCTTCCCATCCCTCTTCCCAGTGCCGCCGAGTGATCCCAGCCCAGCAACTCCACCCCGCCTCGGAAAGCTGTGGGTGACAGATCCTACACCAGACTCCCTACACCTCTCCTGGACTGTCCCCGAGGGCCAGTTTGACTCCTTCGTAGTACAATACAGGGACGGGGATGGACAGCCCCAGGTGATGCCCGTGGAGGGGCCTGAGCGCTCAGTCATCATCTCCTCCCTGGACCCTAACCACAAGTATAGATTCACTCTGTTCGGAATTGCCAACAAGAAGCAGCATGGCCCCCTCACAGCTGATGGCACCACTAGTAAGTGGCAACTACCTAAGTCTCCCTGTGACCCCTCCCAGTCTTCCCCACACTTGCCCTCAGCTAGGAACCAGCTGGGGCTTCCCAGTGTGATGGCTGACTTGGATACCTGGCCCCACTCCCAGGCTGAGGGGAAGCCAGCCTCCCCCGTACTGCTGGGTCCCTTCCATCCCATTCAGCTGCTCCCCAAGGCCCAGAGGATGTGTCATACCCTGGCTGTGCCAGACTTCCCAGGAGTTCAGCACTCCTAATGGATGCTGACTGAATAGTGACTCCCTCCCCATCCAAACCCCAAGCCCCAATCTGGGGCTGCCAGTGCAGCCCTCACTGGATCCTCTTATTTACAGCATCGGAGAAGAGAGAGGAATCCCTCGACCCAGAGTCCCCAGAGCAGCCCCTGCTGGGGGAGCTGACAGTGACTGATGCAACCCCAGACTCCCTGCGCCTGTCCTGGACAGTGACCCAGGGCTCCTTCGACTCCTTTGTGGTCCAGTACAAGGATGCACAGGGGCAGCCCCAGGCAGTGCCTGTCAGGGGGGATGAGAATGAGGTCACCATCCCTGGCTTGGAGTCCCACCGGAAGTATAAGATGAACCTCTATGGGCTTCATGGCAGGCAGCGTGTGGGGCCTGTGTCTGTGGTGACCACCACAGGTAAGTCAGGGTTGCTCAGGCCTCCCTCCACCAGCCCTGTCTTCTGAGCAGGACCTGGTCCGGGGCTCCTTTGTACCTCCCTCCGCCTTCTCTTTCTTGGCTGCATGTCTGCCAAGCCTCTGCCCTCTACTTCCCCACATCCCAGGACTTCTCATCCAGCCACCAGCCCCTGACCTTTTTCTGGGCCCTGTTTCTCCATCTCCAAAAATAGGTCTCATTTTCCCCACTCTGAACACCTGGAACACCTCCACCCCAGGCTGCCCTGCCCACAGATATCCTCAGCCACTGTGTTCCTTCTCCTACGCTGGCCTGGCTGGGGCTGCTGTCATTTCTGAGCTCCCACTGGCAACTGCCCGCACCCTCCCACCACTGCTGCTCTGCTCAGAGCTCACAGCTCCAAGGCACAAGAGTCCCTCATTTCCCCAGCTTCTTTCTGGCATGAAAAGGCCTCATTCCAGACCCCACATCCCTGACTCCCAAGCAACTGGGAATGGGGCAAAGGCCTTCCTTTCTTTTTTTTTTTTTTTTTTTTTAAGGCCTTCCTTTCATTCCCCCACCACTCTGCACTTCTCCACCGGTCCACCCTCTCCCTGGTCAGCACCATTTCTGTGGTTGTGTAGCCTTGTGGTTGGAGCACAGATTCTGGATCCAAGTGCCTAGACTTTAATCCTAGCTCTACAATGTACTACCTGTGGGACCTTGTGTGAATTATGAACCTCTCTGTATCTCGGCTTCCTCATCTGTCCAGTGAGGATAATGAACAGTCAGTGTACAAACCTACGTGCTTAGAGCAGTACCCCGCACACCAAACTGCTATTCAAGAGTGACCTGCTCCTCATCCCTAGCTCTCTTCCTTCCCAGTATCCTTTTCTTCTCCTTATCTCCCTGCCTTGCCTATCCTTGCCTGCTCCTTCCTCAGTCTCCTGTCCCATGAGTAGTACTCTAAGGACCAGGGAGTGGGTCACAGAAGCCAGTCTCCCTTCTCCAAGGAGCCTCAGCAAAGACCTACTTGTCAGTAAGTGGGTAGGTGCCCTCGGGGCGGTGATTCTAGACTCAGCCAAGGAAGAGCATGGCCCTCCCGAGCCCTCCACCCTCAAATCTCTCTCCCGCTCTTGTCTGAAAGGAGGCACAGGGTTGCCCAGGGAAGCCTCAGCCGGGGCACATTTTGTCTGGTGTCCTGGTAGGTGGGGTGGGAGCCACTGGAAATCCCTGGGGAGGTGCTGGAGCTGAAAGGGAGGAAGGCAGATGGGAAGAGGCCTTAAAGTCCTTCAATCCCCAGAGCTCAGCACTGTCCATGGACACGCTAGGAAATTCCTCAGAGATTCCTCTCTTCTCATCTCAGCTCCTTTCTCAGACATGAGAGGAGACTCCCACCCCGACAGAACCCGCCAGCACCATTCTACCAGCAGTACCTGACGGGTCAGGGGTCTGTCTCCACTCTCTCCCATGAGCTACTGAATGGCTAATGCAAAAGCTACCCAAACCCCAAAGCCTGTAGCTTGAGGACTTTATTTGCTGAATGACCAACAAAGCAAGTCACGCTGTAAGCCCATATCCCCCATCTCTTCTCTCAGCCCCTCAGGACGTTGTAGAGGAGACTCCTAGTGCCACCGAGGTGGAGACCCCCACGCCTACAGAACCCAGCACGGAGGCCCCAGAGCCCCCCGAGAAGCCCCTCCTGGGGGAGCTGACAGTGACGGGATCCTCCCCAGACTCCCTGAGCCTCTCCTGGACCGTCCCCCAGGGCCACTTTGACTCCTTCACTGTCCAGTACAAGGACAGGGACGGGCGGCCCCAGGTGGTGCGTGTCCCGGGCGACGAGAGTGGGGTGACTGTTGGGGGTCTGGAGCCGGGACACAAGTACAAGATGCACCTGTATGGCCTGGACAGGGGGCAGCGCGTGGGCCCCGTGTCCACTGTGGGCCTGACCGGTGAGTGAGGGTGGGGCCTATTTCCTTTTCCTCCCACCAGTGCCCCCTATCCTCCCCAGGCCTTGTTGTGGTGGTCACTTGAGGCCCCCCACTGCTTGGGGAAGACCCAGAAGAGCAGCTCACTGGGGAGTGGGCTATCACCAGCTTTGTGACCTCAAGCGATTTTTAACCTTTCTGTGTCTGTTTCCTCATGTGTAGGAGGAGGATAGGAACAGCTGCCCCGCAGAGTAGCAAAGAGTGAATAAGTTAATGAGTTAACAGATACAAAGCACTAAGAAAGGGTCGAGTACAGAGTGCACATGCTATCAGCATTGCCATAATGATGGTTATAGTTATCCTTAGCCTGGGGTCTGCTCTGTCCCCTTTAGCTGACAGATGTGCATGAGACATGGCTTCTACATCACTGTAGCTGGAAACTTTCTGTGCCACTCATCCAGTCAGTGACCTTATAGCAAAGAGGGACATCTGTCCCATCCCTTCTCTTGGGTACAGGTATGGGGCCGTCTGGCACTACAGAGGACCCAACCTAGTCATCTTCTCTCCAGAGCCCCAGCGCCAGGGGCCAGAACAGAGGCAGGCCTCTCAGAAGGGGTGTCTCTTTTCCCTTCACTCACTGAAACAATGACACTTATTTTTTCAAAACCAACTTTTACTATAGGGGGAAAGATTAAAAACTTAAAAGCAGAGAAACAGGTTTTCAGAACCTGGTTCCTCTACTCCCACACAGCCTGACCTCACAGTGACCTGGCTGGCTTAGTTTCCAGAACCTTCTACTCCTAATTTCTTTTTGTTCTTCAGTTAGCACTGAGAGTAGGGAGAGGGAAAGCCACCCCAGTTACTGTCCTGCAGGCCTAAAGTAGCAGGGTAGAGGCTCGTGCCCAGCCCAGACATGCTGCTGTTTCTCTTAAGTGACCCTCCATCTGCTGTCTGTCCCAGGCAGCCACACTGGGCTCTTTGAGTCTCTGTCCCTGGTCCCTGGGTAAGAAGAAACTGTGTTGGGCACTGACTGAGCTGGCTAAGGCAGTGCGGTAAAAGGAAAATTAAGTTTGGGAATTTGACAGAGTTCTGCTTATGGCTTTCTTGGTTCTTGGCTTTGTGATCAATCATGATGTTCATTATCAGAGCAGGAAGGTGATGGGTAGCTGGAAATTGCTGAGCTGCCCAAGGTACCATGTGGCACATGCTGTACCATTGCCAGAAGAGGTGTATATGGCCTATTAGAAACATTTCTTTTTTTTTTTTTGAAACATTTCTAAATTAGAAAAACATTGTGTCAGGTGCTGCATGGGGACAGCTGTGCTCGTGGGTGGTTATAATTTCACCTTTTCCAGTAAAGCCAAGGCACAACAAGAAGGCTTATTTGATGGCAGAGCGACAGTTATTCTCCTTCATGGGAAGAAGTACAGAGAGGGCAAAAGTGAGCAGGACGTAGATGCTATAGGAGTTATCAGAGCTAGAAGGAGCATGAAACACCATCAGGCCTGCTACCTGGTACCTAGTAGATGCTCTGTACATGTTAGCCACTCTTACTCCCCCCCCCCCCCCGTCCCTGCCCTCCCCACTCAGACTCATTTGTGCCTTTCAGAGGCCTCCAAAACAGCACATTTTTAAAACAGGTTTTTATCTCTCTAGAGCCTAGTCTTTATCCTCCCACAGAAGCCAAACAGCTCTTGGGAGCCCACCCACCCAGCTACCTCCTCCACTGTTTTATTTCTTGGGACCACCTTCCAGCTTTGGTCATTATTGAGGAGTACCTCTCAGGCTCAGCCGATTCTGGGGTGTGGTGCCCGCCAGGACCTGAACTGGGCCTTTCCCAGCCGAGACCACTCGTTCATTTAACAAACATTTGTGAAGCACCCACTGGGTGCTGGGCACACAGCATCGAGCAAGGCAAAGCCCATCCCTGTGGAGCTCACATTCTAGCAGAGGGAAAGAGACAGCAAACTCTACACATCTCTCTGTGGTACTGTATAAGACTGTGATGAGACCTGGAGAAAAGCAAAGTCCAACAGGTGAGATAGTGAATGGTGGGAAGGAGGATGGAAAGGGCCTCTCTGAAGGAAGACCTGAAGGAGGGAAAGGAGAAGGCACTTTGGGAAGAATATCCCAGGCAGAGGAAGGGGCCCTGACCATCTGTAGACAAGCCAGGAATGTTCGGAATGGCTGGGGCATGATATGTAAGAGATGATCAAAGCCCCATGTAAGGACTTGGCTTTTGCCCCAGTGAGATGGAAGTCATTGCAGGGACAGGCTCTGACTCATGTCTTAACGGTGGAGGGGGGGGGTGAGGGTGGTGGAGGGAGAGGGTTTAGGAGACCCTTGTCATCCAGTAAGAGCCAGTGGTGCTTGGAGATGGCGGCAGTGGAGTGGAGTTAGGAGGGGTTCAGCTTCTGAAGGTCTTGCTGACAGAACTTACTCCCAGGCAGGATGTAGGTTGGGAGGGGACTCACGGGAGATGCCCAGAATGAAGTGGTGGCTCCCCACTGAGGTGGGGAGGCTGTGACGGTGTAGGTGTGGGGGGGTGTCCCTAGGGGAACTTGGTTGTGGACTTCATGAGTTTGAGACACAGCAGGCACCCGAGGAAAACACCAGGCAAACACGAGTCTGCGGGGCCCAAGGGAGGGACCTGGAGCCACTGACATACAGCTGGAGGGTCAGCAGCTCTCCCAGGTCTCAGTGACCATGGATGCCCCTCCTCAACCCCAGCACAACCCCAGATCCTGACAGGGACTTAGGGAGGGGTTGTGGCCAGACAGATGTTGCCAATCAGTGTAGTTTTACCTCAGAGCCACCTCGTGGGCACCACAAAAACAACAGATGTATTTACTAATGAGGGAAAAAGGAGCTTTTCCTCACGGCCTTCCACCGTCTGTCTCAGCTCCACAACCGGAAGAGACTCCAGCCACAGAGCCCCCTCTGGAGCCACGCCTGGGAGAGCTGACAGTGACAGATGTGATGCCCAGCTCCATGGGCCTCGAATGGACAGTCCCTGAGGGCCAATTTGACTCCTTCGTGGTCCAGTACAAGGACAGGGACGGGCAGCCCCAGGTGGTGCCTGTGGCCGCAGACCAGCGCAAGGTCACCATCCCTGGCCTGCACCCTGCACACAAATACAAGATGAATTTCTACGGGCTCCATGATGGGCAGCGCATGGGCCCCCTCTCTGTGGTAGCTGTGACTGGTGAGTGAGCAGGGGTGAGGCAGTTCTCGGGTCACCCAGAATCCCCCCACCCCACAAGCCCTCCTGCAGGTCCTGTCTGGGTGGCCTCCATGGGTCCTCACTGAGGTCACAGGCACTGTCTGTTCCCTGACCCCTTGGCTTCTCCCCAGGCTAGAACCTGCCCTACCCTCCAGTGTCCCTCCATACTGCCCTCTCCCCAGGCAGGAATGTCCTGCTTCCAGCTGACCTAAATCCTCTGGCAGACTCTGTCTCCCCTGACTGTCCACAGCTGTTTTCTTCGTTTCTCTCAAAACCCTGCTGTGACTTGGACTTCTCCTGATGTGCTTTTTCATTTGGGCTTACAGTACAGGCATCCCTTGAGTCTCTTCTCAGAGGCCCTCAGTGCCCTGGGGTTATAGTCTGCCTTTCTGCTGGAAATGACCCTTGCTCTTGGCTTCATGGGCACAGGTTGCCATTATTTTTCTGCCATGGTGGCTGATGAAACCCATGGACTCCTCTCAGGGCAGTGCTTTAAAATCTACAACATGAATGCATAGGGTTAGAGAGGAAATCAATTATATTGATATTCAATTATCAAAATATTTTATTTTTTTGAGATTTTAGAGATTTTATTTATTTGACCTAGAGACAGAGAGAGCACAAGTAGGGGGAGCGGCAGGCAGAGGGAGAGAGAGAAGCAGACTCCCCACTGAGCAGGGAGCCCGACTCGACTCGGGGCGCTCGATCCCAGGAGTGGCTGAGATCATGACCTTAGCTGAAGGCAGACTCTTAATGGACTGAGCCACCTGGGCGCCTCCTGCTAAAATATTTTTAATTCAAATTTATGATTTAGTAATACAGGAACTTCTTCATTATCCGTTAAATAATGAGGCTAGTGACATAACCTCCCCACATTTAGAAGCAGGATGAATATAAATGGTATTTTGAAGTTTTTGCAGTCATTCTAAGGTGACATGAAAACATCCATTGATGTCACAAGTACTGCTGGCATCACAGTGACTGGCTGCCTGTATTCATCATTGAAGGAAATGCTACATTTCAGTTAGAGGTCAGAGAAAAAGTAGATGTGACTGTGTCTCATCTTAGTTCGAGGCCTCCTTGAGGCCTTGGGAGCCCAGGAGCCCTTGGGGTGGGGGAATTCTTCTGCCCGAGATCTCAGCTATGTTCTGTTTTCCTGGATCATAGCTCCCCTCCCACCAGCCCCAGCCACAGAGTCCCTCCAAGAGCCACAGCTGGGGGAGCTGACAGTGACAGACGTGACCCTGGACTCTGTTAGCCTCTCGTGGACAGTCCCCGAGGGTGAATTCGACTCCTTCGTGGTCCAGTACAAGGACAGAGATGGACAGCCCCGGGGGGTGCCTGTGGCCGCAGACCAGCGTGAGGTCACCATCCCTGGCCTGGAACCCAGCAGGAAGTACAGATTCCTGCTCTACGGGCTTCAGAATGGGAAGAGACGCAGTCCAGTCTCTGTGGAGGCAAAGACAGGTGAGACCCGCCCCGGCCCCCAGCAGCCTTCCCACCTTTCTTCACACCGCCTGAATTTTTTTTTCTGCCAGGCTTCCCTGCCAGGCATCCCTTGCCCAGGCTTCCCCTTCCTTTGTCCCCAGGACAAAGGCTTCCCTTTGTCCATCTCTTCCGTTTCGTTTGGAAAGCCACACTGCCTGCCCCAATTCAAGGCCAGTGAAAGATGGGGCCAGTCCCCGGGTCTGCTTCCCCCACTGACTTTTTCTCTCTTCTCATTTCCACTCCTGTTGAATGGGGGAAGCCTCTTTAGGACCCTTCCTGGAAGGTGGGATATGGGAGACTGGGGGTGTGGGAGTATAGGGAGCCAGGGGCCCTTTCCATCTGCCTGGGCCTTGCAGCCCTCAGCCTTAAGCAGCCCTCACCTCCTGGGAGTTTTGGGTCATGACCTTCTCATTCTACCGTCGCAGGCATGTCAGGTCCTCTGTCTGCTTCCCCCAGAGAGCCCTGTTCCTCCTGTGCCCTCTTCCCGGAGGCTTGGAAACTGGGAAGCAGAGGAGCCCAGGGCTGACTGCCCAGCCAGGCCCCGTCAGGCCCAGCACAGCTGTGCCCCTTTTCTGGGTTTCAGTCCAGGCCTTCCCCTGCCCCTGGGGGTTCCCTGATGCCAGAAAACTCTAGCAATAACAATGCTGTCAGCGTCCTCCCTGGCCAAGAAGGCAGCAGGCCAGCTCCTTCCCAGGCCTCAGGATGGCTTTAGGGCAGACACCAGATCCTTTCTCCATGTGAACTCCTGTTCTTCCCCCCACCAAGTAGGCAGCCCCCACTCCTCTACCAGGTCCCATGAGGGCCACCTCCGTCACAATACCCTGCTTTCCCATCTGCTGTCTACACTCATCAGGGATCCTGTGCCCCTCCTGATGTCCCCAAGGGTCAGTCAGATCATAAAGGGTAGGCTCCTTGGTAAAAGGAAATAAGTAATCCAAGCTGCACCCTGCTAGGAAAAGAGCCTGGACAGCAGGAGGAATAAGATAAGCAGGAAGCTAGGGGTTCTTTTTTTTCCCCCAGAGATATCACATTGGCCAAGTGGAGGGAGGCATGGGCCGGCTGGGGATGGTGACAGAGATGGGAGGATGATGGAAATATTTTGGGGAAGTGCTGATCATTTGGACAGTCCTGGGTTTTTCCAACTCTAGTGGGAAGCAGTCAAATAGTCATTCTGGAAAAAAAATAAACACAAGAATCTTTTCTCTCTGTCAGCTTCCCAAGGTGACGCCAGCCTCGGGGCCACACCCCGGCTCGGGGAGCTGTGGGTGACAGATCCCACCCAGGACTCGCTGCGGCTCTCCTGGACAGTCCCTGAGGGCCACTTTGACTCCTTTGTGGTCCAGTTCAAGGACAGGGATGGGCCCCGGGTGGTGCCCGTGGAGGGCCACAAGCGCTCGGTCACAATTACCCCTCTGGATGCTGGCCGCAAGTACAGATTCCTCCTTTACGGGCTCTTGGGCAAGAGCCGCCGTAGCCCCCTCACTGCTGAGGGCACCACAGGTGAGGGTGTCTCTGGCAGGGCCAGCCTCTGCTCCTGGGGCTCCCCTGGGGAAGGTGGCAGCACACAGCCAGGCCAGGGAGGCAGATGGCTGCCATCGCAATAGTTATTCTCCTCACATGGTACTAGCCCTGTAGGACTCAGCCATGGCAAAGCCCTGTCCCCAGACCTCTCAGTCTTGCCCTTTCAGGTCACCCAAGCTACCAGAAACAGCTTAGCCGCTTTGTCTCTGTCTCTGTCTCAGAGCCTTGGAGTGATGTGGATGATGCTAAAACAAAGCATCCCCCAAAGCCCCATCTTGGGAAGGAGCTACAGGTGACCAGCATGACAGCAGACTCTGTGAGCCTCGCATGGACAGTCCCTGAGGGCCACTTTGACTCCTTTGTGGTCCAGTACAAGGACAAGGATGGGCAGCCCCAGGTGGTGCCTGTGGAGGGCAGCCTCAGGGAGGTTAGCATCTCGGGCCTGGATCCGGCCCGCAGGTATAAGCTGCTTCTCTACGGGCTACACCAAGGGAAACGTGTGGGTCCCATCTCTACCATCGCCTTGACTGGTGAGTGAGGCTGTGACCAGAATGTGCCGTCCCTCCTTCTGGTGTCAGCTCTCCTGGTCTGACCGAGCCAGGGGATTTCTGAGCTTCCTATTTCCCTTCTTTTAGGGGAAGGGATAGCCCTATTGAAGCATAATTCACATAAAATTTTATGTGAACAGTGAGTTTTGGTAGATGTATAAGTCATGAAACCATTACCACAGTTGAAATATAAAACATTTCCAGCGACCCCAGAACCCATTTGCCCCTTTGCAATCAGTTCCCCAAATCCCAGCCTCTGTCAGCCACTAACTGCTTTCTCTCCTTATGGCTTTGCCTTTGTAAGCCTCTCATTTAACAGAACCATACAATAAGCACTCTGCACTGGGTTTCTAACATAATGTTTTGAGAATTCATCCGCCTGTTCCATAGTTGGTCATTTTTATTACTGACCTCTAGCCTTCACCTACTCCCCTCCTTCCCTCTCCTTGGAGAGTCTTGTAGCAGCAGCCCAGTCACCCATCCCTACCTGTCTCTCTTTACAGTGCCCAGAGAACCTATGAAAGCCGAGGCCCTAAGTCCTCGAAAGCCTGAGCCTCGCTTAGGGGAGGTGACTGTGGAGGAAGCCACCCCAGACACGTTGCATCTCTCCTGGACTGTGATGGAGGGCGAATTTGACTCCTTTGAAGTCGAGTACACAGACGAAGATAGGCAACTCCAAGTAGTCAGGTTAGATGGTGACCGGAATGACATCATCCTCTCTGGCCTGGAATCTGACCACAGATACCTAGTGAACCTGTATGGTTTCCATGGCCAGCAGCGAGTGGGTCCTGCCCACATCGAAGCCCTGACAGGTGAGTGAGGAGAACTTCACTCTATCTGCTTCCTTCCAAATGGCTGGAGAGCCTGGAGGAGAGAAAAGTCCCCATGGTCGCCTGGCCTCTCTCTCTCACGTCCTACTCTCTCTCCGGTCTGTGTTCAGTCCCAAGGGAAGAGGAGGATGAACCTTCAGAGCCTCCCATCAAGCCACACCTGGGGGAGCTGGCAGTGACCAAAGCCACCCCCAACTCCCTGCACCTGTCCTGGACCATCCCCGAGGGCCAGTTTGACCACTTCCTGGTCCAGTACAAGAATGGGGATGGGCAGCCCAAGGCGGTGAGGGTGCCAGGGCATGAAGACGGGGTCACCATCTCAGGCCTGGAGCCAGACCACAAGTACAAGATGAACCTGTATGGCTTCCACGGTGGCCAGCGCATGGGCCCCATCTCTGCCATTGGGGTGACAGGTGAGTAGCCAGTGGAAGCCTCAGGGTTGGGCCAGTGGCAGGACCCCCCTCTCTCAGGTAATGGGTGAGTGGGGTGCAGGAGGCCCTTCTGCTCAAGGTGCTCCCCCGCTGGGGCTCCCTGAGGACCGAGGGGGTCCTCCCGTGCAGAGAAGGGCGGACCTCTGTGAGCTGTGCTGCTGGCTGGACAGGCTTCCCCCTGGTTGACCCTGGAGGCTCCCAGCATGTTTGTGAGATGTGGGCTGAGCAAGCCCACCCAGCCCCGAGAATGGGCTTCACTGAACTGAATCGGGAGCCCCCAGACCCGGTCACAGCTTCTCCATCCTTCTCCTAAGACCTGAGGACGTCTCCCGGGGACCCTGCCTCACCCTCGCCATGTGTCTCTTTCTCAGCTGCAGAAGAAGAGACGCCAACCCCCACCGAGGTGGAGGAGACCCCCAGCCCCCCAGAACCCAGCACAGAGGCCCCAGAGCCCCCCAAGGAGCCCCTCCTGGGGGAGCTGACGGTGACGGGATCCTCTCCAGACTCCCTGAGCCTCTCCTGGACCATCCCCCAGGGCCACTTTGACTCCTTCACTGTCCAGTACAAGGACAGGGATGGGCGGCCCCAGGTGGTACGTGTCCCGGGCGACGAGAGTGAGGTGACCGTTGGGGGTCTGGAGCCGGGACGCAAGTACAAGATGCACCTGTATGGCCTGGACAGGGGGCGGCGCGTGGGCCCCGTGTCCACCGTGGGCCTGACCGGTGAGTGACAGCGGGGACCTTCAGGGTTGGGCTGGGTAAAGTCTCATTGGTGGAGCCTTCAGAGTGTCCTCCACTGGAAATCCAGGAACCTAAAGCCTCACCTAACCTGCCCTCCACCCAGTAACATGTCAGGACAGGTGCGATGTGGGGTGGAAGTCGAAGGCCAGGGACATGCCAGGCATGTGCCCGAGAGGCATGTGGGGTGGAAGCCTTCGAGGCAGTGATCCACTGACCCTTGTGTGGCTTTCTGTTTTGCCTGGGAACCCTGGAAAGATCTTGTGTGTGTGTGTGTGTGTGTGTATGCGTGGTTGGGAAATGCCATGAAATATTAATTCATCCACTCAACAAATACCTAATATGTAAGATTGGACACACACAAAGAGAAAGAAGAGCATAAGGAGCTCCCGTGTGTCCATTGCCCTGTTGCAGCCTAGTATTAACTCCTGGCCAGTCTGGCTCCTCTGCACCCCGCCCACCCCTTGCCTTCCCCCCACTGGAATGTATTCTTCATTCACAGCTTTACTGGGATATAATTTACATACCTCAAAGTTCACCTGCTTTAAGTATACAGCGTAATGATTTTTAGTCTATTTACAGGGTTGTCCCACCCCTATCTAATTTCCTTTATGCCCAAAGAGCATTCCGTTGTATGGATATATTATTGCTGTATTGGTAAACTCAACCCAGATGCTCTATACTTCATCCCGTACTTCGTGGCTTCATGTTTAGTGTGTTACTCTTTTTAAAAAGACTATTTAAGAGGAGTCCGGGTGGCTCAGTGGGTTAAGCTTCCAGCTCTGGATTTCGGCTCGGGTCATGATCTCAAGGTCATGACTGGAGTTCACTGGAGTGAACCTGATCATGGCAGAGAGAAAGTTCTTATTATACTGGGGCTCCCGGGCATGGGGAGACAGGCTGCGAACCAGCCATCAGGCAAAGAGGTGTGTGTGTGTGTGTGTGTGTTTGTGTGTGTGTGTGTGTGTGTGTGTGTGTGTGTGTGTGTGTGTGTGTGGCAGGAGGTCCTGGGACCGGGCCAGGACCGGGCAGCACGCTTGAGCCAGCCTGCCGGGTACCCACAGGACAGCTGGGACCCAAGGTGGGAAGGTGTTAGCTTGGTGACAGCGTTAGAGTCAGATCCACGTCACAGCCGGTGCCAAGGCCTGGAAACTAGGATCATGGTGGCCCCTGAGAGGGACTGGGAGGATTTTGTGTGAGATCCTCTGAGTGGGGGAAGGAGTCCTGAGACAGGGGTAGAGCAGTAGGAGCAGTTCAGAAGGCAGGGACTCCTCCTGGGGATAGAGACGGTTGTTGCAATGTTAAGCTGAGCCCAGTGCCATCCCATCTGCACTGAAGGGCTCATCCTGGCCTCCTGTGAGGAACGGGTGGGCAAGGAGAGCAGGGAGGCAGGGAGCTCAGGGGGCAGGTGGTGACCCAGGTGGCAGGCGACAGCACTGGGATGGGCCCCAAGGCAGGCTGGTGGGGCTACAGGTATGGGGAGCTCAGGAGGCACTTAGGAGTGGGTTGGACACTCTGAGTCTGATGGCAGCTGGGGACGCAGACAGATCCAGGAAGCCTCCAGCGTCCTGGCTGGGGAAGGGTGAGGTGTTTGGGGTCTGAGCAAACACATGAGCCAAAGGGAGTGAGATGCCAAGGAGACCCTAGTGAAGGGAGGTCTAGGGCCCAGGATGCAGGGGAGGTGGGTACTGAAGAGAGCAGTGGGCAGGGGAAGGGCAGGTGAGGGCAGGGCAAGATGAGGATATGTGCCCAGAAGGCCAACACTGGAACCTGGGACATTAAGGGAAGAGTGGATGAGTTAGAGCCACCGTGGGTGGCAATGCTCTGCTCCTTATGATCTTATTTTTGTAGACACCTACTTAGAGGCTGACCTGCACATCCTCATCTGTCCCTGTATGTCTCTGTCCCCTCCAGAATATGAAGCTGTGACCACCCAAGCCCCATCTACCATGTCCTCTGAGCCTCCCATCAAGCCACACCTGGGGGAGCTGGCAGTGACCAAAGCCACCCCCAACTCCCTGCACCTGTCCTGGACCATCCCCGAGGGCCAGTTTGACCACTTCCTGGTCCAGTACAAGAATGGGGATGGGCAGCCCAAGGCGGTGAGGGTGCCAGGGCATGAAGACGGGGTCACCATCTCAGGCCTGGAGCCAGACCACAAGTACAAGATGAACCTGTATGGCTTCCACGGTGGCCAGCGCATGGGCCCCATCTCTGCCATTGGGGTGACAGGTGAGTAGCCAGTGGAAGCCTCAGGGTTGGGCCAGTGGCAGGACCCCCCTCTCTCAGGTAATGGGTGAGTGGGGTGCAGGAGGCCCTTCTGCTCAAGGTGCTCCCCCGCTGGGGCTCCCTGAGGACCGAGGGGGTCCTCCCGTGCAGAGAAGGGCGGGCCTCCGTGAGCTGTGCTGCTGGCTGGACAGGCTTCCCCCTGGTTGACCCTGGAGGCTCCCAGCATGTTTGTGAGATGTGGGCTGAGTAAGCCCACCCAGCCCCGAGAATGGGCTTCACTGAACTGAATCGGGAGCCCCCAGACCCGGTCACAGCTTCTCCATCCTTCTAAGACCTGAGGACGTCTCCCGGGGACCCTGCCTCACCCTCGCCATGTGTCTCTTTCTCAGCTGCAGAAGAAGAGACGCCAACCCCCACCGAGGTGGAGGAGACCCCCAGCCCCCCAGAACCCAGCACAGAGGCCCCAGAGCCCCCCAAGGAGCCCCTCCTGGGGGAGCTGACGGTGACGGGATCCTCTCCAGACTCCCTGAGCCTCTCCTGGACTGTCCCCCAGGGCCACTTTGACTCCTTCACTGTCCAGTACAAGGACAGGGATGGGCGGCCCCAGGTGATACGTGTCCCGGGTGACAAGAGTGAGGTGACCGTTGGGGGTCTGGAGCCGGGACGCAAGTACAAGATGCACCTGTATGGCCTGGACAGGGGGCGGCGCGTGGGCCCTGTGTCCACTATAGGCCTGACCGGTGAGTGAGGGGGCATGGATCAGAGATCTTCAGGGAGAACTACCTTTTTTCATGGGTAACACAGATGACTGTTCTGTTCTTTTGCTAGTCCCTAAGAATCCACACCTCGGCTCCCCATTTCATGCCATTTCTTCCACGGCCCTGAACTGTGGCCTGTGCCTAGGAGTTTGGTATTTGCTAACCTGAAGCCTCATCATACACATTAGCATAACCTCCTTCTGATGATCAGCTACTAGGTGTCTCTACAAGAGAAATGTGTCAAGCACTGGCCAAGCGCGCGTGCGCGCACACACACACACACTACACACACACACAAGAAGGAAAGAAAGAGGACAACTTCCAACCACAATGGGATGATTAAATATTTAAGCAACATCTATGAGTTTTTTGCCATCACCAAAATGTTTTAACATAAGACAATTTACTTGATAATATTACAATCAAAAAGGAGTCTCCAAATTTTGTAAGGATGCTAATCATAACCACTGGAAAATAACATGCATGGCAAGAAAATTGGAAAGAAACACATCTTACAGGATGCATGGTTTGTAGGACAGGATAGAATGTTCCAGCCATTTTTGTTTTATTCTATTCTGTGTTGTTCCAAAATTTCTTAAATGGTGAACATTTCTTTTATAATCAGGAATTATTTGTTTTAAATATAACATCTTCTCCTCCCTTGCACCCCTTCCATATTTTCCCCCATTGCTCTTGCAATTTATTTCATATTTAATTCTGAAAAAGTCATAATTTCTAGTCCCTAAGGAATTACGGAGGCAAAATCCCAAGGCGAATTAAATTCTAAAAAGGAGAGTCAGGATGGTTTTTCTCAGTCAGGGTCAGCCGGATTCTCTCTCTCTCTCTCTCTCTCTTTTTAAATTAGTTTCAAGGGTAGAGTTTAACAATTCATCAGTTTCATATAACACCCAGATCTCTTTACATCACACGCCCTCCTTAATGCCCATCACCTGGTTACCCCATCCCCCATCCACCTCCCCTCCAGGAACCCTCACTTTGTTTCCTATAGTTCGACATCTCTTATGGTTTGTCTCCCTCTCTGTTTTTATCTTATTTTATTTTTCCTTCTCTTCACATATGTTCATCTGTCTTGTTTCTTAAATTCCACATATGAGTGAAATCATATAATTGTCTTTCTCTGACGGACTTATTTCCCTTAGCATAACACCCTCTAGTTCCAACCACATCATTGCAAATGGTAAGATTTCACTCTTTCTGATGGCTGAGTAATATTCCATTGTGTGTGTGTATACATATATGTATGTATGTATGTATATATATCTCACATCTTCTTTATCCATTCATCTGTCAGTGGACACCTAGGCTCTTTCTATACTTTGGCTAATGTGGACATTGCTGCTATAAACATTGGGGTGCAGATACCCCTTCACTCCATTATGTTTGTATCTTTGGATAAATACCTATTAGTACAATTGCTAGATCACAGGTAGCTCTATTTTTGGTTTCTTGAGGAAGTTCCACCGTGTTTTCCAGAGTGGCTAAACCAGTTTGCATTCCTATCAACAGTGTAAGACGGTTCCCCTTTCTCCACAAGCTCACCAACATTTGTTTCCCGTTTTGTTAGTTATTGCCATTCTCACTGGTGTGAAGTGGTACCTCATAGTGGTTTTGATTTGTACTTTCCTGATGGCAAGTGATGTGGAGCATTTTTCTTTTTCTTTTTTTTTTAAAAAAAGATTTTATTTATTCATGAGAAACACAGAGAGAGAGGCAGAGACACAGGCAGAGGGAGAAGCAGGCTCCGTGCAGGTAGCCCGATGTGGGACTCTATCCCGGGACCCAGGGATCATGCCCTGGGCCAAAGCGAGGTGCTAAACCATTGAGCCAGCCTAGTGTCCCTTTTTTTTTTTTTAAAGATTTTATTTATTTATTCATGAGAGACACAGAGAGACAGAGAGGCAGAGACACAGGCAGAGGGGATGTGGAGCATTTTTTCATGTGTCTGTTGGCCATGTGTAGGTCTTCTTTTTTTAATTAAATTAAATTAAATTAATTTTTAAATTTATTATTATTATTTATGTGTAGGTCTTCTTTTTTTTAATTTTAATTTTTATTTATGATAGTCACACAGAGAGAGAGAGAGAGGCAGAGACACAGGCAGAGGGAGAAGCAGGCTCCATGTACTGGGAGCCTGACGTGGGATTCGATCCTGGGTCTCCAGGATCGTGCCCTGGGCCAAAGGCAGGCACCAAACCACTGCGCCACCCAGGGATCCCTATGTGTAGGTCTTCTTTGGAGAAATGTCTGTCGTGTCTTCTGCCCATTTCTTGATTGGGTTATTTGTTCTTTGGGGGTTGAGTTTGATAAGTTCTTTATAGATTTTTGGTACTAGCCCTTTATCTGATAAGACATTTGCAAATATCTTCTCCCATTCTGTCAGTTGTCTTTTGATTTTTGTCAACTGTTTCCTTTGCTGTGCAAAAGGTTTTTATCTTGATGAAGTCCCAGTAGCTCATTTTTGCCTTTGTTTCCCTTGCCTTTGGAGATGTGTCTAGCAAGAAGCTGCTGCAGCCAATGTTGAAGAGGTTGCTACTTGTGTTCTCCTCTAGGGTTTTGATGGATTCCTGTCTCACACTTAGATCTTTCATTCATTTTGAGTCTATTTTTGTGTCTGATGTAAGAAGGGGTCCAGTTTCATTCTTCTGCATGTGGCTGTCCAATTTTCCCAACACTGTTTATTGAAGAGACTGTCTTTGTTCCAGTGGATATTTTTTCCTGCTTTGTCAAACATTATTTGACCATAGAGTTGAAGGCCATTTCTGGGTTCTCTATTCAGTGTCAGCTCGATTCTGATGCCCCATGAGAACAGAGTTTCTCTGTGTGCCATGAGGGAGAGCCCAGCACCCTGGAGAGAGCCTTCTGTAGGGGTGGGGCTCACCGCCTCTATGAGACTAAGTGAGAGGCTCTATGAGGTTCCTTCTCCTCTCCTGAAGATACTTCACACAGAGGACCAATTTCACACAGCCCCTCTGACTCCTGGGGGATGGGCCTCTTTTTTCTACATATGTTCACAGGAGTGTGGCAGGAGGAGGAGGACGGGGGAATGATCAGATAATAGATGTTAGAACAGCTGCCAACTGAAAGGAAAACTGTTATCCACTGTTCAATTTTATGACCTGTCACACAAATCACAAGCACACACAAAGTAAGGAGGGCAGTGTAAGGAACGCATGGCACTTCCCCACAGCCCCCACCAAATTATTAATTTTTATATTCCAGGATTTCTTTCTAAGTCCACATTATTCTAGTGAAATGAATATCAACATTAAGCAATATTTGAAAAATAGGAGGAAAAATCTGCCATCAGAATACCTTTTGACCCAAAAACTGCCATTAATAATAATGTCCAAAACACATCCTCTCCCTGTATGTTTTCAAAAGCAGAGTGTACACGTAATTCCTGGTTCTTCCTTTGTTTTTGTACATAACTTACATTGTGAGGGTCTATTCTGTGGCTGTACAACCTGCATTAATCATCATCTTAATGGTTATTTGATGCTATGTGGTAAAATTGCCATAACAAAATTAATCATCATCCCTGGGTCATTTCGATTGCTGACACATTCTGCTGTTATGGATGATCCCATAAGGGACTCCCATGGCACAACTTTTTCCAACTTTTTCATAATTTTTGTAGGATGGCTGCCCAAATGGGATTTGGGTCAAAGGACATGAGATGTATTTTGGCTTCTACCCACATGACTGAATTGCCTTCTTGAATGTTTATGGTCCTGGCCAGTCCAGTATGAAGGGGATTGGGGCCTGTCTAGCACTCTCCATCAATTAATTACCAGTTGCCTACCCCGAGGTTCTCCAGCTTCTGTTGAAAGCTGGAAGAGTCTGCTGCTTGCACTGTGTTGTCCCTATTGACATGAGCAGTACTTGACAATGAAGCCACCATCCCTGTGTCTTCTCTCAGGCCCCCAGGATGAGGTGGAGGAGACCCCCAGCCCCACAGAACCCAGCACAGAGGCCCCAGAGCCCCCCAAGGAGCCCCTCCTTGGGGAGCTGATGGTGACGGGATCCTCTCCAGACTCCCTGAGCCTCTCCTGGACCGTCCCCCAGGGCCACTTTGACTCCTTCACTGTCCAGTACAAGGACAGGGATGGGCGGCCCCAGGTGGTACGTGTCCCGGGCGACGAGAGTGAGGTGACCGTTGGGGGTCTGGAGCCGGGACGCAAGTACAAGATGCACCTGTATGGCCTGGACAGGGGGCGGCGCGTGGGCCCCGTGTCCACCGTGGGCCTGACCGGTGAGTGACAGCGGGGACCTTCAGGGTTGGGCTGGGTAAAGTCTCATTGGTGGAGCCTTCAGAGTGTCCTCCACTGGAAATCCAGGAACCTAAAGCCTCACCTAACCTGCCCTCCACCCAGTAACATGTCAGGACAGGTGCGATGTGGGGTGGAAGCCGAAAGCCAGGGACATGCCAGGCATGTGCCCGAGAGGCATGTGGGGTGGAAGCCTTCGAGGCAGTGATCCACTGACCCTTGTGTGGCTTTCTGTTTTGCCTGGGAACCCTGGAAAGATCTTGTGTGTGTGTGTGTGTGTGTGTGTGTGTGTGTGTGTATGCATAGTTGGGAAATGCCATGAAATATTAATTCATCCACTCAACAAATACCTAATATGTAAGATTGGACACACACAAAGAGAAGGAAGAGCATAAGGAGCTCCCGTGTGTCCATTGCCCTGTTGCAGCCTAGTATTAACTCCTGGCCAGTCTGGCTCCTCTGCACCCCGCCCACCCCTTGCCTTCCCCCCACTGGAATGTATTCTTCATTCACAGCTTTACTGGGATATAATTTACATACCTCAAAGTTCACCTGCTTTAAGTATACAGCGTAATGATTTTTAGTCTATTTACAGAGTTGTCCCACCCCTATCTAATTTCCTTTATGCCCAAAGAGCATTCCGTTGTATGGATATATTATTGCTGTATTGGTAAACTCAACCCAGATGCTCTATACTTCATCCCGTACTTCGTGGCTTCATGTTTAGTGTGTTACTCTTTTTAAAAAGACTATTTAAGAGGAGTCCGGGTGGCTCAGTGGGTTAAGCTTCCAGCTCTGGATTTCGGCTCGGGTCATGATCTCAAGGTCATGACTGGAGTTCACTGGAGTGAACCTGATCATGGCAGAGAGAAAGTTCTTATTATACTGGGGCTCCCGGGCATGGGGAGACAGGCTGCGAACCAGCCATCAGGCAAAGAGGTGTGTGTGTGTGTGTGTGTGTGTGTGTGTGTGTGTGTGTGTGTGGCAGGAGGTCCTGGGACCGGGCCAGGACCGGGCAGCACGCTTGAGCCAGCCTGCCGGGTACCCACAGGACAGCTGGGACCCAAGGTGGGAAGGTGTTAGCTTGGTGACAGCGTTAGAGTCAGATCCACGTCACAGCCGGTGCCAAGGCCTGGAAACTAGGATCATGGTGGCCCCTGAGAGGGACTGGGAGGATTTTGTGTGAGATCCTCTGAGTGGGGGAAGGAGTCCTGAGACAGGGGTAGAGCAGTAGGAGCAGTTCAGAAGGCAGGGACTCCTCCTGGGGATAGAGACGGTTGTTGCAATGTTAAGCTGAGCCCAGTGCCATCCCATCTGCACTGAAGGGCTCATCCTGGCCTCCTGTGAGGAACGGGTGGGCAAGGAGAGCAGGGAGGCAGGGAGCTCAGGGGGCAGGTGGTGACCCAGGTGGCAGGCGACAGCACTGGGATGGGCCCCAAGGCAGGCTGGTGGGGCTACAGGTATGGGGAGCTCAGGAGGCACTTAGGAGTGGGTTGGACACTCTGAGTCTGATGGCAGCTGGGGACGCAGACAGATCCAGGAAGCCTCCAGCGTCCTGGCTGGGGAAGGGTGAGGTGTTTGGGGTCTGAGCAAACACATGAGCCAAAGGGAGTGAGATGCCAAGGAGACCCTAGTGAAGGGAGGTCTAGGGCCCAGGATGCAGGGGAGGTGGGTACTGAAGAGAGCAGTGGGCAGGGGAAGGGCAGGTGAGGGCAGGGCAAGATGAGGATATGTGCCCAGAAGGCCAACACTGGAACCTGGGACATTAAGGGAAGAGTGGATGAGTTAGAGCCACCGTGGGTGGCAATGCTCTGCTCCTTATGATCTTATTTTTGTAGACACCTACTTAGAGGCTGACCTGCACATCCTCATCTGTCCCTGTATGTCTCTGTCCCCTCCAGAATATGAAGCTGTGACCACCCAAGCCCCATCTACCATGTCCTCTGAGCCTCCCATCAAGCCACACCTGGGGGAGCTGGCAGTGACCAAAGCCACCCCCAACTCCCTGCACCTGTCCTGGACCATCCCCGAGGGCCAGTTTGACCACTTCCTGGTCCAGTACAAGAATGGGGATGGGCAGCCCAAGGCGGTGAGGGTGCCAGGGCATGAAGACGGGGTCACCATCTCAGGCCTGGAGCCAGACCACAAGTACAAGATGAACCTGTATGGCTTCCACGGTGGCCAGCGCATGGGCCCCATCTCTGCCATTGGGGTGACAGGTGAGTAGCCAGGGGAAGCCTCAGGGTTGGGCCAGTGGCAGGACCCCCCTCTCTCAGGTAATGGGTGAGTGGGGTGCAGGAGGCCCTTCTGCTCAAGGTGCTCCCCCGCTGGGGCTCCCTGAGGACCGAGGGGGTCCTCCCGTGCAGAGAAGGGCGGACCTCCGTGAGCTGTGCTGCTGGCTGGACAGGCTTCCCCCTGGTTGACCCTGGAGGCTCCCAGCATGTTTGTGAGATGTGGGCTGAGCAAGCCCACCCAGCCCCGAGAATGGGCTTCACTGAACTGAATCGGGAGCCCCCAGACCCGGTCACAGCTTCTCCATCCTTCTAAGACCTGAGGACGTCTCCCGGGGACCCTGCCTCACCCTCACCACGTGCCTCTTTCTCAGCTGCAGAAGAAGAGACGCCAACGCCCACCGAGGTGGAGGAGACCCCCAGCTCCCCAGAACCCAGCACAGAGGCCCCAGAGCCCCCCAAGGAGCCCCTCCTGGGGGAGCTGACGGTGACGGGATCCTCCCCAGACTCCCTGAGCCTCTCGTGGACCGTCCCCCAGGGCGACTTTGACTCCTTCACTGTCCAGTACAAGGACAGGGATGGGCGGCCCCAGGTGGTACGTGTCCCGGGTGACGAGAGTGAGGTGACCGTTGGGGGTCTGGAGCCGGGACGCAAGTACAAGATGCACCTGTATGGCCTGGACAGGGGGCGCCGCGTGGGCCCCGTGTCCACCGTGGGCCTGACCGGTGAGTGACAGCAAGCACCCTGTCCCCTAAGTCTCCTGTTTCGTCTTGCTTTCCTCCTTTCCTCACAAATGGTCACTTCGGTCCCTCTCTTTTCTCACGTGGCACTAATATCCTTCCTCATCCTTTACTCACGAAGGATGTAGGAGACTGTTCAGGCTTAGTTGGCAAGTACCCTTCACTTCATAAATTTACCTGTCCGCTTTCCTTTCTTATCAGCAACCTTAAACTTGTTGAAATATTCATATATGGCCTCTCAGGCTCCCAGACCGGGTATTTTAGTGACTCAGACCACGTCTCTGGTCTGCAGTGGCTCTGGTCTTTAGTGGCTGCAGAACCATGTCTCTGGGTCTGAATCCTGCTCTGAACCACTGACTGTGTGAATTCCGACCATATCTTAACTTCTCCGCCTTAGATCCACGCACAGTGGCAATGACAATACTAGAGGCACGTACTTCATATTTTGTGGGAGGATCCTCGTGCCTGTGTGTAAAGTGCTCACAGCCACACCTGGGATGCACTAAGCACTTTAGAAGAGCTTGCTACAAGACATTTATTTCATAGCCTGGGGAAAGCACTCCCTCTCTTTCGAAGGGTCGCACCATTGACCCATCAGCCTCCTCCGCTCTGTTCCAGCCTCTCTGCCCACAGAGTCCCCCATCAGCCTCCTCCGCTCTGTTCCAGCCTCTCTGCCCACAGAGTCCCCCGCAGCCCCCGGCCTGGGGGAGCTGGCCATGGCCACTGTGACCTCCGACACTGTGTGCCTCTCATGGACGGTGGCCCAGGGCCCCTTCCACTCCTCCTGGTCCAGCACAGGGATGTGCAGGGGCACCCCAGGTGGTGCCTGTGGCTCGAGGCCTTCGCGAGATCACTATTTCGGGTCTGGACCCACCTGCAAGTACAAGTCCCTGCTCTTCGGGCTCCAGGATGAGAAACGCCATGGTCCTGTGTCTGTAGACACAAAGACGTGTGATGCTGGAGGCCCTCATGGGTGCTTGTGCCTCCAGACAGGCCTTCACCCCCTTGTGGTGACAATTAATGTCCTGTTTCTATACTCCAAGCTCCAGAGCTGGGGCCTCCTGACCTGATTATTTACTGGGTCCAGTAAAAGCCAGGTCCAGAGCTACCCCTGACCCCTCTCATTCTCATCCTTCTCCCTACTTGTCCTACATCCTGGGGATGCTGCTGGCTAACCTGGTTCATCTTTTTCCCTGTTCCTCTGCTGGCCTGCTTCCTGCCAGGTGGCCTAGCCACTCCCTCCAAGCTCTCAGAACCAGCTCCCAGAGCCCTAGCATCCTGACGAAGCTCTACCGGCTTCTGTCACCGTTTCTGTCACTTTCCATACACCTCTCTGTCTACTCCAGGCCCAGACACAAAACCTCCCAGCCTTGGGGAGCTGACAGTGACAGATGTGACCCCAGACTCCATTAGCCTCTCGTGGACGGTCCCCGAGGGTGAATTCGACTCCTTCGTGGTCCAATACAAGGACAGGGATGGGCAGCCCCGGGGGGTGCCTGTGGCCGCAGACCAGCGTGAGGTCACCATCCCTGGCCTGGAGCCCAGCAGGAAGTACAGGTTCCTGCTCTACGGGCTGGCGGGCAGGAAGCGCTTGGGCCCCATCTCTGCCGACAGCAGCACAGGTGAGCCCCAGCCTTGCACCCCATGTTTTCTAGAGTTGCCTCTGACTTAAGCCCCAAGAGCTGCCCCCCACTGGCCTATCCCTGCCTTCAGCCTTTACAGCAGCAAGAGCAAACATTTACTGAGCCTCCATCATGTGCCAGGTTCTATTCTAAGTATTTTATATGTACATTATTCCCTTCACTCACTGACTGCTGATGTCATAAAAAGAATCCAGTCTTTGGAGCTAAGCAGACCCATGTTCAAATTCCAATTGCCAGTGGTGTGGCCACAGACAAGCTACTTCTTTCCCTCGAACCACAGTTACTATACCTGCATATGCATAATAAATATGGATCAGCACTTAATAAATGTTCCCATCCTCCCCTCTGTCCCAGCCGAGGCAGGAGGTGGAAAATATGGAAGGGTTTGGCTGTAGAAAGACTATGGAAAAATCTGGAGTCATTGTGCCTATTACTCAGCCCCCTGAGGAAAGGGTGGAGGTGGGTCACTGACCCTTACCTCCCTCCCAGGACCATGAGTCACCCTGGCCAGATGGGGATGGGGCACACAGTCAGTTGGGACACTCAGACTCCAAACCCTCATTATGGGCACTGAATACAGGCTTCTCCTCTGACCCCATCAGCTAACGCCTGTTCCCGCCAGGGCAGGTCTCCTCTGTGTTCTGCTCTCCCCTTTGTTCTACCCCGGCTGCCCCCCTGCCAACCCTGCCCTGGTCCAGTGGTGTTAGTGGAGGGCTGGAAAGTGGGTAGGAGGATGGCCCAGGCTGATAGCAAGAGAGAGGAGGTCATGGCCAAGCCATGGGAGCCCACAAGCTTGGCTGGCTGCCCAGCCCAGCTCTTAGTGTTTAGGGGTGTTTCCCTGACAACCCAGATACACTCTGGGAACCTTTCTCGGCTCTGGCCACCTCCTGCTCGAGGGATCAGGGGCCAGGGAGAAACTGTGGCCTTTCTCTACACCCCCAGGGACACTGTCTCACAAGGTGATCTTCTCTGCATTTACTGCACCCTGATCACAGCAGGGAGGGAGTGGGGGCAGGGGCAGTGGCCTCCAGCAGAGAGATCAAGCTGCTCGCTTTTCTTCCTTTCAGGCAGACTGAAGCCACAGTGCAGGGACCCTTTCCTAGACCCTCATGTCTCCAAGAAGCTGCCAGGGCTGCAGTAAAGGTAGCTCTTAACTAAGGTCTCTCCTCCCACTCTGTTTACAGCTCCCCTGGAGAAGGAGCAGCAGCACCCACCCCGCCTCGGAGAGCTGACAGTGATAGATGAGACCCCCAACTCCCTGAGCCTCTCATGGACGGTAGCCCAGGGCCTCTTTGATTCCTTTGTGGTCCAGTACAGGGACCCAGCTGGGCAGCCCCGGGCAGTGCCTGTGGCCAAAGACCAGCGGGACGTCACCATACAGGGCCTGGAGCCTGGCAGAAAATACAAATTCCTGCTCTATGGGATCCACGGAAGACAGCACTTGGGCCCCATCTCCGTCCTGGGAGTGACAGGTGAGCATGAGTGGGCCTGGGAGGAAGGGAGGTGCAGTGGGGCGAGCTCCGATGGTAACCCGAGGAGTCCATCCAAAGCAGGAGCCAGGGCAGCCAAGGCAGGCACAAGGAAAGGCCCTGGCAGTGGTCCCCTGTCTCCCAGCCCCCATGCTGCCCAGCACCGCCAGCTGTTTCCCTCACTCTACTGAGGCAGCTCTTACCTCCCCGCGGGCAGCCTTGCCAGATAGGGGCAGACCCCCTCCTGTGGATGAGTCAGGAGCATTTTTTCCCAAGTGGAAAATAACTGGAAAAGAAAATAGGTGAGGGGCATAGCAACCAGAAGTGGCTACAGTGATGGAGCTGGGAGTTATTAACACCCAGCTGAGGTCAGCAGGATGGGGCCCATCGGCCCGACCTGGTTGGTACGATCTGCCCTTCCAGTTTACCAGCCAGCTCTGTCCTCAGCTATGCACCCCCACTCCACCACCCTGGACCACATGCCCACCCCCAGCTCTTCCTGCCTTGGGCCAGGAGCATAGGCACCCAGACATGGTGGGGAGGGAGCAGGCTGTGCACGCACATCAAGATGAGACACCCAGAATACATGGAGGAGGAGGAGAAGCAAGTATCTGATGGGGCCACAGTGCTGGTGCTCAGAGAGGCCGGGGTTGGGGGGTGGGAGGCAAGAATCAGTGCCAAAGCAGGGAAAGGGGAGATTCAAGAGAAGGACGATGCTAGTAGAGCCTTGGTCACCCCTGCTCAGCTTCTCCCCTGGGCTTCTCCCGCGCAGCCCCGGAAGCGGACACACCAGCCCCCTGGAGCCCGGCCACAGAGGCCCCTGAGCCCCCTGAAGGGCCCCACCTAAGGACACTGGCAGTGAGCGACATAACCCCAGACTCTCTGCACCTGTTGTGGAATGTGGCCCAGGGCCCCTTTGACTCTTTCGTGGTCCAGTATCAGGACACAGATGGGCAGCCCCAGGCCTTGCTCGTGGGTGGCAACCAGAACAAGGTCCTAGTGTCAGGCCTGGAGCCCAGCACCTCCTACCAGTTCTTCCTCTATGGCCTCCATGGAGGGAAGCGCCTGGGGCCTATCTCAGCTGAGGGCACCACAGGTACCGCGGGGCAAGGGCCCCATATCTAGGCCTCATCCACCTCAGGTCTGGGACTGGAAGGGCTAAAGGGGGTGCCCAGAGGCAGTGACTGGAGGGCAGTGTGGAGGGAGGAAGGGGTGCAGCAGCCGCCCGTGGCGCTCCACACACATGCTCACATGGGCCCCAGCTGAGTACCTGCCTTGCATGAGCTCCACCACCTCACGTATGAGAAACTTGGGGCCGGGGTGGGGTGGTGGAAGAGACCTGCTCCAGCCCACCGACGTGGTGTGCTTTTGTCTCCCACCCACTCTGTGCAGGGCCTGCTCCTGCCGGTCTGACCCCAGGGGAGCCAGGGCCCCGCCTGTCCCAGCTGTCAGTGACTGATGTGACCACCAGTTCGCTGCGGCTCAACTGGGAGGCCCCATCGGAGGCCTTTGACTCCTTCCTGCTCCGTTTTGGGGTCCCATCACCAAGCACTCTAGAGCCCCACTCACGTCCTCTGCTGCAGCGGGAGTTGACGGTGCCCGGGACGCAGCGCTCAGCCGTGCTCCGGGACCTGCATCCGGGGACCCTGTACAGCCTTACATTGTATGGGCTGCGTGGGCCCCATAAGGCCGACAGCATCCAGGGCACAGCCCGTACCCTCAGCCCAGGTAAGGCCCCACAGTGGGCACATTCGTGTGCTGCCCTGATGTGAGAGGTCTTTGTACCTTGGGGGGGCGGGACTAGTGCCTCTGCCAGAGGGGAGGTTGGTGTGTGGTGGGGCTGAGGGGAATCTCCAGAGTCTTCCTCTCTGAGGTCTGGAGGAAAGTGCTGGTGGTGAGCAGGTGTGCAGCCACTGGGGCCCTGGGAAAGAGCAGGGCAGGGGATCCCGAGGCAGGAGCCTCCCTGCCCGGCACCCTCTGACATTCCTCGGCACACCTCTCCCCTCAGTTCTGGAAAGCCCCCGGGACCTTCAGTTCAGGGAAATCAGGGAAACGTCGGCCCAGGTCAGCTGGATGCCTCCACCATCCAGAGTGGACAGTTTCAAAGTTTCCTACCAGCTGGCAGATGGAGGTGACCACCTTTTGCCCCCCTTTTGCCCTCCCGCCCCCTGCAGTCTGCTCACCCTGTGGCTCTTGCCTGCTTCCCTGGGCAAACTCCCAAGCCTGTGTGTTTTCAGGGGAGCCACAGAGTGTGCAGGTGGATGGCCAAGCCCGGACCCAGAAACTCCAGGGGCTGATGCCAGGCTCTCACTATGAGGTGACCGTGGTCTCTGTCCGTGGCTTTGAGGAGAGTGAGCCTCTCACAGGCTACCTCACCACAGGTGAGATGGGCTAGGTCCCCGACAGGATGAGGGGGAAGGAGGTGTGAGAGGATTCGACTGTGGACAGGAGGCCCATAGAGCTTGGGAAGGTGAGGCGTGGAGAGGGGAGCGGGGACAGCTCTGAGCCTCCTCCCTTCTCCCAGTTCCTGATGGCCCCACCCAGCTTCGTGCACTGAACTTGACGGAGGGATCAGCTCTGCTGCACTGGAAGCCTCCTCAGGCCCCCGTGGACACATATAACATCCGTGTCACAGCCCCAGGGGGTGAGCTGGGCTGAGGCCTCCCGAGGGGACTTGGTCGGGGAGGGGACAGAGGCTCTGGCAGGGCACCGAGGGGGCAGAGGCTGATGCTCACCCCACCTCCAGACCCCCCACTGCAGGCCTCGGCCCCTGGCAGCGCGGTGGAGTACCCTCTGGGGGGCCTGAGGCTCCACACCAACTACACAGCGACTGTGCGTGGTCTCCGGGGCCCCAACCTCACCTCCCCAGCCAGCATCACCTTCACCACAGGTACAGCCTGGGAGGTGTGTGCCACAGGGGCAGGGGAGGTCATCTCTATCTCCATCTCCATCTGCATCTCCATCTTCTCTTCCCACCTCCCCTCCCAGGGCTGGAAGCCCCCCAGGACTTGGAGGCCAAGGAAGTAACCCCCCGCATGGCCCTGCTCACTTGGACCGAGCCCCAAGTCCCGCCGACTAGCTACCTGCTCAGTGTCAACACCCTTGGTGGACAGACACAGGTGCTCCTCTCCCTCACTGGCCAGCCCCGCCGGTTCCAGGAGACGCTGCCCGTCCCCCACCTCTCCCAGCGGGTGCCCTGCCGGGCCCTGACCTGCCCCTCATCTATCCACAGGAGGTCCTGCTCCCAGGCGGGGCCACTTCTCACCAGCTTCTGGGCCTCTTTCCCTCCACCCCCTACAGCGTGTGGCTCCGGGCTGTGTGGGGCGAGAGCCTCACGCCGCCAGTGTCCACCTCCTTCACCACTGGTATTTGGCACCGGGACCTAAGGCGGGGGGCCGAGCGGGCGGCAGGGCACCGGGGTGTGGGGACAGGACCGGTCCGTCATTCTCCTCTCCCCAGGTGGACTTCGAATCCCCTTCCCTCGGGACTGCGGGGAAGAGATGCAGAACGGAGCCGGCACCTCCAGGACCACCACCATCTTCCTCAATGGCAACCGCGAGCGGCCCCTCCATGTGTTTTGTGACATGGAGACCGACGGGGGCGGCTGGCTGGTGGGTGGCGGGCAGAACGCCCAAGGGTCCGCGCGGGGCACGGGCTGTTGTGCCCGGAGCCATGGCTGATGGTGGCTCCCCCTGCGTCCCAGGTGTTCCAGCGCCGCATGGACGGACAGACAGACTTTTGGAGGGACTGGGAGGACTATGCCCACGGCTTCGGCAACATCTCTGGGGAGTTCTGGTTGGGTCAGTGCCTCACAGGGACGGGGCCCCTGCGGGGGCGGGGCCGGTGGATGGGGGGACTCTGGTGAGAGCACCTCCTTACCCCCAGGCAACGAGGCCCTGCACAGCCTGACAGAAGCGGGCGACTACTCCATGCGTGTGGACCTGCGGGCTGGGGACGAGGCCGTGTTCGCACAGTATGACTCCTTCCGAGTAGACTCCGCGGCGGAGTACTACCGCCTTCATCTGGACGGCTACCACGGCACAGCAGGTCAGGGGTGGGCCTGGGGCCCGTGGACAGTGGGGCAGGGGAGGGGAGGCCCTCACTGCCCCTTTCACACCGGTCCAGGGGACTCCATGAGCTACCATAGTGGCAGTGTCTTTTCCGCCCGTGACCGCGACCCCAACAACCTGCTCATCTCCTGCGCGGTGTCATACCGCGGGGCCTGGTGGTACAGGAACTGCCACTACGCCAACCTCAACGGGCTCTATGGAAGTACAGTGGACCACCAGGTGAGGGGCTGGGAGTGGCTCAGGGCTCAGCCTGCTGCGGGGTGGCGGGATGAGTGACAGAGCCGCTTGGTGCCTTGGGCTGTCATCTGTGAAATGAAACAATAATGCTAATCTCACCAGCTTATCTCAGGGAGACATGAGCACGATTTATTGGATGTAAAGGGCCAGCTTAGACTAAGCCTCAGGCCTTTGCAGTTGAGGATCATGAAGTGGGTGCGTGGGGAGGGTGATTGATTTCTGGGAACCATCTCCCCAGATGCCGGGGTGCAGGGTGTAGGCTGGGGAGCAGATGGGACGTCTGTCTGGCTCTGACTCTGTCTCAACAATCCTTTCCCAGGGGGTGAGCTGGTACTACTGGAAGGGCTTCGAGTTCTCTGTGCCCTTCACGGAAATGAAGCTCAGACCAAGAAGCTACCGGCCCCCAGCAGCCCAGGGAGGCTGACCACAGCTCACATCTCCGGCGCCCCAGTATGACTGCCGAGCACTGAGGGGTCGCGCTGAGAGAAGAGCCAGGGGCCACCCTCACTATCCAGCCACCGGAGGAGGGAGCCTTCTCCATCTGCGATCTCACAGCACCATGTTTACAGGGGGGAGGGAAGGGGTTTGTACGGGAGAAATAAAAGGAGAAACTGAAGCACACAGCCGTCGTGTGTCCTGCCTGTCACGGGTGCTGGCCACGTCCCAGGACCCCTGCCCCCCGGGGCTGCAGCTGCACCTGGAAAGGCTGCATGCTGAGGTTGACGCCGCAGCGGGCCCGGGGTTGCAGAGAGGGCAGGGTGCCCGCAGCGGGCATCAGCGTGAAGGCCCGGAGCAGCTGCGCCAGCACCACCAGGAGCTCAAGGCGTGCCAGCGGCTCCCCCAGGCACACGCGCGCCCCGCAGCCGAATGCCAGCACTCTGGGGCTGGCGCCGGGGACCAGGAAGCGATCTGCGGGCAGGAGGATGGAACCGGGGTCCAGTAGCGGTGGGGACTGGCCTCCGCCGCCCCCAGCCCTTGTGCCGCAGCCACCGCCCCTCCCCTGCCACCACGCACCGGGCCGGAACTCATGTGGCCGCTCCCAGACCGTCTCGTCTAAGTGGGCGCCTTGCAGGTTGGGGATGACAACCATGCCCTCGGGGATGTCGTAGCCCGAGATACTGAAAGGAAGGTGGAGTCAGAGGCCCACCAGGATCCCCTACCCTTTGGTCCCCTGTGTGCCCAGCTTTTAGGAGAGTCACCTGCTGGGCCGCGTGGTGCAGTGCGGCAGGGCCAGGGGCACGACGGGCCGCAGGCGCAGCACCTCGGCAACGGTGGCGCTGAGCAGGGGCAGGCGTGTGGGGTCTCTGTACGGGACTCGGGAGCCTGAAGCTCCAGGACCCAGCTCCCGATCCAGCTCTTCCTGCAGTCGCTGCTGAATCTGGGAAATGGGAGCAAGCCTGGTGTCTGGGGTGGGAACCCTGAGCTAGCTGACCCAGGCCTGCCTGGCCTCCCGGCCCCGGGCCCCTCCCTAGAGCAACCCAGTGGAGCCTTCGTGCCCACTGGGAGAAGCGCCCCTGGGTGAATGCAGCCCATGGGGGCGGGGGAGGGGCAGCGAACCGAGTTCCTGGGCCCCAGCCGGGCTGCCCCCAGGGCGCACCTCAGGGTGGTGAAGCAAGAACGCTACGGCCCAGGAGAGGGTGGTGGCCGTGGTCTCGGTGCCACCAATGAAAAGGTCCACCACGGACATGTGCACGTGTCCTTCGAGGAGCTGTCCACAGCCCTCTTCTGCTCTCAGCCTCCCCACCCTCTGGAGCATGTAGTCGGTCATGTCCCTCCACTGGCCTGCCACCATGCTCTCCTGTGGTGGGGAGGAGGAGCCGCCTGAGCACCGCTCGGAGAGAAGGGCTCAGGGAGCCCACCCGTCCAGCAGGTGCGCCACCGGAGGACCTGCCTGGCTCTGGGTCAGTAGGACCCCTGGGGGCAGACTGCGGGGGAGCCAGGCCCACGCGGCCTTCCCACCTTGTGCTGCCTCAGCTGCTTCTCTACAATGTGGTCCCGGTTCTCCAAGGCTCGCTTCAGCCTCCAGAGGCCTGGGTTGGGTAAAAACTGGGGCAGGGGGCAAAAGGGTGCAGCCACTGGCAAGGAGGCCTGCTCCCCCCGAACCACCCCTCCCAGGACCCAGGGAGTCTGGGCTGCACCCCTCACCCTGAGAAAGGGAATGATGTCCAACATTTGGATGGACCAGTGCTCCCAGGTTCTCATCAGGTCTTGAACACAGTCATGAAAGGTATGTACTAAGGTGTCCTCCTGCCGAAAAAAAAAAAGAAGAAAAAAGTTCAGGACCAGAGAGGCCAGGGAGGGGCTAAAGAAGGGCCCCAGCACATGGAGGGCAAGAAAACCTTGACCTTGTCTCCGAAGGTGAGGTGACAGATGATGGCGCAGGTGAGCAAAGAGAATTCCTTCTGGATGGCCACAGGGGTGCCAGCCTGGGCTCTCATGCGCTGCGGAGGAGGAACAGGAGCTAAGCAGGCCTGGCGCCGCAGGGCAAGGGGCAGCGGAGCTGGGGCGGCTGTGGGGCGGCAGCCTCACCTCACAGAACTCCTGGGTCAGCTGCTCCACCAGCGGCTCCATGGAGTTGCGGATGCCCAGCAGCAGGGCTGAGCGGGTGAGTTTCTTGTGAGCCTTCCACAGCAGGGAGTAGTCCCCCAGGGACAGGTCCTGATGGTGCAGAGACACCAGCTTATCTGCGAGTAGGAGAATAGGAGAGGGGAGGGACGGACCATGGGAGCCGCAGGCCGGCCTTCCCTGCCTCTGACAGCCCACGTCCCCTGGAGAACCGCCCCAGCCCTTACAGGATGGCGTCTGCGGTCTGCCGGCGAAGTCCACCCATTTCCTGACCATGGCTTCCTCGATGGTCCTCTTAGAATTCAGCACCACCACATCTGGGGAGGAATCAGAGTGGGGTGTCAGCAGGAAGGGGACCCTACCTCCCACGCGGTGGGGCTGGCGACGGAGCAGAGGCAGACTCACCTTGCAGCCCCAGGCGGAGCCTGTAGATGGGCCCCAGTTTCTGCGTCAAACCCAGCAGGTGGAGGGGAAGGTTGGGCTGCAGCAGGTGCAGGCAGCCAGGGACAAGAGGTGGGAGGTGCAGACCCCTGAGCTTCCACTTGCCCCACAGCAGGCGGGCACCAGCCAGCACAGTCAGCAGCAGCACCCCGAGGAGTAGCATGGCCAGAGACCCGTGCAAGGGCCCTGGCCGGGCCACTTATAGCTCCTGAGGCCCCACCATCCATCCTGTGCTCCGACTGTTCTGGGGCCTCCTTTGAGTCCTTCCGTCGGGTCCCGGCCCACTGTCCCGCCCACGTATTCCTGGAAGGGCATCGGCCTCCCTGGCCTTGGGGAGTCCACATCTCAAAGAACAGGTCCCTCATCCATCAAGAAGAAAGGAAGGGGAACGTGACCCTGACCTTTCTCCCGCAGCCGGAATCAATTTTCTGGCTGCACACCAACCACACAGGACAATGTGGCCACTCCCGGGCCTGCGCCCTCTCCCAGAGCCACCCACCTTGGACCACCATCCCGCCAAAGTTTTATCTCAGAGAGACCACGGCCAGCCCTGCCTAACATGCCCGTCCTGGCTTGCCCAAGGACAAAAGGAGATGCAAGCAGCCTGCGTGTTCTTCACCTACAGATGGGGTGACCTTTCGGCCTGGCCTGCCTGGGTCATCCAGGTTACACCTGCAGTCCCAGTGTAATTATTAACCATGCCCTATTTCAGTCTCAAAGTTGAAGAACCACATGCCCCCCCAGTCTGGAGCTCTTACTATGTCCTTGATATGCTCTGTGGTGGCAGGGGAAAGGCGCCAATTCGGGCTGGCTTGAGCCAAAAAGAACTCACTGTGCAGATATAGGGGGACCTCAGAGAACTGGAGCGAGCAGGAAAAGAGGGACTTCACTGACCTTGGAATCTGGGGGGTGGGGAGCACAGCTGCCCTCTCTTGCTCCTCCTTCCGAGTCTGCCTGCCCGCCCTCTCCTCTCTCCCTGCACTGGGCGGCTTGTGCTCCCTGCTACAGGCAGGATGGGACTGCCTCCCGGGACTGTTACAGGTCCGGCCCCAGGTCAAGGGAGGTCCCTGGCATGTTCGGTCATGAACCCTGCCCCCCCCCGCCCCCAATTGATGCCAAAGTCCCCAAGGAGGGACCCAACAGCTACAGCTGGGATGGAGGCCCAGCCCTATTCTGGGAGCTGTTGCAAGGCAGGTAGGGCAGGCAGGAACCACTTTAGGGGTGAGGAAGCAGCTGGGAGGCTCAAAGGAGGGGTGATAGCGGCCAGTGAGAGGTCAGGGCGGCCTGGGGTGGGAGTGAGGGCTTGGAAGTGAGCAGGTCCCACCCTGGCTCTGTGAACTGATCCCTGCACCCAGGAGGACTTAGACCTTCTCCCCCTTGGCTCTACCCAGAGAGCACAGGCTACGTGGCTGGAGACCCTGCATGGAAATGCTGGCCGTGCCACCGACCAGCTTGAGGGAGCCGCCATTGGGGGTCCTGATGAGGGAGCTCAGGTCCAGGGCTGGGAGGGAGCAAGCAGGGGTGGGATCTCAGGGTGGGGTGGGCAATGGCAGCTGCCTCCTTCCTCGTAGTTAACACCCCAGACCCAGGCCGCGTCTTGCCACCGCTGCAGCTGAATCCCCAGCTCTCATAAATGGCTTTATTCTGGCCCTGCTGACCAGCTCTGGAGAGAGACCTGATGGGCAGCCAAGGGGCCATGGCAGCAACAGCCTTGGGGAGCCTCTGAGACGTGGGTGGAGGCCAGAACCTCCCAAGGTTGCATGGCTTCGGAGGGGCTCCACAGGAAAGAACAGGGAGCTGGGAAGTTGGTCTGAGTGGGAACAAACCTTCATAAAGTGACCTGATGGCCTTGCTGGCCCCAGCTCTTCCACCCCACCTCCAAATCCAAATTTCAGACACGATGGGATTACATGCAGTGCCTCCAAGTGGCTTCTCCAGTGCCTCCAGTGCCCCTGGCCTCTGGGCCTTTCATGGTCTCCATCGTCTGCCTCAAGTGCCCTCACCCACCACCACCCTCTCCGCCTGATGCCTTAGCTTTCAGAACCCAAGTTAGATGTCACCTCCTCCAGGAAGCCTTCCCCTTCTCCCCTCCCCCAGACTGGGTCAGATGCCCCAACTACATGCCGCACAGGACCAGGCAGCTCCAGTCATTACATGTTTCAGAGGACGGGGACCTGGCCCAGGGCACAGCATGGAGTGAAAGTGCCACAAATTCCTGCTGCACGATCGGTTTCCATCAAAGCTGCTCTCGGCCAATTTCTCTCGCTGGTCTTCTAGGTCAGCCCCGAGACCCAAGGGGCACCGCCACATGGGGAGAGCTAGGCTGGCAGGTAGGGAGGGCTGGCCCAGTGTATTAATACACACATCACCAAGTCCTTGTACAACTCTGGGCAAGTCCCCTAACCACTGTAAGGAGATCAGGGGTCGGCTCCAAGCAGGAGACCCCAGGACTCACAGCTGCTCGAGGGCAGAGCGGGAAGCGCGTGGCCACCAGCCACTCTAACTAAGGCAGAAGAGCCGAGGCATGAGGCTGAGCACGAGCTGTGCCGGAGGCCCCCGCTGGCCACAGTGGGGCAGGGGAGCACCCCACACGCACAGCGGAAGGGAAGCTTCGGTGTGATGCCAGAGCCTTAGGGTACAGGCTGCTGGGTCACCAGTCCACTAGGGATGCTCCCAGTGCATTATCTGAGAGAGACACTCTCAAGGGTCATCCAGGCTCTGAGAACTGAAGATGATGCAAACCCTGGCCTCAGAAGCTGGCAAAGGTGGCAGGGGCACTGCTCTCAATCCTTGAGACACACTGACACTTTGCTGCCAGAGGCCTTTATTGTCCAGGGGCCCGGGCACAGCAACAATCCAGGTATCAGCTGGGGGAGGCGGAGGGTGACCCTCACACCTGGCACCCCTGAGTGCCGTACTCCTGGAGGAAGTCACTGAGCTGGGCGCAGGCTGCCCGGTGGCGGGTGCTCTGGCACAGGCGTTTGGAGGGCATCTCCTCAATCCAGCTATTCGAGTCCAGCAGGTATTGGGGGCTGCAGAGGCAAAAAGGCAGTCAGCAGGGGTGGGAGGGTGGGGAGGTGTGAGAGGAGGGCACGAGGCACCTGGTTTCTGATGGGGCAGGTCTGGGTGCTGGGCATCCATTCCCTCATGAGGCATGAGGAGAGCAGGAGACAGAGGAGGCCCAGAGAACTCACTCTCCCTTGAGGTCCGAGGTAGCCCCGTCCAGACCCATGATCAAATATTCCTTCCCAGGTTCCAAGCGAAGGCGGCAAGAGTCTCGAACCAGGAAGTTTCGGGTCTGACCGACCTTGGCCTTGGTGTCCTTGGCTGAAAGGATGATGTACACAGGAGTAGTCAGAGGGGGGCAGAAGGTCTGGGGTGAGCGGGGGGCCCAGGGCTGTGCGTGGAACCACTCATCTGGCCCTCACCGCTCCTTATGGGGAGGTACGGCCGCTTTTCGATTTATGGACAAGCCCGGAGCTTCCAAGAGGCTTTGAGCTGAGGCCCTGAACTTATACCGTCCAGAGCACCTGGGCCACAAACCCTTGACCTCGGCTCCCTATCCCCCACCCCAGCCACCCGCCCATCCGTTCCCCTCATACTGAAATGAATGACTTGGGTGATGCTGGTCTCAAAGAGGCGGAAGGCAGCTCTGCCATCTTCTCGGAGGACCTTAACCTGGAAGCCTGTGGGGGAATTTAAGAGAAGGGAGCACAGGTGTGTTCCGGCTCTGGTCAGGAGCAGGCCCAGGCAGAGACCCTGGCGGCGGCCGCGGAAGACTGACCGTACTGCACTCGGGGGTAGTAGCAGGCGAACCTCATCCTGTAGCCGGTCTCGTCCTGCAGCCCCCGCTCCAGGGCACGACGCTGCCGGGGGCACTTCCCTGCATCAGGGGCCCAGGTGAGACAGCGCAGGCCCTCGCCTCACAGGCTCCCTGCCCTCCCTCCCAGCCCTGGGACTCACCCTCGGCACACTGGCAGACGTCAGCGGAGCACAACGTGGACAAGAGTTTGCTCTTAGTGGGTGCCCCATAGAACACAGAACACTTGTGCTCTGGGGAAGAGAGAGGGCGGCTAGAGCTCATGTCCCTCCGCCATCCCCCACTTCATCCCAAGGAGCCGCAGGACATCCTGCCACGGCATGGCCCCAGCTCCTGATGTCTCACACAGGGACACCTGCTCCCCACCTGCTGAGTGTCCCCAGGTGCTCACCAGGGTTGTAGTAATCATACAGGGCGGCGCTGGCCGGCTGCACGAGCCCCACAGGCACCTCCTGCACTGCTCCAAAGCCCACACACTCCCGAGACGTGGGGACCTGACACAGCGGGGAGGAGAGGTCAGGGCATGCTCTCTGGGCGCTGCGGGCCACTGTGCTGCATCTCCTTGACCTATTCCTGGTCTTATCTTTAGTATCTTTCACATCCTACTGCCTTCTGTCTGCCGGAATTCTAAAAACTGCTCTGCAAGGTCTCTGCTGACTTCACTGCCAGTCAGTGACGTCGCAGTCTCCAGTGCCCAGGGGCAGTCTCACATCATGGACACATTGTGCATGAAACTCTCTAAGCTCAGGGTAGCTTTTGGCCGTCCCTGGCTCTCTCTGACCTCATCATGCGTGACCGTTCCTCTTCTTCCTCCCTGGAGGCTCAGTCTGGGGCCTGGGCTCCTCCCGTCCCCTGCGTTCCCGAGGTCTCAACTGTTCCTTGGCTTTCACCAAAACCTTCCCAGCCGATGAGTCCCAAATTAAACATTCAGCCTCATTCTTGCATTAGGATTGCTGTGAGACCTAGAAGTTCCCCAGACTCCCTCTGCCTGCCCCAAAGCCCGCCCCCCTCCCGACAGCCTTGCTTCATCACCAGTGCAACAGGGTCTCCATTTATCTGTCATAACCTAACGGCAGGTGCTGTCACTCGCCCACCTCTGTGACCCTGCAGCTCCTGACTTAGGCCCAGACCTGTCTCCTCACGCCCACACTGGCTTGGTCCTGCCCAGTACCCTGCCACTTTCCCTCCTGAGCTGGGCTGCTTAAGTCAACTCCTCACCCAGGAATCTTCCTGGCCCCTCATCTTCAACCAAACTCCTTTGCCCAGCTTCTCAGGCTAATGGGGGATCCAGCCCGTCGGCAGGCACTGGGCAGGGCAGTGGGGGGGTTCCTTGATCCCCAAGTGCCTGGCTTAATGGTGTTACAGTATTAACACATCTTTTTCACATTTTCTCCAAGAGATTACAGTTCACGTTCAAAAAAAGTTTGAGGGCCTTCAGAGGATTGGATGATTGTTTGCTTTAGCCAAATAAAGGCACAAAAAGACAAAAACTCATCCGTGACTATTAACACTTTCTAAAAGAAAATACACTTCAATATCAAAAACAAAACCCCCAAAATGAGGAAGGTCAACTAGGAACAAGCAAGGCAGACCTCAGTTGAGTAAATTCAGCTTTACTGAATGCTGACTGGCACCAGCCCCCAAGCCGCATCCCAACTCGGCCCCCATCGCCCGCCCACCAACAGGGTGACAGGGTGGCCTCCCAGCCTGCACAGAACCCTGCTGCAGCACTCGTCTGTCCTGTCTCCCTGCTCACACCACAGGCTCTCTCCCAGAGCGCTGGCTGCTGATCCAGCTGCCCCCTGGGGAACCTTGTCACCCATGCTCACTAAACCCAGTGTCCTCCTTCCCTGGGTTGCCCCTCCCAGCTCACCGAGTCAAAGTACAGCAGGACATGCGGCCCCTCAGTCTCAAAATGACTCACATAACGGTCAGAGAGGGAGGTCAGCTGTGGGGAAGGACAGATGGTCACTGGGAGGTAGCCCTGAGCCCTGCACCAGACAGGGCTCAGCAGCTAAGATCAGGGACAGAGCAGGCTCCCGAGCGCACAGCGCTTTCACCACTCCCCACTGCCCCCAAGATGCTGACCACACCTTCTCCAGGTCGGCACGCAGGGCGCTGAATCCACTCAGGAGGGTGATGTCCGCAATGGCCATGCCTGACAGCCCCACCTTGCCGTTGCGCCTGCAGAGCAACACGACCGGGGCCCACATGCCCTGGCTGGCGGATGCAGCCTCCATCTCCCGGCCTCTGCTTCCCGGCCTCTGCCTCCTGGCCCAGCGATGCCCCTGTGCCAGTGCAGCCCCAGTGCTCACCAGATGCACACAGTGTACTGTACTCTGGATTCCTCCTCCTCAGGCGCCTTGGGGGCCTCCCGCCTGCGGCGGTTCCGGCGTCTCTCAAACAGTTCCAGGGGTGTCACGGTCTGGGAACTGGCGTCCGGGTCGTCCTTGGCTGGAATCTCCTCATACACGTAGTCCTCGTAGTCCTCATTGGCCTCCCCTGCACAGCGACGGTGATGACGTCATGACTTGGCACTCGGCACTGGCCCCCTCAGGGCCCTAGGCCTCCGACCCCAACACTCACTTGTGTATTCAACATGACCCACAACCGAAACTTCAATCTGAAGATCCTCACAGGTCGTGTTCTTCAGGTCCAGGACGTTATAGGTACGAAGGATCTAGCTCAACAAGGGGTGAGAACAGGGCACGTTTGGAGCACAGACCTTTTCCGGGGCCATACCTGGGGCATCTCCTGGACTGAGGGAGTCCAGGCTTTGGGCCCCTCTCCTCCCTCCTGACCAGTCTATAAATACACACGGCCCAGGTCTGGGGTTAGCCAGTGAGACAGGAGGCAGGGGCCTGCCCTCAGGGGCAAGTGCTCTCCAGGGGGCATAGAAGAGGCTGGGATGGAAAGCTCCAAGAAGACTTCTGGCCCAAGCTTCCAGGAGAACAAGTCTGTCACTCGGGAAGAAGGAGGGAAGGACATTCAAGGCAAGGAGATCTGTGTAGATGAGCAGATCTGTCTAGTCAGGGAAGTGGGCAGACGCTTGATCGTGCAGGTGGAAGAGTCTGGCTTTTCTCCAGGGCTAGTCTGACTAGTGTTTTCAGAAGGTTGATACCCCTGCCATGTGCACAATGGGTAAGAGGGGAAAGATACGGGGGTAGGGAGAAGTTCCAAAACCATCTGGCAGAGTCCAGGAAACAAGTGACAAGGGCCCTGGGCAGCAGGGCAGTAGAGGAGGAGATGCCAGGGTCATAAGGAAGGGTTGGGGTAGGGACACTAAGGTGGCCTCTAGAGCGGTGCCTAGGATCCCATAGGGAAGGGGCCCCATCAGCCAGGTGAGGGCACACAGGAGGAAGAAGGGGTTGGGGTGGCACTGTGGTGGAGGTGCCAGGAGACACGCGGGGCCTGTGGCTCAGGGGAGAGCCCTGGGTGTGTACACCATCAGCCTTGATGGGGGCTGCCCACCCCAGGGGGGCTCCCTCCTTCCTTGACCATGACCTCTGCCCTCAGGCCTCCCTCTCAAGACCATGACCACCCCTGGCCAGGACCCAGGTGTTCACGGCCGCTGGCTCTCACCTTCAGGATCCCTTTGCTGTTGCCTCCCACTTTCACATTAATCTTGCTGCCCAAGGAAAACTTGCAGGAACAGAGAAGGCAAAGAGATGTCAGGAAGGCACACAGGACACCTCCTCCCCGAACACACCCTCTCCTCTTCTCCTCTTCACCTTCTCCTCCTCTCCCAAACTCATGAGGTTTACTCCTCCACATCCACTACCTCACTTCAGCCTCCTAAAAACCCTGGTGGGTAGACTCTGCATATATTACTTTTGAGATGAGATAAATGAAGCTCAGAGGTTAGGTGACTTTCTCTAGGTCACTCAGCAAGTATCTTCCCACAAGGATATCAGGACAAGCTCCCGTGGGGATTCCACAGGGCTGGGGGTGGAAGGGTGACAGCTTCTGGCCTGGCCACAGTAGGGTTGGCGGGGGCATGGCAAGCCAGGTGAGGGAGTGGCTCACCTGCAGCTCCTCCTCCAGCCCCTGCACTTGGTGGTTGTTCAGCTGCAGCTCATGGGACTTGAACCCACTGCGGCCTATGGAGCTAAGGGTCACATTGAGCCCCCTCTCTTTGGTGGTGTGGGAAACAATCCAGTATGCAGACAGAGCATCCAAAGCAATCACCGTGTCCTGGGGAGGTGAGCCAGCGCTCAGGCACTCTGTCTCAGGACCACCCACCCCCGGAGCCCCCGGGCAGCTCCTACCTGGGTGCTACGGAACCCGCCTTGGAAACTGCCCTGGTGGGTAAGCCAGGCTGCAGCGTGGTCAGCCATCTCTGACTTGCCCTCCCGAAGCAGCAGGTCAAGCAGGGCGTAGGCAGTGGTTTCAATCCACACAGCCGGGGCCTGGGGCACAGGGTCTGTTGGGCCTTGAGGAACCATGGTAGGTGGGATGGCGTTGCCCTGAGAACCAGGGACTGAGCCCCAGTACAGGTTATCTGGAAGTGCAGAGACCCATGGGTGAATGGGGGGCGGGCCCTAGTTGCCTGACCCTCTGATGCTCCCCCAATTATCTCTGCTCATGCTTTCATTCCTCCTTAAGATCTTCACTCAATTTCTCCCTTTGGGCACACTCAGGGGTCCTGGGGTCCCCCATGGCCCAGGCTCATTGCCAGGATCCCCGTGGCTCTCACCCCCAGTCTTCTGGGCCATGGCCAGGAGGTTGCGGTGGGCAACCTCCTGCAGGTCCTCAGGAGCCTTGCTGAGAGTCAGGGCATAGGCCGTGATGGCAGCTGCATGAGCACCCAGGGTCCCAACACTTGCCTTCTCCCCCAAGAACAAGTTTGCTCTTAAGATGGAGGTTTCCTAGGACAAAGTGGGGAGGAAGGTCAGGGAGCTGGACACCCAGCTTCCTGGGGAGAAAGCAGGGGTAGGGGGGAGGGGGGTAGCTGGGGATCAGGAAAGGGCAGACACCTGGGTACACTTACCACTTTCTGTTTCAACTGCTCTGCAGCGTCATCCTGGAAGATGGCCAGCCCGTGCTGAAGGGCGATGACTACAAAGGCTGTGAGTGCCACAGTCTCATCGTCTCCCACCAGGCCCCCCTAGTTGAAGGGGGCAGAAAAGATGTCAGCCAAGAGTGGGGCAGGGGGCAGGCGGGTGGGAACAGGAAGGGCCCTCCCACCTGGGATCCTCTGACCGGCCTCAGCCCCGAACCTGCATGCCCCTGTGTAAGACCGGGCAAGGGTCCTGGAATGAACCGTCCGCTTGCTGCTGGGACAGCAGCCACTTGGCTGTCTCCTGCAGCTTTTCAGGTGAGCCGCCCACCTGCTCCTGAGCCAGACTCAGTACCTTCAGCACAAAGGCCGTCAGCCTGGTGGGGAGAGCAAGATGGCTGGGGACAGTGCCTGGTCCCCACAGGGGACACATCCCTGCTCACCCAGGCACCGGTTACCCACCCTCCCACTGTACCTGGCTCTGCACCCCACCCTACCCCCAGCCCCTCTCAGAGACCTGAAAACACTCCCAATCTCACCAGGTGCTGCTATCTCGATGTAACCAAGCCCCGTAGGAACCATTCGTTTTACGAAACTGCTGGATCCGCATGTAACCTTGAGGACAAGAGGCAGCTGCTGAGGTGACACTCACTCCCCACCAGAGGTGCCTGGGGCCACGCTCCCCATTCCCAACAGGCGCCCCCTCCTGTTCCCTCCAGCAAGCTGGGCCACCCCCTGCCTCTAACTGTCGCCTCCCAGCCCCATGCCTACTCGCCCTGTGCCTGGCACCTTTCTGGATCAGATCCACAGCATGGTCCTTTGTCTCGGGAGGCAGTGTGCTCCACTGCTCCGTCTTGTCCAGGTAGCGGGAAGCAGCCAATGTAGGAGCCAAGTAGATCATGGTTTGTTCTCCACAGCCCTGGGGAAGCCTCAGGAGGGATGCCAGGCCTCCCGGCGACAAGACCCCCTTAGAGCCCAAAGTGTCCAAGGGATGTGAGGCTAGAGGGGAAATGGAGGGGCAAGGGTCAGTGAGCAGGTCTGAGGACCCACGGGATCTAACAGGGGTCTGTGGGCTTCACATGAATCTGAGGCTGCCCTGGGGACAGACTGGAGGGCACTCCCACCTGTAACCCTGACAAAGCTGCTGAAATCTCCATCTGGGATGATATTGGGGTCAGAGCTGCCGGGAATCTCCAAGGTCCGGGCTCGGTGGTCTGGGGGAATGGGGGAAGTTGGCAATCTGTTTGGCGGCCCACATCTCCCAATCAGGACACTGGTGGCCAGAAGCAGGGGGCCACTCACCCAGGGGATTGAGTTCATAGACAATCTCCTCCGTGTGGATGGCCCCTTCTTTCTGTCTCAGGGGAAATGCAGCTATGAGAGGTCACACAACACTATGACCTGCCCCTCCCACTGCACACCCCCTGGGACTTGGGAGTGTGAATCTCAGGGACAGAGTGGGATCAGAATTGTAGAAGACAATCAGACCAAGGTATTCAGGGGCCTCTGGCCTGGCCGGCAGAGAGGGTATAGAGGGTTTGAGGGGCGAGGGGAAAATGTATATCTGGGAGCCTAGGGACCTGGACTCAGGACTGCTCCATTCACCTGAATTTGTAGAACCTTAGACACAGCGTCCCCCACGGGAAAATCCCAGGACCCTCGAGCCACCACCTTCAGGGATACAGCTGTCGCCGCCGTGGGCACCACAGAGAAGCTGACAGGCCGGGCAGAGCCTGCGGGCACCAGGACACTCTGGGCCAGCCCTCCGCCTCCAGCCAGGCACAGCCCCTCCACTGGGGACACGTGGACGCTCACCTGGGTGCAGGAAGACGGGGATGGCCAGAGCCCCCACCCAGCTGGGCTCCCACACTTCACCCACGCTGGCTCCCACCCACTCCCTGGAAGCTCAGGCTTCTCCAGTGCCTCACGGTCAGATTGTCTTTCAGGTAGTTGTAGAGGACAGGCCGCAGCTCAAGCTGCTCAAAGCGGCGGATGGAGACGGGCAGGCGGAGGTGCAAGTGAAACTCACGGAACACTCGGATCTGGACTGGTGTAGCCACACACAGGCCTGGCAGATGGGGGGCGGTGAGGCAGGGGGCGCAGAGACCAGAGGCCACAGGGTCCCAGAGGTGACCCAGTTCTGCCCTACTCCCCGTCCCCTACAGCCACTTCCTAGTCTCTGGGCCCCAGCACACACTGACACAGACGTCCCCAGGAGTTTGCCCCCAGCCCTATGCTAAGAGCAGAGGGCTACATGGGGAGCTTGGTCCAGGGGAGAGAGACGGGGGAGCACCGAGGTCTAGACAGGGCCATGTCACCTGTGCTTTCAGACAAGCTCACACCATGGATCTCCCACGTGGTCAGAGAGTCAGGGAGCATCGGTGACAATCTGCGGAAGGAAAGGCGAGAAGCCCTGTCACACCCTGGGCTGGCCCCAGACAAGAGCCAAGAGATAAGGCCAAGCCCACCACAACCCCTCACTGGCGGACGCGGTCCACTTTTTCCAGTGTCCAGAGCCAGTTCTCTGGGAAGAAGCTGCGCACGGGAATGTCATCTTCATCGATCAGGTCCTCCTCCTGCAGGACCTCCAGAGCTAGGGGACCATAGTGGAGGGCAATGAGGAGGGGGGCCATTCTGCCCTTCCAGAGGGCTGCCTGCCTGCCCCCCAGCGCCACCCAGGGCCTCACCTCGGGCAAGGCCCACCTGGCCTCTGGAGCGGGACTTCTTGCGCAGATCCTCAGCAAACTGGCAGCAGGACAGGAAGGGCCCCTGGCAGGCCGGGTGCCGCACCCGAGCCACGCGCTGCTCGCAGGAGCGTACCATGGGCAGCCTCGTCAGCCCATCCTGGCAGCAGCGCCTGGCTACTGGGGAAGCATACTGGCCCACTGCAGGGCCAGGCGAGGGTAAGCACAGGGGAACCAAATGGAGACACATCTCATTTCCTACCCTGACGTCTAGATACACGACGGCTCATCCTGAGAGACCAGGAACTTGGGTGAGGCCAGTGGAGAGAGCCTCCATCCATCCCCAAGCCCAGAACTTGGGTTTCTGGCCCCAAATACCATTTACAAGGCCCACCCAGGAGCGGAGCTGCCAAGAGGCAGACCTGTCACCCCAACCCTTGGGCCTAGTGGAAAGCTACACAGGCACCCACAACTCACACTTCTCATGAATCGCCTTTTGGAAGTTCACGTTTCTCTTATTCCGGGAGAGCTTTCCTTCTTTGGGACAGCTCAGACCTGGTGGAAAGCAGGACGCAGTCAAGCAGAGGGTACGTAGCCTCCCACTTCCCCTCCTTGCTCCCTTCCTATGCACTGACCCTCCTCCCATCTTATGCCCCCAGACCCCTCTTCCTTCCTGATCTTCCCACCACCCAACCCCCCCTTCCTCCTCTGTTCTCACTCTTTCTGGCTGAGGTCAACAGGTCTCCATCAGAAAAGGCCAGACCAGCTGCCTCAAACACCTGAAGAGCATTGTCTCCACCTCCAGGACCACAGCCAAGGTCATAGCTATTCATAACTTGGAAGACCTGGCAAGAAAAGGCCAGCATGTTGCAGACAAGTTGAGGGGCCAGATCGGCCACTCAGCTCCAGGTGAGAAGGCAGGGTTTGGGCAATCCTGAAAGACATACGGAGAATGGGGAAATAGAGACCACGGGAGTCTAGATCTGAGGGAGGCCTCGGGGGAGCCTGCGTGAGATCTCGGGGTTGGGTCCAGGGCTCAGGACAGCAGGACAATGAGTGAAAAAGGGGAGAGGGGCCGGGGAAAACTGAGGTCTTGACAAACCTTGCCCATGTTGAGGGGTTTGTGGGACTTCCCACCCACAGCATACAGAGCCATGTCCATGGCTCCTAGTGCCACCAGGGCTGGAGAATCTGTTTGCAGGTGGAGCTTTACAGTCTCCCCAGGATGATAGTCCTTGTTGCTGCCCACATTCAGCTCCAGCTGGCAGAGGTAGGAGGTGGCAGTCAGAGTGGGGAGAGCTTCTTTCAGCCCCACTCCTCCTCAGTGTACCCGCTCGCAATCTCTCTTCTTTCTCTCTCGATCCCCTAACACACCGCCCCTCCCGATGCCAGTTACCTTGCCCTCACAGGCCCCTGCCTGGATGTCTACCCGCAGGGAGTTGGCCACTGGAATGCCCCCATGATAGTAGAAGGCCACAAAGTAGAAGGAGGGTGCCAACTGATGGTCCACAAACACGGAGACTGAGGTCAGGTCCCTCCTGGGCTCCCGATTCATAGACACAATCCGGCCCCGGGACAGGATCTGGGGCAAGGATGGTTTCCTCTTTACTGCACATCCCCAATCTCAAAACCGTTCCCTCCGTGCCCAGGGCTCCTTCCCGCCTGAGACAATCCCTGCACCCTCCCCTGCTCAACAACCGGTCAAGGCGCACCATGTAGTAGTAATGAGAGAAGCTGTCCCCGCTGACACCCACAGCTCTCAGGTTCAGGTTGAGAGTGTCCTCGACACGAGGGGGTCGAGGATCTGGCCGCTCAATGGACAGAAACCTAGAACTTCCTGAGGGCGGGGCTCTCACAGTGAGCCTGGCTACAGCAGGGTGAGGGGAGCCTGCAGACACCTGGAAAGAGGGACAGGGCAGGGCTAGGGTCAGTGGCAAAGACCCCAGGACCCAGCTTCTTCCCCCAGCCTAGGACAGGGGGGTAGCCAGGGTAGCCCCTGGCTTTCCAGAAGCCAGCCAGCCTTTCTTTCCTTCTCCTACCCTGTCCCGCAAGCGGATGTCCTACCAAGAGCTGCACTTCTGAAGTGGACTGAGAGACAATGATGGGAATGGTGACTTGGCCGCTCCCATCTGTGTTTTGTTCAAGCTCCTGGATTCTAGGAGCAGATCTAGCAGAAGACAACGTGGCTGAAACTTTGACAGGAATACCAGAGGCTGGGGAACCAGATACGTCTCGGACCAGGGCCTGGGGCAGGGAGGAGGGCCAGATAAAAGAGACTGCTCAGTGAGGCCATGTGCCCTTTTGACAACACCCCACCCTCCCATCCTCTCCTCCAGAAGAAACCTGTAGCAGAAAGGGGGCCCCAGGCACAAAGTGTCGCTTGGTGTTGCTAAGATCCAAGGAGAAGGGAGATGACACAAAACGCCAAGATGTGAGCTCTGCTTCCTCCATCTCTCCTCCTGCAAGAGATAGGGCAGAGAGAGGTGGAGGACAGAGAGCCCCAGAAGGATAAGCAGGAGAGTGAGGGGGAATGCAGCTCAAGCGTTTCTTGCTCACAAGACAGTGAGCTGCTCAGGGCATGGGCCGTCCTGTATTCATCTCTGTTTGCTGAGGCCTACACAGGACCCAGCACACAGATGGTGTGTAACGTGTCTGCCAGATGGACAGGGGTGGGGGTGGCGGTGGGGGTGTGGGTGGGGTGAAGGGAAAAAGAAAACTGAGATGGAAGCAGGAGTACCTTCTCCTGAAACCACCCAGAAACACAGTTGGGGAGAGACAGTCTCCTGGGTCTTTTCTGGCTTTGGGCACAAGACACAAGACACAAGGGTAAGAAGAGCAGGGAATCATGTCTATGCTGGAGAACAGAGGGTCAGCTCGAAGGTCAGGGGTTGGGGGCAGGGGTTACAATAAGGGAAGCCCCTCACCTGGAGACTCAATGATGGCAGCTGCAACATAGAGGTGCAGCCCAGGGAGGTCAGCAGCATTAATGTTAAGCTTCTCCAGGGCACCTTGAACCTCAGCCTTTGAGAGGGAAATGTGGCACTGGCCATCCACCAGCTGGGGCATAGAAGAAAACAGGGCCTAGGGTGAGATTTGTCTCCCTCCTGCCCTTCCCCACAGAGGGCACGACCCTCCTGCCCCCCCCCCCAGGCCCCCTTCCCTTTCCCTCTCCTCCCCTCACCTCTACCCTCCCACGCTCCCCACACCCTCCTTCCTACCTTAGTCTGACTCTCCAGCCCCCGAAGGAAAGTCTTATCACCATTCTCATTCAGGAGCCCAAAGCGCACATATGCTACCCCTTGCACCGGCTTCCCATAGATGTACCTGCCGCCGCAGAGAGAGCGGGAAGAGGGTGAGTTTAGGAAATATCACCCATGTCTCAGGGGGTGGGGGTGGCACTAGGGTGAGAGGAACCAGGGCTTCACAGCTCCTTCAGACTTGATGGGGAACCCTGCGTGCCCCACACAGGAGATGGGAGAGTTACCTGGCCTGGACGTCTAGTTGGATCTCATCAAGAAAGCCAGGCACTGCCAGGATGTAGGGCTTTCCAGGAACAATCTTCACCTCGAAGTTGGGAAGGACTGACTCAGGGTGAAGGGGTGGCAGGTAAGACTCCAGTGAAAGGACCCTCTGAAAACTTCCCTCCCTTCAGGGCTATGGCACCCACACCTCCCTGCCCTGCCCTGTCCCCAGACCTCCCCTTCTCTCCATTTCTCCTTGAGGAAAGGAGAGACTTGTCTCTCACGTCTCCAGCTCTCACCATATTTCTTCACCTCAAACTGGGTGCTGCTGTTCGAGTCTCGGCTATCTGAGAACCGGGCTGAGATCCTCCATGTCCCTGGCCTACAGATGGGGGAGGGACTCAGCTCACTTGTGCAGGAGGCCAGAGGCCTGGCTCCCAGGAAGAGGGCTGACTTGGAGGGGAGCCCAGAACTGTGAGAGGAGGTTTGAGCTCGGACAGGGCGCTGGAGGCAGAGAGCCAATGAAGATGGGGATGGCGGGGCGGTCGCCAGGCCGGGGAGGGGGGGGGGGGAGCACTCACTCTGAGATATCGGGAATCATGAAGTCATCCTGGAAGATGGAGGAAACGCGCACTTCCCTCTTCCGCACACGGAGGCCTTGGGAGTTCTGCAGTGGGAGTAGAAGTGGTCACGGGTGGGAGGGCAGATCAGCAGCCCTCCTGGTCAAGAAGGTCAGAAGTCAGGGACTCACTTCTACTGTGACCGTCAGGGTGTCAGTGGATGGGCGCATCTTTTGATCCAGAGCGAAGATCCGATATCGAACTGGGAGAGAAGGGCAGGAGGTGAGGAGGAATCCATTGGCAAAGGGTGGGCCTCAGCCCTCACTGCTCCCAGCCAGTGAGAGGAGGACAACAAATATTTGCCAAGCAGCCTTCCTATGTAGCACATTCAGGCTCTTACTTACAGGTGTCAAACATGCCCTGGGCAGGCTAGGAGAGCCAGAGGCAGAGGCCCAGGGCTTGACTCACCCCGCTGGCCAGGGTTATAAACAGGCTGGTCAGTCTGCAGAAAGAGGTGCCCTCGGCGAGAGGAGAAAAGAAGGTTGACGCCCTGAACATCTATCTTTCTGGACAGAAAGTTCTTCAGCCATGCTGACTGGGCCACCAGCTGGACCTCGGGGCCACTGAGGAGGCGGTAGAGGCCACAGTTCTCTGCTTCTTCTGGTGAGATCTTTCATGACAGGGAGAGGGAGCAGGTCAGAGACAGGGCAGAAGGAAAAAGCCAGAGATGGAGACAGAAACAGGAAAGGCAGCCAAGTGTGGCAGGGGGAGCCTAGCGAGAGCACAAAATGCTGACCAGAGGGGAGCAGGATGAGAGTTGCTAAGAAGCCATAGAGGGGAGTGGAGGCTAGTTACCTGGAGGCTAAGGAGCACGAAGTCTTTTTCTGAGCTGAGGGTAAAGTCAGCCTTTGTGGAGCAGAGGGCATTCAGGTTGGATGGGTTTCTCAGGAACACTGATCCTGCCACCACCTGTCCCTGGGGAACATCCTGGAGCTGCACCCCCACTGACAGGGGGACCCCCAGGTGAACCACAGAAGGCGAAAACAGGAGCAACCTAGGGAGAGCAGGAAGGGTTGGTGTTCAGCATCCCCAGGCCCCTCCGTCCCCCCATCCTCAGGTCCCCTACGCCTGCTCTCCCGCCACCAGCCCTGTCCTCCTCAAGCACTGGTGTCCTTCCTTCCCGACCTGGGCTTCTGCAGGGATAGGGCAAAGAAACTGGCCATCCAGGCCAGTCCCCAGAGGAGCCTCATGGCTGGAGGACCCAAGAGGGATCAGACCAGTCTGTCTGCCTGCTCCTCTCTGGTCAAGCCCGGGCTCTGAGCAGATTTGACTCTGGACCTTGCTCCTCCCCTGGCCCCGCTAATCTGGGAAACCATGTGACAGGCAAGAAATGCAACTGGCCCCAAGCCCGGTGTTTAGCAGGGTCAGGGGGAGGAGGGACAACCCCCGACACCTGGGTCTCTGAAGGAATCTGAGGAAATCATGGCTCCGAGTCCTGTCCTTCCACGTTAACCCTCTCATCCCAGTGCCCTGGGCAGCCGCTATACTGGGTGTACCTGGGTGTACAGGTATACACATACGCACGCATGGGCATAGGAGTCCAGTGTGGCTCAGTACATGGTTGGAGACACATGGCTTCCTTGGTAAAAATCCTAACAAAACAAAATACCAGACACTTGTCTCTAACTACAACCCCCACAAAACCTGAACGACACCACCAGGCCTTCGCTCTGTGTAGGCCCCAACACAAATTCCATGGCTGAGGACACAGGGCATACCCTTACTACCCTGCAGGGAGAATGGACCCGTGTCCTTTTCTCTCTCGGAACAATGAGGCAAAGCTCAGGCTCAAGGTTGGCTTTAACTCTGCCCCCAAACCAGGTGTCCAGATACATATTACATCCAACAAAAGACATCCAAGAAATTGAACATGATTTGTACTTTATTTGGCAGCTTGATCTTAACATTTAAGAAAGAACTCTGCCCTCCCTCACCAGCCTTCCCGGAAATCCCGTCTTCCTATCCCAAGAGCGACAGCAGTACTTTGCTGTGTGAAAGGCAAGAGCCATGGCCTTGGCACGGTTTCTGGCTCCAGTCCCACAGAAGGGCAGAGAAGCATTGCCCAAACCCCACCACTGGGTCAGAGCCCAGGTAAACAGCAGCAATCACGTCTGACCCTTTATGCAGATGCAAGCCCAACACTCATCCGGGCTCCTACGTCTTCCCAAGGTGACCCTATCTCATCCACCACTGGACATACTCCTGGACCCCTCTCAACCCACTCTGCAGAGGTATGCAATGACGAGCAGAATCCTCACGTCTCTGGCAGGCGGAGGAGAGTTCCAGAAGTGGTGGAGACACTGTGCAAGCAAAAGAAAAGACAAGGCTGGAGCCAGATACCTAGGCAAAAAGTCTGGGTAAAACTCAGAGCTTGGCCTGGGATAGTCCCAGGAGGGAGTCCAACCTTGGTTCACTGCCTTATCATCTGCTAGAGGCTGAGGGTGAGACTCACCAGTCCACTAGCTGGGCCCCAATGAGGTCGTGCACGTGGTAAGTGAGGCCAAGTCGCACCGAGGCAGGTGCCCGCCGGCCCAAAAGCTCTGATAGGAGTAGCTCTCGGTACTTGGCCTTCCGGACCATGCTGAGGACAGCCTGGCGCCCTGGAGAAGTGGCACAGGAGAGGGGAAAGGCATAAGGCTTGGGCCCCAAGGAGCTACCCAAAGGTGTTCTTAAAGGGCTGAGGACTTGAGCCGCAGATAGAATACCTTTAACAAAATATTTGATGAATCTCCCAGCCCCAGGCACGGCTAGCCACCAACTCCCAGCATCTCGGACGGTGAGGACTCCAGCATTCACCAGATGCCTAAGGAGGGCGAGAAGCCAGGAGAAGAGGCCCACTGACACTTGGACACTGTCTCCCCAAAACTGCACAACCATGCAAGGGGACTAGGTAACAGTAGCCCACCCTGAGTGGTTTTCTGCTCACCTTGCTGTTTAACGCCCCAGGCCCTTGCTTCCATTCCTCTCCCTAGACTGCCTCCCACCACTTTCTTTTCCTCTTACTATTACCTGTTCAACTAAAGCTGCTTCTCCTCTCTTCCTCCTCCTTGACCACATGCCCTCACATACTCTTGGCCCAACCCCAGGGGATAAACAAGGGCCTTTCTTCTGTGCTCCTGCCACTTGCCTTCCCCAGGCCTCACCATGGATCCTCCCATGTCTTACTAAAAATATATAAAATGCTTTCACATATACCTTGGGTTACAACATAGGGAACCTGAGCCAGATAAGGCTCAGATAAGGCCAGATAAGGAAATGGAATCCTCACTTCACCCCAGTTTCTGCTTTTTAATGCGAAGGCTTTAGGGCCATCCCAAGCTCCTACCCCTCTCTATTCTCTTAGTCTCAGCAGGGTTCACAACAGGCACTTATGGTACCTGGTGGGCAACCAGTCATTGGATTAGCCATCCAGAGCTCCTGGATTTTAGACCAGTATTCTTTCTAAGGCCTCAGGTAAAGACAGGCCTCCTCTCTTGGTGAAAGAGTACAAATTTAGGTCATTTTACTAAAAAGAAGAGTCTATCTTTTTGGTAGGTGCACTGGAAGAAGGAAAAGGCTGGATGGGACTGGGAGGAAACAGGGAAGTTCTATTGGTCCCCCAAGTCTCACGTGATCTCTGGGTCCCTGAAGCCGAAGGTCTCTGTCATTTGGTCCTGCTGGAAGCTAAGGTCCCCACAGGCTGGAAGTACCAACGCCAGAAACTTCTGCACTGCCCCAGCATATGGTCGGCCATCACAGGCCCTGAGGACCTGGAACCAGAGATGACAGATGCAGTCTGGCCCCACCCTCACCCTCCACTGACCCCTTCAGGACATTTCTCTTCTGGTTTTCCCTTTCACTCATGTCCTTCTACCTCTCAGACTTACCCTCATTTCCCTCTCGTTCATATTACTGCTCACCAGAGCCCTATGTCCTCTCTGTGAGACAGAGTAAGAGAGTATGTTTCTTTTTCCTTCCACTCTTCAACTTCCCAGCCTGCCCCCCAACCCCCACACACCCCCCACACACACAGTTACACGCACTCTGGTCCTGTAGTCCTCAGTGAAGATGATCCCATGGGCGTCCAAGTCAAAGCCTAGCTGGACGATTCTGATCTCCCCCTGCTCTTGAAGCTCCTTCTGTTTCCAGAGAGATGGCAGTAAAAACAAGGGCATCAGGGTAAGCCACTCTGCTATCTCTGGGAACTTCTGGGCAGGGAGATTTTATTGCCAATATTGGGGAGTTTTTCTATAAGCAAAGGAAAAACTGTGGGGAGAGAATCAGGTGGTTTACTAAGTAGTCTTTTCAAATTAGTTACCCACCTTTCTATCCACCCATCTCATCAGTTCCCTATCAATCAACATATATTTCATAAGACCAACCATACGCCAGACACTAAGATAAGTAGTGATTAACACATAGGCCCTGCCTTCAAGGAATTAGCGGTCGAGATTTTGGGTGAGGGAAAGTATCTGAAGAAATAACAGCAAGTCCAAAATCTCAAAAGTATATTAATCCACTATAAATTCACAGAACAGAGCAGACTCAGTGAGGATATAACTTACATTAACAATTGAAAAATATATATTCTCTTCAAATATACATAGACTAGCAAAACTGACCACATAGTCTCAATAAACTTCCAATGACTGAAATCATAGTGTGTATGTTCTCTGGCCACAATATCATTTGTGTCAGAGATCAGTAACAACTAGGTAATATGAAATTGTATAAAATTAAGTCACATTTCTAATCAACCCTTGGTCAAAGAAAAAACTCACAAAAATGTTACAACATATTTTAAACTGAATCATAATTAAAATACGTGCCAAAACTATATATATCTGCATGTGTTTATGATAAACGACAACCTGACGTGCATATATCAGAAAGGAAGAGGATGAAATAAACGGGAAAAAAAGTAAAATAAACCCAACAGTAGAGAGAAAGCGTTAATAAAATAGAAAACATGAGAGAACTACAAAACTAAGCATTAATTCACTGAAAGACTATTAAAATTGATAAGCCCCTGGTGAGACTGACCAAGAAAATTGGGGGTGGGGTGGGACTAGAAAAAAGCACAGATAATCTAAAGAATGAAAAAGGGTCATCACTACACATCCAATAGACAGTAAAACAAGACTACAGACTTTATCTAAATTATAAAATTTAAATGACTAACAAGTTCCTAGAAACATAGGAAATTTTTCACTAGAACTGACAAAATGGGATATATTCACAAAATAGAAATATATGAAAGCAAATGCACTATCACTACATGAAACTGAGAAGAATTTCAAAAGTATCCACCTAATGAAACACGGTATAAATACAGTACATACATCCATACATATTACTTTATTTACATCAAGGTAAAAAATGGGTACAACTGGGCTATGTTGTTTACGGGTAAACACATAGGTGGTATAAAGAAAACCAAGGGAACAATTATCATACGGGGCAGGACCATAGTTATCACCAAGGGACACAACTCATTTCCATCAGAGAGTGATGTATGTGGCTATAGTCTGCCTTAGGTGGTAGTTAAATGAGTATCTGCTTTATGAACATTCTTTAAATCGTGTGTTTATATTTTCCTTTATGCAATTTTTAAAGCTTTTTAAAAATTAGGCTACCATCAGTAAATCAGAAACAACAAATACTCTGTAAGGAGTGGTTCTATGGGGGATCCCTGGGTGGCTCAGCGGTTTGGCGCCCGCCTTCGGGCCAAGGTGTGATCCTGGAGTCCTGAGATCAAGTCCCACATCGGGCTCCCTGCATGGAGCCTGCTTCTCCCTCTGCCTATGTCTCTGCTTCCCTCGCTGTGTGTTTCTCATAAACAAACAAATAAAATCTAAAAAAAAAAGGAGTGGTTCTATCTAACTTGCTTCCTCCCGAGAGTGGAGCTAGTCTCCAACTTCCTTTTCTTCCCTCTTTTTGTCCTGACAGGTTACCATTAATCTTCCACATGCTAAATCCAATGGACTGATTTGGGGTATTACCTTACTTAATTTACTGGCCTTAAATCACAGGTTCTAACACTGCCAACTATTCCACCTCCTTGAAAATCTATTTGCTTTCTCAACAGGCCTCTTCCTGGGTTCCTCCTAACTCTGACAATTCCTTCCCAGCCTCTTCCAGAGACGAGACTCCTCTTCCTCTGCTTTCCCTTTACAACAATGGGTCCCAAATTTTAAGGAACATTAAGAATCACTTGGGACAGTAATTCAGAATGTAGATTCCCAGGTCCCACTTCAAGAGATCTGCATCTATTAGCTTTAGGTGAGTCCCAGGAACCTGTATTTTCTAACAAGCAGCCCAGGTAATTCTGATACAGGTAGAACTCAGGACATACTTTGAGAAACACTGCCTTAAATGTGGGTATCTCTTAGCTTTGTAGATTTGACCCTTTCACTCTAAACTTGAGGTCCTTAACCCTGGACCTCAGAGGATCTGTAAAACAACCCACCCTCCCCCTAAAAAAAAAAAAAAAGCACATATACCTTGTATGTATGCGGCATATATGCACTTTTCTGGAGAGAAAGGGCCATAGCTTTATCTCTTAAAGTCTGTAAAAAGGTTAAAAACTACTCTTCTACTCACTCTTCCTACCCAATCTCGCCCACCTCCACAGACTGAACCGCTACAAGTCTAGTATCACTGGCTCAGAATTCTCTCCAGTCCCTCACATCCAACTGTCTACTACACACTTGCCTTTAGCTGCTTCCCAAGCACCTCCAAGTCCTCCAAAATCAGACGTATCGCCTGCCCCAGCAACTCAGCGCGGCCCTACTCTGTTCACTCCCCCACTCAGTCCTGCCATCTGGAAAACCTGAATCATCCCGGACTGCTCCCCACGCTCCTCCCCTTCACCATCCTCGCCCTCCTAGTGCACTACCCTACTGGAGGCCTCCGCCCGTTGGCCGCAGCAACGTCTTCCTAACCGATCTCCCTGCCCATCTCCCTTCCTCCGCCCCACGCGGCACGGCGCCCTCTCTGCGGGCTAACGTTATCCTCCAGCGTCGCCTCACGGTTGGGACGGCGACAACACTGACGGACGAGGCCCGCCTGCATTCCCCGCGACACATGGCGGCTCCGACGTTTTCACAGGAGTCGCTCCTCCACCTCCACCTCCACGATGTGGCGTGCTCTCCTGCCGGGGGGTCTTTCCGCGAGGCCCGTGGCGCCCCCCCAGGGAGACCCGCGGACCCGCTGGGGGCAGGGGCACGCGGCCCTCCGGCGAGGCGGGGAGCGGCTTCCGTCCGTCGCCCCGACGCCGCTCACCAGCTGCCGGTCGGCCGCCGTCCGGTCGGGCAGCAGGCTGTACACCTGGCTCCGCAGCGCGATGGGCGGCAGCGCGTCCTCGAACAGGCCTCGCGGGAACAGCTGCACCAGCTCGGCAACCGCGGCGCGCGCCGACCCTGGGCGGAGAGACCGGTCACCGCGGCGGGCGGCGGGCGGCGGGCGGCGGGCGGCGGGCGGCGCGCTCCCAGCCCGGCCCCGGCCACCGCGCTTACCCGACTCGCCCCTCAGGGGATCCGCCTCGGCCTGCCCTCGCTCCCGCCGCCGCTTCAGCCCAAAGGGGTCCGGGACCAGACCCTGCCTCTTGCGGCTCATGTCCCGGGGTTCAGGCGGGGGAGGAGGCCGGCGCCGACGGAGGGGGCGCGGAGACGGCGTCTTCCGGCGCAGAGCGTTGACGCGGGGTCCCTGGAGGCCCGCCCGCCGGCGCGGTAAGGATGACGTGCCCAAGAGCTTCCGCGGGCCCTCTCCGCGCGGCCCGGAGCAGCGCTGCCACCCGCCGGGACTGGCCTCCGGCGCGCGTGCGGGGGCCGGGAGCGCGTGGGCGGCGGGTGGAGCGCGGACTCCACCTTGGCGCGCCTCCCGACTCCTGGACGCACCTGCGTGACGTCTCCGCTCCGTGGACCGGGCGGGCTTTGAGGCCTCGGGGCCGGTGATCTGCGCGCGGACAGCCTTCCTCAGCTCCCACCGCGTTTGAGGCGTCGGGAGCGGGGCGCAGGGCGAGAGGAAAGGTGGGCTGTGCAGCTGTCTTGTTTGTGCTCAGGGCCAGAGCCTGGCCGTCGGGAGGCTCGCTTGGTCCAGACCCGAGTCCCCCCTTTCCCGGGCCTCCTCCGTAAAAGGATAACTTCTAGCCCCCAGTTCTCAGGACCTCATGGATCGCAGAGGGGCCAAGAGAAGAGCGCAGGAGGCAGATGTAGCCGAGCCTCGGAACAAACTCGCGCGCCCGGCACTCTCGCTGCCCACAGACCCTGCCCTCTACTCTGGCCCCTTTCCTTTCTACCGGCGCCCTTCCGAGCTGGGCTGCTTCTCCCTGGATGCACAACGCCAGTACCACGGAGATGCTCACGCCTTGCGCTACTATAGCCCACCCCCTACCTATGGCCAAGGCCCCAAATTTGACCTCAGAGATGGATACCCTGATCGATACCAGCCCAGGGATGAGGAGGTCCGAGAAGGGCTGGACCACCTGCTTCGCTGGCTCCTGGATCACAGAGGCCAGCTGGAGGGGTGAGCAAAGCATAGCACACATGTAGATCTGGAGACCGGCACCCACTCTCTAAAATTAGGAGAGCCAAAGCTGGAGTGAGTTCGGTCTTTAGAAGGAACCTAGGCTCTTTGGGAAAATCACCTGAGCTAATGCTTCTCACTCCTCCCTCAGGGGTCCAGGCTGGCTAGCAGGGGCCATAGTGACATGGCGGGGGCACCTGACAAAATTGCTGACGACACCGTATGAGCAGCAGGAAGGCTGGCAGCTGGCAGCTTCCCGCTTCCAGGGGACACTATACCTGAGTGAGGTAGAGACACCAGCAGCTCGGGCCCAGAGACTCGCCCGGTCACCCCTCCTCCGGGAGCTCATGTACATGGGGTACAAGTTTGAGCAGTACATGTGTGCAGGTGAGAGTTGCGTCTGCTCTGGAGCCCTCTCCCCCTTCCCCAGAGATTGAAAGTCCCCTCCCTTGTTGCTGCTTCTCTCCTTGTGCAGACAAACCTGAAAGCTCCCCAGACCCGTCTGGGGATGTTAACACCAATGTGGCCTTCTGCTCTGTGCTACGAAGCCGCCTGGGAAACCACCCTCTGCTCTTCTCAGGGGAGGTAGACTGCACAGACCCCCAGGCCCCATCCACACAGCCCCCCACCTGCTATGTGGAGCTCAAGACCGCAAAAGAGATGCACAGGCCTGGCCACTGGAGGAGCTTCTACAGGTTCAGGGTGGGGGTGGGTAGGAGAGCCTAGAGCATACAGCTGGAAAAGGGATGGGGGCGGGGGGGGAAGAGGGAGAAGCTGGCTGGGGAGTGGGGGGAGGGCCCTACTGACCCCTTGCCTTTCCTGACAGACATAAGCTTCTAAAATGGTGGGCTCAGTCATTCCTTCTGGGGGTCCCAAATGTCGTTGCTGGCTTCCGTAACCCAGAAGGTTTCGTCTGTTCCCTCAAGACCTTTCCTACCATGGAAATGTTCGAGTATGTCAGGGTAAGGCAGTGGTGCTGCAGCTCCCACCAGTGTCCCCCACACCCAGACCACAGGTCCACTATGCGGGGCTGCAGTCCGCTTTCTCCTTTCCTGTCTTCCCCCTCACCACCTGCCTTCCACCTCCTCCTCGGCCCTCCAGAATGACCGTGATGGCTGGAATCCCTCCGTGTGCATGAACTTTTGTGCTGCCTTCCTTAGCTTTGCCCAGAACACAGTTGTCCAGGATGACCCCAGGTGAGGCATTCAGCTCTGCCCCTGCCTTCTGGGTCTCCGGAGCTCTCCTCCAGCCCTCAACCTGTGACCCCATGTGCCCCTTAGGCTTGTCCATCTCTTCTCCTGGGAGCCTGGCAGCCCAGTCACCGTGTCTAAACATCAAGATGCACCCTATGCCTTCCTGCCCACGTGGTATGTGGAAGCCATGACCCAGGACCTCCCATCACCCCCGAAGACACCTTCCCCCAAGGACTGAAACTTCAAAGGGGCTGGTCCTGTCTCCATGTGCACAGATAAAAGCATATTTCTAGGTGGTTCTTGCTGTGTCTTTTTTTTCTTGCTGTGTCTTTTGCCTGAGTCATCACTGCCCAACACCTTAAGGACAGGCAGGGATTTGCTATTTTATTACTACATTTTTACACAGACAGCATTCACTGAGTGTACAGGCTGGCAGCAAAGACGATGTCCCTCCGTAGCAGGGTAGCTGCCGTCTCCATCTTGGCACCTAGCACAGGCTCACCTACCAGGCGGGCTGCCCCCCTCAGCGAGCGACACATCTCAGCCAGGCGCTGGATGCAGCGGACCACCAGGCCCTCAGGGGTCCCTGACAGCCCCGCCAACTCGGAAAAGGGCTGTGGGAGAAGCAGGAATGTGGTAGATAGACCTGGGCAGCCTCTCCCCAACCAGCCACCCACAAAACCCCAGTCACTCACCATGCCACGGGCCCACTCGTACACAACCTCAACCAGCCCAAAATTCAGCTCCCCGACAAATTCCTCCACTGTCTGGTTCAGGCCACAGGCCACCTGGACCTCACCGATCCGCTTGGCCACAGCCCGGACACGTTCCACTCCCTGCAGATGTCAGAATAAGAGGCTCAGGCCCTGCCTTCCTTCTCCAGGAGCAGGATAGCCCAGATAAGGAAGAAGGCATTCCAGCTCTTAGGGGCACTTAACAGGGCTAGAGGGGGGTCACTTGGAGAACTTGTGGGGGTGGGGCTCAGGAATGCCATAGCCAAAGGAAAGGAAGTGGGGTGGGTGTCCCATACCTGTTTGAGGGTACTTGGGAGCTGCTCCCCAGGGTCCCCAGGGCTCTGGCAGACCAGGCCAGAGAGTAGGGCTGCAATCTCCTCTGGCCGCAGGGCACTCAGAGCATTGTCAAACATGAGCTCAGTGAGGAGCAGCTCATGGCTGCTCATGGCGCAGGCCACCCGCCCTGCCAGCTTCACGGTGCCCGCCTCATCTACGTAACCCAGGGTTCGGAGCACCTGAAGAAAGACGGTGGGTGTTGGGAGCCTGCTATCTTCTCCCTCGCTAGCCAACCCCCCTCCCGCCCCCAGTACCCCTCCCACCTCTACTCGCTGATGATACTCTGGGAGCAGCAGCAGTGATTGATCTGACAGCAGGAAGCGCAGGCGCTCCATCTCCTTCTGTATCTGCATTCGCTCTCGCAGCTTCATGTACTGCAGACAGCCACCAGCAGAAGCACGTTAGCCTTCCTCATGCCGCAAGGTGAGGTGGCACCGAGGACACGGGCAGAGATGGGGCTGGCCGGTCTACAGGGGACCAGAAGGGAACCACACCCCCCACTTCTCAACTTGGGAGCTGGCATTCAGGACCTACCTGGGCAGAGAAACGGGGGCTGTGCACACACTGAGCCCCCCAGATCAGCTCCTCCAGCTTCCGGGCCCGGAGCCCCCCCTCTACCACAGATACATCCTTGAGCTGCAGGTCATTGACAGGGTCAAGGGTCGGGGGTCCTGCTGGGTAGGCCTGAGCCAGACGCAGCAGTTCCTGGACAGCAGTGGTCACGGCTGCAATGGGAGGATCCTTCCTGAGGAAGGAGCAAAGTCTTGAGACCTAGCGCAGAGTCTTTTCTTCCACAGAAGCCCCTGACACCCCAACCACACCTCCCCATACCCCGTTACATAGTCCCTCTCAAGAAAAAAGGATCTCTCCAGAATCTCTGACTTGAATTTTGGTTGCTGCCTCTTGCTGAAGTCCTCCAAGATCTTCTCCCCATTCACTCGGAGCACCTTGGTGGTGATAGTGGCTACATCTCCGGGCTGGAGCTTGGCCACTGTGTGGTCACAGGGCCCTGTGCAAAGGGGAGAGCAGAGTCAAACAATACCCTGGACCCAGGCATCCTGTCTTGGACATCTGCCCCATGCTCACCTTCAGGCAGGAACAGCTTGAATCCCACAAGGTCATCCGGGTATGGCACATCAGGGGCGGCTGGCGCCCTCTCCTGTGGGTCCTCAGACACAGGTTTATCACACAAGACCAGGGTTGTAAATACCCTGCTGGCAGAATTCGAGGAGACCTAGGGCAGGTGGGGAGGCCAGGCCAGGGCAATGTGAGGAGTAGACATCAAAGATGGAGAGCAGGTCCCCACCCTCAGGCAGGGACACAGAGCAACTGCAAAGCCCACCAGGATGGACTGGTAACCAAGCCCATCAGAACAGTCTTCAGGAAAGGACAAGGAGGTAGGCACAAAGTGGTAGCAACAGGAAAGGAGAGCAACAGGGGATGTGAGTGTACCATTGTGACTATAACCACCACAGCCAACTGGGGAAGATGGAGATAGGGTCTCCCCCCACTCCCTCCTCTCTCCCTCCTTCCCTCTGGGGTCCAAGTTTCCACTGCCCTCACCTGCAGGATCACACCCAATGTGTTGTGATACTCCTGATTCTTCACAACCACCACCCTTCCCGCTGAGAGAGACTTGAGCCCATTCACAGACTCCATGATGCGTCGCTAAAGAGTAGAGAGCGGAGGAGGCATCATACGGACATCACAGGGACTAGGCCGGGCCTAGGTTCAGGAGCACCCAGAGTGTCTCATTCTCTCCTCCCTCCATCATGCCTCCAACACCCACTCACCTGGATCAAGCTTCGGGTCTCTGTCAGTTCCTCCCCCCAGCCATAATACTCAGACAGGTCAACCAGTTGGCCAGTCATGTCAGGTTCCTCCAAGGCCCCTAGTCTCTTGGTCAGTTCAGCTAGAGCCTGTTCATGGGCCTGGGTGGAAGTAGGGGGAAGTGTGAAAGGACAGTCCCCAGGCTTAGTGTGCCACCCTCCCCGCCTGCACCCCCAGTCTCTAGGTGTCTGCCCCTTCCCAGCCTGGCTTCCCTTGTCCCAACAGCCTGCCCAGTATACTGGTCATCTCAATCTCCTCACCTTGCTGTCCTTGCGGGATGGAAACTCAGAAAAGCTTCTCTTCATCATGTCTTCCACCCTGAGGGCGTCCACCCGCAGCAGGTTCAGGATCATGGTGTACGTGAGTCGGAACTGGGACTGCAACTGTGATGGCTTCCCCTGGGTCAAGTCAGAGAAGTCAGTGAGACTGGAGGGGGGGTGGTGGCCCCCCAGCCAGCCCTCTGGGGACCAGTTCTAGTCCCAGCAGATCCAGTCCCTGCCCCGCAACCATGAAACCCTAGACAAATTGCTTCCTCACCACCTCTGCGAAATAAAGGAACAAAACTTGATAGGCCCTCAAAGACTCTACCTAGCTCTGTCTTCACGGTGACAAAAGACTAAAGGAAGTAAGATTCAGTCTAAACCTCAGATTTGCTCACTCTGACCTTGGTTTCTCCCAGGCAAAAGAAAAAAATGGCTGACCCTTGAACACCATGTGTTTGAACTTTGTGGGTCTACTTACACATGGATTTTGTTTCAATAAATGCCATACAGTCCTGTATTTTTTCTCATAATTTCCTTTATAACATTTTCTTATCCCCAGCTTTATTGCAAGAATAAAACAGAGAATACATATATAACACACAAGTAGGTATTAATCATGTGTTATTGGTAAGGCTTCTGGCCAACAGTATAGGCTATTAAGTTTTTCAGGGGTCAAAAGTTATATGTGGATATATGACTGTGCAGGAGGTAGGTGCCCCTAACACTACACTGTTCAGGGATCAACTGTGGAAAGCAAGGAGGGGGAAGAGGGCTGGAAGAGAGAATCCAGCAGGTCCCCAGAGCTGGTGATGTCCCAGCTCAGCCTCATGCCACCACCTTGGCCGGCTCACCATCATCATGCGGTGCAGGTCTGCCATCTCAGGCACACGGCCCTTGCAGAGCAGGATGACAGTGCCTGTGGGATCCAGGCCCCTCCGGCCTGCACGGCCTGCCATCTGCACATACTCTCCAGGGAGCAGATCCCGGAAGGTAGAACCGTCGTGCTTCCGCATGGAGTCAAACACCACCGTTCGGGCAGGCATATTTACACCCATGGCAAAGGTCTCTGTGGCAAATAAGACCTGGGATGGGGGAAGAGAGGTTCAGCAAAGGGGCTGCACACAGATGCCCAGCCCTGGGCATGGGACCACCAGGTTTGGTCCCAGATGGTTAACTTGCAGGATCTCATTTAACTCTCATGGCAGGGATCCCTGGATGGTGCAGCGGTTTGGCGCCTGCCTTTGGCCCAGGGCGCGATCCTGGAGACCCAGGATCGAGTCCCACGTCGGGCTCCCGGTGCATGGAGCCTGCTTCTCCCTCTGCCTATGTCTCTGCCTCTCTCTCTCTCTCTGTGTGACTATCATAAATAAATTTAAAAATTTTTTTAAATAAATAAATAACTCTCATGGCAAATCTAGAGTGCAAGTGCTGTCATTTTCCTTATTTTATCTATTCATCTACTTCTTTTGTGTAACCCCCATATCTCATTCCTATGCCCCCACCATTAATCATCCCAATATATTTAGAGTATCTTTTTGTGTCAATATATTTTCACAGATTATCTTTTGAGTGCATGAATTTACAATCCACGTCCAAGGCAGTTAGTTACGCCCTGATTCAAAAAGACATGATAGGGGATCCCTGGGTGGCTCAGTGGTTTAGCGCCTGCCTTTGGCCCAGAGTGTGATCCTGGAGTCCCTGAATCGAGTCCCATACCAGGCTCCCTGCATAGAGCCTGCTTCTCCCTCTGCCTATGTCTCTGCTTCTCTCTCTCTCTGTATCTCTCATGAATAAATAAATAAAATCTTTAAAAAAACAAAAAACAAAAAGACATGATAGGGCGCTTGAGTGGCTCGGTTGGTTAAGTGTCCAACTCAGTTTTGGCTCAGGTCACAATCTCAGAGTTATGAGACTGAGCCCTGTGTCAGCCCCACATCAGGCTCTGCACTGGGCATGGAGCCTGCTTAAGAGTCTCTTTCTCGGGACTGTCTGGGTGGCTCAGTTAACTAAGGGTCTGCCTTTGGCTCGGATCATGATCCCAGGGTCCTGGGATGAAGCCCTGCATCAGGCTCCCTGCTCAGCAGGAAGTCTGCTTCTTCCTCTCCCTTTGCCCCTCCACTCGCTGTGCTTTCCCACTCTGTCCAATAAATAAATAAAATCTTAAAAAAACAAAAAGACTCTCTTTCCCCCTCTGCCCCTCCCCACTGACTCCAAAAAAAAGTATGCCCCCTATGTTTATTGCAGCAATGTTTATAATAGCTAAGATATGGATGCAACCCAAGTGTCTATCAACACATGAATAAAGAAAATGTGGTATGTGCATGGAATATTACATAACCATAAAAACAGATGAGGTCTTGCCATCTGTAATAACAGGGATGGTTTGTATGCTAAATGAATGTATGCTAAGTGAAATAAGTCAGACCAAGAAAAACAAACACCATATGATTCACTCATATGTGGAAACTAAAGAACAAAACGAATAAAGAAACACACAAAGAGCAGACTCAGACCTATAAATACAGAGAATAAAGTGCTGGTTGCCAGAGAATAAAGAAGTTAGGGGATGGGTGCACTGGGGGAAGGGAACGGGGAGATCCAGGCTTCCAGGAACGGAATAAGTCACAGGCATAAAAGGAATACTGTTGGGCAGCCCGGGTGGCTCAGCAGTTTAGAACAGCCTTCAGCCCAGGGCCTGATCCTGGAGACCCGGGATCAAGTCCCACGTCAGGCTCCCTGCAGGAAGCCTGCTTCTCCCTCTGCCTGTGTCTCTGTCCCCCCTCCCCGCCCCCAACTCTGTCTCTCATGAATAAATAAAAATCTAAAAAAAAAAGGAATGCCGTCAATGACACGATAATAGCGATGTCATGGTAACAGGTAGTGTTACACTCGTAGTGAGCACAGCATACCAAATAAACGTTATGTCTATTATACAAACAAACCAAATGTTGTATACCCAAAACCAGTGAAAAACATTGTGTGTCAACGATACTCAAATAATAATAGTAAATAAAATAAAAGCAATGACACATCTCGTGTTCTTTTCCACCAGTGTTTTCAACACCCATGCGCATTCCTATGGTCACACCTAATTCATTGCTTCCCACTGCTGCAGAGCACTGTGGGGCATATCCTGGGCAATTACCTCCTCACTTTCCCAGTGAGAGCACCTTGGTGTCACCAGCACCCTACCAAAAAATTAGAGCCAACAAAGGAAGAGTGGACATTTTCACTCATAGACCAGGAAACTTGTTTCCACTACATATCCAGAAATGGAATTTAGGGTCAAAGGTATATTGGACCTATTTTTACCTCAAAATGCCAGGGTCCACTCCAGATTGGCTATACACCTTTATGAGGGTTCCTATAATCCTATAGTCTCTGATGTTTTTGGCAACACTTGGCATTGGCTGGTTTCCTAAATTTTATCAGTCTAGTAGCTGTAAAGTCATTTCTCTTTGAATATTTTAAATTCTCATTTTTCTGATGACTAATAACTTTTCAGACACTTGCTAATTTGAGGGGTTTCTCTTCTGAATACTGCCTGTGCTGATCTGGCACATCCCCATTTTAAGATGGGAAAGCTAAAGTTCAGGAAAGTTAAGGAGTTTGCCTGAGGTCACATGGTGAGTAAGTAGTGCAGCCAGGATTCACATGCAGGCAATCTGGACCAAAGCCCGAGTTCTTAGCCACTGTGCTGTCTTGTCTAAAGACCTGCCCCTCCACCCTCTGGGCAGCCCCAAAGAGAGCAAAGAGTGCTCCAAAGAGTTCCTCTTCTACTAGTGTGGATACCTTGACCAGGCCTCGACTGAAGAGCATCTCCACGATCTCTTTAAGAATAGGCAGGATGCCGCTGTGGTGCACACCCAGGCCACGGTGCAAAAGCTCAGACATGTGTAGGACCTGCAAGGAGCCAAGACCCAGGGTCAGGAATAAGGTGGTGGAGAATTCTCTCCCCATCAGTCCCCAAGACCCCCATCCACACCTGGGGCAGCTGGCGGTCAGAGCCCCGGAGGCGAGCAAGGCAGCGTTGCAGGAAGAGGTGAATCTCACTCTTCTCTGAGCTCGTGGTGAGATCAAGAGAGGTGAGGCCCGACGCTTGCTCATCACAGCGACCCCGGGAGAAGGTGAACACCACTACGGGCAGCTGTGCGCGGGTGCGAAGGGAGGCCAGAAGGGATAGGTACACTCCTCGGTCCTGGAGAAGGGGGCACGAAGGGGGAAGTGGTGAGTTCCTGAACCAGTCAGGGCCAAAGTGAGGGGAGGTAAAGCAGTGTCAAGTCGGACAGTGCTTAAAGCTCAAGTCCAAACCCCTGGGGAACTAGGGAAGAATGGATAGACTTGAAACACATGGTAGCAGGTACAAAGCCTGCCAGTTCTCACCTGCGCAGGTCCCCCCTGATGTGTGGGCTGTTTTGCCCCAAAGGTCTGGGCATGTTTGCTCATCCGCTCCTTCTTGGCCTCCACAGCTGCATAGTACCTGAAGCATAGTGGGGGTCAGTGATCACAGCCACACCCAGTGGACCCAGCCCTGACTCTGCCCCATCTCCAGCTTACCCCTTTGTGTGGAAGGCCCCTCGAGAGTCCAGCAACAGAAAGAGCTCCCCCTGGGTCTTGGGGCTGTTCCCCGTGAAAAGATAATGCTCCAAGGGAACGGGGCGGGCAACAGTGCTGATCACATAGATCTGGCGACGTTTCAGCCGCCTGTGTGGGGAGAAGGCAGCAGGTCAGAGGCAACAGTGTAGGAAGGACCCCACATCTTCGCCACCTTCCCCATCTAGCTTCACCCAGACTTTTCTGGGAGCCAGACTGGAAGACTGTTCCATCATCTCTTCTCCCAACACACAAAATGACCTGGACCCAAGTGGGGTCGGGCAGCCGCTGAGTCAGACATATACTCCAGCCCCACCACTTCCTCCTCTCTATTCCACAGACCTGACCACTCTCCTTGCTGTGGTAGTCTTCACCCCCACTCCCAACCAAGGAGTGCCGCAGCCCCATTCACCCATGTGTCCCAGGGCATGCATCTCACCCGATCCAGTCAGCGAACTCGAGGGCGTTGGGGACGGTAGCACTCAGTAGGATGATGGAGACATGGTCAGGGAGCATGATGAGCACCTCCTCCCACACAACCCCACGCTGGGCACAGAGAGAGAAGACCAGTCACCAGCAGCTCAGAGAGGGCTGCTCTTCTGCCCCTAGGGAAGCGCACAGGGTTCCATTTGGGGGCAAAGAAGGCAGTAAGGTCCCCAAGGGTGTGTGGACTAGGGATATGTGATCCAGGCCCACAGGAGAGGACTACTGGAGTCTGGGGCTCCCGTGCCTCTCACCTCAGCATCATTGATGTAGTGAACCTCATCAAAGATGACCCACTCCAGGTCCCGGATGACATCTGAGCCACTGTACAGCATGGAACTGGGGAGAAGAGGCCAGAAGCTGACTTCCCAGTGGCTCCTGACTCCACCCTGTTCTCAGTCAACATGCTGTCCAGAGCAGCCTCACCTTCCTGACCAAAAATCCACCCGTGTTGAGTGCCTATCTCTCACCGAAGGATCTCTGTTGTCATAATGAGACAGGAGGCCTCTGGGTGCAGCTGTACATCCCCAGTGAGCAATCCCACATCCCCAAATGTGTTTCGAAAGTCTCGGAACTTCTGGTTGCTCAGGGCCTTGATGGGTGATGTGTAGATGGTCCTGGGAAGAGGGCATGAAGTCAGCTGGTCAGTTCCCCCAGAGCCTCCTGGGCAGCATCGCCTCTTCCGCCCTGAGCCCTCTCAGAGGTATGCCAGAGCTCAGGTGGCCCCCCTCCCTCCCAAACTGCCCTCACATTCTCCTTCATGACACAATCCCACAGAAACTCTAACCCAAGGGGCGCCTGGGTGGCTCAGTGGTTGAGCGTCTCTGCCTTCGGCTCAGGGCGTGACCCCAGGATCCAGGATCGAGTCTCGCATCAGGCTCCTTGTGGGGAGCCTGCTTCTCCCTCTGCCTATATACCTGCCTCTCTCTGTGTGTGTCTCTCAAGAATAAACAAATAAAATATTTAAAAAAAGAAAACAAGAAAAAAAAAGAAAAAACTCAGTTTGAAAAGAAAGAGAAAGAAAAGAAAGAAAGAAAGAAAGAAAGAAAGAAAGAAAGAAAGAAAGAAAGAAAAGAAAGAAAGAAAACTCAGTTTAAATAAAAAAAGAAAAGAAATTCTAGCCCGATCCCCTCCAAAGCTAATGCAGGTCTTCTTCTAACCACTATCCCTGCCACACCTGCCCACTTCACTTCTGGCCCTATCTCAGTTTCTCCCCAGACCTCTCATCTGAAGGACTGGTAAGAGGTGGGGAAGAGATGACACTCAGAAAGGGTACAGGAGGACCCAGGACCAGCTGGTGAAGGCAGAGGGGACCTGTACCGCGTCATGTGTTTCTGCGCAAGGGCAATGGCATATTCGGCCACAACTGTCTTCCCCGCAGATGTGTGAGCTGCGACAAAGACGGAGTCGTGCCGCTCCAAGTGCAGAATGGCTTGTTTCTGGAACACATCCGGCTCAAACGACCACTGTGGGAGAGAGAAACAGATAGTGAACGGACAAGGGAAAAAGAGCACTCCTGCCTCCAGCTCTTGAGGCATGCAAGGTGGCTGTGGGATACCAGAGCAAGGCCAGGCCAAGCTGAGGTCCAAGATTGACCTAGAAGGCATCTGGCCTGGGTGGGGAAAGGAGATGAAGAGAACAGCGGAGAGAAGATAGGGGAACATGTGAGGACTGGGGCAGCCTACCTGGAAGGCTGGCTGGGGAATGAGGCGGTAGAAATCACCAACAGGGGAGGTGACATCCACAGGAATCGCCCACTGCTCCTGAGGCACAGGTTTGGGGGGCTCTGGAGGAGATATAGCTGTGGATGTTTCCTGCAAAAGCCAGGGGCAGGGATGACAGAAATACAGTCAGAGAGCTATTCATTACTACCCCTCCCAAAAGATACTCCAGTCTTCCTCTTAGACACAACCAAGCCAGCCACCCCATCCCACCCTAGCACCTCAGTAAGGCCCCTTCTTTCCTGCTTCAACTGCCCAGAACCACCAACCTTCAACACTAGGTCCTCCAAGCTGCTTGCTCGGGCCAGGGAAGCACTGCAGGGGGTGGCTGAAACAGTGTCCCCTCTGGGAATTCCTGGCTGTCCCACTGCCTCAGTCTCATCCTCATCACCCCCACCCAAATCCAGAGGTTCCAGCAAATGACTGAGGCTGAGCAAGCCAGGAGCTGGAGTTGGGTGATCTGAGGAACAAGGTAAAAAGGGATACCTGGTGATGTCTACCTTTGTTCTACAGAAGAAGAACACCACTTCTGCACCCCATCCCAAAACTAAAACTCACCCTTTGGTGCAAAGTCCACACCTTTCTTGAAGCCAGGTGGAACCGTAAGAAGGTCTAAAGGAAAGAACAGAGACACAGAATCAGCACTATGACACAGTGTCACACACAAGTCATATGTTACCCAAACCTACAAGATGCCCTTCACAGCACAGATGTTGCAAATGGGGCTACTTACAGTTGCAAGCAGCCTGTACAACTTTCTAGCAGGTGACAGTAAAAACTGTAATGACAAGGATGCCTTTTCCTAATTTTCTCAAAGACACAGAAGGGCTAAGCAGCAGCCCAACGATGGGCCTGGGCTCCCTCTTCCTCGGGGTCCAGACTCCCAGCCCTGCTCCCAAGGGTCCATCCTGGCGCCACCTCACCTTGCTCAAAGTCTATCTCCTCCTCAGCCTCCTCCCGAGTACTCAGATCTGTTATGGTGGGCTCATCCATTCCACCTGGGGAGAAGATAGACAAATAGGATCCGTGGGGTGGGGTGATACGGGATAGGGGGAACCCTTTCCAGGAGACTGAGGGCACTTTCTCCTACCACCCCATTCCCACAAGTCACCTGGCCAGAAAGGGTACTGTGTTGGATTCCCCCAAAGGGACTGGGAGATGGGCCCTGGGGGCCGGCGAAGAGACAAGGAGGTTGTAGCTGATAGGTTTGTATTCTCCAGCAGGACCTGAGGCAAAGGACCACAATCTCAGCGAGGCTGAGCTTGCCTTTGACCCTTTCCCGACCCTGCTTCCTGTGGTCCCTGACCTCTGACCTCTTTGTAGCCCAGTATCTGGCCTGTGTTTGGGTGTCTTTGGGCCTGAAGGTCAGAGGGCACTGGGGCCCCCAGTGTGGCCAGGAGAGACCAAGGATCCATCTTCCTCTGCCATTTTCTGCAGAAAAGGAAAACAATTTTCAGGTCTGCTTTCTCTCCTGTCTCAGTTTCCTTCAGGGGCCTCTCTCACCAGTCTAGACCCCTCACCGGACGGAGTGCTCCACACCATGTAGAGGCAACCAGGCTGGAGATGACAAAAACAACTGCTCTGCTTCCTGCTGCAGATCTGGCGCACAGGGTGGGAGGCCATGGGGAAGCTGGTGAAGGACAAGATGAGGGGCATTAGGTATGGAAAAAGCAAAAAAGAAAATGATAGGATTTGTGTTAAATGAGAAATGGTAGACTTTCCAGACCGACTAGGAGAGTCAGGCAGAAGCAATATTTTCCAAACTGTACTGTTTTACAGGGCAAAGTACCCGCTACTGGTTTACCTGAAGCAATGATCACTAATAAGTTACGATACAATACTTTCGCCATCTCTGTGATTGGGTTTAGAAATTTGTATTTTTAAACCCCCCACACACACACACATACACTAATCACAAGGCACACTTAAATTTGAGAAACACCAGTTTTAGGAAAAGGGAGGAGTCAGGGCCTCATTGAAGGCTAGCCATCAATGCCCTGTGCTTGGAGACAGGTGACTCCAAAGGGGAAAACCGCATGTGAGAGAGCAGCTCTCAGAGCCAAGGTATGTGGAGCATTCCCTTCTCTGTCTTCACAAGACCTCTGACCCAGGCAGTCCACCGGGCTGGGGTCTGTCCAGCAGAAGGCAGGCCCAGATGACAGGGCTCCAGAGAGAAGGATGAGCTTGTGCTAGGGTGCAACACTAAGGAGGGTGGAGGAAATCTGAAGCTCAATGTTAGGGTCTAAAGTCACTCACGGTGCTCTCCGGAGCCCCAGGCACATTCAGGAGCTCCCAGCGCCCTGTGCATCCCAGCTCCACGGGCCGAAGGGGTAGATCCAGGGGATCTGGAGGAGGGAGCACTACGGGAGGAAGGCCAGAGGTCAGAGGTCAAGGGTCACCCCTCCGACTACTCCTTCGTTTCACCCTCTCCCTCTCACCGAGTTGTTCGGTCTCCAACATCTCGGAGGCACGGCAGCAGGCAGACCGGAAGTGCAGCGCGGAGCCGAGGAGTGAGCCCCGCCCCGGAACGGGCGGAAGTGGAGGCGACTTCCGTCACACTCCTCTGCCGGGAGCGGGGTTGAGCGCCCAGGAGAAGCTCACTGGAGCCGGGCGACTGCCGGGCGGAAGTGTGTAGCCTCGGGCCGCCTTGGTTACCGCGTTCCCCGCCCCTCGTACGTCATCGCTGTGAGCCCGCTCTCCGCTGCCAGCGCGGGCGCCGCCCGAGACCGTGGGACCCCGGTTACCGCCCCCTCAGGTAAGGTCTTCTTCTTCTCACGCTTCGCCCCTTCTTTCCGAGCTCTTCTGTCTTCTCCCCCTCTCCGCTGCTGTGAGAGCGCTGCGCGGCTTCCACTGCCTCCTGTGCCGTGTGGACCGTGCGGTTGCCGTACCCCCAGCAGGGGTAGGGGGTGTCTGGTGCCATCGTCTTGGCGACGGAAGGGGTGCTTCCTCCTGCCTGGGCCACTTGGTTCCTCGGAGCGCTGGCGGCCGTGATTGCCGGAGAGGAGAGGGAGTGCTGGTTGGTCCGCACGAGCGGGGGTTTGGACGGCAGCCTCGTTTAAGCAAGGGGTAGGGAGAGGCAAAAGACAGGAGTAGGTAGGCCTGGAGGGGCGCGGGGCAGGGGGATCCCGTGTGAACCCTGGGCGGTGACAGTGGAGAAAGATGTCTTGGGCCCTGCCCCTGAACCAGGAGCCACCATGTTGGTGATACCCCCCGGACTGAGCGAGGAGGAGGAGGCTCTGCAGAAGAAATTCAACAAACTCAAGAAAAAGGTGAGGGAGTGTGTGGGGGCGTGGCCCAACCTTTCACAGACTCTACACTGTTGAGAACACCTGGGGTGAGTGTGAGGGGATGGGGGGGTTCTTCTATCTCATACCTGGAGATGTATCTCCTCTTAGCGTGGCCCCATAGAGCTGGGCTTCTCCCAAGTCTTGGTGTGCACCTTCTCTTCTGTGCATCCTGCTGTGGAGCAGTCTTCCTTTTTCGTGGCTTTTCGCACCACCAAGGATGTAACCTCCTACTTTGTTTTTTCAGTTCTATCCAGGCTGTTACCGATCGCCCTCAGATACCCAGGGTTGTAGCTGTCACCTTCCTATCTATTCTAATTTAGTTCCTTTTCTTGACCTTCCAAATAGGGGTGACCACAGCCAATTCTTCCAGGTGTTTGGAAGCAAAATCTCATCTCTGACTTCTCTACTTTGCATAGCTAAACATTTGCCAAGTCTTGATTCTTCCTTTGAAGCAACTTCTGTTTGCTTTTTTCTGTGTATTTCATAGATCAAGTTTTTGTTGATGTTCATGTAGACAGTTGTAATGGTTTCTCGAGAAGTTTCTCAATTTTTTTTTTGGACAGGCTTCCTTCACTCTTATTAAAATGAACCACTGAAAACACAAAACTCTTTTTCTCAAAACCCGTAAGTGGTTTCCCATTGTCTGTAGAACAAAGCCTTTACCTTGGCATCCTTTTCTAGTCAAATAGAACTGTTCACTAGTCCCAAGACATGCATTCCCAAAGCCACCTTATTTCTGTATCATTGCCATCCTGTTACTTTGTCTAAAATGCCCTTTCTTTCAATCTGTTTTGTGTAGATTCTATCCAGGGACCAGTTTAATACCCATTTGGCATGAGATAATATTGCTTGGTCACAGTAGCAAGCAGTCTGCACCTCTTAAAATCATTCTTGATAGTTACTTCTAATCATCTTGTTTCACAGATCGTAAGCTTCTCGAGGGAAGGAACTGTGTCTCGTATTTTTGCATACCTTTGTTACAAAGTCATAGTCTGTCCTTGCCAAACGTACAGGGGATGGATGGATGAAGCCCCCAAGAAAGGCATATAGGCTTATACTTAATTGCAGCTTATATCTTGGGGCTCTGGCCCATGGTTGAATTCCTTGTTTTCAAAAACCTGAGACTCTGGAAAGCCTTTGAATACTGTGGTTTGGCTAGATTAAGTATTACTGGTATTATAGACGATCCAGTGGACTGTGTGTGAGGCAGGGCTGCCTCAGTGTACCACTCCAGGAACACTATTTGCTTTGTTTTCTGAGAAAGGCATCCCCTGGAGTGAGGTGCCCAGGGACCCTGGGAGAAGACCTGGCCGGGGACTGGCCCTCACCAATCCCTCTCTTCTCACTTGTTCACAGAAAAAGGCATTGCTGGCTCTGAAGAAGCAAAGTAGTAGCAGCACAGCCAGCCAAGGCGGTGTGAAACGCTGTGAGTGACCGGGGAGACAGGGATAGACTGGAAGTGGGCACAGTGGGACTGAGCTTTCTCACAGCCTGGCCAAAATAATGCCTCCTTCCCTTACTACTCCAGCACTGTCGGAACAGCCTGTGGTGGACACAGCCACGGCAACAGAGCAGGCAAAGCAGCTAGTGAAGTCAGGAGCCATCAGTGCCATCAAGGCTGAGACCAAGAACTCAGGCTTCAAGCGTTCTCGAACCCTAGAGGGGAAGTTAAAGGTGAGCATGAGCAAAAAGATTGTTCAGGGGACCCTTGACTTCAGAGGGTATCCTTCCAAGTCAGAAGGGAGGTAGAACATAGGGGGAAAGTAGCGTTTATTCAATCACGGGCAAGTTGTCATATAGGTCTGAGCTTCAGATTTCTCATCTATAGAGTGAAGACACTGAATGACTTCTCAGTTCTCCATTTTACATGTTTTCTGGGTCTGATCTACCACATATTCGAGCTTCTAGATTTTGTTGTTTTGACAAGCTGAATAGATTGAAGAGGTCAGCAGATTTGAGAAGCGTTCAACAAGCTAAATATTCTTTATGTTAGATCATTTAAAAAAATACATAATCAGGGCAGCGGGGGTGGCTCAGCGGTTTAGCACCGCCTTCAGCCCAGGGCCTGATCCTGGAGACCTGGGATCGAGTCCCACATCAGGCTCCCTCCATGGAGCCTACTTCTCCCTCTGTCTGTGTCTGCCTCTCTCTCTTTCTGTGTCTCTCATGAATAAATAAATAAAATCTTTTTTTTAAAAGATTTTGTTTTTTTAATTTTTATTTATTTATGATAGTCACACAGAGAGAGAGAGGCAGAGACACAGGCAGAGGGAGAAGCAGGCTCCATGCACTGGGAGCCCGACGTGGGATTCGATCCCGGGTCTCCAGGATCACGCCCTGGGCCAAAGGCAGGCGCCAAATCGCTGCGCCACCCAGGGATCCCAATAAATAAAATCTTTAAAAAAAAATAACATAATCAAATAAGAAATGCACAAGGGAATTAAAGGAGAAAAGAGAGGCCAGAGGAAACCAAGAAGAGGGTGAGGGAAGAGGAACTCCTTCTGCCCCGTGGTTAGGCCGCCTCCTGCTCTCACATTAAAGTAGATCTCTGTGACCTTCCCAGGACCCTGAGAAGGGGCCAGTTCCCACTTTCCAGCCGTTCCAAAGAAGCATATCTGCCGATGATGATCTGCAGGAGGTATGGCTCCCAGTTCTCTGTCCCTGGGGGCCCAGGGAATGAGAAAAGCAAGAAGACACATATTTGGGGCCATATGCCAGCAACTAGGACTCATCTTAACTGTCCCTGGTTTCTTTTGCAGTCGTCCAGACGCCCCCAAAGGAAATCTCTGTATGAGAGGTTAGAGAACTAGAGAGAGGACTGGGTCCCAATTGGGGGAGTGGGGAAGGGTTGATTGCCTGTATCCATGGGAGGTTTGGGCTGGAGTGGAAGAAACTGGGGCTGCAGTAGGTTAAGTCTTCCCAGGGTCTAGAAGGTTGAGGTAAAGGCCCCCTTGATCCTCACTGTCTGCCTTTCTCCAGTTTTGTGTCTTCCAGTGATCGGCTTCGGGAACTGGGGCCAGATGGGGAGGAGGCAGAGGGCCCAGGGGCTGGTGATGGTCCCCCTCGAAGCTTTGACTGGGGCTATGAAGAACGTGGTGGTGCCCGCTCCTCAACCTCCCCCCCACGAAGCCGCAGCCGGGACCACAGTCGTGAGCGGAACCGAGACAGAGACCGTGATCGAGAACGGGATCGAGACCGTGATCGGGACAGGGACCGCGATCGGGACAGGGACCGCGATCGGGACAGGGACCGCGATCGGGACAGGGACCGCGATCGAGAACGAGAGGGCCCTTTCCGCAGTGAGTGATCTGGGCTAGTGGGAAAAGTGAAAATGTTTAGGCAGGTCCTAGGAAAGTGGCCTCTTAAAGTAGAGGCTGAGATGGATTGCGTCTTATGACTATGACTCCTGGTCCCGTAGGGTCGGATTCGTTCCCTGAACGCAGGGCCCCTCGGAAGGGGAATACTCTCTATGTGTATGGAGAGGACATGACGCCCACCCTCCTTCGTGGGGCCTTCTCTCCCTTTGGAAACATCATTGACCTCTCCATGGACCCACCCAGAAAGTAAGGATGACAGTGGGGTAAGATAATAAGTCCTGGGAGGACCTGGGTTTGAGGGAGAACACCAGCCTATCTCCAACGGCCTGTGAGCACTGGGTTTGGTTGGGTTCACAAGAGCCCATAGGCCCTCTATACTGACCCTGTTTTCTTTTCATCCCAGCTGTGCCTTCGTCACCTATGAAAAGATGGAGTCAGCAGATCAGGCCGTTGCTGAGGTTGGGACTTCCCAGATCTGTTCTCCCCATCCCTCCTGCCATCCTCATATTTTCTCTTTAAAATACTGGGAGCCAGGAGGAAATTATTTCCTCTTGACAGAGTCTCTTCCTGTTCACGCAAGAAATGTATTTTCAGGTCCTCAGTCTGTTGCTAGGGTGGCAACTGTTGGAATTCCTCCTTTGCTTTGTCTGCAATGTTTCTCCCCATCCTTTGCCTCCTCCCCTCTTCTGCCCCAGCTCAATGGGACCCAGGTGGAGTCTGTACAGCTCAAAGTCAGCATTGCCCGCAAGCAGCCCATGCTGGACGCTGCCACTGGCAAGTCTGTTTGGGGCTCTCTCGGTAAGAATGGATTCTTCCTGTGCCCCACAGCTCACCCTTCCTGCCTGTTCCCTGCTCGTCCCAGGATTCTGAGGAGTTGATAGAGGCCTGAATCTGTGTGGAGGCCGTAGGAATGGGAATGAGAATTATCAGGCCTTCTGTCAGTTAGAAGTGGGAGAAAACGGAGAGAAAAAGATTGAGAATAATTCCCAAAGCAGTAACTGGAATGCAGAAGAAAATAGAAGTGAGGGAGGTTGGTGAAGAAAATGGCCATCTCACGTGGCTTTGTTTATTAGGAGATGGAGTGTAGTTGGTCTTATAAACATTTGAAATTAGAGATCTGGAACTTGGGTGCGAAGTGAGGAATGAAAACATGGGTTGGAGTCCTCTGTGTTACAGAGTGGCTGCAAATTGGTAGTATCCTCAGGGGAGACTGAATTTGGGGGGGAGGGGGGCAGGCAGGCAGTTACCCAGGCCTGGGCTTGGGGAATATTCAAGGGGCAGCCATTAAAGCCAAAGGACACAAACTTTGGAAGCAGGGGAGTGATCAGCAGTGTCAGGGTACAGAGATCCAAGAGACTGGAGGCTGGTTTGGGGTGAGTCACTGTAGCCCCAGAATGGCAGGGATGGAATCCTTGGAGATGGGGTAAAGATGTCAGTGTAGGGAGGAAAAAGAAGGGGAAAGAATAGCTTGAGGCTGGCGGAAGAATGCTTTGGGTCAGAGCTGCACCCAGAATGGTTCTCCTGTTGGGTCTAGTAGCATTTCTTAGTTTAGTCTGAATAGCCCACTATACCTGTTGGTTTTCCTGGCAAAGGGGTAAGCAGAAAGGGGTGTTGAGAGTAAGAGTGGCCCTCCATACAAAAGGAACAAGAAATGACTAGCATGTCAGCAAAGGCCTACAGAGATTTTTTAAATTTTAATACTTTAAAATGTAATGGGTTAACATCATTCATTTGTGTAAACAATAACATCTGGGGTGGTTCTAAGAACAAAATATCCCTTATGGTATCTGTGCAGGCCACAATAACAGCCTCCACTCCTAGCCACCCGCCTAATGGGGCTAAAGGGAGCCAGGCTATCCTGGCCGCTAGAGGGCAGCATTGAAATCGGGCTTCGAGAGCCAGAGGCCGGGAGTGAGCTGGTCAGACTGAGCCTCTGGCCTCACTAGTGCTCGGATGCAATGCTTTAGACCTTAACCAATCCTTTCCTCCCTCCCCAGCTGTCCAGAATAGCCCTAAGGGTTGCCATCGGGACAAGAGGACCCAGATTGTCTACAGCGATGATGTCTACAAGGAAAACCTTGTGGATGGCTTCTAGGGAATGGAGCTGTATTCCGTGTGCCTCATCTGCGCCAACACTTGGTCTCAGTAAAACACTGAGGTGGAAGCTCACACATCTCCCTCAGCCTCTGGTTTTTCAGCACTTGGGATTGGGGTTGAGCCTTTAAAAACAGCTGTTAGATTTTATCTCAGTTGTAACACATGGCCAGTGCACGTTCCCCTCTTCTTTCTCCCAAAAGGATCTTGAACACAGGTATTGTCACAGCTGTTTTAATTTTATCTCATACCCCTTCCCAGCAGGGAACCCCTTACAGAAATTCCAAATCCTCATTTTTGAGTTTCTCCTTGAGCCAGGGCATCACTTGGAAGAGGTTGACGTGAAAGTCTCGGGCATGAGTAGGTACCTGCTGCCACCGCCTCCGGTCTTTGCAAACATCCACTACACCCCAGCTGATCACGCCAACCTGGAGAGGGCAAGGGGATGCCATGGATCATTTGGTAGAATTCCTTCCTTCCTAATCACAGGAAGCTCAGCTGTTCCCAGTTACATTGGAGTTGACCTAGAAGAATTAGACTGGGGACCCAGCTCTGTACTGGTCTCCCAAGCACACAGGCCAGACACATGGACCTAAGCCAGCCATTTCAAGGAATAGCTGTAAGGAGGCAGGCTCTGTGCCTTCCCCTTTCAGGCCACATGCACAGAGCTTTCCTGCTGTAGGGTCCATGCTGACCACCTGGCATCTCCCCACAGACAGGAGAGGGGAAACTCACTTGAATGAAGCGACTCTTCTTGTGAATAATCAGAGGACCACCAGAATCACCTACAGGAGAGGAAAAGCTGTAGGGAGAGCAATTCTTGGGCTTCAGGAACATGCAGCACAACCAAAGAGCCTTTTCTCACCTTTGCAAGTATTGGGGTCAGCATAGGGATTCACCCCTCCAGTGCAAAGGAACCTGGGAGTGACCACTTCAGAGATGTCTTTGATCTTCTCATAGCCAGAGGCATACTGAGCATCTTTCTCACAGCTGGCTTTCTATAGATGAGGTATAAAGCGTGGAGGGGAAAGGGTGATGAATAGAGTGTGCTCTGGAAGAACCGGGGCCTGGAGGACCTGCTTAGAGTCCCACATTCCTTACCTTGTCCCCATTCTTGATGTAGACCTCCTTCCGAACCAGCACCTTCCTCCTGTCTTTGGATAACTCTGACACAAATAGAGCTTTGATGTCCTTTGCAGGGAGCAGCTCTTCCACTGGGCAAATGGACAGACTGGGTCATTTTAGCCCTCTCCCACCCCACCCAGCCACCTCCCCATTGGCTTTGTCACTCAGCAAATGTCCCTCAACCCTTTCCTGTGAGCTAGGGACCAGGCTGACCACAATCTGCTCTTGAAGCACCCTGTCACACCCCACTTGTCCCCTGGTAGCATCCCCTTGTGCTGTTGTCCCTGAACATCTTACTCTGCTGCTGGCACGTGGTTGACGGCGGAAGCCTCAAAGCTTGATTTGTTGCCTGAGTGCATGGGAGGCAAATGGGCCTATGAAGGAGAGATGAGATTCAGGGAGAAGTTGGCTCTGCCCCAGGCCTGCGGCCCCACCTCACCCAGACTTCTCAGGGCTCCAGAAGACTCACCTGAGTGTCTGATCATACTCTAGCTTCTTCTCAAGCTCAATCAGGGCCACGTCATAGTCATAAAATTCAAGAATGTCTTTTTCTTTTTTCCCATTGATGTTGTAGTTGGGGTGAACTAGGACTTCCTTTACCTCCAATTCCTTCTTCCCTCCTAAGGTAGGAAAGTGGCTATGTCAGGACGTCCCACTTCTCCATGGGCAGCCTCCTACATCTGGCCCCACATTGTGCCTAACTCCCAAGTCTTCCCCACTCCCAAGTGGCCCAGTGTGCAAGATAGTGGGCTGCTGTGAGGACGGGTGGGAGTGTGGGTTCCTGCACAAATGAAGCTCAGGATTGATTGGCTGCTTCCTTACCCACGCTGACCTTGATTGAGTGTTTCTGATCATTCTCTGTGAAACAGTGTGCTGCTGTCAACACAAAGTACTCAGACACCACAGCCCCCATACAGGTTTCGTGTCCCTTTGAAGGGCGCTGGGAACAGAACGACAGAGGGGAAAGCTCAGCTTACCAAGCCACAATCTAGTATAAACATTTTGCCCTTCCCCCACCCCCATTCCACCCTGACTTTGCCTCCCACAGGTCCCTGGCACCAGGACGCCTTGCTTACAGTGATGGAGATTTTGGCATGCCATGGCTGCTTGTGGTAATCAGTGCCTTTCTTGTGCTCCCAAACCATTCCACAGAGCCCCAGAGTCCGGGTTTCATCTAACAAGAAAGGAAAATGACTTTAAAATTTCTGACTACATGCTGAAAGGTAGGGTGCTTCATTTCCACATGGCAGCAGCCTTTTAAAAGGGGAGGGACATCTACATGTTTGTGAGGAGCAGAAGCCTGTAAGGAAAGGAAAGACAGGGGTGTTTGTTTCCTTTCACTGAGGACAAGGAACCGTGGCAATAGTGAAAAGAACTTGAAAGTAAGAGATGGGAGACGTGGTGGTTGGCAGGCCAAACTTGCTAGCTTGCTGTCCCCAGGTTGTTCTCAGCCTCACTTGCCACATGTGTAAAATGAGGAATTTAAGAAAGCTCTCTGATGTCGTTCAGAGCTCGGTGATTCTAAGATCGGGAAGCAGATAGTGCCAGGAAACCAGAATATGACATAAAAAAGGAGCAGCAAGAAAGTCCTTCCAGACTGCCAGGACTTCAGGAGGAGAGGAAGTATGAGTGACCTTGGGGGGCCTGGGGAGGTTCCTGACCTCTTTATAACATCCTGATCTTTTCCTACCAAGCATTTGGATGAAAACGTCTTCCAGGTTTTCCATGTCCTTGACTTTGAATACGTGTTGTTCCTTATCCTTCTTGGAAGCCAAAGCATTGATGTTCTCTTGGTTCACCAGAGGCCCAACCCCAAACACATAGACATCTGTGGGAGAAATGGGGAGAGTGAGTGCCCAGGCCCCGGGAGCAAGAGCTGAGAAAGTAAGGGACTGGCTCCTGGGCAATAAAACTCACCCAGATAATCCTCCCGTGGGTTTTTGTGATCCCTCCCAATGTCCAGGAAGTTCCGGATATTGTGAATGACAGAGACCGGGTCCCCGCCCATGTTGTACAAGCCTGTAGAAGAAACAGGGCCTGTGAAGGTGGGAAGCAAGTAAAGAAGGGGGTCGAGGAAGATTGGCCAGAAGTCATGACACATGGCTGGGGAAGCAGATTGAGGGGATGGAAGTGACAGATCCCAACGGAAGCTTAAGGATTCCTCCTTTCCTCTGTAAAGGGTCACAGGAGAGATCAGCATTCTTGGGGCCCTGAGCAGTACTCAGAGCCCCAACCATGTGACAGTCTGGTGTTGCACGGGGACCGAACAGTCCCCCACTCCTATGAAAGGCTGGGGAATCTGGGGCAGGAGAAGAGTTCCTTCTGACCATCAGTCATAAGGATGATAACGTGGCGGGTGCGGTTCCAGTCTGCTGGGGGGGTCTCCCCTGGCCAGTTCATCATGCTGTATACTGCCTCCAGGGCCTTCTTGGTGTTGGTCCCGGACTTCAACATGTGATCTGGGGAAAGGGAAGAGGTCACCTTGCCTGGTTGGCTAAGTCATCCATGACCCTGAGAGGCCCGCCAACAACTGAAAACCCACATCTCTCAGGTTCTTGAGTTGCCACCCCACTGGCTTTCCTTTGGCCACAAAAGTGACCTCCTCAGCCCCGGATAGGTCCCCAGTGACCCATATTCACCAACAAGTCTGCCGTCTAACCCCAGACTGCAAAGTGGTCTTCCCTGATTTCTCACATGGTCTCCCCACAACCACCCTGAGTCTTTTGACTTCTCTGATCCCAAAGTGACCCCTCCTCCACCAGTCCCTTCCCTGACGTCTGACCTTCATAGCTGACTTGGTTGAGTATCTTTGTGACCCAGTCGGCATCGCTGCTGTTTTTGTCCCTCACTCGGACCCAGACTTTGGGGTTTGTAGCATATGTCACTAGACCATATTTTGGCTTCACCCCATAACTTGCCACCTGTGGGTTAGGGGAGCAAAGGGTCATGGCGTTGAAAGAAGACTAGGGTTGGGAGAGGTCAGCAGCTTCTCTGGGACAGGGAAGGTTTTCCTCAGAAACCCAAAGGCTCATGGGTCACCCTGAGGTTTGCCTGGGTGATGGGGTGAAAGGTCAAGAAACTACTTCAAGTAAAAAGGAGGAAGGACAGTATAGGACCAGAGGTTTTCTGAGGTTCTGCAGCCCAGAGGGGCTGGGGACACCAGGGAACTAGTTCTGGCAGGGGCCCCACCTTCTCAATGAAGTCCCGGAGACAGTTCTTGGCTCTTGTGAAGTTGCCAGCCCCGATGCTGTCTGATCCGTCCAGCACCAGGTAGATGTTCATGGAGCCCGACGGGTCCAGGACAATCTTCCTCTTTTGCTGCTCCCCTGGGTGCCACCAGAAAAACTCAGACTCTGGCACGCAGGGTCCTCCTGCCTCTTCGTCCTCCCCCAGTTCCCTGCCTCCCTCCGTGGTCTGCACTCAAACCTGGGATGTGGCCATCCTCAGCATCCACGCCCTCTATGGTCTCAGTCAGGGACGACAGGAAGGCTTCGGCTACCTCTTCAGGGGTGTCATACATAAAGGAGTCTGGGGAGGGCAGAAAGCAGGTCACGTGTCAGGGTGGGGGGAGGGCCAGAGACACGTGAACAGGGACGGGACTGTAGGTGGGTTTCGGGGCAGGAAGGGCTCCGCAGTGAGGACGTTCTAGGGGCAGGTGAAGCGAGGGGAGGAGCTGGGCTGCACTACAGGGAGAAGACAGGGCTCTGGGGTAGGGACAGGAGGATGAACGAGCAGGATCTGAACCTGAGGGCATGGGGCAAGCATCACCTTGGCAGGAAGGCTCGGTTCCACTCCAAGAGCCGCCTTCCTGGCATGTCCGCTGCTGGGAGCCACGCAGGGTGAGGCCCCGGCTGCAGTAGTAGGTGACTCTGTCTTCAAGGCGGTAGTTGATGCCCACCTTCCTTGTGCCAATGGGGATGCCCGGGTTGGGGCAGTAGCCCGCTACAGAAGCACGAGATGCGGAGGTGAGAGCCAAAGCCTGAGGCCCGGATGGCACAGGAGAGCACAGGAGTTGTGATGCCCGTTCCTCAGGCTGGAACATGGCCCCCCAGGAGGGAGAGGATCCCGTCGACGGGGGAGGGGATGCTGCTCACCTCCATCATCACAGATAGCCGTCTGTCCGTCCCAGCGACCGGTGGCCTGGCAGGTGCGGTTAGCAGAGCCCCGGAGAGTAAAACCATCATAGCAGCGGAAAGAGATCTCATCACTCACATTGTAGTAGGACGCCCGGGGCCAGTAGTCCCCATTCTCAAACTCCTGTGGTCTTGGGCACCGAATTGCTTTGGGGGAGGGGTAGGACAAGCAGAAGTTACTGAGAAGTTAGGGCTGCTCTTGAGAGTCTCCCTCCGGGCCTCAGGGACCCTATCACAAAGCATAGGGCCTTTCTGGTCCCTCAGAAACCACGTCTACCCTTGACCCATGATGAGTCCTGCTTCTCCATGCTCCCCCTTTCTCAGTGTTCCTTTCACTGCTGGGGCTGCCTGGCACAGGATAAGTGCTCAGTGAAGATTCGCTCCCTTCTTCAACCCTCCTCCCTTCAGTCCTCGACAGCTGCTGCACTTGCTCAGCATCCTCACCCCTCAACCTGCTTGGTCTCCACCCAACTCTCACAGTGTCCTAGCCTGGGCCTCGGCCACCACCTGCTCCATCCCTGCATCACCCCGTGCCCACCCTCACTGCCCTCCAACCTCTGCATTCTGCCTTCTTGACAACCATTTTGTCTTGGGTCTGCAGGGTGCTCCAGGACCCCGTGGATCTGCAGGTGCGAGCCTGCACAGGGTATGGGTAGAAGCCAGAGGGACACAGGTACTCCAGCGCCTGGCCCTCCTTGAGCAGTCTGAAGGAGCCACCTTTGATCTGTACTCCCTCCAGAGGGCAGGGGCCTTGGGGCCTGGCCTCAGACGATGGCGTGGCACTCCCACCTGAAGAGAAAGGCTGTTGAAGCCCAGCCTCACAAGGCCAAGGAAGGAAGCTGGGGGCAGCGGGAAGGGGGAGTGGTGACCCTCTCTTACCTCCAGACAAGAGACCCAGCACCAAGGATATAAGGCAGAGTTGAGGCATGAGAGTGCTCCCCATGGCGATGGGAGCAGGAGAGAGACTGGGGGTGGGGACAGGGTGGTCCATGCCGGCTGGTGCTGCCTGTCTGCTTCGCTCAGCGTCCAAGCCGAAACTTCAGACCTGAGTCTGGTTGCTGTCTCTTCCCCTGCCCCCCCACCACCTCCGGCCCTTTATGCAATCTGTTCTGGCACTGGCGGCTCACCCCGCCCACCTGACCCACACCACTTTCCGGAATGTCCAAGAGGGAGCCCTCCACCCCCACCCCGCAGAGCTGCCAGTCAAGGAAATAGAAACTGCCTAAGCCCTGCCCTTTGCTGTGGTGAACCTGGACTGACACCTTCAACACCACCTCTCAGCCCCAGTTCCTCCCCCAACAAGCCCAGACCACCCCCTTAGGGACCAAAAATAAAGGCTGGCTCACTCCCTGTCCACTCTGTCACAGAGCAGAGTCCAGCCACTGTTTGTGCGCCAGGGTCCGTGACCTGCCTCCCTGCAGTTCCTGGAATCATTCTGGCCTTCCTCCGCTCCCCCCTCCCCCCGCCCCCGGCCACCCCCCAGGTAGAGGCACAGACAGATGAGGACATTGTCGATTTTTATTAATTTCATAACTGGGTAATTCCACATGAGTGAAAGGAGAGTGAGTCAAGGAAAGCAGAGGGTGCGCCCCTGGGGATTCCCCAGCCTGGATGTGCTTCTCCAGGGTTGCTGGGAGCACAGATGGGTCATGGGTCTGAGTTCAAGGGTGCGAGACAAGACAGATGGCAGATGCTGGCAGGACAACAGAGGGATGGGTGGCCACAATTAGAGGGGTAAGAAGTTCAGGATACCCTCCAGGTGCTGCCGCAGCCAGGGCTGCAGACGAAAGAGGTTGATGTGAAAGTCTCGTGGTTCCTTGCCCTTGGGGGGCCTCTGGCGTGAGTTTTTATTACTCTTGCTACAGGGGTTGTAGAGACCCCAACTCACCAGGCCCACCTGGAAGAGGGATAGAATGGGGTGGGAGGCTGTCACAGCCTCAGCTCCAAGCCTCAACCTCCCCAGTTCCTTCAAAGGCCGCCCTCATCTCCCTGCAAGGCCATGATCTTGCAACCCCATTCCTGTGAGTATCCCCCTTCTCTCCTCACCTGAAAAAACCTGTGTCTCCGCTCAAGGAAAACTGCTCCCCCAGATTCTCCTGCCAGAAGGAAGAACAAGAAATTGTCATTCTGACTCTCACCCTGCCCCTGTCGTCAGGGCAGTGCACCACTGTCTTGGCATGCGTGCTGGCCGCAGGGACGGCGGTGGTCTCTCCCTCAGCCATCCAGGCTCGGGGTGGGGGTGAGGGGGTGGGAGGGACTTACCCTTGCAGGGATTGTCATCCTTCCCTGTCCCACTGCATAGGAACTGGTCTGTCACCACCTCTCGGACATCCTTCAAGTTGGGGAATGTAGCTTTGTCTTGGGAAACGGCCTCAATACAGCTTGTCCACTGCAGCAGGGGCAGAGTGGGACAGAGGGATGGAATGAGCAGTCCCAGGGGCTACCTGCAGTTGCTAGCCCTGGAGGGGAGGTGGCATGGGGTCAGAGGGAGAAGGCTGCCAGAGCTGGAGGAGGAAGGGACAAAGACTTTGGGGAGCTGCCACAGGGGTCCCATCCCCTCACAGCATCCCAGACCTGAGATCCTCACCTCTGTCCCTGTCTTGAGGTTAATGTTCAGTTTGTCCCCGTTCAAGGCCACAAAATGAGCAGGAATGCTCAGTTTGTTCAGAAGTTCACTTTCTGCAGTTAAGGAGAGAGGGATGTGATGCTGGTCCCTTTATGCAGCATCCAGACTCCAGACGGGAGTCCTTATGCACCTGAGGCCCAGCACTCACCATGGTCTCGGCAGGTGCTGCCTGGGGGTCTCCGCAGAGCCACGTTGGCCGCCACCGTGCAGGGAAGGCAAATGGGCCTGGGGAGACAGACAAGAGTCACAGGAGCCCATCCTTGGTGTCCCCTCCTGTGGGACTTCCCAGAGCACTCTCCCCCAGAGGACACCCTCTCATCCCAGACTCTAGCACCTGGCATGGGTGGACATCTTCACTTTCTGGGCCAGCTTCAATAGGGCAATGTCATCACCATAGAACTCGAGGATCCCCTGATTCTTCTTGGCAAAGACATCAAACTCCGAGGAGATCACTGCCTTCTCAATAGTGAACTCTTTGCCCCACTGGGAGTTAGGATCCCCTGGGAAAAATAAGCAGATTAGTCAGGGCCAGGGCTTCCAGGGAGGCCAGAGGCTGGGACTGCTGGTGAGAGCTCCGGCCACAGGGTCAGGAACCTAGTGTGGACCCTGCCTTACCCACAGTGACCCCCTCCTTACCTACGGTGACCCTCCACAGAGAGCTGTTCTCAGCTTGGCGGAAGCAGTGAGCAGCCGTCAGCACCCACTGGTCTGAGATGAGGGCCCCCCGGCAGGTCTCCTGGCTCCTAGGCTGCAGGCAAACAGGTGTTTTGGGGGGACTGCTATGTCTCTGGCCCATTTCCTCTTCTACCTCTGGGACCGAAGTCCCATCCCTCCTTCCCGGTACCTTAATAGTAACATGCCACGGTGTCCTTTCCTGGACGGAGGCATTGGCTGACATGTTCCCTACCCCGCAGATGGTGTCTGTGAGCTGGGAAATATCTGCGGGTATGGGAGCAGAGGGGGAAAGAGGTTTGTGAGGAGCACCATGAGTAGGTTCCCAGCCTGGACCCCTAGCCGGCTCCATTGTGAAGAGGGCAAAGCTCACTCACCCAGCATGTGCTCAAAGACCTGGTACAGAGCCTCTGTGTCTTGCAGAATGAAGGCATGTCTCTCACCATCCTTCTTCGATCCCAATTCATTCAGTTCTCTCCAGTCCACATCCAGCTTGCCCACCCCAATGGCATAGATGTCTGATGGGGAGAAGGAAATCACCAGAATCTTGTGGCTGAGGAGCTACCCTGCGAGACAGGGAATTATCATTTGGAACTCACTGGGTCCTACAAAGCCCTAAATGAGCTGGACCCCACCCCCTACTACCTGTCTGGCCTCAATTCCCGACACTCTTCACCCTTCACTCCCTGCCATATAACCTCCTTGAAGTTCCTCAAATTTGCAGGCATGCTCCCACCCCAGGCCTTTCGCACATGTGGTGCCTCGCCTGGTTGACTCTTGCCCAGACTGCCCACATGGCTCACTTTCTTAACTTTTCAAGTCTTTTTTTTTTTTTAAGATTTTATTTATTTCTTCATGAGAGACACAGAGGCAGAGACACAGGCAGAGGGAGAAGCAGGCTCCATGCAGGGAGCCCAATGTGGGACTCAATCCCGGGACCCCGGGATCACACCCTGAGCCGAAGGCAGACTCTCAACCACTGAGCTACCCAGGCGTCCCACCTTTTCAAATCTTGACTCAAATGCTACTATCTCAGTGAGGCCTTGCCTGGGATCCTTGTCTAAAACTGCTATGCCTTGGCCAATTCTGTTCCCTTTCTGTTCCATTTTATACCTTGTCCCAGGGCACCATCCACCACGCCATATGGGGTCCTTATTTATCTTGTTTCATGCCCAAAGTGGGTACAACTGTGCCTTCAAAAGGATATGTTCAAGTCCTCACCCCCGGGACCTGTGAGGGTGACCCTATTTGGAAATAGGGTCTTTGCTGATACCTTGATCTTGGATTTCTAGCCTCCTGAATGTGAAACCATAAGTTTCTGTTGTTTTAAATCACCCTAGATTGTATGATCTGTGGCAGTGTCCCTAGGAGACTAATGCAATGCCCTTCCAGAATGACAACCCCAGAGAGAGGCATTTTTGTTCATTTTCTGCACAGCCATATCCTTAGAATGGTGCCCAGGAGAGACTTCCAAATGTACTTAAGGACATTTATGATTGAATAAAGAGCCTATGAGCGAGCTTGGAGGCAAAACTTCAGATCTGGTTCCTCTGTAAGGTACAGGCTCCGAGAAGGCGGTCTGGAGCCATCTCTTCCCACCGGAGCACATGGGCCCACGTGACCATTCACATCCTGCCTCCAAGAGAGAACAGGTAGCAGTCAGAACTGCCCGGGGTGGCCGCAGCATCCGGGCTTCTCCTGTGCTTTGCACCCCTCGTGGCCCCTTCCGGCTCCCGGAGGACCCTGAGTGGTGTGCAAAGAGTGAGATGCTCAGGCAGATTGGGGGCAGACAATGCTTTCCTCAGGTGGCAGTGTTGCCCCCGGCAGGCCAGAAGCAGTCACAGTGGGAGTTGGACAATTAGGTTCTGCATGTTTTCTATGACTATGTCCCTTTAGTACCTGCTTTTTTTATTTAGGTGTTCTAAAATGGTGTTTTAACCCTAGCCCAGTGATGCTAAGGAGTTAGCGGGGAGAGCTTGGCCTTCCCCTTCCCTAGGCCAGAGTCTTAAAAAGGAATCCACTTGCTCCTGAGGGGCGGGTGGAGTTGGGGCCATGAAGAGAAGACCCAAGGGGAAAGTGAAACTTGGGGGTTCAAGAGCAACTGTCCCTACTTACACAGAGCACTTTTCTCTAAAATTCTTTTCTGGTCAAAGATCAATGCTATTTGCATTTAGTCTGAACCCCGAGGAATTGTTCCTTTAGAGGCGGCAACTGCCAAAGCCTTAGTTGGTTATCCATACCGCTAGAGGAGGAAACGCCAGGGACGGTCCCTACAAGGAGAGTCCAGGCCCTTCCTCCCTGGAGTTTCAAGGCGATGATGATGGCAGCAGCCGCTCACATAGACTGTTCCATACACTGTTCCATACACTGTTCCTCTGCACCAGGAGATATCTGAGTATTTGCCCCTATGGGCCTCTGAGGTGGGTCCTAGCACCGTCCCCTGTAGCAAAGGCAGAAACCAGCCCCAGCCACAGCCAACAAAAGAAACCAAGGCTGCAACCACAGGCAGTTTGACACCAGACTCGAGCATGACTCAGCTGCCTTCACACAGAACGACACAGCCTGGGGTCTCGCTGGAAAGGAAGGCAAGCTGCCCACTCCAGCCTGCACCCACCACAGGGGCGGCACATCTGGGGGTGGGGGAGGGAGAAGCTCACCCAGATAGTCGCTCCTCTGCTGGTTGATGTTCAAGATCTCTTTGATATTGTCAACAGCCAGCTTGGGAGAGCCACCCATGTTAGACTTTCCTAGAATGGAGGGAAAAGAATTGTCCATCTGGGGAATATATCTGGACTCTCCACAGCTCCGGAGGAGTGGGCAGGCATCCAGCTGGGAACCTTAATATTTATCGCTTCCCACGTGAGTTTCAAGATATGTTATTTGGCGAAATTCTTGACATTCCAGGCACCGGGCCAGGAGCTTCATAAACTTTATCTCATTTAATTCTCATGAAACCTCAGGTAGTGTGGGTATCCTCATTTTATAGGCAAGAAAACCAAGTTCTGAGGGGCTATGTAATTTGGACACAATCAAGAAATAAATGACATAGCCCAGCTCCACTCCACGTCCACCTTTCCATCCGTGCGCCTTGACATCCCTGCCCCAAAGCCATGTCTCCCCATCTAGCTGACTCTAGGCAACTTTGTGGTAGTAAACATAACTGATATCTGTAATCACAAAGCACTTCTACACAAACTATCTCGGTTGCTCTCCATAAAAATTGTGTCAGGAAAGGAGGGTGGTTATGATCATCGTTATCGTTGTTGTTATCCCACTGACATCATCAACACTATCTTGACTTTACAAATGAGAAACTGAGGCCCAGAGTGGCAGAGGGAGAAGCAACATGCAGGTCTTCCGACCCTACACTGGTGGTCCTTCCACTGTGCCAGACTCACTTGCAGAGGCAACGATACCCACCATCTGTCAGAAGGATGATGGCGTGTCGGATTTCCTGCCAGGCCGCCGTCCTCATTCCGAGGCGATCCATCTGGTTATTCATCATGATATGGACACTATTTAAAGCTGCATAGGTGTTTGTCCCGGTTCCATTTTCATGGTCTGGAATATGTGAAGAGGAAGGATTCTCTAGAAATGCCCCACCTACCACCTAGGAGAAAGGAATTACCCTATTCTCCCAACCATTGGAAATACATTTATCAACTGGCTTGATAAATCCAGACCTTCTCTATCCAGATAGAGATTTGGCATCATTGCCTGTTCAAACATTAAAAGTCTTTTCCTTAGAAATGTTCACTGCAGCGTTGCCTGGGTGGCTAAGGTGGTTGAGCGTCTGACTCTTGGTTTCAGCTCAGGTCGTGATCTCAGGTTCATGGGATAGAGCCCTGCATTGGGCTGCATGCTCAGCAAGTAGTCTGCTTGGGATTCTCTCTTTCCCTCTCCCTCTGTTCCTCCGCCCCCTCCCTCTGTCTCTCTCTCTAATTAACAAATATACCTTTTAAACAAAAACAAAGAAAAGAATGCCCACTGAAGGCCACTCTAAAGCCTCAAGATTCAAAGATGGGGTTCCCAAAGAAATTGTTACAGCCACCTGCTACCTGTCACCCAGGCAGCTTGACAATGGCATGGAGAGACTACGGTGTTGAGCCAAGAAAGCCACATGGTTCTGGCATCAGGAGAGAACCAAAGACCAGCACAATATGCATTTGGGTGGGTAGCATTTTAGCATGAGCTGGTGGGAGCTGGGATTCCCCTGACATGAACCTGAATTGGAAGCCACCTCCCCCAGAGGAACATGAGTTCCAGAGTCTTGGGACTAGAATGCCACCAAAGGACTCGCTCTCTGTCTCTAACTTGTCCAAAATCTCTGCAGGCACAGGGAGCTCATTGTCCCTTGACCCCTGCCTCATTGCCTTCATTTGATGACACCCATACCTTTATAGTTGACCTTGTTCAGGCTGTTGATCACTTCAGTCGCATCCCGGGAGTTGTCATTCAGTACAGACATGATGATTTTGGGCTTGGATGCAAAGGTGATGATGGCGACACTAACATTGATCTCAAAGCTGAAGATCTGAGAAGGGCAAGTGAGAGGCAGCATTAGAGGCCCTGAAACCGAAGGAGAGAGGATAAGAGAGCAAACCAAGGGTCCCAGAGGAGGCAGAGAGCCTGGGCCAAGACTTACAGAGGTCAGGGCCACCAGTAGTCACTAAGAGACTGCTGCTCGCAGGGAGCCAGGAAACTGACGTTTGTTAACCAGGCACTCTATTTGATAGGCTCACTCGCTCCTCATTGTATCCCCACATCAATTCTGTGAGGGGCGAGATGGCCCCCGTTTTATAGATGAGGACACTGAGGCCTGTTGTGCGAGGCGGAGGTCAAATTTGAACCTGTCCACGCGAATCTGAGGCACATCTCTAGCTGGCGTGTTTTGCAGCCTCACGGCTTAGTGGTTACTGTTAGTCTTAGGAGAGACTTCAAGGAGCCTAAAAATTGCCTTCTTTAAAATGTAACTGAGAAGAAAAACACATATATCTACATAAACTATTGTGAAAAGTGTAATTACTGAGCAAAGCGCTGGCAAGGAATCTAAACTAGTGACTTCCAAACTCTCCTGTTCATGCATGTCATTAGTAAAAACACATGGAGGTATATGTATTTATAAAACTAAACTCCTATTTATAAGGTGCATTGCTATTCAAATGTATTATACACCTTTTAAACACAAAAAAATAGAATTTTTAATGGAAAGTATTAAATATTAATTTGTTGATTTAATTTAACTTAAAACTATTCAACAAGGATACCAGTAGTAATCTGTCACACCCTAGTAGATCATTTTGTATATCCTCCTGTGGAGACGACCGCTCTAGATGATGGGTGCCTGGGAAACAGGACCTCAGCCTGTTCATCTTTGGTGTGCCCCAGCACCCAGCACCCGGCACCCAGCATGGTGCCTGACACATACAAGGTGCCCCAGGACTGTTTGTGGGATGAAAAATGGGATCTTATAAATGGAATCCATGATTCCGCATGGCATGCACTTAATCTGGGAGGACTTTTTGGATGAGGTGGGCTGTGACTGCAGTTCTGAGGAAGGGAAGGAACCAGAGAGAGACAGCGAGAGTAGGAAGGGCCTCCTGTGCACAGGCCCCTATTCCCTGACCCTGTCCACCATGAGAATGGCGCTCTCCTTGAAGACGTGAAAGTCTTCTTCCTTCACGCTCTGAGAGGCATCCAGGAGCAGGTAGAGGTTCAGGTGACCAGAACGCTGGATTTGGATTTTACGGCCCAGGTTCTCTGGGAGAAACGTAGAAGGGGCAAATTCGCATCTTCCTCTTGCCTTCCTCATACCCCTTCCCTCTTGTCAGGGGTAGGCCTCCCTGCCCCCCTCCGAGCAGCTCAGCCCCACTCAGCCTTGCCAAAGCCCCAGCATCCTCTGCAGAGTCTGCTCCTCCCCGTCCCAGGCCCAGCACCCTGCTGCCCCTACTTCAAGCATTTACCCCTTTTCTTCTGGGTGGGGTTGGTGGCTCCAAGCAGGTGGGACAATGAAGCACCCAGGGCGGGAGCCACATCCTCAGGAAAGTCATAAGAGTAGGTCTCTGTGCGAATAGACACTGGGGTCGGCCAGGGTCAGGGGTGGGGTGCCCGGGAGTCCCTGGAGGGTCAAGGCAGCTGGCTACTCACGGCGGCATATGGGCTCCGTCCCACTCCAGACCCCATCGCTCTGACACTCCCGCTCCGCAGACCCCGTCAACACCAGATTTGAGGAGCAGCGGTAGCTGACTTTATCCCCAAGGCCGAAGCGGGACCCCATCCGCACGGCACCCACCGGGATGCCCGGATTGGGGCAGTGGCCAGCTGGGAGTGAACACACAAAGATGGCAGTGAGCGGGACACCCCTACCCACCCTGTCCCTCTAGCTCTTCCTCCTCCCCAGGCCCGTGGAGCCTCTGCGGGCCATCTGGCCTCCCCCTTGGGAGACACCAGCACCGTGCTTCCCAAGGAAAGCCCATCCCAGAGCCCATGGAAGGTGCTGACCCAGGAGCCCTCTGCCACCACAAATAATATTTGCACTTCATAAACCACAGGAGGCATCACTACACACCCACCAGGATGGCTAAAACTGAAAATATGGCTCATTCCAAGTGTCAGAGAGGATGTAAGCAGCCAGAACGCTGAAACACTGGGATGCCTGGGGGGCTCAGTGGTTGAGCGTCTGCCTTCGGCTCAAGTGTGATTCTAGGATTCAGGATCGAGTCCCACATCAGGCTCCTTGCACGGAGCCTGCTTCTCCCTCTGCCTGTGTCTCTGCCTCTCTCTTTCTGTGTCTCATGAATAAATAAATAAAATCTTAAAAAAAAAAAAAGATTCTCTCTCTCTTCCTCTTCCTCTGCCCCTCCCCCTCATGCTCTCACTCTCTAAAAAAATAAGTGAAATAATAAAATAAAATATGTATGCCAACCTGTGACCCAATAATTCCCTTCCAGGACAACATGCTCAAGAGAAGCAAATTCATACGTGCACCAACAAGTTACATAAAAGGATGTTCATAGGGCTTTACTCATAATAGCCTCAAACTGGAAAGAACCCAAGTGCCCATCAAGAGGAGAACACATAAATAAATTGTAACCTATTTGTATAATAAAACTACACAGTAATAAAAAATAACAGGAGCACCTGGGTGACGTAGTTGTTTGAGCGTCCGACTCTTGGTTTCAGCTCATGTGGTGATCTCAGGTGGTGGGACCAAGCCCTACATCGGGCTCCGTGCCCAGCACAGAGAGCTGAGTCTGCCTCAGATTCTCTCTGCCCCTCCCCACTCCTCTCTCTTTTTAAAATAAATAAATAAATCTTTTAAAAAAGTAAACAACAAACTGCTCCTACACGGGACCACGCAGATAAATCTCACAGGCAGAACGCTGAGTAAATGGGACGCCCGGGTGGCTCAGTGGTTTAGCGCCCGCCTTCAGCCCAGGAGTCCCAGGATCGAGTCCCACGTCGGACTCCCTGCATGGAGCCTGCTTTTCCCTCTGCCTGTGTCTCTGCCTCTCTCTCTCTCTCTCTCTCTCTCTCTCTATCTGTGTGTCTTGTCTCTCGTGAATAAAATAAAATCTTTAAAAAAAAAAAAAAGAATGCTGAGTAAAGGAAGCCAGCTATTTGGCAAACAGTCATGAATATGCATAGGGACCCAATGGCTGGGCCACTGGGTGACGGGATGGTCCTACCATCTCATGGACTCTGTGTCTTCTGTCTTCTGTGCTTAGAACTATCATTCCAGAAGCTCCCCAAACCCAGAGTATCCTAGAAACCCATGTCCTATCAAGCAGAGCTCCTTACCATTGACAGGAGCAGTAATAACTATGACAACAGCATATGTGTCATTTACTAAACTCCAGGGACTCCTCTAGGTGCTTATTAATGTCAACTCATTTAATCCACAGAGAAGCCCTAATATCGTGGCCAGTCTTACCATCTCTATTTGAGATGTGAAAATCGAGGCATAGAGAGCTTAAAGAGCCTGCCCAAAAGCTATCCAAGTCCGACCCAGGTTGGACCCGAACTGGCTCCAGAGGCAAGGCACTGAATTCAGCACAGCACTAGGAGCTCTCTCAGGACGTTGTCAGTACAATAGCCCATTGGGCCTGAATACCAATCTTGCTTTGAGGCATTGGGGAAAGCTAGACAGACTGTGTGGAGGCCTTACGTTGGATCTGAAACTTAGCACCAACTGCCTCGGCCAGCTCCTGTAGGTTGGTGGTGTGGGACCTGTAGACCTCAACTTACCAAAATCCAGGAATATTATTTTGGCATCAGAACACCAGGCCCCTGTCCCCACACAGGCCCCATGAGCACACATCTGAGTCCAAGGTTCCGGGGTGACCCCCGCCCCATGCAGCTATGAGGGCAGGGTACTCACCACCATTGTCACACACGGCCGTCTCCCCATCCCACATGCCATTAGGGCGACACTGCCGCACAGCCGAGCCCCGCAAGGTGAAGCCATCCTCACACTGGAAGCTCAGGTTGCCGCCCACAGGGTGGGACCCCAGCCTCGGGGTGAACATACCATTCTCAAAGGAAACAGGAGCTGGACAGCGAACATCTGGAGGGAGAGAAGGGGATGAGACTACACAGATGGATGGAAAACACCTGAGATGGTAAGGTTTGGCGTGGATGCCCGGGAGTCGCCAACTGATTGTCAAAATATTGGGTTGCTGCTTGTGGCAATCACTGCTTGTGGAATTGGTCAAATATTGGCAATTTCAAACTGTTCAACTTATCAGACTGATAAATAACCACATCTCTCAGCACCCTGAGGGCCATGGACACCTCAACCTCTCCCCTGAGGTCCTCAAATACCCCCTGAATGGACACTAAAGGGTAACATTTGGCATGACGGGAGACTCCAGCACCCATTCTGAATGGTCAGTATTCTGCAGTCAATTGTTAAATGCTAAAAAAATATCACCCCGTGTATTTTTTTAAATTTCCATTAAGGCCTTTCTCCAATGCCTTGCTATGGACAATGGACATTTTCTCATTATTTTGAAAAGCCCTATGGAAAAACAGCTTGGCCACCCCTGGCACACCATGTAGTCAGGTTCAGCCCCACCCTGAGCAAAGCCCACAGAAAGCCTCACGTTTGCAGACCGCCTTTGTGAGCTGGGTGGATCTCAGGGTCTGCCACTGTCCATTGCTCTTGCACAGCCGTGATGCTGGGGATGGGTAGCGGCCCGGGGGACAGGAGTAGGTGAGGACACTCCCAGGGGCCCAGCCATGGCTGAGGGTAAAAGTGCCACCGGAGATATTCACGTTCTGAGGGCAGGAGGGAGCGGCTGCAGCCAAGCCTGTGAGCATGACACACAACACAGTAGTGGAGAAAAGATGAGAACAGAAAAGCCAGAGAAATTGGCATTTACAAGAGGGAACCCAAGGTGGGCAGTACAGGCCTTTTCCACAGGACTCCAGCATCCCTCTCCCCTGCTCCTACCTGGGTATAAGGGCAACAGGCAAAGGAGAGCCATCAGTGGGTCCATGGTATCCACCTTGGGGCAGAGAGAGGCAGAAAGCCGGCAGAGGGAAAAGGTCATCTGACTTCCCGAAACCCAGAGCTGACTCAGCAGCTGCTTCATTTGCTGCCAGAGAAGAAAAACTAGGGAGCCGCAGGGGGGATGTGCTCTTGGCAGGGAAAAAATAATCAGGGACTGGGGGCTGAGCTGAGAGGATGAAGCCCTTGTCCAGCTCTCTAACCCCACATATCCTAGTCAGTTGCTCTGTACCAATAGGCTTTCCATACTGCTCTCAGTCTCTACCCCCCTACACACACACACACACATGCTCTTGCATGTATAGTCTAAAGCACACAAACCCAAAACCATCCAAGATATTGCAAAATCATTTATTTAAGTAAAGTTTCAGTTTTCTCTTAGGTGTTGCCAAGTGAACTTTATTTCTGAGAGCCTGGGATTGTATTGTCTTCTTGAACATAAACCTCCAAGAGATTGGGGCTAATTTTCTTAGGAATTCTTGCTAAATAGGAAGAATCACAATCTTTTTATTCCTTGCAACCCTTCCCCAGAAAGAATCTAAAGACAAAAACGAAATCAACACTTAGTTTTGGAGTCTGGAAAATGTTTAAAACACTTTTGTGGAAAGTCCGGTAGAAAAATTCCCAGCCCATAAAATAAATAAGTCTGGGATTGGTTTACCCAAAGGAACAAAAGTATTTTTGGATTTTGGATGTGCCTTTTTTTCCTTCTTTTTTTAATTTTAATTCAATTAATTGACATATACTGTATTATTAGTTTCAGAGGTACAGTTCAATGATTGATCAGTCTTATATAACACCCAGTGCTCATCAAGTGCCCTTCTTAATGCCTATCACCCAGTTAGCCTATGCTCCCACCACCATCCCTCCAGCAACCCTCAGTTTGTTTCCTATGATTAAGAGCCTTTTATGGTTTGTCTCCCTCTCTGATTTCATCTTGTTTTATTTTTCCCTCCCTTCCCCTATGCTCCTCTGTTTTGTTTCTTAAATTCCACATATGAGCTAAATCATGATAATTGTCTTTCTCTGATTGACTTATCCTACTTAGCATAATACCCTCAGTTCCATCTACATCATGGCAAATAGCAAGAATTCATTTTTTGATGGCTGAGTAATATTCCATTGTATATTTAAACCACATCTTTATCCATTCATTGGTCAATGGACATCTGGGCTCTTTCCATAGTTTGGCTACTGTGGACATTGCTGCTATAAACATTGGGGTATAGGTGACCCTTCAGATCACTACATTTCTATCTTTGGGATAAATCCCCAGTGGTGCAATTGCTGGGTCATAGGGTAGCTCTATTTTCAACTTTTCAAGGAACCTTCATACTGTGTTCCAGAGTGGCTGCACCAGCTTGCATTCCCACTAATCGTGTATGAGGGCTCCCCTTTCTCTGCAACCTCACCAACATCTGTTGTTTCCTGGGGTGTTATCTTAATCATTCTGAGCAGTGTGAAGTGGTATTGCATTGCGGTTTTGATTTGTGATCATTTAAGTTTGTGAAAACTCTTTCAAATTATGAATAACTTCTTAATAACACATATGCAAGGTGTGCCCACCTTGGATGAAACTGACAATGCAGGAAGACCATGACACCCTTGGTGTTGGGGGTCCCAGAGGTGCTGTTGTGGCAGAGTTGCTGGTGCCTTTCCAGCACCTAGTGCTCTCTCCCTCCTACAGAAAGATGTTTAGTGAGACACACAGTCACCCAGCTAAAGACTATGTTTCCCAGCTACCCTTGCAGCTAAATAATGGGTGACTTGGTTCTGGCCAATAGGAATTGAGTAGAACTGATACATGTAACTTCCAAGTTACATGTATTCCAAAATGAAATGTGTCCTCCCCTTTCCATGGGCTAAAATAGAAATCTGATGGTAATTCAAAAGCAACATCCTGAGGATGACAGAGCAAGCAGACAGAGGAGCCTGGATCCCTGACACTGTTGATGCCATATCAGCCCTGTCTCCTACTCAGATTGTTACCAGAGAGAAACTATCTTAAGGGTGGTGGATATTAAGGATGTTCACAAATATTCTGGCTTTGTCTCCCTTTGGTCACATAGTAAGATTGAGCTTCCTTATCTACTTGCACTGGCCAATGAAATGTAAGTGACATGTACTGTTTCCAGATGGAAGCTTCATGAGCCAATGCAGTCCTCACCATGCTCTTCCCCCAGTATGGCAACATTCGAGATGCTGGCTGCTCCATCGTCTTACATTCCTGAGAGACACCAAAAGCAGAACCTCTGCTGATCCTCACAGGATATGTATGTAATATGAGCGAGGAAAAAAGAACCAGAAATCTTTGTTTTAATCTATTATATTACCACTGCTGTTGGAAAAAAGTAAATGCCACCCAAAATATAGATTTAAAAAATGATTTATTCCTTCTCATGCATTAGCCTGGTGGTTCTTCTGCTGCTCTTGCCTGGGCTCACTCAAGCAGCTGCACTCAGCTGAGGGCTGAGTTCAGCAGGAGAAGTCAGACACCGGGAGTTCTCTGTCCCATGGTCTTTCATCCCTAGCCTTGCATAAGCAGCCTCAGGAAAGCATTCTAAGAGATCCAAAGCAAAGCTGCATGGTCTCTTGAGGCCTATCTTCAGAAATCACATAACATCACTTCCATCATGTTCTATTGGTGACAGCAAATCAAAGGGCCGCCCAGACTTAAGGGTGGAGGAAACCCAACCTCACGATGGGAAGACTGGCAAAGTCATACTGCAAAGAGGCATCCACACTAGAATAGGAGAGATTTCTGACCATATTTTGAAAAACACTTATGGCAACCAAGATTTGGGAGTTGTCATCAGAACATAATGAATCTTTGCCTGGCTAAATACTTAAACCACTGAGTTTTAAAGCCCTTCTTTAGATCACTGCTACAAACTAAATTGTATCACCCCAAAATTCACATACCAAAGCCCTAACCCCCAATGTGACTGTATTTGAAGATGATAGGGCATATTAAGAGGTAATTAAGGTTAAATGAGGTCATAAGAGTGGGGCATTGATCCAATAGGATAAGTGTCCATAAAAGACAGCAGAACAGGCTTGCCTGTGCACACACACACACACACACACACACACACACACTCTGTCTCTCTCCCTCCCCAACACACCTCCCTCCTATCCCCATCCCTGTGCATCATAGAGGAAAGCCCAGGTGAGGATGGTATCTGTAAGCCCAGGTGAGGATGGTATCTGTAAGCCAGGAAGAAAGTCCTCCCCAGAAACCCAGAAACCAACCATGCTGGCACCCTGATCTCAGACATCCAGCCCCCAGAACTGTAAGATAACACATTTCTGTTGTTTAAGCCACCCAGTCCAGGTGTTTTGTTATGGCAGCCCAAGCACATTCATATATATACCCAGTACATATGTAAAAGCCATCTTTAAAAGAGGGGGTGACTTTCTTTCGTGAGTTTCTCCCAGCATTTGTCGAGTTAGAAAACTTAGCAGTCTGTCAGAATCCATTCCCCCTTCTTCCTTGAGTATTAAAACTTCCAAGTTGAGATGCCTGGGTGGCTTACTGGTTGAACATCTGCCTTTGGCTCAGGTCATGATCCCGTCCTGGGATTGAGTCTTACATCAGGTTCCCCCAAGGGAGCCTGCTTCTCCCTCTGCCTATTTCTCTACCTCTCTGTGTGTGTTTCTCATGAATAAAATAAATAAACTCTTTTAAAAATAATAAAAATAAATAAAACTTCCAAGTTTTCCACTGGGCCCATGGAGTATGCTCTTAAAGGGGTGTACTCCTCAATTTTTCTTCTCCCCTTCCCACTGGCTGGAATGCAGATACACTGGTGGAAGACAAAATAGTCACCCTAGACCACAAGATGGAAGTCACATGTTGATGATGACAAACAAAATTAAAGAAGCCCCGCTCCCTAATCCTGCAGGGCTATCATAACTGCCCTGGATGGTTTAAGCTCAGCCCATTTAAGCCACTGTTATTTTAGCCCGAGTTTTAGCAGCCAAACATGTATCTAACTAATACATTTAGCCAGAAATCAGTATGGAAGCCGAAGGCAACACCCACAGACATATACTCATCAGGGTCTAATGTAAGCTGCTGTAATAAAGACAATCACAAATGCAGTGAATTAAATAAGGCAGAAGTTTGCATCTCTCACAAATAGGACCCTCAGCATGAGCAGGCAGGGCTAATATGGCAAAGGTGGCCCTGGCTGGCCGGGCACATTGCTCATCAGTATCACTCAGGACCCCAGGCTCCTTCCATCTGCTGTGCCATTGAGAATCGCCCTAGTCTGCATGGTCGAAAGAAGTCTCCATCAAGTCTGCATTCCAGTCCCTCTTTTGCTCATATTCTGTTGGCAAAGACTTTGTTATATGATAGGCTGGGAAATGTGGTCTCTAGTTTGCCTACCGCATACACAGCTAGAACTCTAATACCATATTAGAAAGTTTTGGGAGACAGAAATGCACAAAAGAGAGGAGATCAGCTGCACACGGAAATGCTACATTGCATAATGGCAAATCAAGGTGAACAAAGACATGGGTCACTGGAGTTGGGTAACTGTTCCAAGTCTCCATCAGGCCCAGTCCAGAGTGGAAGGACCATGACCTGAGAGGCTCTGGGCCTGAAGACACCAGATCTTTATTCCCCCCTTTAGGCTCCCAAGTTGATTTTTAGTAGACTCCCATTGGGTAAAGGTGACCTTGGCTAGTCTATTTTTAGCATCATTATAAAACCTGGTGCAATCTGTTTTCACTCCAGATGGAAGGAAGGAGGTAAATAATGCTTAAAAGGACAGCCCCTCCACTCCTGCCAGTGTCTTTCCTCTTGCCCAATTTCTTCTCAACAATTCAAAGCTTCTAATACATACTCCCAGGGGATCAATTCTAAAGAGAAAAAAGCAAAACACCATATTTTGCAACTCATCCCCTAGTCACACGTTAAAAAAAAGAAGTGATGACATGATGGCCTCTCAGGAGGCCTTACTATTCTCATGGGAAAGTCAGTTCCTTGAAAATTTCGTATGAGGAGACCTTGGGTGGCTCAATCAGTTAGGCATCTGCTCTTTCAAGCTCAGGTCATGATCTCAGGGTCCTGGGATGGGTCCTGCATGAGGCTCCCTACTCAGCGGGGAGTCTGCTTCTCCCTCTCCCTCTGCCCCTTCCCCTATCCCACTCATGCTCTCTCTCTCAAATAAATAAATAAAATCTTTTTAAAAAATCATATGAAAAATGATCGGCCTGTGAGACAGGCAGGGCCATTGTAGTATGGTCTCCTTTCAGCCACAGTCTATTCCTTGTCCAATCTGAGCACTTAGCATGGATCTAACTAACGTCTTAGAATCTGCCACCCTCAACCTCCCTTGGCAACTGCAGGGCCGATTCCCATTTTCAGATCATCCCCTGGTTTTGGAAACTAACTGTTTCGTACTGTGTGATTTTAGTTATGGATTCAATATTACTCAACGCACTTCTTTATGTTTGTAGGAAATCTGTTCTTGCATCACTCACATCCTTTGGGATGGCCCCTGGAGAGGGCCATCGACTTCCAATAGCAATGTCTCTATCTCTTTTTCTGAAGGTTTCTCTAGTGTCCTGCTCCACCTATGCACAGAAACCTGGGAATGCCAGAGAATTAAGCCCCTCCCCCCCGCCGAAAGCAGGCTTCAATCCGTGACTGCAAGGAGTGGGCATATAAATACCCCAGCTTATTCACTCTCCACCACGGGACAACTCCGACGTTCTGCACCCCAGGGTTCTCCAGGGTCCTCAGTGGAGCTAATCTCCACTCATCTGCAGTGGTGAATTTGCTTGATGACACACCTTTTATGGACTACCTTCCTTCCCCATCCCACTTTCCCAGTCCATACCCATGTTTCCTGGCACCACCTCTCAAATGCACTATTTGCCTTTGAATCCTTGTCTCACAGGTTGCTTCTGGAAGAAGACTTCATATGAACAGGAACTGTTATATGACAGACACTATTCTAAACCCTTTATATGTAGGGGCTTACTTAACCCTCACAAAAAGCCTATGACACAGGTTTTGTCATTGCCCCCAGTATACATAGGGGAAGCAGAGGCACAGAAATGTTCAATGCCTTGCCTCAGATTCACACAGGTGTTAAGTGGCAGAGCCAGGATTCAAACCCAGGCAGCAGGGCTCCTGAGTCCACACTCAAGAGGCTGATGCATTAGTGCATCTTCTTACATCTTCTCTGAAGAGGCTTTTCTGAGCTTCCTGAGTTCCCCTCCAGTCCCAGGTCCCCACTCACCCCTTGCACTGGGCCTTCCCAAGCCCTCCTTCCTCTGGACGCTGGCCTCTTGTCCCCTTTCCTGTGACACCTTCTCCATTCTTCTCCAATCCCTCATCCTTCAGGAAGTTCTCTTCAGTTCTCCAGATTCCTACAGGGCACACACAGGATGTGCTGCCTTCTAGTTCTTTGTGTCCTTATCTCAACCTCCCTGACAAAGGATCCAGGAGTTTCTGTTGAAACAATGAGCTCCATGAGTAAGATCAAGGTTCATGGTTATTATACCACAGGAGAACCCCTCCCCAGTCTTATTCTCACTCCAACTAAACAGCATCCTTTAGATTAGCAACAGAAGTGTATTTGGTGTCCAGTCCTTCCACTTCTTTTTTTTTTTTTTAAGATTTTATTTATTTATTTGGCAGAGAGAGCACAAGCAGGGGGAGCAGCAGAGAAAGAAGGAGAAGCAGGCTCCCCACTGAGCAGGGAGCCCGATGCACAGCTCCATCCTGGGACCCTGGGATCATAACTTGAGCTGAATGCAGACGCTGAGCCACCCAGGCACCCCTTCTTTTTTTTTCCTTTAAGTTTTATCTATTTAAGTAATCTCTCCCCTAATGTGGGGCTTGACCTCATGACCCTGAGATCATGCTCCTTTGACTGAGCCAGCTAGGTGCTCCCTTCCACTTCTTTTTTAAAAAATATGTTTACATAAGGTTAGACCTCACCCACTTCCTCTGAAACAGGTCGCTGTTAGAGCTCTAGGTACACACCACCCCCATCCTACCATGCACTAACGTACTTACGTTGAACTAATTGCCCAACTATAACCTTGAGAAACCTTTATATAAATCACCCTGAGGAAAGGGTTATGCCCAGTCCCTAGCTCTCCCCCATCCCAAGGCTCTTCCAGGCCCCTGAACCCCAGAGGCCAACTTGCAAGCCTGGACTCTGGATCAGGACATGGAACCTCCTCTTCTCACCCATCTATTGCATAAACAATTCCTGAGAATTAAGCAAAGTAAGGACCTCCCAAGAAACTGAAGGCCTGCCTATGACCTCCCATATGGGGCCATAAATCCTTCAAATGGAAACTCAGTCCCTGGAAACAGCCAAGCTTGAGGTATACCAGTGTGTCTGTCTGCCCGCCACACAGCTCCTACCTCACCTCTGTCCATCCCATCCCTCCAAAGTCTCCCAGTACTGCATGGCCAGTGATGCATATATTATTCCCTCTCCCCTATTTCTTGCCACCTATGGTGAGGCTGTCCTGTGTAGCCCAGGTAAGAGGGTGGTGACCATGACTCATGTACTCAGAGGTCCCCTGGAAATGGCAAGAGGTAAGATGGCCTCAGGCTATACCTCCCTGGATCCCTCTCACCACCTTCATCCTCTAGGTCTGGACTTACTTTTGGTGGGAGGGGTGACCTAACCATCCCTCCTCTGCCCTTTCATTCAAAATGCATCTTAGGTGTGCCTGGCTAGCTCAAATATAGAACATGTGACTCCTGATCTCAGGGTTGTGAGTTTGAGCCTCATGTTCGGTGTAGAGTTTACTTAAAAAAAAACTTTTTTAGGGCAGCCCAGATGGCTCAGCGGTTTAGCGCCGCCTTCAGTCCAGGGCCTGATCCTGGAGACCCAGGATCAAGTCCCACATCAGGCTCCCTGCATGGAGCCCTGCTTCTCCCTCTGCCTGTCTCTGCCTTTCTCTCTGTGTGTGTGTCTCTCATGAATGAATAAATAAAATCTTTTTTTTTAAATTTTTTTAATTAAAAAAAATGTCTCTCTAATGTTTTCCTCCATGGCCTGGGAATTGTGTGTAGGGGAAGATGATTCATCTCCTTTCCTCTTACTAACTCCCTCCCACCTTTGAGAGGTGGTGGACTCAAAGTAGGGCAGTCTCCTGCCCCTACCCTCAACACTGCCAAGGGGCAGGGAGAGACCTTTCCAGTATAGAAGGGACATACATTCATGCTTTGCTTTTCTACCAGACTCAAATGAAAGATCATGCTCCAGTAGAACCCTTTGTGCCCAGACATCTGGCCCCAGCCGTAGTGTGGCAGAAGAAATTCGGGCTTTGACTAAAGACAGCCTAGAATCTCAGGTTAGGCTTGGCAAATTTATTAGCTGTTTCACAGCCTTACTTATCCTGTTTTGTCACCTGTCACACATGGAGCCAACAGCAAAATACACTCCTCTTAAAGTTATCTGTGAGAATTAAATTAGGACTATCAGAACGAAATGTTCTTTTCTCTTACAGGTGTGGAAGAGTGGTGTACAAAGATACTCACTACAGCATTCATCATTATTGTGAGCAAATGTTTGGAAATAACCAAGTCATTTAGCAGAGGAGTAACACAGAGTACCTTATAGTTTGGACAGTGGAATGCTATGCAGCCTCTGAAAGCATGTATGAGGTGCAATGTCTCAAGATACTATCCATAATATAATATATACTTTGCAACTAAATGGACATTCGAAACCATGTGTGTGGTCTATTGCCAATTATGCAGAAAAATGGGGAGAAAGAAGATGTAGCAACATACGCTCCTTATATATATACAATGTCTCCAGAAAGGCACACAAAATTTGGATAAGAGAGTTGCCTTTGAAGGCTAGAAAATGGGATGTGGGGCAAGGAGAGAGATTTACTCTTCTCAAAATCACCTTTATTTCTCTTTGCACTTTTGTTGCGTATGTGTGGTACATATTCAAACAGATGGAGAGAGGGGATCCCTGGGTGGCTCAGCGGTTTGGCGCCTGCCTTTGGCCCAGGGCGCGATCCTGGAGTCCCATTTAAAAAAAAAAAATGAGAAAGAAACTTAAAATGTTTCACTACCAAAAAAAATCGACTAAACACAAAAGAAGACAGTAATGAAAGAAATGAAGGACAAATAAAATTACAAGGCATATAGAAAAGAAGTAGCAAAACGACAGGAGTCCCTCCTTGTCGTAATTACTTTATTTTTTTTTAAGATTTTATTTATTTATTCATGAGAGTCACAGAGAAAGAGAGAGAGAGGCAGAGACACAGGCAGAGAGAGGAAGAAGCAGGCTCCATGCAGGAAGCCTGACATGGGACTCAATCCCGGGTCTCCAGGATCGCGCCCTGGACTGCAGGTGGCGCTAAACCGCTGAGTGACCCGGGCTGCCCCCCCCCCCCCCCCCGTAATTACTTTAAATGTATATGGATTAAACTCTCCAATCAAGATACAGAGATGGGCAGACTGGATACAAAAAAATACATGACCGGGATCCCTGGGTGGCGCAGCGGTTTGGCGCCTGCCTTTGGCCCAGGGCGCGATCCTGGAGACCCGGGATCAAATCCCACGTCGGGCTCCTGGTGCATGGAGCCTGCTTCTCCCTCCTCCTGTGTCTCTGCCTCTCTCTCTCTCTCTCTCTGTGACTATCATAAATAAATAAAAATTTAAAAAAAAATACATGACCTAACTATATGCTGTCTACAAGAGACTCACTTGAGATCCAAAGACCTCAAATAGACTGAAAGTGAAAGGATGAAAATGGATACTCCATGCAAACAGTAACCAAAAGAAAGGATAAGTATGCCAATGTCAGACAGAATAGACTTTAAATTTAAAAGTTCACAAGAGACAAAGAGGGACATTATATATTAATACAGGGTTCAATGCAGCAAGGATACATAACAATTATAACATTTTCACATCTAATTACAGACCGTCAAAATATATGAGGCAAAATGGGTCAGAATCGAAGAGAGAAATAGACAGGTCTTACAACCATGCTTGGAGATGTCAATACCCCATTCTCTTTTTAAAAATGTTTTATTTAGGGATCCCTGGGTGGCGCAGCGGTTTGGCGCCTGCCTTTGGCCCAGGGCGCGATCCTGGAGACCCGGGATCGAATCCCACGTCGGGCTCCCGGTGCATGGAGCCTGCTTCTCCCTCTGCCTGTGTCTCTGCCTCTCTCTCTATCTCTCTGTGACTATCATAAATAAATAAAAATTTAAAAAAAAATAAAATAAAATAAAAAAATAAAAATGTTTTATTTAAATTCAGTTTGCCAACATATAGGTTAACACCCATTGCAATACCCCATTCTTAATGCACAGACAACCAGGGGCGCCTGAGTGGTTCAATCAGTTGAACATCCAACTCTTTTTTTTTTTTTTCCTAAAGATTTTATTTATTCATGAGAGACACAGAATGAGAGAGGCAGAGACATAGGCAGTGAGAAAAGCAGGCTCCATGCAGGGAGCCCCATGTGAGACTTGATCCGGGGACTCCAGAATCATGCCCTGAGCCAAAGGCAGACACTCAACCGCTGAGCCACCCAGGCGTCCGGAACATCCAACTCTTGATCTCAGCTCAGATCTTAATCTCAGGGTCGTTGAGTTTGAAACCTACATTGGGCTCCATCCCCAGCATGGAGCCCACTTAAAACAAACAAACAATGAACAGAACAGATAAAAAAGGAAATGAGGATATAGAGGACTTAACACAATAAGACAAATAGATCTAACATATGTGTACAGAATACCATCAGGCAGCAAAAGCACACACATCCTTCTCCAGTGCACGTGGGACATTTTCCAGGATACACCATGCGTTAAGCCATAAATTAGATCTCCACAGATTTCGACGGGATTGAGTCCCACATCGGGCTCCCTGCACGGAGCCCGCTTTTCCCTCTGCCTGTGTCTCTGCCTCTCTCTCTCTCATGAATAAATAAATAAATCTTTAAAAAAAAATTCTCCAGTGGGAGGCGGAGGCCTGATGAAGCATGGCTGGCAAACTGTTGAAAATTGTTGAAGCTGGGTCATCTGTGTATTCTACCTATTTTTGTGTCTGTTTGAAAGTTTCCTTAATAAAAAGTTATTTTTTTTAAACTTTTTTTTTTAAAGATTTTATTTATTTATTCATGATAGTCAGAGAGAGAGAGAGGCAGAGACACAGGCAGAGGGAGAAGCAGGCTCCATGCACCGGGAGCCTGACGTGGGATTCGATCCCGGGTCTCCAGGATCGCGCCCTGGGCCAAAGGCAGGCGCCAAACCGCTGCGCCACCCAGGGATCCCTTTTTTTAAACTTTTTATTTTATCTTATTCATTTATGATAGGCACACAGTGAGAGAGAGAGAGAGAGAGAGAGAGAGGCAGAGACACAGGCAGAGGGAGAAGCAGGCTCCATGCACCGGGAGCCCGAAGTGGGATTCAATCCCGGGTCTCCAGGATCGCGCCCTGGGCCAAAGGCAGGCGCTAAACCACTGCGCCACCCAGAGATCTCAATAAAAAGTTAAAGTAGGGGTGCCTGGGTGGCTCAGTGGGTTAAGGGTCTGCCTTCAGCTCAAGTCATGATCTCAGGGTCCTGGATCAAGCCCATGTCAGGTAGGGAGTCTGCTTCTCCCTCTCCCTCTCTCCCTCCCCCTGCTCATGCTCTCTGTCTCTCCAAATAAATAAATAATCTTTTTAAAAAAATGTTTAAAAAGGGATCCCTGGGTGGCGCAGCCATTTAGCACCTGCCTTTGGCCCAGGGCGCAATCCTGGAGACCCGGGATCGAATCCCGTGTCAGGCTCCCGGTGCATGGAGCCTGCTTCTCCCTCTGCCTATGTCTCTGCCTCTGTGTGTGTGTGTGTGTGTGTGTGTGTGTGTGTGTGTGTGTGTGACTATCATTAAAAAAAAAAAAAGAAAAGAAAAGAAAAATGTTTAAAAAGGGCAGCCCCGGGGATCCCTGGGTGGTGCAGCGGTTTAGCGCCTGCCTTCGGCCGAGGGCGCGATCCTGGAGACCCGGGATCGAATCCCACATCAGGCTCCCGGTGCATGGAGCCTGCTTCTCCCTCTGCCTGTGTCTCTCCCTCTCTTTCTCTCTGTGTGTGTGACTATCATAAATAAATAAAAATTTAAAAAAATAATAAAAATAAAAAATAAAAAGGGCAGCCCGGTGGCTCAGCTGTTTAGCGCTGCCTTCAGCCCAGGGTGTGAACCTGGAGACCCAGGATCGAGTCCCACGTCGGGTTCCCTGCATGGAGCCTGCTTCTCCCTCTGCCTGTGTCTCTGCCTCTCTCTGTGTGTGTCTCTCATGAACAAATAAAATCTTTTTAAAAAATAGGGGATCCCTGGGTGGCGCAGCGGTTTGGCGCCTGCCTTTGGCCCAGGGCGTGATCCTGGAGACCCGGGATCGAATCCCACGTCGGGCTGCCGGTGCATGGAGCCTGCTCCTCCCTCTGCCTGTGTCTCTGCCTCTCTCTCTCTCTCTCTGTATGACTATCATAAATAAAAATAATAAAAAAATAAAATAATAAAATAAAAAAATAAAATAAAATGTTTAAAAAATAAAAAGTTAAAATATTAAAAATTTCAACCCCCTTTGACCATTAAGTAAGATCAGACAAATAAAAAGACTAGACAAGGCACAAAGACCCTGCCACACACAACAGGTGCTGTCAAAAACATCAAACGAATAAATGATAAAAACATCAAACGAATAAATGATAAAGCTCGGGGAATGTAAGTACCAAATCATCTTGCAAGTTACACCTACCATGGAAATCAATAAATGAGCCATTTATACATGAGTCTTTCATGAGCGTTGTTAGCATGAGTCAGTCCTCTGGAGTCCCATCATAACTGTATTTTTAAAATCCCACTTCTGAGATAGACCGTTTAGAAAAATGACCAGATGAAAGGAAAGCCACTCCGTCAGAGCCACCTATTATTCTTGCTCTGGTGACTTGCTACCATCTTTCTATAAATCACCATAAAACCTACGCCAGGAAGGTTGCTGTACTGAATGAGGGAAAGGCCCATAAATTAGCACCCAGCACAGCAAGTGACAGAAAGCAGTAATTTAGGAAACATGAGGTCCCCTGGGGCAGTCATTTCCTGTGCCCTGTATCCTCTGTGCCACTCTCTGATTTCAGCAGTGGCTGGCCTGGACAGTTCTTTGGAGCTCAGACTCACCTTGTGCTAAATCCCGGCCTTTCCCAGAGCCTCAGTGACAAGTGGGCAAACACAAGGGGGAAAGGCCAGGGATCTAATGTCCCAGAGTCAACCTGCCACTCATCAGAGAACAGAAATTGGTGGCTAAATGCTCCTGCCTCCTGTCCTTCCGGTGGGCAATTTCTGGAGACCTTCTGTTTCCCTCCTCAGAAAATTCCAGTGGAGTCGCATTCCCATCGAGCACAACAGCCAATCGTCCTAAATTGGCTTTTCCTTCTTCCCAAAATCACACTGCCTTACTTCTGCATTCTAGAATCATTTAAATTAACTGCCTAAACCCACATCTCAGACTCTGTTTTCAGGGACACGCAAATTAAGACTGTCGCTGTCATACTTGCCTCTCCCATGACCCATTGCTCTTCTTTCATGGGTTTTCCCCAACCAACATGCCAGCCAAACCCAGACTGTAACATGAACATGGAGAATTACAATCCATTGGTTTATGGGTCTCTGCCCATTGCTGGAGCGCAAACTGCTCAAGGGCAGGGACCCTGTGATGACTTGGCATCGCTGGTGTCCAGTGGAAGAGATGGAAGCAGGTAAGCACTGCACCAAGCCACAGTAGTCATTGAGGCTGTTCTCCAATTTTCCTATTTTTTGCCTTCTTCCAGGCACTTGGTATTGAATCTCTCAGCACCCTTGAAGTTAGGCATAGCCACATGGCATGCTCTCACCAATGAAATGTGAGCAGAAGCCACATGGGTTGTTTTTTCTAGGCAGAAGTGCTAATTGCCAATGCGACATGAGATATTCTGGTGCCCTCTTTTGGTGGAGCCTTCTTTAACCTGGATCCCCAAGTGATTCTGATGACCAGAGAGGCCCCCACCACCACTGTGCTGACTCACTGACAGGTAGCATCAGTGAGTAATAAACAGGCATGGGGAGCTACTGATTGTGGTGCTATTTGTTGCTGCAGCATTTGCTTAGCCACTCTGACCGATACAAGCTGAGATAGGGATGCATCTAGAGTTCACAGACACACAGAGAGGAGGGTATCAGATCTCTCAGAGGCTCAGAAAGGCTCCATATGGGAACCGGAAATAAGCTTTAAAAATTTTTTTTTTAATTTTTTATGATAGTCACAGAGAGAGAGAGAGAGAGGCAGAGACACAGGCAGAGGGAGAAGCAGGCTCCATGCACCGGGAGCCTGATGTGGGATTCGATCCCGGGTCTCCAGGATCACGCCCTGGGCCAAAGGCAGGCGCCAAACCGCTGCGCCACCCAGGGATCCCCCGGAAATAAGCTTTAAAAGATGAATATTTAAGCACCCGACAAGGAAGAGAGAGGACAGCCCAGGCAAAGCAATCTGTGTAGGGAAAGGCTTGGAGTCTGGAACCCTGGAAGAAGGTAAGAGAACTGCAGGTAAGTTAGGAAGGGTTAGGGTGGGAGAGGGAAGAAGAGGCCACAGAAAGATGAGACCGGGAAGGAGTCTGCCCTACTCGGGAGCCAGGGTGGCAGCTTAAAAGGCAATTAAGTATACAACATTGTAGACAGGGAAGTGATATGATTTCATCTGCATCTCAAATATATTATATTGGAAACAGTGTGGAAGGTGAATTGGAAGACCAGTTAGGAGACTATTTTAATCCTTGCAAGAGACCAGGGGCTACATGGACCCAAAGCAGTGGGGAAGGAAAGCCCAGACAAGTGTTGAGGGGCAGACTCTGGAGACCCTCTGTGCTGTCCGCTGGGCTCTCCCGACACCTGGGCTGCCCACGTCTCAGCACTTGCCCCAGCATCCTCTGGTTGCTTACTTATTACCTGTAGTCATCTTGAGTGTAGGAAACGTCTTTTTCTTTCCTTCTTTCTTTCTTTTTTTTAAATCAATTAACATTTTATTATTCAATTTAAAAGGCAGTGAAATATTAGAGAGGTTTTAGCTTCCTGGGAAACCAACAAGAGCAGCAAAATGTGTCCAATAAGTGGATATGCATTTTTAGCTTTTAAAAAAATAGGTTTTTCTTCAAGAGTTATATTTGAAAGGACAGTTTTCTGTATTAAAATGATTGTTTGGGGGATCCCTGGGTGGCGCAGTGGTTTGGCGCTTGCCTTTGGCCCAGGGCGCGATCCTGGAGACCCGGGATCGAATCCCACATCGGGCTCCCGGTGCATGGAGCCTGCTTCTCCCTCTGCCTGTGTCTCTGCCTCTCTCTCTCTCTCTCTCTCTCTCTGTGACTATAATAAAAAAAAAAAAAGAAAGAAAGAAAGAAAAATTAAAATAAAATAAAATGATTGTTTGGGGCACCTGAGTGGCTCAGCGTTTGAGCAACTGCCTTTGGCTCAGGGTGTGATCCTGGGGTCCTGGGATTGAGTCCCACTTCGGGTTCCCTGCAGGGAGCCTGCTTCTCCCTCTGCCTGTGTCTCTGCCTCTCTCTGTGTGTCTCTCATGAATAAATAAATAAAATCTTTTAAAAAAATAAAATGTTCACTATTAAATCTATTTTTTATTTATTTAAAAAAAACTTTTTTTGAGGTAAAATACACATAAAATTTACCATCATAACGATTTTCTTTTGGGGGTGGGGCAGAAAGAGAATCTTAAGCAGGTTCCACGAGATCACCACCTGAGCTGAAATCAAGAATCAGGTGCTTAATCAGCAGGGCCACCCAGACACCCCTCTGCCGCTCATCTTAACCATTTTCAAGTGCACAGTTCAGTGATATTAAACACATTCAAAATTTTGTGCAACCATGACCACTCTCCATCTCCATAACTCATTCTGTCTTGTAAAACTGAAACCCTGTACCCATTAAACATCCCCCTACCCCCAGCCCTGGCCACCACCCTTCTGCTTTCTATTTCTAGGATTTGGAGTGCTCCAAGTATCTCATATAAATGGAATCATACAGTATTTGTCCTTTTGTGTCTGGCTTATTTTCCTTAGCACAAGGTCCATAAGTTTCATCTGTGCCATAGCATGTGTCAGAATCTCCATCCTTCTTAAGGCTGAGTAATATTCTATTGTATGTGTATCCATATCTTGCTCATCCACTCATCTGCTGATGGGCACTTGGGTTGTTTTCATGTGTTAGCTCCTATAATGTTGCTGTGAATATGAGTGTACAAATATCTCTGAGACCCTGCTTTCAGTTCTTTTGGATGTGTGCCCAGACATGGAATTTCTGAATCATACAGTAATTCTATTTTTAATTTTTTTTGAGGAACCACCATAGTGTTTTCGGTGCCTTTTCGTATTCCCATCAACAAGGCTTTCAGTTTCTCCACACCCTCAGCAAATGTCTCTTACTCTTCTTTGAGCCACCAGCACTGGCTCCGCATTGGCACATTGTAGGAACTCATATATTTATTAAATGGATGGGCAAGGGATTTGGTGGCTGAGTATATATGAAGGATGAAGAGCCAAGAGAAATCCATATTGAATCCCAAGTTTTTAGCTTGGGTGATGGAATGGATAGAGGCACCTAAATGGAGAAACAGGTTTGGGGAGAAAAAGAATAGACTCTATCCAGGATATACTGTGTTTTAACTACCTCTAGAACATTCAGGAGGAGACAGATATCCTAGACCAGACACAAGAGGCAAGTCTGGTGGGAGTCTGTATCAGTCATTGTTCCCAGAGAAGCAGAAACATAAATACAAAGAGATTGGGGCACCTGGGTGGCTCAGTTGGTTAAGCATCTGCCTTCAACTCAGGTCCTAATCACAGGGTCCTGGGATCAAGGCCGCATCATCAAGCACTGCATCAGGTTCCCTGCTCAGCATGGAGCCAGCTTCTCCCTCTCCCTCTGCCCCTCCCTTCCCCTGCTCGTGCTCTCACTCGCTCTCTCTCACTCTCATTCTCTCTCAAATAAATAAAATCTTTAAAAATAAATACATACATACAAAGAGATTGATTTTAAGGAATTGACTCATGCAATTGTGGAGGCTGCCAGGTCCAAAATCCACAGGCAGACAGGAGGTTGGGAAGAGTTGATGTTGTGGGTTGGGTTTTTTTAAAGATTTTATTTATTTATTCATGAGAGACACAGAGAGAGGCAGAGGCATGGGCAGAGGGAGAAGCAGACTTCCTGTGGTGAACCCAATGCGGGACTCGATCCCAGGACCCCAGGATCACTACGTGAGCCAGAGGCAGGCGCTCAACCGCTGAGCCACCCAGAGGCCCCAGATGTTGTGGTCTTGAGTTCGAATTTGTACAGCAGACTGGCAGGATGGGAACTGAAGCAAGATTTCTATGTTATAGTCTTGAGTTTCTCTGGGAATCCTCAGTTTTTGCTCCTAAGGCCTTCAACTGATTGGATGAGGTCCACCCACATTATCCAGGAAAATCTCCTTTACTTAGAATTCAGCTGGGGCACCTGGGTGGCTCAGTGGTTGAGTGTCTGCCTTTGGCTTAGGTCATTATCCTGGGGTCCTGGGGTCCTGGGGTCAAGTCCCGCATCAGGCTCCTCAAGGGGAGCCTGCTTTCCCCCCACCCCCAGCCTATGTCTCTGTGTGTCTTTCCTGAATAAATGAATAAAATCTGTAAAAAAAAAAAAATAGAATTCAACTGTGTGTAGATGGTAATCATATCTACAAAAACACCTTCCAAAAAACATCCAGATTAGTGTTTGACTGAACGACTGATACTACAGTCCACCCAAGGTGACACATAAAACTAGCCACCACACTCCTCCAGGTAATAACCAACCTCTTAAAAGCACCAGCTATCGCCCAGGTAGAACAAGGAGAATAAGAGGTCAAGGACACCAACAGTTAACAGATGGACAAAGGAAGAGAGTGAGGGGTTGCAGAGCAGCCTGAGGTTGTAGGAAGGGAAGCTCAAAGAAAGGTGTCACAGAAACCAGGGAAAGGCAGTGTATCAAACAAGCACTGTCAAATGTGCCACCAGCTTCAGAAAGCTCAAGCGAGGCAAGTGCTGGAAACCAGAAACCTTTAGTGACCTTTCACAAGCAGCAGCAGGTCCACTGCCATTCAGAGTGTAAATTGGTACAACTACTTTAGAAGATCCTTCGGCATTGGGCAGGGGAGTAGAACATGTGAAGATGCCATCACCCAGAAGTTCCACTAGTAGGAATACAGCAGTAACCCTGCTATCCACAGCAGCGCCCTCCTATCCACGGTAGTACCTCCCTTATCCAAAGCAGTACCCCTATATCCAGGACCATACCCCGTTATCTGCGGCAGTACCCCCCATCCGAGGTTTCACTTTCCACAGCTGCTGTCACTTGCAGTCAACCTCAGTGTGAAAGCAGATGATCCTACTTCTGACGGATCAAGTGGATCAAGTCAACAGGAGCCTAATGCCAGGCATTCATCTCCCTTTATCTCTCGAATAGGCCGTTTATCATCTCAGGTCATCACAAGGAGAGTGAGTACAGCACAATAAGAAATTTGAAAGAGACCACATTCATATAGCTTTTGTATAGTATATTGTAAGCACTTTTCTGTTTTGTTCTGTTACTCTTTTTAATTTCTTACTGTGCTTAATTTATAAATTCAACTTTATCATAGGTGTGTATGTATTGCAACAAGTAGCACATATGGGATTCAGAAAATCCATAGTGTCAGGCATCCACTGAAGGTCTTGGAACATATCCCCCACTGATAAGGGGGGGCCTACTGTGTATGGATGTTTGCTACTCAAAGTGTGGTCCACAGACCAGCTGCACTGGCCTCACTGGGAGCTTGTGGAAATGCAGAACCTCAAGCATCACCCAGACCTACAAGCTCAGCATCTGCACTTGAACTAATCTTCAGATGATTCACATGCACAATGAAGTGTGAGAAGCACTTCCTCTTCACTCTTTTGCTCGTGTTTTTAAAAAATTGCAAACCATATAGGCACTCCTTGCACATTTTTATACTACTACCTAAAATGTTCCTGAAATGTTTAAGTCATTGCAAAAAGATGCAATTTCCAGTGTGTTGTAAATACTGACTTTTTTTTTTTAGAAGATTTTATTTATTTATTCATGAGATACACAGAGACATAGGCAGAGGGAGAAGCAGGCTCCCTGCAGGAAGCCTGAGGCAGGACTCGATCTCAGGAACCGGGATCACAACCTGAGCTGAAGGCAGATGCTCAACCACTGAGCCACCCAGGTCCCCAACACTGACCTTTTTAAAAAGTGGTATTTCACTCTTAACGACACCCTCTCTGATTCATTAAAAAGCCCATGACCACTCTCTTCTGTAACAGTCAGAAACTTGGGGATCCCTGGGTGGCTGTGGTTTGGCGCTTGCCTCTGGCCCAGGGCGTGATCCTGGAGTCCCGGGATCAAGTCCCACGTCGGGCTCCCTGCATGGAGCCTGCTTCTCCCTCTGCCTGTGTCTCTGCCTCTGTCTCTCATGAATAAATAAATAAAATATTTTAAAAAACAAAACAAAACAGAAAAAGTCAGAAACTTGACATGTTCCATTTCTTCTGAATTCATATTTTCCCTTTCTACCCACCAAAATGTTATCTCGATAAAATATGGCTTATGTTTGAAAGTCTTCTATTCTCTGCAACGAAAATATGTATATAGATTAAAATTGAATTTTATGGGTACCTGGCTGGCTTGGTTGGGAGAGCAAGCAAGTCTTGATCTTGAGGCTGTGGGTTCAAGTCCCACACTGGGTATAGGTTTACTTAAAATAAATAAACTTTTTTAAAAATTGAATTTTTAGATGTACCCTGGTGGCTTAGTTCATTAAACATCGGATTCTTCATCTCAGCTCAGGTCTTGATCTCAGGGTCACATGAGTTTAAGCCCCATATTGGGCTCCACGCTGGGCAGGGAGCCTACTTTAAAAAAAAGAATTGAGTGATGCCCCAGTGGCTTAGCGGTTGAGCGTCTGCCTTCGGCTCAGGGCATGATCCCGGAGTTGCGGGATCAAATCCCACATCAAGCTCCTTGTGTAGAGCCTGCTTCTGTCTCTGCCTCTCTTTCTCTCTGTCATGAATAAATAAATTTTTAGGGCAGCCCCGGTGGCCCAGCGGTTTAGTGCCCCCTTCAGCCCAGGATGTGACCAAAGGGAGGCGCTCAACCACTGAGCCACCCAGGTGTCCCTGTAATATTTTTCTTAAAAAGAAGTACAATTCTAAATAAGATGGTTAGGTCACTTTCTTTTCAATTAGTTCATGTATTTATGGGTGAATGTTATTTATTGCTAGAATTAGGATTCAGTATGAATTCTATTCCTATTTTTCATTTTTGTAGATGTAAGAACCAAAAATTTTGTTCCCATAAATATGTAGATGTAAATGGAAGAAGGTTTGTCATAGCAATGTCAATAAATTCTTTGAAACTATATACCAAAACACAGTGACTTATCAAAACTCAATCAGCTGGTTTCTTCAACAAATGGTGCTGGAAAAACTGGATATCCAGATGCAAAAGAAAAAAAATAAAATCCCTACCTCACACTATATACAAAAATTAACTCAAAATGGTTCAACAACCTAACTATATGAGCTTAAGCTGTAAAATGGTTGGAAGGAAACATAAGAGTAAATCTTCACAACCTTGGATTTGGTCATTTTTTGTTTGTTTGTTTATTTTTCTAGTAATCTCCACACCCAATGTGGAGCTTGAACTCATGGCCCTTAGATAAAGAATCACACACTCTTCTGACTGAGCCTGCCAGGCGCAGTCATCCCTTGGGGATGGTTTCTTAGATATGGACACCAAAAGCACAAACAACAAAAGAAAAAAATAGATAAATTAGACATCACCAAAATTTAAAATATTTGTACACCTAAAGACTTTATTACCTTTCTTTTTGTAAGCTCTACATCCAACACACAGCTTGAACTCACAACCCCAAGATCAAGAGTCGCACACTCTGCAATCTGAGCCAGCCAGGTGTCCCAATCTAAAGACATTTTATCAAGAAAGTGAAAAAGACAACCTATAGAATGGAGAAAATATTTGTAAACTGCCTATCTTATAAGGATCTAGTATCCAAAATATATAAATAACTCTTACAATTCAACAACAAAGAGGCAAACAACTCAATTTAAAAATGGTCAAAGGAGGATCCCTGGGTAGCTCAGCAGTTTAGCACCTACCTTTGGCCCAGGGCGTGATCCTGAAGTCCCAGAATCAAATTTCACATGGGGCTCCCTGCATGGAGCCTGCTTCTCCCTCTGCCTGTGTCTCTGCCCCACCCCACCCCACCCCCCTGAATGTGTATGTCTCTCATGAATAAATAAATAAAATCTTTTTAAAAAATGGTCAAAGGACTTGAATTGATAGTTCTCAGAGAAGGTATACAAGTGGCACCGATAACCACATGAAAAGATACTCAACATCATTAGTCATTAGGGAAATGCAAATAAAAACCACAATGAGATACCACTTCATACCCACAAGGATGGCTTAAAATGCATATATATAGAAAATAAGTGAGACCTAGGATGTGGAGAAATGTGCTGGTAGGAATATAAAATGGCTCAGCAGCCGTGGAAAACTGTTTGGTGGTTCCTCAAAAGTTACATATAGAACTACCATATTACCCAGAATTCAACTCCTAGGTAAATACCCCCCAAAAAACTAAAAACAGGTTCTCAACAAAGACATGTGCATAGCAGCACTATTCGCAATCATCAGAAGGTGGAAAGGGCCCAAACGTCCATCAACAAGAGGAATGAAAAAAACAGTTGTGGTATATCCATACACCGGAATATCAGTTGCCCGTAAAAAGGAACAGACTACTGATACACGCTATGGCATGGATGAACCTCAAAGGCATTACGGCACATGAATGCAACCAGACACAGGGCCATATAGTGTGTGATACCATTTATACAAAACATCCAGGACAGATCATTCCAGAGAAACAGAACACCTACTGGTGGCTGCTGAGAGCCAGAGGGAGGAGGGAAGCAACAATTTAACAGGGAGAGGGCTCCTTCTGGGGTGATGAAAATGTTTTGGAACGAGACAGAAGTAGACAGAGGTGGTGGCTGCACAACATTGTGAACGTACTAAATGCTGCTGAATTGTTCACTTCAAAATGGTTCATTTTATGTTGTCAATTTCACCTCAATAATAGAAAGGGTGAGACGCCTGGGTGGCTCAGTGGTTCAGCACCTGCCTTCGACTCAGGTTGTGATCCCAGGATCCCGGGATCGAGTCCCACATCGAGCTCCCTGCATGGAGCCTGCTTCTCCCTCTGCCCATGTCTCTGCCTCTCTGTGTATGTGTCTCTCATGAATAAATAAAGTAAAATCTTAAAAAAAAAAAAAAAAAAAGAATGGGAATGTAGGGAAGCCTGGGTGGCTCAGCAGTTGAGCATCTGCCTTTGGCTCAGGGCGTGAGCCGGGGATCTGGGATCGAGTCCCACATCAGACTCCTCGCTGGGAGCCTGCTTCTCCCCCTCTGCCTATATTTCTGCCTCTCTCTGTGTGTCTCTCATGAATAAATAAATAAATCTTAAAAAAAGGGGGGGGGAATGGGAATGTAGGGAACAGCTGGGTGGCTCAGTGGTTGAGAATTTGCCTTTGGCTCAGGTCATGATCCGGAGTCCCAGGATTGAGTCCTACATTGGGCTCCCTATATGGAGCCTGCTTCTCCCTCTGCCTATATTTCTGCCTCTCTCTGTGTGTCTCTCACAAATAAATAAATAAAATCTTAAAAAAAAAAAAAAAAGAAGAAGAAGAATGGGATGTAGGAAGAAGGATGGACTTTCAACAAGTTCTGAAATTAAGGAAAGGGAGATAAGGATGAGTAAAGAAAGGGATATCTGGGGTGTGAAGGAGGGCTCTCTGGGCTGCTGAGAGCAGGCGATCAGAAGAAGGGTAGGGGTACTCAAGAGAGGGGGCAGGTGTGAAGCACAGCGTGGTGGGCCGAGGGGCTCTCCTTGGTGCACAGAGAACCCAGGTAAAGGATGCTGCTAGGTCAGAGCAGCTGAGAGTGGTACCCAGGTGGACAGGAAGAGAGGGGAAGACAGGATGCCTGGAGGTCTCCCTGGGACCTGGGGCAGGGATGCTTGCTGCCTCCCAGGAGAGAGAGATCTGAGGGTCACTGAGGGAATGGGGCTCTGGCATTTCAAATTTCAGAAAGGACACAGTTCCAGATGCTGTCAATCAGCAGGGGGTGATCTCAGGAAAGAGGTGGATGAAATGAAGTCAAACTAAAAGTTTTGAATGTCAAGAAGCTTTGAAGAAACCGTTAATATTGGTTGCTGGAGGGAAGGGGAACTGGGTGGGGGTTGGCAAGAGAACTTTCAGTGTGTACCCTTTTACATTTTTCTAATTTTGTGGGTTTGGAGGTTTGGATTTTGATTTTGTTTAGTTGGTTGGTTGTCTGGCACGGCGGTAGGGGGGGTTGCTTTAGTTACTTTTGGCTTTTTGGTTTTGTTTTTGGGGTGAGGGAAAATAGGCTATTTATTGGTGTCACATCACCCAGGAGAATGAAGAACTAATGCTCACAGTCCTATACTCCCCATTGGCTTGCAAGCAGGGGTTTTTACAGGGTGAAAATCCAGGGGCGCCTGGGTGGCTCAGTTGGTTAAGCATCTGCCTTTGGCTTGGGTCATGATCCCAGGGTCCTGGGATCAAGCCTGAGTTGGGCTCCCTGTTCAAGGGGGAGCCTGCTTCTCCCTCTCCCTTTGCCCCTCCCACCCCAGTTAGTGCTCTCTCTCTTAAAAATCTTAAAATCTTAAAAAAATAAGTAAACAAAAATAAAAATAAAATAAAGGGTGAAAATTCAGGATTAGGGTCTCAGGCTCTTGGATCATGCTGATTGATTAGGGATTGGACCTACTGTAATACTTCCTTTCTTGATCCTCTTCTCTCATTTGGCATCTCCTGGTATGGTTTTGGTGTGATTGTAGAGAGGTGGTCGTCTGCTGCAGGGGCCTGGCTGTTCCTCTTTAGGAGCCGGGAACTGCAAAACATTCTCAGCAGATTGTGTTTCATGATGTCATCTCTAAAAGGCAGACATTTTACATCCTGTGACTATTACTAAGCTGCAAACTATTATCATTATTTTCTTGCAAAAATGGCACATTATGTTTGTCATCTCAAGCAGAATAGCATCCCACAGACTTTTCAGGAGGCAACATAATGTTATTTCCTGAGACAATTTTACAGGTTTCTTTAACAGTAACTAAGGGCTACAAGACTGGCCAGAGGCAGCTGTGGGCTCTGCAGGAGTTTGCACACCAGGTTTCAGCTCCCCTCCCTCCACTTGTTTCTAGTCACTCCTGAGTCTTGAGGGATGACCACTGCTCTAGCTACTTCTGGCTGAAGAGGGGCGAAGATCAGGATTAGAGGAATGGAACTGGTTTGCTCCTAACTGTGAGTCCTCTGGCACCTGGCCTAACTTCAAAGCTTTGGAGAACCATCAAGTTAGTTCCTGCTTTTGCTGCCTTCAAGCAGCATCTCATGCCACATGTGTGAGTAGGTACATCATAAAAAGAGCAGATAGATCTCCCACTTGGGTTAATGCCCAGAGTGCTGATCAAATCCCTTGAGGAATCCAAGAAAACAGACCAGAAAACCAATCCCAATTCTGTTCACAGGACTTTGGCAGAAATTTGTTGCAGCCAAGTGGCTTGAACCTGTCTAGGTGGGTTTCTACCTCAGCTGAATAAGTAATGTAAATGCAGCAGGAAGAGTTAATTACCTTGCATATATCCCTCCCTGTTCCAGCAAAATAGAATCTAAGGCCATTCTATCATCCAGGCCAAAGAGTCTAATGGTTTTTGTTGAGCTGCTATTGCTTGAGCAATTTCATTGGCCAGAATTCCCAAGGTGATAGAAATATTTTTGATCACGTGTTTATGAGTCCTCATCCCCCACCAGGGTAAAAATGTTCTCCCAAATAAATATCAAATGCATTCTTTTGATAAGCAAGCAAGTAATCCCCACCTGGTATTGATTCCCTTTCTGATTAATAAAATACACTTTTTGAATCCTGAACCATGCAAGTGACTCTAAGAAAACATAAAATAAAGGCAGCCCTGATGGCTCAGTGGTTTAGCATCGCCTTCAATCCAGGGTGCGATCCTGGAGACCCGGGATCAAGTCCCGCATCGGGCTCCCGCATCTGGGAGCCTGCTTCTCCCTCTGCCTGTGTCTCTGCCTCTCCCCCTCTCTCTGTATCTCTATGAATAAATAAATAAAATCTTAAAAAAGAAAACATAAAATAAACTGGACATTTTTTTTTAATTAGGGGTGTGGATGAGGTCCATTTGCATGGACACTGGCAGGCCTGGAAGTTGGTTGCTCGGGCAACAAGGAGAGGTAGGGAGCAGCAGAGCAGACTCAGGGTTCCTACAGTGAGGGCAGTGCTGAAAGGAAGAGATGTTGGAGGTTTTACAACAAAACCTTGTAATACACGAAAAGTTTTATCAGCCTGTGGATTTAAATCCAATATTTCCTTTTTTAAAAATATTTTATTGATTGATTGATTCATTCATGAGAGACAGAGACAGAGAGAGGCAGAGACACAGGCAGAGGGAGAAGCAGGCTCTATGTAGGGAGCCCCATGCGGAACTTGATCCCAGGACCCCAGGATCACTCCCAAAGCCGAAGGCAAATGCCCAACCGCTGAGGCTGAGCCACCCAGGCATCCCTAAGTCCAATATTTCCTATTGGTAGTTCACGGAATATAATTATTCTGGCCTAGGCTGAGCGTATGGCAAAAGTACACCCACTGCCAAAACTACCTTGAAGGTCTCAGAGAAATGTGTAACCATTTCTGTCTAGGATTATCTAGACCACTGTTAGCATTCACCAGGAACCAGGAGTGATACTCTAAGCCATGAGCTAGCTTAGTCCTTGACCACTTCTCCCAGACATAGACACAAAAATGCACACATCTCTTTTCAGATTGGGCTTTTAAAGACTCACAGCACTGAAAGAGACTTCATAGGACAATCCCTCCTTTTCTTGAAGAGAATACTGAAACCTCGGGGATGTTGACAGCCTCCAACCTAAACTAGAGCCTAGACCTTCTGTCTCCTCTTGTTCCTTGCTCCATAGTCAGATTTTATTTCTCAAGCCCACTAAGAATCCTGAATCCACTGTCCTTGACACTATGCCAGGGAGTTTGGTACCACTAGCCAAGGACAGGAGGTTTCCTCATCTCACATTGGCAGAAGTCTGGGGCCAAGGGACAAGGATCAAGATACCCCTGCATGGGCTATGTGGGAAAATAGCCCTAAACACCTCCTCACCAGGCTGTACAGGAGAAGATAGCCTGGTGCACTATGGCTTATTTCCACATGAAACTGTAGCTGGACGGGCCTGGCACTTGAAGGATTCATCAGTTCTCAACTCTACTTGCCACCAAGAACCACCTGTCTTAAATTTCAAGCTGAGATTAGGCCCCCTGTCCCATTCACACTCTCCCAGAAAGGAGAAGTAGCAAGAAGGTGACAGGATACAAAACTTTACAGACTTCAGTTCTTACTTTGACAGCTTTTGTATCTCTGATTTCACTGGAGTGAACTACTCTTTTGAGAGGTTTGGCAATGAGGGAAAGAAGAAATGAGACAGGGAAACGGAATTTCAGTTAAAGTTCTTTTGAAGATTTTGTAATCTGCCTCCCAATTAAAGGAAGAGAGCTATCTCTGTTCTAGCACCTCCTGTATGCCTTAAACTTCACATTAGCCTTGTGAAAAACCAGGGACTCCAATTCAAAACAAAGATGCTATGATTCAGAGAATTAAGGAACTTCCCTCTTTTCAAAAGTAATGAAATATGGGGGTGCCTGGGTGGCTCGGTCGGTTAAGCATCTGACTCTTGATTTCAGCTCAGGTCATGATCTAGGGGTCCTGAGATGGAGCCCCTGAGATCAAGCCCTGGGTGGGTTTTCATGCTCAGCAGGGAGTCCACTTGAGATTCTTTCTCTTCTCTCTCTGCCCTTCCCCCCTCTAAAATACATAAATCTTTTATATAAAATATAAATCTTTTTTTAAGATTTTACTTTATTATTTATTCATGAGAGACAGAGACAGAGAGAAAGAGAGAGAGAGAGAGAGAGAGAGAGAGGCAGAGGGAGAAGCAGGCCCCATTCAGGGAGCCTGACGTGGGACTTGATCCCGGGTCTCCAGGATCACGCCCTAGGCTGAAGGCGGCGCTAGACCGCTGAGCCACCCAGGGATCCCAATAAATCTTTTTTAAAAAATGTATAGAATATGGCTTTGAGCCAGGTGTGTCTGACACAAAAGCCAAAGTTCTTTCTCAGATTTATATGGCCTGACTACAAAGGAGATTGCTATAAAGAGGCATTTTAGAATAAAGAGAACTGGGTGGAAGCATAAAAAAGCAGAGTAAAGGCAAAAGGCAAGGAGTCAAGCACCACCTAAACACTGCCCTGGCTTTCCACCAAAGGTCATTCCTTTGAGTTCAGGAATTCAGTTTCAGCCAGGAACAAACTTTTTCTGGGTGGATGCTGGCTGCACTGAAAGAGAATGACTTCAGCAGTAAATCATTTATTGCATGCCTTTTATTTGCAAAATACAACCCATGACATAATTCCCTCAATCAAGAAGTTTGCAATCTAGGGGGAACCAAATATTGAACCCATTATATAACAAGCAGTTTCCTCAAAACCCATGTGTAAGAAAAATGAGCTGGTCTCCTGGAGTATACAACCAACCAATCCAATCAAAGGGAAGCAGGGGCTTTTTCACCTGGATTTGGATGGATTGGAAGTGAGTGTACTAGGATGGGGGGGGGGGGGAGCTTCAGGAGGAAGCTGTGGAGACTGCAGGTTACTTTGGGAGTGACAGAAAGAGAAGGCAGGGGTGCCGAGTTGAGGAGGACGTTTTGTTTAGGGCGGTGCAGCTCTGACCTTGCCAGGCCCATGGAGGAGCAGGAATAGGAGGAACAGCTGCAGTCAGAAAGATTAAAGACGGTAAAATCGTACTGATATAAATAATCGCATAATCAGAAGAATTAATACCAGGGCTAATTGTACAGTAGGGAGGAAATGGGCAAGGTTATCGACAGTGCATACAACTGGAGGACGTTTGATTTGGCAAGAAGTGGGATCAATCCTGAGAATGGAGGGGAAGGTCGGAGAGGTGTGATGTTACACAACTTTGAGAAAGAGGTAAGTGGAAGGCACTGTAGTGCTTCTGCAGCAAGTTAAAACTTCTTTTAGGCCAGGAAGGCTGGGTGGTCACTAGCTTCCTAGGAGTTGAAAAAGTCTTCAAGTGTGGCAGGAAGGGCTGTGAGCATCCTCCGCCGAGGATGCGCCCGTGGCCAGCAGTGACCACCGCGGGCTGCCTGGGTCCCCGGGAGGGGCGGCGCAGCCTCTCCCGCCGGCACCGCGGGACCAGGGCGCACCAGCCGCGCGAGCAGGTGGCAGCAGGGGAGCGCGGGCTGGGGCGCGCGCCGCGGGCCGCCGGGAACAGGGGGCGGGCCGAGCCAGCGGGCTCCGCGCGGCACTTGGCACGCACGCGCAGATGGGCCGCGAGGCCCGGAGGCACAGAGGAGGGGGAGCGGGAAAGGGGGTGTGGAACGTATTTCCGCTCTGGCGGACAAATAATATCGGCCAAAGGGGAGGCCAGGCCGTCCGGCCCTTTAACCGTGTGGGGGGGCCGGGGAAGAAAGGGGGGTCGGGAAGGGGGGAATCCTGCTCCTTTAATTCCCTCCCCTCTTCCTCCTCCCTGAGTTCTCGCCGACGCCGAGGCGCGCGGGGCCTGGAACACACCGCGCGAGCCGCCCCCGCCCCTCCCTCCCTGCGCCCACGCGGAGTTGGCCCCGCGCGCGCGCCTCGTGCACCCCCGCGCCTGCGCGCTGCCCGGGCCCTGCCCGTGTTCGGGGGCGCCGCCAACCCCGGGGGGGGTGGGGGAGATAGGGGGGGAAAAACAGCGCGCGGAACCGGGCCAGGTGAGAGGCGCGTGCACTCAGGGTCGTGGGCTGGGGGGGGCGTGCCACGGAGCTCTGAACGTGGGGGGGGGCGTGCACGGAGCGTGCAGGCGGCTGGGGGAGGACGTGAAAGGCGCGTGCAAACGTGCAAAGGGGGGGCGGAGGAATGAAGCAGCGGGGAAAGGGGGCGGGGTGAGAAGAGGCTGCACCCGGGCCACCCCGGGGACCCCCCGAGCCCCAGGCCTCTGCCCCCGGTTTCTCCTACCTTCCCCGTGGGTGCGCGGGCTAGCCCGGTCCGGGCGGGGGGCGGGGGGGGGGGGGCGGTGTGGACGCCGCTGCCCCGCCCCCGGGAACCACGCCTCCGTCCTCGGAGGCCCGAGCGCTTCCCCAGGGACTGGGGAAACTGAGGAAGAGGCCTGAAGACTGGGAGATCTGAAGCTGGGAGGCTGGGCAAGAATGGGGGCGAGGGGCCCGGAGCCCTGGCCTAGGAGAGCCAGAGACCTTTGTCTCTGACCGGTTTCCTTCCCAACCAGGGTTGCCCACCCCTGCCACAATGGCCTCTGGGGTGGAAGTCCTGCGCTTCCAGCTGCCCGGCCACGAGGCCGCTACCCTGCGGAACATGAACCAGCTCCGCGCAGAGGAGCGGTTTTGCGACGTGACCATTGTGGCCGACAGCCTCAAGTTCCGTGGCCACAAGGTCATCCTGGCCGCGTGTTCGCCTTTCCTGAGGGACCAGTTCCTGCTGAACCCCAGTTCCGAGCTGCAGGTCTCACTGATGCACAGTGCGCGCATCGTGGCGGACCTGCTCCTCTCCTGCTACACCGGTGCGCTGGAATTCGCTGTCAGGGACATCGTCAACTACCTGACGGCTGCCTCCTACCTGCAGATGGAGCACGTGGTGGAGAAATGCAGGAACGCCCTCAGCCAGTTCATTGAGCCCAAAATAGGCCTCAAAGAGGACGGGATCAGTGATGCCAGCCTTGTGAGCAGCGTCAGTGCCACCAAATCCCTCCTCCCTCCTGCCAGGACCCCAAAGCCAGCCCCCAAGCCTCCACCCCCACCCCCTCTGCCCCCTCCACTCCTGAGGCCTGTGAAACTGGAGTTCCCTCTGGATGAGGACCTGGAGCTGAAGGCCGAGGAAGAAGATGAGGATGAGGACGAGGACGTGTCTGACATCTGCATCGTCAAGGTGGAGTCGGCCCTAGAGGTGGCCCACCGGCTCAAACCTCCTGGAGGTCTGGGAGGAGGCCTGAGCATTGGCGGCTCCGTGGGCGGCCACCTGGGAGAGCTGACCCAGAGCAGCGTGCCCCCCAGCACTGTGGCCCCACAGCAGGGTGTAGTGAAAGCCTGCTATAGCCTCTCAGAGGACGCAGAGGGGGAGGGTTTGCTGTTGATCCCTGGAGGCCGGGCCAGCGTGGGGGCCACCTCAGGCCTGGTGGAGGCAGCAGCGGTGGCCATGGCTGCCCGGGGGGCGGGGGGCAGCCTGGGGGCAGGGGGCAGCCGGGGACCCCTGCCTGGGGGCTTTTCCAGTGGAAACCCCCTAAAAAACATCAAGTGCACCAAGTGCCCGGAAGTATTCCAGGGTGTGGAGAAGCTGGTCTTCCACATGCGGGCGCAGCACTTCATCTTCATGTGCCCGCGCTGCGGCAAGCAGTTCAACCACAGCAGCAACCTCAACCGCCACATGAACGTGCACCGCGGCGTCAAGTCGCACTCGTGTGGCATCTGCGGCAAGTGCTTCACGCAGAAGTCCACACTGCACGACCACCTCAACCTGCACTCTGGAGCCAGGCCCTACCGCTGCTCCTACTGCGACGTGCGCTTCGCTCACAAGCCTGCCATTAGGCGGCACCTCAAGGAGCAGCATGGCAAGACCACGGCAGAGAACGTGCTGGAGGCCAGCGTGGCGGAGATCAATGTCCTCATCCGCTAGAGCTAGCAGAGCAGGCTCCAAGGCCCAGCGGCGTGGGGTGGGGGGGTCCCTGGGCTGAGTGTGAAGGGAGCTCCCTGGCCCAGGAGAACAGAATAGGGGATGGGAGGGTTGGGAACAGGCAGGTACGCTGGGGAACCCGAGCAGACACATCCTGAGAGAGGGGCCGAAGATTCCTTGGACAGAAGACCCTGCCTTTTCAGAAAAAAAAAAAAGAATGAGAGAGGGTTCTTTGAGAAGGCCAAGGCAATATGGGCTCCCAGAGAAAAATTTTCTTCTCTTAGAGGTGCATGGATATGTGGAGGGAGGGAAAGGGTCTTATAGAATGAGAAGGGGGAAAAAAAAGAGGAAGATGATTTATTCCTGGTTAAAGCTGCCCAGGGAGAGGGTCTGATATTTCTTGAGATGGGGGGTGGGGGTGGGAATTGGGAGGGAATTTGGCAGGAGGCAGCTTACTTGCTCCTGCATAGAATAGATCCTTGGGAGAGGGAGTGGTAGGGGGAAAGGATTATTGAATCCCAGAAAAGGAAGTGGGAGACAGTTCTTGCATGCTGGGGGAATGGGACTGTGGGTAAAGGCTCACCAAAGCAATAGGAAGGACCATGTCAGGTGCCAGGTAAGAGAACTTGGGGGTGAGCATCCTGGGTAGATATGGAAGAGTGGGGACAATAACAAGAAGGATGAATAGCGGCAGGGGTGGGGGGTAGGGCACTTAGATGAAAGGATACAAGGAGGGCTGTTGGGGGGAGGGAGAGGAGTAGAGACTTATACAGTATTTTTTAAGAAAACAAAACGTATTTTTTAGGATTTTTTCTGGAGTTTGGGGTTTTAGTTTTTCTGCTTTTGTTTTCCACAAAATAAATTTTAAAAAAAATCAAACTTTTTTTTTCTTTATACTCTGTTTGGCAACTGCGTGTGTATGACCGTCCCACCCTGGACAGCCTCTCCCTTTCATGCTGTTTGCTCACTGCTCAGCACAGCTCATGCAGAGGTCCTATGCCTGGAGGAGACTTGACAAGACCAAGGGACTGTGACAAGTGTGCTTCTCTGGCTGGGGACCCTCCCAGTTCTGCAACCTCAGCACCTGGCAGATATCTCACACTTCTCTTCCACGATTGGTAGTGGTGATAACTCACGACTTGCCCATCTATCACGGAGTTCGGTATCAGTGCTAGGGATGAACTATAAAGGTGATCATTATACCCACCAAAATTTTAAGCAGGAGCCTATGTTTGGGCATTTATGTTCTGAAAAAAGGGTTCATGTCCTGGGAAAGCCAAAAAAAAAAAAAAAAGTTTGGATTAGGGCATGGGGAAGACTACAAGTCCCACAAAGCTCTGAATAGTTCTTAACCAGAGAACTACAGTTCCCAGAAGGCCTTGAATTGGCCTCAGGTGCCCTGGAGCCAAACCACGGGCTTCTATCAAATACTGCGTGTGAGATCTTACAGGGTTTTTCCCAAACTTTGACCAGAATATAATACCAAAGGGATGGTACCCTAAATAATGCTATCAAGGTTTTTATCTCGGTGTAATATCATTCATACTTCCTCTGTCAACTGGGCTTATGACCCACGGAATGCCTAGGTTTGTGACCAAAAAAAAAAAAAAAAAGGCTCCTTAGTATAGTATACTCAGCAGGCGGTGATGACTGTGGAGCCTCTGGGGGTTACTCAGGTCCCCGGTGCACTTGGTGCCTTAACATACCGGCTCAAACAGAAGGGACCCTGAGCCCCGGGTTCAGGAGAGGACGCTGCTCCCGCCGGTACCAAGCAGTCGAGAGCACAGGTGTCCTCCGTGCGTTCCCGCTGCCCCCTTCCTGCCCGGGGGAGAAGCGAGGCCGACACTGGCGATCTGGAGACCCAGAAACTAGAACGCACCGAGGCGGGGGAAGCCGCCGCGGGCCGGGAGGCTCAGACACCGCTCTCGCTACCTACAGACAGGCGGGGGGCGGAGGAGCTACCCCGGGCCAGGCGTGCCTCGCCTTCGGCTCCCAGCGCAGCCGACGCCCGCAGCGGCGGGAACGCGCCCCCGGAGGCCCCCAGCTTAGGGCGGCCGCTGCCACCGCCGAGGCCGCTCCCGGCGTGGGGGGAAATGGCCAGAAAGCGCGCCGTGGCTCCTTTAAGGCCCCTCCTCGCCCCCCCTCCCCGCCCACGTGACCCGGGGCGGCCGCGCGCCGGCTCGGCCCCCCGCGCAAGCGGCGATGGCGGCGGCGGCGGGAGCTGCAGCGGCGGCGGCCGCCGAGGTGCGGAAGGGGAGGGGGAGAGGCGGGTGCATGCCCGCGCGCGCGCCCGGGGGAAGCGCGCGCCCGTGCAATGCTCCGGGGGTGCAACGGGGCCGGGGGGCCCGGACGAGACCTACAGCAATCCGGAGGGCCAGCACCGGGGGCGGATGAGGGGACCAGGGGGTGGGAGGTGGGGGGAGTGGGCACGGAGGCGCGCGTGCAGCCGCCGGCTGCCCCCGAGTGGGCAGCGGGAGCCGGGGCCCCAGGAGCGCGCGCGAGGGGCACGAGGGGCCGTCCGCCGGGCTGGGGAGCGGCGGGCGCTGGAGGGGTTGGTGCCCGGGGTCCCCGCGGCCTGGGGGACAAAGGGGGAGCGGCGCGTGCAGCCGGGAGGAGGGGGCGGGGCCGGGGCGCAGAGGCCCCGCCCCCTCCCCCTCCTCTTTTCCAGGCCCCAGAGATGCGGGGTCTGCCGAGAGGGAGGGGGCTGATGCGGGCCCGGGGGAGGGGTCGTGCGGCCCCCCAGGGCAGCCGAGGCCGCGGACGGGGGGGCCCCCATCGAGGAAGAGGTAGGCCCCGGAGCCTACTCTCTCTTCCCAGAGCCCAGGCGTCCTGGGCTCCCCAACTTCCTAGCGGGCTGACCAGCCCTCCTATACCTTGTGTCCCCTGCCAGGGGGAGGCCCCTGCTGAGATGGGGGCGCTGGTGCTGGAGAAGGAGCCCAGAGGAGCCTCTGAGAGAGGTGAGTGCGGCTGAACAGGCCCAGCTGGACCTTCACCTCCCCCAACACAGGATTCCCCGAGACCTTAGCCCTGAACTTTTTCTTTCCCCTTACAGTTCACGGCTCTTTGGGGGACACCCCTCGTGGTGAGGAGACCCTGCCCAAGGCCAGCCCTGACTCCCTGGAGCCGGCTGGCCCCTCATCCCCAGCCTCTGTCACAGTCACTGTGGGTGATGAGGGGGCTGACACCCCCCTAGGAGCCACACCGCTCATTGGGGATGAACCTGAGAATCTGGAGGGAGATGGGGACCTCCACGGGGGCCGAATCCTGCTGGGTGAGAGGCTGGGGAGTCAGGGGCCTGGGGGGCAGTGAGGGGGGGTATCCTCTGATTACCTTTCCTCTTACCTTGTTTCTGTCTGCCTATTTGTCTTCCAGGCCATGCCACAAAGTCATTCCCCTCTTCCCCCAGCAAGGGGGGTGCCTGTCCCAGCCGCGCCAAGATGTCAATGACAGGGGCAGCAAAATCACCCCCCTCAGTCCAGAGTTTGGCTATGCGGCTGCTGAGTATGCCAGGAGCCCAGGGGGCAGCAGCGGGGCCTGAACCCCCTGCAGCCACACCCAGCCCAGAGGGGCAGCCCAAGGTCCACCGAGCCAGAAAAACCATGTCCAAACCAGGAAATGGGCAGGTGAGAATGAGGGGGAGGGGTGGAGGTGGGGAGACCCAGGTAACCCACTGTGTACCCCTTGTGGACTGTTTTTTTTTTTTTTTTTTTTTTTTTTTTTACAGTTTAGCTTCAGACTGTTTCTCATCCCTTCAGGGCTTGCCATACTTACCTAGGAGCTACTGTGTGTCAGATTCTGGGCTGGGCTTGATCTGAACAGACAGACAAGTTTGGGGAGAGGGGAGTTGTAAAAAAGGTTAGAGGGGCACTTGGGTGGCTCAGTGGTTTAAGCATCTGGCTCAGGTCATGATCCTGGATCTAGTCCCACATCATGGAGCCTGCTTCTCTGCCTCTGTTGCTGCCTCTTTTTGTCTCTCATGAATAAATAAGTAAAATCTTTAAAAATAAAATAATAAAAAAAGGTTAGAGGATTAATGTTGTAGTTAATTGTCCCAATTATTCTTATGATAATGACTAAGGAACTTCTAACTTGCTTTCTACCTCTAAGCAAGCCCCAAGGGAGCTTTTTCCCTCCATTTGAAACTCCCCCTGCTTCCTTTTTCAAAGGGCTTCTAAGGGTTAACTGTGACTCCCTACAGGGAAGGAGGGTGAGGGAAAGGACAAAAAGCCCCAGAATTTCAGAATCTTTGTGACAGTGTTTTTGGGGGTTTGGGTATGGTTTAGGTAGCTTTGGGCAAGGCACAAACCTATTTCCTCATCTGTAAAATGGGTAAAGAGGGCCCGCTCCTTCAGGTGAGTGAAAAGGTGAGTGTTAGGTGTGGAATGTGCCTCATACCCTTCTTCTCAACAAGACAACAGTTCTTGTGATTGCCACATTCTGGCTTACTGGAGCTTCAGGTGACATTTTTGAGGGTGTGGCTCACCCTTGACTGAATGCAGATGCTCCCTGACCCTAAAGTGTGCTCCCTCTCTGCCGCTAGCCTCCCGTCCCAGAGAAGCGGCCCCCTGAAGTGCAGCATTTCCGCATGAGTGATGACTTGCACTCGCTGGGGAAGATGACCTCAGGTCAGCACCACCCCCACCCCCCACCCACCTGCCACCTGATAAATCCTGTCCGGAGGGTGGAAGAACCAGCCTTATTCCTTTCTCTCTCTCCTTCCAGATGTGGCCAAAAGGAGGAAGCTGAACTCTGGAGGTGGCCTGGTGAGCCTAAAGAGGCTGAAGACAAGGCCTCTCCACCTGGGGGGGCTGCATCCTGCCCTCAAGGGAAATGGTTGGGAGGGGAAGTACCAGCAGCTTCCATTTTTCTGATCTTTTCCTAGTCGGAGGAGTTGGGTTCTGCACGGGGTTCAGGAGAAGTGACCATGGAGAAAGGGGACCCAGGGTCCCTGGAGGAGTGGGAGACAGTAGTGGGGGATGACTTCAGCCTCTACTACGACTCCTACTCTGTGGATGAGCGCGTGGACTCTGACAGCAAGGTGAGAAGGAGCCAGCCTACCTCTCTGCCAAGGCTCACTCTCCAGTCTTTCCCGCCCACCCAGCCCCTTTGTCTCTCTTTCCTTTTTACCTTGTGACACCCCCTAATTCACCATCCCATCCTCTCTGTAACTTCCTCCCCTTTTGTGTTCCACCCCAGCCGGGCCCCTCGCCCCTCTCCATTGTGGTAGACTTTGCGTTTAGCTAGGATCCCTGGGTGGCGCAGCGGTTTAGCGCCTGCCTTTGGCCCAGGGCGCGATCCTGGAGACCTGGGATCGAATCCCACGTCGGGCTCCTGGTGCATGGAGCCTGCTTCTCCCTCTGCCTATGTCTCTGCCTCTATCTCTCTCTCTGTGTGACTATTATAAATCAATTAAAAAAAAAAAAAGTTAAAAAAAAAAGACTTTGCGTTTAGCATCCCATTTTGGTTTGGGGTTTTTTTGTTTGTTTGTTTTTAAGATTTAATTTATTTATTTGTGAGAGACACACACAGAGAGAGGCAGAGACACAGGTAGAGGGAGAAGCAGGCTCCACGCAGGAGCCCAATGTGGACTCAATCCCGGATCTCCAGGATCATGCCCTGGGCCAAAGGTGGCGCTAAACCGCTGAGCTACCAGGGCTGCCCCCATTTTGTTGTTTATCTGTGGTTTGTCTGTTTATTCTTTTGTTCTTAGTTTGATTTTATCTCATATGTTTGTATTTACCTATGTGACATAATGCGGTCTTCCTGACGTGCACTTTGTTTAACATGTCAGGGAAAATTTCAGATATGCACAAAAGAGTAAATGGTGAGCCCTCATGGAGCCTCACCCTGCTCCCACAATTTTCAGGACACAGTGGCTCTTGATCCAGCTCTTCCTCCACCAACCGGCCCACCTCCCTGTTTTAAAGTAGCCATCACATTATTTTATCTGGAAATGTTTCCATTTGTATCTTTAAATGTGAGACCTCTTCCTATGCTTTAATATCACTGCTTCACTGTTCACAATCTGAAAAATGTGACTCCCTAACACCATCACCTTGCTACTAGGGTTCATAATATGCCTTGGTGGTTTCATAAACAGGTTTTTGTTTGTCAGATTTTCTTTTCTAAGATTTTATTTATATATTCATGAGAGACACAGAAAGAGAGGCAGAGATACAGGCAGAGGGAGAAGCAGGCTCCATGCAGGGAGCCCCATGCGGGACTCCATCCCCAGATCCAGGATCATGCCCTGAGCCGAAGGCAGCCGCTCAACCGCTAAACCACCCAGGTGTCACTGTTTGTCAGATGGGCTCCATATATTCGTTTGATTGACATTTTCCTTAGGTCTCTCTTGATTTATGGATGCCCTTGGTTTTGAAAAAGTTTTTTTTTTTTTTGCCATTTATTTGTTGAAGAAACCAGGTCACTTGTGATACAGAATTCCTCATGTTTAGGAATTCACTGATTGGGTGAGGACTAAATGTCCTCTCTGCCCGATATTTCATGTAAACGAGATCTAAAAGTATGATCGGCTTCGGGTGATTTGGGGTTTTTATTTTTTTTAATGGTGAGAGGATTTGATAGCTGGTGTGCATACTTCCTGTTGTGTCATATCGGGAGGCACAGGACATCTTGTCTTTGTATTAGTCATGTTTGAGATTGGTCAGTGAATTTATGGGATGTCGGGACGCCTGGGTGGCTCAGCGGTTGAGCGTCCACCTTTGGCTCAGGGTGTGATCCTGGAGTCCCGGGATCGAGTCCCACATTGGGCTCCCTGCATGGAGCCTGCTTCTCTTTCTGCCTATGTCTCTGCCTCTCTCTCTGTGTCTCTCATGAATAAATAAATAAAATATTTTTTTAAAAAAAGAATTTATGGAAAAAAAAAAAAAAGAATTTATGGGATGTCAACCTCATCCTCGTTATAAAGTTTATCATTAGGTTTTCATCTAGTGTTTGGAGTGGCCATGGGTAGTCTTGCTTACATGTGAACTTCAAGACTTAAACTATGTGCTTGTTTTCTGAACTTTTTCTTTTTTTTTTTTTTTTTTTTGCTTAATATGTTCCCAAGATTCACACACATTGTTGTGAGTTCTTCACAGCTGTCTAACATTCAGCTCACTTTCTTTTCCCGTCCATGCTCACCTCCTCCAGGGAGCCATCCTGGGACAGTAGTAGTAGCTCTTTCTCCAGCTTCACTGCCTTAGTCTTTGGGGTTGGATAAGTCCCACCCTGTCTCTTTCTCAAGTTACCTGCAAGAGAGGGCTATGGGCTGGAGGTTGCTGTCTCCCCAGCCCTGCCTTGCCTCTCTCCCAGTCTGAGGTTGAAGCTTTGGCTGAACAACTGAGTGAGGAAGAAGAGGAAGAGGAGGAGGAGGAAGAAGAAGAGGAGGAGGAAGAGGAAGAAGAAGAAGAAGAAGAGGAAGACGAGGAATCAGGCAATCAGTCCGACCGGGTAAGGGCTCACAGCGGGCATCCTGTGGAGCAGGGGGGACACTGGGATTGGGGCCAGAGGTCTGAGTCCTCAGAGGGGAGGAGAGGTCGTGGGCTGGGTCCCAGGCTCTCTAACTCTTCCTCCATCCCAGAGTGGCTCCAGTGGCCGGCGCAAAGCCAAGAAGAAGTGGCGGAAGGACAGCCCGTGGGTAAAGCCGTCTAGGAAACGGCGGAAGCGCGAGCCTCCCCGGGCCAAGGAGCCACGAGGTGAGGAGGCTCCTCAGCTTCTGGGTCTGCTCCTCCAGCCCCTCTCCCAGCCCCCAGAGAGCATGCACAAACACACGCTCACGCATGTACTCACGCATGTACCCACGTGTCCAGGCACCTATGAGCTCGTGCTCTCACTCTCTCTGTCTCTATGTCAGGAGTGAATGGTGTGGGCTCCTCAGGCCCTAGTGAGTACATGGAGGTCCCTCTGGGGTCCCTGGAGCTGCCCAGCGAGGGGACCCTCTCCCCCAACCACGCTGGTAATTGCCAATTGCTGGGATGGCGAACCACTAGGGGGCAGCCTCTGGGCTGGGGGGAACCGGGAGGAGGAGGACCCCACTGGAGCCCAGGTGTCTGTCCTTCCATGGCCAGGCTTTAGGGGTTCTAGAGCATGAGGGAAAGGCAGGGCGGGGGTGAGAGGCCCCACCAGGGGTCCCCATGGGTGATGGGGATGGCCTCGCTCAGCTCCCTTTTCCCTCCATCCAAGGGATATCCAATGACACGTCTTCACTAGAGACGGAACGGGGGTTTGAGGAGTTGCCCCTCTGCAGCTGCCGCATGGAGGCTCCCAAGATTGACCGCATCAGCGAGAGAGCTGGGCACAAGTGCATGGCCACAGAGAGTGTGGATGGAGAGGTGGGCCTGTGACCTGATAGGAGAGGTGCCGGCAGTGGGGGGGACCCAGCCCCAGGCCCCAGCCTCACCCTCTTCCTGCCCGTTCACACTGCCACAGCTGTCGGGCTGCAATGCTGCCATCCTCAAGCGGGAGACGATGAGGCCATCAAGCCGCGTGGCACTGATGGTGCTCTGTGAGACCCACCGTGCCCGCATGGTCAAACACCACTGCTGCCCCGGCTGTGGCTACTTTTGTACAGCGGTGAGTAACCAGTGGGCTGGACAGGCTGCGTGCCCCGTGGGGGAGGGGTCTCCTGGAGCCTGAATGCCTTGTCTTCCAGGGCACCTTCCTGGAGTGCCACCCTGACTTCCGTGTGGCCCACCGCTTCCACAAGGCCTGTGTGTCCCAGCTGAACGGCATGGTCTTCTGTCCCCACTGTGGGGAGGATGCATCTGAGGCCCAGGAGGTGACCATCCCCCGGGGGGATGGGGTGACCCCACCAGCTGGCACTGCAGCCCCTGCCCCTCCACCCCTGGCTCAGGATGCCCCTGGGAGAGCAGACACTTCCCAGCCCAGGTACTGGCCTTCCCATTCCCAACTATCTGTTCCCTGCCCAACACCACTGCTGGTACACATCAGCACCTTCTCCCACAGTGCCCGGATGCGAGGGCATGGGGAGCCCCGGCGCCCACCCTGCGACCCTCTGGCCGACACCATCGACAGCTCAGGGCCCTCCCTGACCCTTCCCAATGGGGGCTGCCTCTCAGCCGTGGGGCTGCCACCGGGTCCAGGCCGCGAGGCCCTGGAGAAGGCCCTGGTCATCCAGGAGTCAGAGAGGTGAATGAGGGGTGGCTCTCAGGCATGGCGATGAGGGCTGGGGCTGAAAGGTGGATTCCCTTTCTGAGACACCTACCCCTCTCCCTCACCATGGCAGGCGGAAGAAACTCCGTTTCCACCCCCGACAGCTGTACCTGTCAGTGAAGCAGGGGGAGCTACAGAAGGTGATCCTGATGCTGTGTGAGTATTCCACTCATTCATTCATTCATTCTGCAGACCTTGATGGAACACCAGACCATACATGCCACACCCCGGGCCCAGGGCCGGGGGTACAACAGTGAAGGTCATCATCCTTGCCCCGAAACACGGAGCGTGGAGGGGGAGACATACTCACAGATAACCCGGGATGATGGGGACAGTGGTGACGACAAACACGTAGGTGCTGTGTTTATACACATTCACTCACACCAGCCCTGCCAGTGTAAGCCCAGAGAGGTTAACTGCGTTGCCCAGAGGGGCCCCCACCCCACATAGCCTTCCTAGAGGAGGTCCTACCTGCCCCTTAGTCACTTACCACTTGTCCCTCCTTCTTCCGGTATGGTGGGCTCTCCCCACAGTGGACAACCTGGACCCCAACTTCCAGAGCGATCAGCAGAGCAAGCGCACGCCCCTGCACGCGGCCGCCCAGAAGGGCTCTGTGGAGATCTGTCACGTGTTGCTGCAGGTCAGCTTGGGCCAGGCCCTCTGTCTCGTGGACCAGGCCCTTGCGCCCCCTCTCTTGCCCAGCCCTTCTGTGATGCCAGCCCACATGCCCCCTCCTTACAGGCTGGAGCCAACATCAATGCAGTAGACAAGCAGCAGCGGACCCCACTAATGGAGGCTGTAGTGAACAACCACTTGGAGGTAGCTCGCTACATGGTGCAGCGTGGCGGCTGTGTCTACAGCAAGGTGTGGTGACCAGGCCAGCTGGGACCTCGGGTCAGAAACAGGGTTTGAGGTGCCAGGAAGGGACTCATCTGCCCACATCTCCCTCAGGAGGAAGATGGCTCCACCTGCCTCCACCATGCAGCCAAAATCGGGAACTTGGAGATGGTCAGCCTGCTGCTCAGCACAGGACAGGTGGACGTCAATGCCCAGGTGAGTGGCCTGGCTGGCTGCCCAGCCAACTTCCTCCAGGCCCCTGGCTCAGCCCTGGCCTTTGTGCCTCCTGTCAGCCCCCGCTGACCTCCAACACTTCCGTCACTCTGTTCCAGTCTGTCCCTATTTCTTGCCTTTTCTTCATTTGTATTTTTTTTTCACTTTTTTCTTTTTTGCTTATTTCTATGTTTTCGGAATGATCAGTTGCTGCCTTAATCTCTAGGAATGTGTGGCGATGCTTCTTGTTACCTCTTAGTGTGTCATATGTTGGGTCTGTTTTAGCCCATTACTGTCATTTTTCAGTCTTTGAACTGTCCAGGAGGAACCCCGTGAGCCTGGCTCCTGTGGCTTTTGGTCTGACCCAGCAACTTCTAAGAGCATCCTTACCTCTTAGTACATTTCCTGCCCCAGACTTGATCTACCATTTCTTTAAGAGACTCTGGTTCCTTTAAACAGGAAATGTTTTTTAGAGACGTGGTCTGTGTCCTCAGCAATGGTTATTGCTATTGGGTTACCGTATCCTAGGACTTTTGAGTGGAAAGACCTAAAAATGTGCTTTTTGGAAAGAGAAAAATTACTCCACAACTTTGAGCAGTAGACGCTATTAGTCACATGGGGTGGATCAAGAAACTGAGACCTAGAGAGGTTCAGAGACTTAGCCAGGGTCCTGTAGCACATGAGGGGTGGAGCAGAGACCCCTGTTCCGAGTCCAGCTCTAGGGCCTGTGCTCTAGACCACGCACTGCTTGGGTAAGCTGGGCCAGCTGCTGGGTGGCCCCGGGCAGGGGACGGCAGCCCCTCACCCTCCTCCCTCTCTCCCGACCCACAGGACAGTGGGGGCTGGACGCCCATTATCTGGGCCGCAGAGCACAAGCACATTGAAGTGATCCGCATGCTGCTGACACGGGGTGCTGACGTCACACTCACGGACAATGTGAGAGTCTGGTGGGGGTAGGGGAGATGGGGTCTGAGCAGAGAGGAGACTGGGTTCAGGCGTCTACCGCTTAGACCCACCCTCACCCCTCCCACCCACACAGGAAGAAAATATCTGCCTGCACTGGGCTTCCTTCACTGGCAGCGCGGCCATCGCTGAGGTCCTCCTCAACGCCCGCTGCGACCTCCACGCCGTCAACTACCATGGGGACACGCCCCTGCACATCGCAGCACGGGAGAGCTACCACGACTGTGTGCTGTGAGCCCCTGCCTTCCCCGCACCCTGATACCCTGCCGCTGGCTCGGCTCGTGGCCCCAGGCCCCACGGGCTTCCCGTCCCCTCCCAGGTTGTTCCTGTCACGCGGGGCGAACCCGGAGCTGCGGAACAAGGAGGGGGACACAGCGTGGGACCTGACCCCCGAGCGCTCCGATGTGTGGTTTGCGCTGCAGCTCAATCGCAAGCTTCGGCTTGGAGTGGGGAACCGGGCCATCCGCACTGAGAAGATTATCTGTCGGTGAGCCCTCTGCCCCCTCCCCAGGCTCCCCTGAATCCCCAGAGCCAACGCCTAACTAGGATGTCAGATACAGTAAATTAAAAGAGCGTTAAAGGAGAATTTCAGATGACCAGTGCATGTTTTTTTAGTGTTAAGAGCATCCCACATGGCACTGGGGACTTATCTATGGTAAAAAAAAAAAAAAAAAAAAAAAAACTATTTATTTATTTGAAATCCAGTTTTCATGGGCTGTTCTCTAGTTTATTTGACCACCTTACTCCCCCCACCCGGTGAGCCCCCAGAACCACCCCCTTCCTCCCACGGCCCCAGGGACCTCTCAGGCCTCTCCTTGCACCTTGTGGACCCCCTCACCCCAGCCCCCATTCCCCTTGTGTCAGGGATGTGGCTCGGGGCTATGAGAACGTGCCTATCCCCTGTGTCAACGGTGTGGACGGGGAGCCCTGCCCTGAGGACTACAAGTACATCTCGGAGAACTGCGAGACATCCACCATGAACATCGACCGTAACATCACCCACTTGCAAGTGAGCTGCCAACCACAGCTGGGCAAGTTGTGGGCCAACGAGCCACCTGGCCAGGGGAGTGGGGCTGGAAGGGACCTCGGGGGTGGGCCTGCATCCACTTGGGAGAGGGGTCCTTTCTTTAGGATACATGAAGGTCTACGGGCTCATGTTGGCCCTGGGTACCCCTGTAAGCAGCATTTTGAGTCCCCCTCATCCTGGGATCATCATCCCCCACTGTTCTAAAGCAGTGATCTTAGAGAAAGGACAGCGGTTAGGGGTCAGGGAGCACTGTGGGGATAGGGCTACTTCTGAGGATCGGGCTAACCCCCTGCCTCCTGCGCCAGCACTGCACCTGTGTGGACGACTGCTCCAGCTCCAACTGCCTCTGTGGCCAGCTGAGCATCCGCTGCTGGTATGACAAGGTGTGTGTGCTTGTCCCATCCAAGCCTCCTGTCTCTCTCTTCCTCCCTCATGAAAAGAGGGCAGGGCAAAGCAGGGGTTGGGGGGGAGGGTGCTAGGGGGAGATGGGCCTGTGCCAGCTGCATGCAAATTAAGGGCTTGATGGGGTTCCTGTTGTCTGAGCTCCACATGTGTGGCCTCCCCAGCCTGTCCTCCCTGTCTGGGGGGTTGGGATCCGTGGTGGATTTTTCTTGGGGTTCCTTGGCAGTCGAGGTGGGCACCAGATAGAAACCACTTACCCTCACCACCCTCAACCCCAGGACGGGCGGCTGCTCCAGGAATTTAACAAGATTGAGCCCCCACTGATTTTCGAGTGTAATCAGGCTTGCTCCTGCTGGAGAAACTGCAAGAACCGGGTGGTGCAGAGCGGCATCAAGTGAGGACCCCTCCTGCAGCCTGCCCTCACCCCCCCACCCCTGTGCCCCTCAAATGGGGGCTTTCCAGGTCCCTCCACCTAACACCACCCTCCCTCCCCACCCCCAGAGTGCGACTGCAGCTCTACCGAACAGCCAAGATGGGCTGGGGGGTCCGCGCCCTGCAGACCATCCCCCAGGGGACCTTCATCTGCGAGTGAGTAGGGGTCAGGGGGTCGGTGCCTAGCCACAGCTGACTCCCAGGTCTCCCTTGGCTCTCCTCCCTGGTGGGCCTGCCCCTTCACTGCACCTGCCCCCAGCCCACACAGACCGCAGAGCGTCATAGCCTCCTGCCACCACTGCAACATCTCCCCTCCCCTGCCCTGCCTTTCCAAGCCCGGAGACCTACAGACCCGGGTTTGAACTGTACTCTGCCACTGGGAATCCTTGGCCAAGTTCTTAGCCTGCTTGAGCTTCTTTTTTTTTTTTTTTTTTTTTTGTCTCCAAAATGGAGGTAATAATGTGGCCTTTCTGTCCACCTCTGTACGGGCCTTGCTTCTGTCCAGCAATTCTTTCTTTTCCCAGCGTCTGTCACCCCGTCACCTGGCTCCTCCTCCACGGCTCAGTCTTCATCTAGGCCTCCCTTCAGCCCCATTTGCCTATTTAAGGGGTCTCCATCTCTTTATTGGACCATCTCTCAACTTTGTTCAAATGGCCCCATCCTCCTGGGCCTCAGGCTCCCCACCACCCACTCACTGCTCATCCTTGCCAGAATCTGCCTCTGCCCTCACCCTCCTGCCAGTGCTGCCTCTCAGCTACCCGTGCCTTGCCCTGCATCTTGGTCCTCGCTCTGGCTCCCACAACGCTGTCCTCACGTCAGTCCCATGCATCCCTCTTCTTCACCCGCTTCTTTTCCTCTTTCTAAGTGTGGGTTTCCCTGTCCCCAGCTCCTTCCTGGCATTCCTCATGGCCCCCATGGCTCCATCTCTTCCCGCAGCCCTGACACCTCTCCTGTCCTGTCGCCTGGCATCACTACCACCTGCTGGGTGGTTCCTAGTCCACAGACCTGCCAGGGATTAAACTCACATGGATTTCCCCACCCACACCACATGCCCACAGATACTGAGCCACAGGGGCTCACTGATCTTCCTGTGGCGCAGCTCTGGCCCTTCCCTTTACCTTTCCCTGGCTGCTTCTCCACCTCATCCCTGGCCTACTGGCCCCCAGCTTCCCCCACATTCACTGGTCCTGCCTGTTGGTGCAGCTGTCCGTGGAGACCATAGCTGACAGGAGTACACTCTGCGTTGTCCCCTCTCGTGCTTGTGTCCCTGTTCCTCCTGCTTCTCACTCTGGGGGGGGGGGCGTCCTCCTCCCCCATCCCATGACATCTGGAGTCAGCTGTCCTCCATGCCCACCAACACCCCCCCATACAGATCTGTGGGGTTCATGGGCACAGACCAGGGCAGCTGACATGTGGTGAAAGAGGGTCCCATGGGGTCATGAGGAGAGACAGGGCCGGGAGCCAGCTCTGGATAATCTCTGCTCACCTTCGGGACCGCCACTTCCTGCCCAATAGGTATGTCGGGGAGCTAATCTCTGATGCTGAGGCTGATGTGAGAGAGGATGATTCTTACCTCTTCGACTTAGACAACAAGGTGGGCAAGAAATTCCTCTGTCCTTCGTACCCAGTGGGCAGACAGAAGCCTGGGGAGGAGGGCCTGGGTGGTCTGTGGGTGGGGGCAGCTGGCCAGGCAGGCAGGGCAGTGGCGAGTATGAAGAGTGACGCCCTCCCCTCAGGATGGAGAGGTGTACTGCATCGATGCCCGTTACTATGGCAACATCAGCCGCTTCATCAACCACCTGTGTGACCCCAACATCATCCCTGTCCGGGTCTTCATGCTTCACCAGGACTTGCGCTTTCCACGCATTGCCTTCTTCAGCTCCCGAGACATCCGGACTGGGGAGGAGCTGGGGTGAGGTGTCCATGCTGTGTGTGGGGGTGTGGTGAGAGAGGCAGGCCACTTGGGACCCGAAGCCCAAGGCTGGAGAGGGTCTGGCTTCTAGGCGTGGATAAGGGCAGAGCCTCCCAGACAGTGCAAACGGAATCCTGAGCCAGAGCTAAGCTCCTGCACGTGTAACAAGGCCACCGGCAGAGCTAGTACTGCAGGTCCCGGAGCCTGTCAGGAGGAGATGGGGTGGGTGCTCTGGACGGGCCTATGCTGCTGGCCCTGCACCCCACAGCGTCCCATGCCCCTCCAACAGCTTCGACTACGGTGACCGCTTCTGGGACATCAAGAGCAAGTATTTCACATGTCAGTGCGGCTCAGAGAAGTGCAAGCACTCGGCTGAGGCCATCGCCCTGGAACAGAGCCGCCTGGCCCGCCTGGATCCCCACCCCGACCTGCTGCCAGAGCTCAGTGCGCTGCCCCCCGTCAACCCCTGACAATGGACCACACACACACACACACACACACACACCCCAGCCCTAGACGGCCACCCGCACAGCAGCCCTCCTGCCACATGCTGCTCCAGAGCCCACGTTGCAGGGTGCTGCCATCCGCTCACCCCTCCCCCTTCACACATTCCTCTGCCAAGACCCAGCCAGGCCCTGGAGGTCTGACAGCCCCTCTCTCCCAGAGCTGGCTCCTCCCTGGGAGGGTGACTTCAGGGCTGGCCACTCCCTGTTCCCCCTCCTCAGCTGACGTTTGATGAATTGAAATTGGGCCTCTATGCCAGCTGGTTTCCTTTATTCTCAATAAATACTGGGTTTGGTAATAAACTGTCTTGATGATTGTTGGGAGGGCAATAGGGGCTGGGCAGAAAGGAGGCCCACAGTTAGAGGGAATCTGGGTCCACAGCAGCAAACAGGACAGGAAGCATGCTGGGCAGGTGTGGCTGGTGTGGACAGCCACCTGAGGGGAGAAGGTGGGGAGACCAGGGTGGTCAGGGTCCAGTTGATGGCTAAAAGGCCAACCTCAATCAACACTGGATCTTTGGGAGGAGAGCATAGGTGTGAGTGTACCACAGCTAGAGTAATTTGCAAAAACCTGAAGGATTTCCTTAGAGTGTGTTGTGGCCCATGGAACCCCGCTGCAAGCAGCCCTGAGCCGGTCACGGGCTTGGCCTTCCAGTCCTCTCCAGGGCACTGCCCAGGCTCTGCGTGCAGGAGGAACTAGCGTGTCAGGACCACAGGTGGAGGTGGGGCTGTGACGTGTGGGAGGGCGGGGCGGGCAGCAGGTGAGTCGTTAGGTCTCCCTGGTTCCCAGCACTCAGGAGACTGAACCATGGGGGGAAAACAGGACAGGAATGAGGCCTATGGTGAGTCTGAGGGTGAGACTGGTGTGAGGCCCAGGATGGGAGCAGGGGCGGCCAGGCTGGGCCAGCTCTGGGGGAATGATGGTTGGGGCTGGCCCCAGGGAGAGAAGCTGAGGGAAGTCCTGGATCCCTGAAGGGAGGGTCTGGAAGGAGCTCATGGAAGGAAGTAGAGTCAGAGTCCTGGGAGGAAGATGGGGTTCAGGAGCTGAGGTCCTTCACCTGGGAGCTTTTGGGGAGTGAGGCTGGGGTCTTGTGAGGAGTTAGGGCTGGAATCTGGGTCCCTCAGGGCAGGGCCCTGGAAAGCAAAGCCTGAATGGCAAAAGGCAGGGTCAGTGTCCTGAACAGGAAGATGGGGCTCGGGGACTGGGAGGGTCTACGTGCTGCAGAGCCGGTGAGGGGCGAGCCTGGGGTCTGGGCCCCTGTCAGGAGGTGGGGTTTCAGCCCTAGACCCTGGGTCTCTGAAGGGAAAAGGTGCTAGAAGTTGGCCTGCCAGGGTCTGTGTGAGCAGTAATGGCAGGAGTGGGGTGTGTCTGGGGGTTCCCGTGAGGTGTTAGGCTGGAGGTTTCAGTGGAGAGGGGACCAGGGCCTGCCTCTGGGGTCTCTGTTAGGAGGGGGGCCTTCTCAGGATATCATGAGAGACAGGGGTAGGGACTTCACAAGGGGTTTGTGAAGGGTAAGGCCTGAGGGGAGCAGGAACAGGGAGCCTATCTGCACTCTGTGAGAAACCAGGGCCAGGAGCCTGTCCCAGAGACCCCGAGGATTAGGGGTGGGGTGTCTAGAGGAGAAGGAACTGGATCGGCAGCCCCTGGGATCCCCGTGAACAGTGAGGGTCCCTTGGGGCTTGGGGGGTCTGAGCCCCAGGTCTGCGTGGGAGGGAATCTCAAGAGGGAGGGGCCTCTAAGAGGCAGAAGTCGGGTCCCTAAGCAGGTCAGGGGAAGGAGCCAGAAAGACTCCCCAGTAGACTTCCTGGAACAGTTTTGGGTCAATCATTGACCTCACGTCTGAGAGCCATGGAGGGACAGAGTCCAGAACACCTAAAGAGAATGAATCCCACCCCTTCCCACACTCTTGCCCAGCCCTCTGTCCCCCCTCCTCTCCTCGGTGCCAACAGGGGACCCTAGCTGCAGGCCCCACCTCCTCCCTGTGTGTACTCAGGGAGGACCAGGAACAGGACATGGCCACAATCGAAACCGGCCACAATCTCAACCGCCCACAATCTCAACCGCCAGGCTTAGTATCACCCTGACTGCTCACCCAGAGACTGGCAGTAGCCTGGGGTCCCCTTTAGCAGAGATGAGGTGGGGAGCAGGAAAATAGGGGCCCTCCCTGTAGGAGTTAATGCCTTGGGCTCCAGGCTCTTTCCCCATGGCCTTGGGCCAGAGGGCAGAGGTAGGGCTGGGGCAGCTGTGGGGAGGGGCTATGACCTCCCTCAGGTGATGCTGTGGATCTGCGCCCACCCTGGTTGGAGTACAGGGAGCGGAGAGGGATAAGGATTGGGGCGTAAGAGCCAGAGGTGGCTTGACTCAGAATCCCACATCGCAGGAGAGGAAGACACAGGACAAATGGGCAGGAAGTGAGCAGGAGGTGAAGGCTATATCCCTGGCTGCCAGCCTCAAGATAGGAGCTGGAATCAACCTGAAAAGACCCCCTTTCCCCCTCCTTCCAAAGCCAACTTGGTAGAATTCGCGGTGAGCAGTCAAGCTGCTGACCAGGCCCTAATCCCACCTGTCTCCTACTCTCCAATTCTCCTGTCAGCCCTACCCCAGTCCATCTCCCCACCTCCTCCCACCTTGAACTCTGGAGGGACAGGGGTGTCCTGGGCCCCAGTAGGATCCCGCTTCAGGGCAGGATGCAGGAGGGACAGGAGATGGGGAGCCATCTGCTCAGGGCCTCACTCTCCATACTCCTGCCCGTACCTCTCAGGGAAACCGGCCAAATATGACCCCTCCTTTCGAGGTCCCATCAGGAACAGGTAAGTTCTGGGCACTGCCTCCAATTAGGGGGCGGGGGATCTTGATTTTGCTTTGTATTTTACTGAAATATTGGTAAGAAGGTCATAGAAAAGAGAACTCCTGCCCCAGGAGAATAATGCCCCTGGGTGAATGTTTGAGTCTGGAGCGGGCACAACGGGGCTTCTGGGGTGCTGGGATGTTCTGTTTCTTGACCTGGGCGTGTCCTCTTTGGGCAAATTCATCCAGCCAGGCACTTATGAGGTGTTCACTTCTCTGTGTCATACTTCAGAAGTATTTCTGTCACCCAAAAAACTGTTATTTTGGTGTGTTTTTTTGTTTTTTTGGGTTATTTTGCTGCCCTCTCCTTCCTGAGGACACATGGAAACAAGCACTTGTATTTACTTCCTGGTGCATTGTGAGAAAAAGATTTTCTTAGAAAAATAAAATAAAACCTACTGAGGCCCATTCTCCAGCATCCCCCAAACTCCAACTTGTGATACCTCTAGACCACATGCCCTGCCTCCCCCTCCAAAGGCTTCCCCCACTTCTCTCCCAGGAGCTGCACAGATGTCATCTGCTGTGTCCTCTTCCTTCTCTTCATTCTGGGTTACATCGTGGTGGGGATCGTGGGTGAGTTTCCAGCAGCGGAGCAGCATGGGGGCAGTGGCTGGGGGCAGGAACCAGGGCAGGAGCCATCCCCGAGGCTGCTCCCCACCACCTCACCCCGAAGTCTGGCCCTCTGGTGATTCATCTCTGTGTCTGCTTCCAGCTTGGGTGTATGGAGACCCCCGGCAAGTCCTCTACCCCAGGAACTCTACTGGGGCCTACTGTGGGGTGGGAGCCAACAAGTGAGTATGAAGGCAGGGAGAGGGGCAGACGAGAGGTGAGGTGGACAGCGGGCAGAGAACACAATCCCAGCACTCAGGCTCCAGCTCCTTCCTCTGTTGCTCACCTGCCACTATCCTCTCTGAGTCTCACCACTCTAAGCCACATTGAACAGCCTCCATTCCTGGCCGGTTGGCTTTTGAGTGTCCCCAGTAATGGGAGACAGAACCATGGTTAAGTGCATAGGTTTTAAAGTTCAGAATTTGGCGTTTGAGTCCCCAGCTGGGCTCAGTAGGTTCTGGTCGCATGGCCTTGGGCAAGGTGGTCAACCGGTCTGAGCTTTGATTTCTTCACCTGAAACACCAGGGTGATCCCCGAAGCCATGCCATCATTTCCACATGCAGGACGCTTCCAGTAAATAATAAAACCTTAACAATTATGCAGGGTTTACTACGTTCCAGGCAGATGGTGTACTTTGCACACACAAGCTCATTCAAGCCCTGTGAAGTAGGTACTATTGCCTTACACCTGATGGAATTGAGGCAGTGGGCAGTGAAGTGACTTGCTCAAGGTCATAAAATTCTTAACATTTGTTAGCAGTTCCGATGCTCAATTACTCTAGAAAATTTTCCGGTGCTTCCTGTATCTCCCCAGCTGACCTGAGCTTCTTAAGGCCAGTTGCTGAGCAGTGTGCATCAGGGTGTGGGCCCCCCACCACCCTCCGCTGGGCCCTGGCAGTCCTCCCCTCTCCTCGCACCTGACGAGGCCCTGAGACCCACACTTCCTTCCCTCCCGCAGAGATAAACCATATCTTCTCTACTTCAACATCTTCAGCTGCGTCCTAACCACCAATGTCATCACAGTCGCTGAGAATGGCCTGCAGTGTCCCACACCCCAGGTCAGACCCTGGGACCTGCCTTTACCCAGATGGCCCCAGGGTCCAGGCCCCAGCTCCTCAGCATGCTCTCTGCCCCCAGGTGTGTGTGTCCTCCTGCCCCGAGGACGCATGGACCGTGGAGGTCAACCAGCTCTCACAGAAGGTGGGGGAGGTCTTCTACACGGCAAACAGGAACTTTTGTCTGCCAGGCGTGCCCTGGGATATGGTGAGAGCTGCCTGTAATGTCATTGCTGTGGTCAAGGAGGAGTCACATGGGTGGGGGAAGGTGACTATGGTAGTGGTGTTGTGGGGGCTCCCTCCTTCATCCTGCTCTGTGTCTGTGATCTACGTGTCCTCCCCGGCTTCCAGCCAGTGATCCAGAGTCTGCAGCAGGAGCTCTGCCCCGGTTTCCTCCTCCCTTCCACTCCAGGTGAGAAGAAGCTGCATTCTCTCCTCGGGCAGCATCTAGTCCTATTTTCTTATTGCTCAAATGAAGAAACCAGGCCCAGAGAGAGTAAAGCCATACAGTTTGGCAGGACTGGAATTAGCACTCGGTCTTCATTTCACTCTCTGCAGCCTGATCCTGTAGTCAGATGCTCTGTTTATCGCGCACGTGCTGGGCACCAGGCACCCAGGAGAGACGCAGGACAGACGCTGCTTCCTGTTTGAGCTACATTTTAGGGGCAGAGATCAGAGATGTTGGCAAAGACATTGCATGAGTGTTTCAGGGAAACACACCTGGGAAAATATACCCACACACGTTAATGTTTGTGCACTGGAACAGACTAGATGTCCATCCCTACTCACAAGCAAACGTGGCTGGGTGATTGGGATCATAATTGACTTTTCAATTTTTCCTATATGTTCTTCTTTCCAATAGTCAAAGTTATTTTTTAATAGAAAAAAAATTTAATTATAGCATGAGAAACAATACCCAATTTTCTTTTTTTTTTTACTTTTTTTTTCCCCAATTTTCGATATAAGTACAATACAAAGTAGCTCCAATGAATGCTCCAAACCCAGATCTAGATTCCAGCACTTTCCAATCCTGTGGTCTTGGACCAATTACTCAACCTCTCTGAGCCTTTTTTCCTCACCTTTAGAATGTAAATGCCAAAGCCAGCCTGCTTAGTAAAGTCATTGGGAGGGTGGAGATAAATGGCTCTTTAGGCACATAATAGGTGCCTTAGAAGATGGGAAAGGGGTGAGAAGGCTTCTTGGAGGACAGGACATGGAGATGGAGCTCAACTGGGAGTAATGGATGGGATTTTTTGACAGAGAACACTCAGAGAGAAGCTCGCCAGAGAGCAGAGGTACAGAGGTGAGGGGAAAGTGGGCTGAGCCCCAATGCAGGGGCTTTGAACTGGCCAGGGAGCGTGGGCACTCCAGAGCAGAGCTTCTGGAAGTGTCTGAGCTGCAGAATGACGTAGAGCCTTAGAATGATGAAGCATAGTCTCCCTGGCTCTCGGGCAGAGAGTGGTGGGTTATAATGGTGGGTTAAGGGTGGAGTGTAAGAGTCAGGCCAGAGGAAATGAGGGTCTCAAACCGGAAGCAGCAAGGACTGGAGGAAGAGGGGTCCTGAGAGACAGTGAAGGAAGCTGGACAGGGCTGTGTGGGGCAGGAGCGCCCTCTTGGCTGTGTAGTCAGGAGCAGCTCTCTGTGGGGAGGTCAAAGCCCATCTCTCTCCTCCCTTCCCTAAGGCCCACTGGGGCTCTGGGTGGAGGCCAGAGGCCTTGAAGGTAAAACTCTGGGCCCTCCCACCCAGGAGCCCACTGGTTCTCTCCCTCCAGCTCTGGGGCGTTGTGTTCCGTTCTTGAATAGCACTCCACCTGAACTCCCAGGGATCTCCGGCAACACCTCCATCTCCCAGGGGATCAGGTGGGCATCCTCCTGTCCCCGCATCTCCGTCCCACACCCTTCCCCCCCAACATCCCCACCCAACTCTGTCCCTCTCCAACAGTGGTCTTTTTGACATCCTCAATGCCCGAGACATCAGTGTTAAGATCTTTGAAGATTTTGCCCAATCCTGGTATTGGATTCTCACGTGAGTCACCGATTTTCCTACTCCCTCCTTCCCTGCTGCCCTCCCCAATCCTCTGTCTCCTAGCCCAACATCTGAAACAGAGACTTGGACAGAGAAGGAGCCAGAGCTCAGAACTGACCCCAAACCCAACAAGATTTATAAGAGAAAGGGAGTCTAACCTGAGGATATTGAGAGTGTGAGGCATTTGGGAGCTTCTGAAAGGGATAAGATTTAGGGGGGAGGGCCTCACCTACCCCACCCTGCCTGCAGTGCCCTAGGTGTGGCTCTGGTCTTGAGCCTGCTGTTTATCCTGCTTCTGCGCCTGGTGGCCGGGCCCCTGGTGCTAGTGCTGATCCTCGGGGTGCTGGGCGTGCTGGCATATGGCATCTACCACTGCTGGGAGGAGTACCGAGTGCTGCGGGATGAGGGTGCCTCCATCACCCAGCTGGGCATCACCACCAACCTCAGTGCCTACCGCAACGTTCAGGAGACCTGGCTGGCGGCCCGTGAGTGCCCCGCCCGGCCCCTCACCACCAACCACCCAAGGGCCGCCTGGGGCCGCGCTGGGCCCTGGCCTGACGCAGCCTCTCTGCTGCCTGTCCACTCTCAGTGATCGTGCTGGCCGTGCTCGAAGGCATCCTGCTGCTGATGCTCATCTTCCTGCGGCAGCGGATTCGCATCGCCATTGCCCTCCTGGAGGAGGCCAGCAAGTCAGAACCTGTCTGGGAGGGAGATGGGGCAGAGGACAGGGGCACAGGCATGGCGTGGCAGTGCTGGGAAGGTGGCCAGTGGCCCCGAAGGGGAAGGGCAGAAAGACGCTGCGGTTAACACGGCTGTGACTCAGCTTACCCGTCTGTGAAGTGGGGGCAATAATATTTCTTACTTTGTAGAGGATTAAATGAGTTAGTGTCTTGTCGAGTTCCCAGAACATGAAGCAGCCCCTCCATCGGGAGCAGCGTTGTGGTGGTGGTGGTGGTGGTGGTGCAATAGCAGGAACCCAGGCAAGGAGGAGAAGCAGCAGCTTATTCACACCCAGGACCTACCTGCCAAATCTGTCAAAAGATCATACTTTAAGGACTCTATTCTCTTACTTGCCCTGAAGCCCTGAGGCTGCCCCAGGTGGCTTCTCTGATTCTTGAGCCTGATTTATTCCATTCAGTCCATTCCATTTTGTTCAATGAGGACCTACTGTGTGCCCAGCCTGGGGGGCAGAGCAGGCCCTGGCAAGGCAGGGACCTGGCCAGGATCAGCCCCACTGGAAGGTGGGTGGGCGCTAGGGACTGCGGCCATAGCGATGGACTGCTCTTACCTCCCTACAGGGCTGTGGGGCACATGATGTCTACCCTGTTCTACCCACTGGTCACCTTTGTCCTCCTGCTCATTTGCATTGTTTATTGGGCCATGACCGCCCTGTATCCTTTGCCCACGTGGCAAGCCCTCCTGGGGCGGGGGTGTAGGCGGGATGGGGGGTAGGGGAAGGGGCAATATTTGCCAGTATGATGCTGTAGTGCAACTGGGAGAAAGTGCCCCTTCCTCTGGGCAGACACAGCCCTGTCCCTGGACAGAGTTGAAAGACTGAGCCCAGGCTGATTTCCAACACTTTGTGCAGTAAACAACCTGTACAAGTACCTGGGAAGATGTCCCTGGGGAGGGGACCTGTGGAGACCCCATGTGACTATACCTTCTTCCTTGACTACCCTCTGGGTACCTGGCCACATCGGGGCAACCCCAATATGTCCTCTGGGCGCCCAACGCCAGCTTGCCCAGCTGTGGGAAAGTGCAAATGAATACATCATGCAACCCTATGGTGAGTGAACTGCTATGGACATGGAGGGGGCACCAGTAGGGCTGGTCCAGCTGGTCCAAATCCCTAATTGCTTGGCAGAGACTGAGGGCCAGAGAAAAAAAGGACTTCCCTCAAGGTCACACAACAGGCCCCCAGCAGAACCAGAAAGGGAGCTAGCCAGGGACTCCAGAGCTGGTTGTCCTCCCACTCAGCCACCCGTTACTCAGAGAAGGAAACTGAGGCTGGAGGCAGCATGCAGCCCTGGGAAAGCCCAGTACCAGCACTTCCACCCTCCCTTGGACTTGCCTCTGCCAGGAGGACTATGAGCCACTGCAGCTTCCAGTCTCAGTCCATTCATCTGTAAAATGGAGACAATCATACCTGCCTCTGGGGGTGGCTGAGAAGATTGAATGACATCAGGCACATAAAGTGCTTTTGTACAATATCTGGCACCCGATAAGAGCTGATAACTGTAGATGGGTTTTGTTTGGTTTTTTAAAGTCTTTTTCCCTGCGAGCACAGTGCCCGAGGCAATCGGCAGGCAGGAGTCCTGGGGGGAAAGCAGAGAAAGAAGCTGCTTCCCCGCACTCTCCCCTGCAAGGTTCCCAGAAAGTGGCCCCAGACTGCAGGGCATTTGCTGTTCTCAGAGCCTTCATGCGGCCACTTCTGGAGGCAGGGACCAGCGGCTTTGCTCAGGGCATTCGCACTCTAATACAGGCAAGGGAGGCTGGTTTACATTTAGGGAGGACCCACCCTGTGCCAGGCACCAGCTATGCAAAACTCCAAATGACCTGGTTCTTCCAGCTTGCTCAGGATCTAGCAGCAGAGACTGACACAAACCCACAATTACAAAGCAGGATGGTGGTTTATATTCTTATTGTAAAATTTCAAACACACACTCAGCAATTTCATCAATTCTCAAGATTTTTGTCACATTTGCTGGGAAGGATTGTTTTTTTACTTCTGTGTTTTTTACTTTTTATTATGGAGATTTTGAAACACATACAAACCCTCAATTTCCCACTGTCCTTGTTTTCCTTTCTTTTCTTTTTTTTTTTTTTAATTTATTTATTCACGAGAGACACAGAGAGAGGCAGAGACACAGACAGAGGGAGAAGCAGGCTCCCCGTGGGGACCCCAATGAGGGACTGATCCCAGGACCCCGGGATCCTGACCTGAGCCAGAGGCAGATGTCCCCACACACTGTCCTTGTTTTCATCCATCTCCACCCACCCCCTCTGTTCCCACAATTCTTTTTTCCAGAGTTTCCTTAAAGGCAAATTCTGGACATAAGTGCCAATCCACCTGTAAACACATCAGATTGAGTCTGGACATACAATGACTTTTTACTTTGCTTTTTTAAGTAATCTCTACCCCCTAGTGTGAGACTCAAACTCACAACCCAAGATCAAGAGTCACATGCTCTACTGATTGAGCCAGCTGGGCACCCCGACAGATAAGTATTTTCAAAAGGACCCCTGGGTGGTTACGCATCTGACTCTTGATTTCAGCTCAAGTCACGATCTCAGGGTGGTGGGATTAAGCCCTGTGTCATGTTCCCGGCTCAGTGGGGAGTCTGCTTCTCCTTTTTTTTTTTTTTTTTTAGAGATTCATTCATTCATTCATTCCTGAGAAAGGCAGAGACACAGCTAGAGGGAGAAGCAGGCTCCATGCAGAGCCCTATGTGGGACTCGGTCCCTGAACTCCAGAATCACACCCTGGGCTGAAGGCAGATGCTCAACCACTGAGCCACCCAGGGGTCCCATGTTTCTCCCTCTCCCTCTGCCCCTCTCCCCTGCTCACACTCTCCCTCTCTAAAATAAATTTTAAGGGCAGCCCCAGTGGCGCAGCTGTTTGGCGCCGCCTGCAGTCCGGGGTGTGATCCTGGAGACCCTGGATGAGTCCCACATCAGGCTCGGCTCCCTGCATGGAGCCTGCTTCTCCCTCTGCCTGTGTCTCTGCCTCTCTCTGTGTCTCTCATGAATAAATAAATAAAATCTTTAAAAATAAAAAATAAAATAAATTTTAAAATCTTAAAAAAAAGAAGCATAACCAAAAAAATAAAACAAAATAAATTTGAAAAAAAAACAAAAAGCATAACCACTCTACCATTATGACACCCAACAAGATTAAGAGTAACTCCTTTATACCATCTATACCCAGTCCATTCATTTTTGCTAGAAAGCATGTTGGTCGAAGTTGCAGGTGCTGTTTTAGAGGAGATTGCTGACTGAGTGCCAGGGAGAGAGCTAGGGGCTGGTCACACTTGCCTCCACACCATTAAGGCTGGGCCCGTGTAGACTGGGAGCTCTTGTACCCACGTGGAGCCTGGAGGAAAACTAATCACTGTCACACAGTAGGCAGTATGAACCCAACACGAACCCGGAGAAGGATCTCCTGGAAGGAAGTGGCTTCCTCAGCTCGGGGCGGCTGCTATTCTCTCTCTACTCCGGGAGTGGCAGGAGTTGCCTGGGAGTGAGCCTACTCTGTCACCCCCAGGCCCAGCCAGTGAACTCCTCGTGCCCAGGGCTGAGGTGTATCTTCCAGAGCTACTCATCCACGGGCCTGGTTCAGCGTTCTCTCTTCAACTTGCAAATCTATGTGGTCCTGGCACTATTCTGGACTGTCAACTGGGTACTGGCCCTGGGCCAGTGTGTCCTGGCTGGGGCCTTTGCCTCCTTCTACTGGGCTTTCCAGAAGCCCCAGGACATCCCCACCTTCCCCCTGAGCTCTGCCTTCATCCGTACACTCCGGTAAGGTCAGGGCAGGGGGGCTGGGAATGGGGAGCCTGGGAGCCTCAGGGGTCCTGGAGCCATCTCTGCCCACGCACCCCGCCCCCCAACCCTCCTGCAGCTACCACATTGGGTCACTGGCCTTTGGAGCTCTCATCCTGACCCTCGTGCAGATGGCCCGAGTCATTCTGGAGTACATTGACAACAAACTGAGAGGTGAGCAGCTGGCCCCTCAGGGAGGGGCTGTCAGGGGCCAGTGACCAAACGTAAGCTCCCCCTTTACTCTCAGGATCCCAGAACCCTATGGCCCGCTGCATCATGTGCTGCTTTAAGTGCTGCCTCTGGTGTCTGGAGAAGTTTATCAAGTTCCTAAACCGCAATGCCTACATCATGGTGAGCCCCACTGCACAAGCCCCTTGTTCTGGGGTCCCCTGGCCCAGGCCCCTGCCCTGGCCCAGGTAAGCTCCACACAGGTAATTCTGACTTTTCAACCTCGCTCAGATCGCCGTCTACGGGAAGAATTTCTGTGTCTCCGCCAAAAATGCCTTCATGCTGCTCATGCGGAACGTTGTCAGGTTGGGCTATCCTCCACCCCCCTGATCGCCCACCCAAGGCCAGCTTCACGGGCATGCTGTGCTCTGAAGGGCCTCAAGCATGGCTTATTGCTCTGCTGCCTCCATCTTGAAGTGTGAACCATTTTCATTTTGCATCTGTCACAGCAGCTGATATCGCCAATCCAGTTCCTGGCCCTGCCAGGCCCCTCATGCCTGACCCACCTCTACTTCCCATACAGGGTGGTTGTGCTGGATAAAGTTACAGACTTGTTGCTGCTCTTTGGGAAGCTGCTGGTGGTTGGAGGTGTTGGTAAGGGCCAGGGCTGGGAGTTACGGGGACAGAGGGCAGAGGCACAAGGCAGCGGAAGAGGTAACCACAGAGTAGTGATGACACTGACCTTCATGTCTCTCCCACAGGGGTCCTGTCCTTTTTTTTTTTCACCGGTCGCATCCAGGGGCTGGGTAGACACTTTGAAAACCCCTCCCTCAACTATTACTGGCTGCCCATCATGGTGAGTGACTCCCTGGCTCTGCCTCACAAGCCAACCCCAGAAAGGAACTCTAACACGCCCTGTATCTTCCAGGTCTCCATCCTGGGGGCCTATGTCATTGCCAGCGGCTTCTTCAGTGTTTTTGGCATGTGTGTGGACACACTCTTCCTCTGTTTCTGTGAGTGAACTCCCTACCACTTCCCCCACATTTCAAGGTACCAGATTGTTTAGGGGTTTTGGGGAGTTAAAGGAGCCAAAGTCAGAGGAAGCCTCCTCTGCCATCCTCAAACCAGGGATTTACAGAAGAAAGGAGGAAATGAGGTGCCAGACTGGCAGGATCTCCCAAGAAAGAGCATTTCAGCGCAAAGCCCTCTGGGACCTTTCCCTAGAAAATAGAAGGTACAAGTTAGCCACAAGAGCCTTCCCAGCAGGTGGCTGTAGTGAGTGGGGATTGTCTCACCCTCATATGACCTCGAACAATACCGGGTTAATCCCCACACGTCAATTTATGTGGGGATTCTTTTTTTTTTTTTTTTTTTTTTTTGATAAATATAGTACAATGTTGCACACGTATTTTCTTTTCCATAGGATTTTCTTAACATTTTCTTTTCCCTAGCTCATTTTATTGTAAGAATACAATAACACAAAATATGTGTTAATTTGGGAGGGATCAAAAGCAACAGGCGGACTGTTGAAGGCTGGGGGTCAGCGCCCCTAGTCGCTGTGTCCCTCAAGGGTCAGTTCTACACGTATGTAGGGTTTAGTATGCACTGCAGTCGGCAGTAGGCGGTCGGCATGCAGTTTCCATTAAGCCCTATCACGCTATGAAATTCTGGCCTCAGTTTACCGAGGAGACACTGAGGTTGCGCAGCCTGCCCAGTGGGTGCCAGGCGGCCTGCCCCGCCTCCCCGACTCTCCCGGGACTGCCCCCACCCCCTCCCGGGTCCGCTCTAACGGTCCTGTTGCGGCTCAGTGGAAGACCTGGAGAGGAACGACGGCTCGGCGGACCGGCCCTACTACATGTCCAAAACCCTTCTCAAGATCCTAAGCAAGAGGAACGAGGCCCTCCCGGGGCACAAGAAGAGGAAGAAGTGAGAGACGCGCCCCGACCCAGGGCAGCACCCCTCCTGCACCGCCTCCGAGCCGCACCCCGCCCTCTAGATTTCGATTTCGTAGTTTTAAGAAAATTATTAAAGGTGGATATTTTGTTTTCTCAAAAATCCGAGACCTTTTATTTTCTCCATGAAGACTTGCAGCTTTTTTCCGCGGCCTGGCTCTTTAAGGGAGGCCCCGCCCCATGTAGCATCCCAAGGGGGCGCCGGCCCTTCGCCCCACCCAGTCAGCTTCCAGTCTGGGGCCTGGGCTCGGGGCTTCGAAAGGAACCAATTGGAAGGTCCCGCTCTAGGGCGGGAGGATCACGTGAGGAGTCTGAGCGTGTAGGGCCAATCAGAGTCGCGGAAGTGGGGCCGCGCTGGCCTCGGAGCTGAGGGGGGCGGGGCGGGGCGGGCGTGCGAAGGGCCTGGTCAGCTGAGCGGCTGCAGCCCGGCTAGCCGTGGGCGCCCGAGTCCCGGCGGCCAAGGACGGGGTGATGGCGGGTCGGCCCGGCGCAGCGCTCCCGGGCAGACCTGGGGGCCCGCGGATGCCGAGGTGCTGGGGCGGCTGGCGGGTTCGGGCACTCGCCGCGACCTTCCTGCTGCTGTGGCCGCTGGCCGGGTTGGGGGCTGGGATTAAGAACGACTTCAGTCTGGTGAGAGGCCCCGCATGTGTCCCCGTCCCCGACCCACGCGGGTCGTTCAGGCGCAGGACCCCCGGGACAGCGTCCCCCGAGTCCCCTCTCCCGAGGGACCCTCCCGCCCTCAGACCCCGCCCTTCCGCCCCCTGCCAACCCCTCGTTCTCCCGGCCTTCGTGCCCCTGACATCCGAGTCCGCTCCGTTGGGCTCCTTCCCCTTCTGTGGGCCTCCAGCCCCCGCTGCCCAAAGGCGTCTTCTCCCCTCGTCGCTCTCCCCGCTCCGAGCCCCCAGCTTGGCAGCGAACTCTCCTCCAGTGCCCGTTCCTTATTCTGGGTGCCCCCCACCCCCGCTCTTAGCCCCCACATCTTCCCCTTCCCAGGGAAACTCCGAACCACGATTACTTTTCCTAAAGCCCGAAGTCTCCGCTCTCGTTTGTCCGCCGACCCTTCCTTCCTTCCTTCCTCCTCCGTTGGCAGGTTCAGCCGCTGGTCACCATGGAGCAGCTGCTGTGGGTGAGCGGCAGGCAGATCGGTAATGTGCACACCTTCCGGATCCCGCTCATTACGGCCACTCCTCGGGGTACTCTCCTTGCCTTCGCTGAGGCGAGGAAAATGTCCACCTCGGATGAAGGGGCCAAGTTCATCGCTCTCCGGAGATCCACTGACGAGGGTATAAGGACAACTGGGTAGCAGTGGCTGATGTTAGGTCGTGTGAGTGGGGAGCTTGATTTGCCCGACGGCCCTGAGGATGGTATAGAGACACTGGGAGGGCTGGAGGCCTGGTCCTTGAGGGGCAGAGGGGACTTAAGGAGGCAAGTAATTGGGATCCCTGGGTGGCTCAGCGGTTTAGCGCCTGCCTTTGGCCTAGGGCCCGATCCTGGGGTCTCGGGATCGAGTCCCGCATCAGGCTTCTGGCATGAAGCCTGCTTCTCCTTCCTCCTGTGTCTCTGCGCCTCTCTCTCTCTATGTCTACCATAAATAAATCTTTAAAAAAATTTAAAAAAAGGAGGCAAGTAATCTAGAAATTGTGATCACCTAGGAGTTGAATACTTTTTTTTTTTTTTTTGAACACTTGTTATATACTAACATGATATAGTTCAAGATTCCGTGACTACAGTTGTGAATAAGGCAGACCAAAAACTCCCTGCCCTTGTGGGGCTTATATTGTCTGTGGGGAAACAGATAGTAAACATAATAGGTAAATTTGGTTTTTGTGTTGGAAAGTGATCAATATAACAGAGAGAAACAAAACAGGGTGCTGGAGATTGGCTGCAACTTTAAATAGATGACTTTTGAGTCAAGGAGGTGAGAATAACCCTGAGGAACAATGTAGCAGGCAGATGTCACAAGCCTGTGCAGGTCCTCCAAGAGAGAAGTATTTGAGGAATGGGAAGGAGGCTGGGAGACACAATGGAGAGAGAAAGAGCAGCATAGGTAAGGTCAGAGAGGTCAGGTGGGGCAGGTCTGGTAGGGCCTTGAAGCCACTCTAAGACCTTGGGTCCCTAGCAAGAGGTGGAAATGAACAAAGAGTGGTTATACAGGGCACCTTTGGAGCACTCACCCTGGATTTCTTCTCTTTTTTTCTTCAGGCAGCACATGGTCTCCAACAGCCTTCATCGTAAATGATGGGGAGACCCCAGATGGGCTGAACCTTGGGGCAGTGGTGAGCGATATGGAGACGGGAGTGGTATTTCTTTTCTATTCCCTCTGTGCTCACAAGGCTGGCTGCCAGGTGGCCTCCACCATGTTGGTGTGGAGCAAAGATGATGGTGTTTCCTGGAGCCCACCTCGGAATCTCTCCTTGGATATCGGCACTGAGATGTTTGCCCCTGGACCAGGCTCTGGCATTCAGGTCTCTGTCCTAAGAAGGGTAGAGGAGGCTGCCTTTTGGAGAGTTTGGGAGATGCCCCTAGTTGGACTTCTTCCCAGGGAGAAGGTCTTGTGAGGTCAGGTTCTTGCTTAGATGGGATCCCTTGGAAGAAAGGGACATCCTGGGAGGATGCCAAGGGAAGGTGGAATGTTGCCCTTGCCTTCCCATTGGGGGGTTGTCAATAGGGCCATGCTGTTCCTTGTGGCACCTGTGCAGGCTGGAAAAAGGCACCCCTTCCTCTGAGCAGACACAAGCCCGTGCCAAGGGGCACAGCTTGGTGAGCTTGGCTAAGCTCCCATGCACCCATGTGGCTGGACCCCTTGTCTTGTGCACAGCCTATCCAGTGAACACCCTGCATGTCCTGAAGGAGCTTATTCTGCGCTTAGGGAGCGCTTTCATGGATAAGCTCCTTCATTCAGGCAGTTGGGGGTTTGTGGGATTTCCTCCCAGCCAGGACAGGACTGAAGGGAGCCAGATGTGTTCTCACACTTAGGAGGTGACAGGCTCCCCTGCCCTGCCCACGAGCCCCTGCTGCATCTCCCTCAGTGACACCCAGCTTCCTTCCCCACAGAAGCGGCGCGATCCGCGGAAGGGCCGCCTCATCGTTTGTGGCCATGGGACGCTGGAGCGGGACGGGGTCTTCTGCCTCCTCAGTGATGACCACGGCGCCTCCTGGCGGTATGGTAGCGGCATCAGCGGCATCCCGTATGGCCAGCCCAAGCGGGAGAACGATTTCAACCCTGACGAGTGCCAGGTCAGGAGCCCAGGGCCGCCCCAACCCAGTCCCCGCGCCCCGCCCCCAGGCACCATCGCACCCCTGGACCCAGGATCGGGCTGCCCACCCTGTGCCGTCCAGCCTGCGTCCTCAGGGGCGGGGTCCTTGGCGCTGCCCCTGTCTGGGACCTCCTAAAGCCTTGTTCTCTCTCCTTAGCCCTATGAGCTCCCGGATGGCTCAGTCGTCATCAACGCCCGCAACCAGAACAACTACCACTGCCACTGCCGAATTGTCCTCCGCAGCTACGATGCTTGTGACACTATCCGGCCGCGAGACGTGACCTTTGACCCTGAGCTGGTAGATCCTGTTGTGGCTGCTGGGGCTGTAGCCACCGGCTCCGGCCTTGTCTTCTTCTCCAATCCAGCCCACCCAGAATTCCGTGAGTGTCGCGGGGTGGGGAGGGGGGGGTAGGGTGTGAGGCCCTGTGGTCTGGAGCAGGCCTGGCCAGAACCCCTCCCTCCCCAATTCTCCACCCTCTGCAGGAGTGAACCTGACCCTGCGCTGGAGCTTCAGTAATGGTACCTCGTGGCGGAAGGAGACAGTCCAGCTGTGGCCAGGCCCCAGTGGCTACTCCTCACTGGCTGCCCTGGAGGGCAGTGTGGGTGGGAAGGACCAGGCCCCCCAGCTCTACGTCCTGTATGAGAAAGGCCGGAACCAGTACACAGAGAGCATTTCCCTGGCCAAAGTCAGTGTCTATGGCACACTCTGAGCTGTACGCCTGCCACCGAAGTGGGAGGCCTCAGACATTGTCCTCAGGACCCTGGGCCCATGGAGGATCTGCTAGAGATCCCTAAAAGACAGTTCCATCTTCCTTGAGACTCTAGCCTCTTGCAAAGCCAGTTTCTCTTTCACTCTGTTAGGACTGTAACTCTGGCTTCCTGCACACAGGAAGTCCTGCCCTCACTCTAGAGTGCTTCCCTAAACATCATTGCTGGCTCTGGCCCCCTACCCCTTCTGCCTTCCTGGGGTGATGATTGGTCCTTTGTTTAGGCAGGGCTAGGCAGGCCTGTAGATTTGAATAAATGTGAACTCAGGGAGTTGGGGAAGGCTGAGCTTCCTCTCCAGGGTAAGATACTAGCTATGGAGCGGGTTGGTGAAAGTCCTGGAAGGGCAATATTTGGATTCAGGGTAAAGAACTAGGTGCACCACCCACCTTGACTATTTATAAATCGAAATATTTGTAACTTAAACATTTTTAATGAAGGAGGAGGAGCATTTGTACAGTCTGTGTGATTGTGTTAATGTGCATCTTTGTGTCTGTTCTGTGTGTGCACTTCTAAGTGGCCAGGGAAGAGTTTTGAGGAAGAAGCTGATGCATTTATTGCTCATGTAGCAAATTGAATCCTCCTTTCCCTTTTACCCTCTTCTTTTTTTTTTTTTAATTTTTTTTTTTTTAATTTATTTATGATAGTCACAGAGAGAGAGAGAGAGGCAGAGACACAGGCAGAGGGAGAAGCAGGCTCCATGCACCGGGAGCCCGACGTGGGATTCGATCCCGGGTCTCCAGGATCGCGCCCTGGGCCAAAGGCAGGCGCCAAACTGCTGCGCCACCCAGGGATCCCTACCCTCTTCTTTATCACAGAAAAACAGATTCAATTTCATAGATGTAATGAGTAGCAGGGGGAGCCCCAAGGGATATTTAAAAATCTGCCCTGTTTTGTATTGCTGAGATGGAGTCCTCTGTGATGCAGGGCGCAGGTGTGTGAAATGCACATGGGAAGCCTTTCCCAAAAAAAAAAAAAAAAAAAAAGGAAGCCTCTCCCAGGCCAACATGGCAGAAAAATAAGCGTATGTGAGCAAATAGCACTATCCTAAGGCAAATGCTATGAAGAGGATGGGCAGCCTACAGATGAGTGGGAAAGCCGTAGCTTTCCTGTTTGGAAAGAAAATACAAGGCCTAGATGAGGTGGTAAGAGTGGTAAAGACTGAGGAATAAGGCCTATATCCACTTACAGTTAGAGGTTTATTTTACTTTTAACGTGCTTCTCTAAGAAATGTTAGGATAATTCATTCTGTCAGAAAAAATGGAATAATCTCACTGTATGTGAGGATATGGTGCAATTATGTTATATTTGATTCAGAATTTGTGATCAATAATGTAATACTTCAATTTTTTTCACTTACATTTTAAAAAGCACAAAGGTAGAGAAAATAGTTTAATGAAACCCATGTACGTGTCCAATATTTGCTTCTTCTGATTCTTTTTTTATTTCCTTTCCTTGGTTGAAATACTTTGTTTTGGTTTTTTAAAAATGTCTGGATACTCAGACTTTTTTTTTTTTAAGATTTAATTTATTCATGAGACAGAGAGGCAGAGACACAGGCAGAGGGAGAAGGAGGCTCCACGCAGGGAGCCCAATGTGGGACTTGATCCCAGGACTCCAGGATCACACCCTGAGCTGAAGGCAGGTGCTGAACTGCTGAGCCACCCAGGCATGCCTCACCCCTACATTCTTAAATATGCATCTCGTTCTTTAAAATGGAACATTTTATTTTATAACCATAATGCTATTGCCCACCCGAAACATTTAACAACTCTGGTATCATCTAATATCCAGTCAATGGGCAAATTTCATCAAATGTCTCAATATCTTGCTTATAGTTGGTTTTTTAAAATATTTTATTTATTTATTCATGAGAGACACGGGGGGGCGGGCACAGACACAGGCAGAGGGAGAAGCAGGCTCCATGCAGGAAGCCCGACGTGGGACTCGATCCAGGTTCTCCAGGATCACACCCTGGGCTAACGGCGGCACTAAACCGCTGAGCCACCTGGGCTGCCCCTTATAGTTGTTTTGTTCAAATCAGGATCCAAAGAAAACCTACATTACATTTTGATGATGTTTCTTATGTCTAGGTAAATCCACAGTCTCACTTCCTCTCTTTCTGTTTCTTGATACCATCTATGCAGAAATAGGGGCATCTTCTTCCTCCATCCTTTGCATTTCCAGTTATCAAACCTGAAATTCCATTTGGAGGCAGTGTGGGGGGGCAACAGGAGGATAAGATCCCTTCCCAGATAGTATGTGCTTTCTGCTGTGGGCTCCCCCAACCCAGGGGGCAATTCCTGTCTGCTGGTCCCTCTCTGAGTAAAGCTGAGAGTGAACAGTGGGTTCAGGTGGCCATAGCCTGACCGTTCCTTTGTAAGGAACATCAACCTTCCAGCTGACAGTTTCACCCACACACAGATGGGTTTTGTCTGAATCAGTTACTTTAAGCAGTTGTAAAATATTGATTTTAAAATTCTATTATTTCTATCCCATTTGTTACCTAGAATTCTTCAGTAAAAAAAAAGAGCTTTCCCTCATCAGAGCTTTTGAGTTACTCCAAAGTGTGGTTTGTAGGAAAAGGCAGGGTAAATGCTTAATTTGCCACCTCATACCTACCTCTACTCAGACTAAACTGGTTGATGCACTACTCTACCTTGGCCAGTAAAGCACACTGTTCCAACGATGCAGGGGACCCTTGCAGAGGAAGAATCTGGCCAGCAGGAGGCAAGGGGACATCTGAGGAAAGAAAGAAACCTAAGGGGATCCCTGGGTGGCTCAGCGGTTTAGCACCTGCCTTAGGCCCTGGGCGTGGTCTTGGGGTCCCGGGATCCAGTCCCGCATCGGGCTCCCTGTGTGGAGCCTGCTTCTCCCTCTGCCTGTGTCTCTCCCTCTCTCTCTCTCTCTCTGTGTGTATGTGTGTGTCTCTCATGAATAAATAAATAAAATATTTAAAAAAAAAAAAAGAAAGAAACCCAGGCAGTGGGGTTGGGAGTGTGTGTGCCTGATTTTCTAATGGAGATCATGAAATAGGTATGAAGCAGGAGGAATGGAGCGGGTGGCATCTGCAGACCCAGGACATCTGTCGAATACCACTAAAAATTGCACATCTTGCTAACAGTGTCATTAGGAATACTGGAGGAGGGGGCGCCTGGGTGGGCTCAGTCAGATAGGACTCTGACTCTTCATTTTAGCTCAGGTCTTGACCTCAGGGTCATGGGTTCAAGCCCAATGTGGAACATACACACACACACACACACACACACACACACACACACACACACAAGAAAATACAATACCGGGGATGCCTGGATGACTCAGCGGTTAAGTGCCTGCCTTTGGCTCAGGGCATGATCCAGGAATCCCGGGATCAAGTCCCACATCCAGCTCCTTGCATGGAGCCTGCTTCTCCCTCTGCCTGTGTCTCTGCCTCTCTCTGTGTGTGTGTGTGTCTCTCATGAATAAATAAATAAATCTTTTAAAAAATGCAATACTGGAGGAAAGAGAGGAAATGATACCATGAATGTCTGACTCATGAGCTACTGTGTAAGAGGTGGCAGAAGGCTTGTGAAGAGTGACCTTGTTTCTTCTTAGCCACAAACCCTCAGCTGAAAGGATCCTCCCTAGGAGGGAGTGGGGCAGAGCCCTGGGTCCCATCCCAGACCTGCAGATTCAGTCTGGGACTTTGTATTTTATAGATTGACTGATTTGGGAGAGAGAAAAAGATAAACCCTAGTGGGGTGAGAGGGAGAGGGGGAGGGAGGGAGAGAACCTCCAGCAGACTCTCCTCTGGGTGAGGAGCCTGATGGCTGCTTAGTCTCACAACCCTGAGATCATGACTTGAGAGGAAACCAAGAGTTGGCTGCTGAACCATTCAACCAACGGAGTCACGCAGGTGCCCCAAGGGACTTTACATTTTAATGGGAACTGCTGGAGACGCTGAATGATGCTGGGGTCTTTGGACTGCACTTTGGGAAACTGTCTTAGACATTTAGACTTAGGAAGAATTGACTTCGCAACAGTGTAGAAAAGATCTCAAAAGAGAAACTTTCAGTAGAAAGAATTCATGTTTAAAGAAACCAGTGCTGGGATCCCTGGGTGGCACAGCGGTTTGGCGCCTGCCTTTGGCCCAGGGCGCGATCCTGGAAACCCAGGATCGAATCCCACATCAGGCTCCTGGTGCATGGAGCCTGCTTCTCCCTCTGCCTGTGTCTCTGCCTCTCTCTCTCTCTCTCTCTCTCTCTCTCTGTGACTATCATAAATAAATAAAAAATAAAATAAAATAAAGAAACCAGTGCTGCCCATTTACCCCAGCACCCTGAATGCCCACCACAACAGCTGGCACATAGTGGGTGCCTCATTCAGGAGGCAAGACAAATCCAGGATGGGTAAGAAGCTAGGCCAGCGGCTCTCAAGGTGAGGACCCAGATGGACACAGGGGGTCCCTTTTAATGTAAAGGAGGAGTTGGAAGGATGTCTGGAAGCTGTGAGAGGAAGGTATAATGTTTTCCTGTACAAATGGCACAGAGTCGGCAGCCCATTGAGAGCCTCCAGGGCAAGCAGCCACATTCTAGCACGCAGTCGGCCCGAGTACAGGCCCCTCCCCTTCATCCACCCAGTCCCTCCCCAGTCCCTTGGTTCTGAATTGAACCTACTCAGCTCTCCCAGTCCTCAGGCTGCCCTTAAAGGGTGGGAAAAGATCATAAGGGGCAGCCTGGGTGGCTCAGCGGTTTGGCGCCACCTGCAGCCCAGAACGTGATCCTGGAGGCCCGGGATCAAGTCCCACGTTTGGCTCCCTGCATGGAGCCTGCTTCTCCCTCTGCCTGTGTCTCTGCCTCTCTCTCTCCCTCCCTCCCTCTCTCTCTCTCTCTCTCTCTCATGAATAAATAAATAAAATCTTAAAAAAAAAGAAAGGAAAAGATCACAGAGATTGAGAAGCAAATATCAGCCACCAGGTACCCTTTTTCACTAGTCAGTCCTCACAACCAGAAGTTGCTACCAAGAAGGAACAGGAGGAGGTCAATCAATTCTGCCCAAAGAAAGTTTAGGAGAGAAGATCTAAGACAAACGCTTGCGCTTCTTTTTGAGCAAACAAACCTGACCCAAGTTACAATGAAAGAGTACATTTCCCTTTTATAATATTCTTTTTAAAAAATATTTTATTCATTTATTCATGATAGACATACAGACAGAAGCAGAAACATAGGCAGAGGGAGAAGCAGGTTCCCCGGTGTGGGGACTCGATCCCAGGATCCTGGGATCATGACCTGAGCCAAAGGCAGACGCTCAACCCCTGAGCAACCCAGGTGGCCCCTTTCCTAATACTCTGGGTAGAATATTCTTAAGAACACATTTTCAGTGTAAGGCTTAGCTGGCAGAAAAGTAGGAGAAATCTTCAAAAACCATGAATAACAGAAAGCAAGAATCCAGAAAATCAAGTGGGCTCGGAGGCCCTGCTTGCCCTGGGGATATCAGCCGATGCTTAGTGCTGAAATCAGGGTTTCAGTGCATCTCAGATCTGTCATCAGGATATAAAGCCAGAGGCCTGAGAAGGGCTGAAGATTAAACAAGAAAGTTCTTCCTGTCCCCTTTCCTTACCCTCACAATGCAAGACTGCACTTTGGGTGCATAATTTACCACTAAAAAACTCAGGAATCAAATAATGTTTGAATGTAATATTTCTAAAAATCAAATTGGCAAACTGCAGCTCACAAGCTGGCTACCTCCTTTTATAAACAAAAGGCCATGTCTTCAGGATGAACTGGCCTCCGACTTTGTTCTGGATCAAGGTCAGGGAAGTGTCTCTGGAAAAGTCTTTAAAAAAAAAAGTTTATTTATTTATTCATGAGAGACACACAGAGAGAGGCAGAGACGTAGGCAGAGGGAGAAGCAGGCTCCCTGCAGGAAGCCCGATGTGGAACTTGGTCCTGGGACCCTAGGATCACGCTCTGGGCTGAAGGCAGGTGCTAAACCCACTGAGCCACCCAATGGACCGAAGGCAGGTGCTAAACCCACTAAGCCACCCGATGGGAGGCATCCCATCGGAAAAAGTCCTAACAGAAGTTGATACTCCTGTGAGATTGGGACCAGAAATCATATCCTTTGCGGCTGTCAAATCTGCCTGCCACAAGTTTAGTGATATCTAGTGATATCAAGTTTAGTGATCTTAAGCTCAGCAGTAAGTACATGTTATTAGTCTTCTTTATTTTTTATTTATTTATTTATTTGAGAGAGAGAGAGAGAGCACACGAGAGAGTACAAATGGTGGAGAGGGAGAAGCAGGCTGACATTTAACAGGAAGCCTGATGCAGGGCTCAATCCCAGGACGCCAGGACCATGACCTGGGCCAAAGGTAGCTGCCCAACTGACTGAGGCACCCAGGCACCCCTATTAGTCTTCTTTAAATTATACATAATTAGGGGCACCTGGCTGGCTCAGTGGTAGAGCATGTGACACCTGATCTTTTTGATCAGGAGTTCAAGTCCCATGTTGGGCCTAGAATTTACTTTTAACAAGTAGTAATAGAAAAAAAAAAAGTAGTAATAGGGGCACCTGGGTGGCTCAGTCAGTGGAGCACGTGACTCTTGATCTCAGGGTTGTGAGTTCAATCTCCACACTGGGCATGGAGCCTACTTTAATAAAAAGAACGGGACAGGGGATCCCTGGGTGGCGCAGCAGTTTGGTGCCTGCCTTTGGCCCAGGGCGCAATCCTGGAGACCCGGGATCGAATCCCACATCGGGCTTCCGGTGCATGGAGCCTGCTTCTCCCTCTGCCTGTGTCTCTGCCTCTCTCTCTCTCTCTCTCTGTGTGTGTGACTATCATAAAAAAAAAAAAAAAAAAAAAGAACGGGACAGGTAGATATGATGGATCTCCCTGATACAAGGCCCTGTGAATCACATAGCGCATGGTAAACTGAAAATGATCTCCTAAAAGATATCCACATCCTAATCCCTGGAACCTGTGAATGCTGCCTTGCAGATGTAATTCAGTCAAGGATTTTGAGATGGGAGATTATCCTGGCTTATTGGGTGGACCCTAAATGCAATCATTTATATGGTTGTATCGGGAAGAAGAGGAAGATTCAACACAAAGAATGAAGAGAAGAAGGCAGTGTGCCAAGGAGGCCTATTGGAGGGATGTGACTTCAAGTCACAAGGAATGCCAACAGTTATCAGAAGCTGGAAGAGACAGGGAATGGATTCTCCCCTAGGGCCTCTGCAGGGGACAAGGCCCTGTAGACACCTTGATTTTGACCCACGCAAACTGTCTTAGACTTCTGGCCTCCAGGACTGTGAGAATAAATACCTGTTGCTGTAAACCCCCAAGTATGTAGTACTTTGTTACAGTAGCCACAGAAACTAATACATAGTGTCAGACTTGAAGTATTCTTGCCCAAACTATATAACCAGAATCTAAGTAGGCCTTTAAGGGCAACTTCCAGTTTTAAAAAAATGCAGAGAAGATTGAGGAACAAGTTCAAAACAGAAGGGCACAACTAGACAAAGCCAATATGTAGGACATTCTGTAAGATGACTGGCCTAGTCTCTTCAAAAGATCAATGTTGGGGGATCCCTGGGTGGCTCAGTGGTTTAGTGCCTGTCTTTAGCCCAGGGCATGATCCTGGAGACCCAGGATCAAGTCCCATATCAGGCTCTTTGCATGGAACCTGTTTCTCCTGTCTCTGCCTCTCTCTCTCTGTGTCTCTCATGAATAAATAAATAAGATCTTTTTTTTTTTAATAAATAAGATCTTAAAAAAAAAAAAGAAAAGCTTAAAACCCCAAAACTTGCCATAAAAGACATTTTGAGAACAGCTGGAAAAATCTGAATATCAATTAAGTATGAGTAAAATTAGGAATCATGGTCAATTTTCTTAGATATGACAATAGTATAGTGGTAAATGTCCTTACACTGGACATGAATGCTAAAGTATTTAGAGATAAAATGTCATGATGATTCACTTTGAAATGAGTCTGCCAAATACATGTATATGCAAACACATACACATATATAATTTAATATATTTTTTTAAGTTTTTCTTTTATTATTATTTTTTTTCTTTTTGAAGCAAGCTTTAGGACCAACCTGGGATTTGAACTCAGTGATCCTGAGATCAAGAGTCACATGCTCTACTGACAAAGCCAAGCAGGAGCCCTTAATTTAATATATATATGACAGGGCAGCCCGGGTGGCTCAGCAGTTTAGCGCCGCCTTTGCCCCAGGGTGTGATCCTAGAGTCCCAGGATCCAGTCCCACATCGGGCTCCCTGCATGGAGACTGCTTCTCCCTCTGCCTATGTCTGCCTCTCTCTCTCTGTGTCTCTCATGAATTAATAAATAAAATCTTTAAAATATGTATATATGACATTTTTTAAATACAGAAAAATGTTGACAACTGTTGGATTTAGGTGTGGATATATGGGTGTTCTTTGTACTAGTGTTTCTACTGTTTTTGTTTGTTTGTTTGTTTTTTGTTTTTTTTAGAGGGGGAGGGCAGGAGAGGGAGAATCACAAGCAGGCTCCACACCCAGTGCAGAGCTCAGCTCCAGGATCCATCTCGGGACTCTGAGATCGTGACCTGAGCCAAAACCAAAAGTTGGACGTTTAACTGACTGAACCACCCAGGCGCCCCTTCCTGCTGTTGCAAAAGCTTCAGGGGCGCCTGGCTAGCTCTTAGAGCACACAACTCTTGATCTTGAGGTCATGAATTTGAGGCCCACATTGGGTGTAGATTTGACTTAAAAAAAAAAAAAGCTTCATAATAAAAAGTTTAAAAACTAGCTTTTTAGAATAGTTGATTGCCCTCCTTTATAAGAAAATAACCCAGGGTGGAGCACAGCCAATCTCTGCAGACCAGTAGGAAATGGAAAGCTCCCTGATCCAGAGAGAGCTGTTGCAAGGCTCTTTAGAGACAGCTCCCACCCCACCCCACCCACGCCCTAGTTTATTACCTGGTATCAGCAGATAACTGGGGATAATTGGTGACATCTCTATCTTTGCTACATTCTTTAGATTTCAGGGTTTAATGACAGGCAGTAGTCAATCTAGTCTGTGACCCACCACCACCTGAGGTTCACCTGACTGCCAGCAATAATATTTAACATTTTAAAAGTCAGCAGATACTTTAACCCTTAGGGATAATCTGTTTCCTTATTCTTTGGGAAATAATACAACAATCAAAAGATAATCATGGGGCATCCCCAGTGGCGCAGGGGTTTAGCACCACCTGCAGCCCAGGGCGTGATCCTGGGGACCCGGGATCGAGTCCCACGTCGGGCTCCCTGCATGGAGCCTGCTTCTCCCTCTGCCTGTGTCTCTGCCTCTCTCTCTCTCTGTGTCTCTATGAATAAATACACAAAATCTTTAAAAAAAAAAGAGAGAGAGAGAGAGAGAGAGAGAGAGAGAGAGAATCATGGGAAAGTAGGATGTTAATAGATGGGAAAAGTACTGCATAAGCAAACTAACAGATGGCCCTGAACTGCTCCAAGCCAGATGCGCCCATGTGTCCCTGGGCAGAGCTGTTCTGACTGCAGCATTGTAACAAACCAACAAGGTGAGGGCAGCTCTACACACACAATGCCAGAGGTTGGAGCATTTCATACCATCCTTCCTTTTCAAATTATTCACTTGTGGTTTTTAAAAAGATTTTATTTATTCATGAGAGAGAGAGAGAGAGAGAGAGGCACAGGAAGGAGAAACAGGCTCCACACAAGGAGCCCAGTGTAGGACTCGATCCCAGGACTCCGGGATGATGCCCTGAGCTAAAGGCAGACACTCAACCAGTGAGTCAGCCATGCATCCCAAAATTATTCACTTGTTAAAAAGAAAATTATTCGCTTGTTTTCTCTGCTCCACATTATGGATTTCTTCTTCCACTCACAATTTTCTATTTGGTTTTTCTGTTAACTTATCGTGTTTACATACTTGCTTATTTCAATTTGAGTATTTCTACTTGTTTCATTTGGCTTATTTTATTTTATTTTAAAGATTTATTTATTTATTTATGATAGACATAGAGAGAGAGAGGCAGAGACACAGGAGGAGGGAGCAGGCTCCATGCCAGGAGCCTGACGTGGGACTCAATCCCGGGACTCCAGGACCGCGCCCTGGGTCAAAGGCAGGCACCAAACCGCTGAGCCACCCAGGGATCCCTATTTGGTTTATTTAAAAAAAAAAATTTAGAGATTCATTTTTGCAGGGGGGCACAATGAGTGGCTTAGCTGGTTAAGTGTCTGGCTCTTGGTTTCTGCTCAGGTAATGATCTCATGGATTGGGGGGATCAAGACTTGTGTGGGGCTCTGTGCTCAGCAGGAGTCTGCTTGAAGATTCTTTCCCTCTGCCTTCGCCCAAATTGTGCTCTTTCTCTCTTTTCTTTAAAATAATCTTTAAAAAATATACTTAAAATTTTTTTGAGAGAAAAAGAGTGTGCAAGCAGGCTGGGGTAAGAGGCAGGAGAGGAAGATAGAATCTCAAGCAGGCTCCACAGGAGCCTGAGGCAGGGCTCAATCTCATGACCCTGGGATCATGACCCAAGCCAAATTAAAAATTTTATTTTTAAGTAATCTCCGCACTCAGTGTGGGGCTTGAATTTACAACCCTAAGATCATATGCTCTACCAACTGCCAGGGACCCCTCATTTGTTTCCTTTTAACAGCCACCTACTCTTTCTTTGTAATGCCCTGTCTGTGCACAATAGACTAAATTCAATCTCTTTGAACATCTTCGGCCTTCATACATGCTGTTATCAGAGTTTCTTATTGTGGGACTCGATCCTGGGACTCCAGGATCACGCTCTGGGCTGAAGGTGGTGCTAAAACTCTGAGCCACCCAGGCTGCCCTCTGGATGTCTTCCAAGGGAGCTCCATGTGAGACCTTCAGAGCCTGCAGGTGTTCCTGTGGAAACGACCTGGCTTTTGCCTTTGCTCAGTCCTGCAGGATTTGCAGGTCCCAAACCATGCTTTTAAGTTATTAAGGAACAGTTCAGATATACAAAAACATGGAAAATTATACCGTGAGCTCCCATGGAGCCCCCAAGTATACCTCCTTGACTGCATTACTTTTTCTACGCACCCCCGGGTCACAGCCCGGGTAACTACTTGCTTGAATTTAGCATTTTGCAATCCCACACATTTCTTTTAATATATATATATTTTTTAATTTTTATTTATTTATGATAGTCACACAGAGAGAGAGAGAGGGGCAGAGACACAGGCAGAGGGAGAAGCAGGCTCCATGCACCGGGAGCCCGGTGTGGGATTCGATCCCGGATCTCCAGGATTGTGCCCTGGGCCAAAGGCAGGCGCTAAACTGCTGCGCCACCCAGGGATCCCTTCTTTTAATATATTATACTTAACTCTAAACAATAGTTAAGCTGTAAATGTTTTTAAACAGTACACACCACATATGTATTCTTTTGTAATTTGCCTTTTTTTCCCTTCATGTTTGTGAGATTAATCCATGCTGGCACATTAGTCATACCACCACTGCATGTAACACATCACTGCTCTCTAGTCTTAGATTTTTTTTTTAAATTTTTTTTATTTATTTATGATAGTCACACAGAGAGAGAGAGAGGGGCAGAGACATAGGCAGAGGGAGAAGCAGGCTCCATGCACCGGGAGCCCGATGTGGAATTCGATCCCGGGTCTCCAGGATCGCGCCCTGGGCCAAAGGCAGGCGCCAAACCACTGCGTCACCCAGGGATCCCCTAGTCTTAGATTTTATGAATATACCACAAGTTGTCCATTTAATTGTTGGACAACATTTGTTTCCTCTCCCTCCCCCCTTGAAATTACCCATTACCAAAAACTCATTATGAAGGAGTTTTGTCTACATAATCTACAACATACATTACATAATGCATGCAAATTTGGTCAGGGTGTATTTAGGGTGTATTCTAGAAGTGGAAGCACTGGGTTGAAGAGAATGTGCATATTTCAGAGGTATTGCCAAATTGTTTTCCAAATGCATAAAGTTACAGTCCACAAACAATGTCCAGGATAGTTTTTATTTCTCCACTCTAGGATTTCCTCACCAGCCAAATTACATCCACAAGCTCTGTTGACACAAATTTCTGTCTACCCTACAGACCAAGGCATGTGGTTGGGACCCCAGCCATCAAGCAAAATCTTTACCCCCTGAACATTGACAGGAGAATGCCCACAAGCTCCTGGCTTCATGCTCTGTGGCTGAGGCAGAGTGGAGAGTAGATGAGGTCAGAGACAACACAGCTAGACTTGGGAGGACCTTGTTGGGTGGTCTCTGTGAAGACTCTGGGTTTCCCTCTCAGTGAAATAGGAGCCCTTGCAGGATACTGAGCCAAGGGAGAGACAAGTCTCAAGTCATGATTTGGAGAGAAATTTCTGGCTGCTGTGTGGATATGCCTGTAATGGGGTAAGGGTGGAAGCCAGGAGACCAGCTGGGTTTTGCTGCAGTCATATAGATGAGCTGGTGATAGCTCCTACCAGAGTAGGATGGTAGTGGAGGTATGAGAAGAGTCAGATTTTGGTGTTATTTTTAAGGTAACACCAGCATGGTTTGGATATGTAAGGAAAGGAGACTTCAAACTCACATGTATGTATGAGTTTATGTACACAAAAGTCCTTAGTGGTGTTGCCACTCGACTGGCTCTCAGTAAAGCATGTGACTCCATCTCAGGGTCATGGGTTGAAGACCCACATTATGGGACACCTGGGTGGCTCAGCAGTTGAGTGTCTGCCTTTGGCTCAGGCCGGGACTCGAGTCTCAGGATGGAGTCCTGCATCGGGCTTCCTGAGTGGAGACTGCCTCTCTCTGCGGGTCTCTCATGAATAAACAAATTCTTAAAAAAAAAAAAAAAAGCCCCACATTAGGCATAGAGCTTTTTTTTTTTTTTAAGACTTTATTTACTTATTGGGGGGCGGGGGCAGAAACACAGGCAGAGGGAGAAGCAGGCTCCATGCAGGGAGCCCGATGTGGGACTCCATCCCAGATCCCAGGATCATGCCCTGAGCCAAAGGCAGACGCTCAACTGCTGAGCCACCAGGGCTGCCCAGAGCTTACTTATAAAGTCTTTGGTGGTGGTGTTCGTAATGGGGAGAGAAAAGGAAGTAACACACATATTCTCCAACAGGGAAATGAATAAATTGTGAAGGGGCTAACAGACTGGCCAGTGGCTGAGGATTCCAAGGATGAAAAGCCTGGAGAGACAGGCAGAAGCCAGGCCCTGGGAGGTGCACCATCTGCAGTGGCAGAAAGGCTAGTCTCTGCTCAGAGCTGCTAGAAAGCTGTGATATCTAGCCAGTGGGCTAGGAAGGAGGGCTGTTCACTTCTGAAGTTGCTCCACTCGTAGAGCATGGAGTGGTGGTGTTTTGGAATAGAGGTTTTAACCAAGCACCATCACTCCTGAGGGGACACTGTGGGGCTCAAGGATGCAGAAGGCTGGAATGTGATTTCCATGCAAGTTCATGTGACCACCTTCACTATGGCTGTAGGCTAATCTTATACCCCAACCCCTGAGCTAGCTTAGGAAGGAGGGTCCCAACACCTAGGGTAGGGCTTGGACCATACAGATAAGAGCAAGAAAATGCAGAGGAAAGCCTCAGGACCAGGAAGTTGACCATCTACTACTGATATCAGGAACTAAGGATGAGGGTAAGTTACTGACTCGCACATTAATGATTGAGCTGTTTAAAATTATGTAATTGTAGCAAATACCTAAATAGGGCTTAATATGTGCCAGGCACTGTTTAAATGTTTGCATATACTTAAATCTAATGAAAACTCTTTGTAAAGGTAGATACTCCTACCCATTGACAAATGGGGAAACCGTGATAGAGTGGATAAGTTACCTACCCAAAGTGAATCTCTCTTGCTCCAGGAATCTTAACCAGTCCCTGATACTTCCTATGTGATACTGGTAACCTTGAAGAATGCACTCATAAATAGAAGTACTCATATATAGTACCGAGAGACACCTATCAACATAAAACAAGTTTTTAAAGCCTTTTTTCCCCCAAAATAAAAATGGACAGAAATGTGTATGGAAGAGTGGAATCTAAATTACAGGAAAACACACGAACAACAAAAAAAACCCAAGTTGCAGTAGAACTACATGAAGAATTATTGCATATTTGTGAAGTTCAAGAAGATATAAAGATACGCTGTTTAGGGGACATATTCAGAATTAAAACTGTTAAGAAAAAAGTCAGGGAGGGCAGCCCCGGTGGCACAGCGGTTTAGCGCTGCCTGCAGCCCGGGGTCTGATCCTGGAGACCTGGGATCCCAGGTCAGGCTCCCTGCATGGAGCCTGCTTCTCCCTCTGCCTGTGTCTCTGCCTCTCTCTGTGTCTCTACGAATAAATAAAAAAAAAAAGAAAAAAAAAAAAAAAAGAAAGTCAGGGAATGGTAACAGCCACAATTGAGCTGGGTGGTTTCCTCTGAGTGGGAAGGATTTTAAAAGGGAAATTAAGTCAAAGGCAGGTTTGCTTCAGTTCCTGGTAAAGTTCTAAGGCTGGGTGACCAGTATAGCAGACAGAAAGGAACTTAATCTAATTATCTAACATCCTGAGCCTTCCTTTCCTTGCCTGTGAAGTGGGGTAGATATTATCAAAGTTGCAAGGTTGAGCTTTAAGGGCTTAATGAAGTGGAGCACATGAAAAGCTTAGCACAGATCCAAGCACTAAATACTTGCTGTGAAGAAACAGGAAAATGGCTGAGAGCCAAACACAATTATGTGCTTGGGACCTTCTATCATAGTAGTATTAATTCAGAAATCCGGGATCCCTGGGTGGCGCAGTGGTTTGGCGCTTGCCTTTGGCCCAGGGCGCGATCCTGGAGACCCGGGATCGAATCCCATGTCGGGCTCCCGGTGCATGGAGCCTGCTTCTCCCTCTGCCTAGGTCTCTGCCTCTCTCTCTCTCTCTCTCTCTGTGACTACCATAAATAAAAATTAAAAAAAAAAAAAAAAAAAAAAAGAAATCCGTGGAGGAAAAAGTACAATCTCCTCCTACCCTCACCCCATCCCAATCCCTCCACAGAAGTATCCTTAACTGGTAACAGACTAGTTTGGTTCTTACCTAAAGCAACAGAGCCTAGGGGCACCTGGAGGTGCTCAGTGGGTAAAAGTGTGGGCCTTCAGCTCAGTCATGATCTCAAGGTCTCAGGATGGAGTGCTCTTGGGCTCCCCGCTCAGTGGGAAGCCCGCTTCTCCCTCTCCTGCTAGCCCCTGCCCATTTTCTCTCTCAAATTCCCTTTAAGGGATTCCTGGGTGGCACAGTGGTTTGGCGCCTGCCTTTGGCCCAAGGAGCGGATCCTGGAGACCCAGGATCGAATCCCACGTCGGGGTCCCTGCGTGGAGCCTGCTTCTCCCTCTGCCTGTGTCTCTGCCTCTGTGTTTTTATTCATGAGAAACAGAGGCAGACAGAGGGAGGACTAGGCTCCCTAACTGGAGCCCAGCATGGGACTCAAAATAATAAGAGTTAATAGCCCCAAACTGGTGGCCAATTTGTTACCACCACTTGATATTAGAAAGATACAGGGAAAACATGATACCATGAGAACACTGATCATAAACCGGCACAACCTTATGGAATACACTATGTGGGACGCCTGGGTGGCTCAGCGGTTGAGCTTCTGCCTTTGGCTCAGGGCATGATCCTGGAATCTGGGATGGAGTCCCACATTGGGCTCCTTGCAGGAAGCCTGCTTCTCCCTCTGCTGTGTCTCTCATGAATAATCTTTTTTTTTTGAATAAATAAAATCTTAAAAATAAAATGGAATACACTATGCATTGTTTCACATGCTTAAGTCTTTTAAAATCCTATAACATAACTTCAGATAGGTGCAAGTGTCAGGGAATCACCACTGGTATATAAAGTATATGACTAGAAACCTAAATGCCCCCATCCCAGGAACTGGGAAATTTAAGATTTTTTATTTATTCATGAGACGAGAGAGGTTGAGACAGGAGAAGCAGGACCCATGCAGGGAGCCTAATACGGAACTTGATCCTGGGACTCCAGGATCACACCTGGAGGCGAAGGCAGACACTCAACCACTGAGCCACCCAGGTGTCCCCACCCCCGGTGTTAGTATTTCAACACCCTAAAAATTTTCATTACTTAACATCTAGTTCATTAAAATCCTGTGGTACACCACCTAAAATCCTTAATTTTAGTGTCAACCTCACTTTAGTTTTTTTCTATAAAGCTGCAAAGAGGTATATAGCTAGATGTCAACTGTGATGCTCATTCACAAATAAGTTTATCTTTTACTTCCGCAAATCTTTTGGTACCACCTTATTTTTACCAAGACCAAGCTTATTTTAAAGTATTTTATTGGAATCCTTTTAAAAAAAGACAAGTATTCATATTAAATAAGTCTAATTGGTCTAAAAGTATCTAAGCATCTCAAAATTTCTGGGCAGTTTCTTTCCTCCAGTAAGTTGACAGCTGCTCGCATAGATTAATGCAGGGAAATTAGATGGAAGTTCCCAGGATCTGCCCAACACCAACCAGATAGGAGGCATCCTCTGCATGAACAAAACCCTGAAATTTCATAAAAGAACATATATTAGAACCACGTAGCCAATTGGAATTAAAACATGAACCTGGGCAGTTAGGGGAGTCCTCAATCAGTGGTTTCAAAGATCCTCAGAGAAATACTCATGTTCCAAGATGGTTATCATTACCACTCTGGGGCTGGCAGAAAAACTGGCACTCACCATAGCAGCCAAGGAAAAAGGATGTGACTCTTCACAGACTGCAGGTTCGAGTGGCAGGAGCCATCCCAAGGGTACAGACATCTCAATAGCACTGATCCAAGAGGGTGAATTACAAACTTCAGCCCTTCAGTATCTGAGTAGTACCTAACCTTTGAAAGGGCACCGCCCGAGGTAGGCTTCCAGAATATAATCAAGCTAGAAAGATGAAAACAGGAACAGACAGCCAATGATAAGTACAAGCAATGTCAAGGGCCCCCGGTTGGGCCCTTCTCAGACTCACTATCCAGTTCTCCAAATGAGTCAGAACGTAATTTTTGACATCAAGACCAGTGTCAGAGACTCTAGTCTGAGAAATCATCATTCCCATTCTAAGGAGGGCTGGATCGGGGGAGGCCATTCTGAAAGAGTGTAATGCACTAAAAACAATTGCATCATTGCATCAGTAGCAAGGATGTATAGCAAACGAAGAGCACAGACGAGAGAAGTGGGGAGAATAAAGCGGGGGAGGAGGGACGTCGCGACACGGACCTCGAAACTGCAAAAAAATACCTCCACGAGAAAAAAAAAAAAAACCTCCACCAGAAAAGCTAAGCATATAGAAATATACAGAATGGGGCAAATCGAACCCCAATAAAAAAATAAACGTACACAAAAAATAAAGCAGGTTTAACTAGGCTTAGATATAAACATGGAAAGTCAAAAAGGCCTTTTCAAAACAATTACAAAAGAAATGTAAGCCAAAAATAGTCCTTGGAAAAAAACCACCGGTTAAAATACTTGCATTGCTGTGCGTGTTCAAGAGAAAGCAAACTCCATACTGACCGAATAAAAACAGCTTTGGGGACGAGATGGTGAGCAGCACTGAGAAAGATCTCACATCTAATACATACCTTGAATCCAGGGTAACAGCGGCGGAAATCTTCAAACACCTAATGGGGAATCAAACAGGGATTCGTCACTAGTAAAGGTTTCCGGGCCGTCCGCTTTTTCCCCAGCCCAGCGGCGGGGGGTTAGTCAGCGCGCTGCGGTGATGGCGTCAGCGAGACACTCAGAGTCACCGGGGTTCATCATCACTCCCGTCCTCCCCCAGGGACTCGGCCGGCCACCCCATCTCGCACAACCCACTCACCCTGGTAGCGCTGCGGATCGGCCTCCGAGGACCAGGGGTCTGGGAGGACACCAAAGGTCAGCGGAGGGGGGGGGCCGACGGCAGCCTAATGCCCCCCTTCCGCCCTGGGATGGGTCAGCTCCCAAAAGCGCCGGTCACATCAGAAACTCTAGTCTGTAAGGGCAGCTCATCCTGCTCAACCCGAGGCTGCCGTCCCCTCACCCAGCAGGGCCCCGGTGTAGGAGAGTGGGCGCCGCATCGAGCCGCCACAGCACCACTGCATAACGCCAGCCGAACCTACCACCTCGCGAAAGGAGCGAGCCTTTGTGGCCCCGCGTATTTATAGCGGCATGTGCTGGGGGCCTGACATGTAGGGCTGTCTTCGCCAGTGCCTGGCTCGGCCACCGAACCGTCCTCTTCGTCCGAAAGAGAATAGGCCAAGTGAAAGAGAGGCCAGCCGTGAATGTCTCACACTCTTCCGGGCAAATATTCGCACATATTTTGTTAATTTTGAAAAACAAAAAAGAGATGACTGTCTCTCGGCCGGCGGTGTCAGATGCGTCCCTGGCCCTGCCAGACGCATGCGCAGCTGAGCGCTCCTCCGCAGGGGCTTCCCCAGGCGGGCGGGTCCCCGGAGAGTCTGCCCCAGGGACCTCTCCCTTGTCCTCACCGGTGCACTTCGGGGTTCCGGTCCTTCCGAGAGAGGGTCACCAGCTCCATCTAGCCAGCTAAATCTGAATTCGCTACCCAGTCCAGCCTGCACAACTGTCAGGCACATTAACCTGTCTTTTTTTTTTTTTTTTTTAAGATGTTATTTATTCATGAGAGGCAGAGACACGGGCGAGGGGAAAAGCAGGATCCAGGCTGGGAGCCCGATGTGAGACTTGACCCCAGGATTCCAGGATCACGCCCTGGACCAAAGGCAGGCGCTAAACCGCTGAGCCACCCAGGCGTTCCCCCCCCCCCTTTTTTAACAGCTTTAAGATATAAATGATATACAACAAACAGTTTTTTTTAATATACCATTTGAGGGGCACCTGGGTGGCTCACTTGGTGCTCCGTCTACCTTCAATCAGGTTATGATCCCAGGGTCCTGGGATGGAGCCCCACATGGGCTTCCTGCTTAGGGGGAGCCTGCTGCTCCCTCTCCTTCCTCCCCTCACTGCCACCTCCCCTCCCAGCTAGTGTTGTCTCTGTCTCTCAAATAAATAAATAAAATCTTAAAAAAAAAAAAAAAAGTATACCATTTGAAAAAAGTTACCCACTTGATAACTTTAAAAATTCTAACTTCTTTTAAGTTAGTAGTGTTAATGTATTCATGTTGATGTACAACCGATCTGCAGAACTTTCTAAAAATACTAAAACAATACCATTAAAGTACTTCAATGAGCTAAACTACTATTAAACTACTCCCTATTTCCTGTTTCATGTCCTCTTCATGATTAGTGGATGGCCTGGGAGTTGGCCAGAAAGGGTGCACGTGTTCACACTCTAAATAGCACCATATGTCTCAGGGGGGTTGGAAGCAAAGCAAATTAGAGTGGTACAGCAACAGCCAGTTCTCCCTTTGATAATTTTTTTTTCCCTTTGATAATTTTTGCTCCCCCAGAAATCTGGTCATTTGCTCTTGACCCCTTAATCCATCAACATAAAATATCTCAAATCCCACCTTCCCGAACCCTTCTGTACCTCATTTATAAATGCAGTTAATATTTGGTGATGTATGTTGGCATTTTCATCTTTTGTAAGATAGCCACACATAGGGCAGCCCCGGTGGCTCAGCGTTTTAGTGCCACCTTCAGTCCAGGGCCTGATCCTGGAGACCCTGTCAGGCTCCCTGCATGGAGCCTGCTGCTCCCTCTGCCCGTGTCTCTGCCTCTGTCTGTCATGAATAAATAAATAATATCTTTAAAAAAAAAAAAAGAAATGCTTAAGTAGCTTGAATTCTCTTCAACACCTTCGCCCACTCCCAAAGATTCTGACTCCTCCTGGAGGCGGGTATATTTTTAGCCTCCCCCAATGATTTTTTTTTTTTGGAAGGTTTTATTTACTTATTCATGAAAGACGAGAGAGAGAGAGAGAGAGAGAGAGAGAGAGAGAGAGAGAGAGAGAGAGAGCCAGAGACATAGGCAGAGGGAGAAGCAGGCTCCAAGCAGGGAGCCCAATGTGGCACTCAATCCCCATCCTGGGACTCTAGGATCACACCCTGAGCCAAAGGCAAATGCTCAACTGCTGAGGCAGCCACCCAGGTGTCCCTCCCCCAGTGATTTTAATATACCACCACATTATAGAAACAGATCTTCAATAGCTTGCTTTTTATTTCTTCTATTACCTGGCAGGTTAGAGGAAGGGGGAAGGTAAGAAAGCCCCCAATTCCTGCTGCTGCAGCAGCAGTTAAACATTTACTATATCCCATGGTAGGAGAGTAAGTAGTTCACCAATTTTGTGAGTAAAACAGGCCTTTGGATGGGCTTTGGTAGTGGGCTTTGTGTGGCTCAGTCGATTAAGCATCTGCCTTTAGAACCTGCTTCTCCCTCTCCCTCTGCCTGCCCCTCCCCTTGCTTGTGCGCAGTCAAAAAAATAAAATCTTAAAAACAAAACAGGCCTTTGGGAATTGGTCCAGAAACCAGAAGAGCTTACTATATTCCTTTTCTAAGCTTTCAAGGAGGGCTTCCGCTACTTCATCATTGCTAAAACGTTTTATTTTCCCAGAGAATAAAGATTTATTGAAAAACAGAACTTGAACTGCAATTTGTTTTTATTTTGGAGTAGTTATTTCCAGCCTCAGTTTTGGGTGAAGCAGGAGGTTAGGATTCTATCAAGCTAAAAAAAATGTTAAGGACATTTAACTGCTACAGCAGAACCCCCTAGGGAAGGACTTGTATGGGAGGAAAGCCCATTTCCTTGATCTTCCCAGCTCTATGCTCTACTTTCAGCTCCTTCCCCTTCATAATTAAATTGGATGTTACTTCAAATTCCTATGGTTTTGAGATTGTCCCTAAAAGGAAAAAGAGGTTACTAATCTTATTAAAACTAGGGTTAAACCGTCACTTAGAATAAGACTCCTAGGAACTCAATGTCAACAGTGTTCAGGCAGTGTGGAAAAAAAAAAAAAAGTATTTGTTGCTAATTTTACCCAGGACATAGTGGAAGTGACCACTTCCATAAACTAATCCATTGAAAAACTTTACTTAATTAGAAGGTGGGGACATGAGAATTACTGAATTTTGCTGGAGCGAAGCAAAGAACCCACTTCATTGCCTTGACCCCCAAATTCTGGGACTCTCTCCCCTCCGTGTCCTTCCTTTGATAACAGCAGCTAGGGTGACCGTGGCAGAAAATGTTGCTTGTCTATGCCATGTTTGAGGTCAGATAAATTGCTTTTATTTTATTTTATTTTATTTTATTTTATTATTTATTCATGGGAGACATGGAGGGAGAGGCAGGATCCAGGCTGGGAGCCCGATGTGAGACTTGACCCCAGGATTCCTAGGATCACGCCCTGGACCAAAGGCAGGCGCTAAAACCGCTGAGCCACCTAGAGGTCCCACTTTTTTTTTTTTTTTTGGAAGGTTTTATTTACTTATTCATGAAAGACGAGAGAGAGAGAGAGATAGGCAGAGACACGGGCGAGGGGAAAAGCAGGATCCAGGCTGGGAGCCCGATGTGAGACTTGACCCCAGGATTCCAGGATCACGCCCTGGACCAAAGGCAGGCGCTAAAACCGCTGAGCCACCTAGAGGTCCCACTTTTTTTTTTTTTTTTTTTTTTTTTTTTTTTTTTTTTGGAAGGTTTTATTTACTTATTCATGAAAGACGAGAGAGAGAGAGAGATAGGCAGAGACACGGGCGAGGGGAAAAGCAGGATCCAGGCTGGGAGCCCGATGTGAGACTTGACCCCAGGATTCCAGGATCACGCCCTGGACCAAAGGCAGGCGCTAAAACCGAGGGAGAAGCAGGCTCCCTGTGGGGAGCCCAAGGAGGGCCCAAGGATCACACCTGAGCCAAAGGCAGATGCTCAACCGCTGAGCCACCTAGAGGTCCCACTTTTTTTTTTTTTTTTCAAATTATTTTAAAATGAGACGACCAAATCTAAGGGCTAATTTACACTTGGTCACCCAGCTGGGATTTACAGAACTACACTGTGCATTTGCAACTCATTTTCGCTGTTTTGCACACCCCCAATATCATTCCTAACCTAAATAAAAGACTAGAGGACTAAGCTTAGAAGGGGCAAATTCAGGGCTCTGCACACGTTGAGAGCAAGAGAATAAGGAACAATGAACCTCTCTCACCACTGCCTTTATTTTTTAATTTTATTTTTTTATCCATTCATAGGAGGCACACACAGAGAGGCAGAGACATAGGCAGAGGGAGAAGCAGTCTCCCTGCAAGGAGCCTGACAGGGGACCCGATTCCGGGATCCCAGGATCACGACCTGAGCCAAAGGCAGCCACCCAACCACTGAGCCACCCAGGCATCCCATCACCACTGCCTTTATTTTTTTTTTAAGATTTATTTATTTATTCATTCATTCATACATACATACAGAGAAAGAGAGAGAGAGAGATAGGCAGAGACACGGAGAAGCAGGCTCCACACGAGGAGCCCGACGCGGGACTGGATCCCAGGTCTCCAGGATCACACCTGGGCCGCAGGCAGCACTAAACCGCTGCGCCACCGGGGCTGTCCCACCACTGCCTTTAAACACACTTCTCCCCAAAACCATTTTTGCAGCTCATGTCCCTACTTTTCTCCTAAAAAAAGCACACCCACAAAAATGGGCAGCTGAAATTTTGTTTTCTAGCACAGATGTCACTTACAACCAACAATGAAGTCCCAAATAAATGGCCAAAGCAATGGTACCTCACAGGGTACTTCTCTTCAGAAGTACTCTCCCTCTAACCAGTGTGTGGAATTCAGACATTCCAAGAAGAGTCCACTATCCCGCCTCAGATAAAAATAGACTCATATTTTTAATGTTTTATTTTTCAAGTATACAGATTGGGGGAAAAAAACAACCAACCAACCAAAAAGGTCATTCCAGGACGACTGGTGTTTACATAGCAAAATTGGACAGAGGGCGGCAGTGTTTACTCATTTCACAAAGAAAAAAAAAGAACTTACAGTACCAACTTAATTTAAATGTAAAGAACTCTACTGAACTGGTATACCACACAAAAAATAAAATAACAAATAGTATCAAGTTACAATAAAACTTTAGGATAAACTGAACTAGTAGAAAATTGAAGTTAGAAAGAAACCTAGTGCAATAGCAAGGTCCTCAGATCACCTCTGACTTGGAAAGAAAACTGGAGCAAAAAAGGTAAAAGCTCTAATCCACCTCCTCGATGGTGGGGCCAGACCCAGAGCCCCCTTTGGGAGCCTGAGCCCCAAAGCCACCAGCCCCAGGACCACCCGCTCCCTGGTACAGTCCAGTGATGATGGGGTTACACACCTGCTCCAGCTCCTTCCTCTTGTGCTCAAACTCGTCCTTCTCCGCCAAGGTGTTGGCGTCCAGCCAGGAAATCACCTCCTGGCACTTGTCCAGCACCTTCTTCTTGTCGGCCTCGCTGATCTTCCCCTTGAGACCCTCGTCCTCCACCGCACTCTTCATGTTGAAGGCGTAGGACTCCAGGGCGTTCTTGGCAGACACCCTGTCGCGCTGCACCTCGTCCTCGGCTTTGTACTTCTCGGCCTCCTGCACCATGCGCTCGATCTCCTCCTTGCTCAGGCGGCCCTTGTCGTTGGTGATGGTGATCTTGTTGGCCTTGCCCGTGCTCTTGTCCGTGGCCGTGACGTTCAGGATGCCGTTGGCGTCGATGTCGAAGGTCACCTCGATCTGGGGCACGCCCCGCGGCGCCGGGGGGATGCCGCTTAGCTCGAAGCGCCCCAGTAGGTTGTTGTCGCGCGTCATGGCCCTCTCACCCTCGTACACCTGGATCAGCACTCCAGGCTGGTTGTCCGAGTAGGTGGTGAAGATCTGCGTCTGCTTGGTGGGGATGGTGGAGTTGCGCTTGATCAGGGCGGTCATCACGCCCCCGGCCGTCTCCAGCCCCAGCGACAGGGGCGCCACGTCCAGCAGCAGCAGGTCCTGCACGTTCTCGGACTTGTCTCCCATCAGGATGGCTGCCTGCACGGCCGCCCCATAGGCCACCGCCTCGTCGGGATTGATGCTCTTGTTGAGATCGCGGCCGTTAAAGAAGTCCTGCAGCAGCTTCTGCACCTTGGGGATACGGGTGGAGCCCCCCACCAGCACCAGGTCGTGGATCTGGGCCTTGTCCAACTTGGCGTCGCGCAGGGCCTTCTCCACGGGCTCCAGGGTGCTCCGGAACAGGTCGGAGCACAGCTCCTCGAACCGCGCCCTGGTGATGGACGTGTAGAAGTCGATGCCCTCGAACAGGGAGTCGATCTCCAGGCTGGCCTGGGTGCTGGACGACAAGGTCCTCTTGGCTCTCTCGCAGGCGGTGCGCAGCCGCCTCACGGCTCGCTTGTTCTGGCTGATGTCCTTCTTGTGCTTCCGCTTGAACTCCTCCACGAAGTGGTTCACCAGCCTGTTGTCGAAGTCCTCCCCGCCCAGGTGCGTGTCCCCGGCCGTGGCCTTCACCTCGAAGATGCCGTCGTCGATCGTCAGGATGGACACGTCGAAGGTGCCCCCGCCCAGGTCAAAGATGAGCACGTTGCGCTCCCCCTTGCCGGTCCTGTCCAGGCCGTAGGCGATGGCGGCGGCAGTGGGCTCGTTGATGATCCTCAGCACGTTGAGCCCCGCGATCACCCCCGCGTCCTTGGTGGCCTGGCGCTGCGAGTCGTTGAAGTAGGCCGGCACGGTGATCACCGCGTTGGTCACCGGGTAGCCCAGGTAGGCCTCGGCGATCTCCTTCATCTTGGTCAGCACCATGGACGAGATCTCCTCGGGGTAGAACGCCTTGGTCTCCCCCTTGTAGCTCACCTGCACCTTGGGCTTGTCCCCGTCGTTGACCACCTGGAAAGGCCAGTGCTTCATGTCCGACTGTACCACCGGGTCGCCAAACTTGCGGCCGATGAGCCGCTTCGCGTCGAACACGGTGTTCTGCGGGTTCAGCGCCACCTGGTTCTTGGCCGCATCCCCGATGAGCCGCTCGGTGTCGGTGAAGGCCACGTAGCTGGGGGTGGTGCGGTTGCCCTGGTCATTGGCAATGATCTCCACCTTGCCGTGCTGGAACACCCCCACGCAGGAGTAGGTGGTGCCCAGGTCGATGCCGATGGCCGCGCTCTTAGCCATGCCGGCGTCCCGCCTCCTTGCCCGCGCTCAGGCTCACGTTCAGGTTTCGGAAAGGCGGTCGGGCTCCGCGACGAGGGCTCGGTCTCTTCGGCAGCTGCGCACTTGACTGGATGCGGACGCAGCGGGTCTGCGAAAGGAGAGTTGCTGGGCCGGACGCCACCGAAAAGGCCGCTGAGCCTCCGCAGCTTGGCGGTGCGGCAGCGGCGGGGCGGCTCCGCGCTTATAGCGCTGCCCAGCCCCGCCTCCTCGGTCCCCAGCCAATCACGGGGCTCTGCGGGGCGGCCGGTCGGGAAGATTCCAGCGGTTTCGGCTGGCGTCCCGCCTCCGGGCTCCCTGGGACCAATGGGCGTCCAGGACGCCGCCCTCCCAGAACTCTCCAGACTCTTCTGGGGTTCTTGGGAAGGGACGGGAATCCTGAGCGCAGGGAGGTAGCGGTGGGATGGGTGGTTGTGGACTCCGCCCCCCAGCCTCTGCCCCTTGCCCCCTCCCCCTCCCCGGCGACGGCGCTGCGGTCCGCAGAGCTTGAAACCGACCCGAGGGACTGACCCTGGGCTGTCATTGTAGGGCACGTGGGGTTCAAATGAGTCTGATGATTTAAGATAGGGTTGAAGGGCTACAGGAGTCCGGGGTGGGCGGGGGTGCGCGGGGTACTCCACATACAGAAAGTTTCCGAGTTTCTGCAAGTGGGTGGGGTGTCTGCGGGTCACAGAGACTCGGATTGGGCTGTGGCACTGACGGACTGGGCCGGGTTTGGGCCCCCTGGTAGAGCGGTCCAAAGGCGTAAGCTGCCTGAGGATTGCCTTGGTTCTCAGCGGCGTTTTCCCTACCTTTGATTTAAAGCGGAAAAGAAATGGAAATACATCGCAATATAGTTTTGATATCTTTAATCTACACAGATGGAATTTTGGGGATGGGGAATTTGAACTTTTAAAAGAAAATCAGGTAAACAGGTGGTTATTAAACTGGAGAACGTCCCCCACGCCCCGGAAGGAACGAACAGGGTCAAGGGCAGGGGAGGGGGGAAGGGCAGGGCTGGACCCGCTGAACCCCTTTGCCTCTGGCTGGACTCAGGCTGGAGGAAGAAAAACGTTTCCATAGGACTTCAGCTGTCTCTAAGGCCAGTGGGGCTTTCCCGTGTCCCTGTTGTCTTCCCAGCCCGTGGGTCTGGGCCACCCCTTGCTCTCTTTTTGGCCAGGTAATTCCTGGTTACTACTCAGAGCCCAGAATTCGGTCTTCTGCACTCTTCCTGTTGCTAGTAGACTGTCCAGCCTTTTTATTTTTATTTTTTTAAAGCAATTCTTTTTTTTTTAATATTTAAAAAAATTCATCCATAGAGAGAGAGGCAGAGACACAGGCAGAAGGAGAAGCAAGCTCCTTGCAGGAAGCGCGACATGGGACTTGATCCCACATCTCCAGGATCACACCGCCAGTCCGCAGGCGGCGCTAAACCGCTGCGCCACTGGGGCTGCCCTGTCCAGCCTTTTTAAATGAAATGTAGAGGATGGGGAGCCAGCGAGGGAGAGGAGAGGATATTCAGTCCTCCTTAACAGCATTAGAAGCCACAGCTGTGATGGGGGAACAGAGGACTGGCTGAGGACAAAGCATGAGCCCAGGGCAGCACATTGACAAGTCCTTGAAACAGGCAGAGTGACCTTCCTCTACAGACTCAACTGCCTGGATATTCATACTTTGCTAAGGAGAAAAGGCAATCTTAGCCCGACCCCCAGGATCCTGTAAGTCTACTTTAACATGTAAAAATTCCTTTAGAATTTCTTTATCTCTAAATCCGCAAGATACATGTTGGCAATCATCCCCCAAGCACATAGCCCACCCATACACATCTGAAGGGTCTCATGACTCAGGTTTTATTAGACGGTAATAAGTGACCTTTTCCCAACAATAGCTGGCCCCCTCAAGGTCCTGGAAACCTTGCTTCCAAATTCCTTAGAGAGCACACTATCCTCAAACCCCTCCCAACTCCCAGATATATAATCAGCCACCCCTCACGGGGCAGGGCAGCAGCTCCTCCTGCCCATGGGTCCTGTCCCCCTGCTTTAATAAAACCACCATTTTGCCCCAAAGACATCTCAAGAATTCTTTCTTGGTCGTCAGCTCCGGACCTCATCCCACCAAACCTCACCTATATTCCTAAACCTCATCAGCTGGTTGCAAGTAGCCCCTTTTATTTATTTTAAAAAATATTTTATTTACTCATGAAAGACAGAAAGGCAGAGACATAGGCAGAGGGAGAAGCCGGCTCCCTGCGGGGAGCCAGATGCGGCACTCCATCGCAGGACCCCGGGATCGAGACCTGAGCCAAAGGCAGACACTCAACCACTGAGCCACCCATGTGCCCCACAGGTGGTCCCTTTATTTATTTATTTGTTTGTTTATTTATTTATTTATATTTATTTAAAGATTTATTTTTATTTATTGATGATAGACATAGAGAGAGAGAGAGGCAGAGACACAGGCAGAGGGAGAAGCAGGCTCCATGCAGGGAGCTTGATGTGGGACTCGATCCTGGGACTCCAGGATCACGCCCTGGGCTGAAGGCAGGCGCTAAACCTCTGAGCGACCCAGGGATCCCTTGGCTTTTTTTTTTTTTTAATCCTTTGCGGGCATGGAAGATGACCACTTGTTGGGTGCTTGATTATGAAAACATAAGGGACATTAAAGCAATAGCACCCGGTTCACAACCCACCGAAAATAGACTTCATTGCTGTACACAAATAGTTGAGCACAGAGAACAGAGGGAGAAGACAGTTTTTGTGTGTTTGTTTTTATGAGAAGACAATTTTTGATGAAGGGAAAGAATCTTGCTTTTGAACATTTTGCTCAATTGGAATTGCATTCACAATCCCATGTGTGTTTGTGCAGGCAAGCGATAACTTTTTTTTTTTTTTTTTTTTACCCTCAGATGTAGCTCCCTAATGAGTCATCTCCTAATCTAGTCAAACTGGTCAAACTGAAGGAATTTTCCATTTCTTTATGCAATCTCTGGAAACTCCCCAAGCTTCGGTCTTCACTCCCCAATGTATCAACACTTCTAGGGACCCTTAACCTCACCTCCTCCTTTTGGAAGCTTCCTTGTCATTAGCTGCTACTAGAGGCAGTTCTGGATTTACTCCTTTCTCTCCACATCTGAAATTTAAAATACTTCTTTATTGGCCGGAAGCAAAGGGTGTCACTGTACCCACTGCCTGGCAGGTAAACATGGTGATACAACCTCAAATCTTGCTGCTGTTGGTGTAGCAAAAAAAGATCCACTAGAAATGCTGTTTTCCATGAATCATCAGCTACGCCCTATAGTTGACTTACCTTTTGAGTTAAAATCTCTCTGTGGACTGGTCTGGAAACCCAAACATCTATATTCCTTACCCATTTCCTGACAAGAAGAGGGTCTCCTGAATTTTGTCTTTTACACTGGATGCTTCGCAATGCAAAAAGCCAGTCACGGGTTTAATTGGTTTCTAGGGTGACTGTAAGAACCCCAAGAAATTTTCCAGAATTTTAACTTGACTAATTTTGTAATTACGTTTTTTTCGGGTTTGGCATTTGAAAGGATCAGGTCTCAAGTTGCCCAAGCTGGAGGGGTTGTCCGGTACTTATTTAAGGGTGGGGAATGGAAGAGGCAGAGCCTAGAACTTGGCAGTGCAGAAGTGAGGAGGAGGGGAGCTCATCACCCTGAAGCTGCTGGAGTTTTGGTGTGTTTTTTTTTTTTTCCTTTTCTCCTTTTTCCTGCATTTTCTCAAACAGTACTGCTTTCTCCTCAGTTCTTTTCTTTGTTGTTGTTTTTAGATTATTTGAGAAAGAAAGAGGGCGTGCAGGAGCAGGGGGGAGGGGCAGAGGGAGAAGCAGACTCCCCGCTGAGCAGGGAGCTGAGGCAGACCCCATCCCAAGACCCTGGGATCACTACCTGAGCGAAGGCAGCCGCTTAACTGAGCCACCCAGGCGCCCCTAGTTCTTTTAGTTGTGCGGGATGGTATCATTTTAAGGTTAGAAAAAAGCAAAGGAGATAACTCATAGGAAACCTAGAGCGAGGCATTTCTAACAAGTCAGTAGCAAATAACATAGTGGCTGGGGAGCACAGCAGATTTCCAGCAGCTTGGGAAAACCTGGAGAAGGATGCGTTTGGAACTGACTCTACTTCCTTAAGACAATTTTTCTTTTCCTCCGTGCCCTTCTTCACAGTGCAGTACTTGTAAGTGAACCAACACGTCTCTGTATCTCTAAAATAGAATTAACAATGTCCACCTTGGGACAGCCCTGGTGGCTCAGCGGTTTAGCGCTGCCTTCAGCCTAGGGCTGAAGCTCTAGCTCTGCCTGTGTCTCTGCCTCTCTCGCTGTGACTCTCATGAATAAATAAAAAAATTTTTCTTTTGAGATCTTATTGATTTATTCATGAGATACAGAGACACAGGTAGAGGGAGAAGCAGGCTCCATGGAGGGAGCCCGACGTGGGACTCGATCCCAGGTCTCCAGGATAACGCCCTGGGCAGAAGGCGGCGCTAAACCGCTGAGCCACCTGGGCTGCTCCAAACTTTTTCATTTTCAAAGAGGAACACAAAGGATCAGAAGTTCAGTGGCTCAGTCCGGTCACCCAAACTGCTCATTATAGGACCGGTGGTTGAACCTGCATGTCCCCATATTCACTGGTTTGGACCCCTCTCAATGCTGGCACGTGCATCCTATCCTTTCATTTTCTGAAGGGAAGGAAGACAAATGGCCAGAAAAGGGAGTGAAGTGACTGTCACTTCACTGTCAGGGCTCTGTGCGCCTTAGGGACACCAGGGCCTACGTGACCCACCGGAGCTCGCCTCCTGGCGGCACTCCTGACTCATCGCCCTCGCCTGGCTCCTACCTTTCCCACCCTTCCAGGTCCCCCAGCCCCGCCTCTCCTCTTCGGTCAGAAGCAGGGGAGCCCTGTGACTCCGGCTGGGCTGAAACAGTTCACAGAATCTTCTGGAAAGTAAATATAGAGCCATGACTAAGCTTGATGTCCTAGGGCGGGGTTGGGGTGTTGGATAGTGGGTTGAAACGTGTTCTTACGAGTCAGTCCCCACCCCCAAGCCCGGAAAACTCCAGAGAGTTCCGGACAGGAGTTAAAAAGGGCCGGGAGCGTCAGCCAGCGGGATTCGGGCGGGGCCGGGGCGCGGGAGACCCGTCGGGAGGCGAGCGGGGAGGGCGGCGGGGCGCGCGGGGTGGCCGCAGAAGTGCCGGGCCTGTTCGGCGTTTTCCGATGGTTTTCAAGACGGGATGAAAAGAGGAGAAAGGCGAGATGGCCGCAGAGTCTCTCACACCAGCTAACCGGTGCGACGAAAGCCCGGAAAAGCCTGGCCACCCCCACGACGGAGCGGGAGGCACCGGGCGGCCGGCGCCGGAAGGGGAGGCCCCCGGAGCCCGCGGCGAGCGCGCGCCCGGCCTGGCGGCGCCGCGCGGCCCTGAGGTTCCGCCGGCCTCGCTGCTCGCCGCCGCCGGCGGCTCCCGGTTCCCGTGGGGAGGCCGTGGGAGGTGCTTCCCGTCTTCTGGACTCCGTCTTCCCGCCGCCCTGAGGCTCCCGGGCCCCGTCCTCCCTGCTGGACGCGGCCGGCGGGGCGGGGCGGGGCGGGGCGGCCTCAGGCCGAGCGCGGCTGGGGAGGGGCGGGGGTGGCGGCGTCGCTGGAGGTGACCCACGGCCGACTTAGGCTTTCCGGCTAAAGGTGCAGGACCGTCATCGTTTCTCATCCTCACCTGAAACAACCCTATCTCCTGTTTTAACCGAAAGCTGTGATCCCTGCCCACTTCTCTCATATGAATTTGTTGTTTTGGTTATTTGTGTCTTTCTTTTTAAAGATTTTATTTATTCATGACAGACAGAGAGAGGCAGAGGGAGAAGCAGGCTCCATGCAGAGAGCCCACGCGGGACTCGATCCGGGTCTCCAGGATCAGGCCCTGGGCTGAAGGCGGCGCCAAACCGCTGGGCCACCGGGGCTGCCCGTTTTGGTTATCTTTTCACTTTGGATGACAACCCAGTTAAACGCCAGAATAACAGTCTTGGGTTCAAAGGGCATATAAAGCCAGTCGCGCTGACCCAGCCGCTGGCCTTCCGAGAGCTGCCACGGAGGGAGAAGTGGGATTGTAAAGGAATTAGGGAAAGTATTCTATTTAAAAAAATTATTCCCCTCCCCCCACGGTTACTTTCCCTCTGTGTACCTCCCCTATGGCCAGTTTATTTTCTTACTTGAAACAGCACTTTCTCCAGGATGGCACTGCATTCCTTTTAAATCTATAGTTTCATTTGCATGATTTCCTTGACCTTACAAAAGTGATTTCAGTCCAAGGAGCGAGGAGATGCGGGCTAGAAGGTCTTACATTGTTTTCTTAATAAAACACCCATTCAATAACTTGACTAATTTGGCCACAGGAACTTATTTTCTCCAGGCTTATTTCTGGAGATTTCCCTCAACTCTCTTATCAAAGGTGTTTGGTAGGTTCTTCCCAATCTCCGTTTTCTATCCACCCTCCCTGTCCTCTACCACCTACTATTGGTAGTGGCTGCTGGCTTGAAGAGTCACTCTGTTATCTGCAAAGGACAGTCACAAACGTTCCTGCTGCTCTAAGGGAAATGAGGTCCTGTGGCAAATGCATATCCTCGTGAAGACTGATTTACATCGTGGCAGGAGTCCTCACCCCTAGAGTTCAACTGTCTTGAAGGTTAAAGGTGCCTTTATAAGCTGGCCTGGAAGCATAAACATCTCTTGAATCTCCATTTCCATACTTCGGGACAAAGTATATATATAATTCCCATAACACTGATTTTCTTCAGAAGCTACTATTTACTAAAAGATTTAGTGAGCTCTGAAGAACACCACATAAACTCAGAAAAATGCTTTTGTGGAATGTTGACTGAGGCCATTTTATTTATCTATTTAAATATTTTACTTGACAGAGTGAGAATACAAGCAGGTGGAGAGGCAGAGGGAGCAGCAGGCTCCCCGCAGAGCAGGAAGCCCAATGCAGGGCTGGATCCCAGCACCCTGGGATCGTGACCAGAGCTGTAGGCAGACACTTAACCCACTGAGCCACCCAGGTGCCTCTAAGTGAGACCATTAAAAAAAAAAGAAAGTGTTAAGTGAAATTCACATAACATATAAACATCTTAAAGTGCAAAATTGAGGAGCATCGGGGTGGCTCAGTCTGAAGAGCATGTGACTTGATCTCAGAGTTGTGAGTTTGAGCCCCACATTGGATATAGAGATTAAAGAATAAAAAATTAAGAAATTTTAATTAAGACAGTTGAGTAGAATTCACAATGATCTATCCAGTATATTCACAATGATCTGCAAACACCATCTCTATCCTGTTCCAAACAACTTTGTAACCTCCAGATGCAACTGATTTTTATTTTTATTTATTTATTTATTTATTTATTTATTTATTTATTTATTTATTTATTTATTTTTGCAACTGATTTTTAAAGGGGTTCACTCCCCAAGCCTTGAGGATTACTGTAGGGCCCTTTCCAACAAGGGTTGTGAAGGGGATTATTTCTAGAATGCTAGCAGCTAGGATGTGATGTATCTCAAAGGGAAAGTACAGCATGGGAAGGAAGCCTGTAGTAGGTCTTCTCTCTTCTAAGTTGCCCCTGTTGTCAATCCTAGTGTTTATCTAATTGTTTAGGATCCTATAAAGGCCAAGGGGTACTGACTGTGAAACCTAAGATAGAAACAACCCAGAACTAGGCACATTAAAAAGCAAAAGCCTAGTTTACCTGGGACAGTCTGGCAGAAACTGAAAACCAGAGTTGGAACCCAGGATTAACCCCTTTGCTGAACTGGAATTTTTTTTTTAACTACTTAGGTAATTTTATTTAAAAAAGTATTTTATTCATGAGAGACACAGAGAGAGGTGGAAACATAGGCAGAGAGAGAAGCAGGTTCTCTGTGGGGAGCCTGATGCAGTACTGGATCCCAGGATCCCGGGATCATGACCTGAGCCAAAGGCAGACCCTCAACCACCAAGCCAACCAGGTGCTCCCACTTAAGTAATTTTAGTTAAGCCAGTAACATTTTTTCAGGCCAAATGGGAGCATGCATTTATTATATTTTTTAGGATTTTAAAAAATTGTATTGAAATTCAATTAACATATAATGTATTTTTTTTTCAAAGGTAGAGGTCAGTGACCCATCAGTCTTATATAATACCTAGTGCTCATTACTTCACATACCTTCCTTAATGCCCATCACCCAGTTAACCCGTTCCCCCCCCAGCCTTGGCCTCCAGTGACCCTCAGTTTATTTCCTGTGATTAAGAGTCCTCTTATAGGGACGCCTGGATGGCTCAGCGGTTGAACATCTATCTTGGGCTCACGGCATGATCCCGGCGTGATCCCGGGGTTCTGGGATGGAGTCCCACATCTGGCTCCCTGCAGGGAGCCTGCTTCTCTCTCTGCCTCTTTCTCTCTGATGAGTGAATAAATAAAATCTTTAAAAATATACTTAAAGGGGATCCCTGGGTGGCTCAGCAGTTTGGTGCCTGCCTGTGGCCCAGAGCGCGATCCTGGAGTCCCTGGATCGAGACCTGCGTCGGGCTCCCGGCATGTAGCTTGCTTCTCCCTCCTCCTGTGTCTCTGCCTCTCTCTATATATATCTATCATAAAAATAAATAAATTAAAAAAATTATATATACTTAAAGGAGTCTCAAAAAAAAATAAAAAGGAGTCTCTTATAGTTTGTCTTCCTCTCTAATTTTGTCTTTTTTTTCTCTCATCCCCTCTATGATCCTGTTTTATTAAATTCCACATATGAGAGAGTTAATATAACTGCCTTTCTCTGACTTATTTTGTTTAGCGTAATATTCTCTAGTTCCATCCACATCTTGCAGATGTAGACCAGTGACTTTTAATTCTCCCGTGTTCATCTGGGCAAGTTAAACACTACCTAACCTCCGAGTGGTGGAATAAAGATTCATAAACACATAAAACGCCCTAAAACAGCACCTGGGACATAAAAGCACTGAAATATTGGGTCCTGGGGCACCAAACTAAATGACACTTCCTTGCAGATACTCACTGGATATTTAAAACATAAATAACTTTGGGAGAAATGTGACACTTCTCAGTAACCTCTCAGAAATGAGAACTATAGACTGCGGCATCAAGCCAGACTCTTTCATTTTAATATATGAGAACTAGAGGTCAGAGTGGCCAGTACGTAACTGGGCAAGCCAGTGCTCACAGTTCCTCACTAATTTAGGACTCACCTGTTTTTTGTTTTTTTTTTTTAAGATTTTATTTATTTGTTAATGAGACACACACAGGCAGAAGAGAGGCGGCGGCTCCATGCAGGAAGCTGGATGTAGGACTTGACCCCCAGGACTCCAGGATCACACCCTGGGCAGAAGGCAGGCACTCAACAGTTGAGCCACTCAGGCATCCTTCACCTGTTTTTTCATGCTGAAACCATTATGGCTTTGACACATCAAGTGAACTTACAGGGAAGGGCAGCCAGGAGCTTCCACCTCTGCCTCTCCCTTTTGCCAGCTTGTCCAGGAACATCCCTCATACACCCTTTCCCAGACATCCTTAGGAAGGGTCAACACCCCCTCCCCACCAAACTTGAGAACACTAGGTCAGTAGCCCATAAATTTTTCTGCACCCACAAACCCAACCCACTCAAAATAAGCTGTTTTTTAAAAATCTCTCAAGAATACCATTTGTCTAAAAGAAAGGGATCACAATGGACTTTACTTCTCCAAATCCCTGGCCATTATCTAAGATACAAAGTACACCATTCAATTTTAAACCAAAGAGAACCTATGCAGACTCTTCTAATCTCAAAATAAAACACAGAAGCAGGCAAGACAAATTATTGAGTTTATTTACTCTGCAAAAATCAGTTATAACAAAGGCCCAGGTTCAACGTCAATACTACAAAAAAGAAAAGACAAAAAATGGCAGTATAAATTCTTCCTACATTTGGACTCTAAAAAAAAGGGCGGGGAACTTCATAACTTCACCAAAAGACAGTTGAAACTTTGCAAACAACTTGCAGAGTTGAGACTGATGAAACACAGACATATAAGGCAATGTTAGAATCCTTAATCCTAACCGTTTCTGACACAAACAGGAACAATCTGGGGAAGAAGTCCTAATCCACCTCCTCGATGGTGGGGCCAGACCCAGAGCCCCCTTTGGGAGCCTGAGCCCCAAAGCCACCAGCCCCAGGACCACCCGCTCCCTGGTACAGTCCAGTGATGATGGGGTTACACACCTGCTCCAGCTCCTTCCTCTTGTGCTCAAACTCATCCTTCTCCGCCAAGGTGTTGGCGTCCAGCCAGGAAATCACCTCCTGGCACTTGTCCAGCACCTTCTTCTTGTCGGCCTCGCTGATCTTCCCCTTGAGACCCTCGTCCTCCACCGCACTCTTCATGTTGAAGGCGTAGGACTCCAGGGCGTTCTTGGCAGACACCCTGTCGCGCTGCACCTCGTCCTCGGCTTTGTACTTCTCGGCCTCCTGCACCATGCGCTCGATCTCCTCCTTGCTCAGGCGGCCCTTGTCGTTGGTGATGGTGATCTTGTTGGCCTTGCCCGTGCTCTTGTCCGTGGCCGTGACGTTCAGGATGCCGTTGGCGTCGATGTCGAAGGTCACCTCGATCTGGGGCACGCCCCGCGGCGCCGGGGGGATGCCGCTTAGCTCGAAGCGCCCCAGAAGGTTGTTGTCGCGCGTCATGGCCCTCTCACCCTCGTACACCTGGATCAGCACTCCAGGCTGGTTGTCCGAGTAGGTGGTGAAGATCTGCGTCTGCTTGGTGGGGATGGTGGAGTTGCGCTTGATCAGGGCGGTCATCACGCCCCCGGCCGTCTCCAGCCCCAGCGACAGGGGCGCCACGTCCAGCAGCAGCAGGTCCTGCACGTTCTCGGACTTGTCTCCCATCAGGATGGCTGCCTGCACGGCCGCCCCATAGGCCACCGCCTCGTCGGGATTGATGCTCTTGTTGAGATCGCGGCCGTTAAAGAAGTCCTGCAGCAGCTTCTGCACCTTGGGGATACGGGTGGAGCCCCCCACCAGCACCAGGTCGTGGATCTGGGCCTTGTCCAGCTTGGCGTCGCGCAAGGCCTTCTCCACGGGCTCCAGGGTGCTCCGGAACAGGTCGGAGCACAGCTCCTCGAACCGCGCCCTGGTGATGGACGTGTAGAAGTCGATGCCCTCGAACAGGGAGTCGATCTCCAGGCTGGCCTGGGTGCTGGACGACAAGGTCCTCTTGGCTCTCTCGCAGGCGGTGCGCAGCCGCCTCACGGCTCGCTTGTTCTGGCTGATGTCCTTCTTGTGCTTCCGCTTGAACTCCTCCACGAAGTGGTTCACCAGCCTGTTGTCGAAGTCCTCCCCGCCCAGGTGCGTGTCCCCGGCCGTGGCCTTCACCTCGAAGATGCCGTCGTCGATCGTCAGGATGGACACGTCGAAGGTGCCCCCGCCCAGGTCAAAGATGAGCACGTTGCGCTCCCCCTTGCCGGTCCTGTCCAGGCCGTAGGCGATGGCGGCGGCAGTGGGCTCGTTGATGATCCTCAGCACGTTGAGCCCCGCGATCACCCCCGCGTCCTTGGTGGCCTGGCGCTGCGAGTCGTTGAAGTAGGCCGGCACGGTGATCACCGCGTTGGTCACCGGGTAGCCCAGGTAGGCCTCGGCGATCTCCTTCATCTTGGTCAGCACCATGGACGAGATCTCCTCGGGGTAGAACGCCTTGGTCTCCCCCTTGTAGCTCACCTGCACCTTGGGCTTGTCCCCGTCGTTGACCACCTGGAAAGGCCAGTGCTTCATGTCCGACTGCACCACCGGGTCGCCAAACTTGCGGCCGATGAGCCGCTTCGCGTCGAACACGGTGTTCTGCGGGTTCAGCGCCACCTGGTTCTTGGCCGCATCCCCGATGAGCCGCTCGGTGTCGGTGAAGGCCACGTAGCTGGGGGTGGTGCGGTTGCCCTGGTCATTGGCAATGATCTCCACCTTGCCGTGCTGGAACACCCCCACGCAGGAGTAGGTGGTGCCCAGGTCGATGCCGATGGCCGCGCTCTTAGCCATGCCGGCGTCCCGCCTCCTTGCCCGCGCTCAGGCTCACGTTCAGGTTTCGGAAAGGCGGTCGGGCTCCGCGACGAGGGCTCGGTCTCTTCGGCAGCTGCGCACTTGACTGGATGCGGACGCAGCGGGTCTGCGAAAGGAGAGTTGCTGGGCCGGACGCCACCGAAAAGGCCGCTGAGCCTCCGCAGCTTGGCGGTGCGGCAGCGGCGGGGCGGCTCCGCGCTTATAGCGCTGCCCAGCCCCGCCTCCTCGGTCCCCAGCCAATCACGGGGCTCTGCGGGGCGGCCGGTCGGGAAGATTCCAGCGGTTTCGGCTGGCGTCCCGCCTCCGGGCTCCCTGGGACCAATGGGCGTCCAGGACGCCGCCCTCCCAGAACTCTCCAGAGTCTTCTGGGGCTCGCTGGAGCTGGCAAGGCTTGGGGAGTGTGGGTCGCGGCCAGGAGGTGGGAGGGGCTGGCAGGGCTGGAGGCAGGGTGGGGGCGGTAGTGTTGACGCCGCTACCCCAGATGCGTTACAATGAGGCCACTGCCTCTGACATCATGGGCTAGTGAGGAATCAGGCTGGTAGGACGGGACCGGAGTCCGCTCAAAGTTGTAGGGCGGGGCGGGTGGGGGGTGGGGGAACACCGGCTGCGCAGTTTGGATGTTGACGGAGCCCCCACCGAGAGGGGCTCCGCAATCAGGATCTTACCAAACTGGATCGAAGGCGGCGGGACAATAGGTGAGCCTGGAGGGCTCTCCTTGAAATGGAATGGCAATAGGCAAGATTAATAGATCCATTTGGGAAAGTGCTGGAGGGTTCTGTAGTTTTCGTCTAATATGGGGACATTGACCAATCAGGGTAGGGGAGTCCTTTGGTAAGCGCCAAAGTGCGTGAAATTTGTCAGAGCTGCTGAAAAGAGGTGGAGCTGAGATGTTTGTGTCTTCAGATGGGCGTTTTATCCAGAGGAGACTGGGGAAAGAGATTGCCTGTCGTGCTCAGTCTCATTTGAGAAAATTTGTGAAGGTTTGATTGGGTTCCTAGCAGCCGTTTCAGACTGGCCCAGTATTACTCCCAACAAATAGAGGGTGAAGGAGCTGTGGAAGGCAGCGAAACCAAAGGGTGGAGATCAGGGTCTCTTGAAGAGACCAGAACATAATATAATCTTAGTTCTGCAGGAGACAGGTACAGTCTCAGAATAAAATGTCACAGAAAAGAAATGGGACACTTGAATTAGTGCTGTGGAAATTGAACACAATGTATGCCAATTGCCTCCCACTTGCTTCCAGCTTGCTAGGAATACTTTAGTCCAAAAAGCACTGTGTGAAAGAAGGAACTGGCAAAAGATACTTATACACCAGGAAAATACCTGTACTCCGATTTTATGGCAGCATTAGTAACAATAGCCATAGGGTAGAAGCAGCCCGAGTAGTATTCATTCCCAAGGAGGGCATATGTATTATATACATATAATATACATATAATTATTTTTTATATACATATAATTCTTTTTTTTTAATTTTTATTTATTTATGATAGTCACACAGAGAGAGAGGCAGAGACACAGGCAGAGGGAGAAGCAGGCTCCATGCACCGGGAGCCCGACGTGGGATTCGATCCCGGGTCTCCAGGATCGCGCCCTGGGCCAAAGGCAGGCGCCAAACCGCTGCGCCACCCAGGGATCCCTATACATATAATTCTTAAGAAATAAACACTGATACATGCTGTAACACAGATGAACTTTGGGGGTATCTTTTTATTTTTAAGATTTTTTATTTCTTTATTCATGAGAGACACACAGATAGGCAGAGACATAGGCAGAGGGAGAAGGAGGCTCCTCACAGGGAGCCCGATGTGGGACTCGATTCCAGGACCCCAGGATCAAAAGCTGAGCCAAAGGCAGACACTCAGCCACAGAGCCACTAAGGTGCTCCTGAGAATATCTTTCTAAGTGAAATAAGCCAGGCACAGAAGGTATTTATTATATAATTCTATTAATTTGAAGACTTACAGTAGTCAAATTCATAAAGAGGAAGTACAATAGTGGTTGCCAGGCATTGGGGGGAAAGGGAATGGAGAGTTGTTTTATGAGTATTGAATTTTGGTTTTGCAAGTTAAAAAGATTTCTGGAGGTTGGTCAAAATGTGAATTACCTTACTGCTGAAAAGTGTGCTTAAAAAAATGGTTAAGATGGTAAATTTCAAATTATGTGTATTTTTTTAAAGTAATTATTTATTTATTTATTTTATTTAATTAATTAATTTATTTATTTATGATAGTCATACAGAGAGAGAGAGAGAGAGAGAGGCAGAGACACAGGCAGAGGGAGAAGCAGGCTCCATGCACCGGGAGCCCGACGTGGGATTCGATCCCGGGTCTCCAGGATCGCGCCCTGGGCCAAAGGCAGGCGCCAAACCGCTATGCCACCCAGGGATCCCCAAATTATGTGTATTTTACCACAATTGAAAGTAATTTAAAAAGCACTCTGCCAAAACCGTATCTCACTTTTTTCTCAGGCCTCGGAAGACCATGGCTGTTGCTAAGGGAATGGCAATCGGCATCGACCTGGGCACCACCTACTCCTGCGTAGGGGTGTTCCAGCACGGCAAGGTGGAGATCATTGCCAATGACCAGGGCAACCGCACCACCCCCAGCTATGTGGCCTTCACTGACACTGAACGGCTCATCGGGGATGCAGCCAAGAACCAGGTAGCCATGAATCCCCAGAACACTGTCTTTGATGCCAAACGTCTGATTGGCAGGAAGTTTAATGATCCTGTAGTGCAATCAGACATGAAACTTTGGCCTTTTCAAGTAATTAATGAAGGAGGCAAGCCCAAGGTAATGGTATCCTACAAAGGGGAGAAAAAAGCTTTCTATCCTGAGGAAATCTCTTCTATGGTACTGACAAAGATGAAGGAGACTGCTGAAGCGTTTTTGGGCCACCCCGTTACCAATGCTGTGATCACTGTACCAGCTTATTTCAATGATTCTCAACGCCAGGCCACCAAGGATGCAGGTGTGATTGCAGGTCTCAATGTGCTAAGAATTATCAATGAACCCACAGCTGCTGCCATTGCATATGGCTTAGATAAAGCTGGTCAGGGAGAGAGACATGTCTTGATCTTTGATCTAGGTGGAGGCACATTTGATGTGTCCATTCTGACCATAGATGATGGAATTTTTGAAGTAAAGGCCACAGCCGGGGATACACACCTGGGTGGTGAGGACTTTGACAACAGGCTTGTGAGCCACTTTGTGGAGGAGTTCAAGAGGAAACACAAGAAGGACATTAGCCAGAACAAGCGAGCGGTGAGGCGGCTGCGCACTGCCTGTGAGAGGGCCAAGAGGACCTTGTCGTCCAGCACTCAGGCCAACTTGGAAATTGATTCACTTTATGAAGGCATCGACTTCTACACGTCCATTACCAGAGCCCGGTTTGAAGAGTTGTGTGCAGACCTGTTTAGAGGCACTCTGGAACCTGTGGAGAAAGCTCTTCGGGATGCCAAGATGGATAAGGTTAAGATCCATGACATTGTGTTAGTAGGGGGTTCCACTCGTATCCCTAAGGTTCAGAGGCTGCTGCAGGACTACTTTAATGGTCGTGATCTCAACAAGAGCATCAATCCCGATGAGGCGGTGGCCTATGGGGCGGCTGTGCAGGCAGCCATCCTGATGGGAGATAAGTCTGAAAAGGTACAAGATCTGCTTTTGTTGGATGTGGCTCCCTTGTCCCTAGGGTTAGAGACAGCCGGGGGTGTCATGACTGTCCTGATCAAGCGCAACTCCACCATCCCCACGAAGCAGACACAGATTTTCACCACCTATTCAGATAACCAGCCTGGGGTATTGATTCAGGTGTACGAGGGCGAGAGGGCTATGACCCGAGACAACAACCTGCTGGGGCGTTTCGACCTGACTGGAATCCCTCCTGCACCCAGGGGAGTGCCCCAGATTGAGGTGACCTTTGACATTGATGCCAATGGTATTCTCAATGTAACAGCCATGGACAAGTCCACGGGCAAGGCCAACAAGATCACCATCACCAATGACAAGGGCCGCCTGAGCAAGGAGGAGATTGAGCGCATGGTTCTGGATGCTGAGAAGTATAAAGCTGAGGATGAGGTTCAGAGAGAGAAAATCTCTGCAAAAAATGCTTTAGAATCTTACGCTTTTAACATGAAGAGTGCTGTGAGTGATGAAGGCTTAAAGGGCAAGATTAACGACTCTGATAAAAAGAAAATACTGGATAAATGTAATGAGGTCCTCTCGTGGCTGGAGGCCAATCAACTGGCTGAGAAAGAGGAATTTGATCATAAAAGAAAGGAATTGGAGCAGGTGTGTAACCCAGTCATCACAAAGCTCTACCAGGGAGGATGCACTGGGCCTTCCTGCGGGACGGGGTATACTCCTGGAAGGGCTGCCACAGGCCCCACCATTGAAGAAGTAGATTAATCTTATCTGAAGATGGAGGGTTCTAGGGTGCCTCTAAGTTGAATTTTGTTCCCCTCATTTTCAAATATTGTTATGATTCTTGAATTGACTGGTTTCGAACCTAAGTTAACCATCCCTTTCGGATGCTGACAAAAGAGTCTCGTATACCATCATTTCACAATCCCTGTTTCTGACTCTTAAGAAAACTAGGCCGCCCTTTGAACCATTTGATGAATTTGAATGTCTGTTATTTATTTCCAACCTCCCCATCTTTCTTCTTCTTATGTGGATGGTTATTTGTCACTCAGTAAATTTGTTCCTAAAAAAATTTCTTCTGGTATCTTGATTTATTAATTATTATTATTAATATTTTATTTATACATGAGAGACAGAGAGGCAGAAACTTAGGCAGGGAAAGAAGCAGGCTCCCTGCAGGGAGCCTGATGCGGGACTCAATCCTAGGACCCTGGGATCACCACCACTTGAGCCAAAGGCAGACATTCAACCACTAAGCCACCCAGGTGCCCCAGGTTTATTATTATTATTATTATTATTATTTAGGTTTATTATTTTTAAAGTTTCTTTTTATTTATTTGTTTTTAAAGACTTTTTAATTTTTTTTATTTTTTTTAAATCTTTTTTTATTTTTATTTTTTATTTATGATAGTCACAGAGAGAGATAGAGAGGCAGAGACATAGGCAGAGGGAGAAGCAGGCTCCATGCACCGGGAGCCCGACGTGGGATTCGATCCCGGGTTTCCAGGATCGCGCCCTGGGCCAAAGGCAGGCGCTAAACCGCTGCGCCACCCAGGGATCCCTATTTATTTGTTTTTAAAGACTTACAAGAGCATATGTACATGCACTAGTATGAATGAGCACGCTGAAGGGAGGGGCAGAGGGAGAGAGAAACCCTCGCTAGAGCACACTAGACTCAGATCCCGAGGCAGGGCTTCATCCCACCACCCTGAGGTCATGAGCTGAGCAGAAACCAAGGGTCAGCCACCCAACTGACTGAACCCACCAGAGCCACTCTTTTTATTTGTTTAAGTTTATTCATAGAAGTCATCTCTAGACCCAATGTGGGGCTTGAACTCGTGACTCAGAGTTGAAGAGTTGAGTGTTCTTTCGACTGAGCCATCCAGGCACCCCTCTTCTGGTATCTTTAGACTTTGAGTGTAAGGATCTTTAGACTGTGAGTTTACCTTGAAATGTAAGGCAAAGAAGAGCTCATGGAGATAGTGCATTTGTGGTCTGATTGTGATGATTGTAGATGATTCATTAAACTGGTAAGGGGAAAGTATTCAAATTTTCATGAGCTAATTGTTTCAAGCAGGAAAATAATTTTTGATCATCAGGCACCTTTAGCTCTGGCCACAGCAATTGCTAACTATAGTTTCTGCTTACACTCAGTGATAGACTGGTTTAGGGGCTTAGGGCTCAGCTGGGGGAACAAACTTCTGCCTGATGTCCTTATGCCACTTATAGGTGGGGCCTAGGAGATCCAACATCTGTGCACTCAGAGAGTCTGTTATTACATCCTTGATGTGCCAAAAACAGTTTTACGACAAACTGCTAAGGAATGGGTACTTTTCTGCAAGATGAGAAATGGAGGCTTTAGTAGTCATATTCTTGAAAAAAAATTTTTTTCACCTATTGTGTCAAAATATCACATATTTATAAAACTCTTAGTGGTGTGAGTATAGAAGCCTGTGTAACTGCACTTGTGTCCCTGTGTTTGAGGGGGCATATTTGGAAGTGAAATGTTAGAATAGGAATTTCTACCCGAGCAAGCTTCTGTTTGGTTTTATTCAGTCTTTTCCAGGGTAGCCTAGGTATGAGGGTGTAAGAAATACGGACTGAGAGTGCATCCTTGGAAGAAACAGATTTATCGGGAACCTCTGACAAAATCAAGATTAGTGTTCAGGCTCCTGATCTCAGGGTTCTGCAACATTTTATTTTATAAACTTTTTATCCAAGTGTAACGGATATAGAAAAATGTACAAATCAGGAGTTTTCGCAAATTCCTCGACAGTTTTCTTTTTTTTTTTTTAAGGATTTATTTATTTATTTATTCATGATAGACCTAGAGAGAGGCAGAGGGTGAAGCAGGCCTCTTGCCGGGAGCCCGACGCGGGACTCGATCCCGGGACTCCAGGCCCACGCCCTGGGCCAAAGGCAGGCGCCGAACTGCTGAGCCACGCAGGGATCCCCTCCTCGACAGTTTTCAATAGCGAGTCCGTAGGGGGTGAACACCCTCGGCGGCCCTGTCAGAAAGAACGCCCCGGGCACCGGCGCGCCTCTTCACTGCCCCCACGGCCGCTCGGACTCGCGCCTGCGCGATGGGAGCCCGCCACTCCGGAGGAAGTGGGAGGGCAGGAAAGCCCGCCCCCTTCCCGGCTCTCCCCTGCCGCCTCTCCTGGAGCTGCGAGCCAGCCGCGCGCTTCTGTCGCTGCTCGGAGCTCCCGGCCCTTCTTGCTGCGCCTGCGCGGCCCCGTCCGGCTCCACACGTGGGCTCGCCTCCTGGTTGCCGCCGGCCCCAGGCCCGCGGTTCCCGGCCCTCGCCTCCCCGGTCCCGTCGGCGTCCCGCGTCTCGAGCGCCATGGTAGGTGTAGGTGTCGTGACGTCACAAGGGGGCGCCCGGGGGCGCGCTGTCCGGCCGGCGGGTGGGAGGCGGGGCGGGAGGGATCTAGGCTGAATCCTCCTGGGGCGCCGGGGCTTTCCCTCTCCTCTTAGTTCCAGCGCTTCACCTTCTGAGGGGCGGGGAGACACGTGGGAGCAAGTGGGATTTTTTCTTTTCTTAAGCGGGAACGAAACAATGGACGCGCGGGAGAGTGAGGGACCGCAGGGGAGGGAAAGCTAGACCTCTGGGAGTGTGCCCGTGGCGGGGCCGGGCTCTGGGAGGGTGCGAATGGGCTCCTTGTACGGCTCTGCCCAGTGCGGCGAGTGGGCAGGACCCCAGGACCGCTGGGCCATTGAGAGGTGCGCCCAGAGCGCCCAGGGCTGCAGGGCACAGCGTCTCTCGGGAGCTTTAAGTCGGGGGCTCAATGAAGTGTCGTCCCTGTCAGTACCTTACTGTGAAGTTTGAGAACTGCCAGAGGCGGGGGTTCCCACAGTGGGTGGGACATTCCTCCTTACCGTGTATCTGCCCGTGTCATGGTTTCCCCCCTCTCGCCCAATAGCTCTTCTATTCCTTTTTCAAGTCCCTGGTGGGCAAGGATGTGGTCGTGGAACTCAAGAATGACCTGAGGTAGGTACCTTTTCCACCAAGTCGGTAGGACTTGGGTATAGAGGCCAGTCTCTGGAACCTCTTTGACGAGTAGTATTTGAGGGCTGGCCCAAGTGGAAGAGATACAGAAGAAATAAATGACCTGTGCCTTAAGCTTAAAGTAGCAGAGAGCCGTCAGAGGGCAGAGGCATCAATAACGTTTTGTTTTGTTTTGTTTTGTTTTGTTTTGTTTTGTTTTTACAAAAGGAACATAGTTTTGTTTTTTTCTGATTAAGCTATTTACTCCTTTGACCCAGCTTATAGAAAGGTACGAACCCGGCATCTGGATGGCTCAGTCGTTGAGCATCTGTCTTCCGCTCAGGGCGTGATCCCAGGATCCTGGGATCAAGTCCCACATCAGGTTCCCCACAGGGAACTTGCTTCTCCGTCTGCCTGTGCCTCTCTCTGTCTCTCATGAATAAGTAAAATCCTTTTTAGGAAAAAAGAAAGAGGGCAGCCTGGGTGGCTGAGCGGTTTAGCGCCGCCTTCAGCCCAGGTCGTGATCCTGGAGACCTGGGATCGAGTCCCACGTCAGGCTCCCTGCATGGAGCCTGCTTCTCCCTCTGCCTGTGTCTCTGCCTCTCTCTCAATTCTCTCTGTGTGTTCTCATGAATAAATAAATAAAATCTTTAAAAAAAAAAAGGAAAAAAGAAAGGAAGAAAATGTATGAATCAGTTCCACAAGTAAAGCTGTATTACAGAGGTGTTTGCAGTTTTATTTGCAGTATCCAAAAATTGGAAATAAATAGCCAACTATAGCAATTGGGTTAACGAAATTAATTAAGTTGTGGCACTTCCATAATACACAGCTGTCACATAGGAGGAAGGTGTATTGGCATGGCTATTCCAGAATAGTAGATGTGGCACAATCTCCATTTTAAAGAAAATGTAAAGGATAAACCAAGGACCAGTGCAGTCCCTTATGTCTATTGGTTTTACATCCTCTACCCACTTGTATCATTAGCTCCTAATTATCATCTAGGACTTGGAGTAAATGCTGTATTCTTGGAGAGACTTTTTTCCTGGTCCGTTTAGCCAAGTAGTATCTGTCATGTATTTTCTTCTCAAATTGTGATTTTTTTTTTTTTTAAGATTTTATTTGTTTATTCATGAGAGACACCAAGCAAGAGAAAGCGAGAGGCAGAGACACAGGCAGAGAGAGAAGCAGGCCCCATGCAGGGAACCCAATGTGGGACTCAATCCTGGGTCTCCAGGATCACAACCCGGGCCAAAGGCGGCAGCAAACCACTGAGCCACCCGGGCTGCCCTCAAATTGTGATTTCATAGAATTATGTTTATTGCTTACAGCCTGTCCTCCCTACAGGGCCAGGACCATGTTTAAGCTCACCTTTGTGTACCTAATGTCTAGCATAGGCCTGGCATATAGTAGGTGCTTAATAAATGTGTGCTGAAAGAAAAAGAGCCACACCTGGGTGGCTCAGCAGTTGAGCATCTGCTTTCAGCTCCTGGAGTCCCAGGACTGATTTCCATATCGGGCTCCCCACAGGCAGCCTGCTTCTCCTTCTGCCTATGTCTCTGCCTCTCTCTCTGTGTCTCATGAATAAATAAATAAAATCTAAAAAAAGAAAGAAAGAAACATTGGCAACATTTGAGAACATCCTATCAACGAAGCAATATTCTGAATACTTTACACTTATTAACTCATTTGAACAAAACACTATTCTGAATACATTTATTAACTCATTTTATTTTCATAACATAGGATACATACGATTGTTGCTATCTTACATATGAGGAACCTGAAGCACGGATGGGTAAAGAAACTTGATCAAGCTCAAGTCTATAGGGCAGCCCCGGTGGCTCAGCGGTTTAGCGCTGCCTACAGCCCAGGGCGTGATCCTGGAGACCCAGGATTGAGTCCCACGTCAGGCAGCCTGCTTCCCCCTCTGCCCGTGTCTCTGCCTCACTCTCTCTCCTCCCTGTGTATTCTCATGAATAAATAAATAAAATCTTTAAAAAAAAAAAAAAAAAAGCTCAAGTCTACACAACTAGTGAATGAAATGGCCAGAATTGAAGTCCAGTTCTGTCTGGTGTGCGCACATTCACACACTCTCTCTCTTTTAAATGAAAAGTGGTCAGTTAGAGACAAATACCATATAATTTTGTTCATATGTCGAATTTAAGAAACAAATCATGAAAAAAAAAAAAGAAACAAATCATGAACATAGGGCGGAGAGAAAAGAGGCAAACCAGAAGACAGACTCTTTAACTGTAGAGAACAAATGGGATTGCTTAAGGGGAGGTGGGCAGGAGCATGAATTAAATGGGTGATGGGTGTTAAGGAGGGTACTTGCTGTGATGAGCACTGGGTGCTCTATGTAAGTGATGAATCACCAAATTCTACTCCTGAAACTAACATTACACTGTGTGTTAACTGGAAATTTAATAACTTGGAAAAAAATAAAGATAGGGTCATATTCTTTATGCAACTGTGAAACTTGCTTTTCATTTGGCAGTATGTTTTGAATATTTTCCATGTCAATAAAGTTGACCTTTAACATTTTTAATGTCTGTATGACATTTCTATTAGCTGGCTGGAACTAATTTAATCAAGACTTTGCTGTTGGATATTTAGGCTGTTTCCAGTTCCTTGCTTTTACAAATGATGCTGCCCTGGACATCCTTGTGTATGCATCTTTGTACACATTTCTTTCTTTAGAAAAAAAAATCCTTAAAAAAAATCCTTTAAATGGAGTATACATTTAAAGTATTGTTAGAGGATCCCTGGGTGGCTCAGCAGTTTAGTGCCTGCCTTCAGGCCCAGGGCATGGTCCTGGAGTCCCCCAATCCTGCATCGGGCTCCCTGCGTGGAGCCTGCTTCTCTCTCTCTCTCTCTCTCTCTCTCTCTCTCTCTGTCTCTCATGAATAAATAAATAAATCTTCAAAAAAATTAAAAAATAAAGTATTGTTAGTTATTTGACTGTCCTTTTAAAACTTTTATTTTTTTTCAATTTTTAAATGTAAATTGCAGTTAACATACAGAGTAATATTAGTTTCAGGTATAGACTTTATTGATTCATCACCTTCATACAACTCCTGGTGCTTATCACAGTGTCTTTTTTTTTTTAAGTTTTCTTTTTTTAAGATTTTGTTTATTTATTTATTTATTTGAGAAAGAGGCAAAGATGTAGGCAGAGGGAGAAGCAGGCTCCCTGTGGGGAGCCGATGCTGGGACTTGATCCCAGGACCCTAGGATCATGCCCTAAGCTGAAGGCTTAGATGCTAAACCACTGAGCGACCCAGGTATCACTTTTAAGATTTTATTTTATTTTATTTTATTTATTTTATTTTATTTTATTTTATTTTATTTTATTTTATTTTATTTTATTTTATTTTATTTATTTTATTTATTTTTTATTTTATTTTATTTTATTTTATTTTATATTTTATTTTATTTTATTTTATTTATTTTATTTTATTTATTTTATTTTATTTTATTTTATATTTTATTTTATTTTATATTTTATTTTATATTTTATTTTATTTTATATTTTATATTTTATTTTATATTTTATTTTATTTATTTTATTTTATATTTTATTTTATTTTATTTTATTTTATTTTATTTTATTTTATTTTATTTTATTTATTTTTTATGATAGTCACACACACAGAGAGAGAGAGAGAGAGGCAGAGACACAGGCAGAGGCAGAAGCAGGCTCCATGTACCGGAAGCCCGACGTGGGATTTGATCCCGGGTCTCCAGGATCGCCCTGGGCCAAAGGCAGGCGCCAGACCGCTGCACCACCCAGGGATCCCTAAGATTTTATTTTTAAGTAATCTCTACATCCAGTGTGGGGCTCGAACCCACAACCCTGAGGTCAAGAGTCGTATGCTTCACCTGACTGAGCCAGCCAGACATCCCTCCTTTAGAAACTTTGAATCAGTGTATCCTCCCCTCTCAACAATGTCTTCCGCATTTCTTTGTGAGTTAATTTTTTAGTGTGGGCCATTGATATGGTGTTGATGGCATATCAATTGGGGCCATATAGAGAGAGACAAGTATGGAAGCCAAAATCACCTAGGCAATTCTGTGAGATAATTTGTTTTTTGTTTTCCTCTTCTTCCTGGGTTTTCTTTTCTTTTTTAAAAAAAATATTGTATTTATTTGTTCATGTGTTCATGCCTCACAGAGAGAGGCAGAGGGAGAAGCAAGCTCCTCGCAGGGAGCCTGATGCGGAACTCGATCTCCAGACCAGGATCATGTCCTGAGCTGAAGGCAGAGGTTCAACCGCTGAACCACCCTGGCATTCCTCCTTCATGGGTTTTCTACATGGCAAGAATAACTTCTATTATAGCCTCATGTCCTAAAACAGGAACTTACAACGTTTGAAGGTAGTCTGTTGGGATGGGAGAAGAGCTCTTTCTCTTGCTTGTTGTCAGACCATTGTTGTGGCAGATCTTGTTAAAGAACTGAATGAAAAGACCCCACCTATGCAGTTCCAGAACTTCACTCCTGCAGATGGTAGCAGGGTGTTGTCAAAGTCTTTTCAACAGCTAGGGATGTGGGGAAACAACCCACTGAGGCAGTATGTCTCTCAGTGGATTGTATTTTATTTTTATTTGTTTTTAAATATTTTATTTATTCATTCATGAGACACAGTGAGGCAGAGACTCAGGCAGAGGGAGAAGCAGGCTCCCTCCAGAAAGCCCAATGTGGGACTCAATCCCAGAACCCCAGCATCACCACCTGAGCCAAAAGCAGATGCTCAACCACTGAGCCACCCAGGTACCCTCTCAGTGGACTTTAAAGACTTGGAATTTAACAGAAATTGGGGTCCAGCAGAACTGCCAGTTTTATTTTTGGCAAGATAAGGACTCTTTTCTTTCCTTTTCTTTTCTTTTCTTTTCTTTTCTTTTCTTTTCTTTTCTTTTCTTTTCTTTTCTTTTCTTTTCTTTTCTTTTCTTTCTTTTCATCCACAAGAGAGGCAGAGAGAGGCAGAGACACAGGCAGAGGGATGAGAAGCAGGCTCCATGCAAGGACACGATCCCAGTATTCCAGGATCATGCCCTGAGCCAAAGGCAGACGCTCAACTGCTGAGCCACCCAGGTGTCCTGGCCTTTTTTTTTTTTTTTTTTTTAAGAGAGCAAGAGAGTGCACAGGAGAGGTTTTGTTTAGAAATGGGACAGGAGGAGGAGGAGGGAGAGAAGGCTCCACACCCTGTGCAATCCATGTGGAGCTTGATCTCAGCCTTGAGATCATGACCTGAGCTGAAATCAAGAGTAGGACACCTGACCAACTGAGCCACCCAGGCACCCTAGGGAGAGTGAGCCTTAAGCAGCAGATTCCATGCTGAGCACAGAACCTGACACAGGGCTCCATTTCACAACCCTGAGATCATGACCTGATAGTGTCCAAAACCAAGAGTCTGACACTTAACCAACTGTGCCACCCACACAGCCCAGAACATTGCAATCATTTCATTTAAAAATTTTTATTTATTTATTTTTATTTTATTTTTTTAAATTAAAAAAAAATTTAATACCCCCCAAAAATTGCAAGGGCAATTAAAGAGTTATTCTTAGGGAAGAAAATATTGATAACCTTTAGCTTAATATATATGCACTCAACATACTATACTAACCTGTGGTTCTTTTTTTTGGTCATAGACTTATAAAACCTTGGAGCATACCTCTGTTTGAGAACCACCATTCTTTTTCTTTTTTTAATATTTTATTTATTTGTTCATGAGAGACAGAGAGAGAGGGGCAGAGACAGGCAGAGGGAGAAGCAGGCTCCATGCAGGGAGCCCAACGTGAGACTTGATCCCGATCCTGTGTCTCCAGGGTCAGGCCCTGGGCCCAAGGCGGTGCTAAACCGCTGAGCCACCTGGGCTGCTGCCTGAGAATTGCCGTTCTAAGGAATGTAGAATCTGCTGATGACCTGCAGGGTGGTTAGGGTGGGACAGCCAGGATGGAGGCTGCCTTGGATTGAGGTGTAATTAGATCTTGGCTTGTAGAAATCAAACTGGAGGGTGCCTGGTTGGCTCTGTAGTTGAGTGTCTGCCTTCTGCTCAGGGCTTGATCCTGAGGTCCTGGGATTGAGTTCTACATGAGGCTCCCAGCATCGGGCTCCCTGTATGGAGCCTGCTTCTCCCTCTACCTGTGTCTCTGCCTCTCTCTCTCTCTCTCTCTGTCTCTCATGAATAAATAAATAAAATCTTAAAAAAAAAATTTAGAATTATAGAGATGTTAGGAAAATGTCACCAAATGATGGGGACTTGGGTCATGGAGGATTTGAGGTTGTGAAATAGCGTTGAAGCCATTGACAGAAATGAGAGAAGCTGGGAGAGAGGTAGCATGACTTGGAGTCCTTCTGAGAACATTGCTTATTCACAGTTCAGAGGGCCCTGGGACGGAGGAAGGGGGAGGACATACATCCCTGTGCCTGCATCAAGAACAGTGTGCAGCTACTTTGTCTAGTTGACATATGGGGTCCCGAAGCAACAAATGTTTGAAAATAGCTGATGGTTTAGGGGATCAGACAGATGTGGACGCAAGTCCTCTAAACTCAGGCATGTTACATGATCTCTGTGCCCCTTGTTAGTAATAGCTGCCTTGTGAAGTAGCTGTAAAGGTGGCAAACACTAGGTGGACCAAGGGCCTAGTCTGTGCAGTTGTTTCATGCTCACTGGTAAGAGTGCAATGGTTTTAGGAGAGGAGATGTGAGGTCTAAAATAACACGCTGCAATAAAAACTTCATCTTCCTTGCTCCTGGGCTTAGTAATGCCCCCTTTTGGTTCTCCTTTTCTAGCTTCCTCAAGTCCTTGACTTTCCCCAACTATGTTCTTACCCATGCTCTGAAGTCATCTCTCCATTTGATTTTGGTGTAAACTGATGTGGTCTTTTCCTCCCTCTCCCCCGACAGCATCTGTGGAACCCTCCATTCTGTGGATCAGGTGAGATACGTAGGAGCCCAGAATGGGGTCTCAGGGAAGAAGAGGGGAATTTCAGGGATGGGTACCTGCATCTAGTCTTTAGAGCTAATGATGGTGTTCTTTTCTTAGTATCTCAACATCAAACTAACTGACATCAGTGTTACAGACCCTGAGAAATATCCTCACATGGTGAGTTGGCAAAAGTGAAGAGGAAACAAAAGTAGGACATGCCTGGGTGGATAGCTATTTGTTTTTTAAGATTTTACTTTTATTTATTTGAGAGAGAGCTCATGAGCTGGGGCAGAAGCAGAGGGAGGGAGACAGGTAGACTTGGTGCTGCAGAGTGCAGCATCCAACTCTCCCAACCCTGAGATCCCGACCTGGCAGAAATCTAGAGTCAGATGCCCAACTGACTGACCTGCCCAGGTGCCAGATAGCAGACATCCTTAAGGATGTTTTCTTATTTATCTCTCTTGTTCTAGTTGTCAGTGAAGAACTGCTTCATCCGTGGCTCAGTGGTCCGCTACGTGCAGTTGCCGGCAGATGAGGTCGACACACAGTTGCTGCAGGATGCAGCGAGGAAGGAGGCCTTGCAGCAGAAACAGTGATGGTTCCTTCTCCCTTCCTTTTCCCTCTTCTGTTAGTGACCTTTCACCTCAAGTCACAGCCTGGGATTCCTCCCTCCCATATTTGAGGGGGATTTTTTTGGTCTTTTTTTTGGCTTGTTTTTAAAGAGTGGAGGCTTTTTCTTTAAGGGATGAGTGGATGAGAATATTAATAGTGGGGAGTAGCTCTCCTCTGTTGAGGAGGGGACGATAATAGGCTGGGGAACTGCAAAGCCTGCCTTGTCCTCAGCACCTGCCTTTCTCACTCCTTCCCTGGATATGGCAGGAGAATCTCCTAGATCTCTCCAGGGCAGCATGTGATTCATTTTGGGGATGGAAGGAACCTGTCCCGCATCGGGAATAAACTTATGATGCACATTTGAGTTCTGGTTCTGTGTGTTTTGGGAAGGGGCCCGGAGGGTGAATTCATCTAAACTCTGCTCCTCTATTACCGCAGTTAAGAATCCCGCCCAACTTCCCAGCATTATCTGTCATTCTTCTCCATGGTGTAAATCATAATACCTCACCTGGGCTACACCAGGTTTCTTGAACATTCCCCCACCCGTATGGCCTGCCTACTGTGGTCTTCCTGCACTCTACCCACAAGGAGAACTTGCTGCCTTTCCATCTCTGCCCCGTTCACCTGACAGTTAATCTTATGAAACACCAAAGTGCATTTGCTGCTGCTGGATTGCTTCCTGAACCCAGCCAGATCACTACACTCTTTTTGAATATAACAGATCAATGCAAGTGGTATATATATATATTTAAAGATTTATTTATTCATCAGAGAGCGAGAGAGAGGCTCCATGCAGGGAGCCGGATGTGGGACTCGATCCGGGACTCCAGGATCACGACCCAAGCCAAAGGCAGCTGCTCAACCGCTGAGCCACCCAGGCGTACCCAAGTGGCATATTTTTATAGCGGAGTTAGGACTGGGAACTAACCGGCTCATTTGGCAAACAGGAGTCTCCTCCAGAGATGAGTTCTCAGCACCAAGGGAGCTGACGGGCCGACAGGCGGGACGCCTGCTTCCAGGGGCGGGAGAGGCTTCGGGAGGAGGCTGGCGTCCCAGTGCCCGCCCGCCCGCCGCTTCCCGGGCTGCCCGCTGGGCGCCGCCCTCGCTCCCTCCCTCCGTCCCTCCCGGCCCGGCCCCGCCGCTCGAGGACCCGCGCGGGCTGCCCGCGGTGGCGCCTGACGGGAGCGGGTCCGCGGCGCGTCCCGCTCCTGCGCCCGCGCCCGCGCCCTCGTGCCGTCCCTCGTGAGCGCGGCGGGCGGCGCGGCCGCGAGGGTTGTCGGCGGGCATCGCCCCGCGCAGGCGGAGCGCGGCCGCCCGCGCCAGGACCCGCGGGCCCGGAAACGCTCGTTGTCACAAAGGGGGACACGTGGGCGCGCGCGGCCCGGCGGCGGTCGCAGGGAGCTGGGGTCGCCCGGACAGCCGCCCGCCGGCCCTGCCCGCCCGCCGCCTCGGCCCCGGCCGCCAGGCCGCTCCACCCCGAGCCGACCCCGCCGCACGGTGGCTGTCCGGCTCGGCGTGACCGCCTTCCTCCAGTACGTACCCGCGGGTCCCAAGGGGCAGCCCCGGGCACGCGCCGTTGTGGGGCGGCTCCCACGGCCACCCCGCTCTGGGAGCCAGGCCCCGGGGGACCCCGCCGGGTCCCGTTAGTTCTCCCAGGAGGACGCCTCGGGTCGCTCAGCCGCCCCGTCTCCCTGCCCCTAGGTCTCCCTCCACGTCGTTCGGACCCCTGCGTACCCATGTCCATCCTGTACGTCTCCCCTCATCCCGACGCCTTCCCCAGCCTCCGGGCCCTCATAGCCGCGCGCTACGGGGAGGCCGGGGAGGGCCCGGGCTGGGGAGGAGCCCACCCCCGCATCTGCCTCCAGCCGCCCCCGACCAGCAGGACCCCCTGCCCCCCACCCCGTCTGCCCGCCCTGGAGCAGGGGCCCGGCGGGCTCTGGGTGTGGGGGGCCACCGCCGTGGCCCAGTTGCTGTGGCCGGCGGGCCTGGGGGGCCCCGGGGGGAGCCGGGCCGCCGTGCTGGTCCAACAGTGGGTCAGCTACGCCGACACGGAGCTGATACCGGCCGCCTGCGGAGCAGCGCTGCCCGCCTTGGGACTCCGGAGCGCTGCCCAGGACCCCCAGGTGAGCGGGACGGAGGACGGGAAATGCAGAAGAAGAAGATGAGAAGGGGTAAGGAGCCCCGGAAGGGCGCGTGCCAGGCGTGGAGAGACGCTGAGCAGATCCTCGGTGGTCATCTGCAGTGATAACCGCGGCAGGTCTCTTCAATAGCCTTGGTCTTCCGTCTTGGAAAGTGGAAGTTTTCTTGTTGAGGAACACGCTGAGATGAGAAGAGCTGTGCGGAGCGCCGACTGGTGCTCGGGCTTTTAGAGTCTGGGAGGACAAGTTCGAGGAGGTGGAGGTTACGGCCTAGTGGGTTGAGGGAGAGAGGAGTGGCGGGGTGCTGGGGATGGAGGAGAAGGCAGGGAGAGCAGAGAGTGCGCTAGCAGGTTGAGGCGGTTGAGTCCTTCCAGAACCATCACCTCCTTGCACAGTTTTGAGCACATCGTTAGTATTCTTTGAATGAATGAATGAATGAATGAATGAATGAAAGCAGTGAATCCCTGGTTTACACCCTGGCTTGCTCCCTCATGTCCTACTTACACCGCCTACCATAGAGGGCCCCTCTCTGGAATGCCTCATCTCCCTCAGCCTGATTTGTTTTTCCTCATAGCACTTACAGAGAAAAATAGGGTGATGTACTCTATATTTGTGCATTTATCGTCTCCCCCGCTGAAGTGTAAACACTGTCAGGGTCTGCTTGTCTCCACATTCCTTAGAGAAGTGCCTGGCCTGTAGTAGGTGCTTAATAAACACCTCTGGAGGCAATAACTGTGTTGCCTCATGCAGTGTTTAACTTCTGGTGCTTAACATATTCATGTGACACATAGTAAGTGTGCAGCAGGTATCTGTTGAACAAATGGAAATATTTTTATTATGACCATTTGGCCTCAGAGGTGGTGATTTTTGCGAGCGGAAGGACTCGTGGATTGAGTGGGTTAGGGGATGGGGAAATGAGGTGGGCCAAGCCTAGTCCCTTACTCCTTCCCTTTCCCCATAGGCTGCCCTGGGGGCCCTGGGCAGGGCCCTGAGCCCCTTGGAAGAGTGGCTTCGGCTGCACACCTACCTGGCTGGGGAGGCCCCCACACTGGCTGACCTGGCAGCTGTCACGGCCTTGCTCCTGCCTTTCCGTTACGTGAGTCACAGGGGCCTGGAGAAGAATGGGGACATGCAGCTCCCATCAGACCTCACTCTAAGGTGATTAAGGATATTTTATTTCTTTTCACCGTCACAGGTCCTGGACCCTTCTGCCCGCCGGATCTGGGGTAATGTGACTCGCTGGTTTACCACATGTGTCCAGCAGCCAGAATTCCGGGCAGTGCTGGGAGAGGTGGTTCTGTACTCAGGGGCCAGACTCCTCTCTCAACAGCCAGGTGAGGAGGGTTAGGGAGGAGAAGGGGAGGCGTTCCTCTGGGCCTTCTGTGGGGCTCATGTTCCTGACAGAATCGCTAGGGAAGGAGCCTGAGGGTGGAGGGGCGGGGGGAGGCCAGCATGGGGAGCCCTTGGGCCGCTGGAATGGCCCGAATGAAACAGTAGTATGGTTCACAGAGGATCCCCAATGGGCTAAGCTGGCGTTTCTGTGCCTCTGTCCAGGCCCTGAGGTCCCTGCACCCCCAAAGACGGCCTCTCAACTCAAAAAGGAGGCAAAGAAACGGGAAAAGCTAGAGAAATTCCAGCAGAAGCAGAAGACACAACAGCAGCAGCCACCGCCAGCGGAGGTGAGAAGCTAAGGGGAAAACTAGAAGGTTGGTGCCCCAGTGGGTGGATGACCTCCCTGCCTCTTATCTTTTCCCTCCCAAGCAGAAGAAACCAAAACCAGAGAAGAGGGGAAAACGGGATCCTGGGGTCATTACATATGACCTCCCAACCCCAGCTGGGGAAAAGAAAGGTATGAGAGGGGGGAAGGGACCCACCTCCTTAGCTGCTGCTGTCTTTGGCATTGTCCCTTCCTGCACTGCCCTTGCTTCCACTTGGCTTTGGAGGATTTGCACAGCCCCCCAGCTGCTCCCAGTCTCAGACACTGTCCCCTCCCCGTCTCTCCCCCAGATGTCAGTGGCACCATGCCCGACTCCTACAGCCCTCAGTATGTGGAAGCTGCCTGGTACCCATGGTGGGAGCAGCAGGGCTTCTTCCAGCCCGAGTATGGAGTGAGTGCTCTGCTGCCCAGGCCCAGGGGAGATATGGGAGGACGACAACAGGGCCGAAGGACACACTGCCTGGGAGGGGGCCAGGAGGTGATGTGAGGCCTTAGCACGTGCCCATCCTACCCCATCAGCGTTCCAGCGTGTCAGCACCAAATCCCCGGGGAGTCTTCATGATGTGCATCCCACCCCCCAATGTGACAGGCTCCCTGCACCTGGGCCACGCACTCACCAATGCCATCCAGGACTCCCTGACCCGATGGTGAGCTCCTGCCCTCTTCCACCCATTCCCTCTCCTTTGCCTCTTCACTCCTCTCCTCCCTTCTGTCCCCTGACCAGCCCTCCGTCCACTTTTTTTCTTTATGGGACCTCCGCTCTGCCCCCTGGTGGTGCTCCTCCTCTCCTCACGTACTTCCCAGATCCATCATCCACATCCTCCCCTAGTCAAGCAACCAGCACCCCTCACTAGTAGACGCTCTTGTCTCCTTTCTCTTGTTATGAAAGATAACATTATTTTGAATTAAACAAACATAAATATATTTTTGTAAGAAATGCAAAGCTTCAGGTCTCTGACTATGCCCCTGTAGACCTACTCCCTTGCAAAATTTAGCCATTACTGCCACTTTTATGTGTGTCATTCTAGGTCTTTCTTGTCTGTTTACTTAAAATTTGTGTATCCACAGTAGTTTATAATTTTCATTTGGATGGGCTTTTCTTTTTTCTGTCCTTTAACATAAAAGACTTAACATCAAACACGTTACTCCATGACTTTTTTTTGCACTTAGTAGTTTATTTTGGAGATGTTTCCTTGTTCTTATGCATAGACTGACTTCGTTCTCTTCCTTTTTTTATTTATTTTTTATTTTATTTTATTTATTTATTTATTTATTTTTATTTTTTTTTTTCATTCTCTTTCATTGCTCCTTAGCGTTCGATAGTGTGGCTATACCTTAAAGGAGTCACTTTCCTATTAATGGTCATTCCTAATTGTTTTCTCTTGAAGACCTGGCTAGAATGCACATTCGTGTATGTGCTCTCTAAAGTGCAAGTGGAAGATTTCTCTGGTGTACTACCAGGAACTGAAACTGCTAGGGTGGAGGGGCATGCTTATATTAAGTTGTCTCCAAATAGCTTCAGTAATTTATACCTCCGTGAATTGCGGGTGAGGGTATTCATTTCCCCATGTCCTTTCCAACCCTGGATATTATCAGTGTTTGTTTGCCAAACTGAAGGGCAAAAAAAATGATGCCTCTGTTATTTGTGATTACCTTTTCACGTTTCTTGGCCAGTCAGGTTTCTTTGTGTATGAATCGTCTGTACCTATCTTTGTTTTTCTATTGATTCGAGTTTTTTTCTTTAGTTGGCTTGTGGAAGATCCTTTAATATTCTGGATATTGATGTTTTGGTTTGTTATGTATATTATAAATGTTTCTTCCTTATTCTAGCACTTGCTCCTCCCCCTGACGTGTTAGCAGTGTTAACAAGTATATAATCTAATATTCCAGATGACAATTTTCTTTAAAAAAAGTAATTTTTTAAAGATTTATACATTTATTTGAGAGAGAGGGAGAACAAGCAGGTGCAGGGCCAGAGGGAAAGGGAGAAGCAGGCTTCCCACTGAGCAGGGAGCCCCAGGCTCTATCTAGGATCATGACCTGAGCCAAAGGCAGCCACTTAACTGACTGAGCCACCCAGGCACACCTATGACCTTTTATTGATTTTTTTTTTTTTTAGCCAACTTTATATAAACCTTAAGAAATGCTTTTAGTGAAACTTTAATTCCTTGTGCCTTATTTCTTTAATAATACCGAGCAAATACTAGGATTCGTAAAAGATGTTTATGTCCAGTACAACTTATGAGCAACACTCCTGAGGATCTGTTATCTGCAGGAGAATGGAGTCGCTCTAGTCCCTGTCCCCAAGGAGATTTAAATGTAGTGAGGAGGGATCCCTGGGTGGCGCAGTGGTTTGGCGCTTGCCTTTGGCCCAGGGCGCGATCCTGGAGACCCGGGATCGAATCCCACGTCGGGCTCCCGGTGCATGGAGCCTGCTTCTCCCTCTGCCTGTGTCTCTGCCTCTCTCTCTCTCTCTCTGTGACTATCATAAATAAAATTTAAAAAAAAATAAAAATAAATAAATAAATAAATAAATGTAGCGAGGATAAACAGACCCATAAAGTAATGAATATGATATAGATTGATGAGTTTTTGAAAGTGATGTATGGATATACAGTGTTTCTATAATTTCCTCTCCACTTCTTTAATACCCAGTTCTTCTAAAAGTTCACAGTAAAGGTCATTGGGATTTAATGCTTCATGTGCCTCATCAACAAAGAGCTTAAGCGTCAACTGCACATACTTGAACCAATGCGTGGCAGACGAAGCCTTGCAATACTACTGTCTTCATTTCTCTAATTCGTTTTCTGATTAGTTCCCTAAAACATTACTGGCTTCCAGTCATTTCTCCTCAGATGGTCTAGCACTTGCTTTTTACTTGGGGGTTTTGTTGTTTTATATTTTGATCTAGCTGGTTTGCCAGTATTATTTTTTTAAATCCATTTTATTTATTTTAGAGAGAGAGCTTAAATGTGTGTGGGGGTCGGGGGAGGGGCAGAGGGGGAGAGGGAGACAATGAATCCTCGAGCAGACTCCCTGACCCAGGGCTCCATCTCCCAACCCTGAGATCCTGACCTGAGCTGAAATCAAGAGTCAGCTGCTTGATTGGCTGAGCCTCCCAGGTGCTCTGGTTTGCCAGTGTTCTTTATCTCTGTGTCTTCTTAAAGAAGGCCTCTTCTACCTCAGAGTTACAAACATTTTCATTTGTGGTCTTTTTTTTCTTCCTTCTGTCTCTTTTTCTTTCAAGTTTTGAAAAGTATGTCATTTTTTTTTCTAATGTATTTCTAGTAGTGTTGAGTTCATGGATTGGACTAGAATTTTTCTTCATGAATATTGGGAAGTAGGGAACTAATTAGCTAATTGTTCCAGACAGATTTATTCAGTAGGTTGTCCTTTCCCTACTGATAGGAAATGCTACTTACAACAAATATGAATTTGCTCAGATATGTTTCCAGACACTGTTTTTGTGTTCTTAATCTGTAACTCTGTTCTTTTTTTTGTAAAGATTTGTTTTATTTTCTACTGGGGGAAGAAGGACGATAAATAGAACCGTTTTCCAATTTGCTCTCCACTGTATACATACATACCCACACGCATACACAGACATACACACACCAAAAATACCCAAACAAAAAAACCAGAAAACTGAGAATCAAACACCAAAACACCCTCAAACTGCACCAATACTTCGTATTTTGACCAAAAGAATAGATCCTGGGAGGAAGTGCAAAATGCAAAATCAAATGACCGAAAAATGCTGAACAAACAGCATTATTAATATACAAAATATTTATATTACTGAACTAGTAACAGTTGATGTTCTCCATGTCTGTAAAACTTTGGAACTACATAGCTGATTTGTTAAATCTAGTCCATGCCAGCTTCCAAACACCAGAAAAAAAAATTTAGTTAGCTTCGTTCTTTGATGCCTCATCAAAATTTTCTACGAGATCTGGAACATCATCATCCTCTTCATCAATGTCTTCTGGTTTTGGTGCTTTGCTATCCAACACTTGCCGAGGGAACTGTTCAGCTAACTTCCTAAGACTTGTTAAGCTGTCAGCACCAAGCTGACTTAATATTCCAGGAAGCATTTCTGTGATTGGTTTGGCTTCTGCATGACCAGTAATTGCAAAGGTGTTAGCAGAAAGGGAAGCTTGGACTTTGGGATTGTTGAAATGAATAACTGTCCCATCATCTTTAATCATGTTCACCTCTTCAATACCAGCTATATTATTCACAGCCAGTTTTTTTAGAGAACTCTGAAGTTTTTTGTCATCAGCTGTAGCTGTTCTATGTACCACCTTCTTCTTTCTGCGAGCTGTACCCTTGCCCCCTATCCGGACCTGAGCCTGAAGTTTGGCTAACTTTTCTTGATTCATGCTGTTGGTAAATCTGAAGCAGGGAGGGTCCTCCAACAACAGCACGCGGCAAGAGCCTGTAACTCTGTTCTTATGCCGTAACTTATTGTTTGGATGAGAGCTTCTTCTCTGTTCTTTGGTCAAATTTCCTTGGCTGTCCTTGTGCTTCTCTCCCTAACTATAATTTCAGAGCTGGGAGGATCTCTCCCCACCTCCTCTTTCTTTCCTGAGTCCATTGACTCTGTGCACAGGAGCCCCTTCTTCCTTTGTTGTCAGGGCCAATGGCCCAGTCACCTCCAATCCTCTTGGCTCTTCCCACAGGCACCGCATGCGCGGGGAGACCACCCTGTGGAACCCTGGCTGTGACCACGCAGGCATTGCCACCCAGGTGGTGGTGGAGAAGAAACTGTGGCGTGAGCAGGGCCTGAGCCGGCACCAGCTGGGCCGAGAGGCCTTCCTCCGGGAGGTCTGGAAATGGAAAGAGGAGTGAGTGTGCAGCGCCCCGTCCCCTGCCCAGAGGGGACCCTCTGTGGCTTCTGGCCTGGGCTGCAGGGCCAGATCCTCAGAGAGAGAGGGTCAGAGGGATGAGTGACCCCCATATTGCCCCGTCAGCCCTCATGTCTCCTTCCAGCCCAGGCCTGGGTGCTGATCTGGGCTTGTCTGTCCACTTGCAGGAAAGGGGACCGGATTTATCACCAGCTGAAGAAGCTTGGGAGCTCCTTGGACTGGAATCGAGCCTGTTTCACCATGGACCCTGTGAGTAGGAGGGGTCTCGGGCCTGGGGCATGGGTGGGAGGGAAGCTCCCCAGAGCGAGTGACCCACGGACGAGAGTACCCGTGCTGTGGCCCTCCCCTAGGAGGGGAGCTCAGCACCCATGGGGAACCATGGAGGGCTCAGCTGCAAATAGCACTTCTTGCCCCTTGTCACGGCCCTTTGTTACCTACCTGGAGCTCAGACTCTTCCTGGTGGCCCATGATGGGCCTCACTCTCCTGTGGAGCCCAAACTCCCAGGATTCTCCTCATCAGCCCCTGTCCTGGCCAGGTGGCTTCCCTGCCATCCCCAGAGGCCTTAGGCTTTGTTGGGCGCCTTTGCACTCTCACAGCTCTCTCTCCTCTTCAGGAAAAGTACTTACTCCCTCCGGCCCTCAGAGGGGTCTGTGTGCTGGGTGGTGGGACTCCAGGCAGCGCAGGTCTCACCAGATCCTGCTGCCTTGGCAAGTCTGCCTGGATCCCTGGGCATCTAGGCCTCCCTCTGACTCTCCCTGCTCCCCAGAAACTCTCAGCAGCTGTGACAGAGGCCTTTGTCCGGCTCCATGAGGAAGGAGTCATCTACCGCAGTACCCGTCTTGTCAATTGGTCCTGCACCCTCAATTCCGCCATCTCCGACATCGAGGTGTGCCCCCACCCCCACCCCCACCCCAGGCCCTCTCCATCACCAGCCCCAGCCCCAGCCCCAGCCCCTAGGCCACCTCTTTTAATCCACACTTCACAGGTGGATAAGAAGGAGCTGACCGGTCGCACTCTGCTCTCCGTGCCTGGCTATAAGGAGAAGGTGGAGTTTGGGGTCCTTGTCTCCTTTGCTTACAAGATCCAAGGCTCAGGTAGGAGGCTAGGGGTGCCAGGGGTCCTGGGTGGGGCGGGGTAGGGGGTGAGAAGGGGCCGGAGCTGAGATCACAAGGCTGCGTGTCACTCCAGATGGTGACGAGGAGGTGGTGGTGGCAACAACTCGGATTGAAACAATGCTGGGAGACGTGGCCGTAGCTGTGCACCCCAAAGATCCTAGATACCAGGTGCGGCAGGGTGCTCCCCACAGCTGGGGAGGGGTGCTGGTTGCAGGGTGCTCCCACACTGTGCATGAGGGTGGGATGGACACTGAGCCCTGTGGCTGAGGAGAGAAAACTGGATTAGGAACTCCTCTGCAACTTCCTTCTGGCCCAGAAGATGGTTTTGTGTTAGGGACAGTAGGGTCCCAGGTAGGAGAGAGCTGGGCCCAGGCCTTCTGGAGTGTTTCATGTCTCCCTCTGTCCCCAGCACCTGAAGGGGAGGAGTGTGATCCACCCATTCTTGTCTCGGAGCTTGCCGATCATCTTTGACGATTTTGTGGACATGGAGTTTGGCACAGGTGAGCAAGGGGCTGTCCTGGGAGAGAGAGGGAGGCCACAAGGTGCACTCCATTCATCTTCCTTCCCAAAGAAAAAGAAAACAAGCCTTTCCTGGACCAGCAGGACTTGGTCTAGGTCTCAGGGGACGGTACCAAAGAGGTGGGAGATAAGGCTGGTCAGGGAGCCACATCTTTCACCAAAACGGGGTGTGTGTAGAGAGAGGCGCTCCACTGAGTCCCTCGTGCCTCGGGCACCCCTGTGAACACCCCAGGTGCGGTGAAGATCACCCCTGCCCATGACCAGAACGACTACGAGGTCGGACGGCGGCACAGGCTGGAGGCCATCACCATCATGGACTCCCAAGGGGCCCTCATCAATGTGCCCCCGCCTTTCCTGGTAAGACTGCCGGGGCTGGGGTGGTGGCTGAGAGACCCTGAGGTGTCTGGGCCTGGCCGTGATGGAGCCTGTCTCCCACCCAGGGCCTACCCAGGTTTGAGGCCAGGAAGGCGGTGCTGGCAGCGCTGAAGGAGCAGGGCCTGTTCCGGGGTGTTGAGGACAACCCCATGGTAGTGCCGCTTTGCAAGTGAGGCTGGAGGCTGGGGTGGGTGGCGGGGGTGGGGTGGGGGTGGATGGAACAGCTCCTTGGGGGCTCGCCACCTGATGTCCCCACCCACGCGTCCTGCAGCCGGTCCAAGGATGTGGTAGAGCCTCTGTTGCGGCCGCAGTGGTACGTGCGCTGTGGGGAGATGGCCCAGGCCGCCAGTGCCGCTGTGACGCGGGGAGACCTCCGCATCCTGCCCGAGGCCCATCAGCGGACTTGGCACACCTGGATGGACAACATCCGGTGCGTCGGGCCCTTCCACGTGGGGTGGGTGTTGGCCAAAAGGCTGTCCGGGGCACACCCCCTCACCCCCACCCCCCCTTGACTCACGGCCCCCTCCCCCACCACTTGTAGGGACTGGTGCATCTCCCGGCAGCTGTGGTGGGGTCACCGCATCCCAGCCTACTTTGTCACAGTCAGTGACCCGGCTGTGCCTCCGGGGGAGGTGAGAACCAAGCCAGAGCTAGACCCTCGCCAGTGGGAGGGGTCGGGGCCGAGGCAGAGGGCCCCCTCGGCACTCACTCCACCTGTGGCAGGACCCCGACGAGCGGTACTGGGTGAGCGGGCGCAGCAAGGCTGAGGCCCAGGAGAAGGCAGCCAAGGAGTTTGGAGTGTCCTCTGACAAGATCAGCCTCCAGCAAGGCAAGGGCAGGCTCAGGGTGGAGGGCAGCGCTGAGGCTCTGATTCTTGTCCCTACCCACTCTGACCTCTGACCTCTGGCCTCCCTCAGATGAGGACGTACTGGACACCTGGTTCTCCTCTGGCCTCTTCCCCTTCTCTATCTTTGGCTGGCCCAACCAAGTATGTTCCTGAAGGCCCAGCCTGGGATGGGGTGGGGGGGCGGGGGGGCGGGGCTTGGCCCCCTGTCACGCCCTGCTCTGCCCCCAGTCAGAAGATCTGAGTGTGTTCTACCCGGGGACGCTGCTGGAGACGGGCCATGACATCCTTTTCTTCTGGGTGGCCAGGATGGTCATGCTTGGCCTGAAGCTCACCGGCAAGCTGCCCTTCAGAGAGGTGTGAAGACTGCCGAACCCACCCCACAGTCCCTCCCATCCCGTGCCATAGCTGCAGCCGTGGGTGGGCCTCAGCCAGGGCCTCCTCACAGTGATTCTGTGCCCTGGCTTTGCAGAGGAGGGAGTGCCTCTGATGTCCACAAAGGTGCTGAGTGTGCTGGTAGGGACCCCGAAGCCCCGAGGTTCAGAATGGGGCAGACTAGATGCAGGCCCTGGGCAGGCACTGGTGTCTGGGTGAGGGGACACATTGTCACGGGCCCTCCCTGCTCTTCCTCGCCAGGTCTATCTTCATGCCATTGTGCGAGATGCCCACGGCCGAAAGATGAGCAAGTCTTTAGGCAATGTTATCGACCCCCTGGACGTCATCCATGGAGTCTCCCTGCAGGTGGGCCGCAGTCTGGGCCAGGCCTGGCAGGGCTATGGGCTGTGGCCACGACTCCTGACCACTCCCACCTCCCCCTCAGGGCCTCCATGACCAGTTACTGAACAGCAACCTGGACCCCAGTGAGGTGGAGAAGGCTAAAGATGGCCAGGTACTGAGGCTGGGCTCTGGGACTAGAGGGTGGGCCAAGGAGGGTGCGGCTACCTCACGACGCCCCCCTGTTGACTCCTTCCTACAGAAGGCAGACTTTCCGGCAGGCATTCCTGAGTGTGGCACTGACGCCCTCCGGTTTGGACTCTGTGCCTACACGTCCCAGGGTATGGCCTCCAAAACCTCTCATCCAAGTCCTTCCTCCTTCCCTGAGGCCCACCCTTGTCCTTCTACACCCTGGGCACGTGCCAGGAGGGAGATGGGGAGGACTCACCCTTCACTCCCACCCAGGTCGTGACATTAACCTGGATGTGAACCGGATATTGGGGTACCGCCACTTCTGCAACAAGCTCTGGAACGCCACCAAGTTTGCCCTCCGGGGCCTGGGAAAGGGTTTTGTGCCCTCAGCCACCTCTGAGGTGAGGGCCTGGTAGGCGGCGAGGTGGGCAGCACCCGCACAGGCAGCCACAAGCATGGCCAGTGCTGTGTCAGGATCCTGACCACTGAGTCAGGTGGCCCAGGCCCTGCTTTGGAGGATCCTTCATGTAACTGAAGGGACAGATGGACACAGGTACAGACAGTTACAGTGTAAGCCTGGGGCATTGGGGTCCTCCCTCAAGGAGATGGGGGGGTGCTGTCCTTTCTCTTCCATGTATTTGGCACATGGTGGCTTCAGACCTGGCAGGTTCCTGGGATGTAGAGCTGCCCGTGGTTCCTGCCCACCCCCGCCTTGGGCTTTTGCCTCCCTGCCCCAGGCGTATGGTACCTCCCAGCTGATAGGCTCTTTCCTCCCAAGCCTGGAGGCCACGAGAGCCTGGTGGACCGCTGGATCCGCAGCCGGCTGACTGAAGCGGTGAGGCTTAGCAACCAAGGCTTCCAGGCCTACGATTTCCCAGCTGTCACCACCGCCCAGTACAGCTTCTGGCTCTATGAGCTCTGTGATGTCTACCTGGTGAGAAGCGGGGTGGGTGTGGGGCGGCACAGCCCTGAGCCTCACTTTGCCAGTGGTTGGCACTGAGACCAGAGCCAGCCTCACAGGCACAGTGGGGGCTGGAGGTAGACGTCCTTGAGGCCTATGTTTCCCGGTCCCCTAGGAGTGCCTGAAGCCCGTGCTGAATGGGATGGACCACGTGGTAGCCGAGTGTGCTCGCCAGACCCTCTACACCTGCCTGGATGTTGGCCTGCGGCTACTGTCACCCTTCATGCCCTTTGTGACAGAGGAGCTGTTCCAGAGGCTGCCCCGGCGGACACTACAAGCACCCCCTAGTCTCTGTGTTACCCCCTATCCGGAGCCCTCAGAGGTAAGGGGTATGGCTGGGAGGGGGCCTCTGGCCTGCCCCCCCAGCCTCCCTCACACTCCTCCACCCTGCAGTGCTCCTGGAAGGACTCTGAGGCGGAAGCTGCCATGGAACTGGCCCTAAGCATCACACGAGCTGTGCGCTCCCTGCGTGCAGACTACAACCTGACCCGGATCAGGCCTGACTGTGAGCCTCGTATCCTCACGCCTGCCTTGTCCCCCTTTCCCCTCAGCCCACTCTGAGACCATCGTCCTGTGCGGTTGCCTCATGTCCTGTCTCCTTGGGGCCAGATCTCTCACCTTCCTCCCTTCCCCACAGGTTTCCTGGAAGTGGCTGATGAGGCCACAGGCATTCTGGCATCGGCAGTGTCGGCCTACGTGCAGGCGCTGGCCAGCGCGGGTGTGGTGGCTGTCCTGGCCCTGGGGGCTCCTGCACCACAGGGCTGTGCTGTGGCCCTGGCATCTGACCGCTGCTCCGTCCACCTGCAGCTGCAGGGCCTGGTGGACCCGGCCCGGGAACTGGGCAAGCTGCAGGCCAAGCACAGCGAGGCACAGCGGCAGGCACAGCGTCTGCGGGAGCGCCGCGCTGCCTCAGGCTACCCTGTCAAGGTGCCCCTTGAAGTCCAGGAGGCCGACAGAGCCAAGGTATGTGGTGTGGGCGGGCACCCCTTCTCCATTTCCCACACCATGTGCTCCCTCCATCGTCAGACCCCGTCCCGTGGCTGCACTCCACCCAGCCCTGGGCAGTGACCAGGGAGCAGATAGCCCGGACCTCCTGAACTGGTGGGGTCCGTGTAATCCCTCCTCTTACACAAGGAACAGCTAGGAGCCAGGGCACAGCCCAGGGTCACACCTGCAACGTGAGGACGGAGGCAGACCTAGAATAGGTATCCTGCCTCCCCGCCAGAGCCCTCGCTCCCCATCCCACATGCCAGGGGCTGGTCCGGGGCCCAGTACAATCGGGAAGCCCAGTGGGCTCACCTGGGATCTTCAGGGAGGAGCAGTGGGGTGAACCACATGGACACAGAGAGAAACGAATGGAGGCTGAGTTGTGAAGCCGTAGTGGCTGAGCAGAGCTCTGTCTATCCATTCGCCTGGAAGCCCGCTCAGGGCAATGGGTATTGCCATTGCCATTTTACAGACGAAAACCCAGTGCCTGCGTAGGAGCCTGTGTCCCTAACCCCTGTGTCCTACTGTCCACCTGGGGGCGGGGGCTACTGGCTGGGGCACAAGGCCTCTGAGGCCCCTTTGTGTTTGGGGACTGAACACTGGCAGAAGGCCAGACCTGAGAGGCCAGTGATGCTGGAAGGGAGGGCAGGTGCTGATGGGGGAGGCTGATGAGAATGAGTGGGGGATGGGCTGGCCATGCTCTCACAGTCCCCAGAATACTCACTGTATATGGCCCTCACCCATCTTTCCAACCTGGAACCCCCCGCCATCGTGGGCATTGTGGGTCACTTGTGTGACTCTGGGCTGTGCCCCCATTCCCTTTTTTTTTTTTTTTCTTTTTGTGTGCCCCATTCCTGACATTTGTCTCCTCTTTTGGGCCTGGGTCCTCACCACCCACCACCCCCTCTCCTTGTCCCACCCACAGCTCCAACAGATAGAAGCAGAGCTCAAGAAGGTGGATGAGGCCATTGTGCTATTCCAGAAGATGCTGTGATACACCCGACTCCTCATGACCCCCAGTGTCCACCATGGGGTAGCAGCAATAAAATATTTTGCCACAAAACCCATGTCTTGTCTGTTTGTGATTGGGGCTGGGTGCCTGCACCCCCAAGGGCCGCAGGCTAGGCTAGAGGCACGGGGTGGGCAGGAGGTGCTTCTGTCTGGATCTGCCTCTGGCACTGAGCCAGGTCTGAGTCATGTTGCTCACTCCCTTCCTCCTCCCAGCTCTTCTCCATTCACCTTTGTGCTGCTGCTGAGGGAGGCCCGCCCTGGTGCCAGCTGCCGCTCGCAGCATTGGGTGGACAGGAGTAGAGGGGCCAGGGGCTGCCCATCCTGCACCACCGTGCCCCTGCCTGGGCCTGCCCCACCCCCCTCCACTGAGTCCTCCTTAGGTTAATTATAACTCTGACCTAAGTGCCCTGTGACACCGCACCCCAGTGGCCCTGCCGGAGACCCAGCCACCAGGTAGGGGAGAGGCCTAGAGAGGGGTTTCAGCCTTCCCTTGGGTGTGTGTGTGTGGGGGTATCCTAGGGGAGGAGCCTCAGTCCCTCTCCTGCAGGTGTCTGTACCTCTATGGCCTCCGGTTGACACCCGAGGGGAGAGGGCAGGGAAGGCAGGCTGGGACCCATCTGGGGCCTGAGGCAGAGCAGGTGCCCCTGGAGACACAGCTGGGCCTGCCCTGGACTCGCAGCTGCTTCCTACTCCCGAGAGCCTTCTGTCCGGCAGGTGCATGTGGCAGCCATGCTTCCTACAGACGTGCCCCTCTCCCATTTGAGCACCTCCCTGCTGCTGCTGCTGCAACTGCTGCACCCCGCATCTTCCTTCTTCCCCAACGTCTGGAGCCTCCTGGCTGCCCCTGGCTCCGTCACCCACCAGGACCTGACTGAGGAGGCGGCACTCAATGTCACCCTGCAGCTATTCCTGGAGCAGCCGCCCCCAGGCCGGCCCCCGCTGCATCTTGAGGACTTCCTGGTGAGCATCCCTGGGTCCTCCCATCCCAGCAGGATTCCCCAACTCCCTGGGACTTCTCCTCCTGAGGGCCATCCTCTCTTCCATGCCTCCCCACCTCTACTCCCTGCAACAATACCCAAGAGGCCTGGTCCAGAACTGCCCCTCTCGCATAGGGACCAACACCTTCAATTCCTTGCATGCTTACCCCGAGTGATGGTGGCTGAGGAAACATGGGCAGTGGCCTAATCCAGGGGCCCCTGCCCCCCCAACCTGCTCTCACCAGGGCCGCACCCTCCTTGCTGATGACCTCTTTGCTGCCTACTTTGGGCCTGGGTTTTCTTCCCGGCGGTTCCGAGCAGCCTTAGGTGAGGTGTCTCGTGCCAACGCAGCCCAGGACTTCCTGCCAACATCCAAGAACGACCCTGACCTGCACTTCGATGCCGAACGGCTGGGCCAGGGGCGCACACGCCTGGCCGGGGCTCTACGGGAGGCCCTGGTGGCAGCCAGAGCCCTGGACCACACCCTGGCCCGCCGGCGTCTTGGGGCTGCACTTCATGCTTTGCAGGTGAGAACAGCATGAGCCGGTCGGGGGCGGGGGGGTGGGGGCAGGTGGGTGTCTCCACTTTGGGTCTTCCCATCCCCCGGGTTGAGGCCTCCCTACTTAAGAAAGGATGGGGGTGCTGCTTGCCAATGCCCTGAGGCTGGTCCCCAGCTCCCCACCTCCAAGTTGGCAGCACTTCCTGTGGCTGCGGAGAAGCCAGAGGAGGTGAGAGGGAGACGTGGTGTCTGTGGTGGGCCCTGTAGGCCACTGGAGGGCCTTTGGGTGGGCTCTGAGTGCGAAGAGAGGAAACACTAGGAGTCTCCCACATGGGGAAAGCTCTGTTCTGGGCAATGGGCAGAGGGTGTGGAGGGCACTTGGGTTATCTGACAGCAGCAGGGAGGGGGAAGGGGTGGTAAGAGGAGGCTTTCCAGATGAGGGACTCAAAGGAGTGGGAGTAAGGGCTGGAGATCATGACGACAGTGCTTCATCTCCCTTCCTCCCCACAGGATTTCTACAGTCACAGCAACTGGGTGGAACTGGGGCGGCAGGAGCCACACCCTCACCTCCTCTGGCCGAGGCAGGAGCTCCAGAGCCTGGCACGAGGTATGGCCATGACCCGGGGCTTGGGGGGAACCCATAGAGCCACGTCCTGGCAGCCCACCCAGTCACTGTGTCACATCCTCAGGTCACATAGGATGTGCCATTGCTTCTTCTCTGGAATGACCTATGAGGTCACCCAGCTCAGGCAAAGGCCAGGTCAGCTAGATAGCCTCCCCAAGGTCACCCGGGGGGACAGAGCCAGGACCAAGGTCAACAGACCTCGAGTTCTCTTTCATGTGGCTTCCTTCCCCCAACATGGGATGGAGCAACCAGGACTATCCGTCATAGTCGTCTCTTCTTTCCACCTGAACTATGACCGGAAGCTGCCTCCTGTCCGTTACAAGTTCGCCTCCTGTCCTCGGCTCAGAGGGCTCAGTCCTTGCAGTACCGGTCCGCATGCTTCTTGGTTTCCTAGCACAGTCCCTGTCCCAAATACTTGGTCTCATCACCAGACCACCTCCAGGTGTTTGCTCAGAAAGCCTAGAAGCGTGCCCATATGCTTTGGGCAGCTGGGGGTAAGCCCAAGTTCGGGTGGACGGGGCTAAAGACCAGTGGTGGCAGAACCGTGGGCTCTAGGTTCCTGTCCTCCCTTCCAGTGGGCGATCCTACCTGCTCTGATTGTGAGGAGTTGAGCTGCCCCGGGAATTTACTGGACTTGACGCTCCTCACGTCCGGCTACTTTGGATCTCATCCCTCCAAACCTCCAGGTACCAGGCGGAAGTAAGGGGAGAAAGTCACAGCCTTTCCCCTGAGCCTTTCCATAGGGATCTCAGAACTGCAGGCCCTTGTCCCACTTCCTGTGGCATCAGCTCCTGGAAGAAGGCGAGGATGTCAGGAATGGGGTAGGTGGATGGAGGCCTGCTGAGGTGGCCATGAAGGTCAGGTGGGGAAGAGCTGCTCACTCAGCTGGGAGGACTTCCCCATTATCCCACAGCAGCTTTTGGGGACTGACCAGAGAGATGAGGGGATCCATTGTACACCATGATGATGGACCCCTCCAGATTTCCTCCAGATTTGGCCTCCACAAAATGTCATCTTTCTTGCTGATCCTTTGCTAAAGAGTGAAAGGTCAGGCCAGCTCAGAAAAGGGCCTCGTTTTCTTAGGAGGCAGTGGTTTTTTTACATCCTCCCTCCAACTGTCTTTCCTCAACCCAGGGAAATGTAGCCATGGGGGCCGTTTTGACCGGAGCAGCTCCCAGCCACCACGGGGGGGCATCAACAAGGACAGCACATCCCCGGGCTTCTCTCCCCACCACATGCTTCACCTCCAGGCTGCAAAACTGGCCCTTCTGGCCTCCATCCAGGCCTTCAGCCTCCTGAGAAGCCGCCTGGGAGACAGGGGTTTCTCTAGGTGAGTGGCCTCTGTGAGATGTGCTCCCGAATGGGTAGGCGCTCTTGGGGGAGCTGAGAAAACAGGGTTTGGGGGCAAATGGACAGACCCTTCACCATATCTCCAGCTTGCTCCCCAGGCTGCTGGATATCAGCCCAGCCTCCAGCCTGAGCTTTGTCCTGGACACCACGGGCAGTATGGGTGAGGAGATCAGTGCTGCCAAAATCCAGGCTCGCCACATTGTGGAACAAAGAAGGGGCAGCCCCATGGAGCCTGCCCACTACATCCTGGTACCTTTCCATGACCCAGGTAACTGGTCTGGTGAGCAGAGTGGAAGGAAGGAAGTCCAGGGTGAGGGGTGAATGCCACTGGTGGAAAAATGGGCCTCATGGTTCCACTTCCTTAACAAAATGGTGACACTTCCTGTGGTTGAGTCTTCACTGGCACCTGTGTGCATATTGGAAACAATCGGCACTTCTGGTGTTTCCAAAGTGGTAGCACTTTCCTTATGAGGTTAATCATGATCTGTGCTTAGGCAGGGTCCTCTGCCTCCACGCTAATCAGCCATTCTCAATTCTCGCCGCTTCCTGTAGACAGAGATTGGGATAAAGATGGGGGGTTGGTGGGTGCAGGCTCCTGTGAAGCTAGTTATAGTTTATTTCCTTCCCTGTTGGGCTGGAAGTCAGACGCCCTGACCTGGGTCGACCAGTCACTGTGCATCCTTAGGCTGATCATTTCACCTTTTTTTGCCTCAATTTCATCATCCATAGAATGGGTCAGTACTTGTCTTATCATGTCTATCTCCTATGGTTGAAATGACCATCAAATAAAATACCTTTAAGACTGAGAATTAGGGATCCCTGGGTGGCTCAGCGGTTTGGTGCCTGCCTTTGGCCCAGGGCATGAGCCTGGAGTCTCGGGATCGAGTCCCGCATAGGGCTCCCTGCGTGGAGCCTGCTTCTCCCTCTGCCTGTGTCTCTGCCTCTCTGTCTGTCTCTCTCTCTCTGTCTCTCATGAATAAATAAGTAAAAATCTTAAAAAAAAAAAAACAAAACAAAACTGAGAGTTCCCTAGGGGTTGGTGTTGCATCCTATTTACCTGTATAAATCTAATAGCTGGCATTTAAGAGGAGCTTAACACATATTTGATGAAGCTTTGAATAATTAAAATTTTAGTATGTCTTATGGATCAATGCACATTCTAAGATTCACAAAATCAACTCATTTAGTTCTAATGACACCCCGAGGTAAGTACTATTATTTTTCTGGCTTTTCTGGTGAGGAACTGAGGCCCCAGGTACTTTTTATACCTACACACCTACCCTGTAAAGGTCCATTCAGGACCACAGGAGATGCTGCCATTTTGCTCTGGAAATGAGGTCCACTTTCCCCCCAAAGGTCACTAGCCTCTGCCCTGCCCTGTGCATATAAGTATAAGGGAATACTGTTGTTTCAATAGTCATTCACCCCTGGAGCATAGCAGGCCTCTTGACTGGGGAGGTAGGCCTAGGCGGGGATGAGGGGATCCCTCTCCTCACTTGCTTCCTTTCTCCCTCCCCAGGATTTGGCCCTGTCTTTACAACCAGTGACCCTGACAGCTTCTGGCAACAACTCAATGAGCTCCATGCCTTGGGGGGTGGAGATGAGCCTGAGATGTGCCTGTCAGCCCTAGAGGTCTGCCTCCCCCACCCTCTGCCCCTCCCCTTCTTCCTTCCTTTCCAGATCCCGCCACCAAGGGGAACTGGAGCCTTCCTGGGACCTGCACCTCCCTCCCCTCCTTCAGAGCCTAGTGCCCCTAGCTTCCCTCCAGGATTCCAGGGTCATGTTTCCTTCAATTCTGTCCCCCCTGATTCTACCTGTCCCCCTGCCGCTACTGCCATTTTTAATACCAGTGCTTTCCCTTTCTGCCAGCTGGCTCTGCTGCACACACCTCCCCTCTCAGACATCTTTGTCTTCACTGATGCCTCCCCCAAGGATGCCGTCCTCACCAACCGGGTGGAATCCCTGACTCAGGAGCGGCGCTGCAGAGTGAGCACACTGATGGGAGACGCAGCATCAACTGCCCAGGGATACGGGGAAGCCCATGACAACCACCTCATAATGAGGATCACGCCACGCTCTGGTGGCTGAACCAACGTTGGCAAGGGGTGGGACAAGAAGACAATGAGCATAACGTTTCCAGATCCCTTGTCTGATCTGAATTCATATTTGAATCTGTCTCCAACAAACCACTCAAAGAACTGGAGATCTAGTTGCTAATAATCCACTATGTGGGTGACATAGGGTGACAGTTACAAGGGAAAAGCAACTACTAAGTGAAGGCCTAGGGGCTGTATCACTGGGAGACCCTGCCGTAGAGTCAGAGGCTGACAGAGACCTTACCATTAGTCATTAGCTCCATAGTGCACTTGGGCACAGGAGACCCCCAATTCTGATAGTAGACGGCACTGGGAGTACTCAAGTACTGGCCTCTCTTTTGGGCACAGGTGACATTCCTCGTGACTGAAGACCCACTGAGGGTTCAGGGCCGAGCTCGGCGTGAGGTCTTGTCTCCTCTGCGTTTTGAGCCATATGAAGCCGTGGCCCTGGCCTCAGGAGGAGAGGTCATCTTCACCAAAGACCAGCACATTCAGGATGTGGCGGCCATTGTTGGGGACAGCATGGCAGACCTGGTGAGTATGGCGGCCAGAGGGACTAATGCTTCCAGCTGAGAACTAAGGGCATGGGCGACATGGCCTTTCTCTTTCTCCTAGGTTAGTGGCTTAACACAGCTGTGTTGCCTCAGCAGTTAGAAGGGTGGGAAAGGAAGTTTCTCTCCCTCTGAGATCCATGGCCCCCCACCTTCCACATTGCTCCTTCGGTAGTAGTACTGCCCCCTGTCCCCCAACCTTGGCCTCCAGGAATCTGTCCTCGGGGCTACCACAGGAAGTCCTGCCATCTTGTAAGGAGGGACAAGAAGCGATTGCCTCACCCTTAATCCCTTGCCTCAACTTTGTCATTTACTGTAACTTCATCCCTCGTCCTGTGCTCCTCTCTTTCACCGTAGCCCTTCACGTGTGACTTCGTTTCTTTCTGTCTCCACCTTTCTCCTGTCTTTGTTCTTTGCCTTATCTGTGTTCACTGCCTTATCTTCTCCTTCATTCTTTGGTTCTGCACATCCCTCAAGGTTACCCTCCCCCTGGAACCTCCTGTTGTGGTGTCTGGGAGGCCACTTGGCTTCAGTGTGGATGCGCTGCTCCAGAGGGTCACAGTTCGGATCCATGGGGAGGTCAGCAGCTTCTGGATCAGGAGCCCGGCAGGTACATCCATGAGTGTGACTTGAGGCAGAGGGAAGGATGGAGAGTGAAGGGTGAACTACTAAGGGACAGGAATCATCTCATGTGCCAATCTTGCTCTCCCACTGCCATCAGGAGTCTCCCAGGGCCAGGAGGAAGGCGAAGGGCCTCTAGGTCACACGCGCCGCTTTGGGCAGTTCTGGATAGTTACCATGAATGACCCCCCACAGCCAGGGACCTGGGAGATCCAGGTCATAGCGGAGGGCATGCCCCGGGTGAGGGTGCAAGGTAAGGAGGGAGATGTTTCTGGGAAAGGAGGACAAGGCTGCAGAGCTCAGAGAGCACTGTCAGTGACATTTGTTTTGGCAAGGTCTCTGATTGCCTTGGCCCTCCTCAGCCCAGACAGCCCTGGACTTCCTCTTCTACTTTGGAATTCCCATGGATGAAGGCCCCCACCCTGGCCTCTACCCCCTGGCTCAGCCAGTAGCAGGTACATCTGTCCCCCCACCCCTACTTTCCCATTATCCCATCTATCTAGCTATGAAATTCTCTATTTAACTTTTTATTGAGTTACGGCTTACATATACAGAAGTGTACTAATTGAAGTAAACAGCTGGATTTCATAATGCACCCATGTAACCATTCCTCCCTCAGTTCACAATTTAGAACATTTCAGGCATCCCAGAATCTTTCTTCACCCTGCCCAACAATGTCACTCAGAGGTAGCACCCTTTCTCCATCCATACTCCCAGGGGTAACCCCTGTTTTCAAAGCCATTCATCCTTTTCTCCCCATGTCCGAGTCTCCTGTGGACCATCATCCTCCCCTCCCACCCCCTGTCCCAGGCCTCCAGACCCAGCTGCTGGTAGAGGTGACAGGGCTGGGTTTCAGAGGTGACCCCAGAGATCTTCGGTCGCATTTCTCCCATGTCGTCCTTCGAGGGATTCCAGAAGGGGCTGAGCGGGGCCGGGTGCCCCTGGAACCCATGGGACCACGGGAGCGAGGTCTCCTGGCCGCCTCACTGCCACCCGCACTTCTGTCCACCACGGGCCCCTTCTCGCTGGAGTTGATTGGCCAGGATGGAGAGGGGCATGGCCTGCACCGAGCGGCCTCCCAGCCCTGTACCGTAGTCCCAGTCCTTCTGGAGGTGAGATGCCAGAGGAAGGTGCGGGTGGGGCCAGAGGGAGCTACAGCAGCTCTCCCCTAACCCGCCCTCCTCTGCAGCTCAGCAGCTCCCCAGGGTCCCTGGCCCCCGGCAGCAAGGCCCCACTTAGCCTCCATATCGCCAGCTTCTCAGGCCCTCAGGATCTGGACCTTAGGACATCTGTCAACCCCAGGTTCCCTCTCACCTTCAACCTCTCCAGGTACAACCCCCGAACCCTCCTGCTCAGTTCTGGCCCACCTTTTGGTCCCTCCTGCACCCCCTCGCATGGTGGCCTGGTGCTTTAAGCCCCACCTACACGGCCTCCTTCCAGGGGCATTCAGATTCTCACCTGGCCTGAGACCCTCGGCTCTTAGCTCTTCAGAGCCTGGGCCTTCAGCCCACTGTGTGTCCACTCAACAGGGTTCGCCTGGAACCGAATGAGTCTGTGTGGGGCCACCTGTGGTTGGAGGTCCCAGACTCAGCCGCCCCAGACTCCGTGGTAATGGTGACTGTGACTGCGACAGGTCGAGAAGGCAGCCTAGTGCCCCCGACCCACGCCTTCCTCTGGCTCCTGGTGCTGGCTCCGGCCTCGCAGGTGAGGTACCCCCACTTCCCATCGCAGGCCAGGCAGGGTAAGGGGAGGGTGTTGTGGGCTTAATTTGGGTAGAGACAGCCTGACAGCCTCTCTCCCCTTCTCCCCAGGACCCACTGGCTGCCACTGCCCACTCATCTGGCCCCATCCTCCACTCGACCAGCTCTGTGTCCACTTTGGTGACTCGGGGAAGGGCTAGAGGAGGGCGGGTAGGCAACTGCTGGTGGGGCACAGTTGGAGGAGTGCTGCTCCTGCTAGGCTTGGCCTCCTGGTAACACTACAACCCCTAGAGGAACAGGTCTCCAGTGCTATTTTCAATCTTATCCCATTGCTGAGAGGGTGACATGGGCCTCTGGCCCCCACCTCTCCCAGATGGGATGAAGGTTTTCCTTCTCATGCACTTGTCCCTCTCTTCCTTAGTGAGATTGAGATAGAGGGCCATGGATTCTCCCATAGTACACTTTCTCTAACTCAGGTGGGAACCAAAGCAAATACTCCTTTTTGGAGAAAGTTGGTTCCTATTTCTCCGTAGCATCTCTTTACTCCATTATTTATTCATGCTTTCCCAAGCTCAGGAAAAGGAAAGATGTATGGGGAGGAAACTAAGGTTGGGAGTGGGGTTTATGTATAGAATTGTTCTCATTTGAAATTCTGAAGAAGCTCCTATTTTATTTTTGTATTTAAATTTGAAGGACACTTTCAGTAAACATATCTGCCCTAGAGAGAGATTCCAAAGAGAGATCATTTATGGATATCATATCAGGGAGAGGAAAGATGAAATGGAAGTTTTCAGTTGCTGAGAAGAAACTTTACACCAAGATGTTTGGACTTCAGTTGGCCCATCACCTGGAGCCATTTATCTGTTAGGTCAAGAGGCAGAGTAAGGAGACTGGGGGCTCGGGCCCCGGCCTCCCCCCCACCCCACCTCACCAAATGAGGAAACCCAGAGGAGCCTTTACACACGGGTTGGGCCCCCCCGCATCTTGGGACAGCCAAGCTGGATGGTCTCCCCTTTTGGCTGAATGCCTGCCTTCTGCCTGGACAGCTCCTGGAAAAGAGGAGAGAAACCGTGGGCATCTGTGCTCCCCGCTCCACTAGGGGGCCAGGCTCCGCCCTCCGGCCACCCCCTACAGCCTACCTGTTGCTGCCAGAGGTTCTGCTTCCTTGGCCTTCCCTTCCAGCCCTGGGCAGCATGGGAATCAGCCTTATTCAAGGGATGTGAGGAGAACTGGGAGGGAGGGGAGGGTGGGATTTACTTTTTCCTCTTAAACCAGTGTTGATCCTAGGTCCCCTCTCTACCCCCACTTCCCAAAAATCTAAGCAAAAACAATAAACTCACCTTCTCCTGAACCAGACTCCGCAAACACATGTTCATCTTTTGAATCTGGGCTAACTGGGGGCCATGAGGCTCTGAGTGTAAATCTGCTAGGAAATTCTAAAGGAGGAGTTGGAGGCTGACAACATGGTGAAAACTTGAGGTCCATCTGCTACTCTTCTGACACCACAGGTCATATTTCTTCTCCATCGGGATTCCCTTATCTCAGTAGCCCTCAAGGCAGGTGGGAAAAATCCCCTAATCTCCACTCCCATCTCTTTAACAATCCAGTTCCTCCATCCCCCTCAAACAGCACAGTACCCTTTTCCTTATTTTTTATGGATCCTCCCTGTCTAGTCCTGATCCATTGGAATAATCCAGGCCACTCCCCCATCTCAATGGAGTGATCCTAACCATGTCCCTCTGAATGGAATGCAGACCAGCGTCCTCCAATCCCAACAATGAACACCAACCTAACACTTGGTGGCATCCAGTCATTACAGTGCTTCCAATTCATGATCCCTGCCCATTAACTCTTGCCTTTCCATGGTGGTGTCTGCCGTGTCTGCATCTCCCTGCTCCCCCACACCGCACATCAGCCCCGTACCTCACCAAGAGCCCCTAGATGCAGCTGCTGTTGCTGTGCCTCCCTCAAATGGCCCTCAAACCAGGCCTGGCCATCCTCCAGCAGCTCCAGCCCCTGCCACAGGGCATCCTGCTCCCTCTCCAGAGCCTGCATCCTCTGCAGCTGGGAAGGCAAGAAGCAGAGGCTGACTTGCTCCACAGCAGGGCTCTGAGCCGTGGCACTTCCTCTCAACTCTTGGTTGGGTTCACTGGTCACTGAGTGTGAGCCCAGACTAACCACTGAGCACCTGGAAGGCAAGGGGAAGCAGGGGGGAAGACAGGGGCCCTCAAAATTGGCTGGAAATGTGGGACAATCTAGGCAGTGGGCTTCTCTGGGGCCTCTTGCTGGACTAATACTCACCCAGAGGAAGAAGCTCTGGGCCCCTGGGTCCTGGCGGCTTGTCCCAAGTGGCAGCAGCATAACTGTGTAGGGAGCACAGACGAGGGGCAGCCCACTGGGACCCTGGCTCCCCATGGCTCTGGAGTGGGAAGAGTGGAGCCACGCCCAGTGGCGTGCAGGGCTGGGCCCTCCCCTTCCCTCCTGTGCCCATCCTACCTTGTTTTTCAGCCTCTCAGAGCCTTTCCTGCCATGTCTGAGGCTGGGGTGTTCCTACTTAAGGGGAAAGATCATCTCTGTTGGGGCATAATCTCTTCCTTCTCATCTGCTTTTGTAGGGTCTGTTAAAACAGCTGTGGCTGGTTCTCATGAAGTCCCCCTGGGTGGAACCCAAGGGTCTCCCTACAGCATAGTTATTGTGTGTGTATGTGTATATGTTGAAGTTGATTTGTTTTTAGTAATCTCTAAATCTAACATGAGGCTTGAACCCATGGCCCCAAGATCAAGTGAGCCACACGTAAGGTGTGGCTTAGTGCTCCATGTCCCTGTGTTTTTATTTTTATTATTTTTTTACGATTTTATTTATTCATGAGAGACACAGAGCTTGAGAGAGCAAGTGAGGGATCCCTGGGTGGTGCAGCGGTTTGGCGCCTGCCTTTGGCTCAGGGCGCGATCCTGGAGACCCGGGATCGAGTCCCACGTCAGGCTCCTGGTGCATGGAGCCTGCTTCTCCCTCTGCCTATGTCTCTGCCTCTCTCTCTCTCTCTCTCTCTCTCTCTCTCTCTCTCTCTCTCTGTGACTATCATAAATTAAAAAAATAAAAAAATAAAAGAGAGACAGGCAGAGACACACACAGGCAGAGGGAGAAGTAGGCTCCATGGAGGGAGCCTGACGTGGACTTGATCCTGGGACTCCAGGATCACAACCTGGGCAGAAGGCAGTGCGAAACTGCTGAGCCACCTGGGCTACCCATGTCCCTGTATTTTTAATGAGGCAGGGCAGGACCCTCTGGTTGCGGACTGCTGCTTGATGTTTCATCTCATTTCTCTTCTTTCATTTTGTATTAGCTGGGTTAAAGAAATAATAACTTTCTCTGAAGTCAACTTTATTCCCAACATGGAACAAAATTTCCAGGAAAACAGAATTGTGGGTCCGAGGGAGATGAGGAAACAGCTAGAGTGCATGCAGCAGGGCCAAGGAAGGGCTCTCAGAGGATGGCAGTGCCAGCAGGCAGCACTTCCTGACTCATGAAAAGGTCCAGGTCCAAGTTGGGATCTTCCAAATCCAGCTTCAGAAATTTATCCACTAACATCTGGCAACTGATGGGAAAGAGGACAGTGGGATTTATTTATGGCAGAATAGAAAACTGAGTCCCCAGGCAGTAGGGGAGAGGCTGCGGCCCAGGGGGCCCAGGACAATTTAGGGATTTTGGAAACAAATCATGGGTGTTTGAAGGGCAAAGAGGCTGTCTGGGGCCCTGAAAAGGGAGAAGAGCTGCAGAACATGCTGGAAAGAACCAGGACACTGGGCCACACACTCACTTTTCCATTTGCTTCTCCTTTAGCAACTCCTTGACAGGCTTGATGGGTTTCCCACTGCGGATCAAATCTGAGACCTAGTGATAAGAAGGGGGTGGGGGTGGGGAAGGTGGGTAAGAGAACCAGAAATAAGGATCAGAAGTCCCACGGACCCAGAAACCCAGGCCCCTGAGAGGAGCAGGGACCATGGTAGGGAGCCCTGATGGAGGGTTTGACCTCTGGATCTCACCTCCTTGCCACGAGTAAGGAGTTGGTCAGGAAGTCCAGCCTGGGCAGCTGTGTGGGAGGCATGGCTGGCCTTGGCCAAACCTTCACACACCTGATAGAAGAAAATGAGGTCGTCCCCATCCTCACAGGTCTCCATGGTCTTAAAAGAGACAGAAGGGGACAGAGTATCATCAATCACTCTGCATCTGGCCCTGAAACCCTTGGCCAATCCCTGTGGAGAGTGAGAGAGAGGAAGGATGCAGTATTGTGCTCCGGGCACCCCCATTCTAATGGAGGAGTCTGTTTTGGGTTCTGGCAACTGCTCATCTGAGGGATCCCTAGAGAGCTGGATAGGTATCCTTACCAAATATTGCACAAGGGGCCCCTGCGGCAGCAGCTGGAGCTGAACAAGGCTCAGAAAGTTGGTGGCCACAAAGATGTGGGGGCACGTGGGTCCAAGTGCCAGCCAGTGTCGAAGCACGGCAGCTAGGAGCGCCAACCCGTCCACCTGCGCACAGGGCAGGCATCAGGGTACTGAAGCACAGGCACCCCCGTGTGCACCTGTCCACCTGCCCTAGCCGACCCCATCTTGCACTTCTCCGTTTCTTTTCTGCCCACACACGCCCACTCCTCTCCCGTGGCCCAGCGTCACCTCACTCCCCTTTGTCCTTCCCTCCTTGGCTTCTCATCAGTTTGTCTCCTCACCGTGTTGGTTCCCTTTCCAAATTCATCAATGAGGACCAGGGACTGCTTGGTGGCATTGTTTACTGCCTTCGCCACCTGCTGGGCAGCGGGTGGAAAGGGAGAGTTTCAGTACTACTCAAGGCCTGTAAGGAACCCGCTGACCACAGTCTGCCTGTGAGGGAAGCCGCTGTATGTGTGTCCACCCGTCTGGACTGGCGAGACTCGTTTTGTGCATCCCTTCTTTGCCAACAATGCCTCATGCAGAGCAAAGGTTCAGTAAAGTTTTCTGGTATTGATTCTCCCAGTCTCTGAACTCGGTGCTCCCTGCCCCTAATGGAGAAGCATGCAGCAGAGGGAATGTTTTTTGGTTCTGATCGTTTTTTCAAGGATAGAGTTCCTTCCTCGTTAACACCCTCCCCCAGTCCCACCCCACTTTGCTCCCTTTGACCTGGTTGAGGTCGATCATGAAGGTGGAGAGGCCCAGTGAGATGGATTCACAGCTATGGATTCGTGTGAAGATGGCATCTACAGCTCCAATTTCGGCTTCCTCTGCTGGCACAAAGCTGCCCACCAGGGCCATGAATGTGATCAAGCCTACCTAAATATGGAGGAGACAGGGTCTGGCGCCTGGTGGTGTGGGCCATGGTGAAGGTGAGGCGAGGCTGAGGGGTGAATTACAGATCAAGGAGGGATGGACACTTAACAGAAGAGGATGGCCCCCTCAGCTCTCTTTAGAATCAGGCAAGAGGGTGGGGGCGTGGGCAGAGGCACACTTGGGGACAGCATGGACTTATGGAGAGGTGAGGAGAGGCTTTCAGGCCACAGAGAGACCCGTTAGAGCACGACTCTCCCTCAGGTAAAGGATGAGAACATGTGAGGAGCAGGGGGTGTGCACCATCGTCTTTCCATGACGGGTCGGGTCGGAACACCAGGGAGGAGTTGCAGGAACCTGTGTCTGCAGGCCAGTGGGAGATGGAGACAATGCAGAAGATGCCAGAGGCCTAGTGTGCCAGGATTCTCCTCACCTGTTTGAGATATATGCTCTTCCCTGAGGAGTTGGGTCCAGTGATGACTTTGACTCTCCCTCTGTCCCCACCACATTCTGCAGAGTTGGGCACAAAGGTTCGGGCACAGAGTTCCATCAGAGGATGTCTGCAGTGGGTAGAAAGTTCCCTCACACATGGCCTGTGGATCTAGATGAATCAAGCCACCGGAAGATAGGGCCTTTGGGCCCCATGTGCCCCTGCTTCCACCCCCTGCTGCTCTTACCTGCCATTCTGGATCCGGACCCCGAGGAGTCGGGGTGAGTAACGGGGTCTTGAGTAGCCATAGTCGCGGGCAGCACTGGCAAGAGCCAGCAGGACATCCAGGCGGGAGGCCAGGTCCAACACCCGGGTGAAGACAGCAGCCCGTGCCAGCACCTGACACTGCAGCTGGTGCATCAGCAGGGTCTCCTGGTCTAGGGGTGGTGGGGGCGGGGAGGGAGCCAGGCATCAGCTCCAGGGGAAAATGAAGAAGAGGCAGAGAAGCCAGCAGAGAGCCCTGGAAAGAGGCTTGCAGATACTGAGTCACCCCGAGACATTCAGAGGAAAAGGTGCAGAGCCCGAGTGAGAGAGCAGGAAGAAATGAGCCTCTGAGCTGGTCGCTCCCCTCAAGACTTTGCTTCTCCTCACCCCGGATGTCACAGTGCAGGTCCCCCAGCAGTGCGTCCAGCTCCTTGGTTCGAGTGCTACGATAGTGCAGCTTCCCCTCTGACAGAAACTGGAAACAAGGGCTCAAGTGGGCTTTGCATCCTTCATCTCCATCTCCTCTAACACCCCCTTCAGCCCCAGCCTGACTTCTTTTTTTCTTGTAAAAAAAAAAAAAAAAAAGAAACTTTTTTTATTTAAAAACATAGCAGACAGGGACGCCTGGGTGGCTCAGAGGTTGAGCATCTGCCTTTGGCCCAGGGCGTGATCCTGGGGTCCCGGGATCGAGTCCCACATCAGGCTTCCTGCAGGGATCCTGCTTCTCCCTCTGCCCATGTCTCTGCCTCTCTCTCTCTGTGTCTCTCATAAATAAATAAAATAATAAAATCTTTTAAAAAATAATAAAAATAGACATAGGAAATTGCATAAAACAAATGTATACCTTAAAGAATTACAATGAGGCAAATACCCTTGTAATCAACCACGTAGGTCATAAAGTAGGTTAAAAAACTAAAATTTTGGTGGCTACTCCAGAGAACCATCCTAATCACACCCCTCTCCGACTCCTCAAAATTAACCTCTCTTCTGACTTTTCTGGGAATCAATTCCTTATTTTCTTTATAAGTTTATCTCTTAAATATTCATTCTTTTTTTTTTTTTTTTGAGAGAGAGAGAGAGAGGGAGAGAGAGAGAATAGGGCAGGGGAGAAGGAGCACAGAGGGAGAGAGAATCTTAAGTAGGTTCAACACACATTCTTTTGTATGTAATTGTCCAATTTTCTCAACACCATTGTTGAAGAGACAGTCTTTTCCCCACAGTGTATTCTTTCCTGCTTTGTCAAAGATTAATTGACCAGGGAAGCCTTATTTTAATTAGTATTTGAGAAAGAGAGAGAGAGGGAGACAGAGTATGCACATGCACACACAGAAGTGGGGCAGGAAGGGCATACAGAAAAGAGTAGCACTCTTCATTGAGCAAGGAGTCTGACATGGGGTTCAATCCAAGGATCCTGAGATCCTGAGATCATGACCTGAGTCAAAGGCAAATACTTAACCAACTGAGCCACCCACGCACCCCAATAAATAAAATCCTTTAAAAAAAAGATTAATTGACCATATATTAGTGGGTTTATTTCTGGGCTCTCTGTTCTGTTCCATTGATCTGTGTCTATTTTTGTGCTAGCATCATACTGTTTTGATTACTACAACTTTGTAATATAATTTGAACTCTTGGAATTGTGATACCTCCAGTTGTTTTCGTTTGTTTTTTTTTTCAAGACTGCTTTGGCTATTTTGGGTCTTTTATGTTCCATATACATTTTAGAATGGTTTCTGCTAGTTCCGTGAAAAATACTGTTCGTATTTTGGTGGGGGATTGCATTAAATCTGTAGATTGCTTTGGGTAGTATAGGCATTTTAACAATATTTGTTTTTCTAACTCCGGAGTATGCAATGTCTTTCCATTTCTTTGTGTCATCTTCAATTTCTTTCATCAAGGTATTATAGTTTTCAGAGAACAGGTCCTTCATTTCTTTCCCACCCTGACTTCTTTCCCATTTATCTCAGAGCTGGTAAAGATCAAAGTAAAACTATAGCAGAGACATCCCTCATTGGGCAGTGCTGATAGAATACAGCCCTCTCTCAGCTGCGGACTTATTTCTATTAGCACTCCACTACAGAGGTCAAGGGTCTTACCATGAAGTCCAGTCCTTCAATCTCAAAGTCACTGGCCTCTGCCATGGAAGGCAGGCGGGGAATAGAGAGAAGGAAGCCAATCTGAGGAAAGTGAAGAGGAGATAAGACAGGGAGTAAAGTACTGGGCACCCTATCTCTTTGGAAGATGCCAGAGATCCCTGTATTCTCCAGGGCTTCCCTCAGGGGCCTAAAGCTATCATAGGGTGTTCATATTCTTCAGACTTCTCCAGGAGTTTTCTTATCTAGCAGCGTGTCCTTCATAAGCTTAATATCTCCCATAAAAGATCCCTGGGGGTTATGCCCACATTTCTGCCCTCACCAGAGGGATGTAGATGACACTGCATGAAGGAATACGGGAGTCCAGATTCTCTAGCTCCTTCCGGGCCACCTCAGTGAGGAAACTGGGAAGTCCCATTAGCCTTCGTTTTTCTAGGAGGGTGAAAGACATGTGGGTATCAAAAGCAAGGTTCCTGCCTGTTGGCCATGGTTATCCCCAGTTGTAGTGGCCACCTACTGATGGTGGTCCCCAATCACTGGGCTCACAGGCCCAGCTGCACACCCAATGCTCACTCTCATCAATGTCAGGATCTATGTTGGGGAGGACTGTGAAGTGATTCTCAGCAAGACTGCCCTCAAAGTCCACCTGAGGAGATAAAAAATCCAGTTGCTCATTGCCCAGAATCATCTGAAGTCCAGTCCCTCACTTCTCCTTGCACCCCTGTTCTCCCTGCATCTCCTGCTTTAACTCTAACTCTCCAAATGCATCTCTGATATCCTGCCACCTCCTCTCACCATCCCATTCTTTGGTCATCCAGGTAACCCTTAACGTCTCCCAGACATGGCTCTCGCCATGTTCCCCAGAGCCCAGGCTTCCACCATCTGCCAATCCCACCTCCCTCCCCTGGGTCCCCAGGGGCTCTGCCTCTTTATTCCACTCACCACCTTCCCAATGAGGCTGGCAATATGGTGCAAGTCATCAGAGAACTCTTGGGCGATGTCCTGAAAGAGCTGGATAGACTGGGGCAGGGAGCGGCAGGCATCCCTCAGGCCCAGGGCACTATACACAGTCTACAGCAGAAGTGGACAGAAGGTGGGCTGAGGCGAGGGGACAGGGACGGACTGAAGAGAACAGACAGCATCAGGGGAGAACAATAAGAAAGACACAAGGTCTCAAAGGCAAAGAAGAAATAGTAAGCAAGGAAATAGCATCTGTAAAACTCTGTGTCAGGCACTCCACACAGCAGTGAGGCCACAAAGAACTAGAATGTGGCCCCATCCCACATGAGCTCATAGTCTGTTGAGGGGGAAGAAACAAACCCACGGGATTTCAAAATAAAGTGATAGGTGCCTTAATAAAGGAGAGAATTTCATGTTGAGGAAGGAGAAAAAAAACGGGGCAAGAGACAGGCAGGAAAGTACTTGAGCAGAAGAGGCAATACAGCACTGGGGTGAGGGAGCAGGAGGAAAGAAGGAGCGAGAGCCACTGACAGCTAAGTCCCCAGGGTGAAGCCCAAGTTAGACAGACACCTACTGAGCTTTACTCAGAAGCAGAGCACATACAAAGCATATAAATAAAAGGGCTTATAATCCAGCCCTGATGATAACAAACGAGCAACATAAACAATGCCTACCCACAAAACAGACTGATCAAGTTATGGAACTGACTAAAATTAGTAAGGAAGGGATGCCTGGGTGGCTCAGGGGTTGAGCGTCTGCCTTCGGCTCAGGGTATGATCCTGGAGTCCTGGGATCAAGTTCCACATGGGGTTCCCTGCATGGAGCCTGCTTCTCCCTCTGCCTGTGTCTCTGCCTCTCTCTCTCCATGTCTTTCATGAATAAATAAATAACATATTTTTAAAAATTAGGAAGTTCAGAGAATATGACTAATAAAGGCTAACATCGTTGGGGAGATCTTTACAGAGAAAAGGAAATGAGGCGCCCCGGGTGGCTCAATCAATTGGGTGTCTGACTCTTGAGTTCAGCTCAGGCCATGATCTCAGGGTCCTGGGATTGAGACCCAAGTCAGGTTCCACACTGGATGTGGAGCCTACTTGAGATTCTCTTTCTCCCTCTGCCTTCCCCCCCGCCCCCTTCACAGGGCACAGGTGCACGGCCCTCCGCACCCGCTCTCTCGAAAGAAAGAAAGAAAGAAAGAAAGAAAGAAAGAAAGAAAGAAAAAGAAAGAGAGAAAGAAAGAAAAAGAAAAGAAAGGAAAAAAGAAAAGAAAGGGAAATGAATTGGGTCATGAAATGATTAAGGCTATCCAAAGGAAGGAGGGTATTCTGGTTGAGAGCAAGAGCACAGATAAATAGCAGTAGGAATAAGAAGAGCTAACACTTTCTGAATGCTCACTAAGGGACAGGCAATGTTCTAAACTCTTCACATATGTTAATTTCATTAGCTTCTTAAAATAATCTTAGGAGATAGGGACTAGCATTATCTCCATTTTACAGACAAGCAACCTGAAGCACAAAGAAATAACACAATTTGCTCCAGGTCTCACAGAGAGTAAATAAAAGAACTGGGATTTGAACCCAGGTATCTGGCTTTTAAGCACCACACTATACTGAGCAGAACACAGTGAGTTTCCTCAGCAGAGTGCCCAAATGCATAGCCCACCCTGGCTGAAACAGAGGATCAATGTTAAGTAGTGGGGATGGAATATACAAATAGTTACATATACCTGTTCATGTTCAAAGAAACCTGCTGAGATAAGGAGAAGCAGATTTCTCACTGTTGGAGAAGGAAGTTACAAATGAGGAAAAGAGGAAGACACTTGGCATTGACCTGGGATCAGAGGTATGAGTATGAACTTACGGGTTGTTTAATATATAGATAGATGGATTCAGGAACATGGATATGAATGCATGGGTTAGCATGCATTTGAAACATTATATACATTTATTTCTTAGCTCTGTCTGTGGTGAGAGGAACTGACAGATACCCCAGTAGCAATAACCACATCTAGTGTCCAGATCTTGGTTTCTAATACTATTCTTCAAAGAGAGTAACCAGGACTTCTTGGAGAAACGGTTGATTCCAGGGCTGGGGCAAGAAAACTATAAGATGAGCCTGGAGCAGCATCTTGTAGTGCTGGAAAGTTAGAAGATGCTCAAAAATGAACTGGGGGGCCATGTCAGAAGGGCATTTCAAAAGCCTATCTGAGGGGCGCCCCTAGGTGGCTCAGTTGGTTAAGTGTCTGCCTTCAGCTCAGGTCATGATCCTGGGATCCTGGGATACAGCCCCACATCAGGCACCCTGCACAGTGGGGAGCCTGCTTCTCCCTCTCCCTCTGCCCCTCCCCCTGCTTGTGCTCTCTTTCTGTGTGTCAAATAAATAAATAAAATGGTGGGGGGGAAGCCTATCTGAATCTGAAAAGCCAATCTGGGCATATTAAAAGTCAATCTCAGAAGAACTCTCAAGGATCTAAACTAGAAAAATCTGAGCAAAAATAAGCATTGCATTATAACTCATGAAATTAAGTAGTTATAAGGTAATTGTACTATGATTATATAAGATGTTAACATTTTTTTTAATAAGATGTTAACATTAAGAGAATCTGGTTGAGGGGCGCCTGGGTGGCTCAGCAGTTGAGCATCTGCCCTCGGACCCTGGAGTCCCAGGATCAAGTCCCACATCGGGCTCCCTGCATGGAGCCTGCTTCTCCCTCTGCCTGTGTCTCTACCTCTCTGTGTCTCTCATGAATAAATAAATAAAATCTTAAAAAGAGAGAGGAGAGAGAGAGAGAGAGAGAGAGAGAGAAGCTGGTTGAAAAGGTATATTAGAACACCCTGTACAATTTTTGCAGCTTTTCTTCACTTCTTGTTTTTTTTTTTAAGATTTTATTTATTTATTCATGAGAGACACACACAGAGAAAGAGAAAGAGAGAGAGGCAGAAACACAGGCAGAGGGAGAAGCAGACTCCATTCCATGCAGGGAGCCTGATGTGGGACTTGATCCCAGGTCCCCAGGACCACACCCTGGACTGAAGGTGGCGCTAAACCACTGAGCCACCCAGGCTGCCCCTTATATTGTTTTTTAAAAAAGAATTCAGGATCCCTGGGTGGCTTAGCGGTTTGGCACCTGCCTTTGGCCCAGGGTATGATCCTGCAGTCCTGAGATCAAGTCCCACATCAGGCTCCCTACATGGAGCCTGCTTCTCCCTCTGCCTGTGTCTCTGCTTCTCTCTCTCTCTCTCTGTGTCTCTCATGGATAAATAAATAAAATCTTTAAAAATTAAAAAAAAATTAAAAAAAAATCTTTAAAAATTAAAAAAAGAATTCATGTGTATCTCATGAATAAATTAATAGAATCTTTTTTTTTTTAACTTTTTTTTTTTAAGATTTTATTTATTTATTCATGATAGTCACAGAGAGAGAGAGAGAGAGGCAGAGACAGGCAGAGGGAGAAACAGGCTCCATGCACCGGGAGCCCGACGTGGGATTCGATCCCGGGTCTCCAGGATTGCGCCCCGGGCCAAAGGCAGGTGCCAAACCGCTGCGCCACCCAGGGATCCCAAATGAATAGAATCTTAAAAAAATAAAAATAAATAAGAAATTAAAACAAAACAATGATAAAGCTCAAAAAACTTTTTCAAGATTTTATTTATGAGAGAGAGAGAGAAAGAGGCAGGCAGAGACACAGGCAGAGGGAGAAGCAGGCTCCCCACAAGAAGCCTGATGTGGGACTTGATCCCGGACCCCGGGATCACACCCTGAGCCAAAGGCAGGCACTCAACAGCTGAGGCACCCAGGCATCCCAACCTCAAAAATTTTTTTTAAAGAAAATGTTAAAAAAAAAAAAAACGAAAAAGAAAAAGAAAATGTTACCTATAGGTAGAAAGGGGGCAAAAGATAGAAACTAGAATTAGTTGCCTATTCCTTGTTTGGGAGATTACATTTGGAATTGTGTAAATATTTTACATAATTATAGAAATAAATTAAAATGTATATGTGCTGCTGAAGCAAGTACAAAAGTAAATTAAATTGTAAAACCCAGTCTCTAAGAATCAAAAACAGAATGAAATAAATGAATGTAAATGTATATTCAGATAGTGACATAACCACACAGAGAGGAGCTATTCCAAGTGACTAAAACACAGTAATTTGACTCTATCCTTAGTGAGGACAAAAAGAACTTCCCTCTTCATCCCCAAAAATCTTAAATTATTTTCAATAACAATATCATCGGTAGTAGTGCTGGTATTCCTACTAAGACTGTTGTGGAAGTAATATAAGAAAAGGCAAATGAGTGATTTTCTAATCTTACCATTCCTAGTGTTATTGAGAACCAGAATTCCACTATGGAAGAAGGGATGTTGAAGAGGATAGTAAAGGAATATACAAGGTAAGAACCCTGTGCTTCTGAATTTATTTTTTTTAATTTTTATTTTTTTATTAATTTTTATTTTTTTATTACTATTTATTTATGATAGTCACAGAGAGAGAGAGAGAGAGGCAGAGACACAGGCAGAGGGAGAAGCAGGCTCCATGCACCGGGAGCCCGAGGTGGGATTCGATCCCGGGTCTCCAGGATCGCGCCCTGGGCCAAAGGCAGGCGCCAAACCACTGCGCCCCCCCAGGGATCCCTGTGCTTCTGAATTTAAATTGTTGCTATCAGTACCAATTTATTATGTATTTTACTTTTTAAAAAATATTTTATTTATTTATTCATGAGAGAGAGACAGACAGACAGACCCAGGCAGAGGGAGAAGCAGGATCCACGCAAGGAGCTCAATGTGGGACCCAATCCTGGATCCTGGGAATCAGGCCCTGAGCCAAAGGCAGATGCTTAACCACTGAGTGAACCACCCAGGCGTTCCCATATTTTACTTTTTTTTAAGATTTTTATTTTATTTTATTCATAGAGACACAGAGAGAGAGAGAGAGAGAGGCAGAGACACAGGCAGAGGGAGAAGCAGGCACCATTCAGAGAGCCCGATGTGGGACTTGATCCAGGGTCTCCAGGATCATGCCCTAGGCCGCACACGGCGCTAAACTGCTGTGCCACCGGGGCTGCCCCCATATTTTATTTTTTAAAAATCCTAAATCTGTTTGCAGAAAAGCCTTTAAAGCAATAAAGAAAAAAAACACATGCTGTGCACCCTCTGGTATTCAAACTATAATAGAGAAATACTATTTTTTACTAAAAGGAATCGGGGATCTTTGGAGAAATGTCTAGTTCTGGTTCAGAACCAGATGTAGGGGCGCCTGGCTGGCTCAGTCAGTAGAGCATGCAACTCTTGATCTCAGGGTTGTGAGTTTGAACCCCATATTGGGTGTCGAGATTACTTAAATAAATAAAATTTTAAAAAAGAAGCAGTAGATGTAAATGATATATCTGGTACATAGTGTCAAACCAGAGAGCAGGAGAGAAACTATCAAGTGGGGACACCTACTGGGGTCATGTTTAAAAGGACTCAGAAACCAACATGAAGAGGCTCCCATCGGCCACAGAGGAAATAATCTGAACACGTTGAAAGATTAAAAATGCCGTGGACTGAAACACATGTGTAAATCTGAGTTTGTGATGATATAAAAACAGCAACAAAAAACACACTGGCTACCTTGGAGGATGTTAGAGAACTAATAATTTCCTATATGCAGAGAGCTGGTAAGTGAAGGCAGGGGGGGAAATCAAGCAATTTCTTTAATATAAAATGTACCACAGGGTAACCAAAAGGCAGTTGAGAGGAAGCTTCTCTTTACAGAAACATTCTGAATAATACATGGGGAAAGAATGATGGAATAACATGACCTTGCAATCCCTAAGGAACTTCAGTATCAAACATTAAAAGCTGCTAACATCGCAAAAGGAGAGACAGACATATAAGGCATTATATTCTTCCACTTATAAAACAGTATTGAAAAAATCAAACTTGGATTTGCTCAATCTTCTAGATTCAACTGTTAATTTATAGAAATGTAATCATCAAAATCCAGGTTAAGGAAAACTCTACTGGAGAAACAATCCAGCTTCTTCACCACATAACTTGCAAGGGGAAGAGAGCTAAAGATGGAGGTAGAGATGGAGAGAGAACAGTGAAATGAAAAGGAACCCACAGAGGAGGCTTCAAGAGACATCATCCCATCACCATATGTTGAACACATTTGCACTCTAATTAAACAAAAAGTAATTTTTAAAAAATGATGACATTTAAGAGGATTAAAAATGTGAACATCAGATAATTGATGATATTCAAGAGCTGCGCTATTAGTAAGATCATGGTATTGTTCTTTTTTTTTTTAACGATTCTTTTTTTTTTAATTAATTAATTTATTTATTTTAATTTATGATAGTCACACAGAGAGAGAGAGAGGCAGAGACATAGGCAGAGGGAGAAGCAGGCTCCAAGCACCGGGAGCCCGACGTGGGATTCGATCCCGGGTCTCCAGGATCGCGCCCTGGGCCAAAGGCAGGCGCCAAACCGCTGCGCCACCCAGGGATCCCAGGTATTGTTCTTTTTTAAAAGTAATTTTCTTTTTTCTTTTTTTTTCTTTTTTTAAGATTTCATTATTTATTCACGAGAGACACACACACAGTTAGGCAGAGACAGGCAGAGGGAGAAGCAGGCTCCATGCAGGGAGCCCAACATGGGACAGGATCCCTGGTCCCCAGGATCAGGCCCTGGGCCGAAGGTGGCGCTAAAACACTGCGCCACCAGGCTGCCCCAAAAGTAATTTTCTTGGGACACCTGGGTGGCTCAGCAGTTGAGCACCTGCCTTCAGCTCAGGGCCTGATCCCGGATTACCGGGATCACATCTCGCATCAGGCTCCTTGCATGGAGCCTGCTTCTCTCTCTGCCTGTGTCTCTGCCTCTGTGTGTGTGTGTGTGTCTCTCATGAATGAATAAATAAAATCTTTAAAAGAAAAAAGTAATTTTCTTTTAGAAATTATACTGAAATAGTTATGGGTGAAATGATATGATGGCTGGAATTGCTTCTAAATAATCCAGAGAGGGGAAAGAGGGAGGAAATGTACATGAAACAAGATTGGTATGAGTCAAAGTGTTCAGGCTGCATGGTGGGCATGTAGGGGTTTGTTATATTATTCTAACTGTTTTTTTGTTTGTTTGTTTGTTTTTTTAATTTTTTATTTATTTATGATAGTCACAGAGAGAGAGAGAGAGAGGCAGAGACACAGGCGGAGGGAGAAGCAGGCTCCATGCACCGGGAGCCCGACGTGGGATTCGATCCCGGGTCTCCAGGATCGCGCCCTGGGCCAAAGGCAGGCGCCAAACCGCTGCGCCACCCAGGGATCCCTATTCTAACTATTTTTTATGATTTCTATGATACAAAGTTGTTGTTGTTGAGATAAAATCGGACTGGGTGAGTAAAGTGCAGAGGGCCTGGATTGCCTGCTGAGGGGCTTAACTTGGAACTCTGGGTTTTGAAGGGGAGCCTTACCTTGTACAGAACCTGCCAATCACTGGTCTTGGTGTGGGACAGCTTCATGCGTTTCAGAATCAGCTACAGTCAGACAAGGGGATGGCCACTGTCTTCTCTCCTCCATTCTAATGCCCCCAAGAATCCCAGTGCTCCTTCCCTACCTCCCTGCCCTGGCCTGGGCTCACAGGCACATTCTTGATATGACCCAGCAGCCGATGCAGCATTTGAGCCATGTCCAGATTCTGAGGTAGGAGGAAAAACTGAATGACATCCAGCCGAGAATTTAGCTCTTCCAGATCCTGAGTTGGACGTGTGAACCACAGCCTGGAAGTGAGGGATGAAGTAGGGAGGGACCAGAAGTTACATCTGTTCTCATCATTGTCTTGATTTCAATTTGTGAAAAATGAGTGTTTGGAGGTCCCTGGGGATTGGGGTGAAATGTATCCGTACTGGCAAGTACGGTGTCCTATCCGCATGGGTATGTTTACACATATTCACTAAAAATCTCTGCATGTGAGCATGACTCTGTTTATCGTGGTTTTGATGGATGTGACCATGTGTCACTCCATGTGGATATGCGACAGAGCTTGTCAATATTTAGACGGAGAGCAGCATATTGAGGTATTTGTGTGCCAACATTCTAGCTCTCTCTGCGGCTGAGTAAGAGAGGGTGAGTCAGCATGAGTTTATCTGCATTTAGCTGTAAGTGTCTCTGGGTGTGACAGTACAGACATCTTTTCCTGTTCTGTAAAAGTATATAACCATTCCATGGGGAATGATAAGTCCTCAATTCATGATAATGGTCACTTCTGCAGAGAAGAAAGGGTTGGGAAGGGACACTTAAGAGGTGTCAATAACATTGTCTTTTTTTTTTTTTAAGACTCTTTAAAACTTTTATTTATTGATTTATCTGAGAGAGCGCGCGCATGAACAAGGGGAGTGGTAGGGGGAAAAACAGCCTTCCTGCAAAGTGAAGAGCCTGATGCAGGGCTCCATCCCAGGACCTGAGATCATGACCTGAGTCAAAGTCAGACAATCAATTGAGCCACCCAGCGACCCCCCCCCCCGCAACCTTTTTAAGTAAGCTCTATGCCCATCGTGGGGCTTGAACTCACAACCCCAACATCAAGAGTCACGCGCTCTATCAGCTGAATCAGCAGCAGGGCACCCCTTTAGTAACATTGTTATATTCTTAAATATGCAGGTGCAAACATAGAGGTTTATATCATCATCATCATCATCATCATTACTTCCACTATTGTGTCTGAGGTATTTTCTAATAAATTAAATTAGTATACGGTAATAAATGTCTCATCTGGGTTTGTCTGAGTGTCCTTGTCTCTCTATGGCTATGAAGAGTGTGACTCTGCAAGGACCTGTGAGACAATGAATTCTTTTCTGCATTAGAGCAGGACATTTAGCCATGCTATTTTATATAAGAAGCAACCTGAGGAGACACTGGGGCCTGAGGATATGTATCTCACACTATAGCCTAAGGCCAGTTACCCTGGGTTAGAACACCCCAGGGAGTGAAGCGGAGGGCTGGGTGGGATTCAAGGGTGGGTTTTAGGCACCTCTGCTCCTTAGCCACAGACAGCTCCACCTGCAGCAGTGTAGGCCAGACTGTGAATACCTGTCCCCATTCTGGAAAGCACAAGCTTCACCAAGCCATCTATCTTGTAAAATCCTGAGGTTTTTCTGACTCATGTACTGCTAGTGCCAGGAGATATTGTAATCGAGCTAAATCTCCTAATTTTCAGCCGAGAAAATGAAGCCCTTAGAGAATAAGCAGCTTGTCCAAAGTTATTGTGCTAGTAAGAAGTATAGCTGGGTCTCCAACTCAGGTCTCCAGACTACTAGGGCAGTGCTTTTCAGAGCACACTGTGACATCCAGTCACCGTCCTGGTGCCCCGTCCTGCTGTAGGCCAACTGGGCCCCTAGTTCATAATTCAGGTTATGAGTCCATGCCCTACTGGATCCTACCTGGGGGATTGGCATTCCTTTCTGCATTTAACTCTGTTCTTCTCTAAGAATTCTTTTGCTCTCATCCCTGGCTGAGATGAGAGATCTGCACCTGTAGAATGTGAGGGTAATTAACTCATCCCAATTACCTGGAGACAACCTCAGACATTATCCTAAATTAACCGCCAAAAGACACACAGTACAGGGCACATGAGGTGAGGAAAGAATTGTGCATCTGTGGGCTAGCAAAGCCTTCAGCTCTGAGGTTGTAGAGACAATGGGACCAATGTGCTTGCATCTGTGTACGGTGCTCACTCGCTGGGTGGTACTACATCCAAGGCCATGTGCTAGACACCGACATTAACAGACATGACCACTGTATGGAGCTCACAGCTATGAGTGAGCAGGTTCACTGACCGCTGACTCCAACCTAATGGAACAGTGCAGCCAGGAAACATAAACAGGCACTAAGCACGCAGGAAGGTGCAGGTCAGTCTGCTTCCAGGTACCTGTGAAAGTTTCCCCGAACAGGTGACAGAGGGCTTGCCACCTTGAAGAGGAGGACAGATTCTAACAAGTGAAGAACAAGGGAAAAATCTTCCATAGAAGGAACTGCATAAATACAGGCATGGTGTATTTCCATGGTAGAAAATGGCCCAAACGACCAGAATATAAGGTGGGTCCAGTGAGGAGGGATTTAGGCAGGGCTGGGAAGATAATCCTGGAAATTTAAGTTAAGGTGAGTGGGAGGGGCCCTGAACATCATATGGCTAAAGATGCTGATGCTCATCTGACAGGGAATGGGGAAGCCTCCTGAGGTTTGTTATTTTGTTTCTACTTAAGGTTTAAGAAAAAAGTGGAGTGCACCTCCAAAATAGAGATCCATTTTGGAATGACAAGTATTTTGGAATGAAGGGCAGATTAGAAAAAGAAGAGATTAGAGGCAGAGAGACCAATTCGAAGGTGACTGCAATGCTCCAGATTGGAAATGATTAGAGCCAGAATTAGCAGTGGAGAGAGATGGCTGAAAGACATTTCAGGGTGGAATCAATAGGCCTTAGTGAATAACTGAATATGAAGGATGATGGAGAAGCATCAATCCAAGATTCAGTGCTTGAGAAACAGTATTGCCAGCAATGCCATTAGCCAGAAAAAAAGGATGCAGGAAGGGGAACAGGCCCAGTGGGCATCATTTTAGATGCTTTGAGTTTGAACTGCCTATGGAAATTACAAGTGGTGATGATATGCAGTGAGCATTCCACATACGGAGGTCAGAGCTAGAGACACAATTTTGAAAGTCATTAGAGAATAGTTCAAATTTTTTTTTAATAGCTCAAATTTGAAGTATGGTTTTTATAATTAAAGATAGTACCATAAGGGATCCCCGGGTGGCTCAGCAGTTTAGCGCCTGCCTTCAGCCCAGGGAGCAATCCTAGAGTCCCAGGATCGAGTCCCACATCAGGCTCCCTCCATGGAGCCTGCTTCTCCCTCTGCCTGTGTCTCTGCCTCTGTGTGTGTGTCTCTCTCATGAATAAATAAATAAAATCTTTTAAAAAAATAAAAAATAAAGATAGTACCATATGGGGTGCCTGGCTGGCTCAGGGTATAACAGGTGACTTGATCTTGGGGTTGTGAGTTCAAGCCCCACAATGAGGGGTATACTGTACTTAAAATTTAAAAATCTTTAAAAATATACTGCCCTACCATATGAGGTAGAACCTTCTAGTTATTAAAAAAAAAAAGACAATATACAGCCTAAGAAATAGTTAACAATATTGTAGCAACTTTGCATGTGACAGATGGCAGCTAGATTTATTGTGATCAATTCATAATGTGTATAAATGTTGAATCACTATGTTGTATACCTGAAACTAATATAATAGTGTTTATCAACTACACTTCAATTAAAAAAAAGATACTACCACGTATGCATTAGTATTCTGTGGCTGTTTCTGTTGCCTGTGTATGCAAGTCTGTATGACCAATGGGCATATGTGTATCTGTGCTGACAACATCAAATGAGGATAATACTAGCTACCACATGGGGTTGTTATAAGGATTAAATGCATTTAGCTAGCATTTGGGAAATAGCAGTTGTTTTTATTACTACTAGATGGAGTGGTGTGTGGTGAGCCCATAGACTGCATGCATGAGCCTATGGCAGGTGAGACTCACCTGAGCAGCTTCTCTCCCCACTTACAGCGGCATCTGTTGAGGATTCCTGTGGGGGAAAAGCAAGGGCAGGGAGCAAGTTTGTTACAAGGCAGGGGCAGGGAAAGGAATGTGTGGATGTGTATAAACCAAGGCATCGGGGCCAGAGGTTTCAGGTGTTGGGCAGGCTGACCTGGGGGCGTTCCCCAGATACAGGACACAAAGGCAGCTAAAGCCAGCGCCTGGCCACAAGTCTGAGCCAGGATTACCTTACATGGGCTTAGGGGAGGAATGGGTACTCACAGGAGCAGTCAGCCAGAAAAATACACAGAGTGGTTGTAGTTGGATTCAACAAAGAGCTCAACACATATATGTAAACATTAGACACAATCCACTGAGATATGCACAGTAAAACCATGTGGAAACTTGGAGCGATGTCCCTACTATACCCTAAAGCCAGAGACAACTGATAAAGACTCAGTGCCAATAAAACATGCAGTTATGCAGTTATGTAACTCTCCTCTATACACACGACTTGGACAGGTGCATGACTGGCAGAAACATCCATACAACCCCAAGGAACAAACATAGAATTGGCAAAGTCAGTGATGATATGCAAATGACACTGGACAATGGTGGGTGAGGGGAGATGCCCAAGCTCAGGGAGGGTACAAAGATGATAAGACAGCTGGACTGGAGTGGAAGAGACATCTGGCAGTGGGAGTGAAGTGGAAAGAGAGGGGCTGGGACACATATTTGGAGGCAGCCGCTTTTCTGGCAGGCTTTGTAGTGTGGGATGAAGGAAGGGACATACCTACCAAAGAGGCTGAGCCCCTCCTTCAGCCCGCTGGCCACTTTGTACACCGAGGGATGGGGCTCACTCTTAAATATCTGCAGAACACTGTCAGGGAGAAATGGGGTACCTTGTTTTTTTTTTTTTAAGATTTTATTTATTTATTCATGAGAGACACAGAGAGGCAGAGACACAGGCAGAGGGAGAAGCAGGCTCCCTGAAGGGAGCCCTATGTGGACTCGATCCTGGAATGCCTGGATCATGCCCTGAGCCAAAGGCAGATGCTCAGCCACTGAGCCACCCAGGCGTCCTGGTACCTTGGGTTTTTAAAGGGAATTGAGAAAATGGAATGGAGGTGGGGAACGCACTCCGAGATCAAGGGTTGTTGTAAGGTCTGTCCCACACTCCTCTCTGCTTCCATTTTTCTCTTCAGGATAAATGACTCGGGAAGGTAGGATACCTATTTGGCACCTTTGTGACTTTCTTCCTTTATACTCACTCTCTCTTCCTTTACTTCAAGGAGACAGACTTTAATAACCCCAGGATTAAAGAAACTGGAGCCTCATTAGGACTATTAGAGCATTAAACTTAATCCTTCTCCCTTCCACGAGACAACAGCCTGCTTCCCCTTACCTGTATGTGTCTTGATCTATGCTCACCAGATGGGTCCTGAGGACAGAAAACAAGCAGAAGGGAAGGTGGATGGGGTAGGGGCAGTGTGAGTTCACTGCTAGATTCCACTCCTCTCAGTATTCTCCCCAGAGCTCCACACCCCCTTCAGGTGCTCTTGTGTGTCCTAGAGCACTTTACCTGATGGGTCACTACCCATTCCCCCACCCCTAACCTTGTCTTACTATTCAGGCCTCCCAATCCCACCTAACTTTGCTTGAGGTTAGGGTAAATCACTTACAATACAAATTTCTTAAAGCCCAGGATGGGGACGCTGATGTTATAGTCTTCCAGTTCAACCCCAATTCTTCTTCGACCCAGGAACTTGAGCAGCCCTCCAAGTGCCCGAACCTGGGAGGGGATCGGGAATGGAGTTGAGGTCAATTCCAATGTCCTCGAGGCTGGATAATGCCAGGGGAAGCTATTATTTTCTAGGACTGGACGAGTACCTCCCAGGACTCAACCCTAGGAATGGATTTCTCCATCCTGCTGCATCCCAACCTTCATCTCCCAGGACCTTTCTCACCGTGAGGAGGCAGTCAAAGGGAATAATGGAGGAGAGGAAGAGGATTTTCTCAGTGGTAGTCATGGAGTAGGGAATGAAGGTGTAGTTTCCCGAAAGGAGGCGCTGTTTGCTTATCTCCAGGCCTATTTGGGGGGAGGCATAGGAGGGAAAGGTCATGTAGCCCCAATTTTCCACCCCATTTTAAGAACAAGACAATAGAAGCACAAGAGATGATGTGACCAAGCTACCACAGGCAGCTAACGGAAAGCTGAAACAAGAACCAAATCTTCAGACTCCCATCTAAATCTCTTTATTTTTACATTTAATATAAAGATCTTTGGCTGAGAGCACAACCTGAGAAAGATAAGTGACTCAGGAAGGTAGGATATCTATTTGGAATCTGAGATTTGGAGTCAAAAAGATCATATTAATGCGGAATGAATAACACTAGTGTCTTAACATCTAATTAGGAAAGAACATTCCCTATTCTTTCTGTAAGCCTGGGAAGTTTATGGAAGTGCCTTAGGGGGGGGATCCCTGGGTGACATAGCGGTTAGCGGCTGCCTTTGGCCTGGGGCTCGATCCTGGAGACCTGGGAACATGGAGCCTGCTTCTCCCTCTGCCTATGTCTGCCTCTCTCTCTCTGTGTGACTATCATTAAAAAAAAAAAAAAAAAAAAGTGCCTTAGGGATCATCAGTCAGCCTCTTTCTTTCTTTCTTTCTTTCTTTTTTTTTTTTTTTTTAATTTTTATTTATTTAGGATAGTCACACAGAGAGAGAAAGAGGCAGAGACACAGGCAGAGGGAGAAGCAGGCTCCATGCACCGGGAGCCCGACGTGGGATTCGATCCCGGGTATCCAGGATCGCGCCCCGGGCCAAAGGCAGGCGCCAAACTGCTGCGCCACCCAGGGATCCCTCTTTCTTTCTTTTTTTAAGGGACAAGGGGCTTTGTCTTAAAAGTGAAAATTCCAACAATCCAAGCTATCCACAAAATGTCACCACTCTTTCTCATGGAAGGCCCTCATCCCTAGACATGTCTATGTGGAAATTTCACAAGGATTCAGGTTATTAAAGGGTAGAGAGCAGGAGAGATCTTAAAGACGCTGGTTATGGGGCTTGGAGAACACAAAGGGTTGGGATGAGATAAGGCTGGGGGAGACTTCTGATGATGGGGCTGGAGTAAGGAGAAAGGGTAGGGAAGCTGGGATGGGGAGCTGGGCAAAGCAAAGAAGTACCAAAATCCACACTCGGCAGAAATATGATTTCAGGTCTCTTAGGCTTGCTGTGCTCCTGGGATGCTGTAGGGGAAGCAAAGAAAGGGCCATCAGTCTGGACATCTCAGTGCCCTGCTTCTGTCCCACTCTGTGCTCACCCAATTCTAGCCTCCTGGCTGTAGCTCCCTCCAAGACCCTTTAGCCTCCTGGAATATTCCACAGTTTAGTCTTTCCCCACTTTCATTTTTCCCCCTTACCCAGTCCTTACCAAGCTTCCCTAGAAACTGAGTCATATTCTCATCTTGTTTGGCAGTCGTAACAATAGACCGGGGATTGATTTCATCCAATACTTAGAAGGAGAATGGAGACCAAATGAGTTAAAGGATCCTTATCCTCTAAGAGGGGAGCCCATAGCCCTCCCCTTACTCTCTCTCTTCCAAGCCCCTCCTCAAAACAAACAAACAAACAAAACACCCTCACTTCTTCTCTCTAAAAGTAAGGAGTGCTCTACACATTGGCAGCATAGGTAGGAGCAGGCATGAAGTTTTGGAAAAGAGTAGTAAGATGGGCAGGGTGGCAGGAGGGAAGAGAAGTGGCCTGGAGATGTCACTAGACTATAAACCTCTGAAGGACAGACATGACTGGTTTGCCTGGGACTATAACTCCAGCACCTGATACACTGTAAACATGTAATAAACGTTCGTTGAATAATGAAATGCATTTCTATAAATGACACAGAGAGCCTCTAGGAGTGAATTGCTAAAATAGATGGAGTCAAGTGAACATACGGGAATGAAATACACATTCAGTCCCAAAGTAGAGGAACTCAGGCCTCTGCCCCCACCTCTCTGGAGAAGCTTGAGACTCTCGTTGTCCGGGGCATCTGGCATGAAGTGGATGGTGGAGTCACTGGTGTCATAATAGGCAATGCCTAAGTATCCTGAATTCCACAGGACGCACAGATGGATCTGGGGGGGGGGGGTGTACAGGCTTGAACTGCTGGTAAGTGCAGGGTTATGTCACGTCTTGCTTAATTTTAATAATTTTATCTAATCCCTGCGATAGGCATCATCACCCCCCCATTCAGTCAGTGTGTAACTGAGCAGAGGCAGCGACTAGCTAGCCCTTTCCAGCCCATTTAGTCCAGCATCCCGACGGTCAAACCAGCGCCCCGCTCTTGGGATCGAAGCTCCCGCATGGCCGCCCTGAGACCTCCGCTGGCTCCTGCTCCTCCTCCTCCTCCTCCTCGGCCTCCCCGTGGCCCTGCACGGGGGCCGGGCTGGAACAGGTGGCCAAGGCTGCCTGGGGCCGCGGGCCCTGCGGCGTCCTGCCTGGGGTCGCTCGGACGGAGGCCATGGCCTCGGAGACTCTGTGGGTGCAGAAGACGAAGTCAGTTCAGGAGCGGGGAGGCCGGGGTCGGGGTGCGCAGGGACGCAAATCCACTCAGGACTTCTGGGCGCGGGCAGAGCCCAGAACTTGGGGGCTGAGGCGCACGGCTGCGAGGCCCCAGCCCGGGCCGGCTGGTTTCTAACATGCTGGGTCGTTTGGACCCGGGACTTCGGAGCTACGTCACTGAAGCCAGCCGGCGCAGAACTCCACTCGCCCCGCCTCCTGTCAGTCACGTGGGGGTGGTCGCTTCTGGCTGGAGGACGGGGCGGGGGCCTGCACGGCTCCTCTCTCCGCCATTGCCAACCACACACAACCACGATCGCAGCCCTAACCTTGTGGCGTTCCCACCCCAGCCGTGGCGTTTTCCCGCGTTTTCAGTCACCTGGGTCGCTACGTGAGCAAGAGCTCGTCACTACAGCCTTACGCGGCCTAGAGGGGCGTATCCGCGTGAGGGCGGGGTGCGCACGCACACGCCCCGCCCCTCTAAGCCGCTATTGGCCTGAGGGATCCGGATTCTGCCTGGAGATGGAACGGGGGGAGAGCCGCGGTTGCTGGGGTGGCGGGACGCTGATTGGCCCGTTCGCATATGGGGCGGTGCCAGAACGTTCAAACTTCCCGCCGGTGCCGCTGGCCTTCCCCGGTTCAGGCCTTTGATTTTTTTTTTTTTTTTTCTTTCTCAGTGACTGACATTTATTTAGTACATATAGTTTATCAGGCTGTAGGTTGAGCATTTTACCAGATTTTTTAAAAAAATAAATTTATTTTTATTGGTGTTCGATTTGCCAACATATAACATAACACCCAGTGCTCATCCCGTCAAGTGGCCCCCTCAGTGCCCGTCACCCAGTCACCCCCCCCCCCCCCGCCCTCCTCCCCTTCCACCACCCCTAGTTCATTTCCGAGAGTTAGGAGTCTTCATGTTCTGTCTCCCTTCCTGATATTTCCCACTCATTTTTTCTCCTTTCCCCTTTATTCCCTTTTACTATTTTTTATATTCCCCAAATGAATGAGACCATTTAATGTTTGTCCTTCTCCGATTGACTTATTTCACTCAGCATAATACCCTCCAGTTCCATCCAAGTCGAAGCAAATGGTGGGTATTTGTCGTTTCTAATGGCTGAGGAATATTCCATTGTATACATAGACCACATCTTCTTTATCCATCCATCTTTCGATGGACACCGAGGCTCCTTCCACAGTTTGGCTATTGTGGCCATTGCTGATAGAAACATCGGGGTGCAGGTGTCCCGGCGTTTCATTGCATCTGAATCTTTGGGGTAAATCCCCTCTGGCCTTTGATTGACACGACGTAGAGCCTGCTAGAAAGTCCTAAGGGGAGCTTGCGCCAGAGCCCAGGGAACTGGTGTAGGGGTGTTGTGTGGGGCGGGCCAAAGCGGCAGAGGGGAGTTGCGTTTTTTTCTGGAGAGTGGAGATAAGTTACATCAATTAAACCTGTGCCAACAGCTCTAAATATTTGCACCCACTAAGTTAATATTTGTTGAACAGCTTAGGACAGTACCTGGTAAACTGGTAAGAGCTACCACGTGTTTCAAATAAATAAGCAGAAATAAGTGAGACTCCCATCTTAGTCCTCCTTTGCCTATTTCCTTGGTGCAGAGTATTACCACCCCCGCAAGGACACTACTGGGCCTTTTCTTTTTTTTTTTTTAAGATTTTACTTATTCATTAGAGACACACAGAGAGGCAGGCTCCATGCAGGGAGCCTGATGTGGGACTCGATTCCCGGACTCCAGGATCATGCCCTGGGTTGAAGGCAGGCACTCAACTGCTGAGCCACCCAAGCATCCCAACTGGGCCTAATTTTGATTTTGGTCTCCCCAGAGGAGGTAGAAGCATTCAATGGAGAGAAGTAGACCTGATAAGAACATCTACACCCCCACTGAGACAGGTCTATACCTCTCCTCCGCAGGTGCACACACACACACACACACACACCCCTAAAGACAGGGGTGTCATTCATTCACCCAGCAACTATTTAGTGCCTACTCTAGGCCAGGTGGCAGAATCAAAGTACTGAACATTTAATTATGGACTTCATGAAGCTTACTTTTTAGTGTGTAAGGAGGGGAGAAGCAAGGAGATTGTGAGGGGGACAGAAATCAATATACACTAAAAAAAAAAAAAAATCCCTTAAAATGCATCTTCCTCTCTAGCTTTGCCTTAGGTACCCTGAGATGGGGAGATCCCATCCAAGAGGTTAGAGAAGATGGTGGGGTAACCTGGCTCTTCTAAACAATGATTGGAAAATCCCCTCTAGCAAGAAAAGTAGGGGAGGGAGTTAAGGGCTAGGTTAATGGTTACCCCTGGCAAACTGTTGAGCAATGAAGCTATGGAAACCTGGAAGAGACCATCACAACTCTAAGGCGTGTCAGGGAGGGACACACCTTCCAATCTGGGGTGAAAAGAGATTAGGGACTGGTTTACCAAGACAAGGAAGGGGAGAGAGTGAAAAAAGAAGCCATCCTTCGAAGGAAAGGATAGATACTGAGATAGGAGAAAAGCAGGGGTAAGGAGATGAGACCAGAGAGAAAATTCTCTGAGGCAGAATTTGGGGGTGCAGCCCAGGAGGCACTGCTGGATAGTACCAGGAGAGGGCAGCATTACCTGTCATCTGGGAAATTAAGGCAAAATACCTTGTGGGTAGCCATGCCAGCCAGCCAAAGTCAATATTGATGATCAAGCCAGCTCTAGCCATAAAGCTGTAGGAGAGGAAAAGCTGCAGAGAAGAAGCTGCCAAAACCTGTTTGAGCTCAGGGCTGGCCCCATTTGCCTGAGGCATCTCCCAGAAGGGAGATCTTTGTGGGGCAGATTCTCTGATGGACATTGATCAACTAGAGCAGAAGAGGACCCTAAGAATAGGGCTGCTTTGGCCTCCTTTCCTCAGACAAGGGGTCCTGTGTGCAGAAAATGAGGGTCACCCATGGAGGAGGAACCCCCCCCCCCATGCATACACACACTCAAGGAATCATTCTACAACCTTATGGGACTTTACAATTCAAGGGAACAAACACAATATATCTCTTCTCTGGGGAGGAGAGAGATAAGCCTTCTCCCAGGGAGAAGAAAACCCACAGAAGAGGAAGCAGGAGAGGAAACCACTAACTGCTGGCTTCCAGCGGCACGTCTCTCACTCCACCCAAGTCCTGCCCCAGGTCTCCCTTCCTTTACGTGTCAAAGCCTGTTTTGCTCCTCTCCGTCCTTGAACTCCACCATGTTTTTCTGGAGCTGTAGGACTCTTGTTAGACAGCAGTGGTGAGGAAGGAAGAGAAGGTATGGTAGGGTAGAAGAGAGATTCAAGATATGGAGGCTGGAATATGTCCAGTTTGGAGGACATATCATTAAGCCATTTTCAGCAGATCATCAGGAGTTGCCAGAACCTCCAAAATCAAGCTACTCTTCCTCTACCTCCCTACTTCTGTGTCTGTGCCTCCGGGGACTCCACTTACATTATTCCATTTGATCTTTGCTTTTTTTCTTTCGTGAAAGGACTAGCTACCATTCCCATCCAGGATCAGTGCAGCTCCTATTCTAGGGCTACAATATCCCTGCCCCCCCCCCTCCGCCCCCATTCTATCTTCAACCTATCAATGAGAAAAGGGCAAGGGTCACAGGAAGGGGCCTGGAATGGGGGCAAGAGTGGAAGCGTCCAAGCTAAGGAGGCCAGTGAGGAGGAGCAGACCTCCCCCAGTGATGAGGCCCTTTGGCTTGTTTCCCTAGCAGAAGGCCTGGTGGTCTCTCTTCCCATCCCCTGCCCTAACCTTTCAATACTCTCTTCTCCCAATCTCAGTGTCCACTTCCAAGTCCCTGTCCTGCTGGAGTCTGGAAGGAACATGGAAAAAGGAATAAACAATCACCTTCATATTCTAAAATTCCCTCCCTGGGCCCTCACGGGCTTAACCAAGCTATTGGTGTGGTTTCTTGGGTGAGGGTGGAGTGGGAGTGTCTCCTGATTAACGCAGCAGGGAAACTGAGGCAGTAAAAAAAAAAGTCCTGTGTTCAAGGAGACTGGTGGAGAAACAAGGAGGTTCCAGGATTCCCTCTCCTTAGCACCCCCATCTCTTACTCTCCAGGAGACCCAGGGGCTCTCCCTCTTGACCCACTCCCTAGATCGTTGAGTCCCGCCCCCCTCCTGTCCCCTCCCCAGGTTCAGGGCGGAGCCGGTCGGTGAGTCAGCGGCTCCCTGATCTACCCTGGGAGGGGATAGAGCCGGAGGGGCTGGGTGTGGGGTGCGCTGGGCCGTTGGGGAGGCCGTGGGTCGTGTGAGCGGGTCTCATCGGGCTCCTGTGGCGCTGAAGGGACTGCCCTAGGTCTGGGGGACAGACTCCCTGCTTGTGAGACCCGCCTTCCTTGGCCCGGGCCCCTCCCAGTTCCCCCAGCGCCGCCGCTTCCTGGTCCCCGTCGCAACCATGGCTGAAGAACAACCTCAGGTTGAACTGTTCGTGAAGGTAGGAACACTGTCTCCCTCCTAGGCCAGTGTCCCGATCCCTGGAAGGCACCTCTCACCTCTCCCCAGTTCCAGCTTTAACTCCCCAGTCCCTTCCCACCTAGACCCCCTGCCCAGCCTCAGGTGCAATCTTGGGTGTGCCTGTATCGCGGGGGTGGTCGGGCCGGGAAGGCGATTGTACGAGCGGGTGATGAGAATTCTGTGCACAACCCTGAAAAGTTTGTACGAGTGCAAGTTTCCAGCAGCCTAAAGGACCGGAAGGTAGGGAGAAGGGAGGGTTCCCAACAGTTGAGAATATTGATTGGGGGGGTGGGTGGAGGAGGTGGGTGGGAACCAGCTGATGGGAAGAGGGAGAGAAGGGGGCACCGAAACCCAACAGGATTTGGGAGGGTCAGAGGGAAGGAAACATTGGGACAGGTGGTCCTGGGAGAAGACCACATTGTGTGTCTTGGGGGAGACTTGGAGAAATGTGAGTGTGTGTGTGCAGCGCGTGTGTTTGGCAGGGCTGGTTTCAAGGAAGAGGGTGTGGTGAGAGAGGCCGAGAGGAAATCCTCGGGGGTGGACTGGTGAGGTGGAAGGAGATGGGAGAATGAGAGTGGAGTTCTAGCAGCGGGGCTGCAGAGGCGGTGGGTGGGGAAGGGTCCCCGGGACTGGCGGAAGCGAGAGACTGGGAGGTGGCTAGCTGGGAGTTTAGCTGGGGCTACCATGAGGGTAGGTGGGGGAGGGATCAGGAGGAGATCTGGGCTAGGTTGTTGAGGGCTTGGGGTTTTAGAAACAGGCAAAAGAGAGCCACCCCAACTCTGTCCTCTCTCTCTGGGTGTGGATGAGGAACAGCGGTCCTTTGGCCCTTGGAGATGAAAGCGCAGACAGCGGACTTCACTCTTTCTGCTCCGCTCCCCTCCCTGCTGCAGGGGCGTTCTTCCCCAAGCCCGGATCTCATCTCCGTACCTCCCTCTCTGTGTAGGCCTCCTGGTTTGCACATTCTCCCCACCCTTCACTTTCCTGCCGCCCTTCTTTCCACTTACCCCCTTTGTTTGTCCTTCTTTGTGCGGTCCTGCCACTTTCTCCCTCCTTTCTGCTTGGGGCTTCTAGGGAAGCCTTTCCCCGAGCCCAGCCTTGCCTGGCGCCTGGGTCCCCGCCCCCCCTTAGGTGTGGTCCCCACCTCACTCACACTCAGCCTCAAGGGCTGTTTTTATTCCTGGGTGGGGCTGCGCTACAGATTCTGGCCTTGGGTCCAGTGTGAGGAGAGTTATCTGGAGCTGGGGGCTGTGTGCTGGGAGACCCCACAAGTAGTGCATGGGGAAGAGGAAGGTGGCCTTCCGCTGCCCAGGCCTCTCAGCCTCCCTGGTCCCTGCCCCCACTCCTTGCCAGGAAGGAAGCTGCTGAGGCCAGACACTGCGAGACAGCCTGAGATGAATCACCCTCAGCCTAGGGGGAGGTCCCTTGGGGGATGAGGTCACCACCTGCCAATTAGAAGGCAGCCCCCCTCTGCAAAGCCCACTACATCTTTAGGGTGAGGCTCCAGGCCCCTTGACTCCCCACCCAGCTGCCAAAAACAGCTTGGGTGGAGGTGTAGAGAACCAGAACTCTGGCTTCCAAACCGGTCATACCTTGCCCATTCACAGGCTCTATTCAATTCAGGAATCCAGGCCTCTCTAGCCTACAACCCTGGCCTCACCAAAGTCTCTCTCTACGGACCTTAGGATTAAATTTTTGTGCGTAAAGTGCTTAGAATAGCATGTAAAACTGCATTACTGTTTGTCTGCTCTCTCTAGGGTCCAGATCCTCCCAAGTTCTCCCCAACCCAGTCCCTCTGCCTACCTCCCACCTGTCCTGAACTCTCTGGGGAGCCAGAAGCTGACCTCTGCCCTAGGTTTGCTCCACTTCCAGAGTGGAGAGCCCACGTCTGGGGCGGGGGGGGAGCTTTTAGTAGTGAGCTGCATGTCCTGACTAGGCAGAGAACGCTAGATCTGGGAGTAGGCGGTCTAGAGAATGGCCTGGGGTAGGTTGGGTGTACCAGGCCTAACCTTGGGATGGGGGTTGCTTTTCAGGCCGGCAGTGATGGGGCCAAGATTGGGAACTGCCCCTTCTCCCAGAGACTGTTCATGGTACTCTGGCTCAAAGGAGTAACCTTCAACGTAACCACTGTTGACACCAAGAGGTGGGCCAATTTCTGTTCCTCTAAACACCCCTCATGTACACACATATGCACACACATGCTCACCCATCCTCCTCCTTTCGTCCTGCACTTTTTTGCCCTCCCTCCACCCAGAGCTCCTTTTTCTTTCCACATCCCTCCATTTCCCCTCTCTGCTTCTCCCTGACCCCCTTTTCCTGTCCTGATGCCTGACCTCTTCTCCAGGCGGACCGAGACAGTACAGAAGCTGTGCCCAGGAGGGCAGCTCCCATTCCTTCTGTATGGCACTGAAGTGCACACAGACACCAACAAGATTGAGGAGTTTCTGGAGGCAGTGCTGTGCCCTCCCAGGTACAAGGGCACTTGAAAGGAAGTGGTGGGTAGCTGGGAGACTGTAGGAAAGAGAGAGGTTGTAGAACTGGAAAACAGAAATGGTGGTGGGGTGGAGCAGGGGAGCTGAGGTTCTCACCAAAAGATATCTTATCCTGTTTCTCCTACTGGCTTTCAGGTACCCCAAGCTGGCAGCTCTTAACCCTGAATCCAACACGGCTGGGCTGGACATATTTGCCAAATTTTCTGCTTACATCAAGAATTCAAACCCGGCACTCAATGATAGTGAGTCTTAAGGGTTGGAGGCCAGGGTCCTAGGAGGAATGGAGAAGATCCAAGGATTGGATCTGGAAATCCCAATATCAGTGAGATGGAGCAGCTGTTGGCACACTCTCCCTGCCTCCCGCCCCAGCCCCCTTATTTTTGCTTTAACCCCATATTTCCTTGCATTTTCATTGGCTATGACTTAAGCTTCTCTCGTTTGTCACCTAGCCTCTCCTCCCCCACTAGGACATTAGTTAGGTTGGTTGATGGCCTGTTTTCATGTTTAAGAATAGTAACTCTTGATCCAGACGACCTGAGTACAAACACTACAAGCTATCTAACTTTGGGAAGTTCATTTAATCTCTCTGTAAATCCATTTCTAGATCTATAAAATGAGGATAACAATGCCTGTTTATTTCATGGGTTGATTCAGTGAGTTTCTGTATGGGAAGTGCTTAGAATAACTCATGGAAAACTAACTGTGTTTGTGTCAGATGTTATTAGTTTGGTATTAGTATTCATTAGTATTCATTTGGCTTACCATTGGTATTCATTCACCGCCCCACCCCCACACACACACACTCCCCAGGCCCTCCTGGACTATGTCACTCCCCAAATGTTCTTACCAATTCCCCTTTCTTGCACAGATCTGGAGAAGGGGCTCCTAAAAGCCCTGAAAGTTTTAGACAATTACTTGACATCCCCCCTCCCAGAAGAAGTGGATGAGACCAGTGCTGAGGATGAGGGCATCTCACAGAGGAAGTTTCTGGATGGCAATGAGCTCACTCTGGCTGACTGCAACCTCTTGCCAAAACTCCACATAGTACAGGTGGGTGGTCATTGTAGGAGCAGAGAGTGGCCACTGGAATGGCTCCTTCAGAAGCTCCCACACTGGTTTCCCATGACAACCACTCCAAAGGTGGTTTCTTTCTTAGGATGGTTTCTAGGGATTGCTACCAATAGCAGACATCCCATTCCTTCTCACCAGTCATTGCTTGAGAGAATTGAACCAGACCAGTGTTTGAGAGAATTACATTCTGTGATATATAGGCTGTGGGTGCAAACAGACTGGCCAGGAGTAACATACCCCTGCATTGCTGTCAAGAGTGTGCTTCCTGTCTCTATCACTGCCAAATCCCCAGATCAGACAAAGCAGCCTTTTCCTAAAATCAGAGCCTTAACTCTTTTTCGAGCATCCATCTTTACTTTTTCTCGTGATGAAAAATGAAAACTACTGGTTCCCATGTTTTTGTCCTATGTTTAGCCTCAAAACTATGGTTTACTTTATAAAACCTTGGCCTAATGTCAGTTGGCCACACACCTCTGTACTGAACATCTGTGTACTAGGCACTGAAAGATACAGAGATGTATCACGATTGTCCCTTGTCCTCAAAGGATTTGAAATCTAGCTGGGAAGATAAAACAGTCACACAAAAGTTAAGTAATAATACATGACTAACAGCCAAATGAAAAATAGGGACAAAAGTCACTGGAAATTCAAGTGGAGAATTTTATGATTTATGAATTATATTTCAATAAAATCAAGAAGAGAGAAATGGCACCATGGAACGGGTATGAAAAGGAGCTGGTTATAAATGGCCAGGATTTAAGTAAGTGGAAAGGAAGGGCAAACACCGGAGAAGATAGTGAGGAGTTAAGAAAGCCCTTTGGAGGGGATCCCTCGGTGGCTTAGCAGTTTGGCGCATGCCTTTGGCCCAGGGTGCAATCCTGGAGTCCGGGGATCGAGTCCCACGTTGGGCTCCCGGCATGGAGCCTGCTTCTCCCTCCTCCTGTGTTTCTGCCTCTCTCTCTCTCTCTCTCCCTCTCTATGTCTATCATAAATAAATAAATAAATAAATAAATAAATAAATAAATAAATAAATCTTTAAAAAAAAGAAAGCCCTTTGGAGAAGATGATTCATATGGGAGATAAGAATCACAGGAAAAGAAGTTAGATAGTGGAGGTTCTTGAATGCCTGGACAGGAAGGCTAGATTTTATCCCATAAGTCTTGGGAGAAGGGAAAGACCAAGAGCCTACAGCTGGTGTGGCTTCCTTGAGGCTAACATAACATGTTGGTCCTTCTTCTCTCCCCACCCCCAGGTGGTGTGTAAGAAATACAGGGGATTCTCCATCCCAGAGGTGTTCCGCGGAGTGCATCGGTACTTGCGTAATGCCTATGCTCGGGAGGAGTTTGCCTCCACCTGTCCAGATGATGAGGAGATCGAGCTGGCTTATGAGCAAGTGGCCAAGGCCCTCAAATAAGTCCCTCCTGAGGCTCCGTCTCTCCTCTCCATTTTCTCCACAAAGACACCAGCTGGTTTTCACGTGGCTACCCAAAGGACACACTTCAAAATGGCCAGTGGGCAGAGAATCCTGAAGCGCTTCTACAGGGCTGGCTGGGGGGCTGGAGGGGATGATGGGGAATCTAGGTAAGATTTTTATTGTGGGGTGGTGCGGGTAGGACAGTGTATTTCAGTAATAAAATACAGATTGGAGATACAGTGTCGTTTTAGACAAAGGGGGCTTGAGTAGTGGGTAACACGGAATGAGAAGTGGGTCGGTGACCTTGAGCTCAGGGCAGAAGCCAGGAATTTCGAAGAGTAGTATTGGTGGTCCGACTTCCATTTTTCGCGCCGGCCCACCGTAAGGCCGTCTTGTGGTCCATGTCGCATTTGCAGCTCAGCCATCAGAGCCAGCCAGATCTGGATGGGCCTGGACAGCACTTGGGGCGGGGCCGAGTTCGGAGGCGGGGAGCGCAGTCCGGGCGGAGCCGGCGAGGCCTAGCAGGGCGGAGTGGGCGTGGTCTCGGGGGCCCCGCCCCGTCCCGCTTAGACAATGCCCGGGAGCCGCCAGAGCGTCGCGCCCCCGCCCCACCGCAGTTCTTGAGCTCGCCTACCCCGAGACCCCTCAGAAGCCGTGAGGTCCAGTCCCCGAGGCTTGAAGACTAGGACTCCCTTCTCCAACCAACTCTGTCCTCAGGGGGGTGGGGCCCAGCCAAGATCACAGAGCGCAGGAGTCCCGGTAGCCGCGGGAGGTAAGTCTAGGGATTGGAGATGTCCCCTGGACCGTGTGGAGGGCTGGAGTTTGAGGGTGCCGAGCCCGTGCCCGCGGTGGACAAGAGTGCAGGAGGCCAAAATCTGGGTGCGGAGCTGAGCGGGGTAGACTTTGGGGAAGATGAACCAGGAGACCGGGTCCTGGAGCCGGGAGTGGCGCCCGCTCCCTGGGACCACGCCCCCGGTTTCCCCGCCCCTTGGATTTCGTTTTAGACCTCTCCCAGTCCTCCGGGACTCGGTCTGGTTTATACTGGGTCGCGCTAGAGGCAGCACGGCCGGCCGGGGTGGAGAGAGGATATTTAACTCCTTAGATTCTAATTCCTCGTTGCCCCTCTCTGCCTCTCCGGTTCGGGCGTTCAGGACTTCCATCTTCCAGACCCCGACCCTCTCCGCAGCTGTCTCCTCCTGGCCCATAACCCCTTCGGGTCCCTCGCCACACTTCAGGTCCCTACAGCAGCGAGCAGCTAAGGGTTAACGGGGCGGGGCCGTTGCATTTTTGGGGAGTGAGCGCATCCTAGCGGCTGCCAAGAGGGGCGCCTAGCAGGGACCTTGCGAAGCCCCCGAACAGGGGGCAACAGGTGTTTTGAAGATTAGGGGTCCCGATCTTGTTCCTCAGACTACATCCAAAGAAGCCGACCCAGAAGGGTGCGGGGTGGAATGGGGTCGGCAGGAAAGGAAGGTCTGGAGGGGGTGGGGTAAAGTGGGAGGGGCGCCCGGAGGTGGCAGAAGAAGACCCAGGCGCTCTTAACCATCCCCCGATGTCCTTCTGTGCATGTCTCTTTCTCTGCCTCCTCCCCTTACTGTCTTTTCTCCCAGACAGGTGAAGTAAAAGAGAAAACTAAAGAAATCAGCGTGGCCGGAGGGGGAGACTGTGTGGATGGGATGGGGACGCCAGGGGAGGGGCTGGGCCGCTGCTCCCATGCCCTGATCCGGGGGGTCCCGGAGAGCCTGGCTTCGGGGGAAGGTGCGGGGGCTGGCCTCCCGGCTCTGGACCTGGCTAAAGCTCAGAGGGAGCACGGGGTGCTGGGGGGTAAACTGAGGCAGCGATTGGGGCTGCAGCTGTTAGAACTGCCTCCTGAAGAGTCGCTGCCGCTGGGACCGCTGCTTGGTGACACCGCCGTGATCCAAGGGGACACGGCCCTAATCACGCGGCCCTGGAGCCCCGCCCGCAGGCCGGAGGTGAGAGGGGGGCGGGATAAAGGGAAAGGAGGAGCTGGGCTTGCGGGGCTTTACGAATTGTGGGTGGGAATGTCTGTGCCCCGCGCCCTCTTTCCTGCCCTAAGGTCGATGGAGTCCGCAAAGCCCTTCAGGACCTTGGGCTCCGGATTGTGGAGATGGGGGATGAGAATGCGACTCTGGATGGCACTGATGTTCTCTTTACCGGTGAGGCTTAGGTGCCTGCATCCCTGGGGCTTGGCGCTGGGAAGCAGAGTTGGGGAGTCTGAGTCAGGTGGGGCCTTGTTCAACTCACTGTGGTTCTCAAACCTCCACGGCCTCCCTGGGCTCAGGCCGGGAGTTCTTCGTAGGCCTCTCCAAGTGGACCAACCACCGAGGAGCTGAGATCGTGGCAGACACGTTCCGGGTGAGGAGCGGGACAGGCTTCGCGCTGGGGAAGCGGGGGGGTGGGGGGCGGTGGGCTGGAGGGGTGGGCAGGGGGGCAGCGCCGAAGAGGGAGAAGCCCCTAGCAAACGCGGGAATCCCCTCACCCCTCCCGCGTCGAATACTTTCTTTTGTTGCCCCTAGGACTTCGCTGTCTCCACTGTGCCGGTCTCGAGCCCCTGCCACCTCCGCAGCCTCTGCGGCATGGGGGGGCCCCGAACTGTGGTGGCGGGTAGCAGCGACGCGGCCCAAAAGGCTGTCAGGGTGAGGAGGGGCGGGGCTGGGTGGGCGCGGCCAACAAGTAGGCTTGGCTTCTGGGGGTTGGGGGATGCGGAGAGCTGGGAGGTTTGGGGAATTAACTTCAACCCCTGCCCTCACGGAGCCGTCCACCTAGTGTGAAAACGCATCAGAAAGCAAGACGCTACTAAGGACAGAGACAGGGAGTACAGTCGATTACCATCATCTTCCCGAGTTTCAAGAAACTTCCCGGGATCCCTGGGTGGCGCAGCGGTTTGGCGCCTGCCTTTGGCCCAGGGCGTGATCCTGGAGACCCGGGATCCAACCCCATGTCGGGCATCCCTGCATGGAGCCTGCTTCTCCCTCTGCCTGTGTCTTTGCCTCTCTCTCTCTCTCTCTTTGTATGACTATCAAAAATAGGGGGATCATAAATAGGGGGATCCCTGGGTGGCGCAGCAGTTTGGCGCCTGCCTTTGGCCCAGGGCGCGATCCTGGAGACCCGGGATCGAATCCCACATCAGGCTCCCGGTGCATGGAGCCTGCTTCTCCCTCTGCCTGTGTCTCTGCCTCTCTCTCTCTCTGTGACTATCATAAATAAATGAAATAAAAAATTAAAAAAAAAAAAAAAGAAGAAACTTCCCAAACGGGCCGTCTAAGCTATGACAAAGGATGGATGAGATTGACCCGTGTGGGCTGGGGAAGGGGACAAGAGGGTTGCAGGTAGAAAGAACTGCATGTGAGTCCAGGTCAGAACTTAACAAAGGTTACTAAGACCTTTGTCACTAAGAGCAGTGCCTGACACAAACTGAGGGCAAATGCTTGTGCTCATTATTATGCAACAAATGTAAATGTGTCCCCAGCCCTTAATGGTGGTAGGGCCATCAGACTTGGTTGTGGAAAGGCTGTTAGACTTGATTACTTCCTCCTTCCTCTCCCTCAGGCGATGGCAGTGTTGACAGACCACCCCTATGCGTCCCTGACCCTCCCAGATGACGCGGCTGCTGACTGTCTCTTTCTACGTCCAGGACTGCCTGGTGTGCCCCCTTTCCTGCTGCACCGTGGAGGTGGGGACCTGCCCAATAGCCAAGAGGTGAGGGAAGGCAGGAGCTCCACCAACAACAACAATCAGAGAAAGAAGTCTTAGGCCTTCCTAGTGGGAGGAAGAAGGGGTACCTTCTCTAGAAGCTTGGGTGGTGCCACTCCCAGCTGGCTAGAAAAAGGGCCTGGCTGTGGCCTCAGGTCCTTACTCCCCTCTTCTCACTTCGTGTCCTCCCTGCAGGCACTGCAGAAGCTCTCTGATGTCACCCTGGTACCTGTGTCCTGCTCAGAACTGGAGAAGGCAGGCGCCGGTCTTAGCTCCCTTTGCCTGGTGCTCAGCACACGCCCCCACAGCTGAGGGCCTGGCCTCAGGGTCCTGGCTGGCCATGGGTAGGGCAGCAGAGGGAGTAGAAGGGGAAGGAAGCTTATATAAAGGACAGGGAATAGGTAGTAGTGGGGAGAGGGCCCCAGGATTGGGGGAGGGAGGGCTTAGTGTGGGAAAAAGGAATAGAGTCCACTGGGTGAGTCCTCTTCCTTAGAACTAATAAAACAACTGACCTTTTAGACTGGGATGTGGCTGGTGTCTTACTGGAGCAGAGGGATAGGGGCAAGGCTGAAATCGGAGGTTGAGGTTAGTGTTTGGGAAAGAGGTCTCTTTCATTCATCAAACCCTTATTAAGTACTTCCTGACTCATTGGCCAGCCCTATCAGGTGTTTGGGCACAAGATGGGCAGGATAGAATTTCTATTGTGGGGAGCATATACAAGGTAAAGAGATTATGGGCAGATCACTCAATTTATCTAAATGTCAGATGTTTCAGAGGCTGCGAGATTACCAACCCACCCCTAGTGAATACAGAGGAAGAAGTGTCGCTTCCAGGGCTCGTGGATTTTCATTCACTCATTTACTGAGGCTTAGCAGTAATATAAAAAAAGAGTCAGTCTCTTGATATCAGGGAACTCAACAGTACATTGAAATTGAAATACAGGTTGTGCTAGAACAATTCACAGGGTGTTGCTATGAGATGAATAAGGAGACTTCCTACAGCATCAAAATATATGCAGGGGTAGGCAAAGAGGATCAGGAATGCCTTCCCAGAAACGGCTATATTTCAACTGAGTCCTGGGGATGAAGAATTGGCCAGGACGGTAGTGGGGAGGAGGAAAAAGGGTGATCCAGGAAGAAGGACTTGCACTGTGTTAAAGGCATATTTGGAGGCTGGGGAGAATCACTCCAAAGTTGGCATGTTCTGTGAACGTGGAGTGACAAAGCAAGCCTGGAGAGTAGGGAGAGTGCTGCCAGCACCTTGTACCCAAAGCCAAGGCCCATGGGTCCTGAGCTGAAGAAATACCACAGCTCTGGAATACAGGCTGTGAGAAGGTTAACATTTGGGGAGGATCTCACTGGCTTCAGGGAGGAGAGCATGGACAAGAAGATGAGGTGAGGCAATGAGTAAACCAGGGAAGAAATGAGGAGAGTATATTCAGGTGGCAGCCACCTGAATTGGTGTGAAGAAGGGTATGGATTTCACAGAGATGCTAAAATAGAAAGACAGGACTTGGTTCATTGTGTGGGAGTGAGCAGAAGGAGGTCTACATGACTCCCAGTTTCTGGCTTAGGCAACTGGTTGATTAAGGGAGAATGCAGAGGATGATTAAGTGAGTGACAATGCTGTGTGCAAAATGCCTACTGCTTACTAGGCAGGGATGTCCCAGGGATAGATGGGAAATCCCATTACTCGAGATCTGAGCTGGAGAGAATTCAGAGGGTTGTTTGCAGAGGTAAGGGCTGAGGACTGGCTGTGGATGACAGGTTCCCAGGAGAGAGGAAGTCAGATAAAGGAAAGGACAAACCTAGAATGGTGGAGAATAGCAAGGCGGTAGGGAGCGAGGAAGAAGAGTCCAAAAGGAAGACACCAGGGATCCCTGGGTGGCGCAGCGGTTTGGTGCCTGCCTTTGGCCCAGGGCGCGATCCTGGAGACCCGGGATCGAGTCCCACATCGGGCTCCCGGTGCATGGAGCCTGCTTCTCCCTCTGCCTGTGTCTCTGCCTCTCTTTCTCTCTCTCTGTGACTATCATAAATAAATAAAAATTAAAAAAAAAAAAAAAGGAAGACACCAGCATTAAAGAAAAACAGCTTAAAGAAGAAAATAATCGAAGACCAAGCCCATAAATCTACTGGGTGTGACCATTAGGGCCTGACTGGCAACCTCAGGGGGAGTGGAGTGAAGGGGAAGAAAAGGTGTAGGCTTCTGGCTCAAAGAGCTGGACTGGAGAGAAGGGAAGAAACAGGACATCTAGAACTTGTTGATATCTTATGGGGAGACAGGGCTTGATCAGGTTTAGAGAGGGCACTGGTGGTGAAGGAGACGTGAAGGTTATAGGAGAGATGAGGTAACTGAAGGAGCAAGATCAGTGGCAGAGAGATAGCCTAGAACTCAGGGTTCCTGACTCAAGCTAGTGCTCAGTTCTATCTCACGGTGCATTCCTTTTCCAGGTGAGGGACCAGGAAGGGGCTGGGAGTTGTGGAGAACCTCCAGCTTGTGAGGTTTACAATAAGGGCTTCCCTTCAAACTACAACTGCATAGATGGTGGAGGCATCAGCAGGAACCACTGGCGACAACCGTAGTGGCCTTCTGAGGGCCGAATGGTCCAGGTCTGCGTAGAGCAGGCTCTGAAAGGTGGGGAGGGAGGCAGGGGGGTCTCAGAAGTCCGACTCGCTGGGAGATACAGGACTCTGTCCTTCTTGGTCCACTGCTCTTGGGGATTCTGGCCGCCCCCCTTCCAATCCCCAGGCCCTTACCGGCTCCTGGTCCAGGTCCCCTGCCATCTTAGGCTCCTCCTCCTTTACTGGCCGCTGGGAGTCGACTTTCACTAGTGGCTCTATATGGGGGAGACAGAGCTGAAGAATTGAGAGAAAGTGACCAACACTGCTCCCAGCAAGGGCTCAGACTCCGTGAATTGGGAGATGGGAGGTGTGGGAGTGGAAGAAGGAAAATGGGGTGGAGTTAGTCTCACCAAATCTGGGGAGTGGTCGAGGCGGATGCGGAGGTGATCGTCTGTAACGGATGTATAAGTCTCTGAGGGCCACCAGTTTTGTCTCTCGCCCTCCAGCAGCAACCCAGCAACTCCAAGGCTCAGATCCGCACACAGTTTAGGCTCCACCCCCACAGACAGTTCCGCCCCCGCTCTGACCCGGCTCGGGCTCCCGCTTCGCCTCCCTAGCCGCGGCTCCACCTACCCGCCCCCGGCCTCCGCCCAAGCGCTGACCTCGCCCATTCCCCTCTAGGCCGGGCAGGGCTCTCGGTCCAGCTGCGGCCCACGGAGGCCCTTGTCCTGCCCCTCCCGCGGACCCGGCCCGTGTAACCAGGCCCGCCCATGGTGCTCACCTGCGCCACCACCAGACCACGCCCAGCGCCCCGAGTCCCAGCACCAGCCCAGCGCCCAGCAGGGGGATCAGGAGTTGGGGATACACGGACCCTGGGGGAACGGAGGAAGGGGTGGTGGTGGATGCCGAGGTGGGGGGTGCGAGGGCAGACAACTAGCAGTCCAGCCAAGGCCTCTGCCCACGAGGGCGTGTGTCCGAGTTAAGTCCGGAGCGCCGAGCCCTGGACCTACCGTGGTCTGGAGCCTTGCAATCTGCCCGGTCCCCTAGCACGTGAAGCACCGTGCGGCTCTCTTCCTCGTGGCGGCCCCTGCAGAAAAAGGTGCCTGAGTCCCCCGCGCTCAGGAGCAGCTCTAGCCACCGGATACCAGGGTCCAGGGCACGTAGGCGACCAGCAAATGGCTGGATGGGAGACACAGTGGGGGTCCCGCTCGATGAGGCCCACAGGATTGGACGGCGTCCCTTGGACAGGCCCTTGCAGGCAGGGAAGCTGGGCGCCCAGGCCCAGCGGATGGGATGCGAGACGCCTACGCAGGAGAAATTCACTCGGTCTCCAGGGCGGCCGTCCAGTGAGGCTGGAGCTGGAGGGGGCAGGAGTTAGGACGAGTCTGCAGGGCCGGACAAAGCCCACTCCCACGTCCTCTCTCTCTCTCTCATCTCCTCTCCTCTGCACTCCTGCCAGCCGGGATCTAACCACACTCATCACCGCCCCCCCCCCAAGTCTTCCCTCGAGCCCATCCCAACTTTCCTGGGGCAGGATGGCTTACCCCCGGGGTCCCCCTGGACCCTCAACAGCAGCAACAGCAGCAGCTGCAGAACCAAGGCCATGGCCTGGGTGTGGTGGTGAGAGAAGGTGAGTGGATCAGTGGAGGAGGAGACCGGAGGGAAACTAGGGGGAGTTGTGGGGAGGCCTGCGGGTCTGGGGGCTCTGATAACAGCAGGGCGGGGCTCCCAGCTGCCAGGATCCTTCTGGGAGTCCTTGCAGGATCGCTCACAGCCCTCAAACCATACTCAGTTGAAAGTGGTGCTCAGACTGGTTACAGAAGCACTTTCGAATACTTTACCCCCCCCCCCCCCCCGCACTCCTGCCCCCCCCCCCGCCCCCGCAGGCAGAGTAGCAGTGGCCTAGAACATCCTGGAGGTCTGAGTTCAAAACCTGCCTTCAGGGGATCCCTTGGTGACTCAGCGGTCACCTGCCTTCGGCCCAGGGTGTGATCCTGGGGTCCCGGATGGAATCCCATGTTGGGCTCCCTGCGTGGAGCCTGCTTCTCCCTCTGCCTGTGTCTCTGCCTCTCTCTCTCTCTCTCTCTCTCTCTCTCTCTCTCTCTCTCGTGATTATTTAATCACGAGATAATATCTTAAAAAAAGATAATAAGATAATATCTTTAAAAATATCTTAATATTAAATAATATAATATAAAATATTATATTATATATTATTTTATATATTTATATTATATTATCATTATATTATATTATTATTTATATTATAAATAATATTTATAAAAATATAAAAATTATCTTATTATTTAAGATAATATCTTAAAAAAAAAAAGACCTGCCTTCACCATCTACCAGCCAGTGATGTTGACAAGTTGCTTAACTTCTCTGGGCCTGTTGGTTCATCTATAAAACAGGGATAAAAGCACCTATGTCACAGAGTATTGAGAAATTTTTTTAAAAAAGGAATACACCTAAAATGCCTAGAACAATGGCTGACACACAGGAGCACTCACTCAGTGCTCATCACTATTATGATCATTACAATTTCTATTCTTATTTTAGCTTCTACTTCATCTCTCTATGCCCATGCTGTCCCTCCTGGCCAATGGTGTCCCCACCCAGACTGGCAGGGTTTGATTTGGGAAGCGCCCTGGAGCAGGTGCATATGCCCCACCCTGGACTTCATTGGCCCTCACTGAACTAAAGCAGGCCAGGCCAGGCCAGGCCTTAGTTTAGCCAGGGCAAGTTCTAAGAACCTTCTAAGGGCCTGAGACAGCGCTTCAGTGGGCAGCTCCAGCCTATGCCTCTGCTGTTGTGATATCACAGGAGCCCTTGGTGACATCACAAACCCTTTGTCCTTCATTCTGTGGCTGAGCAGTAGTTGGGAAGACCATGTCAGGGCTGAATACAGATTAAGTTGGCCTCTTCTATCCTAAGTTTCTGCTCAGGAGCCCCTACCAATGCCCCCCAGGGACCCAAACTTAGCAGTTAGTGTGGGCTTCACCCCATTGTCCATTTCCCAGGGTCCAGCAGGCCTTGTGCCCACAGCCAGTGTAACATCACAGGGGCCTTGATGATGCCTTTTCAGAGGACTGGGCCAGCAGGGATGTCAGCTGGGAACTGGGAGGGGTGTCTTGGCCTGAAACCAAGAACCAAGATGGAGTTGGCCGCGAGTGTACCTACCCTCCACTCTCTCTCTCTCCTATCCCTACTCCCTCACCCAGTTCAGTTTAGTCCCTCCCCATCCCTGGTCATCTCTGTGTAAATGGGGAAGGAGGGGCCACCAGGGGCAGGGAAGGGAGGGACCATTGGGATTATAAATTCTAAAAAGGCCTCACAACGCCCGCCTGGGAGCGGGAGCTGGGTGCCCGAAAACCTCTGTCCACTGCTGCCCTCACTACCATTCTCGGGACCCTCATCATGAAAGGTCTTCTGCTGCTCACCCTGTCTGCTCTGCTCTGCCGGGTCTCAGGTGAGCACTAGGGGGCCCCCAGGGACTGCTGCACCTTGCCCCCTCCACTGCCCTCCATTGCCTACTGCTCAGGATCCCAAGCACCCCTAGTCCCAAATGCGGCAGCTCTCCTATGCCTCCAGAACCAGACCTCCTTGTGACACGGTCCTGGCTCCATTTCTCGAGGACTCATGTCTCACACTTCTGCCCACCTCCAAGATCCACTCTTCTAACCTGCCAGGGCTCCAGATCCCCTGTCCCCCACTCCACTACCAAACTCTTTGGGGCCCAGCTTACTGCTTTCTCCTCTCACCACCTGCGCTCAGCAGAGCTCTCTCAGAAACCTAGGCATCCAGCCTGGAGCTTCTTGTGCACCCCACCCTCCCCACCTACTCTTTCATATTCTATTCTCAGCCCTTCAAGCAGTGGCCTTTACTAGCTCACCCCTGCTCTTCCCCGGGTATCTGCAGGGACACAAGCTTTCTAGAGGTTCCCAGTGATCTCCTAGAACCTCCTGGGGAACTAGGGAGATATCCCAGCCTTCTAGGGAGGGAATGCCAGGGCTGCCCACCCCCAGGATGAAGTGGATTTGTTTCACAGAGGTACAGTCACCAGGTTGCTCTACCCTTGGACTGAACCCCTCCTTCACCAAACTTTGCTCACTCAAACCTGGAATAAGCTGAGGTGGGAACTTGGAGGGTAACACTTTCTGCATCCACTGTCTCCATTCTGGTGAGGTGCTCACACAGCATCTGATGACCTGCTTCCCAGATGTTATTCTTTTCTGTCTGAGAGTTGCCAGAGTGAGAGGATCCCACTCACTCAGGTCTGGTTCCTCTTCCCACATCATGGTGGTTCCAGGTGATGAGAGTAAATTGCTAAAGCCTGCCACAGGTGGCTTTCTTGCCTGCCTCAAGTTCCAAGCCATTCATGCAATGTTGCAACAATGATTTTTATTTTATTGTTTTTTAAAGATTTTATTTATTTAGGGACTCCTGGGTGGCTCAGCGGTTGAACATCTACCTTCGGCTCAGGGCGTCATCCCGGGGTCCTGGGATCAAGTCCCACATCAGGCTCCCTGCATGGAGCCTGCTTCTCCCTCTGCCTGTGTCTCTGCCTCTCTCTGTGTGTCTCTCATGAATAAATAAATTAAATATTTTTATATTTTATTTATCTGAGAGAGCACAAGTGAGCACATCCATTCCTCGATGTGGGGCTCGACATGGGGCTCAATGGGACCTGAGGACCCTGCGGTCATGACCTGAGCCAAAGGCAGACGCTTATCAGACTGAGCCACCCAGGAACCCCAACAACCATGATTTCTATTTGTAGTATTTCTTCTAATTTGAAGTTTCCATCTGTGACATTTTCTGAATTCCTTTATCTTTTCCCGCACCTCCTTCCTTGCCCACAGTATCCCCACATTCCATCTATCCCTAGCCCCATGTTTTTGTTGGTATCTCTGCCCCTCTTGACTCATCCCCAAATGGGGTGGGGTAAAAGATGATATTTAGGGTGTAGGTATTCACAGAGTAATGACTCCACCCTCACCTACTTCCACTTTTTCTGCTGCACTCACCTGCTCTGTCACCAGCAAAGCAACCAAGTCAGAACACCTACTTGATTGGCTCTTGTCCACCTACCCCCCAGCTTGGCTGGTCTCCAGGTGAGTCAGATTCCCCATCACCTCAGCCTGACTTGTGTCTTCCCAGCTGACATTCGCTGTCACTCCTGCTACAAAGTCCCTGTGCTGGGCTGTGTGGACCGGCAGTCCTGTCGCCTGGAACCGGGACAACAGTGCCTGACAACAAATGTGTACCTCGGTAACATCTTCCTCTGTAGTGGGGAGAGGGGGCTGGTGGGACACTATGGCGAGGGCTGGGGCCCAACTGTGGCTCAGACTGAGATGGTCACTGCAATGATGACAGTCACAGCAATGATGACATTTGGCCAAAGATTCTTACGTATCAGGCACCTTTCTATGACTTTATGTGGATTGCTTCACTTCATGCTCACGAGAACCCTGTGAATGTGCGTGCTTTTGTTATACTGAGGATACAGCCTCAGAAAGAGACAGTAACAAGTCCAAGGCCTCACAGCCAGCGAGTCCTAGGACCAAGACTGGGGCGAGGGGGTGGGGAAGGAAGTGCAGGCAGACAGTCAGACTTACTGAGAAGAGATAAAGAGGGGAGGGCCCCGGCAAAGTCGGAAAGGAAGCCTGGATGGGTGCCTGAGGAGGAGAGGTGGACACAGGCACAGCGGGCACCCGTCCTAGCTGACCCCACGGCCCTCTCCTGCCCTCAGGTAAGATGTGGGTTTTCTCCAACCTTCGATGTGGCACACCAGAAGAGCCTTGTCGGGAGACCTTCAACCAAACCAACCACAAGCTGGGTCTGATCTATAATACCACCTGTTGCAACAAGGACAACTGCAATAGCCCAGCCCCTCGGCCCACCCCGGCCCTGACCCTTGTCCTCCTCACCTCTTTGGCTGGCCTTGGCCTCTGGCTGCTGCACTAAGACTCACTCCCTGGCTGCCCCTTCTCGGCTAGCTTGAGCTTAGCCGAGTCTCCCTGTCCCCAGGTTCCCCATACTCGTCTCTCCTTAACTCCCTTTGCTCAGAAAAGCATTTCTCCAGGCTCTTCACGTTTCTTTAATTAAACAGTGGGCTCCTCACCCATCCTTCCACCTTCCATACTCCACTCAGCTTTTCCTGAATCCCTTCCCATATCCCTCCAGACCATTCCAGATCTCCCACTGGTCGCCAGAAGAGCTCCTTGCTTTGCCTCCTACACTCCACCATGCCGACTAGGGGAGGGATGGGGATCCGGGCCTGAAATGGGGCTTCTGTCCTGTCCCCCGCAAAGGCTCCCAGGAAGGACCCGATGACCTCACTGTATGGGTTTGATTCCCTAAACCCTGGTCCCCCTACGTACCTCATCCTCATGCTCACCTCTTTCCATTTTGAGTAATAAATGTCTGTGTCTGATAAATTGTGTGTTTATTGTCAAAAGACCTGTTGTCAGAAGCTCCCTCTCAGGAAATAACACTCTCGGTTCCTGCCCACCCCCAAGAATCCTCCAGGGAGTTTCCCTGGGAGGCTGGGTTGGGGCAAATAGAGAAACGGGTTTTTCAGGCCTCCATCCTTCCTTCCTGAGTCTGGGGAGTCTGGGGATGGCACACAGATCCCAGTGTTTGGAGCAACAATCCTTATCCCAAATTTAGGCCACACCTCTGATGTACTGCCAAGAAGGAGGTGCAGCCTGGCTTGAGGGTCCCCCCCAGAAAGGATATGCTTGGGCTGAGTCCCAGTCCTTCATGTTTGAGACAAGGGCCTCTCTTGGCCAGGTTGCTAAACAGGGCACCAAGCAACCCGCCTATCTCAGTGCTTTCCTTTCCTTTCCCAATCCTATAGGGTCACATCAGGAACCGAATTGCAAATGCGAGTAGGAGGAACAGACCCAACAAGGTTCTTTGATTCCTGGTGACCCCCACTCAGCCCAGAACCTACTCCCCTCAGTGGTCTTCACTGCTAAGGAAGATTTTCCCTAGCAGTAGGATCCAGGAGTCACTTGGGGCAGATTCTCCATTGTTCTTTGGGGTTTCATTGGTCAAGGAGAACACTATTGGAACAAAGTCCATGGATACTTGGTAAATAGAGCATGGGTGTCCCCATAATTCTCCTGCAATACTCCCATCAACAAAAGAGAGATGGCACTTTCCAGTCAGTGCTAAAGTGGCAGACAGATTTTAATGGCTCACAGAGGGGTGTTTGTCTTCTCACCTCAGATCTCCTTTGTTCCCTTACTCCTCCCGCCCACCCTCCCCACAGCCTACTAGCCTCTCCACAGTGCTGGCAGGAGCCAGGCCAGGGCAATGGCTGCTGCAGCCACAAATCGTGGTGGGGCCACCATTCTTGCCATGGCACTGTTGCACAGATCTCCGACGCAGCAGTCCCTGTGGGTTGTGTAAGTCACGTCTCCCACCAACTCGGTTTCCACTTGATTGCAATGATGGGCTGCCACGCAGGCTGGATAGTGATGAATCAAGGTTATCGAGGCTAAGAGAGAAAACAAGACTGGGGTGTTGGATTCTTGGCTGGAGGACTTGCCTTCTAGGACAGAGCAGATGTACTTCAAGGAGCCCACATGGATTCTCTGCACCCCTCAGAAAACCACCTCCATGAAACCAAGTGACCAAGATTAACTTAAAAAATATGAGCCCTCTGATTCAATGCACTGAAAAGAACCAAGCTCTCCTTTTGTGGTGTTCTGGTTAAAAAAAAAAATTCCATGACTGTAATATAATTATGAGAAAATATTAGATAAACCTAAATTGAGGGATGGTCTCTAAAATAACTTAAGGGGACTCTTGAAAAATGTCAAGGTCATGGAAGACAGAGATGCAGGACTGTCCCAGATTGGAGGAGACTAAGAAGACATGAGACCTAAATGCAATTGCAGGGGACACCTGGGTGGCTCAGTGGTTGAACATCTGCCTTTGGCTCAGGTCATGATCCCGGGGTCCTGGGATCGAGTCCTATATCGGGTTCCTCACAGGGAGACTGCTTCTCCCTCTGCCTATGTCTCTGCCTTCTCTCTGTGTCTCTCATGAATAAATAAATAAAATCTTTTAAAAATAAAACAAAAAAATGCAATTGTGGGATCCTGGTTTAGGTCCTGGACCGAAGCCGATGTCCCTCTTGTCAGTTCAGGTGGAAAAAGGAACACTACAGGTCCCATCACCTGCAGGCACAGGTGCAGCCGGGTGGGCCAAGGAACATGTAGGCCTAGGCTCAGCGAATAGGGATGCTTGCTTATCACTCAAAGGAACCTGCGGGACACGTAATTAATCAGCACTATCCTAAAGAGATAATCATTAGATGTACCTAATGAGGGATCCCTGGGTGGCACAGCGGTTTGGCGCCTGCCTTTGGCCCAGGGCGCGATCCTGGAGACCCGGGATCGAATCACACGGCGGGCTCCCGGTGCATGGAGCCTGCTTCTCCCTCTGCCTGTGTCTGCCTCTGTGTGTGTGTGTGTGTGTGTGTGTGTGTGTGTGTGTGACTATCATAAATAAATAAAAATTTAAAAAAAAAAGATGTACCTGATGAGATCTCTAACATGAAGAATGAAGACATTTCTTTAGATTCCAAGTCTCTGGAGATGGAAAAGACCTCTGGGGGAGCAGACGCAGTGGCACCAGAACACCTGCTAGCATGACCTCATGGGCCTCCAATCGATAGTGTCCACCTGCTCAGAAGACCACTATCCCCAATTTTGCCCTCAAAAACTCTCACTTGCAAGCTGTCAGGTGGTGGGGGTAGGAGTTTTGAGCACTAGCTCCCTATTTCCTTGTTGGTACCACACCAAGAAATAGCTTTTCTTTACTGCAAAAGCCCGATGTTGGGCAGCCCGGGTGGCTCAGTGGTTTAGCACCGCCTTCGGTCCAGGACGTGATCCTGGAGACCCGGGATCGAGTCCCACATCGGGCTCCCTGCACGGAGCCTGCTTCTTCCTCTGCCTGTGTCTCTGCCCCTCTCTCTATCTGTCATGAATAAATAAATAAAATCTTAAAAAAAAAAAAAAGCCCGATGTTGTTTTTTATTGGCTTGTGCACATCGGGTGGATGAACTCTCATTTGGTTTGGATACAGGACTAGACAAAAAGACATAATTAGAACAGCTAGCTAAACTGAATAAGGTCTGTAGATTAGTTAGTAGTATTTTTTAAAATATTTATTTATATATTTGAGAGAGAGAGAAAGAAAGAGAGAGCAGGAGGAGGGGCAGAAGGAGAGGGAGAGAATCCTCAAGCAGTCTCCCTGCTGAGCACGGAACTCCATTTAGAGTTTGCTCTCACAACCCTGAGATCATACCTGAGCCGAAATCAAGAGTTGGATGCTTAACCGACTGAGCCACCCAGGCACCTCTCGTTAGTAGTATTGTACCAGTGTTATTTTTCTGATTCTGATGATCATACTATGGTTATATTACATGTTAACGCTAGAGGAAGGGAGGTGAAAGATATACAGGAATTCTACTATTTTTGCAACTTTTCTGTCAATCAGAAATTATTTCAGAATCACGCATGCATACACACACATACACACACACACACACAACACACTGGTTCTTAGCTAATGTATGCAAGTTTGGTTTAATATTTTGGTCCCAGGTCCCCCGGGGGGCTTAGCAGTTGAGCCTCTGCCTCGGGCTCAGGGCGTGATCCCGGAGATCCAGGATTGAGTCTTACATTGGGCTCCCCGCATGGAGCCTGCTTCTCCCTCTGCCTGTGTCTCTGCCTCTCTCTTTCTGTCTTTCATGAATAAATAAATAAAATCTTTTAAAAAATATATTTTGGTCCCTGCCTTCAAAGGACAGAACTTTTTCAACCCCTTATGAGTGAATGGCCCTATGAGACCCTGGAGAGTGAAGCGGAGGAGGTGGGAGTGCAAGGACCATGGGCTGCTAAGAGTGCCAGAGCCAGAAGAGGCCTCAGATTCCTCTACTCTGCCGTGGGACCATCTGTCCAGAGCCAGACTGGGACTGGAAGGTTCTGGACACCAGAAAGATGGAAGTAGAAGCTGGAGGCAGGGAAGGGCTAAGAGAAGACGGAGAAACTGAGGACTCACGGTTTCTAGACAGCTTGCTCTGTCCCAGGCCTGGTTGGGGTTTGCGCTCCAGGAAGCCACAGCGTTTCCCCTCCCCGCAGGTGGCCACTGTCTCTTTGCAGGAGCTGCTGGGGTCTCCTCTGCATTCATAGCACCGCATGTGGTTTCCTGGCAGGAGAGAAGAGGTGCTTGACCTGGACTGATAGGGAGCCAGTTGGCAGAGGGCAACAGGCCTTGGCTGCCTCCTTACCCAGGGTAGACCCCAACAGAGTGCTGAGCAGGACTCCCATGAGTAGGGAGTTCATTGTGTCTGCCTGCTTTAGTATCATCTCTCTCTCCTGCCCCCCTCCCCTGGCCCTGACTGCCAGCTTTATATCCCCTTGCCTTGGGCTTTATAGGGCAATAAAAAGGGAGGAAAGAATCTCCCCCAGCAGGCACTTGGGCCCCAGTGGGGACAGGGAGGGGCCCTGTGAGATTTAAGAGCCTTCAGTGTTTTCTGAAGTCCGCAGCAGCAGCTGTAGAACTGTCACCCAGAATTCCTGGCCCTAGACGCTTTCAGCGGGTCCTCCCTGGTCTTCCTTTTCCAACTACATATCTATACGTGGTTGATTTTCTCTGTGTACTTCAACCAAAACAACATATCCCAAGAGACTGAGCCAAGAAGCAGATGTGAAAGTCCAGTCATCTTCTATTAAGCCTGACTTTTATGTAATTCCCCAAAGTGTAGAGCGATACTCCTTTTCTGTGTTGTGGGGAAAGAAATGACTTCGCAAACCATATTTTGTTAACACGTAATAGGTTTATTATTTTTATTTTTAAATAAACCAATTTAAAATCCTCTGTTTGGATTTCAAATCTAGTAAATACTATAGTAAATGCCTATATTAACTCACACAAAGAAAAACTCTTTTGGGTCTTCAGTCATTTTTTCTTTTTTTATTTATGATAGGCACACGGTGAGAGAGAGGCAGAGACATAGGCAGAGGGAGAAGCAGGCTCCATTCACCAGGAGCCCGATGTGGGACTCGATCCCCGGTCTCCAGGATCACACCCTGGGCCAAAGGCAGGCACTAAACCGCTGCACCACCCAGGATCCCAGTCTTCAGTGATTTTTATGAGTGTAAAGAGGTCCTGAGATTTAAAAAAAAAAAAAAGGATATTTGTCTCCTCGCTCTCCTATTTAACCCCTGGTACACCCCTGCTCTGATTCCCCAGATCAGGCTCTCCTCCTCAATGTCTTAAACCCCAATTTTCCAGAATCTCTATCACTTCCTAAATCTTTTCCCTGCATTCCTTCCTAGTCTTTCTGACCGCCCCCACCCACCCAAGTGGAAGCGCATCTGTCCCTCTGGCCCCACCCGTGATTAATTCCTTCCTCCACAGTAGTAAATCTGGGAGAGATAATTATGGGGTACAAAAGTTGAGGCTTGGAGGGATCAAAGGGATGTGAAGCTGGGTGGGGTCCCGCTCACGCAGCTGAGCTTTGGGTGGAGGGGCGGGTGGGAGAGGGGATTGTTGATTCCATGTTCAAATGCTGCGCTGGACCAGTTCTAGGAGGGTGACCTTGAGAGACTCCAAAGCACAGAGAGGAGAAAGATGGAGCAAACAAAGACAGGATGCTGAGCTGCCAGAGCAGAGAACAGCTTGAGACAAGGGGAGGTGCAGAAGAGTGCGGGGGAAGGTGACAGACAGAACCCAGAGCGGCAGACGCAGCTGCAAGTGACAAGCACAGAACAGAGAAGACCCGAGGCTCAAGTCGACTCAAGCGGGGCGGGGGGGGGGGGGGGGGGGGGTGAGAGAGATGTGGGGCGCAGGAGCGGTGGCCCTGGGCCCCTGCTGCGTCAGGCTGGTGGATCTGGTCCCGGTTCCACCCCCCAGATTAACTCCCTAGGTGTGTTTGTTTACTCGTCCCTCCCTGCCTCGCTCAGATGCTCCAGCTCTCGGGATCTCGGGGTGCAGATCCCATTCTTCCAGACGCCTGAGTCCTGGGGCCAGCCATGGGCACCGCCAGCATCTTCCTGGGCCTCCTCTTCCTCTGTGGGGCGCTGGGTAAGGGTGGGCCGGTGTGCAGAGGTGGGGAAGATGCAGAGAGGAGAGTTGGGCTTTTGAGAGGAGAGCTCCTGGGAATGGCCTCAGGCCAGGAGAAAGTGGAATCAGAAGTTACTTTTTTCTTTTCTTTTCTTTTCTTTTCTTTTCTTTTCTTTTCTTTTCTTTTCTTTTCTTTTCTTTTCTTTCTTTTCTTTTCCTTTTTTCTTTTCTTTTCTTTTTAAATTTTATTTATTTATTTGAGAGAGAGAGAGAGAGCCAGAGATAGCAACAGAGGGCATGAGTGGGGACGAGCAGGAGCAGTAGGCTCCCCACTGAGCAGGGACTGGGGCTGCACCCAGAGATTGTGACCTGAGCTGAAGGTGGACGCTTCAAGGACTGAGCCACCTGGGCACCTCCAGAAGTTTCTTTTCAAAGGCATTTGAGAATAACTCTCTCTCTTCTTGGTAGCATAATGACAGGCCTCTGTCCTCTATTGCCCCTGTTCCTTGTCTCACATCTTGCTTCTCCGGGGTCCCTGTGGTCAGTGTCAATTCTTATTTGCTCTTCTGTCTGTGGCACCATCTGCTTAATTTCCTCACTGCCACCCCGCCTTCCCCTGTCTGGCTTTCTGTGTCACTCTCTGAGTCTTATGGCTTCTGTCCCATCTGTGCATTTCTCACAACCTCTGGATCACTTTGCCTCTGGGTCTTTTTCTTTTCCTGCATTGTTTCCCCTCCGTTCCCTGCGTCTCTTTTTCTACTTCTGTCTGCCCCCTCCCTTCCTTTCTTTCCACTTCCTTCTCCCCACTTTGTGTGTCACTTCTCTGCATGACTCCCCATCCTGTACCAGGGCTGGAGCCTCTCAGCGCAGGAGCCCATTTGCCTCACCTGATCTCTGCTGACCCCGCAGGTCTCACCACACCCCCGCCCCCTACCCGGGGTCGGCTCCGCTGTTACACCTGCAGCTTTGCCAAACCCTGCTACCCTGTTCCCACCGAGTGTCAGGAAGATGAAGCTTGTGGCATCAGTATTGGCACCTCAGGTAGGACTCTGGTCCAATGGCCCTTCTCCAGGCCCATCTCCATCCATTTATTCTGTTTTTCCTGCTGCCCCACAGCCCTTGCCTCCTTCCTGCCCAGGCCTTAGCATTCTCTTTATCCCACAGAGCAGAATGAGATCATTGAACGGAAAGGCTGCCTCCCAAGGGCCCAGTGCCCTCTGCAAGGCCACGCTACCTACTGGTCGCGCTCCTACACTCTGCGACACCACTGCTGTGAGCAGGACCTGTGCAACACAGCCACCACGCTGCAGCGGCTCCCCAAAACCCTCCTCACTACCCTGCTCCTCCTCCTCGCCACCAGCTTCACCTGGGGAGGCCGCCTCCTCCACTAGCTTCAAGCCTAACTGCAGCCTTCAACGGAGAACTCTGGCCCCATCATCACCACCCGTGGAGACACTTGCATCTGAGAACCAAGAACCTGATTCTGTAGAGACCTCAGATCCCTGGCCTAACACCTTCCCACACACCCTCCGGAGGCCTGGTTCCTGCGGGCACTGCTCTAAGCCCCTGTAGGCACCTGCCCAGAGTTCTGCCTCATAAAGAACAGCTGTTCTAGGTCTTTTATCTTTTCTAGATGCCCACTGCTGATGCCCTATCTCAGCTCCAGGTCTTGGGCAAGGCGGGTGTGTTGATGGAGCTGGGGTTTCAGGCAAGGGGATTGATGGGGCACCAGATATGGTAAGGAGGACAGTCTTACTAGGCAAGATTGATTTGGCAGATCAGGAACTTGGGAAGGAGGTTCTTGGGGGAACTGTGAACAATAAACTATGAACAGTAAAAAGGTGATATCTAGGAGTACAGGACACTGCACTGTGTGTGTATGTGTGTGTGTGTGTTCTCTAAAAGCAGACTAGAGCTGTTTGGTGGGTTGGGTTGGGCTGCTGGCCCACCTCATCCTCTGTCTGTGTCATCGAGTCCTCCTTCTTGCTAATAGCTTAGTTTAAGCCATTGTAGCACGAAGGCTTTTGGTGACACTTCAGAGAAAGCTTTTCTCCAGTGAGGCCCAAGCTTGAGCAGACACACAAAAGGTGTCTGGTGGAGTTGCTTGTTAGGGTGTGGTGGGGAAGCCAGCTCCTTCCTGCCTGAGACCAGGGAATGGAGCAGTTAGGAGCATCAGTGCCCTCCCCCGCTTGACCAGCCCAGACTTGTCCATGGTTCTAAGACAGCCCAGCACACACCCCAGGGGGGAATCCACCCACCCTGAGGACACTCCCTCTACCCAGGGAGATAGCATGTGATTCTTGGGGCTCCCAGGATGTCAGGATGTTGATAAGCCTCTCGCTGCTCCGGATACCACCCGAAGTGTTAGGATAAGGATGCTGGCTCAAGGGTGAGGACTGAGCACAGCCACCCTCATCCTGACTCAGTGCCCTCCCTGTCCATGAGAGGAAGTCTGAGGTCTGATTAAAGGTGCTTGTTCTCCCTCAATTTCTTCTCTGTGGGAATGAGACTAGGCAGGGAGGGATGTGGGGATGGGGGGGGGCAAGGGTGGGGGGTTGGGCTTAATTTAGAGACACCCGAGTCTTCTCTCCATTCTCAGCCATCCAGCATCCAGCAGTGCTTCTGTTGTCTAGCTCTGCCCATCTCTTTCTCTACTTCGGGTCCCTTCCCATTGGTTTGTCCTTTGGTGTCTCCAAGACTGAGTCTCCACAATTGCTCAAGTCTCCGGGTTCTTCTGTCTCCTCTTTGCCCACTTCTACTTCTCTTCCCTCCCTGCCATCCACCCCCTCCATCCCCCCAAATCCCAAGGTTGCTCAGAGCCGCCTCTCACAGGCTGCTATGGAACAGGAGACCACACCTTCTTGCAGGTAATATCACAGAATAATGCTTCTACTTTCCTTCAGTGCACCCTCCCCCGCAATGTGCACATGTGTGCACGCATCCCCCCCCCCCCCCCCAAGCTTGACTGCTGGAGACCGAGCTGCACTGTGAAGTAGCACTCTCAGCCCTTCCCCTCTTGCCAAGGTTTTCAGGCGAATCCTTCAGGTGCCAGATGGTGGGAGAGACAGCAGGTCACACTTCCGGCAGATGTCATGGAGATCATCTGATCTTGGGGGCAGGTGGGCTGTGGGGTTTGTGAAGCACAACGACAGACTAAGCGTACTTCCATTCTCCACTTCCTCAGGAACCCAGACCCCATACCCACCCTGGCCCCAGTTTCCTCTGGGATTTAAATCTTCACCCCCTTGAGTTCCTCACCTGAGTTGGGCCAAATGGATATTCTCATAGACCTGGATTTCAGGCTTGAACTGAGGAATCGAAGCATCTGGGAAGAAGGAGCCATATGGGGTGCAGGAGAGAAATCACCAGATAACTCAGAGCTATAGTCCTTACACTAACCTCCTCCCCAAGAGAAGATAGGGCATAGAGGCAAGATGTGAGCCCAAACCTCTGCCTCATACCCACATGTTCTCTTCTTCCCTCTGGCAGAGAGGGACTTACCTTTGCACTGAGCACCCTGGGCCCTCTGTCTGCAGAGCATGATGCTGAGGGCCAGGATGGTGAATCCCTGACCTGCCGTGAGCAACAGCATCAGGATCCAGGACACATCCCAGCCCGTGGAAAGGGCACAGAGGGCAGGAGAGACATCTGTGGAGGCTAGAATAGGGATAAGGAGGGAAGTGGTAAGGAGTCTATTCCTGTTCCCCAAAGAGAGGCTTCCCCACATAGTCAGGTGGGCTCTTCCCACCAGAAGACTTCATAAGCTTCTTTGTCCCCAATTTCCACCAACCCACTTTGCCCATTTTTAAGCCACTCATGCTGACCCCATCAACCACCATTGGCAGGGAATAGCAATCTACCCCCACCCACATCTGGACAGCTAACTCCAGAGGAGACAGTCAGCCATAACTGCAATCTTTCCTCATATCCTTAACAGTCACCCAAACTTTCAGGAAAAAGTAAAGTGTCTTCCATTCATTCATTCTTTCACTCATCTACTCCATAAGCATTCCCTGAGTGCCTGCCAAAGGCCAGGCACCATCTTAGGTGCTGTAGGTATAGAAGGAAATAAGACCCAGTCACTGCCCATTAATTGGCCTTTGGTTACCAAAATAATGGCCACTTGCCCCTCCCTCATGCCTTATCAATGAGTTATTCAACATCCAATAGCATTCTTTCTGTGTATGACAGACTTCTAGTTGTAAAACAATTATATATTTTTTCTCCTTCTATTTTCACTCTCAGTAGGCCATTATAACAACACCGTATATATCTTTTCTTCAAAAGACAGTTAATTCGACCGTCAATAATTCTCTTCTTCCTCTCTGCTATGAGATATTTCACAAAAGCCATAGATTGCCCTATTTCTAAGTAATGGTATATTCCACCAGAAGTCTTCCCATTCCTCTTGGCCAATGGTCTATTCCACCAGAGAATTGGCTTATGCAACCCCTCTCTGTTAGGGGAGTTAGTCAATGAGGACAAAAGCCCTTTTCCTATAGGTGACAGTCTGCTCCACCAGAAATCATCCCTGACCCAAATCTGACTGATTACAAAGTCACATCCTTTTCCCCTAGCCAGCAGGCCCAGAATGTGCCAGAGGCCATATCTTCTCCCTTATTCTCCCTCAGTTTACCTGCCAGGCTAAAGCTGACCCCTTTGTTATGAGGCATGAGACAGCGAATGATTCTTGGTCTGTGTTCCCTGGACTCAGAGAGCCCCTCCCCAGGACACACCAAGAGCAGGGTTGCCCCATCACCCCAAAATGATTGTACATGGCCCCTCACAGGACCACTTCCCTCTAGCCAGGTCACAGAGTCTAGGCGTCTGGCAGGGGCCACAGAGCATAAGAGGACAGAGCAGGGGGATCCATCTGCAGCCCTTGCGGATAGCTGGGATCCTGTGGGGAGAGAGGGACCTCTTAGTTCTTTGCTGGACTTCCTGTCTCCCCACCCCCCGTGGCCCCTGAGCTGCATGCCTTTGCTCACCTCTGAGTATGAAGACATCATATACCCTCCAGTTCTGGTAGTTGTAGTGCTGACCCAGCACGGCACACCAGTACCGACCGGCATCTCCCTCCTTGGATCCTTCCAGCCACAGCGAATAGTTCCCCAGCAGTTTCAGCCTAGATGCCCTTATGGGCTTCCCGGGGTCTGGGGCTGGCCTGGCCACTTGGACTTGAACTACCAGCGTGGTGGAGGAGCCTGCTGCGGGGCTGTGGAACCAGGACAGGAGTTCGTCTCCACTCAGGCGGGGTGGTAAGGGACATGGGACCTCCACTGCCTCTCCCAAGGCTACATAGATGGCTTGGATGTTGTCTGTGGGGAAAGAGTTGTATGAGGCCAGAAACCTCCATCAGATCAACAGCTCCCAGTTGACCTCCAACCCCCCATTTCTGCCTCTTTTGGGGTCTCCCAGCGTGGGTCTGGCTATGAGCACATTTCTCAAGTGACAGCTACAAAAAGTGAGGAGGGGAGGAGACAGTAGGGTATTCCTCCTCTCTCCTCCAGTGGGTGAGGGAATCTGAAGACAAGAGGACAAAAAAGGTTGGAATGGTTGGCAAAGGCCCCTTCTCTCTCATTTCTCCTTTTCTGGACACATTTTCTCATCTATTCTTATTTTCTAAAGGAAACTATATAACCAAAGGAAAAAAATAGACTCTACAAAACAACACAAAACAAATTAAATATAAAACAAACAAACAAAAAAGAAACTGTACATGACCTGGACCCTTATGGTCTCTGGGTCTTCCCCAGAATTAGAGTCTGAGGGCGGGGAGTCAGCTGGGGTAAATCTATCTTCTTGAGTCAGATGCCTTCCCCAGGCCCCTAAGGAGAAACATTAGTAGTTCCTTACAATTTTAAAATCATTGAAGACTCCCCCACCTCCTGTTTCTTACCTGCAGCAGCCCAGAGGGGCCCACATGGGAACAGAAGGAGGAGGAATAAGACTGCCATGGGGAGAGCCTGCTAAGTTCTCCTCCCCAGAGCCTGGTGCCCCACGGAAGAAATAGAAGCCAGATAAATTTCCATGCTCCCTGGTCTAGAGTGACATGGGCCACTGAGGGGATGGAAATGCTGGAGAGATAAAGCCCAGCTTCATGTCTACTAGGGAAAAAGTGACAAGCACCTTGCAATCCCACGAGAGAAAAGACCCAGTCCAGGCTGTTCTGAAGATGATCTCTTCACAATTCTGACTCTATATCAGCTGAAGGACACAGATCAAAGACTTCATGATAAAAAGCCTGCTCAGGCAGCCCGGGTGGCTCAGTGGTTTAGCGCCGCCTTCAGCCCAGGCCTGATCCTGGAGACCCAGGATCGAGTCCCATGTCAAGCACCCTGCGTGGAGCCTGCTTCTCCCTCTGCCTGTGTCTCTGCCTCTCTCTCTCTCTCTCTCTCTCTGTCTCTCATGAATAAATAAATAAATAAAATCTTTAAAAAAAAATAAAAAGCCTGCTCAGAAGAGGGCACAGCTATCCACCTATATGCAGTCTGGAAGTATATTCTGTGCTCTCTCCTCCACCCTACAAGAGATGATAACAAGTGAAGAAGCTGAGTCTTCATGTTGGTCTCCACAGAACCCAGCACAAGACTGCATGCTTTGTCAATACTCCATAAATAATTTAGAATGACTTTCCCTGTGGCTGCCTGGCCCACCAAACCTCTTCTGAGCCCCTGGTGAGTGTGTTGCTACTAAAGGAAAAGGATAACAGAGGCCTGGAGAACTCACCAAATCCCTTTACTCCAGGCAGGATTCTCAAAGCAGATCTTCATAGAGCTGTGATAGTTTTTAATGTGCTATTTATTTTTAAAGGTCATTTTTTAAAGATTTTATTTATTTATCAATGAGAGACACAAAAGAAAGAGAGAGAGAGAGGCAGAGACACAGGCAGAGGGACTCAAACCTGGGAATCCAGGATCATGCCCTGAGCCAAAGGCAGGTGCTCAACCGCTGAGCCACTAAGGTGTCCTGGTTCAGCACCTCTATATATCACCCAGGGCTCATCATAACAAGTGCCCTCCTTAATTCTCATCACCTTTTTCACCCATGCCCCCCTACTCTGGTAACCATCAGTTTGTTCTCTGTAATTAAGAGTCTGTTTCTTGATTTCTCTCTCTCTTTTTCCCTTTGCTCATTTGTTTCTTAAATTCCATATATGAGTGAGATCATCTGGTATTTGTCTTTTTCTGGCTGACTTATTTTGCTTAGCATTATACTCTCTAGCTCCATCCATGTCATTGCAAGTGGCAAGATCTCATTCTTTTTAATGGCTGCATAATATTTCATTATGTATATACGTATATATCGCATCTTTTTAAAAAACATTTTATGTATTTATTCGTGAGAGACACAGAGAGAGAGAGAGAGGCACACACAAGGCAGAGGGAGAAGCAGGCTCCATGCAGGGAGCCTGATGTGGTACTCGATCCTGGGTCTCCAGGATCATGCCCTGGACTGAAGGCAAGTGCTAAACTGCTGAGCCACCCAGGCTGCCCCCACATCTTTTTTTTTTTTTTTAAGATTTTACCCACAAGCAGGGGTAGCAGCAGGCAGCGGGAGAGGGAGAAGCAGGCTCCCCATGGAGCAGGGAGCCGGATGAGATGCTCAATCCGCAGACCCTGGGATCATAACATGAGCCAAAGGCAGATGCTTAATGGACTGAGCCACCCAAGTGCCCCATATATCATTTTCTTTCTCCAGTCATCAATCAATGGACACGTGGGCCACTTCCATATCTTGGCTATTGTAAATAATGCTGCTTTAGAGGGGTGCATGTATCTCTTTGAATTCGTGTTTTTTAAAAATTCTAAAAGTTTTTTTTAAAGATTTTATTTATTTATTCATGAAAGACAGAGAGAGAGAGAGAGAGGCAGAGTCACAGACTGAAGGAGAAGCAGGCTCCATGCAGGGAGCCCGACATGGGACTCCATGGACTCCAGGACTCCATCCCAGGTCTCCAGGATCAGGCCCTGGGCTGACGCGGCGCTAAACCGCCAAGCCACCTGGGCAGCCCTCTAAATGGTTTTTGATGAAATATTCCATGCATACCAAGGACGATATCGAATGTAACATGAGTAAAAGAAGCAAGAAACAAAGGGCATCATTTGCATGATTCCATTTACATAAAGTACAAAATTAGTCAAATCTAATCTATGAGGTTAGAAACTAAGATAGTGGTTACCCCTTGGCGGGGGAGGTAGTGATTTGGGGAGGATCCTGTAGATGTGGTATAATGTATTCTTGATCTGGATGCTGATTACATGGATATATTCAAAAGGTGCACTTTTCTGTATATGTGTTTACTGCAATAAGAAGCGAAAGAATTTATATATCATGTAGGTGTAAGGTACAAAGGAAAATAAACCAAACCTGAATATCTATTAAATGTGTTACTGGGATCCTTGGTGGCTCAGTGGTTGAGCATCTGCCTTTGGCCCAGGGCGTGATCCTGGAGTCCCAGCATCGAGTCCCACGTCCGGCCCTGCACGGAGCCTGCTTCTCCCTCTGCCTGTGTCTCTGCCTCTCTCTCTGTGTCTTTCATGAATAAATAAATAAAATCTTTAAAAAAGTATTACCATTTCAAAGATCCTCTATGCTGTGTTACACTATTCTAAATTTGCTCTTCAACTTTCACTTGATCATTAAATTTTCTTTTCAAACGTTATACAGTGGTATCGTGATGGTTGTGTGTAATCAATCTGTGGCTTTCTTTTTCCCACTAAACATTACATTCGAGATTCGTCTGCGCTTAGGAGCAAGAATTCCTCCTTTTTTTTTTTTTTTTTTTAAACCGGTATTTTACACACCCTGATAATACTTAGTCCTCCTATCCATGACTGCGATGTAGCTCTATATTTATTCAAGCCTTTGGTCACCTCTTTCAAAAACTTCTGTAATTTTCTTCATAAAATCTTGCATTTCTTTGGTTAGATGTGTTCCTAGACACCTTTTCTTTTTGTTGTATCTTATCCCTTGTTCCCGTTGTCGTTCGAGAGCCTGCCAATATTAAGGGATCGGAAAAAGTGACTTAATCCTGATAATCCCCTACCTCTGCGCGTTCCAAACGCCTCCAACTAATTTCTGACCACGGCTCTACCCGTAGGTCCAACTGCGCGAAATCCGTCTCAAGCAGCGCGGAAAATGTCTCTACCGGCCTCGAGGCGGAGCCGGTACGTGCTGACGTCAAGGGCACGCAATACCTTCGAGGCCGGGGAAGGGCGGGGTCGGAAGGGGGACTTGCTGCTGGGAGAGCAGCGGCGGGAGCGGGGGCCATGGCGAAGCTGCTGAGCTGCGTCCTAGGCCCCCGGCTCTACAAAATCTACCGGGAGAGGGACTCGGAAAGGGCCCCGTCCGGCGTCCCCGAGACTCCAACTTCAGTCACTGCCCCCCCTTCCAGCTCCTGGGTGAGTCGAGTTCTCCCCGGGTCGGAAACATGGTACGGCCCAGTCCCCTTCGCGGCCTCTGCGCCCCGGAAGCGCCCATTATTGGAAATCGGGGGAGCCTGCTTGTCGAGCCAGGTGTCTGGGAGTGCTCCTTGCGCCTCCTGGGTTAAAGTCACGCCCGCGGGTCGCCGGCCTCCTCTGTCGCTCTTCGCCACCGCCTTCCGGTTCCCACCAGCGCTCCTCGCTTTCCCTCTCGCGGCCCCCACCCCGTCTGTCGTGGTTCGTGCTACTCCCAGTTGCCTGAGTCCCGGAAGAGACCCTGAGCCAATTCCAGCGGGTGATTTCTTCTGACTCGGTGCCCTCCCCAGTTCCGTTTTATCTGCCTTCCACACTGCCCGTGAAGTTAGATGACTTCGACGTATCCCGTACGCGCGGCCTCCCACCCAACCGCCCAACCAGCCTTGGAGACCCCAGGGTGGTCACGTTAGGGAAAGCTGGGTGGTGGGCGGCTGTGTCCCTTATAGGCTCTCTACCTTTTCACGGGGAGTCTCAAACTGTTTATTGCCCTCCGGGACGGCCCGCCCTCTGCCACATTCGCTTCCTTAATCACCCTGTTATTTCTGATCTTATTTCCCTCTTAAAGTTGTCATTGTGTCTTTCCTTTCTTCTCTCACTCCTCTCCCCATTTGCACCTGCCCACGGCCCATTTGAAACTGGGTTGTGAAAAAGGAACACAAATCCTTCGGTGAGGCTTTCAATTGTGCTCCCAAGTCCGGCCTCCTATGTTTTCATGGTCTGGGGTAGGAAATCAGGCTTGGAGGAGGGGTTAGTAAGAGGGACTTCTTTGGGAGCCAGGAATGTTGCAGGAGGGACAGCTTCAGAGGCTAGAACCAGAGGACACAACGTCAGGGCTTTCAAAAGGGAAGGCGAAGGACTGGTCAGTGGACATGGTCCTTGACTCCGCCATCTGTTTTGGCAGGATACGTACTATCAACCCCGTGCCTTGGAGAAGCATGCTGACAGCATCCTGGCACTGGTATGTCTGCCCTCGCGTCTGGGACTACTGTGTCTTTTCCCACCCAGTTGCCCTCGGAACTTTCTCCTCCCTAGCATGGGAGAAGGCAGCGCCCCTGGGGTGCGGAATGCTCCAGCCTCTGCTGCCGACCTCTCCAACCACATGCACCCACTCTCAAGCACCCATACTTGGCACTCCCCCTTGGTGTGTGCACTGCTTTCTCTGGGGCAGTCTGAGCCCTGAGGAGAATGTGTTTCCCCTTGGGACCATCTGCAAGTGCTGAGTCCTGTGGTCCCCAGTGACCTGTCCTCCCTGGCTACTGGCAACTAACCTCCTTGGCTGCAAAGACAGCTGTTTTCTCTGGCAGGGTTCCTATGGTGACGTTTGTGCATCTCTTGGAGACCAGGCCAGGCGCTGTGCTGAGCAGGGCCGATTGGAAAGGTTTGATTGACTTGAGTAGAAAAAGAAACTGGCCTTTAAAAGCGATGAGATTATGTCTGGAGATAAGAGGAAGAAAACAGAACCTGTACCTAATTTCCCCAGCCTCCTTTCTGCTCTGATACATTGCCTTTCAGCAGATATTAAGCACCTACTGTGTCATCCACAGAATAGGTACTTGATGTGATTGATCTCCCTCAGGTCCTCCACTTTGCTCAGAGCCTAGGCCTGGAAATGGCAGACTTGTGTGTGTGTGTGTGTGCATGTACATGTGCATGTGTGCACATATGTGCATGTGTGTGCATGTGTACTGATTGCTTGTCCCTGTCTCTCTGCTGCAGGCTTCAGTCTTCTGGTCCATCTCTTATTACTCCTCTCCCTTCGCCTTCTTCTACTTATACAGGAAAGGTCAGTGTGGCTTCAGAGGTGGTGGGCAGGTTGTTGGCAGATGAGCCAACCTCTCCAAAGAGGAAAGGGGACCTGCGGAGATGGCTTGGCTTTCCTCTTCCATCAGGCATCTTCTTCCTCCAAGGGCATGGATGTCCCAAAGAGAGAGTATGGGGCGGAGATTGGGCCTGACCTGGGAAGAGATGCCAAGGGGCAGTGGGGAAATTTCTCACATAATGCCTCTCCCCTCCCAGGTTACTTGAGCTTGTCCAAAGTGGTGCCATTTTCTCACTATGCGGGGACATTGCTACTACTCTTGGCAGGCGTGGCCTGTCTCCGAGGTAGGTCCAGAGGGAGCCTGGCTTGGATCTATCTTTCCCGGGGTAAATATTTATTAAGTAATTTTGCAAATATATGGTTTGGGCCCTGAAAGGGAATAATTGGGAATGGTGAAGACGTGATCTTTTCCTTAAAGGGCTTGGTTGTAAGTATGAAAAAAACACTCATTGGCAGAAAACTGCTGTTATCTGAAGAAGATGCATATACCCTACAATGATTCCATACATGTCCATGTAGATGTTTGTCATAATCTGAAACTGGAAACAAGTCCATGGCCACAAATAGTAGGATGGATACGTTAGAGGTCTAGTTGTGCAACACAACACAACACAACACGACACAGCATGCAAATGAGCGAATTTAAACTACGCTCAGCATGCAAATGAGCGAATTTAAACTACGCTCAGCAGCAAGGACGGGTCTCACAATTGTAAGGTTGAATGCAAGGAGCAGACTTCCAGAAAACGTATGTGGTTTGTTCCCACTCACATAAAGTTCACAAGGGATGCATATGTCGGTAGCAGAATACAGGCGTGACTATCTTGAAAGTCAGGGGAGTGATAACCTGGGAGAGGGACGATCGGGGCTGCATGGGGGGAAGTGACCATGTTCGCTTCCTTGACTTGTGTGATGGTCACATGAATGTTTGCTTTGTATCTTTTAAACTGTGTTGCAGGTGTGTATGTTATAGCTCATGATTTAAAAATGAAGAGATGGTTCAAATCATTGCCCCTTGGCGAGTGCACGTGACAAAAACTGGGCGAGGGGATGCCTGTCTAGAGGGCGGGTGGGTGGGTGGTGGCAGTGGTCAGGGGTGCGGACCTTCTGCCTGCGGTGTTCTGCCTCCTGATCCCCCATGCTCTGGGCTCTCCCCTCAGCGAGACCTTCCCTGAGTGCCCGATCTAAACGTAGCTCCCACTCCTCAGTTTTGCCTTACTTTTTTTTTTTTTTTTTTAAGATTTTTACTTATTTATTCATGACAGAGAGAGAGAAGCAGAGACACAGGCAGAGGGAGAAGCAGGCTCCACGCAAAGAGCTGGATGTGGGACTCGATCCCAGAACTGAGGGATCACAGCCTGAGCCAAAAGCAGATGCTCAACCACTAAGCCACTTAGGTGTCCCAGTTTTGCCTTACTTTTAAATTTTATTTATTTTTAGTTTGGGTACAGAAATTAAATACAGTATCATAAAGAACTGAAATGCTTGTGTTCTGTGATATTGCTTCAAATACCTTTTATCAATAAAATACTGAAGCATTGCATTCAGAGTTGACATTCCCATTGGAATCTTCCCCAGTCCCGTGTTCCTCTTTTTCCAGAACTAACCATTGCCACTTGGCGTAGTTTCTTTCCTGGTCCACATTTGTATACTCTTATGAAAGATATGCCTTGTCTTACCAAATCTAAGCTGTTATGAATTGTAAAATGCATTCCGATTTCAGTTTTCAAATGTAAACAAAATAGACATTTTAGAATCTATGACGTATGGGAAGTATAAATAATATATCGCCTTTCCTTTGTGAGTTTTACATTTTTGGCACAAACGGCATCATTCCATACAATTCATTTTGCTCGTTGCTTTGTTCGCAGTACTGTCTGGGGTCTCTACTCCTGATGATAGATACTAGCCTTCTAGTTCATTCTGGTTTTATTTTCTTTATAGCACTTACCCCTCCCTGAAAAGTTCTTGTGTACTTGCTTCTTCTCTTTCTCCAGCCCCACCCCACCCCCGGCCAAAGTACCAGCTCTCAGAGCTGGAGCCTGTGTGTCTCATTTCCTACTGTCTCCGTGTCAGAATGGTGCCTGGCATGTGAGTGATACCTATCAGATCAGTGGAAGCAGAGAAGTCAGGGCTTGAGACTCCTTTGCAGTGAAGGGAGAGCAGATGTGATTTCCGGAAGAGTAACTCTCAGAGAAGTAACAGGGAGGTGGGGTGGGGGCGGGGGGGGAGAAATCTGGGACTCCAAAGGTGGCAAAGATGGACCCAGGAAGCAGAGGAGGATGGAGTCTGGAGGGAGAGGAAGAGTGCTGAGAGGCACAGTTGGAAGAGTGGGGATGGAGGAAGAGGCTCAGTGTCAGTGAGGAAGTGATTCTGGGGCAAGAGGGGGAGCCAGGGAGCCAGATGGCCGGGAGTTAGACTATACAGAAAAGAGCTGGAAGCGAGCAGCAGAGAATGCTGGCAGGGAAACCCATGTTCACCAGGGTGAATAGTAAGGTTGCATGACGCTGTAATAAGACCGGGAAAGTGTACATTCTGGAGGTTGGGAAGTCAATCGCCTATCAAGAAACCAAATGAAGAGGGATGCCTGGGTGCCTCAGTGGTTGGGCACCTGCCTTCTGTTTGAGTCATGATCCCTGGATCTGGGATCCAGTCCCCACATCCGGCTCCCTATGGGAAGCCTGCTTCTCCCTCTCCCTATGTCTCTGCCTCTTTCAGTATGTGTCTCTCATGAATAAATAAATAAATCTTAAAAAAAAAAAAAACTGAAGAAGCTGGATAGGAGAAGTCTGAAGCCAGTTGCTAGATATGGAGGAAGGGGGTCAGCCCGACTCTCCTGTTTCCCCAGATCCTGGGCCATCTGTTCCTTTTCCTCCTGCTTCTCTTTCCAGGGCCTTTTCCTTGCCCATCTCCAACCCTCTTCCTGAAACTCACTCAGCTTGCTCTTCCCACTTTTCCTAACACTCTTTCCTGTCCTCTTTCTACCAGGTATTGGCCGCTGGACCAACCCCCAGTACCGGCAGTTCATCACTATCTTGGAGGCAACACATAGGAACCAGTCTGCAGAAAACAAGGTGAGCATTTCCAGGAAAGGTGCCAGACAGGTGCCCTGGTAGCAGCTTCCTCAGCTGCCTCCCCAGAGCACCGGGCACCAGCTTCTGCCCTGGGGGAGGCAGTGTGTTTTGCCATCCAGCACCCTGGCTTTTTGATTGCATATTGCTATATCCCTCCTCCTCTGTGTGAGGAAACCATCTACCCAAGGAATCTTACTCCCCACCACTTCTAACAGAATATTTCACAGTGTTTTAAAAGGGGGTCTTCTCTCCGAGCAGCTGTTCTGTAAATGTTGTTTATTTTGGCCATGTGCATCGCACACCATGCTAGTTTTGTTCAGGGATGGGACAAGATGGACAGGTATGTCCACTCTTGTGCCTGGAAGCACAATGTGGTGCCAAGAGGGAGAAAAGCCAGGGCACAGTGTCCTTGGAGTTGTGCCAGCTCAGCTGGTGCTGGAGTGTGATTGTCTTTCAGAAGGGGCTTTAGGCCCAGTTGGGCTCCTGTGCGGAGCCTGCTTCTCCCTCTGCCCATGTCTCTGCCTCTCTCTCTCTGTCTCTCTCTGTGTCTCTCATGAATAAATAAAATCCTTAAGAAAAAAAGAAGGGGCTTTAGGGCCCTATAAAGCTCTTTCCTGTTAACAAAGGGGTTCCTGGGATCAGAGATCTGTGACCACCATCATCATGTTACTGGCTGCTCTGGCTGCATTTGCAGAGCTATGCAATGATGCTCTACCACCATCTGAGGCATATTTTTTTTAAGATTTTATTTATTCCTGAGACACACGGAGAGAGGCAGAGACACCGGCAGAGGGAGAAGCAGGCTCCCTGCAGGGAGCCTGATGAGGGACTCAGTCCCTTACCTGGCAGGGGTATCCTGCTGAAGGCAGACGCTCAACCACTGAGCCCCCCAGGAAGCCCCCTCTGAGGCATTTTGCATACGCCCTTCCCAGTCCTCACAACAATTGCATGAGGTGGTATTATTGTACCTCTGAGGAAACAGACCAAAGCAGATTAAGTGAGGAACAGAGCAAAGGAAGTGGCTGGGTCTGGATCTGAGTCAGGGTCTGAGCAAAAGCTGCCTGAAATGTGCTTTTCTTCATTTTGTCTTGTTTTGCCATTTACATTTTTGTACAGTGTTTCTATTGTTCTCTCTTAGTCAAGTTATTTTTGAAAATGTCAAAAAATTTCTGTGACGGAAAATAAAAAAACAGTTCTCAAAATAGAGTGCCAGGTGCTTCAAGGGTGAGGGAGGGAGTACAGCAGAGAAGACACAGCTCCCACCACCCTCACAAAGCATGTGGATGGGCTCGGTGGGGTGACTGGAGGCATAGATGGTCTGGCTGCAGAAGTTGAGGGAAGGAAGGTGGCCATAAGGATGGAACAGTGAGAGAGGGCCTCATTCAAGAGGTGGGCCCAATGCGAAGGAGCCACTGTAGGCATGACTTCCCTCCATCCATCTCACTCAGCCCTCCAGGACAGCATTGTATCAGGGACCCAGTAGGGGAGGGGGGCATGAACAGCCAACAGACCCCCACTTCCTCCCTCAGAAGCACCAGTACCTACAGCCATCCCTTTTGGGGGTGGGTCAGTTTTATATTTTGGGAAAGCAACGAGTGTTCTGGAAGCAGCTGGATAGCTGATAAAGGCATCCTCTCTTGGCTGATTTTTTTCTTCACTCTGAGAAGGGAGTATGGGGGTGTTGACCTCTCCTTGTCTCCCCATGACGTGTGGGGGCCAGTCCCATGGCTGATTAGGGTGGGTAGGTGGCCTGCCCCAACTTTTCAGTCCCTCTTTACCTCTCCTTGCCCACCACAGAGGCAGCTCGCCAACTACAACTTTGACTTTAAGAGCTGGCCGGTCGACTTCCACTGGAAAGAGCCCAGCAGCCGGTGAGGTCCCAGTTCTCTCATTCCATCCCTGCTCTGTCCTGTCCCCATCTTGGCCCCAGGGGCTGCTCTCCAGCGCCATCTCCTTGTTCCTAGACAGCATCCTCCCCCCTCTCCTGCAGACCTCTGCTATTCAGCTTGCTGCTCCTAACTGTCCTCCCCTGCATCTTTCCATCCTCAGGAAGGAGTCTGGAGGGGGCCCTTCTTGCCAAGGTGTGGCCCTGCTCCGCCCAGAGCCCCTGCACCGGGGGACAGCAGACACCCTCCTCAACCGGGTCAAGAAGCTGCCTTGTCAGATCACCAGGTGGGAAGCAACAGGGAAGAGAGGCCAGCTGGGGTGGAGGTGATTCGGAGTGAGGATTCCAGGACAGGGTGCTCCCTTGCAAGATAGGGCCTTGTGCTGCGTAGTTTGTATTATTTGTGGTAGTTTTTTTTTTTTCTTTCCAAAGATTTTATTTATTTATTCATGAGAGACATAGAGGCAGAAGGAGGAGTAGGCTCCCTGTAGGGAGCCTGATACGGGCACTCAAACCCAGGACCCCAGGATCACGACCTGAGCCAAAGGCAGATGCTCAACCACTGAGCTACCCAGGTGCTCATATTTGTGGTTGTTTTTAATCTAGATTTATAGGTGAAGAAAAGAGGCCCAGAGAGTTCCAGAGTCTCATAGACAGTGAATGAAAGACTGGGATGTTCACACAATTCTATCTGACACAAAAGTTCTTTCATGTTACTACTGTTTTTTTGGGTTTTTAAAAATTTATTTATTAAGTAAGCTCTGCACGAAACATAGGCCTTGAGCTCACGGCCCCAAGAGCAAGAGTCACATGTTCTACAAACTGGGCCAGCCAGGTCCCCACAGAAGCTCTGTTAACCAGGCTGGGAGGGAAGAATGAGGTTGGAGGTGTGGTGGAGACACATAGCCTTAGCTGGAACAGGGTCTGGTGGCAGCTATCACTGTCTTGGCCCCTCTGCTCCTAGGCTATCCTACCTTAGCGACCTCCAATCTCTGTGTCCATGATTAACCCACTTCATAGGATTGGCGAGATTAAGTGTGGTAACATCTTCACAAAGCCTTCTACCTTGCCTGGGTGCCTGAGAGCATATGGCAAAGCCCAAGTAAATCATAGTTGTGGACACGGATGGTGTTGGAAGTAGCAGCAGTAATCATTCGTATCTTACAGTGGTGCAGATGTCGTGGGAATTTTCTGTTGCTGTGGCCTGGGACGCAGTTTCTGGAATACCGAAGAAAGGGGAGGGCTTAGTGGTCGGTGTCTACAGTATGCTGATTGGTCAGAGGGGCAAGCCAGATTTGCAGTTTTGAGAGGATGCTGAATGGGGTAGTACAGTGTTTTTCTGTGAACAAATCCTACTTCAAGATTAACTGGAAATGGTCTTTCAGGAACAGCACCTACCACAGCTTATCTGTCTAGATTAGTGCATTGGTTCAGTAAATATTTATTAAGCCCCTACTCTGCATCAGGCTCTAGCCACCGGCTACATGGCAGATAAAAGGCATATTACAGTGAACAGAACAGCCAGGTCTCTGCCTGGTGGAGTGTGCAGTCTAGTTTGGTGTCTTTCAAACTGTGGATCTTGGGGCACCTGGGTGGCTCAGTTGGTTGAGTGTCCAACTCTTTTTTTTTTTTTTTTTTAAGATTTTATTTATTTATTCATGATAGAGAGAGAGGCAGAGACACAGGCAGATGGAGAAGCAGGCTCCATTCAGGGAGCCCAAAGTGGGACTCGATCCTGGGTCTCCAGGATCACGCCCTGGGCCAAAGGCAGGTGCTGAACCGCTGAGCCACCCAGGGATCCCCAAGTGTCCAACTCTTGACCTCGGCTCAGGTCACGATCTCAGGGCCCCCACTTTGGGTTCTGTGCTCACGAGGAGTCTGCTTCACTATGCCTCTGTCTCTTCCCCAGTTCATGCATACACACACATTCTCTCTCTCTCTCAATCTCTCTGCCCCCCTTCCTCCCCCTCTTGCTCTCTCTCTCCTCCCCTCCACTTTCCCTCTCTCAAATAAATAAAGAAATCTCAAAACAGAAACCAAATTATGGATCTTGACCCATTCATGAATCTTGAAATCAATTGAATAAATTATAGCTGTTCTTTATTTAAGTATTATTTACTTGGGGACTTTTAATAAGTTGCATTTGTTTAAGATTTATTTATTTATTTGAAAAAAAAAGATTATTTATTTGAGAGAGAGAGTGAATGAGCAGGTGCTCATGTGGGTACACCAGGGAAAGGTCTGGGGGAGGAACAGGGAGGAGAGAGAATCTTTTTTTTTTTTTTAAGATTTTATTTATTTATGAGAGACACAGAAAGAGAGAGGCAGAGACCCAGGCAAAGGGAGAAGCAGGCTCCCTGCGGGGGAGCCCGATGTGGAACTCAGTCCCCGGACCCCAGGATCACACCCTGAGCCGAAGGCAGATGCTTAACCTCTGAGCCATCCAGGCGTCCTGAGGAGAGAGAATCTTAAGCAGACTCCATGCTGAGCCTGGAGCCCCATGCAGGGATCCCAGGACTGGAGCTGAAACCAGCAGTTCAGACGCTTAACTGACTGTGCTCCCAAGGTGTCCCTAAGTTGTATTTATATGTTAACAGAATCATAATTAATAACTTTGCTTTTACTTTTATGTAGAAAATATTATTTCCTAAAATTTTCAGTATTATACGTACAAATGCGTGTACTGGGCCACAGTATAAAATGTGCATCTTAGAAAGGCTGTAGTCGGGATCCCTGGGTGGCGCAACGGTTTGGCGCCTGCCTTTGGCCCAGGGCGCGATCCTGGAGACCCGGGATCGAATCCCACGTCGGGCTCCCGGTGCATGGAGCCTGCTTCTCCCTTTGCCTGTGTCTCTGCCTCTCTCTCTCTGTCTGTGACTATCATAAATAAAAAATAAAAAAAAAAAAAAAGAAAGGGTGTAGTTAAAAAAAAAGTTGGGAAAACACCAGTCTGGTCCATACAGCATTTTGTTAAATCTTCTAAAAAGAAAACAGAACTGTGAAGGTCAAGGGTGCATCAGGCCCCAGAACCTCTGGGTGCGAGGGCTGGGGTTGTCCCTGGGCCCCCCTGAGGTCAAGGGTTTGTTAACCTTGAGTTCCCCACAGCTACTTGGTGGCACACACCTTGGGGCGCCGGATGCTGTATCCCGGCTCAGTGTACCTGCTCCAGAAGGCCCTCATGCCTGTGCTGCTGCAGGGCCAGGCCCGGCTGGTGGAAGAGGTGAGGCGCCCCCGCCCTTGCGCCCCGATGCTCCTTCTCCCTCCACCAGGGATGTGACTTCCCACTCCTCACATCTCCCTCACTTAGTGTAATGGGCGCCGGGCAAAGCTGCTGGCCTGCGATGGCAACGAGATTGACACCATGTTTGTGGACCGGCGGGAGACATCAGAGCCCCAGGGACAGAAGCTGGTGAGTGGGAGCCAGGAATTCATAGGTCGGGGAGAGGGGAGCAGTGGAGGCTCTGGGGATCCCAGTCCTCCAGCAACCCCAAAGAAGGACGGCTGGAGAAAAGCCCATCTCCTGGCCCCACCCTCAAGACCTCTTGGTGACAGAAAACCCTGCCATAGCAAAATGGAGGAAGCAAGAGGTAACATACAAGGACCAAAAAACAATCTTGTGACAGTCACCACATAGCATTTGTCACATAGAAGGCATATATTTAATCCTCACCACAACCCTGTAGAATAGGTACTATTTTTATGTCAGCCCATTTTACAGATTTTAAAACTGAGGCCCAGAATCGTTTTCCCAGATGACACAGTAAATGAGAGAGCTGGGATTTGAACCTGGGCAGCCTGGTCTCCAAAGCAGCCTGCCTCCAGGAAGCAGCCCTGGAAGGAGCACTGAGCCAGCAGTCTAGTAGGGAGCTGGCTTCTGGTCTTGGCTCTACCCAACTGCTGTGAGAGTCCATGCAAGCCACCCTATCTCTGGGCTTGGGGTACCATAGAATTAGTGTTTCATCTGACTGTATAGTATAAGTCTGGAGCCCAGAGATGGAAAGCAGTTGGCATACCACACAGAAGAAACACTCATGGGAAAAGAAAAGATAGAGCCAAAAACTAGAAAGGAAAAAAGTATCCCTAACCCCATTTCTGAAAGCGAACCCCCACTGGTCTTCCAAGGAGAAGTGGACACTGTGCTGGGTGGTCGACCAACTTCCCCCTCCTCTGAGGGCTCAGTTTGCTGAGCATTTGCATCCACTTTGCTTCTCTCTGATGAACCTTGTGAAAAGAGAAATTTCCATTCTCCTTAAGAGAACAGGCCCATTCCTCTACCCTATAAAGCTCCTACCTCTAGCCACATGGGGGATTTTCTGGCCCAGCTTGGCTCCTCCCCAGCCCTCCTCCTGCCTCCCTCCATAGGTGATCTGCTGTGAGGGGAACGCAGGCTTCTATGAGGTGGGCTGCATTTCTACGCCTCTGGAAGGTAGGCCTGGGCTCAGCTCTCTTGTCCTGCCCTTTGGAATGGAAAGCCTCTACCTTCCCACACTGCCATAACCTCCCTGGGCCTGATCGCCTTGTCTGTGTGAAGTTTAAAACTCTTATATTTGGGGGAGAGTGTACTCCCCATTTGCTTTGCTAACCTTACATCCCTCCCCTTGGGCTGTGTCCCTAACATGTTGGCCTTCATTCTGTCCCCACTACACAGTCACGTATCTCTCCCTTCTGCTGCCTCAGAACCTCTGGTGTCCTCGCCTCATTCTGGGAAGGCTTGGGGTTATTCGCCTCGGAGTTTGGGGTGTTTAGAGCTCCAGTGTTCTGTTGCTCTTTCCCCCTGGGCTGGAGTAGGGGAGGTGTGGGTCATGAGGTCCTAGCTCTTCCCCCACTGTTGCAGCTGGATATTCAGTCCTGGGCTGGAACCATCCAGGCTTTGCTGGAAGCACGGTGAGACCCTCTGAAATCCCTTTCTTTTCCTGAATTATGGTGTGTCTCCTCCCTGGTCAGTCACTGGAGTTAGAGAAAGGGGTATATATTTCTGGGGGGCTCCCACTCACCTGTCACCTGGGTGCCAAGGACAGGGACCCAGGTTCCCTCCTCTGGCAGTGGGGAGTTGCAGGCAGGCTGCTTTCTGGAGAGTGCAGCCCCTCCCACCATGCTTTTCTTCTGCACTCCCTGGCTGTTGCAGGGGAGCTAAGAGTCCACACCACAGCAAGCAAGCAACAGGCTTGCAAGGGGGGGTGGGGGTGGGGGTGGTGTTTGGCCCTCGCCCCCTTTGTGCTGAACCACTCCTGCCTTTGCCCTTCCTCCTGCAGGGGGTGCCATTTCCTCAGAATGAGGCCAATGCCATGGATGTGGTGGTGCAGTTTGCCATCTACCGCCTGGGCTTCCAGCCCCAGGACATCATCATCTATGCCTGGTCCATTGGCGGCTTCACTGGTATTAGCCTACCTCCTAACCACCCCCACAATTTGCGCCACCCCCACCCCACCCCCAGGTGAGGTAGGGAAATGCACTAGGGGCCTGATAGTGGGGTCAAGGCTTAAGGGAGGAGATGATAGAGGTGGGTTATCTATGTGGGTCTAGAAGATGGTATCCTGTTTGTGTATATTTGCATTTCCTTCAACTCTTATGCCCATTATTATTATTATTTTTTTAAGATTTTACTTTGAGAGAGATAGTGAAGGAGAAGGGGAGAGAGTCCCAGGCAGACTCCCTGCCAAGTGCAGAGCCTGACGTAGGGCTTGATCTCACCCCCGCCCACTCCCCAAGATCATGACCCAAGCTAAAACCAAGAGTCGGATGCCCGACTGAGCCACCCAGGGGCCCCTCTTATGCCCATTATTAAAAGAACTAAACCAGGGTCCTGGAGGGGGATCAGGGAAGTGAGTCTTTCCCCTGCACATTGTCTCCCATGCGCATCCTCTCCAGATAGAGCCCTGGCCAAGTGAAGTGAGGGGTTGAGGGAGACCAGGGGCTCATCTAGTCAGGAGCATGGCGTCAGCCTGCAGGGTCAGAGGGACGAGGGTGGGGCAGTGGACAGGAGGCCCCAGATGTCACCCTTCTTCCCTGTCCTGATCCCAGCCACGTGGGCAGCCATGTCCTACCCAGACATTAGTGCCGTGATCCTGGATGCCTCCTTCGATGACCTGGTGCCCTTGGCCTTGAAGGTCATGCCAGATAGCTGGAGTGAGTGAAGCTCCCAGGCCTGCCTTCCAGGGAAGGGGAGGCGGGGGCTGGAACTGGGAGCTATCCTGACTGGAGATGGATGGGGAGTGGGTCACACCGTTGTTGAGAAGCAGGAGGGCTCCCGTGTCTGGGGCCTTAGTTTTCTCTTTCTGTGGACAGTGGGGACCATTGTGTTGGGCAAGGGCTTTGTCTTTGTTATCCCTTCACTTTTATCTCGCTGCAGGGGGCCTGGTGACCAGGACTGTGAGGCAGCATCTCAATCTAAACAACGCAGAACAGCTGTGCAGGTGAGGGCAGGCCTGCCTCTAGCTTGAAACACCCTTTCCCGCCTCCCCACTGTACAGGCTCTGCCAGGTGTTCCAGCAGATCCAGTAAGACCAGAGTTTGGGCAGTGCCTATTCAATATTTTTTCACCCCTGAGTGATGGGCCAGCTCCTGGGGCCCTGCTTAGTAGGGGCTGGGAAGGCAGGGGCAAGACAGGCGGGGTGGCCACTTGTCACCTGTCCCTCTCTGAGCACTCCCTCCCACCACGCTGTCCTCTGAAGGTACCAGGGCCCTGTGCTGCTGATCCGAAGAACCAAGGATGAGATCATCACTACCACGTGAGTGCCTAGGAGCCTCTGCCCTCCTGGATCCCAGACAGAGCTAGGAAGTTGCCCCTCCCACCTCTGCCCGCCAGAAACCCAGGTATCCAGATCCTTCCTCCCCAACCTCCAGCCCTTCCAGTGCATATTCCTCCCACCCCCAGGGTTCCGGAGGACATCATGTCCAACCGAGGCAACGACCTCCTGCTGAAGCTCCTGCAGTATCGGTGAGCCAGGGTGTGTGTGTACACGTGTGCTGACACCAGCACCGCCTTGCGGCAGGGGGTGGGGGTTAGAGGGTTAGGGATGAGGAGTGAAGAGAACGGGGTCCTGACCTCCCGTCCCGGTGCTCCCCCTGTAGGTATCCCTGTGTGATGGCGGAGGAGGGTCTTCAAGTAGTGAGGCAGTGGCTGGAGGCTTCCTCACAGCTGGAGGAAGGTGCGAGTAGGATGCGGTGAGGCCTTTGGGTGGGGCCCTGGCAAGGCCAGGTGGCTGACAAGTGCCTCTTCCCTCCCTGCCCCACCCCACCCCACCCCCCGCCAGCAGCCTCGATTTTCAGCCGTTGGGAGGTGGAGGAGGACTGGTGCCTGTCCGTCCTCCGCTCCTACCAGGCAGAGCGTGGGCCTGACTTCCCCTGGAGTGTGGGTAAGGAGGGCCTGGGACAGGATAGGGTTTTGGGGAGGGGCCGGGGGGCGGGGGCCCAGTACCCAGATGTGCAGCCCATGTGTGAGCACCCCTCTCTGCAGGGGAAGACATGAATGCAGATGGACGACAGCAGCTGGCCTTGTTTCTGGTGAGCAGGAAGGGGGTGCCGGGATGGCCAGGGGGCACCTGTGGGGCTTGAGGACAGCGTTGGAAGTGGCAGCTCGTAGAGAACATGTGGTGGTTTCACGGGGGCGATTGGTGGCTGCTGCTCACTGCATGTTCTACACACCCTCCCCCGTCCCCATCCTGCGCTCTTTCTTCAGGCTCAGAAGCATCTGCACAACTTTGAGGCCACACACTGCACCCCGCTCCCGGCCCAGAACTTCCAGATGCCCTGGCACCTCTAGCGACCACACTGGCACTTGTTTTGAAAGAGTGGGATGGAGGGAGATGTGAGGAAGGATCCTCTTATTTGTGATTCTCTGTGTTCGTGTTGCTGTTTATAGTTTGTGGAAAGGGGGAGACTGTCCCCCTTCTCACTGCCCTCTTGCACGTTTCCCCTCAGCCATCTGGCAGTACCTAACCTTCCCCAGTACACATCCTGCATTCAATGAATGGATTATTCCTAATAATTAATAAAAAGGTATTTTTTCTACAGGCTGGTTAATTGTTTGACTTCCCAGATGTCCACAGGAGCCTGGAGCTGGGAGTGGGGACAGCTGAAGCCACAGAGGGCCGTGCTTTGGGCAACCCAACCCCAGCCAGCCAATGTAACCCTCCTCATCCTCGCTGTTCCCCTAGGCCTGCAGCCCCCAAGCTGATCTGTCTGCACGTGGTGGGTCCCCAGGCCTCCCCGTTTGCTGGTGTGTCTAGTAGTATCACCACATACAGCCTCCCCAGGCTGCAACACAGTCCTTCCTGTGTAACCCTGCTGCCACCCCAGGAACTCACGGTTGCCCCCTTTGCTTACAACTCCATGGGTTTGTCACTTACACAGTGTCTTCTAGTACCTGGTTTCCCCTACTTGAGAATCTTCTACGGATTTCCAGATTCAACCCCACATGGCTTCACCATCAGTGTCCGCAGGGTTCCTTGCTCAGCTCTTGCTATTCCCCAGTGGGCTGATCCTCACCCCCCTCCCCACATCTCATGCAGGCAAACCCTGCATACCTCAGTGTCATCAAACCTCTCTTCACACATCGGTTGCAGTCTGACAACAGGCCCTGCCAGGGACCTGGCACCCCCTGCCTGGTGCCCCACCTGCCTGGGCACCAAGGGCTTCTGTTCTCTCAGAGCCACCCTTCACCTTTCTGGACAGCTGTCAGAAGAAAATCCTTAGGTTGAACCTGAGGAAATCGGTTTCCCCTAATTCTGTCCTATTTCCAATTCTTGGATTTCATGGAACAGAATGGGCCCCACTTCCACCCATCTGTATGTTGCCTGGTCACCTTCCCCTTGGAAAACCCCTTTTCTAGATGAAACTCCCCCACATATGTGCCCCTTGGTCTACTGTTTTGAACAGGCTTAACATGGGCCAGTAATAATGCTCTGATGTCCTAGATGGCCTCTGGCTAACTTGAGTGTCTCCTGGAACCCCAGGGCATGAGGCTTCTCTGCAGTCTCTGGGGCAGAGGCTGTCTGCCCACACCAGCTCAGCAGCTCCTTAGGCAGGGGCATTCCAAGTCTTCACTGGAAGAGTGATCGGAGACTTGTCAGGTGATACGATACCTGGTACTTGGGGTTAAAAGAGGAGGTGGCCACAGCTTCAGAATGCTCTACCTTTAGCAAATACTGGAGAGTTGATACTGGCACTGCATTCCTCTGTCCCTGTCCTCAGTGTGAACAGGGTGCAAAGTGTGGAGCATGAAGCTGTAGGACCAGCCGCATGGTTCTGAACCTCACCCTCCCTGATCCACCAGAACACTTAGTTATTCCCTTGGAAAACAAGTCTGTTCAGTTAACCACCTCCTTGAATGCAAATAGGGGGCTCCTGGACCCACCTTCCACACCCTGGAGACAAAGGACTCTCCCTGACCAGGCTACTAGGGACTCTGGACTCTGTTGACCTGCCTCTACCACCACTTCCCCCTCCCCCTTCTTCCTGCACATACTATAAAGAACAGTGGATATCATGAGGAACCCTTGGATATTGGAAGTTGGTGAGGAGAGGGGAGGTTTAACATTTGAATTCTGGACCCCCCCCTCCACCCATGGGCCTCAGTCTACCTCCTTAAATTACGCCCCACCTGATAAATCTCACATCGGGTGTTTGTTTTCAGAACACCCATCAGAGTGGGACCAGCTGCCTGTCCACTCCTCACCCTATACAGATTTCGGAAAAGAACAGCTGAGATGCAGACCGTACATCTGCTGGGGCTTTGGACCTTGCCTTACAGGGGAGGGATAAGGAAGGCCCAGACGGCCAGGCGACCCGAGGAGCTGGGCACACTGGAAGAGAGGGGGGAGGCTGGGACAAAGAAGAATTAGCGGGAAACCTGGGAAATGGTGGGCCCCGGGCTGGGCTGTCCCCCATCCGTCCCCGTCTCCCAGGCCCAGGCTCGCCCCGGGAGCTGCGGGAGCGGGCTCTGGACTCCGCGTCAGGGCCGAGGATTTGCTCCGCCCCCACCCCGCCAGCTGTCACGAGGGAGGCCAGGTACCTCTGCATCCGTCCGCCCACTCAACAAGCCATCCCAGCTCCCTCGGGAACCAAGTCCTTCCTGGTTTTCATTCATTTGTATTCGGGCTAAAGAGCGCTCCTCCAGCCGCTCCCGCCCCCTGCTGCCCCGCCGCAGCCCGGCCTCGGCCTTCAGTGCTCAGGCCCCACCTCCTTCGCTCCGCCCCGGGCTCACCCTCCCGTGGGCCCGGCCCCCGCCGCCGTCTCCACGGCGACCACAGCAGCGCCCCGCCTCCGCACCCCGGGAAGGCCGCCTCCGAGAGGGTCACCGAGGCCACCGAGGCCACCGACACACGGGGCTCTGCGCGCGCACTGGCCGCGCCCCGCCGCGGAGCCGGGGGTAACAGCCCGGAGCAGGCCGGAGCGGCACGGACGGCCCTGAGGCCACGCGGGGCCGAGGGCCACGGCTCCCGGCCCCCTCCGGCCCCCCCTCCCGGCCCCTCCCCGGCCTCCCCCAGCTCCCCGGCCCCCGCCGCGCCCCCCGGCCCCCCCTCCAGGCCCCCCCCCGGCCCCGGAATACCAGCCCTGTGTTCCCTCCGGCTCCGCGCTCGGCCTCGGGTGACTCCTCGGGGCGCGCAGCTCAGTTATCCCTAACTCCCGAGTGCTGGGACTCTCAGCTGCGATTATGTTCCAGGGAGGGGTTCCGAGGACTCTGTGAAATTCCCTCCTAACTCCCTTGGGCCCCTTCGCTCCAAGAGGAGCGATTCTCCGCGCTGATTCTCCTCTACCAGCTGCTGCCAGGCGCTCCTCCCCGCCTTCATCACTCTTGACTTTTCTTACTTCGTACATCCCAAGGCTCCGGAAGCGCAGGGGCTGCTTTCCTTTCGTGTTTCTTCTTTGCCGTGCGTCTTCCTTGGCACGAGTCTCCGTCCCTCTCTTCCCGTCGTCCCCATCAGGTCCCCGAGGCCGGCGGACTCTTGGCTGGTCCGGGACCGTGAGCAGGGAGCGCTCCCGCGGGGCCGCAGCCCGAACCCCCAGACTGGCCATGGGAGCGGGCGGCTCGCTCCCGTACTCCCAGCGCTTCCCATAGCTCCGCACCCCTTAACGTCAAACCCGAGTCTCCGAGACTGACCTGGAGCGGCAGGCGGTGACCCGGCAGGTGGAGGAGCGCGGCCGCCTCGCCCCGCCTCCGCTCGCTCCCGCCGGGCGGGCCCGGTAGCGCCGCAGCGCCGCCTTCCGAGGGAGCCGCGCGGTTCTGGGCGCCCGTCAGGGGTGCACGCCTGGGCCCCACGCCGGCCGGGGCTCCCCGGGGTTTCTGCCCAGCACCCGGCGGAGACCCGAGCTCGGCCTGGGGGCCGCCCCCGCATCCTCCCGGGGGCCCTGAGGTGCAGTGAAGCTCGGAGGGCGAGCGCTCGGCGCCGGGCCTGTGGGCGCGGGAGATGAGGGTGGGGCGGGCAGGGGAGAGGTGCGGGCTACCCGGAGCCCAGAGGCCCCTGCACTGAAGAGGTCGCTGGGCACCCGGTGGCCTCGCTTTGGGATTTCTGACTGTCCCACGTTTCCCCATCTTGGAAGAGGTACCACCAATCACCTCCTTGTGCAAGCCTATCCCGACTTTCCCTCTTCTATTTTCAGTCTAACTCCAAATCTGTCCAGTCTTCCTTCTAAGGATGCCGGAGTCCTTCATTTCTGGGGGCCCCTGCCTCCCCTCCGCTAGACCAGGCCGCCACCTTGTGACTGGACCCTGCAATAGCTTCCTAACCGGTTTCCCCGCCTCCGCAGTCTTGGGCCAACAGAACAATGATCTTGCCGCTCCTTTGGTCAGTGCGTTGGACGCCCCAGGAGCTCCCCTTCCCCCCGTTATTCTTTGTTGTCTTCCCCACTAGACTGCTCTGCGAGGGCAGGGATCTTGTGCAATGTTGTATCCCAACACCTGATACACTTCTGTAGGATAAATATGAAAGTTTCCCTCCCATTCCCCTCTTGCCCGAGTTCTGTTCCCAAGCCAGGATGTTAGGCTTTAGAGTGGCCGTGGGTGAGGACACTCTGTCCTTCTGGCTATTTTGGCACTGATTTCCACCCCAAATGGGTGTTACCTGTCTCCTTCCTCTTGACCAATTTCTCTTCCACTAATATAAGCCCCCAACTGAAGGCTGTTAGGCAGTCATGCATTTTACCGCAGGCCTTGAAGGTAGCCGGAGTATGGGCGGGGAGTATCGGTGCCTTCCCAGCACCTCTCAAGCCCTGTACGTGATCCCCTTAATAGTGCTGGTCAGGATGAGCTTGGTGTTTGGTAAGTGGCTGTAAAGGCCTCCTGGTCTGCTGGATAGAGAAACCCACAGACACCAGGTGTCTGGGTACATCTGCCCAGGATGGTCAGGTAAACCCAGGCAGGAGGAGAGGTGGGATGGATGGGCTTGGTGGGATAATGCCTAGGGACTGGTGATGGGCTGATGTTCACTCTGAGGGAGATTTCTTGGTATCACTCCAGGGCTGTCTCAATAGCAGTGACCTGATGGAGATACTGAAGGGACCCCATTCAAATGTGGGGCAGTGCAGAATAGGGAGGGTTCCGGGAACATGCTAAATGACAGAACCAGGATGGGATCCACAGAGTAGAACAAGCCTCAATCGAGCCTGATAATCTCTTTACTTGGCTGAAAAACAGGACTTATGTAGAAACAGGATTCAAAGTGTTTGTTCTCTATCTGCCTCGCACCAAGTGCTCCGCTGGGCCTGGGGATTCAGTAACATGTGGTCTGGGCCTGGAACCAGAGAAGAGGGAGGTATACAGACATGTGGTTGGGGAGGGCTTTGGTAGACAAAGTTTAATAGAAATCTTTCCAGTGATAAGACCACCAAAGAAAGAATGTGGTGGTAGGTTGCTTGAAGTCTGCTGTTGGCACAAAGCATGGATTCCTCCTGTCCTGTGATGATGTGATCTTGTTTTCACTTCTGAACATTACAGATTAAGAAAGCATGTTCAGAATCAAGTCCATAGGAGTGGGGGGTCCCAGAGGAAGAACCAATCCTCACAGAACTGCCCAAAGCTGGAATGAGCTGCCCCTGCCTAACCTGTGAATGTAAAAGCTTACAGGGTGCTGGAAACACGTTAGTACCTCAAATGTATTGAATGAGTGAATGAATTTTTTATTGAGTTCTTTATTAGCCCAGAATGGAGATTTTAACAAGGACTAAAGTCTCTGGTAGAGGATTAAGCCAGATTTTTTTTTTTTTAAGATTTATTTATTCACAAGAGACACACAGACACTGAGGCAGAGACACAGGCAGAGGGAGAAGCAGACTCCATGCAGGGAGCCCCGATGTGGGACTCGATCCCAGAATCACGCCCTGAGCCAGAGGCAGACATTCAACGCTGAGCCACCCTGGCATCCCAAGCTGGATGCTTTTAAAGAATTGGTGGTTTTATGGTTTTCTGAGATGGGAAGATGGAGGGAACAGTGGGGTGACGAGCCTGGAACCTAAGTGGGTTTGGAGTGAGTGTTTCTCTGTGTTCTAGGTAATTTTGATCCTGAATTCCCTCATCCAGTTCAGTTCCCCAAATACCTGCGCTGCTATCGATGCCTCTTGGAGACCAAGGAGTTGGGATGCCTTCTGGGATCTGACATCTGCCTCGCCCCGCCTGGCAGCAGCTGCATGACTCTCCTCATAAAGAACAGTGAGCTGCTTGCTTTTGGCTCAGTCCATTACCAAATTGCATCACGGCTGCACCTCACCTTGGGGGTCCTGCAACCCCTAGACTCTGTTCCATCATTGTTTCTCTTTCCTTACCTTCAGAGCCACTCACTCTCTGTCTCTGCTTCCAACCTCTTGTTCCTTCAGCCTGCAGCTGACTGGCTTCTGCCTTCCTGACAGCACGGAGCCTTGGTCGGGGGGATCCTTGTGATCACCAGGTCCCCCAGTCTGTCCTCAGGCTGCCTTCTCCCTGCCTGTCAGCCACCGTTGCTACAGACATCTCTGCCTCGTCCACGGCTTTTTCCCAATCTCTTTCACTGGATCTCGCCTTATTCTCCTTGACCCTTCAGGGTTCATGTTCGCCAGAGTCTGGGCCTTAGCTATCTTGCTGCTCACTCTCCCCACAGGATTTGCTCTGCTTCCTCCTGAATTTGAATGTTAGGCCAAACTGTCATGTCGAATGGCCTCTGGACAGCTCCATTTCATTTTTTTCCTTTTTTCAAGATTTATTTATGATAGACACAGAGAGAGAGAGAGAGAGAGAGAGAGGCAGAGACACAGGCAGAGGGAGGAGCAGGCTCCACGCAGGGAGCCTGATGCGGGACTCGATCCCGGGACTCCAGGATTGCGCCCTGGGCCAAAGGCAGGCGCCAAACCGCTGAGCCACCCAGGGACAACCCCACCCCCATTTCATTTTCAACTTGCTGAAAATTTACTACATTTCCCTGTTCCTCATGCCTGTTTTTTTTTTTTTTTTTTTAATGATTTTATTTATTCATGAAAGACACACACAGAGAGAGAAAGAGGCAGAGACACAGGCAGGAGAAGCAGGCTCCATGCAGGGAGCCCGACATGAGACTCAATCCCGGGTCTCCAGGATCATACCCTGGGCTGAAGGTGGCACTAAACTGCTGAGCCACCCGGGCTGCCCCCCTCATGCCTGTTCTTCCACACAATCCCTCCTTTTTTCTTTTGTTCATTCTTCTTTTTTTTTTAAGTAGGCTCAACGCCAACTGCAGCTTGAACTCCCAACCTCTAGATCAAGAAGTCACATGCTCTAAGACTGAGCCAGCTGGGCACCCCTCCCTTACCCTTTTTAACAACCACAAAACATGTATTATATGCGAGCACTGTTCTAAGCACTTACAGCCCTCTGAGATAGGAATTGTTATTATCCCCATTTTACAGATGAGGAAACGGAAGCATAAAAGGCCAGTTACCTTGGCCAAGTCTCTTAAAAGCTGAGTCATAATGTGTGGTGATCCCAGAGATGGTGCTCTCTTTCATTGCATGAAATTGCCTTCAAATCAAAACTTAAATCTTTTTATTATACTTTTAAAAAGGATTTTATGTATTTATTCATAAGACACACACACACACACACACACAGAGAGAGAGAGAGAGAGAGAGAGGCAGAGACACAGGCAGAGGGAGAAGCAGGCTCCATGCAGGGAGCCTGACATGGGACTCGATCCCAGGTGTCCAGGATCATGTTCTGGGCTGCAGGAGGCGCCAAACCGCTGAGCCACCCAGGCTGCCCCTTCTCTTATTTTTGATCCATTAAATGATGACAAACACCATTTCTTTGCAATCTGACCACTGATAAATACATCTCCCAACTTAGATGATCTTGAAGTGCTGGTTCTTCCCCATCAAGACCCTACTCAGCCCCCTCCAACCATCCAACCATTGAATGGCTCTTTCCCACCAACCTTCCACGGAATCCATTGCTGGTGACTCCCTGGCATTCCCTGCCCCCTCCCAGTTTCAGGAATCTGCCTTTTGGGGGTCCAGGGAAGGGTATGGGAGCAGTGATGGTAAGTCCATGTGGAGTGAGAGGAAGGAGGGGTTTGAGGCTGTGCCCGGGAACTGGGACATCAGTTATCACTGGATGCTGCCATCCTTCCCCACAGGCAGCAGCGGTTCTGACATCATGGTGAGCGACTGCCGCCACAAGGAGCAGATGAGTGATTGTTCATATACCCGCTCTTCTCCAGTGTTTGGCTTCTGGATATTTTCTCGATGCTGCCTCCGGGAGTTCTGCAATAACCCTCAGAACAGAGTCTTCTACATTCCTTAGAATTTCTGCAAAGACTTTTGGAATAAAATCCTGCCAGTTGCCATCCGTCTTCTTGATTTCCAGTTGGCTGGCACAGCCAGGACAACTTCCAGTCCTTTTTACCAGCCCTCCCTGCCTCTCTCAAGTTACTGGCCCCCAGCCCTGTCTCTTAGTTGACACCCCTCAACCTCCCCCACCCCCATTCTGCCCCTCCCCCAGGCTCCCTCTCCAGAAGTCTGAGTTTTCCCTTCAAGTCCTCACGGTCTGACAGCTTTTGTCCTCTTCTCCCACCTCTCAGCTGCTTCTTTGCCCGGCTTTGCCCCATCTCCCACCACAAGCCAGTTTCACCTCAAGTCCCCAGGTGTTCCTCCCAAATAAATTGGTGTACGAACTCTATGGCTTGTCTCTCTTCTGGTAGTGGTGGAGGCTGAGGTCCTGCCTGACTGCCCCACTCTGGCAGCAGGTAAAGGGCTCCTGCTCTGCTGAGCTCTACTCCTGCCTGGTCTCCACATCATGGATTCAGTTCTAGGCGCAAAACAGTGAAAAGGAACTGGAAGCTCCGCACCGCAGTAAAGGCAAAAAGGGCAGTGGGGTGAAACCCAGAGCTGTGTGAGGATTGGAGGGGAGGTCCACAGGAGGAAAACAGGGATGCTGGTGGGAACGGAGCTGAGAGGCATGGGCCCAGGCAGAGGGTAGGGGAGGCATTCTGTGGAAGTCGCTAAGTCTAGTGGAGCCCAGGCCTGATCCTGGGCTCAGCTTCCCACTTCAACGGTGTGAGAAATTACTGCATTATTTTGGGCCTTGGGCTCCTCAGCCTGAGACTGTCCTCCAGTTTGACTTGCTAGAGTTGTATAAACCCAGACTTCCTTCTACCCTGAGGTCAGAGGTGATGAGGAAAGGTGCACCCAGGTTTTTGTACCTCCAACTTCTTCCTGACCTTTCAAACTATATTGGCACTTCCTGCCAGAGCACAGGCCAGTAAGGAGCCATGAAGCTCTGTTAACATATGTACAGAATGTTGTGTAAGTGCATGCTGTAGGATGCCATTTGTATCAAATGCCAACCAAATTCCTCTAAGCAGCTATTACTCAGGACAACAGCAACCAGGCTGAGTTGGGAGAAGTGCCTGGGAAGACAGGATGCACAAGGAAGCTCTGGGTGGTGATAAAGGCCTTTATACTGACAAGGACTGGTAACACAGCTGTGTGGTTTACAAAAACTCAAGTTATAGTATGTGGAAGCTTCTGTACATTTTGCCAAAAAGGTTTAAAGATAGGCCACAGGGTCACCTTGCCTGGCTCAGTTGGCAGAGCACATCACTCTTGATCTTGGGGTCGTGAGTTCGAGCTCCATGTTGGGGATAGAGATTACTTTAAAAAGTAGTAGTAATAATAAATATATACATATACAAATGCCACAATCCATATGTACCTTTTCTCCCAAGGCATGTATCTATTTTGGAGGCTCTAATTTTCACTTGTACACACACTACATGCATTCTTTCAATCCTGAGGTACTATCCCTCCTTGACAGGTGACCAAAGTGAGGCAGAAACCAACTTGCCCAAGTGGCAGAGGAGCTGGGATTAGGCCTCCCAACCACAAAGCTGCACTACTTTTCATAAAAAGCACATCCCCAGCACTGAGTTAGATTCAGAATGGCAGGTACCTGGCTGCCCACAGCAGTGTGTTTACCAGCTGTATGGAAAAACTTATGAATATTTATTATTGCTTTCTGTATGCTTGTGCTTTTTCTTTTTTTTAAAGATTTATTTATTCATAGAGACACACACACACACAGAGAGAGAGAGAGGCAGAGACATAGGCAGAGGGAGAAGCAGGCTCCATGCAGGAAGCCTGACGTGGGACTTGATCCCGGGTCTCCAGGATCACGCCCTGGTCCGCAGGCAGTGCTAAACCGCTGCGCCACCGGGGCTGCCCGTTTGTGCTTTTTCCAAAAGTAAAATATTAAAATGAAAGATCTAACCATTGCAGCTCCATCTATGTATCACTGAACAACATCCACCCTAACTCCTTACTGAGGGGTTCTGGGTGCCAGGATCCTACAAAGAACAGCAGGCAAGAAGCCAGGTCCCTCAGTACCAGGTAACTCAGATACCTGGGCCGTTTGCTCTGCTCCTGAATTTTCCTGATTTATTTTTCCCCCCCAATTTTCCTGATTTAAAAGCATTTTTCCTCCTCTCTTAGATAGAAAAGCCATCTAAGGGGTTTAACTTTCCAGGTTTTATAGGGCAAGTTTGTTTTCATTTTTGATTAAAGATTTTATTTTGAAGCAATCTCTACATCCAATGTGGGGCTTGAACTTAAAACTCCAAGATCGGCAGCTCTGGTGACCCAGGATTGAGTCCCACGGGCTTCCTACATGGAGCCTGCTTCTCCCTCTGCCTCGGTCTCTCTGTGTCTCTCATGAATAAATAAATACAATCTTTAAAAGAAAACAAAACAAAAAAAACCCATCCAAAATCAAGAGTCATATGTTCTACTGACTGAACCAGCCAGGCAGCCCTGTGGGGTAAGTCAAAGGTTGAGAGAAGTCATAATCCTCATAGCTGAACAGACCTCTAGCTAAGTGGAAGGTGGGATGTAATATAGGCTCTTTGGGAGCAAGCCGTGAGGAAGCCACAAAGGCCAAGTGGAGTGGGTCAGGCTGTAGACGGTTTGATCCCCATGCCCAATCAACTTGAACTGGTCTATACTTGCCCATACCTGAGCCTGACCCCATAAACAGTGTGACACAGACTTAGCCCAGTCCATTTATTGTGGAGTTTGTGGAGAACAAGCAGGAGATGTGGAGCAGAGCAGGGGGGACCCTCTCCTCTCCCCTGGCATCTATGGAAGCGGGTTTCAGGACTCAGTGATGCGGAGTGGGGCTGAGACCATGGACTGCAACGAGAGGAGAGAAGCAGGTGACCAGGGCAGGGAGGTGGGAGTAGACAGAGTGAGGCAGGGACACCACAGTGCCTAGTAAGGAAACGTGCACATTAGTCTACCCTTCTTACTGCAAGTTCAGTCTGGTTCTCAAGGTAGGCATAGAATGTGATCTACAAACAGATCTGAACAGAGGCAGCAGGTGACCAGATTGGCAGAGGACTGGGAAGATGAGAGGCATGGCTGACTCCGGTGACCAGAAAGGGACCAGGAATCCACTGTGCCTTCCCCAGGCCAGCCTGGGCAGACTCTGAACTCATTATTTTCTAGGAGGTGCAGCACCCCAGTTTCTGGGAAGAAAATGACATTAAAGCCAGAGACACTGAAAATACAGGGGAATGGAGACCAGAGAAATCACAGAGCAGAGAAAGTAGGTGTTCTAGGACAGCACAGGGGGCTGTGGTGTTAGGGGAGAGATGCTGTAATGGAGTGAAATCCACAAGGCTCAGGCATCAGGGCTTAGTCCAGGGAAGAACCAAAAGTCCCGAACTGTTGAGAAACAAATATATGTGACGCAGGTCAGCAATGGATAAGCTCAGATTCAGGGGCAGGGTGGCCAGGTTACCCAGGCATTCAGGCTCCCCCACAGCATGGAAGCTGCGGAGGGGAAGTGAGAGGTTCAGGGCCCGGTAGAACCACTGGATCTGGGACTCAGAGAGGGGCAGTCCCCAGGTCCCAGCAGGGGGGTCAAGTGGGGAGCTGTGGAGCTGGGGGCTGGACCAGGAGTTGCAGTAATCATACTGGCAGCACTGGGCCTGGTACCAGTACTCCGGGAAGTAGGTATTGCGTTTTTCTTGGCAGCGGTAGGAATTATACTGTCCACAGCCTCGGATGAAGAAACGAATCTTGGTATCTGGAGAAGAGGGAACAGCTAATAACCCCCACTGTCTCCCACAGTCCCCAAACCTGATATACTCACCCTAGACTCTCCCAGTCCCTCACCCAGACCTGACTTCCATCCCAGACTCCTTCAGAAGGGGTCAGAAAAACTGGCTCAGTGGAACCCCCAAAACCCCAGACTCCTCCTTCCGGGATCCTGCTGTCCTCTTCCTGTACCACAGGCCCTAAGCAGCCCTCATTTAGGAAAGGAAAGGAGACTGGGCCATGGGCTATCCCACCAGCAGCCCCTTCCTGGGGCTTGACTTACCATAATAGATGGTGATCACCATGCATGGTGAGGTGCTGCTGATGGTACACTTCTCTGAGCCTGAAATGCACCCTGTAGAAGGGTCTTCTAAGAGGCAGAGGTGGCAGGTCCGGACTTCAGGACCAGGAGCTGCAGAAGCAGAAGACAGGAGGGATGGGAGTGTTGGCTCATTCCAAGTTCTCTGCCTTGCAGGCAACCCGTGAACCAGGGCTACAACCCCACCCCTCTCAGGACTCAGTCACCCTTCTCTCCTTGCCCCTGGGCCCCCACTTACCTTTTCCCACTGCGAAGCCCACCATGACCAGCACACCTACAAGCATATGGGCTTTCATGATGGAATTCTGGGGAGAAGGGCAGTCCCTGAGGGGTATTCTGAAACCCCACCTTCCTGTGACCATGCTCCTTGATCCTGAGCTGCAGAGTGGTTTTGATAGACAGTTTGAGCAGGAGCTACTGCAGGGGCAGAGCTATATTCCTTGACTGGGGGAGGAAGTTATTAACTTGGCTGGAGGACAGTGCGTCCTCACCCACAAGCGTCGGGTTCCTGAACGTGGGTACAGTGGCCCAGACAAAGGACACCTGGGCCTTTATCCAGCTATTGTTGTTCCTCATGTCCTGAAAATATCTATTCCCACACCTCAAGGGTCCATGGATCAGCTTCTACCTCTGGTATCACCTGCTGTCCTCCCCATTCAATAAAACCAGTCCCTACAGTGCTGGGAAAAACTGGCCAGGTACCTAGGATCTCCATTCTTCAGAGATGAGCATGTCTTAGCTCCCCCAGCAGGGGGCGAACAGACACCACCCAGCAGCAATTCTGAACCTCATTCTCTCTCCACCCCTTAGAGTTCTGTTTGCCAGAACCAGGGCCCTGTAAAATAAAAACTGGAAGATTTTTGTTGTTGACTATACTCCTTACAGTACAAATATACAGCCATAGATGGCCAAAAAAGAACAAATATGTCTCTAGTTTTTGAAATCTGATCTTCCCCTGGGTCTTTTCCTTGTGCCTTGCACATCTCCACATCTGATACTAGAAATTCTGCTCTACTGCTAAGAATATCACCCAAATCCAGTGGGCACAAATCTGAATCTGTGCTGGTTTTCACGTTGAGGGTGGGCTGGGCCATGAGGGCCCCTGGAATGAAGCACAGCAGTACCCTCCCGTCCCCCAACCCCAAGCACCAGCAGACCAGCTCATGGCCTTTTCTTCCACTTTATTTCATATTCCCACCACAATGACTCCTTTAATTTAAACTAAAAACCATAGAGGGTTCCTGAAAGGGTGGCAGCAAAGGATCGGAGATGTCAAAGACTGAGGGACAGGTAGGGTGGGGAATCAGCGAATCGTCTTGACTGGGCTCTTGAAGTTGCTGGCGGCTTGAAGCTGCAGCTGGTAGGCCATTGGATGGATCTTGAAACCGTAGAGCCTGGGCAGGGGCAGAGGTCAGAGAGGCAGCAAGGTGAGCCCTACCCTGGCCCTGTCAGCAGCCTGTATTTCCACCTCCCCACCTCAGCCTCTCCATGAGTCTGCTCAGTGCTTAAGGACAGTGGCTCCCAAACATCTTCCCTCTAGAATACTAGGAAATGTACCTTCAACAACCATTAAAACTCAAATTCTAGCCTACTTTAAACACACATACATACACGCATGTAATTGCATCTATGTGTGTGCGCATATTCATACTTGTTTCAATGATACCACACTGTGCTTCTAAACTACTTTCTCCTGGCAAAAGGTTGAACACCCAAGATGATGACAAGAACAGTTATCATTTGAATGGTGACTTCAAGTGCCAATATGATTCGAAGCACCTCACTACTTAAATGTGCCCTGTCAGTCAAGTACTGTCATCACCCCCGTTTCATGGATAAGGGAACTGAGGCACAGGCAGGCAAACACCTTCCCCAAGGTCACTCGCTCTGGGAGAAGCAAACCTCAAGAAAGGACCATGCCCTGTCCTCCCTTCTCTCTGGGGAATCCCAAACCTTTCCTTTGACCCTGGGTAACTCTATCCCTGCTCCCCACCTGGGCACAAACTGGTTCGCGGGCCGCTTGGGCCGGTACTCGGGGTGCACCATGAAGAGCATGTGAGGGAAACCGGTGCCGAAGTAGGCGCCATCCGTGTGATGGTGCCTCGATGACTTGGGTGTGTACACGTCCATGCACTTGGGGCAGTAGAGCTTCACCATGGCCTCACCTGGGATGTCCGAAAGGCCTGGGAGACAGCTAGACTCAGCAGGCCAGGCACCCCCGAGCCTGCCCCACCACCCTCCCAGACTCAGGCTCAGACTTGCTGAGCCCCATCTCCTTCCCAGAGGACTGGCCATTTCATGAGGCCTCCTTTCCCTTCTCCAACACTCACCGATGGGAAGCATTGGCTGGTTCTCACAGTACACACGGGGACAGTAGCCAAAGTCTCCCTGCTGGTACTTTTCCAACTGAGGTGAATAAAATGAAAGGGGCCAGTGGGTAGGTATGAAAAGAAGAGGCAATCCCCTCCTCAGTCCAACCCACATTGCTCTGTCCTCCACTCCTGCCTCCTTCCATCCAGATGCCCCTTTTAAGCTGGCCAGATGGGCCCTCCTACTCCCCTGCTTCCTTTTCTCCAGGTAGGCAAGTTACAGACCATCAGAGCCATTTGCTGTTTGTTCCCTGAGGAAGAGGCAGACTGCAAAAAATTCCTGTGCAAGGTCACGTCTCCCTCCCTGAAAATACCTCAGTCAGCACAACCCCAATTAGGATTTAATTCCCAGGCCCAGGTTCTGGGGTTCTTCCCCCTCCTTTTTTTTTCTTAAAGATTTTATTTATTCACGAGAGACAGAAAGAGAGACAGACATAGGCAACAGAAGAGGCATGTTCCCTGCGGAGAGCCCAATGCGGGACTCAATCCCAGGACCCCAGGATCACAACCTGAGCCGAAGGCAGACGCTCAGCCTCTGAGCCACCCAGGCGCCCTCTTACCCTCTTCTTAGCTACAATCTGTGACAAGTTTGAAAACGTGACTCCTTGCTGCAAGAACCTGTTTCCCTTACTACCTCAGAGGAGTCAAGTGGGAGCAGAGAGGCCTCACCATCTGGGCGATGCCACGGTTGGTGAGGATATAGCGGGCGTGGATCAATCCATAAAGCATCTCGGCTGCCTGCTCAATCAGGTCGCTCTGGTTGGGGTTGTCTTCCAGCTCTTCATCTGAAACATGGTCGCAGCCAATTGCAATCACTTGTTTTACAGCTTTCTTAGGTGCCCCATCCACCTCCAAGGCTGCTGGCTACTCATCTTTGTGCCACCCATCACCTGGGCATTTGACCCAGAAACCTGGGCCTCTGGCCCTTCCACCCACCCAAGGCAGCTCTGCCTTCTCTCTACACCTCTTTAGCCTTTACTCTCTTCTCTCCCTCCCAACTCTCTCAACACATAAATGAAAAAGATCAACACAGAAGCTGGAACTCTAGACTGAAAGGTGCAAGGCAAGACAGGTAAGCAGGAAAGGAGATCCATGAGGAAACTAACATTAAGGGAGAGAGCCAAGTTACAGGATCAGAGTGTAGAATCAGACTGTTTATGTCACAAATCCAGGCAAAAGTCAGATGAGGGAGCAAAATAAAGTACAGAACTTAGGACAAAGGCAATCAGAGAACCAAAAGAAATTTAGAAATTCAAGAAGCAGATCAACAGGAATTTGGGAGAAAAAAGAAAAACCACACACACACACACACACACACACACAAAGACAACCCTGAGGATGCCTCACCAGGCTCCAGGTCCAAGATCATGTCTAGAGCTTGTCGATAGTGAGGCACCTGCTCATTGAGTCCAGTGAGATTGAATTTATCCTGGATGTAGTCTTCATCCACCTGTCAGGATGTGGAAGTCAAGAAGAAACCCATAGCAGAATCCTCAGCTTTGATCTGGGCACACTGCTCTAATTGGTGCCTTGTTCCCAACACAACTGCTTCTGTTTTCCCTAATTCCCCACACCAACTCAGCAGAAGTCCTTGAGTCTCTCTCCCCAGTTCACATACACTGCCTTCCTATAAAAGCTCTGGCTTTTCTTTCCCAAGGATAAGCAGCTACAATAATCTCTTCCTTAACGAGACACTCCTTTTAAAATCCTTGTTCCTATTCTTGATCCCATCTCTACAGACCAGTTTTGTCCTCTCCTTACAGGCAGCTAGAACTCTAAGAAAAGCAGGGACTAAACAGCTTGGGTCCTGTGGACAGTTATAATCCATTATATCATTAGCACGAAACTTTGCCTGTTACAAAACATTTTCGTAAACGGCATTTTAATCCTAATAGGCTCCCAAATTAAGCACTACTAGTACAAGCCTAACAATAATAATAATAATAACAACAGTAGTAGTAGTAATAAAGTTGACTTTTCCAATATTACACTGCTGGACGGTAACAGGCTTGGGATGGGCAAGTCTTGCCACTTCACAAATTAGTGAGGGGAGTTACTGAAGGGACTCTTCCTTGACAGGAAAAAGTTTCTATGACAGCCTGTAAGAGAAGTAGAAGCTAAATATGTAGAAAAACATACAGCCAAACTTTGTGAGGACATAGCTGGGGGATTGAGAACTCACTTCACAAAAGAATTCATTGCCACGGAGCCCACAGAACCAGGATATCCAAGACACCTCCTCTGAGCTGCTCATCTTCACGTCAGCTGGGAAAAAAAAAAGGGGGGGGGGGTAAAAAAAAAAAAGAGGGTAAACAAAGTCCAAGCTCTCCCACCCTGCCTCTGGTACCTTCCCTCCTCCCCACACTCTGCTCCCCGACCATGGAAGAATTTGGAGCCCCCTTTTCTTAAAGGATCCTAGACCCTGGCGCACCTCCCTCCAATTCCTCTTATTCACTAGAGGCTCTTTGGAGTCCCACCACTTCTGAAGAACCGACAGGTCTTGGCCCACCCGTCCTACCCACATCCCTAACAATCCCGAAAACCAGCACCCTCTCCTCTTTACGTCAAGTCCCTCCCTCGCAGGGCTCTCCGCTCGAGATCCTTACCCCGCAGGTCTCTGCATGTCCCCCACACCTTTCCCAAGGGTTCCGAAGTTTATCCTTTCCAAGCAAAAGCCAGGACCCTTTCCCCTCACGACCTGGAGGTGGCCCTGAGTCCCTCTCACAGGAGTCCCCACACCCCGCCTCTGAGGCCAACCCTCCCTCCCCCGGAGCCGGACCGGGTCACTTCCTTCCCCACCCCCACACCAACGCGCGGAGACCCCATGTGCCGCGCCTAAGGACGGGAGACTCGACACGGCAACGACCTCAGACTCACCGGCTGGGCGGGGACCGGGACCGGGACCGGGGTGGGGGAGGGGAGTTGCTGCTTCCAAAGAACCGCGACGGCTACAGCGCAGGCCGCGGACCCGACCGCGGCAGGCGAAGTAGCGGGGGGGGGGGGGGGGGGGGGGGGCGGTGTGTGTGGAAATTGGGGAGGGTGGGGAGAGGGCAACGCGCAAGCGCCAAGGGTCGGGCGCCGCAGTGAACGCCGGGTAATGGAGTCCCAGGTAAAGAGAAACTGGCGAAGCGAAGAACAGGCGAACTACGAATCCCAGGATGACCCACGAACGACCCTGGCGTCGCGAGGCCCAGGAACAAGACGCTCGGGGGTGGGGAGCAGCGGGATACCACCGGAAGCGGAAGCGCAGTACCCCGTTCTGGGCCAGGGAGTATGGGAAATAGAGTCGTAGAGTCGCGCAACTGAGGGGCCGAGAGGGGGCGGGGAAGGAACGGGGCTGGAGGGCCGGATTCCTGCAACTCCCCTCACACAGCGAGGCTCTGCCCCAGGTGTTTGGCGGCAGCCCAGGGTGCTGACCTCGTCCCCGACTACCCCACCGGGTCCTTGTTGCCTGTGGAGCCTCTCGCCAGAGTCAGGCCCGCCACTGGAGGCCCCACCCGGGCCGGTGCTTCACCCCGGGGTCTAGTCTCCTCAGGCGGGAGGTGAGGCCGGGCTCCTTGCTCGCGGGACGTGGGAAGAGTGGGCTGGGCTGAGGTGAGCGGTGTGAGAATTGGAACGGCCCGTGCGCTAACCTGAAGTGGCGCCAGCCATTCTGCTGCTCGTCCCCTTGCACTTTTCCATCTCCTCTCGGAGCTTGAATGGGGCCTTCTGCTGTGGGCACTAAGTGTGACCTTTGAACCCTGCTCAGAATAATGGTGAGGGGTGGCGTGACGTTATTTCACTTCACGGCTTCGGGGCATTCCACAGGTTTCTTCCCGCCTTCTCAGAGCCCTTCTTAACTCGGTGATTTCGCAGGTCCAAAAACTGCGCTCGAGTGGGGGGGGCCACGTTCCGGGAGGCGAAGGGCATTGTGGGGCGTTATGTAGATGTAGGACCCCAACCGACAGAGCCTCCTTCCTCGCGCTGCCTGGGCACGTGGCATCCTGGAGGGTCCCACCGTGGGAAGGCTCAGCCTGGCGCTTCGCACACGCCCGCACCCTCAAGTTCTGCTTTGTGGTGGTTGATTTTTTTTCAGTCACACGTGTGTGTCTGGGTCGTGCGGCTATTGGACTGGCAGCACCTTTGCTTAGATAAAATTTTTGCGGTACAGAGACCCTGTGGGGTCTCCACAGAGACTGGAGTTTCTCCCCCAAATCTGCTTCTTGCATCCGGAGAAGGTTAAAAGTCAGTTTTTGTTTGGAAAGACTCTACCCTGACATAGGATCAAGGAAGATTTAAAGGGCTAGGCTGATTGTTTTCTTAACTGCACGTCTTACCTGGTGATCAAGTAGTTTGAGAGAGAAGCTGTTTTTACTTATTGGTGACGATAGGGATGGGCCTCTGGGCAATTCTCATTAAATCTTTGTTAAGTTAACTTTTACGAGGGATATGGGCTGTTATTGTATGGCTCTCTGTTTTTCCACATGACCTATGGTCCTTAGGCCCTGTAGGGTCCTAGGTTGTGGGGTCACTTAGAGTATAAGAGGGGGTTTTGACTTGGAAAAGGCTACTTTTGCTCATCCCAGCAGATCTGTGGAGGTGGTTCTGGTCAATGCAGAGCCACCAAGGGATTGGCTTGCTTGTCTCATACTCCCTTTAATTAGTCTCATCATCTCAGTTCTCCCAAAAGCCATGTCCAGGCCCTCCCTCATCACCTTCACCCCGGCCACCAACCCCAGTGACCTCTGGAAAGATGGGCAGCAGCAGTCACAGCCTGAAGAGCTGGAGCCCACCCTGAATGGGGCTGCAGCCCGGGCTTTCTATGAGGCCCTGATTGCAGAAGAGAGCAGCATCCCTGGATCCCAGAGATCTCAGCCTGAACCTGCCAGGAAAAGAAAGAGGAAGAAGAGAAGAATGATGGGGGAAGCTGCTGTAGGAGCCTCAGCAGGACATGGACAAAGGAGATCCCATGAGGCAGAGGACAAGATGACCCATTGGATACTGAGGGCAGCCCAGGAGGGTGACCTAGCAGAACTAAGAAGGCTATTGGATCCTCACGAGGCAGGGGGAGCGGGGGGCAATATCAATGCTCGGGATGCCTTCTGGTGGACCCCCCTGATGTGTGCTGCTCGAGCAGGCCAGGGGGCTGCTGTGCGCTATCTCCTGGGCCGTGGAGCTGCCTGGGTGGGTGTCTGTGAGCTGGGTGGCAAGGATGCTGCTCAGCTGGCCGAAGAAGCAGGTTTTCCTGAGGTGGCGCGCATGGTCCGAGAGAGCCACGGAGAGACGAGGAATCCAGAGAACCGGTGAGAGGAAGCCTTAACCCATGCCCATCTTTCAGTGTGTTCTGCCCTTCCTAGTCCCTCCATGCCAGAGGCTCTGGAACAGACTCGAAGGTTCTCTCCCTGATCCCCAGTGTAGGTTGATATGGCAGTGGAATCGAGTAGTAGTAAATGTGAGCTCCCTGTTTTTTGTTTGTTTGTTTGTTTGTTTTTTTAAAGATTTTTATTTATTTATTCATGAGAGACACAGAGTGAGAGAGGCAGAGAGAGAAGCAGGCTCCCTGCAGGGAGCCCGATGTGGAACTCATCCAAGGTCTCCAGGATCACGCCCTGGGCCAAAGGCAGGTGCTCAACCGCTGAGCCACCCAGGTGTCCCAGCTCTCTGGGTTTAAATTCTGATTCTACTTACTTGGTCAAGCAACCTAATTTTTATGTGCCTCATTTACCTTATCTGAGAAATGGGGGGTAACAAGAACACCTATGTTAAAGAATTGTAAGGATTTAATGGGTCAATATATGTAGTGTTAGGATGACGGTTTACCCTATATATATATATGTGTGTGTGTGTGTATATATATATATGTATATATATATATATGGCATTAACTACATATATATAGGGGATCCCTGGGTGGCGCAGCGGTTTGGCGCCTGCCTTTGGCCCAGGGCGTGATCCTGGAGACCCGGGATCGGATCCCACATCAGGCTCCTGGTGCATGGAGCCTGCTTATGTCTCTGCCTCTCTCTCTCTCTGTGACTATCATCAATTAAAAAAAAAAACATTAAAAAAAAACTGTATATATATAAATATATATATAAATTGTAGTTATTATTATGCCTTGCCCAAGATCTTGTGAAGCCTGGTTGCTATTTCTTCTAGCTGTTCCCCTCTGGGTCCCTCATTGCTAAGTGGGTTGGAAGGCAATTTGTTTCTTAGCAGAAAGGCTAGAAAGACTTCCCACCTTGCCACCCCGCTCTGCCTCCCTCCCTCCACAACCTCCACTCTTCCCCTCCCTCATCTCTTTCTCTTTTTCCCCTACAGGTCCCAATCCCCTTCCTTCCAGTACTGCGAGACCTGCGATGCTCACTTCCAAGACTCTAATCATTGCACATCCACTGCTCACCTGCTGTCACTGCCTCGTGATCTCAGGTCCCCCAGCCTGCCCCTTGGGGTGCCCACCTCCAGCCCAGGCTTTAAGCTGCTGCTGAGGGGAGGCTGGGAGCCTGGAATGGGGCTGGGACCCCGGGGTGAGGGCCGCACCAACCCCATCCCCACTGTCCTCAAGAGGGATCAGGAAGGATTAGGCTACAGATCGGTGCCCCAACCCCGAGTCACACACTTCCTGGCCCGAGATACTCGGGCCATAGCTGGGAGGGAGAGAGCCCCTCGGGTGACCACACTGAGCTGGAGAGAGGAGAGAAGGCAGGAGGAGAAAGACAGGGCCTGGGAGTGGGATCTGAGGACATACATGAACCTTGAGTTCTGACCTTGGTAAGGTCTGATCCTGATCTATTGCTGAAGTCTGAACTTGGACCTAGGCACTTTAGCTTTTACTTCTGGGGGTCTGTCCAGGTTCCAAACACTCAGATTGTAGTCAGTGGGCTCTGCCTTTGGGAGAGAGGAGCTGAGAGCTGAAAAATAAATCAAATTTCTTCTTTTGTGTTTTATTAACTTTTCTGGAAGCTATTGTGGGAAGGCCAAACAAGTCTGGGGGCCACATGCAAGTCCTACCTGAGCCAGAAGGGGTAGCCCTTTCTGGTGGCAGGATAGGGTCACCTACCTGTCCGTCTGGTTCACTTCCAGGTCCTAGCCCCAACCTGGAATGCCCCCAGCTATTCTTTCAATCCCCTGAACCAGGAATTGCCCAAGCTCTATGCCAGGCTTGCCTGCACCAGTAAGTGTCCCCTGACCACTCCAGCCAATTCAATCACTGTTTTATTTTTTCAACTACTGACTTTTTTTTTTTTTTTTTAAAGATTGTATTTATTCATGAGAGATGCAGAGAGACAGGGAGAGGGAGAAGCAGGCTCCCTGCAGGGAGCCGGATGTAGGACTCCATCCTGGGACCCCCCGGGGTCATGCCCTGAGCCAAAGGTAGATGCTCAACCACTGAGTCACCCAGGTGTCCTTTTGATTACTGATTTTAAACAAGTTCAGATACTATGTGCTAAGAGGTGTGAGACAGTCCCAAACTTCTAATTGCTCACAGCTGGGGGAGGCAGCTATGTGATCAAATACACAATGCATAGTGAGGGGAAGCTTGGGAAAGCTCTCAGAGGTGATGAGAGTAGGCAGGGTCTTGCAGGAAGAGGCCAATGGGCTGGGAGGGCCTAGGAATTACCCAGCCTCAATGGTGTTAGCTGAAATAGAGCCAGAACTCTGGCCTCCCAAATGTAACCTTTAAATCAAGGTTCACTTTATTACCTGAAAACTCCGGAGATAGAAAGCACATTATTTGTCTACACTTGTCTCCTCCCCCCTCCTGCTGCTCATACCAGGTTCCTGGCTGAAGGAGAGCTTAACTGTTGTCCGACTGACCCCGGGAAGTAGAATGGGCCTGGAGGGATCAGGAAGATCAACACGGGTACCGGAGAAGCAGCTTGCTTTTCCAGAAAAGCCTTTCATGAAGCCATGGCCATGAAAAGACGGCGTAGGGGGGGGGCGGGGGGAGGCAGGGAAGAACCAAGGGGCAAGGAAACACTGGCGGCCCAGGGACCCTCGGGCAGTGAAAACTGACCGCCAGGTTTCCCCTCCTGCCCAGGCCCGGCCAAATCTCAGCGCGCACCCCGCAGAGTGGCGCGTACAAACGCGCGGGGGCGCAGGGGGTGGGGTGGTTCTGCAGGGCCCGCCCCGCGAGCTGCAGGCTCCGCCCCCGTCTGTCCCTCCAGCCCTGGTGCAGCTGCTTCCGGGCTCTGCGGCTCCAGGCGGCCTGGGGAGGCCGCGGCCCGAGAGGGGTCGCAGTGCACAGTGCCCGGACGCCTAGGTACCCCGGCAGGCCCGCGCGCTTGGCCTCGCGACGACGATTTCTCGAGACACCTCTGGCCTGACCTTGTGGAGGCTGCGTCTCAGCTGCCGGTCGGGCCGCTTGATTCATAACCCTCTGAATCAAGGGAAGAACGCTGCTGGCTGGAGTTTGCTCAACACCTCTCTCCTAACCCCCAATAGGAGATTGATTGCCTGTTGTTGAGCTCCCTTAGGTCAGCAGTTCAGGACTCTCCAGATTGGGATTACCTGAGACCCAGGGCCACCTTCCTTCCTTCCTTTCCTCTTGGATGGAGTACCGCCTCTCCAGTTTCTGGGGCACCTTGGGGCGTGGCCTTGGTGAGTGAAACTTGGGGTGCTGCCTGCAGGAAAGGAAACCCAGAAACCCAGGGAGAACACCGTGGGGGTGACCCAGGCCTTGTCAGGTCCTGGGATTCTTGTCCTGGATCTTGGGTGTGGGGTGGTAGTGGTGGTGGTGAACGAATTTGGATGTGCCTCTCTCCTTTACCTCAAAATTGAAAAGGAAACAAGCCGCTTTCCACACTTGAGGCTGCACAGCATCCCGAGAAGTGGAGAGCTACTTGTGAGTTCAGAGTAGAACTCACGAAACAGATAACAGTTCTTCTGAGCTGGAACAGACTGGCTTCAGAGGAGACACTCAGGCCCCAAACCTGAAAATCTAAGAGGTGCCAGGAAGCAGCCCCAGAATCTAGGGACTCACTACACATCCCAACCATGTTCCTGCGACGGCTTGGTGGTTGGCTACCTCGCCCCTGGGGCCACCGGAAACCTACGAAGCCTGACCTGCCTACCCCAGAACTCAGACGAATGGATAGCTCCTCTGAGAATTCAGGGAGTGACTGGGATAGTGCCCCAGAAACCATGGGAGATGTGGGGCCTCCCAAGACCAAGGACACAGGGGCACGGAGGAGCTCTGGGGCTGCTGCAGAACCAAGCAGGGAGTCCCGAGATGAGCAACTGGGGAGCAACAGAATGGATTCCTTCAAGTGGAACAAGACTGCTTCTAACACTCAAGAGTCTGGGAGACTGGAGACTGGAGGGACCATTCCCAAACTGGGCTGGGATCCTGTGGACTCAAGTGGCACCAGACTTGGAGTGTCCCCTGAAGAGGTACTGAGCCCCCCTGGGCCTGAAGCCCCAGTGGAGAAGCCAGGGCGGCGTCAGAAGCTGCTGGGCTGGCTGCGGGGGGATCCAGGTGGAAGAACAGGGGCTCCCTTGCAGTACCTGGGGAGCCCAGAGGAGAGTCTGCAGATATCAACCAACCTGACTCTGCATCTATTGGAGCTGCTTGCCTCAGCCCTGCTGGGGCTATGCTCACGCCCTCTGAGAGCAGCTTTGGACGCGTTGGGCCTGCGTGGACCGCTGGGCCTCTGGCTGCATGGGCTACTATCCTTCGTGGCTGCCCTGCATGGGCTCCATGCTGTGTTGAGCCTACTTACTGCTCACCCTCTACACTTTGCCTGCCTCTTTGGTCTCCTACAGGCCCTGGTGCTGGCAGTCAGCCTCCGGGAGCCCAGTGGGGAGGAGGAGGCCACTGACTTGGAGGATGAGAAGTTGGAGAGGGAGGGTGAGGAATAGAGGAGACCCAGGAGAGGGGTTATGCCTGCAGGATAGGGTGTGACCTAGTGACCCAACCCTGAGTGGGGTGGGAGAAAGAGTAGGTGTAGGAGAGTGGGGGCCATGCCCCAGATTGTAAGCATAGGGACCTCAGGAATGGGGAAGAAACCCCAGAGTGTGAGGGCATGGCCTTCCTTCACACACAGGAGAGTAGAGCTATTTAGGGCATCTGTTTATGTACAATGGGGATATGGCCCTTGAATTCACCAGCTGTTGTTACTTCTTGCTTTTACATTTCTCCCATTTCGTTTATTCTTTCCACCTTTACTTTTTAAAAGAAAAAAAAAAAGCATAGTGGTGAAAAATAAAGACTAAAGAGTAATCTTTACCTTTCAAAACTACCCAGAGGTGGAGACCAGAAGCAGGACAGAAAGGCTTCTGACTAGTGTAAGAGGGTGGTTGGAGACCCAAGGGATCCCTTGGATCGTAGGATCTAAGCCATCTAGGGAAGAATGGGACTGAGGCAGGTGGGTTAAGGGGTGTGGATAGGGGCCTACAGTGATTAGGAGCCTGCAGGAAGGATCTGGATCTTCCCAGGAGCCAGGGGGAGTGGGGATGGTGCAGGTCGTATAGGCAGGAGGACCGATTCAGAGGGGCTGGCAGTTCAGACAGGCAGTATGGGGAAGAACTGGAGCTTGGAGTTCCCACTCTGGGACTAGGTGTTTGCACAGTCAGCAATAAATGTGTCACATCAAATCCTAAATATACCACTACAAAGAGTTACCACCACTCAGTGTCATTTCCTGACGCCGTCCAGCAGGGGGTTTAGGTGGTAGAAAGTGCAAGGAAGTACTGAGATAGAGGTGGGGAAGACTGATGTCTGGAGACAAACCCGAAATGAGATGAGGACTGAAAAATCATCTTTATTACTCTTGAAAGGGAGTTGGGAGTCTCCAGCTTCTCCTTCCCCCAAGCACAACTGTAGCTCTCACCATATCCATCTGGGGCACAGATGAAGCCACAGGTCAGTTACTGGACAGCTCACAGGCCTCTGGTGGGAGGAGGGAGAAAAGAAGAGAATGGAAAGGAAGGAACTCCAGGGAAAAAAGCAAGGTTGGTGATGGTGGGGTAGAGGAGAATGCATTTCTGCTCTTCCCCACATCAAAGAAGGGGTCTCTGAGGTCTTTTTCCCTGTGTCTGACCCCCCCCCCCCCCGCTCCTTTTATCCACCACAAACTCAGGAACCTCTCTTTTGAGTAGCCCAGAGCCCATCCTGGCTCCCTCAGGTGACATCACAGCTGTTGGCCACATCCTCTGGTGCCATCACAGCCTATGACACAAATGGAGGTGTCAGCACAGCCACTCTAATAATGTCAGCCTTTGGCCTGCCCTCCAGTGACATCACTTGAGTCCCTTTCATCCAGCATCTGCAGAAGACTTGGTGAGTCCTAGTCCTCTTCTGTGGGACTTTACCCCCTTACCTTGATTCCTGGGAGTCCGTAAGAAGGCCTTAAAGTCCAGGCAGGAGGTCAGGGACTGGAACTCCTCCACGCATGTCTCATGAGGGTGTGGTGAGCGATCTGGAAGAGCAGGGCAGGGCCAGGCCCATCAAAGTCCCAGCTTCTCAGCACTGCCCTGGTGAGGGGAAGCACCCAGTCCTTCCTGGGATGATTTCATAAGGCCCAGAGTGAGAGGCTCTTCCGCCCTCCTGTGTTTCTCTCCAACCCTTCCTGTCTGGCATCCCCACTCACTGTAGAGGAGGAAGCGCTGGTAACCGTGGCCTGACTCTTTCAGCATGATTCCACCGGGGCATGAGCTAGAGAAGAGCATGGTCCTCATGTCAGGGCGGCCTGTTGAGGGGGAAGTGTGAGGACAGAGATGCAAAACCAAGCAAGCCCAAGGGACATGGGGAGAGTGAAGGCTGGAGTACACCAACCTTCAGTTCTGAGATCTGTGCTCCCCTCAGTCAAGTGGTAGATCCATTTCCGGGGCACACAGTGTCCATTTTTCCTGCAGAAGCGGTGGCAAAGACAAAAGACAGTGACACAGTGTGACTCCCAGCCACACAGTACCAGCCTCCATTTATCCCATCTTATTTCTCTCTGAAGTTTCAAACTACCAAGGGATGGTTGGGTAGGCTCATCTCTTTTCAGAGGGAAACTAAGAGAATTGTTGAATTTAGTGGGCCAAAAACAGTGGATATCCCAAAGAGCCTGGCTCTTGGTGGGTGGGTGCTCATATTTTGGGCAGAGACTGCACCTCCTGGTGCCCCGCCTCATCACTCACATGCGGATGGTAGCACGAAGCTGGAGCTGCATGGGGGCAGAGCCTGTAGCCATGCTGAAGACAATGTTGTCTACAGGGTCAAAAGTCACCAACTCCTCCTTGGTGGGAGCTGCCCCTGCGATGAAGTACCACCTGCCCAGGTGTGGCTCTGGGAACTGCAGAGAATGAGGGGATCAGAAGAGGGTGGGTCCCCACCACAGGGCCCATTCAACCTCTTCATCTTTACTCTTAAGACAGCAAGACTTAGAGGAGTGGCGTGGCAGCTGCTTTGTTCTGACTAGAGGTGGGTTATGACATGGAGTCATTAAGCAATTTTTCCTTTGTAGCCCTCTCAATCAACCTGAGTAACCACCCAGCCCCCAATTCTACCGTGTTTCCACATTGATGGCCACAGTACTGTTTTTTTTTTTCACTTGTTCTTGCATTCATTATCACGATACTCACGGCCTTTCTCCCTTTCGTTCCCAGCATGGCTTCTGGTCATCCAAGGCCACCCACTCAAGTCCCTCAGAGCTCCCACCATCAGCTTTCCCCATTCTCAGTCCATACCTCTTTCCCATCCACTCCCTGAGTTGTCAGTTGACTGTACTCAGGGCACTGGTAGATGGAGTTAAGGAGAATACCAAAGAGATAGAGCAGAGCTGCCCATACTTGGTGGAACATCTTCAGGTAGCAGGGAGCTGGTGCTCTTCGTGAAGTGGCTGGTGCCTTAACTGCTCTCCCCCCACCGTCTTGTTACTTAGTCCACTCTGCTTCCAGCCCCCTTGCCTTGACCCTTGACCCTTTCACCTGCTAATGAGTAACTTCAACCTTGTTTTCCAACCCAATCATAGATTACTTACAGTGTTCAGGCCTTCCTCCCCCTCTTCTAAATGCCATCACTCCATAATACACCCTGGCATGTCCAGAGTGTCTTATGAATTAATGGGAGCTGAGCCCTCCAGGTAGAAGCCTGTGGCCCTTCAACCTGTATCCGAGCTGGATATCTGCTCAGTTGTGTAGCACTGAAAAGAGGCAGACTGATTCTTTCATTCATTCACTTAGCAGACTGTTGTGAGGCCCAGCTGTGTGCCAGCTAAACCCCTAGGGACATAAAAATGAATGACAGTCCCTGGCCTTGAGAGCAGTAAAAAGAAAACTAGCTGAGTAAACAAAACAAATCATTGCAGTACACAGCCTGGTAAGTTCTTTAAAACAGGTATGAACCAGGTGCTGGGGCCTAGTGGATGGGAGGCCTTCTTTCTGAAGTAATTGGGGAAACAGTATGTACAGCCCTGAGAAAAGTTCACTCACTTAACGTTTATCATTAGAAGAGACTACATGATGTAAGGGTTAGAAGATATGGGTTATTAGGCAGAGTGGGTGCAAACCCTAACTCCACTATGTATTAGATCTTGCAGTTTTATTAATCTCAGTGCCTTTTTTTTTTTTCATTTTCATTTCATTGATGACCAAATCATCAATCTCACAGGATTAAACGAGATTATGCACTTTATTTTTTTTTTTTAATCTTTATTTATGATAGTCACAGAGAGAGAGAGAGAGGCAGAGACACAGGCAGAGGGAGAAGCAGGCTCCATGCACCGGGAGCCCGACGTGGGACCGGATCCCGGGTCTCCAGGATCGCGCCCTGGGCCAAAGGCAGGCGCCAAACCGCTGCGCCACCCAGGGATCCCAGATTATGCACTTTAATAAAGCCCTTGGCAAGGGCCTGCCTATTGTTAAATCCGAAGGAAATATTCGCTATAATTAATGTTTGTAAAGGCACTTACAGTTTCTGGTGGCTCCAGGTTCTCAAATAGCAAGAAAATAGTTGTCAAGAAGCAGTCATTTGATAGTGCCAAGGGGGTGGGGCAGTTAATGCAATGAAAGATGGCGCTTCCTAATAGATTATGTATAAACCACAGACTGCCAATTTGTTCTGAGTGGTAGGGTTTGTTATGGGATTGTGATTTAGTTAAAAGAAAATTTGGGTAACGGGTATATGAGGGCTCATTATAACATCTGGGAGTAATGTTTGCCATTTTTTTTTGTTTGCCAGTTCTTTTTTTTTTTTTTTTTAAATCTTTTTTTTTTTTTTTTTAAAGATTTTATTTATTTATTCTTGAGAGATAGAAGGAGAGACAGAGCCAGAGACACAGGCAGAGGGAGAAGCAGGCTCCATGCACCGGGAGCCCGACGTGGGATTCGATCCCGGGTCTCCAGGATCGCGCCCTGGGCCAAAGGCAGGCGCCAAACCGCTGCGCCACCCAGGGATCCCTGTTTGCCAGTTCTTATAGTAAGAAGCAAATATATATAACATACAGTAATTTATTGGGGCAGTAAAGTAGACGTGCTTGACCCGGGGTCTGGTAGGCCTGGGTTTGTCGGTTCTGCCTTAGTTTTGCCTAAGTGTACTCACCTATACAATGGATGTAATGACCATCTCCGGTATTGAAAGGCTTTTAAACAGGACAGTACGCAAAGCCCTGAGTATATTCCTGTTACAAACCAAGTGCTCGCTAAACAATTATTTATTAGGGCTCTTATGAAACAGTACTGGGAATCGAGTAGGAACGACAGGCCCCACAAAGGCCGTGGGCCCGGGAGGGAGGCAGGCAGGCCTACCCGAGGCCGAGGTTGGGGGCTCAGGCGGTGAGCACTGCCCAGTCCGCCGGGGGACCCCGGCCTGCGGAAGCCCTTCGGTGGCCCCTTCAGTGCTCCAGGGCCGGAATCCTGTGTTTCGGCCCAGTCCAACTCCACTCCTTTCCAATTCCCAAACTCGGAGGCGCCCTTTCTGAGGAGAGTCCTGAGAAGCAGTGAATCCGTAGTTGCTCCACAACATGGCGTGTCCACGGCCGCACGCTGCCACCGAGGAACATGGCGCCCGCGTCCAGCCAAACGCCCACCACGCAGCGCCGAGGTCGGCCCCAACCACGCGGCGGCACGCCCCGGCTGCTCGCGAACCACCTCCAACTGCCTAGAGAAAGGAGGACTTCCGGAGGCGCTGAAGACAGAATTTTAGGAGGCCAGCGCAGTGCCGCCTCAAATTCTCGGCCGGCCAAGACTTTAACAGAGATTCACGAGGCATAATCCCCAGTCGCCAAGCCGCTAGAGGCACACAACTGTCCCAAGCCTCTTGAAACATAGTCTCTCACCTGGTAATTATTTTCAGGCATTTAAAGTAGCCACCTCAACCACCTACAGCTCAAGCGCGTACACAGACAAGAACAGCGTTAGCGGGGGGTTGGGCGGTGCCTAAAGGTGTACGCATGCGTAGTGCGACGCGCGCAGGCGCAGTACGGTCCCCCGGGCGACGGTGGCGGTGGCTCCTCGGGGTGTTCGGCTCCCTCCCATCCAGGCCGGCCCCGGCCCGTCTGGCCCCAAGGAACTCACTGTTTGGGGCCGCGAACTTCCTCATCGTTCCCAACAAAAGTAAAACTTCGGGACCTGGGGGGAGCCGGAAGTACCGCCTTGCGATCCCCAAATACTATCGGGGAAACGGAAGTGACCATCGGTGGCAAGTTGGGGGAGACCGGAAGTGACGGTACCGTGGGGAAGTCGGGGGCGGAGCCCGGGGTGGTGGTGTGGGTTGCGGTGGGGTTTGTGTGTATGTGTGTGCGTGCGTGTGGTGTGTGTTGGTCGCGCCGCTCTACTGGAGCATCGAGGGCAGGCGGAAGAGGGGGGCAGTCAGCTAGCCAATCTGGCCCCCCGTGCGTGTCCGTCATTTCGGGTCTGTCGTGATTTAGGCGGGTTCGGTGGGCGTGGCGTGGCGCGCGTGCGCGAAACCACTGTCTCCGCAAAATCTGGCGCGACTCCCCCCTCCCCCCGCTCGCGTGTGCTCCCGGGGGTTTGCCGACCTTTGGGGCCTTTGTCGTATCGCGACTGGTGATGACACGAGTCTCCTGCTTCCTACTTTGCCGGCTTCCCAGCCTGACTGGCCCTCCCTTATTGTGATTGGCATTGCGGAGCCCCTCCCATCTGCCCGTCCTCCAGCTCCCTGTGCCGTCGATCTCCTGCCTGCCCTTTGTGTTTCTCTCCTGGTGCCTCGGAATCAGAAGGGGAATGGGGGCGGGTGTGAGTGTGTAGGCTCGTGCGGGAGAAACTCTTCAGGTATTAGGGCGGAGACTCAAGCCGGTGAGGCTTCCGGGTATATCAAATCAGCTCTGGGCGACAGGCTTCCCTCCCTCTATTCTTTAGAGATCTATCTGCGATGGAGCCCACTGATAGTACCAGTACCACTTCCAGTATGGAGGAGCCTGACAGCCTGGAGGTGCTGGTGAAGACCTTGGACTCTCAGACTCGGACATTTATTGTGGGGGCCCAGGTGAGACCCCAGTACTTTTGGAAGACACCCATTAACTCTTTCTGTTGTAGGTCTGTTATCCTGAGAGAACCGAATTTTTTTCGTCCTTAAATCTTACTTCATTGGTTCCTTTGTTCACGTTCTAGATAGGACATTTTCTGGTGTTTGTTGTTGAGGGAGAAGGTATGGATTCTGTCGAATGAGGCAGATTTTGTTCTTCTGCCTTTTCCCACCTTGAAAGAATTCAGTGCAGAGGGAAATACGGAGGGAGAAATATATATATGCCAGCATCATGAGTGAACCCCAGCCCAAGAGGACAGACATGGCTCCTGCCTTTGGGAAGGGAAACAGAACAGAGATCCAAAACTCGAGTCTTAAAAATTGGTCAGGTCTGTTTTATGTCTTTAAAGGCTAGAAGTCAGAGCCTATAATGCAGGTAGAACTCTAACACACTGCTGAGCGGAATCACTAGTGTGTGTGGCATAATTTGAATCTTTTGTTTTTAGCGCCACAGACATGGCTGGTTATGCCATTAATTCCTGTGATATTTTAAGACAAAATCATGAGGGGTTGGTCCATAGCTTTTAAAATATATAGAAAAAATCATATAGGTCTTTGTGATTAGATGTTTGTAAACTGGTGCTTCCCAAGAATCACCACTACAGTTAGGACAGTGTTTGCTCTTTTCTTTCTGCTCTGTTGAACCTTCCTTTCTTGATTTTCTACTCCTGCTTCCTTATCATTGCATTTGTCTTTGAGATTGCAGAGTTGTATCATTTTGTGTTTGGGGAGGGGTCATTGGTATCTGTAGACACATTCCTTTGGGAGCGGGGAAGAGAAGGATATGTCACTCAGTATTTCTGTTTCTCAGCCACATAATTTTCTCTGGGCACATAATCTGAACTTTGTTCATGTTTATTGTCTGTTTTGACAGGTGTTAAAATGTCTTAGTTTGGGGCTTTGCATGATAATTACCTCACAGTCAAGACAAATGGGTAGCGATTTTATAGTTGAGTGGTTTTTACCCCTCACTCCCAAAAGTCACTTGTTCCCCTTCTGTACTTCTCTTTCCTCCAATCGCTGCTAGTTTTTTGTCTCTTTTTCCTTGTAGATGAATGTAAAGGAGTTTAAAGAGCACATTGCTGCCTCTGTTAGTATTCCCTCTGAGAAACAACGGCTCATTTATCAGGGACGAGTTCTGCAGGATGATAAGAAGCTCCAGGAATACAGTAAGAGTTTGGGGGAGGCAGTTCAGAGGTTGTTGAGGCAGCTGTCTAGAGAGATGAGTTGAGGCATTGGGCTTACCTGATTATATAATGCTTTGGTGTGTGTGTGTGTGTGTGTGTGTGTTTTTCCTGCAGATGTTGGGGGAAAGGTTATTCACCTGGTGGAACGGGCTCCTCCTCAGACTCCGCTCCCTTCTGGGGCATCTTCTGGGATAGGATCTGCCTCAGCCACCCATGGTGGAGGACCCCCGCCTGGTACTCGGGGGCCTGGGGCCTCTGTTCATGACCGGAATGCCAACAGCTATGTCATGGTTGGAACCTTTAACCTTCCTGTAAGCTTGTGTTCCACATAGTACAGTTTTTGTGGGGAGGGGTGGTTTGGTTGTGGTAATAACAGAGAGCTCATAAGAAAGGTGTCTTGGTCTTTAGATTGGGTTTCCAGGGTCCTGCGGTCTGATACGGCCTCAGTCTTTGAGAAAAAGGGTGGGGCTCCAGAGAATGAGTTGGAGGTGTGGGGGCCTTAGTATTTGGCTTCTCCCAGAGCAACTTCCCTTACCCTTTTCCCAGAGTGACGGCTCTGCTGTGGATGTTCACATCAACATGGAACAGGCCCCGATTCAGGTATCATGGGCCTGGGAGGGTCAGGGAAGGGGATCTGGGAGAAGGAGGCCATGAGATGGGGTGGACCTGGTGAGGAGCCCACTCGGCCCTGGTTCAGTAGGTGGTAGAGTGCATGGCTTCATCTCAGACGTACCCTGATTGTACTTTTTTTACCGTAGAGTGAGCCCCGAGTACGGCTGGTGATGGCTCAACACATGATCAGGGATATACAAACCTTACTATCCCGGATGGAGGTCAGTGGGCAAGGCTGGCTAGGGTCTGTCCGTTTCTTCATTCTCTCTTAATGGTTTTGTGTCCACCTGGTGGCGAAGGCATGACTGGCCATATCAGCTGGATTCTTCCTGCCTAATCTGGTCTCTTCTCTTCGGTCTTCACTCTTTGGGGTGAAAAAGTATCTTTGTTGGGCTATCTTGTTCCTGCCAATCCTCTGGGTGCCTGGTATCTGGGAAGTTTATTTCGCATTGGTCAGATAACTCTCATGGCATCTTTTCTCAATTATAGTTTCTTAATTAGCATATTTGAGCTGAGCTGGCCCAATTCCATTCGTTTGTATTGTGATTGTAGCTTGTGACATTTTTTACTCTTCTTGTGGAAGCTTAGAGAACCATAATTCTTCTATTTTGTTAGTAACCCTTAAGTATTACAGCTATTTATTATGTGTCTTGTTAAAAGTTTTGCAGTGGTTGCTAGGGAGTCAGACCAGTGCAAAGCCCTGCCTTCAGGGAGCCTAGTTAGAGTTCCTTCTCCACTCGTTCTGTGTTGACCTGAGTAATCTGCAGCAGTCTCCTCTTCCTCTGGTATCCTGAATCTCTCCACTTCAGTGTCGAGGGGGACCCCAAGCACAGCATAGTCAGCCACCCCCCCAGACGCCAGCTGTGGCCCCGGAGCCAGTAGCCTTGAGCTCTCAAACATCAGAAGCAGTTGAGAGTGAAGTGCCTCCTCGGGAGCCTATGGAGGCAGAAGAAGTGGAGGAGCGTGCCTCAGCCCAGAGCCCGGAACTCACCCCTTCTGGCCCAGCCCCAGTGGGCCCAACACCTGCCCCAGAGACAAATGCACCCAAGTGAGAACTAGAGGGACCCTCTGGGAGAGTGGTTGGGAGTCCTAAGTGAAGTGTGAGAACCAGGAAGGGTATGATAGAAGAAGAGAATTGCTGGGCAGTCTTACCTGTGGGGTTAGCATGGCAGGGCAGAGAGAGTTCCGGACCAGCTGAATGAGGTTGGGGCTGGCAGTTGAGCCAGAAGCTCTTCTCTCTGGGCTGAGGAAATACAGATGCTGTCTCCTGAGCCCGATCAAGGTTCTCTCCCGAGTTCACATAGATTATGTTCCTTTCTGAGAGTTAAGTTTCTTGCCATCGTAGGGATGGGATTGTATGGCAAGAAAGACAGACGCAGTTATTTTTCTTCTTGTCTTCCCGTGGGTGCAGGTGAAGGATAAGATGTTCTGCTAGTGCTAGAAGGGATGAGGCCAGAGGTCTGGGAGGCTGCAGGGGGCAGGGCAGGTGTAGTCTGTCAGGTTGGAGGTTGGGGATCTAAGGAAAGCCTCGGCTCACTGCCTCTTGGGGTTGCCCACAGCCATCCTTCCCCTGCGGAGTATGTCGAAGTGCTTCAGGAGCTACAGCGGCTTGAGAGTCGCCTTCAGCCCTTCTTGCAGCGCTACTACGAGGTTCTGGGTACTGCTGCCACCACGGACTACAACAATAACGTGAGTGCCACCCACCCCCTCACCCCCAGTTGTGTCCCACATGGAACAGGCAGAAATACATCTAACCCTTTCTTCCAAAAAAATACTGTCTGCAACAAAACAGTTCTATAGACTTGTGAGTAAATGACGTGTTTTCTTGTATAGGGAAGGTGACGATCTTTGCATAAATCTACTGTTTCTGTCTCTTGATTCCTCGATTCAGTTACTCAGGAAGCTTAGGTAGAGTGAGGGAGATTAGTAGATGATGCTGTACTGATTTTCTGTAAGGCCTGTTGTAATAGGGAACTTTCTGCGTATTTGATATAGAAGTTATTTGCCGAGACTGGTCTACCTGGAAGCTCCCAAGGCTATAGCTGAAGGTATAGAGATAGAGAGTATGGGGCTTTTCAAGGGTGTTACCTGTTTTTGTCGTCAAGGTTTATTGCAACCTAATATGTGTTGCTTTCCTGTCCTCGGCCCTGGGGGTTACAGCAAGAGGGCCGAGAAGAGGACCAGCGCTTGATCAACTTGGTGGGGGAGAGCCTGCGGCTGCTGGGTAACACTTTCGTGGCGCTATCTGACCTCCGCTGCAATCTGGCCTGTGCGCCCCCACGACACCTGCATGTGGTCCGGCCCATGTCTCACTACACTACCCCCATGGTGCTTCAGCAAGCAGCCATTCCCATCCAGGTGGGTCCAGGGAGCCTTGGAGGGATGGCGAATGACCCAGAGTAGCTGTCAGGCTTGAATTGAGAAGGGGTAGAGACCTCGGAAACACAAAGTGGTGGAGAACGGGGAGACTGCAGCAGTATACCTCGGGATGCTCTGGGTTAAGCTCTTGTTTTACTTATTTCTGCCTCCTGCCTTTGTCTCTTCCAGATCAATGTGGGAACCACTGTGACCATGACGGGGAATGGGACTCGGCCCCCCCCAACTGCCAATGCGGAGACAGCTCCCCCTGGTCCTGGGCAGGCCTCGTCCCTGGCTCCCACTTCTACCACTGTCGAGTCTTCAACCGAGGGGGCTCCCCCGCCAGGGCCAGCTCCCCCCCCAACCACCAGTCACCCAAGGGTCATCCGAATTTCCCACCAGAGCGTGGAACCCGTGGTCATGATGCACATGAATATCCAAGGTGAATGAGGGTTGGTTGTCGGTAGAGAAGAGCAGCACGATGTGGGAGGTGGGTTGGCACGGAGATGTGAGAGAGCGAGGGTGGGGATGGAGCAGAGGAACCAGGACAGAAGCTTGAGTGCACATGTGCAGGAAAGGGCAGGAGGGACTGCTTGTCCCTGCAGGTTTGTTTGCGTGGCGAAGGGAGTGCTTCCTCCCTTCTAGGTGGAGGGAAAAGCAGGCTTTCTCATGGGGACAGTAAGGGCCAGCAGGATGCTGGTCACAGGAGGATGTGGTTAAGCCCTGGCGCCGCCTGCCTCAGGGCCATTCTCTCTGTCTCCCTGCCCAGATTCTGGCACACAGCCTGGTGGAGTTCCGAGTGCTCCCACTGGCCCCCTAGGACCCCCTGGTCATGGCCAGACCCTGGGTAAGAGTGAGGGTATCAGAGCAGGCCGAGCTCTGGGTAGAGAAGGGGTAGGGCCGACTGGGTGGGTTGAAGGGGGTCCAGGTTCAAGGTTACATCAGACCCGCCCCCCAGGCTCCACCCTCATCCAGCTGCCCTCCCTGCCCCCTGAGTTCATGCACGCCGTCGCCCACCAGATCACTCATCAGGCCATGGTGGCAGCTGTTGCCTCCGCGGCCGCAGGTAATAACCTGGAAGGGGAAGCTTGGGAGGTGGGGCACGGTCCATGGTGGCGGGTGCTGTCGGCTAGCAGGCCAGGGCCCGGCCCTCAGCCCTCTTCGGTCTCCCCTCTGCCACCCACAGGACAGCAGGTGCCAGGCTTCCCCACGGCTCCGACCCGGGTGGTGATTGCCCGGCCCACCCCTCCACAGGCTCGGCCTTCCCATCCTGGGGGGCCCCCCGTCTCGGGTACTCTAGTGAGTAAGGATGGAGGAGCTCTCGTTGGGGGGAGTCTGGGGAAAGAATCCTCATGGGGAATGGGCAGGGCAGGACTGAAAGCCGTTTCTGTCTCCCTCCAGCAGGGCGCCGGGCTAGGTACCAATGCTTCTCTGGCCCAGATGGTGAGCGGCCTTGTGGGGCAGCTTCTGATGCAGCCTGTTCTGGTGGGTGAGTCCTTGTTCTGGCCCGTCTCAACCTGAAGGGATGTCCACCACCCTGGAGGCCGGTTCTCCTCAGTCTCCTGACGAGCGCTTCCCAGTTTTCTCCAGAGATCCTTTTTCCTTGCTTCCTGCTGACAAGACCAGAATGAGATGCTGTGGTGTCTCGTTTCTCTACAGAGTTCAGCTTTTCTCTTTTGGTCTCTCCAGCTCAGGGGACCCCAGGAATGGCTCCACCTCCAGCCCCTGCCACTGCTTCAGCTAGTGCCGGCACTACCAACACCGCTACCACAGCTGGCCCTGCTCCCGGGGGGCCTGCCCAGCCTCCTCCCCCTCAGCCTTCGGCTGCCGACCTGCAGTTCTCTCAGCTCCTGGGGAACTTGCTGGGGCCAGCAGGGCCTGGGGCCGGCGGGCCTGGCATGGCTTCTCCTACCATCACCGTGGCCATGCCCGGCGTCCCTGCCTTTCTACAGGGCATGACTGACTTTCTGCAGGTGAGTGGCTGGCTTGCTCTTTGGCTCCACCCCCCCACGCCTGCTGGCCCAGCCAGGTGCTGGTGCCTTGTTTCTGTGATGTTGCTGCTGGGCTACAGCCCCTGGTGGCCTGTCGATGGGAGGGAGCCCTGGGACTTCATTGATTCTGATTCCCCACCTATCCCCATTTGGGAGAAGCAGCAGCTGAGGCTATGAGGGCATAGTACCTGGCATTGCTGCTTTGTAACCTAATGCGTTCAGGGGGAGAGGGGCTGGAGCCCCACCTAAGTCTGCTGCTGTGTCACATGTGTTCATTCTGTTCTAGGGAGGAAAGACCACAGTGGGGCTCTCCTGTTGGGCTTCTCTCAGCCTGTGCCTTTCTGGTGTCTCATCCCCGTTTTCACCTTGTCTTCTGTTGTGTGTTCTCTGTTTGCCAGGCAGCACAGACAGCCCCTCCACCCCCGCCGCCGCCGCCGCCCCCGCCCCCAGCGCCGGAGCAGCAGACTGTGCCCCCACCAGGGTCCCCTTCTGGTGGCACAGGGAGTCCTGGAGGCCTGGGTCTTGAGAGTCTTTCACCGGAGTTTTTTACATCCGTGGTGCAGGGTGTGCTGAACTCCCTCCTGGGCTCCCTGGGGGCGCGGGCCGGCAGCAGTGAGAGCATCGCTGCTTTCATCCAGCGCCTCAGCGGATCCAGTAACATCTTTGAGCCTGGGGCAGATGGGGCCCTCGGTGAGCCATTGAGGGTGCCTTGGTCTTCTCCAGGGAGGGGAGGTTGATGACCTTTGTCAAGGAGTGTTGCTGGAGCTGGATGAGGTCGATGGGTTGGTGGTGCGCAGGCAGGGCAGGGGGTAAAGGCCACTGCTGACTTCGGCCCCTGTCCCTAGGATTCTTCGGGGCCCTGCTTTCTCTTTTGTGCCAGAACTTTTCCATGGTGGACGTGGTGATGCTTCTTCATGGCCATTTCCAGCCACTGCAGCGGCTCCAGCCCCAGCTGCGGTCCTTTTTCCACCAGCACTACCTGGGTGGCCAAGAGCCCACACCCGGTAACATACGGGTAAATGAAGGCCGGGGGCCGCCACATGTTCCTCTTCAGCTTCTCTTTCTTGACTCCACTCTGTCACCTAAAGTGCCGATCGTCCAGCCTGAGCCCTGCACTTACTGGAGGTGGAGGGGAGGGCATGTCTCAAAGGCCAGGGTGGGGGATCTGAACTCCTGCTGTTTCCCCCTTAGACGGCGACCCACACATTGATCACAGGGCTGGAAGAATATGTGCGGGAGAGTTTCGTGAGTTCCTCGTCTCCCGGGGGGCCGGGGTAGCTGCCGTTCCTCCCACCGCCTTGGAGCGAATGTAGTCTTCCAGGCTCCCTGATTTGGGCGTCTCCGTGTGTCTTGGTTTTCAGTCTTTGGTGCAGGTTCAGCCTGGCGTGGACATCATCCGGACCAACCTGGAGTTTCTCCAGGAGCAGTTCAACAGCATTGCTGCTCACGTGCTGCACTGCACAGGTGAGGGCGGCCAGGCACACAGGGCGGGGGGTGCGAGGTGCGGGGTGCCAGCTGCCAGCATCCCCACCTCTTGTCCACAGACAGCGGATTTGGGGCCCGTTTGTTGGAGTTGTGTAACCAGGGCCTGTTTGAGTGCCTGGCCCTCAACCTGCACTGCTTGGGGGGCCAGCAGATGGAACTCGCTGCTGTCATCAATGGCCGGATAGTAAGAACCGCGCAGCCCCCGGGCCTTTGTTCTCTCTGCTGTCCTGCAGTTCTTGTTTTGTCTTCTCCAAATTGCTGTCCTTTACCTTTGATACTTTTCAAAAGCTGGTTGAAGGTGTTGTGTTCCAAGGCTGCTTTCTGCCCTCAGCGTCGCATGTCTCGTGGGGTGAACCCGTCCCTGGTGAGCTGGCTGACCACTATGATGGGGCTGAGGCTTCAGGTGGTTCTGGAGCACATGCCTGTGGGCCCCGATGCCATCCTCAGATACGTCCGCAGGGTCGGCGACCCACCTCAGGTAAGGGCCTGGATGGGCAGTGCAGTCAGGGGACTTGCAGGGACGGGAGAGGCTTGAGAAGGCCTTTTGTGCTCTTCTGCTTCTTTGTCCGATTTCCTAGCCACTTCCTGAGGAGCCGATGGAAGTTCAGGGATCAGAGAGGACTTCCCCTGAGCCTCAGGTACCAGGGAGAGGTTGAGGGGCCAGATAAGGTGGCGGGGAGGGCTGAGGGTGGAAGATGCTGAAGCCCATGTTTTCCCGCTCCGACTTGCAGCGGGAGAATGCCTCCCCGGCCCCAGGAACAACGGCAGAAGAGGCCATGTCTCGAGGGCCCCCTCCTGCACCTGAGGGCGGCGGCGGCAGCTCCCATGAAGAGCAGGACGGAGCTGCAGCCGAGACTGAGCCTTGGGCAGCTGCCGTCCCCCCAGTAAGTGTCGGGAGGAGAGCTGGAGCACCAGGGGTAGCTGGACATGGCGCCAGCTCCTAGTCGTCTTTCCCTCCACAGGAGTGGGTCCCGATTATCCAGCAGGACATTCAGAGCCAGCGGAAAGTGAAGCCGCAGCCCCCCTTGAGCGATGCCTACCTCAGTGGTATGCCTGCCAAGAGACGCAAGGTTGGTCTGCCTCTTCCCTGAGGATCTCGTTTCATCCAGTTCCTCCCGGGTGGTTAGAATCAGACTAGCTAGAGCTGGAAGGACTTCTTCCTACTTTTGTCCTATCACTTATGGGGTGAGGAAACCTTCCTGGGACTTGATTTGCTCGTGGTGGTTGCGGCACACCCTCACGCTAGCATATGCCAGCAGTGTGGTCATCCCTCAACAGCCTGACTCCCCTGTGTGGCGAGGGCCTGCTTCCTCACAGGCGGCTTCCTCTCACTGACTAGCCGAGTGCCGATGGCTCCACTTACCCTGTCCTTCTTGTATTGAAGAGTGAGTCCAGGATGCGCAAGTGTCGTGTTTTGGTCAGAGCCAGATAAAATTAGGGAGGTGTTTTTGCCGTCAGAACCACTCGTGAACTAGTTCCCTTCTCTCCACTAGCTTAGAAACTCAGTGGTTGGCTCCTGGAAAGGGTGAGCTGGGTGGTTGGCACTGGATCTGACGTCGATCCTCTTTTCCCTCCCGACCCCCTGTCCCCCAGACGATGCAGGGTGAGGGCCCCCAGCTGCTTCTCTCAGAGGCCGTGAGCCGGGCAGCTAAGGCAGCCGGAGCTCGGCCCCTGACGAGCCCCGAGAGCCTGAGCCGGGACCTGGAGGCACCAGAGGTTCAGGAGAGCTACAGGCAGCAGGTGCCCCCACCTTGAAGCAGAATAGGGATGGTGTAGTGGGAGGGGTCGGGCTAGGGCCTCTCTTTTCTGATTTCTTCAGAGACTAACTGGTCAGTCTGGGGCTACTACGTGATATTTTGAAGTTTTCCCCTAGTGGCATCTGGGAAGGCTCAGTGATGCCGTATTCGGCTTCTGACAGCGTGGCTGGTGGGAAGTGCTAGCTCCTAGGGGATGGCCTCGCGTGCTTGCTGGGATCCTAGGGCCCTGGCCCGTGCCCCTCCAACCTGCTTGTTCTCTCTCTCTAGCTCCGGGCTGATATACAGAAGCGACTGCAGGAAGACCCCAACTACAGCCCCCAGCGCTTCCCTAATGCCCACCGGGCCTTCACTGATGATCCCTAGCTGTTTGCTCTTTGGCCCTCCCTCATCAGGGGACCATTTCCCCCATCTTCCTTCACAGTATTTAAGGAATAAAAGTCAGATTTTCCTGGCTCTTTTGTCTCGGAGTTTTCCTAAGTAATCTAAATACTTGTCTTCTCTAAGCTTGTCTAAAATGAGTAACAGTCCCTAGAAATCCAGCTGTTTAAGACCCCTGTCAACCTTGCCGAGTAAGGTGCTGCACGCTACCACATATTCATTGCTCAATTGCACAATGCTGACAAGCAGCCCAGCCCAGTGGTTTTCAAAACGCTTTCATGCAAAAGCATTTTACATGTAAATGAAATGGAATTCAGAGATGGACAAAAGTGGTTTCAGTGAAAAATGATTTCTAAGCAGCTGCAGACTTCACACACTCTTAGCATGACTTGCAGAGTGACTGGTAGAAAACTGCTGCAGCCACAGCAGCTTTAAAGGCACGTCCTCAAAAAAAAATAAATAAAAAAAAAAAAAAAAAAAAAAAGGGATCCCTGGGTGGCGCAGTGGTTTAGCGCCTGCCTTTGGCCCAGGGCGCGATCCTGGAGACCCGGGATCGAATCCCACGTCGGGCTCCCAGTGCATGGAGCCTGCTTCTCTCTCTGCCTCTCTCTTTCCCTCTCTGTGTGACTATCATAAATAAAAAAAAATAAATAAAAAAAAAAAAGGCACGTCCTCTCATTTGCAGCTGGAACAAAACCATGAGGAGGCTGCAAATTCTTTGCTGCTCCCTCCTGAGACACACGCCTGCTTGCAGTCCCGTTCCCGTTGGCTAGCTTAGTGCTGGGCTGAGACTGTGTGGCAGAAGCTACACTAAGGCCAGGTCATATGCTTCACAGCTTCCGCTGGGACCTCTTGGAACACTAACTCAGGGACATAGCAGGCCCTGGGACTCTACCACTTTTTTTTTTTTTTTTTAAAGATTTTATTTATTCATGAGAGACACAGAGAGGCAGTGACACAGGTAGAGGGAGAAGCAGACTCCATGCCAGAAGCCTGATGTGGGACTCGATCCTGGGACTCCAGGATCACACCCTGGGCCAAAGGCAGGCACTAAACCACTGAGCCACCCAGGGATCTCCGGGACTCTACCACCTTGCTGGACAAACCAGACACTGGTTGACAATCCAGTGGGATTTTTTCTACCCTTGAGATAAACACCAGAGCCCCAGACACATGACAGACCTGTGGCACCAGCCTAGCCACCAGCTACAGACTGGTAGCCAGCAGACCTCACTCAATGGCGTAAGAATCATTCACCAGTGAAGGCCAGCTCTAATTCCCAGCCCGTGAGACTTCAACATACAAGAGAACAGATTTGAGACAGCTTGTTAAAACATCACTGGGGGGAGTAAATTCCCTAAAAACTCTCTACAGATCCCTGGGCACTATACTGCCAGAAGAGATAGAAAACCAACCCATCCCCAAAATCATTCCAGAAATTTTTTTTAATCCTTTTATTACTCTTTTTTAACAAACGGCCCCAGGGATAGGGGACCAGGGGAGGGGGGTGGAGGGGAAGCAAGGCCCCAGCCCCACAACCCCTCCCCACCCACCCCATTCCCCCTTATATATTTATAATCTATATACAAGCCCCGGGGGGTGGGGGGCAAGGGGAACTCCCTCAGCGGGATGGGGGCAATCCAGGCTCCTTGTCCCCTCGGGACCCAGGCTCCTCTGCCCGTCGGGAAGGCCCCTCTCGAGAAGGTGGCCCCGTCCGCTCCCAGGGCTTCGGCATCCAGCGCAGGGCATCCGGTGGAGAGGCCTGGGGAACAGGCACATGTGCAAAAATAAGTCCTACTGGGATGCCAGGGATGGAAAGACAGGAATTCAGATGGTAACTCTTGGATTCAGACTTGGGGCCACAGGGGGTCTTTCCTTCACCTGCTGGTAGAGGTCGATGCGCTGGGTGCGGAAGACTCCACTGTAGGTAGAAGGCGGGGCCTTGAGACGGGAATTCAGGCCAGAGAAGGACCTAAAGGAGAAGGGTGTCTGAGGCAAGCCTAACCTGCTCCCTGGTCCCCTAAGAAAGCCATATGGATGGGTAATCTGCATCCCCACACCCTCCTCCTCTTGCCTTCCAGATGGGGGAGTACGTGACGATCCAGGTCCTGCAAGGTTGCTGCTCAGTTTCCGATAATCCTGGAAGGGCTTTAGTTCCACTGGGTGCAGCTGAAAGAAAAAAAAAATTCATGAGCTTCCTGCCTTTCAACCCAATTGATCCTGAGATACTGAATCCCCACCCTAGCTCTTGGGAGATCCCTAACACTTCAGTTCCTGTACCTTACCTCTGCTCGCCCCAAGCTAGGGGCGAAAGGTCTCGCAGGTGAAGGCAGCACCCGAGTAGCAGGAGCAGGTGGGGGTCGTACAGCCAGGCTGGGGGGCTGCAGAGCAGGGCCCACAGGTAACAGAGAAAGGGGCGGTGGGGCAGGAGGTGGCGCTGGTGGCAGGGAGCCAAAGTTCACCACAGGCAGCTGTGAGTCCACCATGGGTAGAAGCATCTACAATAAGAAATACAGGTGGTGAGAGGGGTGTCGAGGGCAGGAAAAAATATCAGAAAACCAAAAATACAATCAGACAAATAAACCAGAGATTGAATAGAGAAACAGAATGAAGGGTGAATGGCAGGACAAAAGTTACCTGCTGGGCAGGGGCCCCTGAGGGGAGGAAGCCACTTTGGCCACTGGGTTGCAGAGGAGTAGAATAAAAATCTGAAGGGGATGGCAGATCCTGGCGCACCTGCTGGGGACAACAGGGAGCAATGTCAACTGTCCCAAAAGCATTCCCCCGCCACCCCTAACCCCCGAAGCCCAGCACCTGCCCATCTCTCACCTGAAGCAAAGGTGGGTCGGGCAAAGGGCTGGGGCAGAAAGCTGGAGAGTACAGGAAGGAAGGTGGAGGGTACAGGATTCCTCCAGCTGGCAACTTCCCCAGCTCTGTTGCTTGCAGTGCAGAGAAATCCAAAAACTGGCCCTTGACAGCTACCCCAGAAAGCAGTGCTGAGGGGGGCGCTGGGCCCGGGGGGAGGTACAGGGGCTGTGATCTGAAGGGAGGCAAAATTTAGGTGCAGAGGAAGGAATCAGGAAGCCAGAATCACTTACTCCTTTGTTCTGAGCTAAAAGTCTACCAGCTTCTGGTACCCCTGAAACAGGCCTCCCCACTGAAACACAGTTCATTTCCTTCTGAGATCCACAGGCATCCAATCTTACCTGTAAGGGTGAAGAGAGGGTGTCCCAGGACGAAAACCTCCATTGTTGGGATGTAACTGAGAGTCTATGGCTCCTCCCGAGACCTGTGGGAGGGGCAAGGCTGGAATAGCTCCAGTTTTTCTGGTCAAGAAAAGATTGCCCACCCCACCTACCTCAGTAAAAGCAAAAAGAAAAACAAAACCATAAATAATGTTTTACAACTACACAAATTGGAAGGTTGGATTTTGAAGGACAGCAGGCAGAAGGGGTTCATGGGATAGGGAGCAGGCAGGTCACTTACCTGGGAAACGGGAGGCCCGGGACTGCTATAGAAGACTTCTGGGTACAAGCGCTGGCCTGAGGAGCTGGGCTCTGGGCCACAGTGCCCAGAGCCCAGGTTCTTGGATTGTGGCTCAGCTGAGGCAGAAGCACTGGGGAGCAGCTCCCAGTCTCGGGATATGGGGATGGCCTGTAAAGAAGCCTGGTCAGAAGCAAAGTCAGCTTCCCTGACGTCCATCGAGGTCACACCCAGCCATCATCTCCATAACTGAAGACCTTTCCACCAAGCTCTCATTGTCCCACTCACCTCGGTGACTGATGCTGCTAGCTCCTTCTCTGCTTTTAAACTGTCTCCTACCACTAGGCGCAACTCTGAGTCCTGTGGTAGTGATGCAAAGGAGATCATTCTGTGGCTCAAGATGCATATCCTCCACATCCCACCTCCAATCCTTTCCTCCTCTCCACCCACCCCAAGGTGCTCAGATCCTGTCCATGCACACCTTGTCACTGGTGCCAAACTGGACGGGGGGACCAGGTCGATGGGATGGCCGGAGGGAGCCAGACTCTGGGCCTCGGTCTGTACGTTGCAATCTTTCTGTGCCAATGGGGCCAGGGGGCAGAGGCTGCTCCCGGGGCAGCTCCTGGGTTGGGGAAGTAAAGGAAATTTAGGCAAATGAAGGAATGTCCAGGACACACAAGAACAGGAAGGAGGAGAAAAACATAGGGCCAAATTCAGAGTTTCAAAAACATTCCTCTTTTATCTTTTTTACCTTTCTGTCCCCATCATGGGGAGCAGGTGGCCGTCTCCTAGGAGGTTCAGAGGGTTCAGAGCCAGGTGGACCCTCACCAGGAACAGCATTCAGGGGTGAGGGGCCTCCAGGCCGCTTGGGAGGCCCCTCTGCTGCCCCCTTGAGTCCTCCATCAGGGGAACTTCGCTGGCTGCAGGGACCTGATGACACCTGAGAATCCCCACTCAGGTCCACCCCACTGTCAGACTGACTCATCTGAGAGGAGTGGAGAAGGAATTAGTTAAGTCAAGGTAGAAAGCACCCCAATACCTGACTGATGTTTGACAAATAACACAACTACGTGACTACATAGCCCCAGACACCCAGAACAGGTGGAGAAGAATCCCAGCTCAGATACTCCCTCCCATCGTCACTTACTTCTGTTCCAGCCACGTCCTCGAAAGGGCTCAGGGGTTCCATCCAGGGCTCCAGGGAGCCAGGCCGGTAACTATTCCGGGTAGTGGCTGGGAAGAGGACCAGACAGCAGAAGTGAGAGACCATCCCGAGGCTGCCCTTTTGGTCCTCTGACAGAGCCCTTCCCCTGCTACCACTCCATCTTACCAGTATGTAAACGGTTCCAGATGTGGGGGGTCAGGGCCTCTGTCCCTGTATCTCTGCACTCTCCCTGAGGGCCTGGGCCCTCAGGCTTGGGGCCCAAGAAACCAGAGCTATGAGAAGGCGGCAAAGATTCCTAAAGGTGAAGAAGGCCAGAAACAAAACATGAATGAGGTGGGGGCTGGGGACTGGAAGAGCCTGAGCCAGAGTGAGGTGTGGGGCAAAAAGGGACTAATAACTGAGAATCTGGGGTGAGGACACAGAGACGAGAACAGGACAATGGAGAAAAGACAAAAAAGGACTATAGAGCAGTAAAGCACAACCTCAAGCTTCATCCCTCACCTCCTGCAGCAGCTCTGGTTTTCTGGGAGGCCGCTCCCGTCGTTTTGGGGGGAAGGGATTAACCCCGGCAGAGTCCCGGGGAGTCCCGCTCACTCCCCTCACCATCAGCCCTGGCTCCTCGAAGTGGGGGTCTGGGAAAAAGGCAGTATCTGTCAGCTTCTACTCTGCGCTACCACTGAGCCTAGCCTTTCCTGCTACTTGGCTCCCAATCCTTCCACCCTTGTCCAGTACAGACACCAAGCGTCAAGGTCCCCTGGCCAGACTCTTCCCCCTCTGCCACTGGACCTTCTTCGCTGGGGATGGAGACATTCCCGCCCTCAGCCCTCCAGCTTACCTGAACTAACGCTGTTGTTGTTAGCGGCCCTCTCAGGGTCATATCGGGTTGGGGGCCGAGTGGAGGGGCCTTGAGGGGTCTGGGAAGGCCCAGGCTTGGGCCTTGGGTGCCCCACTGGTGCAGCTGCACTCCCCTGGCGGCTGCTGAGTTGGGCCAGAGCCTGTTGGATGCCAGCGGGGTTGCTGTGGATAACTTGGTCCAGGCGGAAGACAGCAGAACTGCTGGAGGGTGGAGGAGGCAGAGGAAGCCCTGGGGGCCGCTCCTCTGGAGGTCGGCTGAAGAAAATGGAACAGAGCTTTAGCTAGGATACTTCTGGAATTGTTAACTCCTTCCCTACCAGTCAATCTTATAACCCCTTCCTCTTGCCTGTTAAAACCCAGGTGTTTCCAACTACGTCTAATGAAATCCTTGTGCCTAGGGCTATACGGTGAAAAGCAAAGAACAGAAAAGACACAGTTGCTCCTCACTCAATCAATTGCTTTCCAGTTACTTTCCCTAGACACGGGTGTTCCGTGCCCAGCATCCCCTGTGCCCTCACATATCAAACTTCACCGCAATCAACTGAACCTTCCCTTCATGTTCTCTCCCCTCTTCCACTATTCCGCCTTAAAAATAAACTGAACAGCCCGTCCCTACCCACCTCCGGTTCTTGGGAGAGGGCCAGCTCCTCTTATCCCCTCGCCCTGGGCCGGTCCTTCCTCCAGGTCCCCCACCACCTCCTCCACTGCTGCTGCCACCACTGCCAGCTTTGTTGCCTGGGCCCGGGCGCCGGTTCTGCCTCTCCATGCCTGGCCGCTGACTTGAGAAGCTCCGCTTGCTCAAATCCTTGGCTCTCTGGCTCAGATCTCCACGGGACACGGTTGAAATGCCTGGTCCGGTTCCACCTCCGCTGCCCCCAGGAGTTCCCACGCCTTTGGGGGTCAGCAGTGCTGGTGGGGGAGCCTCCTTGTCCCCCCGGCGCTCACCGGCAAAGTCGCTGCTCTCTGATGCAGTCTCCCATTCCTCATTAGCTTGATCAGAGTTCTGGTTTGACAGATCAGGAGATTTGGCAGCTGCCCGGCGAGGGGGTGGGGGCACAGACACTGTTGTGTGTGTCTCCTCTGCTCCAGAGCCGGGGGCTGGAAGGGCTAGGGAAGAGGGCTTGCCCTCTGCCCCTCTGGCAGCATTCTCTCGTTCCTGTTTCAGCCTCCGGAACCGAGGCGGTTTGTCCTGCTGCTGAGCCCTCCCATGCCGCCTCCGTCGGGGTCGTTCTCCGTCTTCCACACCCATACCCATGTTGCTGCCTCCACTGCTGCCTCCCCGGGTCACGGGGGACAGACGCCCTGGGATCAGCTTCTCTTTCAAAGGCTCCTTATTTGGTGGCAAAGGAGCTGCTGGAGGCTTCTTGGGAGCCAGGGACTTGGTTGGAGGGCTCCAGCCTGGACAAATGGGTGGAGGGGGCCGCCCTCCCCCTCGCCCCCGGCGTGATGGCACTCCTCTGGGAGTGAAGACGCGCCCACCTCGAGCAGTCGAAAAGCGGGCTGGGGCTGGCGAAGGAGGGGCTCCTGATGGTGGAGGAGCAAGAGAGACTTGGGTGAGCACTCTTTCCTTGGTGGGGGGAGCTTCCTTGTCTGAGGGGGCCAGATCGCTCTCGTGGGTCTCACTGCCCGTTTCTGAACCCCGCTGTCGGCGCCGCTTGGGGATCTCTTCATACTCTGAACCCTCGCTTCGTGTCTCGCTGGCAGTGCGACCTCGAGGAGGATGGTTCAGTCCCCCTGCTCCACCTCCACGCCCATCATCTCCCCGGAACTCTCGGTAACTGCGGAACTCTCGGCTTCGGGCTCCCCGCCCCCGGCCCCCGTAAGTCCCCCGAAAGCCCCTCCCCCTGGCAAAATACTCGCCTCGGCCCCGGCCCCGACAAGAGGCAGGACCCACTCTTTCATAGGAGTAATCCCTCCGAAGCCTAGGGGCAGGGGAAAGATTCCCACTAGGTGGGGTCTCCTTGGGGATCCCCATCTTCCCCTTTGCCGTCTTGAGGAGCTCTGGCTTTGGAACCTTGGGGCTTTCATCACTCTGCTCCAGGGGCTTGGGAGACAGCTCTTCAGCTTTTGTAGGTGGTAGGGGTTTCTTTATAGGCCCAGCCCGGCGGGGAGGGGCCCCTGATTCCTCTGGAGGGATCCCACGACGACTGCTGCCTGGGCGAGGGCCCCAGCGGGTCTCAGTGCGGCTCTCTCTGCGAGGTGGAGGGGGGCCTTGTCCTCCAACTCCTCGGGCAGGCTTTCGGCTGGCTTCTGTCCCCATCAGCTGTGGAGTCTCCTCCTTGGGGGTATCCTTTTTGGGTGGTGGAGCCTGTATCTTAGTGGCTTCATCACTGCCTGGGGGCCAGGGGAGTGGACGGGACCCTGGGGGAGTGGGTTCATCCAGAGGGAAGCGAGGGATTGGGGGCCCAGTGGCTCCATTCTCAGGAAAGCCTGGATAACTGGCCAGATAGGGTGGTGGGGGAGGTACTGGAGGGGTCTCACTCCTAAAAAGGGACACGCAAAAAAATGAAAATTAAGTATCGGAGAATGAGAAAAAACGGAACTAGGTAGAGAAAGAGAATACTATTACTACCCCGACACTCCTCTAATGTTTATTCCTGTCACCTCACCAATAATCCCAAGGTCCTCTTTTCCTAGCCCAAATCCTTTCACTGGCAATGCACCCACTTCCACTGCTCAGACTCACCGCATCCCCTTGTCATCCTCATCGGCAGCCTGGCGCAGTGGGGAGGTAAGCGGGCGGGGGTCAGTGGATGTGGTGGTGAAGACATCTCCTACCCAGGCCAACTTTGGATCCACTGGTGGGGTGCCCCGATCCCGTAAGAGGGGAGGTGCATGACGCTCAAATGGCTCTGAGTTTGAACCCCCACTGTCTGAGCGCTCTCGGGGAACTAAGCCTAAGAAAACAAGAGGGACGAGAAAGCTAGCCCTCTTCTATGTGATAGGCCATCCAGCTCAAAAAGCATCTCTCCCCCCATCTACTTCTGTTAGTCACGTCGACGTCCACTCCTCCAGCTTTTACTCCCTCCAAGTCTGGTCCTGACATGCTCCCCTGAAAGTGTTATCTGATCCACTCAGCTTCCCTATGAATGAATCGATGATCACTTCTTGGCCTTCTGTTTAAAATCAAGTGTATGAATGAATCAATGAATTGCCCCCCCCCCCAATAAATCTGGCCAATGAAAGCCCCCTTTTTTCCTTCCTAAGGCCATTCCTGAAACAAAGAGCAATCTCAGCAACATTAAGCACACACCCTCCCTCCTTACCCAGGGGCCCTTCGTCCACAGCAATTTCCTGGGACTGCAGCGTCCCCTACCCACCCCTCAAAGGCCCTTACCAGAGGGATGCACACCAGGAGGGTAGAAGTCCAGAGGGGGCCGGCCCTGGAGGAGCCGGGGATCCACATAAGGAGGTATCATCATCCAGCGGGGATCAAAGTTCATCGGGGGCATGGGTGGGGGCCGGCCCAAAGCACCTGGGTACAGAGCCTTGGGGGGCGGTGGCGGAGCCTGTGGAGCTGGCACAGCCCCCATGGTCACAGGCTGCGGTGGTGATGGTGGTACCGGAGCAGGTGGAGCAGAACCCTGTTGATGCTGCTGCCACTGCTGCTGTTGCTGCTGCTTCAAAAGCTGCTCCTGGGGAAAGACAACAGAGGCCATCAAAACCCTTGCCTTGCCCCTAACAGAAAAAACAAGCCCAGAAGCAACGTTAACACATAGACGTAACAAAGATCAGGACTTAAAAAAATAAAAAATAAAAGATCAGTACTAAATAAAAGCCAGGATGACACACTGGAAACAGTTATAGTAGAGGGATTCAAGCTGACACCTTACAACAGGTACACATGGAGCAGGGAGGGAAATAGCTCTTACCAAGGGAAAAAATGCTCTCACCTGCTGCTGTCGCTGGAACCGTGGCGGCAACGACTTCTGGTATTTGGGGTAGCCCAAGCCCTGGCTGGGGGGCTGTCGGGTGGGACCGACCCCATCACCTTTGGGTTCCACCTTTGGGGCAGGGGTCGTGGCAGGAGAGGGAACCTCTTCTGGTTGTTCAGAACCCTCTTTTGAGGATTGTTGTGGTTCAACTGCATCGACAAAAAGATAATCAGAGTGACCGAGTTTGTGGAGAGACCTGCCACAAAACACCTCCAGGCACTCAACTCTAGAGCACCCTCTCTAAAGATAAGCGCTTACTTCAAGAACCAATGATGATGGAGTGAACTTCCCAAAAAAACCACCAAAACAGACACTGTCTTCAGTCTCACTCCATGCTAACCTAATGGCAAGTGCTTCAGACCACTACTCATCCAGGAATGCAGATAGTAAAACCTTTCCCACCTTAGATACCCGCACGCACAAAGGGACTCCCTTTTTCTCTGCCACTGATAATCCAATAAACTGAAACAACTGCCTCCCATCCATACCACCTACACCCTCAGCCCCAAGAGAAGAGATGTGACACCTGGTAGTACCCTATCCCCATCACCATACCTGGGCTGGCTTCGAAGCTGCCACTGCTGGCGCTACTGGTACTGCCACCACCACTCACCAGGGTGGGAGCTGGAGCCACACCTGGAGTGGGGGTGGATTGGAAAGGGGGGGACTGTGTCGGCTCTTCTGGTTCTTTCTCTGGGGTCGGGGCTGGTGCGGGTGGAGGAGCTGGAGGTGCAGAATTTTCTTTGGGGACTGCAGGTGGCTGAGCTGGGGCAGGAGCAGGAGCAGGTGGGACAGCAGGCTCTGCTTTGAGCCGCTTGTCAGGTGCCCCAAACTTCTCATCCAGTCGCTTGAGCTTTTCAGCACAGGCTGCCCGGCGCTCCTCCTGCATGCGACGCTCTTCCTCTTCACGCCGGCGCCGGGCCCGCTCCACAGCCAAGGAGATCTCAGATGAAGATTGTTTTCGCCGCTGCCGCCAGGCCTCATCCTCATCTTCAGGTGCTAGGGGCTTGCAAGGAGGGCCCCCCCGATCCTGTCAATGGGCAGACCCGTCAGGGCCAGAGGTATCAGTCATCAAGTTTCTTATCTTTGTCACATACTGATCAACTGTCTCTAGCTGTAGGGGCAGGAACTGGCCTTGGGTTGGTGGCCTTTTGGGTAGGGACCAACTTGTCCTATTCTTACTTCTTCGCTCCTTTCAGAGACCCAAATACCCAGGCCTCGTTTTTCCTCACTAGCATCCCAATTGCTTTTAACCCAGAATCCTCTAACACCAAAGAGGCTCCAAACCTTTTCAGAGATGCTCCACTGCTTTACACTTCCTGTAGCCCATTCCTGACCCTCCCTCCAGCTTTCTCAATTACTAGTGCTTCAACTTCTCAGCAGACACTCCTCTCCCACAACTGACCCTTCTCAACCCCTCATTGTAGACACTCACTGGGTAGTCCCCAGGGGGGCCCCAGTTCCCGGCGGGGCCCCGGTGAGGTGGGGGTGGGGGAGGCTTTGGGGCAGGAGGCCCCGGCTCTGTCTCTGGAGGCCGAGAGGTCTCTGCCCAGGCCGTCTTGGGAGGGGGCAGTTCGCTGCCGGGGGAGTTGCCCTTTTTGCCATCTGCTTCAGGGGGCCGTTCCTCACCAGCAGCTGATTGGGACTCCTTGCTGTGAGCAGACCAACAGTGGAATTAAAATCAGTTAGAAACCAGCTCCTTTAAGAGGGTATTACTTGCAAGAGAAACTGAGCCCCCTAACTCACTGGCCCTCAGCTCCCTCCTCATCAGAGTCTCGCCCGTCTTCCTCATCGCTGAACTTGAGCTTTTCAGTGTAGTCGACCTCTTCGTGGGCCCCTGTGGGGGGAAAGTGAAAACTGATAACCCAAGCATTCTGTTCTCCAATCTCATAACTTTTGGAACACAGGAAGGGGTCACTCCCAACACCAAACTCCTCTGAATGAAGCCACAGTGTGGGTCTTCTCATTCCCATACGTCAGTTCTTTACCAGAACTTGGCTTTCCGCCATGTGTCTGCCCTACCCTTCAGCGTCTTTTTCTCCCACACAATCCCCCGTTTATTCATCAGATTTTGCCTTTTGAAACCAAAACGTTTCATCCTTCATATGTACTAACCTGCCCAACCTTCATCATTCTCCTGGTCCAACTGGTCAAACTCTTTGAGATTATCCTCTTTGAGAATCGAAGGCCGACCCACAGGCTCTACAAGGCGCATTGGCGGCCCTGAACCCCGAGGACCCCCCACACGGGGGAAACGGCTGTGTGTGAAAAGACAAATAGAGAGTAAAAGATGGCATGTTGTAGAACCACATACAGCCTCTAGGCTAGAAGACCATCTTCCTTCCTAAGAGGCTTCCCTTGTCTCCAACCACAAACCCAGACCTGGATTACTCACCTGGGCCCATCAGGAGTAGGGTATCGGTAAGGCCCCTGGGGTCCATAGGGCGGAGGAAACGGGAGATATGGGGGATACATCTGCAAAAAGGCCCAACAGTAGCTGCTTAGAGGGACAAATACGCAGCCAGCTCCCTAAACCTGTTAGCCTTCCTGTCCCCTTCAAAGGCTAAGTCCTAACTGCTAACTCTCCAGCTTCAAGGGCAACCACTCCAAAATAAGATATGCACACTCACGAAGGGCGGCATCATTCCGCGGTAGGGAGGGAACTGGGGCGGGCCCGAAGGCTGTAGCGCCCCCCGGGGATCATGGCTGTGATGAAGTTTGGAGTCTGGGCCCTCCAGCTCATCAGTGCCACGCCCGCCTCCGTCCCTCCAAGTTGTAGAATCTGTATTTTGAAGAAGACAAAGAGGAACATAGCCAAAAATGATGAGGAACAAGGTGAATAAGCCAACACTTAGCTCTGAGGTGGACTAAGGTATTGTTCTGGGCAAAATATAACCACCCACCCCCCCATTCAACTCACAAATGGCAACCACTCACTTTGGGGGCGGAGGCTTGGTCCGGGCCCAGACGACTGTTCGGCAGACTCCCTTTCCTTGGCAGCCTTGTCCTGGTCGCCAGCCGCCTGCAGGGTCGGAAATTCCTCTCGAGAGAATCGTGACAGTAGGCTTGATGCCCTTCCACCTGTTGGCGTGCAGAATAGCAAACCAAAAAAATCACATTTACTGAGAAGATACTAAAAAACTGAAGGCTGGTCAGTACCAAATCATCAAATTCTTTTCAAACTCATGCACTATTACATTGTGTACACATTCCCCAAGAAACAAGGTCAGTCCTGGGATACCCCCTCACCCTCGCTTACGTGATCCATGAAACTGAACATGAGGACCAAAATTTAGCCAGAGGACTGAAAACACTTTCCTAAATTGAGTGAACACTCCTGCCTACCACAGTGGACAGAGCAAGCTCCCCAAGCAGCCCTGCACTCACCATCTCCATGTGCTCCATGGGTGACGCTGGCTTGTGCCCAAGACTTTACCCCGCTTGGAACCGAAGGAGTGTTCTGAGGAAGCAGAGAAATAATAAACAGCGATGTGGGTATTGGAACTACAAACCATTCTAGCCACCAGTCCTTTGATGCCATCCAGTTCCTCATACCTCGGGGGCTGCTGCGGGTCGTTTCTGTTGGTTGGAGGCAGGCGTCTGTGAAGCCGGCAGTGGCTGCGATTCCGGCGGCTGAGCGGTTGAGGCATCGGAACTAAGAGGATGGTAGAACAGAAAGATTATCTGGAACCTGAGATGCCTCCCCTACTTCTCCAATTGGTGGAGGACAGAAAGTAGACCCAAGCCCATGTGTTATTATTTGCAAGCACTTGTGACAAAATACTATAACCTAGTCAACCCACATACAGTGTCATCTGTTTGTTGTTCCCTTCCTTCTACCTGACACAAAGCTAAAAGTGTCATTCCTGAGACCTCTAATGGGAGCCCTCGCATTGCCAAGAAAGGAGCTTCCCTCAGTCTCTGGAGCTTAGGTGGCTGGGCTAGACTAGGCTCCGATCCATCCTGAAGTTCAAAGTTAAAATACTTATCACTCTGGGTCCCCCAGGCCTCTGTCTACCTCTTGGGGTCGGACTGCTCCTGTTTGCTTGCCCATCCTGTTCCGTCTTTCGGCACTAGTGAGACGTTGGGGTCATTGCCTTTGTTCTCAGCTTTCAGGCTTGGAAGGTTGGCTGGGGGTGGCATACGCCGGGCAATGGCAACTTTCCCGAGACTCTGCAGGCCATGGCGAGGGGCAACTGGAGAAAAGATGGGGAGGGTAAAAATACCCCAGGTGGGTGATCTGACAGTTTCCTACCCTAGGCCCCATTTATACCTCCTCAATATCGTTACCAACTTCTCTTAGAAACCACTCCTGCCTCTGTCCTCAGCAATCTCTGAAATTCCAGTGGAAACACTAAGATGCATTACACTTGATACTTCTCTGTTGGATGGTTCATCTTGAGCCTGCAGGGAGCAAGCTGGCCCCAGACTTCTCCAAGTCCACATTTCTTTGCCTCCAATTCTTACATGTCCAAAGACAAGGAACTACAGACATGCCTTTGTAGGAGGGTAACTGGTGTCCATCCAAAGCCCAATGTCCCCTATGGGACCCAAGATAAAGCTGGAAAGTCTTTAGTAATCCTCTAGTCTTCAGATACTTGTACCTCAACCGTTTCCCTTCAAAGAACTTTAAAATGTATGCCCCATTCATGCCCAGCCTTTGGGAATTAGGAACATCTTAGGAGGACCCTCACCAGCAGGTTTCTGGATCTCTAAGGACTTGCCCTTATATGTATCAAACAGGTTGAGCGAGGAATACTTCTTTCCATCCTTCCCCTTGGCAGTCGGCCCCGAGCGATCGGACATTGCGCTGGAAGCTCATTGAGTATGTTGGGTCCTGCAGGCACCTCCCCCAAAACGTGCCGGAGCCTGTGGGCCAGACACAAGGTGTTTCAGTCTCTGCTTCCTTTACTGACTCCAAGAGAAATCTAGATGCTCCTTTTCATTTTTCATTACAGGCCCAAATATGTGGCCCTCTGTCTTTTCCTCTAGCCTAATTCAAACTCCCCAGTCCCTTATTTTTAATTTTTATTTATTTATGATAGTCACACACAGAGAGAGAGAGAGGCAGAGACACAGGCAGAGGGAGAAGCAGGCTCCATGCACCGGGAGCCCGACGTGGGATTCAATCCTGGGTCTCCAGGATCGGGCCAAAGGCAGGCGCTAAACCACTGCGCCACCCAGGTATCCCTCCCCAGTCCCTTAAAAGCAACTCCCACAGAGCCCAAATGCCATGGTTCCTCTTCCCCCCAGATACCTCTTGCCAAGGAAATCCACATAAAAAATCCAATATCCTCCTAGTAGTATACACTCTTTTTTGGTGCCAGTCTATAAAAAGTAGCTGCTGCTTCATTATCCCAAGTAATAATCCCTTCTCCCTCCACAAAAAACATTCCAGAGATATATGATAAAACATGGCAAGTCCCAGTCCCAGAGAAAACCAGAAAGAGGCATAGGAACTCCATCCTGCAAGGAACAGAGCTTTCAATTTCTGACTTATCAGACACCAGCTCCCTAACTGTGCCCTTTCCCAGCAGCCTCACTCCCATCTGGGGAGGTTTGCACGAAGGTATGCCAGGAGTTTAACGATTTTACGAGCTTGCTCAGTCAGACTGGGGGCTAGTGCCAGAAAATTCCTCATGGAATTGGGGCTCTATATACTTCCAAGCTATAGAACACCAAGTATTTGGAATATTCACTCCATCTTTTCCCATTTGCCCCCATCCCAGCTCTTGGGAAAAAAAAAATGTGGTCTCCAAACGAAATAAACACTGGTGGGCTCTGGCTTACACTATGCAGATTTGAGAAAAACAATACATTATGGAGCCACCTCAAGCACACTGTAACCATGGGGCCAAAGCCAGAAACTACTTCATTTTCCTACCCTCAGTAAGAATGCCCATCAGCAGTCATTTCTTTCCCTACTATCCCTTCCTCCCTAAGCAGGCCGAACTCTGCATCGTCAGTCGGTTCCTGAGTGACCAGGCATTCATTTATAGGAAGGAATGGTGTACAGGAAAGACATGGGTGGTGGTGTTAAATCCAGGCAGGCCCACGATAAAAAACTCGGTAAAATCAGGATGAAAACCAAGAACTTTAAAATAGGTAAGATGAAGGAATGGGGGTTGCCGTGTAGGTGCTGAAAAGACTCCAATCTTTGGAGATAAATATATGATGGAAAAGGTTAGGAAAATGGTGGAGTAACACTAATAAAAGATGACAACACGAAAGCAGGTGAGAAATAATACTCAACCAGAAATGGTAAAGAAAGATACAAAGCAAAGTAAGAAGGCAATGTCAAGAGACCCAAGAAAAAAAGGGGGGTTCAAATAGAGAAGAGAAAGGCAAATAAAAATAGGGAAAATAAAAAAGCAGAGAAAGGCTGAACAACGTAGAAAGCAACGATGTAGGATAAAAGCAGGGTTTTAGGGTGGGAGTGACTCCAGGCGAAGAGGGGCGTCAAGAACGGGGAACCAGAGCACTGGGTGATGGGAAGGTGGCCCAACATGGAGGAAAGGAGACTCTCCGAGGATCGTCGGGCGCGGCCCACCAAAGAGTGGCGGCGAGGAAGGGGACCCACAGATTGGGGTGAAGAGGCTAACAGTGCAGCTAGGAGTGGGGAGCCAGGGGCCCAGGAGAGGGGTCGCCCCATGAACCCGGGAAGGCGGGTGGTTAGGGGCACGCCGCCACGGACTCCGGGTGAGGGGTTGGAGGTGCGGGTACCAAGCTGGGGTATCAGAGGGGGAGGGGCAGGCAGGCCCCGGCAGCAGGAGGACAAAATGGCGGCGGCTAATGGCAGCTTCTCCTCTCCCCCGGCCCGCCACCGCTGCCGCCGCCGCCACCGCCACCGCTCCCGCGCCGGAAAGGGGGGTTAGCACTCGGCTCCCCAGACTCACCTGGCCGGGTGCGCGGGGGTCGGGGACCGGGGCCTAGGGGCTCCCCGAGGTGGGATGGCGGTGGGGCGGGGGCGGATGGCGGCGGATGGCGCCGGGTTCGGCTCCTCCCGTCTCCCTCGCTCACTCCGCGGCTGGGCTCCGACTAACGGCCCATCCGGGCAACCGCCGCCCCCGGGAGCACCCCCCCCACCTCCCGCCTCCCTCGGCGCATGGCACGCCCCCTGATTTGCATAAAGGGCGGGGCACCATCTTCCCTAGCCTCCTTTACTTCGAGGGCTGTCCTTTTTTTTTTTTTTTTTAAAAGCAAGGCGTGCGGAGCAGGCACAGGTTATTTGCATAAAGAGGAAGGACTTTCAGGCGCTGGGACGCCGGTTGGCTAAAGAGACAAGCCCCCGGCGTCAGCCGTTTAGAGGCGTAGAGGGGGCGGGAATGCAGTGCCGGTCGTCCCGGCGGTTAGGGCGCAGGAATTGCACGACGAATTGAGGAGGGGAAGGGGCGGGGCATACGTCGTGTGTTCGTGGAAAGATGAGAGCTGAGAGACGTAGGGACGCGGAGAGTGGAGGGAAACGATGCAAGGCTAGTAGTGCTTTCAGCGGAGTAGACGGAGCGAAAGCACCGGGCGGAAGGGAGTAGCAGCTGGGGGGCGGAGCTTACGTAACCAAGGAAGAGTCCCAACTCACGCGTCCTTTCGCGAGAAGTGAAAGCACGGAGAGGCGGGACCTTGTAGTTATTAAATCACGTCATGCAAATGAGGTGGCTAGACGGCCAATCCTAGGGCCCAGGGGCGTGGTCGTCGGCCCCGGGCTTCGGAGATCTTCTTTTGCTAGTTCTATTTATTTGCATAATACGTGCAAATCATTTGAACAAAGATAGGATTGGAACGACCTCTTAATCAACAAATCGGTAACCCATGAATAAGACACATTTAATTTTATAACAGTTTTCCTGAATATATTTGTATATCTGGTACTGTTGGCAGTTCGTATTCTCTTCACAATGGGTTTCATTCTACGAAATGTGCTAGTTCCCTCCTTTGTCTTCTGTTACTGTACCCCAATCAGACCTACTACCCATTGCGCAGATGGTTCGGCAACTATGTTTCGAAGGCCCCGGAGATACCCGCAATATGTTATGGAAGTAGAGGAACAAAACCAGATCCTGCTTGGGGAGGTTCAGAGATGATTCTAGAAAAACGTGACTCTTACTAAGATATACGAATAACTAGTTAGGATTTAACCAAGTTTGAGGAGACGGTGCACAGCTCAGGCCTAGTGAAGTGGTGATGAGAGGCATGGTTTTAGGGTCCCGTGCCTAGGCTGATGTGACTAGATTAAGAGACTGCCTGTCCTTTATGGAAAATGAGAGGAGAAAAATTAACAAGAATCAGATAAAGAATTTTATCTTGAGGCTTATTAAGATAGTTGAGATGACTTCAGTTCTTAAGCATTCAAAATCATTCCCTTTTCCCCTCTCCCTGATCACCTACCACAGCAAAATTTCTTGCAAGAGTTATCCATAGTCACTGTCACCAATTTCCATCCTGTCATTCATTCTTTTTTTTTTTTAATTTTTATTTATTTATGATAGTCACACACAGAGAGAGAGAGAGAGAGGCAGAGAGAGAAGCAGGCTCCATGCACCAGGAGCCCGACGTGGGATTCGATCCCAGGTCTCCAGGATCACGCCCTGGGCCAAAGGCAGGCGCTAAGCCACTGCGCCACCCAGGGATCCCCTGTCAATTCATTCTTAAACCAACTCCAGTCGAACCTTCACCCCAATCTTTTACCACTTGTGTGTGGAGGATATCAGTCTCCTGACTTGAAATAGCATTCATGTGGTAATGACTCCCCACATGCATACCTTCACTGCAGACCTCTCTCCCAAACTCCAGACTTGGATACACAGCCATGTACTTGACACCTCCTCTAGGGTACCTAATAAATCATATCAAATTCAGTATGTCCAACACTGAACATTTCATCTCCAGACCTTCAAAACATTTTGTTTTTAAAAAAGATTCATTCATGTTTGATAGAGAAAGAGGCAGAGACATAGGTAGAGGGAGAAGCAGGCTCTCCACAGGGAACCTGATGCAGGACTCGATAGATCCCAGGACCCTGGGATCCCGACCTGAGCCAAAGGCAGATGCTCAACCACTGAGCCACCCAGCCATCCTGGCCCTCTGATTTTATTACTCTCCCTACCTCTATCAGGCATATCACATCTTGGAGCCCTTTGATTCTCTTTCCTCCACCAAGTTGACTTTACCCCAGAAACCCCCATGCCTCACTCCTTTACCTCCATGAGGTCTTTGTTCAGTGTTGGTCATCTTCTCAATAAGGCCTAGTCTGATTACTCAAAATTTTAATTTTCCCTGCCCATCCTGTTACCCCTGATCCCCTTTAACCTGCTCTACTTTCTCTTCTAATATCATACACATTTTAAATGATGTTTATTGTCTGTCTTCCTCCCACACCATTTTCCACAATGGTATGTAAACTTCACAATGGCAAGGATCTTTATTTATTTATTTATTTATGATAGTCACACACACAGACACACACACACACAGAGAGACATAAGCAGGCTCCATGCACCGGGAGCCCGACATGGGACTCGATCCCCGGTCTCCAGGATCGCCCTGGGCCAAAGGCAGGCGCTAAACCGCTGCACCACCCAGGGATCCCGGCAAGGATCTTTGTTTTGTTGACCCTCATATCCCAAGCACCTATGCCCAATAAACGATTTTTAAAGTCTTTTTTTTTTATCAAAAGCATATTTTATTGATCGATTGATTGTTGATAAATTTTCACAAACTAAGCAGAGCATGTAGCCGAAAATAGAACCTTAACTAGTACCATGGAAGGCCTCTAGAGGGCCTCTTCCCGTCACTGCCCTCCCTCAAAACTAACTACTATCTTGAATTATAACAACATATATTAGTTTTACCCATTTTTGTACTTTATACAGATTGAATTATATCATAAGGGTCCTCTTGTGTCTATCTTCTTTTGCTCAACATTACACTAAGGAGGTTCATCCACGTTGCTGCATGTCTTTGTAGTTCCTCGTTGCTGTGTAATAATGGTCTGATGTATGAATAGAACCTAATGTATTAAAAAAAAAAAAAAAAGAACCTAATGTATTTATACTGAATGAATGAGTGTTTTAAGCTCCAGGTCCTTTGTATCCTCCTTGGTATCACCAGGGTTGTTGCAAATATTAAGAGAATTAATACATAGAAAGCATTTAGGATAATACCCAGTATAGAGTGGACTCTCAATAAGTTTAGCTATTGATTTCATTATGTTCAGATATTTTACCCAACTTGCAGTGATCTTTTCCTCATCTGAAGTCCTATATAGTTACTGTAGCACTTTTTAGGAGGCCAACCTGGCATCACCACTGAGAAGAGCCAACAGTCTGTCCACAGTATGTGAAACAAGCTGGGCTAATTGGATTATCTCTTTCCAGAATGTCAGGAAATCTGAATAGTATCCAGTGACTGGAGATGGCTAGAGTTAATTCATCTGGACCTGTTGGAGGAAAGGTCCAGGAATAGCTTCACTGAAAGCTTAGGAACTCTGAGGTTCCTGCCTTCCCTGAGATTGGCCTTTTAATCCTTTCTGCCATCCAGGGTTTCTGTATCCCCAGTATCTGTTCTCAATATCCTCCAAATACAAGCCCCCTCTCCCTTCATTAGATTCAGTTTCTGCAGCTTGTCCCCTAAAAGGACCTCCATGACTTATTTAACACTTGAATTATCAGGCTTTACTCAATAACATCAGTTCTTTCATCCATCCACCATTCCATTCATTCAAGTTTTAAACATTATTGAGGGCTTATGATATGTTAGTCGGTGGTGTGAGGTCATATTATCCCTATTTTCTGATGAAAGACTCAGAGAGGCTTAGTGATTTGTTAGGTAACAAAGACTAGTGATGGAGAATATTGGTTCATGATAATCCTTCTTTGGGGTGCCTGGTGGCTCAGTCAATACAGCATATGACTCTTGATCTTGGGGTTGTGAGTTGGAGCCTCACGTTGGATGTAGAAATTACTTAAAAATAGTAAAATCTGGGATCCCTGGGTGGCGCAGCGGTTTGGCGCCTGCCTTTGGCCCAGGGTGCCATCCTGGAGACCTGGGATCGAATCCCACATCGGGCTCCCGGTGCATGGAGCCTGCTTCTCTCTCTGCCTGTGTCTCTGCCTCTCTCTCTCTCTCTCTCTCTCTGTGACTATCATAAATAAATAAATAAAAATTTTTAAAAAGTAGTAAAATCTTTTTAAAAACAGAGATAAGGGCAGCCGGGGTGGCTCAGCAGTTTAGCGCCACCTTCAGCCCAGGGTATGATCCTGGAGACCGGGGATCGAGTCCCACGTCAGGCTCCCTGCATGGAGCCTGCTTCTCCCTCTGCCTGTGTCTCTGTCTCTCAGTCTGTGTGTGTGTGTGTGTGTGTCTTATGAATAAATAAATCTTTTTTTAAAAAAACAGAGATGATCCTTGCTCTTCCCCATGGGTGTGGGCAATATTTTTTTGTCTGTACATGTCCTTTTGTCCCATCTAAATTCCTTGAGATCAAGACTATCATATATCTGGAATCTCCCTTGGAGTACAAAACCATCTACTGTAGTTCACACGTTACAAAATTGTGGATGGATTGCTCATATCGGCAAATCCTTGCTGCTTTTTCGTCAAAGGTGCTTCACTTCTTCCCAAACCCAGGAAAACTATCCCCGCCAAATGGAGACCAAGCTAACTTGATCTGAAGAAGGATAGTTTATTTAATTTAGTGTACCTCCAGCTCACAATTCTGTGTCCTTTTTCTATGTGGGAGTCATTAGAAGCCCCATAAATCCCACCACATCTCCCCTACCACAATTCAGGGCAACTCAGAGATATCTTTCTTAGCTGGGGGACCTGCTGGCTTCTCCTGTTCTCTTGCTTTTTCCTCGTACATCAGGATTCTGGTTGAGATAGAAAGAGACAGAAGGATCAGGGGTCAGTCTTCTTGGGATAATAAATCTCAGGCTGCTGTGAAAGTCTGGAAGAGGATAGTGGCCATTATGGTAGGGGGAGGGGGAAGAAGAACAAGGATGGCAGTGCTGGGGGTGTGTGGAGACCAGAACAACAGATAGGGACAGGAATGTGGAACGGTCCCTCAAAGAAGGAAAGAAATGGTCACTGAGTAATGTGTAGGTGAGCCTGGAGATGGGGGAGGGTGGAGGAGAAAACAGGTAAGCATAGTAGAGGTTGAAACTGGACTCTCACATTTTTAGGATGGCAGATTTCTTGCCCAACATCATCTTGAGAAAGTCAGAGTAGCTGAAGGTCTCCCCAGAGCTGCTGGACACCTCCCTGATTAATTTCTTGAGCTCCAGATGGGTCTTGGGGACACCAAGTTTCTCCAGCATTCGCTTCAGGGCCATGATATCTAGAGGCGCAAAAGGAGGGGTGGAAGAAGGGAGCCTCTCTCTGTCTCTCTCTCTCTCTCTGTCTTTACCCTCACATTTCCATTCTAGTTCCTCTTCTAGGAGCTGGACCCTCTCCCAAACCACCAGGAATGGAGCACTCCAGGGGAGACCTCCCTCTTCTTGGATCCGCACACTTCCCTGGAACACCCTTTTCTCACCGATATCTCCGTCTCCATTTAGGTCAAACTCCATGTACTTCTCTGGGTGAGGGAGAAAGCAGATAGGGTAAGTGCTGGCTGGAGGGTCTCAGGCAGGAGCAGGGCAGGGACTTGAGAAAGGGGCTGCTGACCTAGCACTAGGTGGGGGAAGATATGGAAGGGGGTGATGGGGCAGGCAGGGTAAGTGCTGGATGGCTTGAGGGGCCCTATTAAGATACAGGGAACCAGAGAGGGTGCTGAGAGGGGCAGCCCAAGGGAAGAGACTGCAACCAGGAAGGCAGGAGAGGCAGCCTCTCTTTTCCCCACCATACATGTAGACTCTGTCTCTGCTGTCCTTTCTCTGTTCTTGAGGAAATCGTATCCTCCTCACCCCCTACCCCCCACCTCAGCCCCTGCAGTTTTCCCCTCACTCTTGAAGGCTTCCAGTTTGGAGGGCAGATCCTCATCACTGCTATATTTGGGATCATCCAGGAATTGCTGTGGAAGAAAGCAAGAGCCAGGATAGGTCCCCTGGTTCCCTTAGATAGCCAGGATAGGTCCAGGTTCCCTTCCCCCTCTGGCCCCCTTAGATCTTCCTTTTACCTTGTTGATTTCATCCAGTCTGTCTTCCTGCTGGGCCTTCAGGAGCCCGAAGGCTTTTCCTCCTGAGGTGGCACAAAGGTTAATGTTTCCTCACCACCCCCCATTCCCCATCCCTCTTAGCCCCACACTGGCCCAGGGTCATCACAATTCTGCCCTCCTGGGCTTGCTCACAACCTCCCTGCCCCCCCCTCCCCCCCCGCCCCAGGTCTGTCCATCTCCTTGCCCTCATTTTAGGTGGTGCCTCTTCTACTTTTCCCTACCCTGTAAATCCCTGGTTTGGCTCATAGCTCAGCAGATGCTGATGGAGAGGCCCGTAGACAGGTGGATAGAGACCAAGCCAGTGCTCTCCGTCTGCTGGCTTTCCTCTCCCATCAGCCTGCTTTGAGCCCTCCCCCCTAAACTTCCCCTTTCTCCTCATTCCCTCCTCCTCCTGTCCCAGGCCTCACTTCCCCCTCAGCTTCTGCTGACAGAGCACCCCAGGAGCAAGCGGCAGGGAGGGGGGCTCTAGGATGGAGATGAGAAAATAGCATTCTCCCTGGTTCCTCTTAAGGAGAGCCCAGTCTGTGCAGGGGAGGAAGAAGCCACTGGAGGTATGGGGGAGGGGTAGTTACTCTCAGGAACAAATAAATGATCTTTGAACAAGTCAGGAGGGCAGGTAAGTCTTAAGGCTTGCATTTTGTTGGATGTCATGAGTCTGGGCACACAGGTTTGGATACACAGCCTAGGAAGGACTGACTGGGATTTTTCTATGCCGTGAAATGGGAGAAAAATCTGAAGTCCACTGGCAGATCTAGGAGGATGGCAAGATGGTATAGGATCAGAAAGGGAGACAAGCTTCATTCCCAGTCTGGGAGCTCCCCAGAGGCACTTGGAAATGTGGAAATGTCTAGCACATGAGTTGTATTTGTTTGCTTTAGAGTGTGCAATGTAATCCACTCATCATATCTTCTTTGAAATATTTAGTGAAATCTACAGAGCTCAGGAATTAGAGAATTTAAGTAGATTCTTTGGAGGAAATGAAAGTGGTGCTGAGACAGGCAGCATTTGTGGACACAAAAGCGTGTGTGTGTGTGTGTGTGTGTGTGTGTGTGTGTGATTTGGTGCCAGTCACCCTGGGTTCAATAGAGTGGGTAAGTAGCCTCTAATAAATGTCTTCCCCACCCATATCATTTTTCCTTTTTTTGTTGCATGGGTAGTACTTCCAGGGGAGGTGAGGATAGCATGTTCCCCTCACTGAGACATTTTTGTTTAAACTCCCCACCCAGGAATGCCTGGGTGACTCAGTTCAGTGACTGTCTGACACTTGGTTTCTCAGGGTTGTGAGATCCAGTCCTGAGGGGGGCTCCCTGCTCAGTGTGCAGTTGGCTTGAGAGTCTCTCTCTCCCTCTTCCTCTGCCCCTCCCCTCTCACTCTCAAATAAATCATCTTTAAAAATAAAATAAAATAAAAACAAACTCCCCACCCAGAGCTCCACCTACCCTCCCCCAATATAGATGGAAACACTTTTCCTTTCCCTCTCCCCCCCCCACCTTACTTCCCCTTCTGCAACTGGGAGTGTTCACTTCTCACTGCCCTCTCCCTAACCCATGCAGGTGGGGGAAGATGCTGGGGTAAACTCTGACTTCTGGACTTCCCTTTACTGTAACTGCTTTGTCCCTTTCAGAGAAAGCTGCAACCCTGCACTCAGGTCTCAATGCCTGGTGAGGAGAATTCATTTCCTTACTCATACATTCATTCAACAAATATTTATCAGATGCGTACTATATGCCACCTCAGTGATCCAAACAAATGTCAATTCTCATCCTCATGGACAATCTAACTGCGGAAGACAGACTATAAACATAAACATATTTAGGCACCTGGCTGGTTCAGTCAGTGGAGCTCCCTGCTGAGCAAGGAGCCTGAGATCATGACCTGAGCCGAAGTTGGATGCTTACCAGACTGAGCACCCAGGTGCCCTGGACTGCAGTTTTAAAGAGGGTGATCAGAGAGACTTCTCTAAGAAAATATTTGAGCAAAGATTTCAAGGAAGGGGTCTGGCTGGTTCAGTCAGTGTAGTACATGACTCGATCTCGGGGTTGTAAGTTTAAGCCCCATGTTGGGTGTAGAGATTACTTAAAATCTTAAAAAAAACTATCAGGGAATTATGGAAATAAGCCAGGTGGCTATATGAGAGAGGAGCATTTCAGGCAGTGGGCACAGCTAGTGCAAAGGTCCTGAGGTGAGAACATGTCTGGCTATCTGGAGTATTTGTGAAGTAGCAGGATGGCCAGTGTAGCTAGAGCCAGGTGTGTGAGGGGAAACAGGCAGGATATGAGGCCAGATTGTATAGGGCGTGATAGGCCTTTGGGAAGGCTCTGGCCTGTATTCGAGGTGAGACTGCCTCCCGGACTCTTCTTTCTATCAAGGATGGTTTGGCAGACTACCATAGTGGGATAGAGCTTAGAGGCTCAGAGAAACTTCCTGAGATAAAGCAATAGCTGCTCTCACACGGGACAAACGTGAAAAGTAAGAGTATCTAGGAGGGCAAAAGGGTGGAGAACAAAACCCAGCCTAAACACAAATGTGGAGAAAGCCTATGAAGAGTAACAGGCAAGACATGGCCCATCCAGACCCAGGGGCCCGCCCCCTGGGTCATAGACAAGGCAGCTCCTAATAGTAAGGGTAAAGGGGATGTAGGACTTCTAGGCCAGCAAATTGCTTCAGGGGTGCATTAGAGGGCAGCTGTGAGGAATCCACTGAGAACATGGAGATAAAAGAAATAGATGGTTTGCTGACAGGCTGCAAAATCTAGATCTGAGCACAGATATGTAGAAGCTCCTTAAAATAGCGGCTCTTCCACCAGCATTACATGGAAGCATGTTAGAAATGTGCCTGGTTGGGCATCAGCCCTGACCTACTGAATCAGGATCTCTGGGGGTTGGGGCCAGACAATGGCTTTTTAACAAATGCCTCAGGTTCTTTTGATACACAGTCAAGCGTGAGAGCCACTGCTCTAGAGCAATAGAGAGGTGCATGAGCCTGCAAGGCTTGCTGAACCCAGGCTGAAGTTGTCAACGCATAAGCATGGGGTAGTGGGTTGTAGGGCTGGTCAGCTTTGAAGGAAGAAAAAAGGAAGTATCACAGAGGCCAGAGGTGATAGAGTCTAGCCAAGCAGTCAGGGAGACAATGATGAGCTGGCCCAAGAAATGACCCCATGAAATTGGAATCCCTTATGGAACTGATGCTGCGTTGCTAAGGGCCCTTATTATGATTCCATGCTCTCCAGGGGAACTGCTGCTTAGAAGTAGGCCCCCCTGGAATGTGCTCATAGGAAAAGAATACCCAGGCCAGGCCGGAAAACCTGTCTCTGTTGGGTCCTGTGGATTTATTGTCTGCTCCTCTGTTTTCCCTCTCCCAGTCTGTTCCCTGCCTCTGGAGGCTAATGTGGACAGACCCCATCAGGGGCACCTCTGGCTTCTAGCAGGTGTGGGCCGTTGGAGAGCCTAGCAGGAAAACAGCAGGAGGGAAGACATTAAACTGAGGGTGTCCATTCCTCTGGCTCCTTTCCCAAGAGATCAGCTCAGGTTGGCAGAAACCTCCACTTATAGACAATGCTTCTCTCTAGGTGACCTGAACCGCATGTCTCTATCTTCCTCCTGGTTTCAGTAGCCCAGGAGATGTCAGGTGGCCTGTGACCTTGGAAAGTAAAAAATGTACCCCTTTTTCTCATATTCCACATTACATGTGTTGCCTCATGAAAAACTACATCAAGTTTAAAGTTCTTTTTATTTTATTTTGCTTTAAAGTTTACTTAAGTGATCTCTGCACCCAATGTGCGGCCTCTTGTCTCCTGGAAACCATATTGAGTAATATGGAGATTGGTCACATACACCTGTGCACAGGTGTGAGCATGCTATATTTTCACTGAAGCTACATGTATGTGTGCCCAAGTTCTGCTCTGAGCGGGTAGTCCCCAGCAATGCCACAGGGAAGATCAGGGAGAGAGGGAGGATCCAAATGGTAGCTCTGAAAAAAGCAAATATTCTTTCCCAGGATGAAAGGTCTCATCCCAAGAAGAAGAAGCTGAGCATAGGGCTGACTAAATGCACTCAAGTACTGGGAAGGATGGAGGGAGAATGTTTTCAAGTCCCCAAAGGGACCAAGAGGTGGCGGGTCTCAGAAAGTTCCAGCAAAATTCTCCTTTTCAGAATAAGTGCATCATCTTACATACACTTCGGCATTGGCAGCCCTTGAACACCACCCCCCTTCCCTTGCCTGGGGAAAAAGCAACCTCAGGTTGAGGGGTAAACACTTGCTTGACTGGAGACATTTTCAGAGACATAAGGGTGCCAAATTTTAAGGAAATAAATTTTTTTTAATTTTTATTTATTTATTTGTTCATGAGAGACACAGAGACACAGGCAGAGGGAGAAGCAGGCTCCATGCAGGGAGCCCAAAGCGGGACTCGATCCCAGGTCTCCAGGGTCACACCCCAGGCTGCACTAAACCACTGCACCACGGCCACCGGGGCTGCCCTAAGGAAATAATTCATTATTATGACAAAAGAGGAGGAGGAGCCCTTGAACTTGTAAATCTGGAAAGCCATCTTGGGCCCTCTCCCCACCCCTTACAAAGTCCTCCTGCAAATAGTTTAGAAAAATCGGTCTCATTTAAATATGAGTAACAAAAAGAAATGGACACTTGAAAAAACAAAAAATAGGGCCTGGATGGCTCAGCGGTTTAGCGCCCAGGGTGTGATCCTGGAGACCTGGGGTGGAGTTCCGGGTCGGGCTCCCAGCATGGAGCCTGCTTCTCCCTCTTCCTGTGTCTCTACCTCTCTGTCTCTCTGTTTCTCATGAATAAATAAACAAAATCTTAAAAAAAAAAAAAAATGGACATAAACAACAACAACAACAAAAAAAGACTCCTGGTTGGCTCAGTTGGTAGAGGATGTAACTCGATCTCAGGGTCCTGAGTTTGAGCCCCACGTTGAACATAGAGTTTAAAAAAGAAAAAGAGCAGTTGTTGGGTGGCTTAGTTGGTTAGCCATGGGCCTTCAACTCAGGTCATGATCTCAGGGTCCTGGGATCAAGACCCACTTAGGGCTCTTTGCTCAGCAGGGAGTCTGCTTCTCCCTCTCCTTTTGCCCCTCCACTTGCTCATGCTCTATCTCTCTCTCTTAAATAACTAAATAAAATATTTTTTAAAAAGGAAGAGAAAAAAGAAATGAACAACGATTCTGTTCTTTGAGAAAGAAGATAAAAAGAAGAAAGATATCTTCTATGAGAAAGAAGGTAAAAAAGAGCAACACAAAAATCTTGCCATTTGCAATGACGTGGATGGAACTAGAGGATATTGTACTAAGAGCAATAAGTCAGAGAAAGATTAAATATCATTATTTCACTCATATGTAGCATTTAAGAAACAAAACAGATGAACATAAGGGAAGCAAAAGAAAAAAGATAAAAACAGAGACTGAGGGATCCCTGGGTGGCGCAGCGGTTTGGCGCCTGCCTTTGGCCCAGGGCGCGATCCTGGAGACCCGGGATCGAATCCCACATCAGGCTCCCGGTGCATGGAGCCTGCTTCTCCCTCCGCCTGTGTCTCTGCCTCTCTCTCTCTCTCTGTGACTATCATAAATAAATAAAAAATTAAAAAAAAAAACAAAAAAAAAACAGAGACTGAGGCAAACCATGAGAGACTCTTAACTGTAGGAAATGTTGGAGGGGGGATCTCTGGGTGGCGCAGTGGTTTGGCGCTTGCCTTTGGCCCAGGGCGCGATCCTGGAGACCCGGGATCGAATCCCACATCAGGCTCCCGGTGCATGGAGCCTGCTTCTCCCTCTGCCTATGTCTCTGCCTCTCTCTCTCTCTCTGTGACTATCATAAATAAATAAAAATTTAAAAAAAAAAAAAAAAAAAGGAAATGTTGGAGGGGAGGGGAGTGGGGGATGGGGTAATTGAGTGATGGGCGTTGAGGAGGGAACATATGTAATGAACACTGGGTGTTATATGCACGTGATGAATCATTAAATTCTACCCCTGACACTAATATTACATTATATGTTAACTAAATTGAATTTAAAATTAAAGAAAAAAAAAAAAAAGTGGGGCACCTGGATGGTTCAGCCAGTTAAGTGTCTGGCTTAGGCTCATGGGTTCAGGTCATAATCTCAGGGTCTTGGGATTGAGCCCTGCATCTGGCTTCCTGCTCAGCCGGGAGCCTGCTTCTCCCTCTACCTCTGCCCACCCCCCTCTCTCACTCTTTGTCAAATAAACAAATAAAATAATAATAATAAAAAAGGGAACACAGGGATCCCTGGGTGGCGCAGCAGTTTGGCGCCTGCCTTTGGCCCAGGGCGCGATCCTGGAGACCCGGGATCGAATCCCACGTCGGGCTCCCGGTGCATGGAGCCTGCTTCTCCCTCTGCCTGTGTCTCTGCCTCTCTCTCTCTCTCTCTCTCTCTCTCTCTCTCTCTCTCTCTCTCTGTGACTATCATAAATAAATAAAAAAATTAAAAAAAAAAAAAGGCAACACAATTTATTGACAGATGACAACTCACCAGAGATACATTGCCAAAAGCTGGTGAAAATTGTAGCCTAAAATTCCATCATAAATTGAAAAGCAACAAAATTTGGTTGTGTTTAGCAGTGAAGGAAGGACACATATCAGAAATGCAAGTAATCAGGGACACCTGGGTGGCTCAGTGGTTGAGTGTCTGCCTTTGGCTCAGGGCGGAATCCTGGAGTCCTGGGATCGAGTCCCATGTCGGGCTCCCTGCATGGAGCCTGCTTCTTTCTCTGCCTGAGTCTCTGCCTCTCTGTCTGTCTGTCTGTCTGTCTTTCATAAATAAATAAAATCTTAAAAAAAAGAAATGCAAATAATCAGAAAACATGGTAGATAACGAGAATTGGAACAGGAAGAAACCAAAAAAAAAATACAAAACTATTTCAAAAATGAACACTACATTTCATGGAAAAACACAGACATGATACACATTTGTAATTTTTATTTTTTTATTTCTTAAAGATTTTATTTATTTATTCATGAGAGACACACAGAGACACAGGCAGAGGGAGAAGCAGGCTCCATGCAGGGAACCTGACTTGGGGATCGATCCTGCGTCTCCAGGATCACACCCTGGGCTGAAGGCAGCGCTAAACCACTGAGCCACCCTGGCTGCCCTACGTTTGTAATTTTTAAAACAATGAATGACTTGTGAACTTTTCTTCCTATTTTTAAAATCTGAGTAGTTACTATCATGAACAAAAGCAACTGAATGCTTTTACTGTATTGATTGAGAGTCACATGGATTTTCCTCCTAATCTCTTAATGCAATAAATTGTATGAACAGAATTAGGAATTGCATGAACAGTGAATTACTTTCCTAGGATAAAGACTGCTGTTTGGGATGCCTGAGTGCCTCAGTGGTTTAGCGTCTGCCTTCTGCCCAGGGCGTGATCCCAGGGTCCCGGGATTGAGTCCTACATTGGGCTCCCTGCATGGAGCCTGCTTCTCCCTCTGCCTGTGTCTCTGCCTCTCTCTCTGTGTGTCTCTCATGAAAAAAATAAATAAAATCTTAAAAAAAGAAAAAAAGACTGCTTGGTTAAGTTGTTCCATATTGTTTATTCAATTCTGGTTTAGGTTTGTTTATCTTTTTATTAAGTTCTTTTTTTTTCTTGCATCTAATTATGAGTGAAATTGTTTTATCATTTTACTTTCTCAGATTGCCTTTGCCTGGCTTACATTAATCTTATGAAATAAATTGAGAAACTTTTCCTGTTTCCTGATCATTAGAATCACTAGAACAATCTTTATATGATTGGAATGATCTGTTTTTCTTTTTTTTGTTTTTTTTTTAAGATTTATTTATTTATTTTTTATGATAGACACAGAGAGAGAGGCAGAGACACAGGAGGAGGGAGAAGCAGGCTCCATGCCGGAGCCCGACGTGGTACTCAATCCCGGGACTTCAGGATCGCGCCCTGGGCCAAAGGCAGGCGCAAAACGGTTAGCCACCCACGGATCCCCCTGATCTGTTTTTTTTAAAGATTTTATTTATTTATTTATTCATGAGAGACACAGAGAGAGAGGCAGAAACGCAGGCAGAGGGAGAAGCAGGCTCTACGCAGGGAGCCCGATGTGGGCCTGGGTCCTCGGACTCCAGGATCACTTCCTGAGCCAAAGGCAGGAGCTAAACAGCTGAGCCACTCAGGCGTCCCTGGAATGATCTGTTTTGAAAATTTCATAACTATCTGGGCTTGGTGATTTTTTTTGATGGCTGATTTTTTTTTCTAAGTTATTTATTTATTTATTTATTTATTTATTTATTTATTTATTTAACTAGTCTCTACATTCACTGTGGGGCTCAAACTCACAACTCCTCCTCCCCCTCAGATCAAGAACACACACTCTTCTGACTTAGCTAGCCAGGCACTCCATTGATGATGGCTAAATTTTAAACAATTGATTCAATTTCTTTAATGGTTATAGGTATATCAGGCTTTTTTTTTTTCTTTTAATTTTTTTATTTTTATTTTTTATTTATTTATGATAGTCACAGAGAGAGAGAGAGAGGGGCAGAGACACAGGCAGAGGGAGAAGCAGGCTCCATGCACCGGGAGCCCGACGTGGGATTCGATCCGGGGTCTCCAGGATCGCGCCCTGGGCCAAAGGCAGGCGCCAAACCGCTGCGCCACCCAGGGATCCCGTATATCAGGCTTTTAATTTTTTTCTTAAGTCAGTTTGGTCATATGTTTTTCTAGAAAATTATTCATTTCTCAAAATTTACAATGTAAATATTTACTGTATCTGACATTATATTCCCTTTAAATTATTTATTTGTGTGTGTGTATGCCCTCTCTCCCTTTCTCCTTTTTTTGTGTAATCAATTTGGTCAGAGATTTTTTTTTTAATTTTTATTTATTTATGATAGTCACACACAGAGAGACAGAGAGGCAGAGATACAGGCAGAGGGAGAAGCAGGCTCCATGCACCGGGAGCCGGATGCGGGACTCGATCCTGGGTCCCCAAGATCGCGCCCTGGGCCAAAGGCAGGCACCAAACCGCTGCGCCACCCAGGGATCCCAGAGATTTTTTTAACATTAGTAGTCTTTGTAAATATGTAGAATATTACATATTTTATATATATGTAAAAATGTTTTCTGCTCTATTGTATCTTTTTTTTATGTCCCTAATTTCTAAAAGTATCTTTATTATTTTCCTCAATTTCTTAGGATTATTATGTGCTCTTTTTCTAATTTCTTGAATTATCTGTCCAACTCAAAGATTTTCAAACTGTCTTTTTCTTTTTTTTTAATTATTTATTTGCTTATTTGAGAGTAAGAGACAGGGCGTGTGCTAGAGCACATGTGCATGGGGGAGGGGCAGAGGAAAGGAGAGAGAATCTCAAGTAGTCTCCCTGCTGAGTGTGGAGCCAGACTTGGGTCTCCATCTCAAGATACCAAGGACATGACCTGAGCGGAAACCAAGACCAGACACCCAACAGACTGAGTCCTCCAGATGCCTCACAAACTTTCTTTCCTAATATACACCTTTATTTTCGTCCATGAGTTGTTCTAGCTCATTCCACAGCTTAGATAGGCAGTATTATCACTTTCAGTTCAAAATATTTTGAATTCTATTATAATATTTTCTTGAACATTTGAATTACTTAGGGTTTCTAAAGCTTAAAAATACATTAGAAAATACTTTTAAAAAAAGAAAATACTTTTAAAACTTTCTAGGCATGTAATAAAAATTCTTTGTTATTGCTCTTAAATTGTTATGGCTTTTGGTTAGCAATTGTGTTCTATATGATTTTGATTCTTTTTCTAAATGTCTATGTTGTACCTGAAAAGTGCATATTTTCTAGTTTTTTCTAGGATTCTATATATTTCCCTTAGATCAAACTTGTTTACTATCTGGTTTCACTTTCTTTGTCTTTAGTAATTATTTACCTGTTTGATTTACCAGTTTCTGATGGATGTGAATTAAAGTTTTCCTTTAGGGGCACCTGGGTGGCTCAGCAGTTGAACATCTGCCTTTAGATCAGGTCGTGATCCCGGGATCCTGGAATTGAGTTCTGCATCAGGACTCCCTGCAGGGAGCCTGTTTCTCCCTCTTCCTGTCCATGCCTCTCTTTCTGTGTCTCTCATTAATGAATAAATAAAATATTTAAAAAAATAAAGTTTTCTTTTATTTTTTTTTAAACTATTTTTTTTTAATTTTTATTTATTTATGATAGTCATACAGAGAGAGAGAGAGAGAGGCAGAGACACAGGCAGAGGGAGAAGCAGGCTCCATGCACCAGGAGCCTGATGTGGGATTCGATCCCGGGTCTCCAGGATCGCGCCCTGGGCCAAAGGCAGGCGCCAAACCGCTGCGCCACCCAGGGATCCCTAAAGTTTTCTTTTAATAACGTAGGTTAATTTTCTTTTTTCTTTTTTCTTTTCTTTTTTCTTTTTTTTTTTTCTTTGAGTAAAGAACCTGGCACAGAGAATCTGAGGGCATCTGGGAGTGGTCCCAGCCAGCCTGATAGAGTCTGGGAAGGCTTTCCTTGGCTCCCAGAGGAAAAATGCAAGTGCTTTGCCAGCCTTGACTCATTCTCCCACCCAAAAAGAAATGGGGGAGAAAGAGAAATGAGAGATGGGCTGAGGGAAAGAGAGGTGCTGGGAAAATGTAGGGAAAGATGGGGAGGTGGAAAAAGATGTAGAGAGAAATGAGGGAAGAGCGATGGTTGGAGAGATAGGTGCCTCACAAATAGGAGGTGCTCACCAAATATTTGTTGAATGAAAGAATTAGTGAATAAGCAGATGTACCTAGGGGGACAGAGTAAAGATGTGGAGAGAGACGTGGGTTGTGGATAGAGACATAGGGAAAAAACAAGTGATATGAATAAAGATGTGGGAAGAGGGGCAGCTGGATGGCTCAGTCAGTTGCATATCTGCCTTCAGCTTAGGTCATGATCCCATGATCCCGGGGTTCTGAGATCAAGTCCCCTATCCAGCTCTCTTCTCAGCAGGAAGGCTACTTCTTCCTCTCCTCTGCTCACCCGCCCCTCGCTCCCATGCTCGCTCTCTCTTAAATAGATAGATAGATAGATAGATAGATAGATAGATAGATAGATAGATAGATAAATATCTTTTATTTATTTTGGTGTTAAAAAAAATATTATTTTTATTTATTTTTGGTGAGAAGAGTCATGTGCAGAGATGTGGGAGATAGGACCAAGAAGGGGAAAGGTGAAGAAAAACATAAAAGAAGAGGTAGATGGAAAGCCTAGCATGTGGAAAGAACTCAATAAGAGCATTGCTGAATAGATAGATGAGCCTCAATACTTGGAACAGAAGGTATGGAATGGATATTGAGAAGAAACCACACTATCTGTCAGAGAAGCAATTGTACTAATTTCATCGTGAGATGACAAGGGCCTTAACTAGATATGAGAATTAAGAGGTGGGAAGATGCTTGAGATATTTCAGAGGCAGGGCAGCCCCGGTGGCGCAGCGGTTTAGCGCCGCCTGCAGCCTGGGGTGTGATCCTGGAGATCCGGAATCGAGTCCCACCTCAGGCTCCCTGCATGGTGCCTGTTTCTCCTTCTGCCTGTATCTCTGCCTCTCTCTCGCTCTCTCTGAATAAATAAATAAATCTTAAAAAAAAAAAGAGAGAGAGATTTCAGAGGCAGAATCGACAGGACTTGGAGACTATTTGGATGGGGCAATTGAGGGAGAAGGCAGAAAAATAGAAATCCCAGGTTTTTGCGTTAAGTGATTTAGGTGGATTGTATTTCCATTCACTGAGATGAGGAATACCAGGAGGCTGACCCAGTTTGGGTGGACACTGATAATTTTGAAACACCTGTAGAACACTCTGGAGGAGATGTCTAGAGGACAGCTAGATATTCTGGACTTGGCTCAAGAAAGAGGCCTCAGGGGAAGGTATAGACTGTGATGGAGATATAGATTGGAGACTGGACAGAGAATAAGTGGTGGTTAAAACTGTCTATGACAGGATTGCCTAGGTAAGCCCCATGGTAGATGCTCAATATTTGTTGAATGAAAGTGAGAGAGAAAGAATACAAAAATCCATCAACAGTGGAATTGTGTGAAAGCACATATACAGGGTATAAGAGTCTGGAGGGACTCAGGCCTAATTGCTTTTATGTTCCTAGGAAAGAGAGGGAAGATTCCAAAGTGAAACAAATTCCATGGTCACATGATCTAAGGTGCAGAATCAAGGTGATGGCTGGAGTAGACAAGGTAAGCAACTGGGACATTAGTATATCGAAAAATCATTTGTTGGGGTACCTGGGTGGCTCAGTCCATTGAGCATCTGACTCTTGATTTCGACTCAGGTCATGAGTCGTGGAATTGAGCCCCCACTTGGGCTCAACATGGAGTCTTAAGATTCTCTCCCTCTGCCCTTCCCGTCATCTTATACACACTCTCTCTCTAAAAAAAAAGAAAAGAAAGGGCAGCCCTGGTGGCTCAGCAGTTTAGCACCTGCCTTCAGCCCAGGGTGTGATCCTGGAGACCCCGGATCGAATCCCACATCGGGCTCCCTGCGTGGAGCCTGCTTCTCCCTCTGCCTCTCTCTCTGTGTCTCTCATGAATAAATAAATAAAATTTAAAAGAAAAGAAAAGAAAAGAAAAGAAAAGAAAAGAAAAGAAAAATCATTTGCCAGACATGTACAAGAATGTTCATAGGTGCCTGGATGGCTCAGTCAGTTAAGCATCTGCCCTCAACTCAGGTCATGATCTCAGGGTCCTGGGATGGAGCCCTGCATGGGGCTCTCTGCTCAGCAGCAAGCCTGCTTCTCCTTCTGCCACTCCCCCTGCTTGTGCTCTCTCCTTCTCTCAAATAAAGAAATACAATCTTAAAAAAAGGGAATATTCATACAACCCATTTGTACATCATCAGGTGAGTGGATAAACTGTAGTACACCCATATTATAGAATACCACTCTGCAAAAAAAAAAAAAAAAAAAAGAAAAAAAAAAAAAGAAAAGAAAAGAAGAAAAAAAAAAGAGCAAACTACTGATACATGTGAAATAGATGAATCTCACAGACATTATACAAAATGAAAGGGATCCCTGGGTGGTGCAGCGGTTTAGCGCCTGCCTTTGGCCCAGGGCGCAATCCTGGAGACCCGGAATCGAATCCCACATCGGGCTCCCGGTGCATGGAGCCTGCTTCTCCCTCTGCCTATGTCTCTGCCTCTCTCTCTCTCTCTCTCTGTGTGTGTGACTATCATAAAAATTTTTTAAAATGTTAAAAAAAAACAAAATGAAAGAAGTCAGATACAGGAGTATATACTATATGATTACACTTACATGAAGTTCAAGAATAGAGGTATAATATAGGGGTATGAATCTATAGGGGTATAAATCAGTGATTGCTTCTGGGAGAAGAGAGGGATTGACCAAAAAAGAAGCATGGGAGAATTTTCTGGGGTGATGGAAATGATCTGTTTCTCACTTGCAATGTTGTTTACAGGGGTGCATAGACATTGAACTAGACGCTTAAGGTCCGGCGCTTAAATTTTTTTTTAAAGATCTGTGCATTTTACTGCATATATTTATATCTCAGTGTTTAAAAATATCATTTACATGAATATTGTCTGCCAGAAAGATGGCAGAGGTTGAAATAGATAGGAAGCTGGGAAGTTAAGTGCCTGCTCTTGGTGAATGGGAAGGAGATTAGTCCGTGTCAGCAAGGAGACTGAAGGTGGTGAGGTCTGATGCAGGAGCCTCAGAGAAGCTGTGGTTAGAGGTTAAAAGTAGAACATGGGAGCTGCTAATTCTTTGAAAATGTTTATAAGGACTTGGCTAAAGGAGAAGGCACCCACATCTCACCACTACTAACACAGGATCACTGTACTGGGATTCCAGAGTTCCTTCTGTGTCTTCATTTCTGTTCCTGCTCTGAACTCTGAGTTGTGTTTATTGGTCCTGACCACCCACAAGGCAGCTCATAGGGAGATGTTTAAAAAGTTAGACCAGATGGGCCGCCTGGCTGGATCAAAGAGCATGTGACTTGATCTTGGGGTTGTGAGTTCAAGCCCTGTGCTGGGTGTAAAGATTAATTAAAAATAAAATATTTTTTAAAGTAGGTTTAGAAAGAAAGGAGTTAAATTCAAGATGTGTGTGCATCCACTTCACAACTTTGTTGGTTGCCTTTCTTCTTGAGTCCCCAGTAAAAGTTTCTTTGGAAAAAGTCCATCCTTGGGCTAATTAATGCAACAGTTACCATCCTGCAGGTTAAAGTTCCCTAGAGATCTCAGAGCTATTGAAAAGGGGCCCAGGGGCAGCCCGGGTGTCTCAGTGGTTTAGTGCCACCTTCAGCCCAGGACCTGATCCTGGGGCCCTGGGATCGAGTCCCACGTGGGGCTCCCTACATGGAGTCTGCGTCTCTCTCTGTCTCTCTAATGAATAGATAAATAAAATCTTTAAAAAGAAAAGAAAAGAAAAGGGTCCCTGAATCTACACAGTATACTAGGATTTATTCTAGATGGACTTAAAAAAAATCCAAGTACAGGGTTCCTGGGTGGCTCAGTCAGTAATGTGACTGCCTTCAGCTCAGGTCATGATCCCAGGGTCTGGAGATCGAGCCTCATGTCAGGCTTCCTGCTCGGTGGGGAGTCTTTCTTTCTCTCCCCCTGATCTTTCATCCCACTCGTGTGCTCTCTCTCAATTAAATAAAATCTTTTTAAAAAATCCAAGTACAATCTTTGGAATCCACATTTTTGGAAATTGGAAATCTTAGGTAGAGACAAGAGGTGGAGAGAGCAGGATACACTTGAGTTCAGACACAGCTGTAACAATGGTCATCCTAGCCCCAAACTGAGGAGGAACTGGGAGCTAACATACACAGAGCATCCCATACAGTGGAGTCTGGAAACTGACAAGATATTACTCTCATCGCACAGGTGTGAGTAGTGCAACCAGGACTCCAACTTCGGCTGACTTTACTTCTAAGCCACATTGCCCTAGGACATGGAGCAGTGCCATGTGTGTGTACTGTGAGAGTATGGAAGTTATATCTTTAGGCCAGGTGCCCATCCCAGCCCCACACCCCCACTCTACTGGTGACGATCTCCACTCCCTCCTCAAACTGCAGGCTTCTCATACATAGGTGAGTAGAAGAGACAATGGCCTCTACATTGACTCTTTGGGGGTGGAGATGGGCTGTTGATAGGAAGAGAGGAGGCAAGGCAAGGTAACGTACTGGGCGCAAGGAAGCTGGAGTTAAGATCCATCTGAGAAAATCCACCTTTCTGCGACTCAGGGTGAGGAAAACCACCTCCCCCTGTTACATGACCACCAGGGGGCAGCCCTTGCCAGACCATGGCAGGTCCATTTCCCATCCTCGGGTTAGAGGCCCAGAAGAGGAATGGCTCTACTCTACAGATGGAGAATGGCTGAGACAGTCCTCCCCAGATGATGAGGCAGGTGTGCTTGTGCAGGTGGTTTGGAGAGGTTAAATAATTTATTCAAGATCATATAACTAGTTTGTAGAGAAGCTGGTATTTGAACCCAGGTTGATTTCAAGCTAGTTTTTTTTTTTTTTTTTTTTTTTTTTTAAGATTTTATTTGAGAGAGAAAGAGAGGGAGAGGAAGAGGGAGAAGCAGACTCCCTGTGGAGCAGAGAGCCCGAGACCAAGACCCTGAGATCATGACCCCAGCCAAAGACAGCCGCTCAACCAACTGAGCCACCTATGCATTCCCAAGCCAGCATTCTTAACCATGACACTGCTGCTTCTCCAAAAGAAAACTCCAATCACTACAGTGAAGAATAGGAATTGGAGTTTACCAATGTATTGTGAAACAGAGCTAGAAACAGGGACACAGATGATGATGTTTTGGAAAATAGGTGAGGTCCAGAACTGATGACCAAGAAATAATTCTTGAGACACTTTTGGTGCAAAATGGTGGTTTTTTTTTTTTTTTTAAGATTTTATTTATTCATTCATGAGAGACACACACAGAGAGAGGCACAGGCACAGGCAGAGGGAGGAGAAGCAGGCTCAAGGCAGGGAGCCTGATGTGGCAATCAATCCTGGGACTCCAGGATCACGCCCTGGGCCAAAGGCAGGCGCTAAATGGCTAAGCCACCCAGGGATCCCAAAATGGTGGTTTTATTAAAGCAGGGGGACAGGACCCATGGGCAGGAAGAGCTGCTGCCCCGGCCTGAGGGGTGGCTGATTATATACCTGGGAGTTGGGAGGGGTTTGAGGATAGCGTACCCTCTAAGGAATTTGGAAGCAAGGTTTCCAGGACCTTGAGGGGGCCAGCTATTGTTGGGAAAAGGTCACTTATTACCATCTAATAAAACCTGAGTCATGAGACCCTTCAGATGTGTATGGGTGGGCTATGTGCTTGGGGGATGATTGCCAACATGTATCTTGGGGAATGGAGATAAAGGAACTTTCTAAAGGAATTTTTACATGTTTTTTTTTTTTTTTTTTGAATTTTTACATGTTAAAGTAGACTTGTAGGATCCTGGGGGTCGGGCTAAGATTACCTTTTACCCTTAGCAAAGTATGACCATTGAGGCAGTTGAGTCCATAGAGGAAGGTCCCTCTGCCTGTTTTAAGGACTTGTCAATGTGCTGCCCTGGCCTTGTGCTTTTTCCTCAGCTAGTCCTCTGTTCCCCCATCACAAAGGGAAAAAGACGCATTAATATAAAAAGAGCCAGAGAGAACTGTATGGTAAAGGCTGGGCCCATACCTCATCTAGTATTGTGCATATAATCCTCCTCTTCTAGGTGCTGTGCTATCTCATGTAGGTGTGTAATACATATACAACAATGTGTGGTGTATTCTTTTTTTTTAAGATTTTATTTATTTATTCATGACAGACACCCCCACACACACACAGAGGCAGAGACACAGGCAGAGGGAGAAGCAGGCTTCCTGCAGGAAGCCTGACATGGGACTCGATCCCAGGACCCTGAGATCATGCCCTGGGCCAAAGGCAGATGCTTAACCAACTGAGCCACCCAGGGGCCCCTGTGGTATATCCTTGTACCAATCCTTGTATAACCTTGGAGTTACGAACTCAAAGGCTTTCCTTTGTGTCTGTAAGAATATTTTTCATGTAACGGGCACTTGGTAGTTTCTCAAGAAATGCTAGCTAAATAGTGAATAAAATAATAGAGTGGGTTTACCAGTGGGTGACAAGTGCTTGCAGAGCACCATAAGTAGAGTAGACCCCAGCAAGTGGTATATTCCTTTAATGGAGATCTGAATATGAATGAGTCCAGACCTCTCCATCCTTCGCAATCACTCAGCCAAACCACTCAAGTCAACAGGATCTAAGTAAAACAGGTTGATTGCTATGCAAATGAAGCTTCCAAACAAAGTCCCTAGCAACCGCCTGCCACCATCACCAATCAGCTTGCTTCTCCTAATCCCCTCAATTATAGAATTTCTAGAGCAGCTCTGGGGGCGGCCCAGCCTAAAGGGAAGGGAACAGATGGGGTGGCCTGGGCACCACTGAACTGAGGCGAGGTGGAAGTATGTTAGCTCTGAGCACAGGAGGGTTTCTGGAGGCTTATTATGGTCTTCTTGAACCTCAGGAGGTAGGGGAACCACATCCTGGTCTCACAGACCCACCCTACTGTGAACAGCGATCTAAGCCCCCCTTTCCCTCAAACACTTAGGCCACTTGACCATGTGTTACCTCCGCCTCTTAGTGACCCAGATACTGCCTTCAGCAGCATCCTCTCTCCTCAGTGAGGCATGCATTTGATGCCTGAGGTCCCAGGCAGTCGAAGTCCTTGATAAGAGATATGTGAGTCCTGTGTGTATCATAGGAAGCTACTAACCTCCATCTGGTGACCAAAGGCTTGGCCACAAGCAGTAGGTTGCTCTTTCTCCACCCAGACCTTACTTCTCAGGTCCCCTTTGCCAATTGGAATACCCTCTGACATGACCTGGATGCTGTTGCTCATCTTCATTGTGGTCCATCCAGGTGAGAGAGCTTTCTTCCAGAACCCTGGGAGTGTGTGGGGCTGGGAAAAGGGAGGATGGAAGAGGCTGACATTGAGGCCTGAGGTGGGTGGCTGGGAAAGGAGAATGGGAGTGGGTGGGGTCTTCTGGAAGTCGAAGCAGTGTGGACACCCCCAGTTCACAATTCCTTCCATTTCTCCATGTTGCTACTGGGAGAGTCACACCCCAGTTTCCATCCCAAACATCCTTTCTTCCCAGCCACCATCTTGGTAAGATGAAGTTGAATAACCAGTATAAAGGGCTGGAGGGGAGGAAGAGGTGAATTTTTTTTTAAGGGGTCAATTTTAATTCGATGAGCTTAATAAGCCTATTAGGCAAGGCTTATTATCTAGAGTCTAGATGTAATTAGGAGTTTGGAAGACCTAATTAACTCTAAGGGAAGTTTCTTAGTGAAACTGATTTTAATTAACTGAGAGACATTAACTATCAGCCATATCCATGAACTTATTGTGGACATCAGGCCCACAGCTTTATTATTATTATTTTTTTAAAGATTTTATTTATTTACCCATGAGAGACACACACAGAGAGAAAGACAGAGACACAGGCAGAGGGAGAAGCAGGCTCCATGCTGGGAGCCTGATGCGGGACTTGATCCTGGGACCCCAGGACTACACCCTGGGTCAAAGACAGATGCTAAACCCCTGAGCCGCCCAGGGATCCCCACAGCTTTATTATTTTTAAAAGATTTTATGTATTTGAGGGAGAGCAAGCAAGTGGGCAAGCATGAGCAGGGGTAGGGGTAGGGACCGAGGGAGAAGCAGACTCTCTGCCGAGTAGGGACCCTGACACAGGGCTTCATCTCAATTGAGACCCTGGGATCTGACCTGGGCCAAAGGCAGACAGATGCTTATTGGACTGAGCCAACCAGGGGCCCCATCAGACCCATAGCTTTAGCATCAGCTGGGAACCTGGGGCAATTTCTCAGGCCCCCCACCCTAAATCTACTGAGTAAAAAACTCTGGGGGTAGGGCCCAGGAACCTGTGTTAACAGACCCTCCAGGTGATTCCAATAGGCTCTCAAGTTTAAGAACCTCTGAAACAGAAGAATGACAGGTAAAATTCATGAACTAGAGAATCTAATCGGAGATTTTACTAATTGCCTTAATTAATCAATTTGGATGAGTTAAACAGGGATTTCAATCAATTATAGCTGTGTCTTCACCCGAAGACTTTATTAGTTTGTGCTCTTTAACAAAAAGGCAAAGTAGCCAGGGTGGTGTACTTATAGAGTATGCCTTTGGTATGAAAAGAATACCTGGAGTAATATAGTTAATTATTAGTTAACTAGACAGCCACATTCATTAATGAGCTCCAATTTCAATGTAACAGGTTGAGTTTCAGCAAGATACTACGAGTGAATGTAGTTGGAGAATGATGGGATGTGGTGAGGATGAGAGTTGGTATAGGAAAGGATTTGAGGGATCCCTGGGTGGTGCAGCGGTTTGGCGCCTGCCTTTGGCCCAGGGCCCGATCCTGGAGACCCCGGATCGAATCCCACATCGGGCTCCCGGTGCATGGAGCCTGCTTCTCCCTCTGCCTGTGTCTCTGCCTCTCTCTCTCTCTGTGTGTGACTATCATAAATAAAAAAAAAAAAAAAAAAAAAGGAAAGGATTTGAGAAACTATCTAATTAGCAATGTTAAGAAACTAGGCTGGTAGAGAGAAAAGGGTTTTATGAGGTACCAAAGTGCTTGTTCCTCTGGATACTCCGTGGGTGGGGACACAGTCGGGATGTTCTACTGCAAGCTCTATTGTCCTTTCCCACCCTATATTGTAACCGGGGAGGTTTCTCTGGGTCTTCTCTCTGCCTGCCAGGATCCTGTGCTCTCTGGGTGTTCCAGCCCCCTGAGATTCATACCCAGGAGGGCACTGCTGCCTTCTTGCCGTGCTCCTTCAATGCCAGCGGAAGGAAATTGGCCATTGGCTCTGTCACGTGGTACCGGGACAAGGTGGCCCCAGGGAAGGAAGTGAGGAATGGGACCCCCGAGTTCAGGGGCCGCCTGGCCCCTCTTCCCTCTTCCCGTTTCCTCTGTGACCATCAGGCTGAGCTACACATCTGGGACATCCAAGACTGTGATGCTGGAGTCTATGTGTGCAGAGTGGAGGTTCTGGGCCTAGGTGTTGGGACAGGGAATGGGACACTGCTGGTGGTAGAGAAAGGTGAGGTGGGAGGCCCCCCTCTTCCTGGAAGTTGGGAGTGTTTCCCTGAGGCCCTAGCTCTCTGTCCCTCCCTGGGCTTGTGCGTGCTTCTTCCTTAGGGCCCCCTCCTCCCCTTCCTTCTATGGTCCCCATGCAGGATCTCCTTGGCTAGGGGCCAGCACAGTCCTCTTCCTTCGGGCTGGATTCTATGCCTTCAGCTTTATCTGTGTGGCCATGGGCAGCACCATCTATTACCAAGGCAAATGTAAGGAATGGGGCCAGGGCAATGGTGGAAGAGAGCTGCGGGGTGGGGACGGAGACCAGCAAGAGGGCTGCGGTGCCCGGCAACTCCTGTCCTCTCTCCTGCAGGCCACAGTCACCTGGGAACACGCTGCCATTTCTTAGGTGGCCTCTGATGAGTGATTCCAGACCCCAGACATCCAACCCTCTTCAAGAGACCCCAATAAATCCTCCTCTGCCCCACCACTAATGTCTTCTTATGAGTCTCCTGTACTTCTTTTTCCATTCTTGATACCCGAATATGCTCCTCCCCGGGGTCCCCCGACTCTTTTTTTTTTTCCTAAGGTTTTATTTATTCATGAGAGACAGAGAGAGAGGCAGAGACACAGGCAGGAGAAGCAGGCTCCACGCATGGAGCCCAATGTGGGACTTTATCCTGGAACCCCAGGATCATGCCCTGGGCCAAAGGCAGACGCTCAATGGCTGAGCCACCCAGGTGTCCCAAGCGTCCCCTGACTCTTTACTCTCCCCTCACCAAGCCTGGCCTGGAAAGGTCCAGGGAGCAAGCTTCCCAGCAGCCATACCTGGAGCCCCCTCCCATCACCATCCCAGTGCTCAACACTTCTACCTCTTTGGGCATGGAGACTGAGTCTCCTGAGGAATGGGGGCATCAGATCTGGTGAGTCCTGTGTGTCAACCCCCACTCCAGCCAGGCCCATATGTGTACTCTTTCTGGCCTCCAGGAGAGTTTGGGCCCCTCAACACCGTTCTTTGCCTGAGGAATCACTCCTGGGCCACCGAATGGGTGGGGAGATAAGTTGCTTAGGTTTTGACGGTGGTGCTGTTTGGTGGGATGGAGTTGAATTGGACTGAGAAGCCTGAGACACAGAAGGTGGCGAGATCATGGTTTTTACTGCATGGACCACAGGGTCCTCCTGGGTTCAGGGAGGCGGCGGGGGGAGCTCGGGGGGGGGGGCTTAGTTTTTGGCGATGCAGGCATATTCAGTGCCGGGGTCCTCCTTGGAGCCTTCCCTGTGGCTGAGGTCGGGTCCCTCACGGCAGGGCACGGGCAGCAGAGATGCGTAGTGGAGCTCTTGCTCTGAGAGCTGGGCCTGGGGCCAGGGACAAGGTGCTGCTGGGAGGTGGTTGGAGGAGCCCCCTGGGCCGGCCCTTCCCGCCTTCCCGCAGGCTGCTGCCCAGCCCAGTGCGCCTCCCAGCCGCCTCGCCCGCCTAAGGCCCCGCTCTCTTCCCTCCTTGCCTCTTCTCCCCGCAGCTCCAGCTCCAGCTCCGTGGCCCTTCTCTCCCTCCCGTTCTCTAGCCCACTCTCTCTCTCACTCTCTCTGCTTCTCTGTCTCTCTGACTCTGTCTCCTCTCTCTTGCCCCCTTTTCCTTTCTCTACACCAGTTCTCTCTGCTCTTCTCTCTTAAGTCCCTCTCTCTGCCTCTTCCTCTCCGCGCCTCCGCCTTTCATGGCCCTGCTTTCCCTCCCGTGTCGCCTCGCCTCGCGGGCCCTCAGCCCGTCCTGCCACCGTCGCCACCTCTGGTCCGGACTCACCCAGCTCCTCTCCAGCCTCCTCACTGGAAGAAAAGAAGAAGCTCAGCAGGCCGGCACCCCCTGCCCCCCCACCCCGCCCCGGCCCAGAGGGTGTTTCCTCACTTGCACTCTCCGGGGCGGGTGGGATGGGATGGGACAGGGACTTCTGTGAAGGGGGGGGCGGGGCGAATGAGGGTAAAGGTGGGGCTCACCTTTCCGATGAAGCCGACACAGACAGGCGGACAGAATGAGCACGGCCAGGAGCAGGAGCCCCCCCAGCCCCAAGCTCCCGCCATATAGGTAAGGGCATAAACCTGCAGGGAAGGGGAGACCCGTTTGTCCCTCTGGCTTCCCCCATCCTCCTGCTCATCCTCCTGCTCAGCCTTGGGTGTCTCAGCAACCCCCCCAACAGTTTAGAGGCAGAGAAACATGCTGGGATTCTTCAACCTGGATTGGGTTACCTCACCTCTACCGGAGGTGCCCATCTCTCATGGGTTACCTCAGGCCTAGGACCTCAGGCCTACGCATGACGACCACTCACCCCTTGAAGGCTTCCCACTGCCATCCCTGCTGTCTCTGGGTCTCCCCACAGAGGTCCCTTGCCCACCTGCTATGTGTAAAAGTACACATACACTGCCTCTTATCCTCTGTCCCCACCACCCTCCCTGGGCAGAGGGTTTCCTTACCCTCTCTCCATTTCTCACAAGCTGTCATTAGGTCCAGCACTGAAGACTGACCCGGAGGTCAGGAAATGTAGCCCTGCTCTGCTCAGCTAAGTGGCCTGGGCCACATCACGTGCCTCAAGTTCCTCATGTGTAAGACGTGGGGCCCTCCATTACAACTGTCCCAAGGCTGAGGAGCCCCACTAATGTGCCAACCCTGATCTGGGCGCTTTCCATTAGTCACTGCTAATCCCCACAACATAGGGTATCAAAAGGTGCCCCTTTTGCCTGATGAGGAACCCGAACTCGAGTCCAGACTCTTATAAGCAGGTCCAGCCCAGAAATGGCACAAGTGGCCTTGAACCCCAGAATCTAGAGCACACCCCCCTTCCTCTGCCCTAGACTGACGAGGTGGTTCATAGGGGCCTCTCCAGCACTGGGTAGTTCTAGGTTCTGGTGAGGGGCTGATGGAGGAGGAGGAACAGGGTTTCCAGTATACGTGTGGACTAGTGAAAAGTGGGGAGGGTGGTATCCAGTGCTACCTGGCAGCTGGGGCCACCCCTCAGCCAGAGCCACTGAGGAGAGCAGGGCCCCACTTGGCTGGTGTGGAGAGCCACTTCCCACGGGCAGACCCTGCAAGGGCTGAAGTGTGGCATGGAGGAGCGTGTGGGCCCCATAACTTCCCCTCAGGCACTTCCTGCCCTGCAACCACTGGTTCCTGTTTGAGGGCAAAGAGGGGATTGCTGACTTCATGCCACTAGAGCCAGCTGCACTGACCAGGGTCTGGCAACTGGGACGCTCCTAGGTTCAGGAGGAATTGTGGGGTGTGTGTGTGGACTGGGGAGCAGAAACACAGGTGGAGAGGAGGGCCTGAGATAGACATGAGAGGAAGTGGGAGCAGAAGTAGATTGTATTTAATTCTTTGGGGAGCAGAGACAGAGGCTGGACAGCAGGTGCCTCCAGGGCTCAGGGAACCTCAAAAGCCATACTCTCTTCCCTCATCTTAGCTTCACTGTGGGGTGTGACTGCTCCCCCCCATTTTCCCTACCAGGGTGCCTGCTCTCTCTCAGTTTATCCAAAGCTGTGGCCTGCGGGTAGAGACTCCAGACTGGCTAGAGCTGTCTGGGTGGAGAGGTGTTGCCACTTCAGACATTCTTGCCCCTCCTCTGGCTTTACCATCTCCCCCGGTCTGGATACCTCCCTAGCTTTGTCAGGAGAGGAAATTTGGCCTTGAAGGTTAAGGTTATGACATCTTTCCTTTCAGACTCCTAGGACCATAACCAAGCCTATAATCCCCCTCAGCTCCAGCCAGCCTGCTGAGCCTGCTAGTAGTCCGTGAGTGTATACCTTCTCTGGGTACCTTTCCTGATTAACTTTCCCTCAATTACCCCTCACACTGCATCCGCTGTGAGCTCATGATCCCAATGTATATGTGTAGACACACATCCAGACTCCCACACCAGAATGGGAGCACTGGTAGTTTGGGGGTAACTTGCCTGGTGTTCTGAGGCTGTATCTAGCAGGGCACTTGACTGACTGATTGACGGACAGAGTCAGAGGCAGCCAGACTAGATGCATAGGAGTACCTCAGTACTGCTGAGAGTCTAGGACAGAAAGCTGATGACAAGTTGGGGTTGGGAAAGAAGTGTGGGCAATCTAGGTGGATTTCCTGTAGAAGGCAGCATTCTGATGTTGAGCACAAAAATAAAAGCCGTGATCTGAGAACTTCTGGACAGAAACCTGGATGAAGGCCTGTTAGTGGCACTGAGATAGAGAAGGAGATGGGTGCTGGAGTCCTTAAGGAGGGTGGAGACTAAAAAATAAAATAAAATAAAATAAAATAAAATAAAATAAAATAAAATAAAATAAAATAAAATAACAGGAGGGTGGAGACTGGAGAGCTCATGTTGAGGGAGGAGGTAAGGTGGATATCCATGCCTGCGTTCATATGCATGTGCATTTCCTCCTTCACATTCAAAAACTTTCTGGCATTTCTTCCCTCTCCCCCCATCCACAGTGTCCTCCATGTTGGACAGCAGGATAAGATTCAGGGTTTTATTTCCCCACACACATTTTATTATTAAGATGTTCAAACAGAACAAAATTGAAATAATTTTACAGTGAACATATCCCTACCACCTATATTCTAAAATTGACAGTTTTCTATATTTGCTTTATCACATACCTATCAATCTATCTCATTTTTATGGATACCTTTCAAAGTTGCAGACATCAGTACACATCTTACCTCTAAACCTTTTACCATGCTTATCAGTGATTCGAATCCAGCTTTTATTTCCCCATTTCTTTTTTGGGGTTCTGAGGAAGTTAAGATTTACATACATTAAAATGTAAAAACTCAGTGTGTGTGTGTGTGTGTGTGTGTGTGTTTAACTGTCTTGTGGTCAAAGCTGTGGAGCCAGGGTTCAAATCCTGACCCTGCCACTACAGTGTGGCTTTCTATAAGTTCCTTTACCTCTCTGTACCTCAGTTTCTTCGTAGCGTTTTTGTCAGGATTAAAAGAATTACTATATATAAAGTGCATGGATTGGTGGCAAGCACATGCTACGTGCTATTTGTATAACAGCTACATTATTATTACTAATACCTAATTGCAGAGATGTTATTAAGAAGGGGACATGATCTGGGACCACCTCCAACTTCCTTGGACCTGGTCTTTCCTCCCTTCAACTCCCACTGCACTGTCTACCATACCATTCATTGCTGCTCTATTTTGCTTCCTCATTCATTCATTTGTCCTTCATTTATTCATAAACATGGATGGGGCCCACTTTAGACAGTGAAGCTCTTAGGAGTTGGGGCCATGCCCCCATAGCTCTCCTGTCTACACTCTGTGGAGCAAGAGAGGTAATACTCATTTCCATCACTCCTCAGTGAGTCAATAGTTAGTGGGGAGGCTGAGGCCCCTTTCACCTACTATTTCTGTGGATTGGCTTAACTCTGCTTCTCAGCAAGCTCTGGGCGTTAGGGGTGAGTGAGGGGATGGAAGGGGGCATCAATCCAGTGCGAGCCTAAGTTCTTCTCAGGGACCCAGATATCCATCCCTCAAGACCTCAGTTTTTGTCCTCCTATTGCAGCGCTTGACCTCAAGGATGTGGATACAGCCCTCCCTCCAGCACCCATCACTGGGGTGTAGAAGAATGCAGACTGCCCTAGAAATGCAGTTGGGTGTTCTCCTCATGCAGCTTTCCTGCCTGCCTTTCTGTAAGCTATCATCCCTCCCTGCTGAGCCAGAAGATCTCTAAGGCCCCCTCCAGCTCTACCCTGCAGGCCTGTCTCTTCACCCCAACTCCTTCCCCAGTTCAGAGAACCCGACATCCAGCTGCCCCGCCCCAGCTCTGGGTAAACAGGAAGCTGGGTGAGGGGAGCAGGGGTGTGGGGAAAGTCCCAACCAGGTGTGTGGGTCTATGGGGAGGGGGTGGCCCCACCCCTTAGGTATGAAAGCCCCCCTGCCCTGGCCCTAGCTCAGTTTCAATGGGGGCACTGTGGCTAGAGGGCTGGGGTAGGAGGCCCCAGGGGAAGGGCTGCCTCCTGCTGGCTGTGGCAGGAGCCACTTCCCTAGTGACCCTGCTGCTGGCTGTGCCTATCACTGTCTTGGCTGTGAGGGCCTTGGTGCCCCAGGAGCCAGGAGAAGGACTGGTGAGTAGATGCAGCAAGCCTTAGAAGGGCTGTATGCTAATGCCCACTTACCTCTCTCGATGCCTGGGGGTCTCTTGTGTCATCCTGCTCAGTTGGCTTGGCTGTGCCTGGTGGGGATGCCTTGTCTGTCTCTTTGCTGGTCCTCCTTCCATGTTCTGTGACGCTATTGTGTCCTGCTAGCTCCAAGCTCCTTCCTGCTTGTGTGGCTATCTCCTCTCCTCTTCCCATCACATCTCAGCCCTCCATCTCTGACCAAGTCCATATGCCTCACTTGCTGCCCCTCTCAGGGAGATGTGTGCTGGGGATAGGACTGGTGGGAATAAACCCCAGGCCTGGAGCTTGAGTCTGCGATGGGAGGGGTGGGGCTGGCATCAGCTAAAACTGAACTTTGGGCACTGTGACCCCACCCGCTCAGGTAACCAGGACCGCTGACCCGGGGATGCAGGCCCAGGCCCAGCAGCGATTGGGTAAGAGCAGACCATCTTCCCCTCCCCTGCTCCAGCCTTTCAGGGATGCCCAGCTCCCATCTATCTGCACCCCGATGTACTCTTCCTCTGGAATCCCACCCGGGCACCCTGTCCTCTCAGGGGCACCACGCATGGATGACCACCCTGGCCCCCAATAGTGGACTCTTCCCCTCTTCCAGGGTCACAGGAGCTGCCAGACGAGGAAGCAGAAGCAGACTTCAGTTCCAGGCTCCCCGCCGCCCACCTCATAGGTAAGGACCTCATAGGTAGTCCAAGGGGGCCGGTTCTGCTCGTCACAGTTAGACTCCCTTTGCTCTGCTGTTGCGGGGCTCGGAGTGGGACCTGCATCACCCCCTGGGCCCTACAGCGCCCGCCTTCCCCTCCTCCCGCATCCCAGCCTCTCCCCTCCTGGAGCAGGAGCAGGCAAAAGGCGGCCTGGATCTCCGCGCTCCGCACCGCACCGCACCGCACCCGGGGCCCAGCCCCCTGCCCGCCGTCACTGCGGCGGGGGCACCCACGCGCTCTCGCGCCGGCCGCGGCCTGCAGGGGTACACGCCCGCGTCCTCTCCGCGGCACCCCGACGTCCCGGCCCGGCCCGGCCCGTTCCTCCAGGACGGCCGCCCGGGCGCCGACAGGCCCGTCTCTCCGCAGGCGCCTGGACCAAGGGGCAGGGGCTAGGCTGGGAGGCGAAGAAAGAAGAGGCGTTTCTGAGGAGCGGGGCGCTGTTCTCGGGCGCCGAGGGGCTGGCGCTGCCTCGGGACGGCCTCTACTACCTCTACTGCCACGTCGGCTACCGGGGCCGGGCGCCCCCTGCCGGCCGGGGCCCGCCCCACCCCCCGGTGACGCTGCGCAGCCGCCTGTTCCGCGCGGGGGGCGCCTACGGGCCGGGGTCTCCCGAGCTGCTGCTGGAGGGCGCGGAGACCGTCAGTCCGGCCCCCGACCCGGCCCGGGCGCGCGAGTACGGGCCGCTCTGGTACACGAGCGTGGGCTTCGGCGGCCTGGTACAGCTCCGGAGGGGCGAGCGCGTGTACGTCAACATCAGCCACCCCGACCTGGTGGACTACCGCAGGGGGAAGACCTTCTTCGGGGCGGTGATGGTGGGCTGAGGCCGGGGGCCCGGGCTGCCGGCGACCCCGTGGCCGGGGGAGGGGCAGGGGGCCGGCTGGGACCTGCGGGCGAGCCCCAAGAGAATAAAGTCCGTAAAGCTTTAGCGCTGCCGAACGCCGGTGCCGCGCTGCTCCCGTGTCTTGATTCAGGGCGCTACACAGGTGTCCTTACGGGCTCTTTTTCTGGTTGCTTGAAACAATTCGTGTCACTTCCTCTGGCCTCTGCCCTCTGAGAAGCCCATCTGCTCGGTTCCCACCCTCCTCCTGCCTCTGAATGAACTTGCCCCAGCATTATTAGCCCAGTGCGAAGGTGGAAGAAGGGCGTCTCCTCAAACCCCGAAGCATCTCCAAGCACCTTCTTCTCAGAGCCACCCAGTCCTCCCCAGACCCCACCCCAGGCTTTTCTCTGGCGTCCCTCTCATCAGAGAGCCGGATGGTGACAGGGGAAGGTTAGCAGCTTCCCCAGAGCAACAGGCTGGGGCAGAAGGAATGAAGCCCCGAGGGCCTAGCACTTCTTCCCTGCTGCCCAAAGGCCCCTTCAGCCACTACCCAGTCAACTGCCCTCCAAAGAAAAACTTAGAGCTCACTGGGTGTGAGGGAGGAGGTGGAAAGATAGGGGCTGGGTAAACCTGGAGAGGAAAGGGAGGAGGAAACTCTGGGACCACTGGGTGGTCCAGGGTGAGATGGAAAGTCCTCACCCCTCGTTCACACTTCAGGTCTGCTTTCCATATATCATTGGCAAGGGCGAGTAACAGCAGTCCCCTCACCCCATGCACCCCATGACCGACTTTCAGCTCTAGGCTGGAGGAGGCCCTATCTAGGTCACTCCAGTGAGCCATCCCACCCCTGCGTCATACCGCACAGTTTTCCCCTTCCTGCCAGAGCTGTCGGGCTTGAATCCAGTGGGGCTCCCACCCTCTGGATCTTCAACTGTGTCCAGAAGAATCAGGAATTCCTTTTTTTTTTTTTTAAGATTTTGTTCATTTATTCATGAGAGAGAGAGAGAGAGAGAGGCAGAGACACAGGCAGAGGGAGAAGCAGGCTCCATGCAGGGAGCCCAACATGGGTCTCGATCTCGAGTCTCCGGGATCACGCCCTGGGCTGAAAGCAGCGCTAAACCACTGAGCCACCTGGTCTGCCCAGGAACTAGGAATTCCTGAGGAGAGAGGGCCCTTTTCTCTTTCCAGCCCATCTACCTCATGACCCTCCCCTCATATTCACCAAGAACATCTGTGAGAGCTGCTATGTGAGTCCTTCACCCGTGTCCTATTCCTGTTTCTGAATTTTCTTTCGTCTCCTCAATTCCACTCACTGAGAGATGGAAGCAGATAGAAAGTCAGAATTCACTGAGTGGTTACTATGCCAAGTGATATGCTAGGTGCTCAGATGTAGCTTGGGCCTTCTCTTCTTTTGTGGACCCATTTGCGGGATGTGTTTCTGTCTTTGGTGGGTAGATGAGGCTGAGTAACTGGTTCATGTTGTACAGTTAGGGCTGCTGGGGAGCCTAGGATCAGGCGATCTGAGTATCTGGGAGTCCTTTGGCTGTGATTCAGATGCCTGAGAATGTGGCCCTTCCCAGACTCTCCTACAGGCAGCAACAGCAGGAAACCTCACCTGAGCATTTCAGGTGCAGGACTTCCCCATTGGAATTCCCAGAGTTGGAAATTCCCACGCCCTGAGGGAGAGGTATTAGGTTCAGGCTTCAGTTTCCTGGGGGAGGGGCCTATTTGACAGGGCTTTGTTATACGTAGGGTCTCCTGAGCCTCATTAGTCCTGTGAGTGGGGACCGTGTTCAGGGATCATTTATTTTGTATTTTTAAAAAAATACTTTATTTATTTATTCATGAGAGACATAGAGAGAGACAGAGAGAGGCAGAGACACAGGCAGAGGGAGAAGCAGACTCCATGCAGGGAGTCCAACACAGGACTCGATCCCAGGTCTCCAGGATCACGCCCTGGGCTGAAGGTAGCACTAAACCGCTGAGCCACCCAGGTGCCTAGGGATCATTTAAAAAATAAAAACAAAAACAAACTCTTCTCTGCATTTTTTATATGGATTCAGGGATTTAAAAAAAAAACTTCATCTATTTGAGAGAGAGCACACACGTGTGAGTGAGCAGAGGGAGAGGCAGAGAGAGAGGAAGAGAAGCGGACTCCCTGCAGAGACATGGGGTTTGATCCCACCAGCCTGAGATCACAACCTGAGCCAAAAATCAGAAGTCAGAGGCTCAACCCACTGGATGAGCCACCTAGGCGCCCCAGGTTCAAGGATCTGAAGGCTTATAGAGAGAGGACTTCAGGGAGTGGCCTCCCACCCCGGAGGAGAGGAAAATTCAGAATTAATTCCAAGAAAGAGACTGTGTTTCTTTTTTAAGCACATTTTATTTCTCGCCACTGACCAGTAGGGCGATTACAGACATAACTCCCCTGGGGAGCAGAGGTTCCACGATGTAGCGACCGTCAGTCACCAAATCAGCATTGTTTAGATAACTCTATCAGATAAATATTTTTGAAAAACATTAGCAAAAGGAGGCACAGAGGCCAGGAGGCCAGGTGGGAACAGCCTAGAGTTCAGCTCCGTTTTCACAGAAAACATGTCTGAGCCAAGGCAGCCCCTACGTTTGGTCTTCCAGGACACCCCAACTTCCCAAATAAATACATCCATCAGTAAATAAATAAATAATAAATAAATAATAAATAATCACAAGTGCAAACATAAATAAGAAGAGCTGGCTCCACGTGGGAGTCACTGGGCTTTCCTTCTCAGGAAGAGTCTGGAAACATATGACGAAAGGGAGGTGTGAGATCCACTCATATCAGATTCTAGTTGAGATCTTCTCAAGGGTTGTTCTGAAGTGTTCTAGCCAGAACTGAAGGTTCCCTGACCCCCACATTCCAAGAATTCCAAGTTGCATTCAGGGATCCAAACCTGAGGTCTCCAGTGAGTGCTGGAAGCCCTGGTTTGAATTCTTGGTGGTGGCCAGTGCTGTGTCATGTCATCCGGGTCTCACATCCCTGGATCTTAGGTTTCTAAGTGTCGTTGTTTAAAGTTCTAAGCTTGAGGCCCAGCCCTGAGCCCTTAATTCTCTTTCTAAGCCCGAAGGGGGTGAGGGGTCAGAGGAAGTGAGTGATCAAAGGGTCGGTTTGGGCAAGAATGGACGTCCTACCCCCTTACAGGGCAATGATTCCAAAGTACACCTGCCCGGACTCGGCAAAGTCCAGATAGTTAGGCAGATTGATCTCAGCACTGAGTCGATCACCCTTCTCCAGTTGGAAGACCCCTCCCAGGTAGATGGGCTCGTACCAAGGCTTGGCCTCGGTCCCCTCTGGGGTCTCCCTTTGGCAAGGGCTCTTGATGGCAGAGAGTAGGTTGACCTTTGTCTGGTAGGAGACGGCAAAGCGGCTGATGGTGTGGGTGAGGAGCACATGGGTGGAAGGGCATCCTTGGCCCTTGAAGAGGACCTGGGAGTAGATGAGGTACAACCCATCTGACGGCACTATCAGCTGGTTGTCTTTCAGCTCCACGCCGTTGGCCAGGAGGGCATTGGCACGTCGGCTCAGCCACTGGAGCTGCCCCTCAGCTTCGGGGTTTGCTGGAGGGAAGAAGAGAAGGAGGGAGGGGTGAGTCAGTGTGACCCCGTCAATTCCACTCTCCACATCCTGGCCCTCGGGTTCTGCCCCCCCCCCCACATCCGGTTCCTGTCCCCTCTGTCTTCCCACATACCATCTGGCCATGAGATTCTGAGTATCCGCCTCAAGGCCAGTGAGTCCCTCTCATACCATCTCTAAGGTCTGTTTACCCTCAGCCTGGGGTCAGCCCCCAAATCCTATCCCTCAATAGCCCATGTGCTTCCCCATTCCCCACCCAGTTGCATCCGCAGAGCTCTTACCTACAACATGAGCTACTGGCTTGTCACTTGGGGTTCGAGAAGATGATTCTGAGGAGGGAAGAGGAAAGAAAATGGTGAGATCCTTAAGCTTCCTGGAAAAGATCCCGCTACTTTGACCTCCATGCCTCCTCCCCTCAAACCAGGATCTCCCCCACTGCTTCTCTCCCAGGATTCACTCCCACACAAGGTCAGAATGAGGAGAGAGGCTTTGGAGATACTTACTGACTGTCTGGGCAAGAGGGCTGATTAGTTGGAGGCCATTTGGGAGCTGTTGGGGAGAAGAAGGAGGTTTAGCATCAGGGCAAGTCACCCCTAAAGGAGAAACAGCTTATGCAGCTCAGACTTTAGTTTTCTTTCCCATCCATCCATTGTCCATTCATCCATATCACAACACTTTCGCGGAGTGGCTTCCATGAGCCAGACACCTTCATCTTTCCTTATCTCTTTTCTCACATTTTTTCTTATCTCTCTCTCATATTGTCCATCTTTCTATCTCACCATCTTTATTCATATCACTTGTTCTGTTCCCATCTCTCTACCCACACCCCACATCTCTCCACACATCTCTCTTTACATATGTCTGTCTGCGTGCTCATTCATTCATCATTCATTCATTCATTCATTCATTCATTCATTCAAGAAGCAATCCATGAGCATCTTCCATGTGCTCCTCGCTCTCCCTCTTCCATCTCTCCCCATATCTCCTTCTGCCTCCCCATCTTTCTCCACATTTTCCTCTCTCAATGGTCCCCACCAGCACCACCACCCTCCCTGGCGGGAGAATGAGCCAAGTCCTCCGTGGGGCACTTACCTCTTCCCTCTGGGGGCCGATCACTCCAAAGTGCAGCAGGCAGAAGAGTGTGGTGGCTCCTGCGACGAGGAGGAAGGAGAAGAGGCTGAGGCAGAAGCACCTTCTGGAGCCCGGGGGGCCCCCTGCCTTCTTGGGGAGCGGCTCCTCGGCCAGCTCCACGTCCCGGATCATGCTTTCAGTGCTCATGGTGTGCTTCTGAGAGGGGCTCAAGTCCAGTGGGGAGACGGTAGAGCCCTGGGGCCGTGTGTATTAGAGGGAGAGAATCGCCTCGCTGCTTGTCTGGGGGGGCGTCGTCTGAGAAGTTATTTCCAGGGGCCTCTGGAGTTGCGTGCTCTCTCCCCGCTGGTCCCCTGGTGTCCTCGCTGAGGGAGCTCCTGCTGGCTGGGTGTGCAAACAGCTGCATTTATATACCCGCGGGGCCAGAGGAGGGCGGGGAAAGGCTCTCATTCAAGCAGCGGAAAACTTCCTTGGTGGAGAAACCCATGAGCTCATCTGGAGGAAGCGGTGGGGCCCTACACCTTCGGTCTCGGTTTCTTCTCCATCGTGGGGGCGGGGGTTTGGAAAGTTGGGGACACCCAGGCATCAAGGATACTTCCTACTCACCCCCCTCGGATTCTGAGGGAGGCTTCCTGGGCCAGTCACTGCTGTGTACATTGTGTAGGACCCTGGAGACTGGACCCCAGTTTCCCTCTGCCCCCAATTCCCATTCCCTCCATTTTTTTTCTGAGGTTCAGGTCTGCAGCCTGTTTTCCTCTGATTTCCAGACTGGACTTGGTAGGTGTAGAGCCAGAAAGGTGCAAGGGGTGGGGCTTCAGAAAGCTGAGTCCTCGGTGGGGAGAGAGCTTGGAGGGGGAGCTATGCAGGGTACTGACACGTGTGTTTGGGTCCCTGGGGGGGAAAAGGAGCAGCTTGAGAGAAGGGAGCATGAGGCTGGAGATGTGGATGGGGTCCCTGATGGGCTGAGGAGGGGCAGTAAATGCCAGGGACCCACCCGGGGCAGCCCCTGTGGGAGCGAAATCAAGCCTGGGAATTCACCCCACGAGGGCAGGCTTCTCCTTTCATTCTGACCGGGAACTGAGCAGTGCTGGCTTCAGTCTTGGCTTCCAAGGGACTCTGAGCCCTTGATTTTTGCATGAGCTCTCCTCTGTCAGAGCTCCTGTGTGTGGCCTTGTGTCCCAAAGAACTCCATGCCCCCAGATTTCTGGAGATAGCCCTAGCCGTCAGAGCCCCTCTGTGTGACAGTGACCATGTCTCCTAAAATGTCTCCCATGTTCCCCACCCCCCTAACCTGGGGGTCTCCCATTCCATAGGGCCCTTGCACAGCCATTCTTCCAGAGGGTCCCTGTGCCCAGCCTTCGGTGTGGTTGCTTCTCCCCAAAGGACTCCTGTAATCCCTTTTCCTCTGAGCCTCCACACTTAGCCGTCTGAGTCCACCGGGCCCTGACCTCCACTCCTGCAGACCTTGGGCTCTTATTTTTCCTTTCTCTTCCCAGCTTATCCTTCAGTTTCTCTGAGCAGTCTGGCTGCCTCACCCCTGTGATCCTGCCACACACCCCCACACCCCCAAGCTCCTTAGGCCCCTTCATCTCCTTGCAGCTCCACAGTTCCTGTCTCTTCTGAGGCCCCTGTCCCCCTTCCATTTATTTGAGACCAGGAAAATTCTCCCCTCCCAGACAGACAGACATAGACAGCGTTTCAGAGAAAAGAGGTTTATTGGGCTTCATTGAAGGTGCAGATGTCTCCTCATGGGGTGTCTAGTCAAGCAGTGGTTGGATCTGAAGAGTCCTTTGCTTCCTTCTAGAGCTCCCTGGTGTCTCAGACATGCTTGGTTTCTCTCTCACTGGGTTATCCTTATGCCGATGTTCTCTTGCTCTTCATCTCTTGGGCATATTTCTCTCTCTCTCTCTCTCTTCTGGTGGACTTCTATTATTCCCTTTCCTCCATTCTCCATAAATAAATAATTTAATTTTTTCCCCTTCATAAATAATCCCCCCTCCCCTGCCTTCTGTTATCCACCCAAGCTCCTCCTGGTGTCTGCCCCCTCCATGTCCAGGGCTAGGTCCTCCTTAGATTGGTAGGACAGTTGGAGAACTGGCAGGAATTTCTAGGCAGAACTCGAACTCCTCAGCCTAGCATTGGGGTATGCTGAAGGGAGGTATGGTCCCCTGGAGTGCCTTAGAATTCCTTCTTTGGAAGCTCCAGGTAACAGGAGCAGGGGAGACTTGAGGCTATTGGAAGGGTCAAAAGAGAGGCATGGTGACCCTTGAAGTGGTCATAATGGAGGCAAAATGGGGAAAAGGTCTTGAAACCAATTTTTTTTTTCTGGATTTTTCTACAGAGCAAAGGCTCCAAAGAAGACACTACTGGGGCTGAGGAGTAGGTGGGAGATGCCATCGGTGTGAGTGGATAGCTGATCTCCCTGGGTAAGCAGGAACACAGCTCCCTGGTACACAGAGCGCACCCAAGGTCCCTGTGGCCCTGGGCACACAGACTTCTGAGCACTGAGGAGAGGCACATGGAAGGGGTACTGGGAGGAAAAGAGCTGGACCTCATGGGCCAGGTAGAGTGGGGTGGGGGTGGCCTTGGGGAAGCAGCCTTCCCCTGAAAAGACCACCTGGGAGTAGACAAAGTAGAGGCCACTGGTGGGGACCAGGAGGGAATTGTTGCTCAGAGAGAAGCCATGGCGGAGGAAGGCACGATCCGTGTTTGCTCTCCAGCGCAGCGAGTTCTGGATGCTGGGGTCTCCTAGGAGGAGACAGAGGGAACAGGAGGGGTCAAGAACCTGGGGTGTCAGCAGTCTTAAACCCTGAGGAAGTAGGTACTGGGCTGAGTTCCTGGGGGTGGCTGGGAGGACAGATGGGAGTGGGATACCTCTATGTGGGAGGGTGGGGGAAGTTAGGGGAGAAGTGCACTAGATGCTTGGTCCCTTGAAGGGGGTGTGGGAGGAGAGCTGGGAGCCACATGTCCAGAGCGCCAGGTGCTGTTTACCAATAAGATGAGCAGCAGGTTTGAGGGTGCCTTGTATGAAGTGCTTCTGAGGGTGCTGGTAGGCAGTCCGGGCAGCCGAGGGTGAGATGCCGACACCAGGAAACCCCTAGAGGACAAAAGGGTGGAGGGTGGCTTAAGGCCCAAAGTGTGGCTGGACGACCCCTGCAGCCCCCATTCTCCTGCTGCCTCACCTGGGCCCCAGGCGGCAGTCCCAGCAGCAGCCCCAGGAGGAGGAGGACGGGGGCGCTGCGCACCCTCAGGAGGTAGAGCCTTCCAGGTGGTGTCATGGGGAGAACCTGCAGGGAGAGAGCCGGTGAGTGGTGCGTGCCGCGCGGTGAGCGGGGCGGGGCTGGGGGGGCGGAGGACGGGCCTCCCGCGGGCGACAGAGCCCGGGAGAGACAGGGCAACAAGAGAAGGGAACAGGATGCAGTCAGGGAAAGCCCGGCTGAACAAGGGGGGCACAGAAAGAGAAACAGACACGAGAGGGGAACAGAGAGGTATCGTGGTAGAAACAGAGAACGTGTGACAGAGACAGAGAAAAAAGTTTGATTGATGAAGCATCAGAGGGAGGGGAACAAACCGACAGTGAACCCACCCAGGCCCAGCCCCAGGCAGGAGGTACTGGGGGGCTGGGGCGCAGGCAGAGGGGCCGAGTGCCCAGCGGGGTCTGCCACCCACGGGGACGACGGGGCGGAGAGTCTCACCTGCTAGGCTGGGTGCCTGGGCCCGGACGCCTGGGTCCCCTTTATAGAGGAAGCGGCAGTGGCAGCGTGGCAGGCGGGCGGGTTCTAGGCCCCCAGCTGGGCCCGGGGAAGCCCCCAGGGCTTAGAAGATGCTGCCGTTTCAGTCGAAGGCAGGAAAGGCTGAGGCCTAGGAGTGAACCACAGGCTGGGGGCTCAGACGGCTGAGTTCTGGGAAAGGGAGCAGGTCAGGGGAACCGTGGGCTGGGAGGGCCAGGGAGTGGGGTCAGGCCCAGGAGTTCCAGAGAAGGGACAGTCAATTCGGAGAGGAGGAAGGGAGCAGCTGGGGTGTGGGCTGGAGGCCAGGTTCCCTGAAGAGCCATTATATAGAACACCTCTGCACCATTGATCACAGGCTACTCTCTGTGCCCATTTCCTCCTCGTACACCCCCAGCCTTGTCCCAAATGGTTCAAATCACACTTGTCCCCGTGTGTGTACTTTCCTGGCCATCTGGCAGGTTTTAGATCAAGAACTTGCATTATATATCCCTTTGCCTGGGACATTCTGGTTGATGCCTGTTGTCCTGGTGAAAATGTTCATGGATCTCCCTTTTGCTCTCAAAAGTGTCCTGGTTTGGAAGATGAATGTCATGGTTCCCCTACTTAGGGATATTGCCATGGGCTCACATATGATGAAGTCTCATCTCACTCGTGAAGAGTGTCATTCGCCTCACCCCACCTTAGGTGGCCTCCATAGATCAAATTTTTTTAAAAAGATTTTTATTGATTTATTCATTAGAAACAGAGAAAGAGAGAGAGAGAGAGGCAGAGACACAGGCAGAGGGAGAAGCAGGCTCCCCATGGGGAGCCTGATGCGGGACTCGTCCCCAGGACCCCAGGATCACTATTTGAGCCAAAAGTAGATACTCACCAACTGAGCCACCCAGGTGCCCCAGATTTTTTTAAAAAGATTTTATTTATTCATTTATTTAGGTGGGGGAGGTGGGGAGAGTGTGTGAACAGGGTGAGGGGCAGAAGGAGAGGGAGAAACAGAATCCCAACTAAGCAGACTCCCTGCCAAGTGTGGAGCTTGAAGTGGGGCTTGATTCCAAGACCCCAAGATCATGACCCGAACTGAAACCAAGAGCTGGATGCTTAACTAGATGAGCCACCCAGGCGCACCCCCCACTCCAGATCGGATTTATATAACCGCAAACAAACACACACTCTGGGATTAAGGAATGTAGCAACTTCCAAAGTTCTCTACAGGGAGGGAAGGCAGGAGGAGCTTGAGGGTACTGAGCTAGGGTCAACTCTGAAAGACTTGTCTGGAAGCTGCATTTGCAGCACCAGTATAATGTTTAAGATTTCCCCCTTTTAACTTGGGTACAGTAAGGTGCGTATCTGTTAAACTTACAGCCTGATGAGCCTTTCCATCTGTTCATGTAGTCACCACCCAGTTCAACATATTTTTGGGTCTCTAAAAGGTTCTCTCATGCTCCCTCCCAGTTGATAACCTCTAAAGATAACCAACCACTTTCTGACCTCTATCACCATAGATTAGTTGTCTCTGCTTTTGAATGTCATATAAATGAAGTCATACAGAATGTACTTGTTGGGTTTGGCTTCTTTCACTCAACATGATGTTTGTGAGATCCATCCATGTGATTTGCATGTTCAGTATGTTGTTTTTGTTGTTGTTGCTTTTCATTATGATGCAGCAATCTATTGTGTGAATATATTCTAACTTATTTGCCCATTTTTCTGTTGAGAGACATTTGGTTTGTTTCTAGTTTTTGGTTACTCTGAAAGATGTCGATATGAACATTCTGATACATGAGCCAGTTTTCACTTAATTTGTATGTAAAAAAAAGCAAGGTTTCTAAATATGATTTTTTAAAAAGATTTTATTTATTTATTCATGAGAGACACAGAGAGAGGGGCAGAGGGAGAAGCAGGCTCCATGAGGGAGCCCGATGTGGGACTCGATCCCAGGACCGTGGGATCACACCCTGAGCCAAAGGCAGATGCCCAACTGCTGAGCCACCCAGGCATCCCTCTAAGTATGATTTTATCCATGTTTTAGAAGACTGAGAAAATCACAACTGGCTTTCTCAAGTATCACCATTTTTATTGGTGTTGTTATGCTTTCATCTTGAGGGTTTTATTTATTTTATTTTATTTTTAAAGATTTTATTTACTTATTCATGAGAGACAGAGAGAGGCAGAGACAGGAGAAGCAGGCTCCACACAAGGAGCCCAAATGGGACTCGATCCCAGGACTCTGGGATCACGCATGTCCTGAGCTGAAGGCAGACGCTAAACCTCATCTTTGAGGGTTTTAAATGGCTAAAGCTCCCCCACCCCCACTATGGCATTGGGCATATTGCTGTTCTCCTCTGGCACAAAGGTTCTGAGTGGTCTTGGTGCCCTGTGGGGCGCATAAGTAGCATTCAGGGTTTGTATCAGTCATTTCTCCTGCTTTCCTCCCCCTTCTTTTTTTTTTTTTAAAGATTGTATTTATTTATTCATGATAGACATAGAGAGAGATTGAGGCAGAGACACAGGCAGAGGGAGAAGCAGGCTCCATACCAGGAGCCCGACGTGAGTCTCAATCCCGGGACTCCAGGATCGTGCCCTGGGCTGAAGGCAGGCGCTAAACCACCGAGCCACCCAGGGATCCCCTTTCCTCCCCCTTCTTGAGGCTCCTTGTCTTTCATGTCTTCCTGGTCCGATAAGAGTATTATTTCTTTTCATTCTCCTTCTACCTCTTTAGCTTTCTCTCTATTTCACAAATGTTTATTGAGCATATTACACAAGGCATCAAGGTTACAGGTTTGAAAGACGGTCCCCATGACCTCTAGGAGCTCAAAGACCAGTGTGGAAAATAGGAAAGTTACCAGATATTGCAATAAAGTGTGATAGTGGGCTTATGGCAGTCCATAGAAAAGCCGTTGAACTTGGCCTGGGGGTGGGTGGGTGTCAAGCATTAACTGTGGAGAGACAGCCTGAGCAGGACATAAGGGAGAGGGAGAATCTTAAGCAGGCTCCCCATTCAGTAGAGCCCAAAATGGGGCTTGACCTCATGACCCTGAGATCATGATCTGAGCCAAAATCAAGAGTCAGGTGCTTAACCAACTGAGCCACCCAGACACCCCTTCATAAGCACTTTAGTAGCACTTGGTGTTCTACCAAGAAGATCTTGAAAAACTTGATTTGGGTAAACTCAATGGTCTCATTCTTAGGGCTTTCTTCTAGGTCGCCACACATTGCAGGAGAGTTATGTAGCCAAAAGAGGCCTTCTGCTAACCCTTGCCATCTAACCTCAAAAAGCCCTCAGTATTTCTCAATCTTTCTTTCTTGATTCCCCATTACAGTCCTGCAGGTTCTCTATCTTAGATGTTCTAAATCTCTGTGCCTGTTACACCTCAACTTTACCTCTTCACTCTCAATTGGTGATGCTGTCATCTATTTCATTGAGCTCTGGGCCATCCAAGCTGAATTTCTTCACTTTTTTTTTCTTTCACTTTATTCACACTTTGGGTACAAATAGAAGGGGCAGAGATGAGGCTTGCGAGGGAAGCTGAGAACACATTCTGAAGGGTTTAAAACCAAGAAAAGTTTTTGTTTCATTCTAACAATGATGGGAAGCCACCAAATTTTTTTTTTTTTTTTTTTTCCACCAAAATTTTTAAGTGAGAGAGGGACTCACTTGGTACATCAGAAAAATGAGTCTGGAAGCTGCAGGAAGAATGGATTAGTGTATAGGAATTGAGGGGCTGGAGGGAAAAGCAAAATGTGGACAGCAGTCAGGAAAATTGTGTAATAATCCAGCAAGGAGATGACAAAATGAGGAGGCAACAGGAGGACAGAAAGGACAAGAGAGTTTCTAGGAAAAATCTATAGGTCTTGGGGGCTGACCAGATGTGATGGAGGAAGAGTAGCCATAGATGTCCCTTTTAATTATCTTGGTCTGGGAGGGGGACTGGCTCAGTCAATTAAACATCAAACTCTTGGTTTCCACCCGGGTTGTGATCTCAGGGTTGTGAGCTGGAGCTCTATGTTGGACTCCATGCTCAATGAGGAGTTTGCTTGAGTTCTCTCACTCCCTCTCTTTCGGCCCCTCCCCTGAGCTCTTGCATACACTCTCTCTCTAATAAAGAAATCAATCTTAAAAAAAAAAAAATCTTAGTCTGTAACTTGGCTTCTTAATTCTTTTAACCTACTGTCTCTTATGTCACTGTTGGTTTCCCTCTTGGTCTCTGCTCCTTTCCTTTCCTCTGTGTGTGTGTCTCTCTCTCTGGGGTTCCTTTTCCTTCCTGTTGTCTCCTTCTGTGACTCTAATGGTAGGAGCTGATGGACTAAGTGACCTCAGTTATATTAAAATATAAAACAGTGTTGCAATTAATGGTGAGAAACCGAGAAAGGGAGAAACTTAGGTCAGAGAGGAAGACAGGGCATTGAGGAACAAAAAGGGGAAGGCAAGGAGTGATAGGACATGAGAGACAGAGAGGAAGGAAGGGCAAGACTGGGCTGAGGCTCAGTGTCACAGGCGTTTGTGATGTGCTGAAGGACGCTCCTCGAGATGGACCAATCTTGGTTTCAATCTCAGTTTCGGAGGTTGTGTGAAATTTGGTTTCTTTCTTGGGGAGGCCAGCAGTTGGTTTGGGGCTTTCCCTGGGTGGGAGGGGTGATGACTGGAGTCTTGTGCCCCAAACTCAGGGACATACAGGCTTTACAGTTGGCTCTATGGAGAACTAGTGAAATCTCTGAGGCCTTTAAATGAGGTTGAAACTTGAACGTTAGCTTCAAACTTGAACTTAGCCTCAAAACCTAAATTGGGATTTAATACTTTGACCCTAACTCAAATTTAACCTCAACCCAAATCGCAACTCAAACTCAACCCTAACCTCAAATCTAAATACATTCCAATAAATAAACCTGAAAATAAACTTATCCTCTAAACTAACCCAACCTTGTTTCCTAGAGCTAATCTTGAAATTAACTCATCCCCACACCTGACCCTATAGTTAAACCTGATTCTTAAAAAAAAAAATAAAATAAAATAAACAAATAAATAAATAAACCTGATTCTACAGGTAAGTCCAATCTAAGCCTCAAACCTAAAGTTGGGCTTTCTCTTGTTTTATTCCATTATTCATCCATCTCTCCATTTAAGAGTTTTTTTTTTTTTGGCCCCAATTTAAGACGGTTTTTTGAGTACCTATTATGTGCTGGGCACTGTTCTAGGCAATAGGGATATAGTGGCAAGCAAATCAGACATCCTAGTAAAGCAAAGCATAAAGGAAATACCCTGATGAAGTCAATAAGTAGTGCTATGAGGAAATAATAGAGGACATGTGAGGAGTGGCAGAGAACTACTTTAGACACAGTGGTCAGGAAGTCCTTTCCGAGTAAGTGGCATTTAAGCTAAGACCCAAATGACAGGTAAGAGTGACCAGGTGAAGATTTAGGGGAGAAGCATTCCAGGCAAAGGGAACAGCTACTGCAAAAGCTGGAAGGTAGAAATGAGCAGGGGGTGTTGAGGAACAGAAAGGAAGCTGGTGTGTGGCTGGAGCAGAGGGACAGTGGGAGCGGGGTAGGGGATGGAGTCAGAGGGAGAAGGCAGGAGCCAGATCATGCAGGGCCATTCAAAGGTAAATAAATCATGAGAAGCAGGGTGTCAGTGTGTATGTATCCTTGTGTATAAGGGGGGAAGAGGGGAAAGAGGACTGGGGAGGAGGTGGAGGATGGAATGGAGTGAGGCAGAGGTGATTGGATTTGTGTTTTTCAAAGATCCTAGGGTTTTTTGTTTTTTTTTTAATCTACGATATTGACACATAGAGAGAGAGAGAGGCAGAGACACAGGCAGAGGGAGAAGCAGGCTCTATGCACCGGGAGCCCGATGTGGGATTCGATCCCGGGTCTCCAGGATCACGCCCTGGGCCAAAGGCAGGCGCCAAACTGCTGCGCCACCAAGGGATCCCAGATCCTAGGGTTTTAAAAGATCTAGGGTGCCTCATTGGCTCAGTCGGTTAAGCATCTGCCTTCAGCTTAGGTCATGATCCCAGAGTCCTGGGATACAGTCTAGATCTGACTCCCTACTCAGTGGGGAGTTTGCTTCGTCCTCTCCTTCTGTGTCTCCACTGCTCTTGCTCTCTTTCTCTCACTCACACTCTCTCTCAAATAAATAAAATCTTAAAAAAAAAAAAAAAAAGATCCTGTGTCTAGATTGGATTGTAGAAGGAAAAAATGAAAGCAGGGACACAAGTTAGGAGGCAATGGCAGTGATAGGAAGAGAGAAGATGGTGGCAGCCATGGAAATGGAGAGAAGTAGACAAATGTGGGATATATTTCAGGGGTAGAATTGACAAGACTTGATGTTAGATTTGAGTGGATGTGTGTGGAGATGGAAGATAGGGAGACTGGGACACGGATTCTGATGAAGTGGGTGAACCAGAAGTTTGATTTTGAATATGTTAAGTCTAAATCCATTGGGTAGGGATTCCTGGGTGGCTCAGCAGTTGAGCATCTGCCTTTGGCTTGGGTTGTGATCCTGGAGTCCTGGGGATGGAGTCCCATATCGGGCTCCCTGCATGGAGCCTGCTTCTCTTTCTGCCTGTGTCTCTGCCTCTCTCTGTGTGTGTCTCTCACGAATAAATAAATGAAATCTTAAAAAAAAAAAAAAACAACCTTTAAAAAAATCCATTGGGCAGACATCCAAGTAGAGATTTCACTTGCCAGTTGGATAGGAGTCTGGCTTTCAGAGGCAAGGTCAGAGCTAGAGAGACAACATTAGAAGTCATCAGCATGAGGATGGCATTTAAAGCCATGCAACTGGAAGACATGTTTTGCCTTGTGCATCCTCCTGAGACCTCCTTCAAGGTATTTATGTTTTGAGACGCCTGGGTGGCTCAGCGGTTGAGCGTCTGCCTTTGGCTCAGGGCATGATCCCCGGGTCCCGGGATGGAGTCCCACATCGGGCTCCCTGCATGGAGCCTGTTTCTCTCTCTGCCTACGTCTCTGCCTCTCTCTGTCCCTGTGTCTCTCATGAATAAATAAATAAAATCTTTTTTAAAAAGGTACTTAATGTTTCTTCCCTCGTAATAAATGCTATGTACCTTCCATTCTAAATTCCAGAAGCAGCAATCTCCTATCTCCAGAAGCAAAACTCCTCCAGACCTTGTCTTCTCCTGAAGTCTCACTGGGATCTAACCTCTCTGGATTAGACTTCTTACCTGACAGGGACACTTCAGCCAATTTCACAATATTTGATGGAACTCCTCATATATTCAAATTCTCTGTCTCATTTTTGAAAGAGTCTTCCTCTGGCACCATGAAACCTGGATTTACCCTAATGATGCTTCTTTTCTCTTTGGTGAACACTGCTCTTCCTTCCTCCGAATCACAAGGGGTAGGGGGCAGAGGAGAGATCACTGTTCAGCACCATTAGCAACCTCCTTTTCTCCTCTTGAAGCCCATGCCTTTTGCATTTGCCATTCTCTTACTATCTTCACCATCTTTATCACACCCTTAACAATTTTATACCGAACTCAGCTCTTCTTCATATTTCATCTCTATCAACATCTTTAGAGACATCAAAACCACGCAGAATGAGTCTCACACTGTCCTCTCAGTGCCTTAAAATTTCTCAATTACAACAGCTTTATAGCCTCTTTCCCTGCTCCTGTTTAGGCACCCATGAGCAAGGTTGTATTTCAGACCTCAGCATCACCTGGAAGGGCTACATCTTTGAGATCTTGAACTCTGAATTTTCCCTCTCATCATGACCACTCACTTTCATACCCCCTACTCCTCCCCAACAAATTAGTTCCCCATTCTCACCAAGGCTTCCAATTCCTCTTCTTTCCTTGTTTTCCTTGCCCATATGGTTTAATTTGCACTGCATGGTCAAAAATTTCAACTACTTTTACTAGCACTTATTTATGTATTTGGGAGAGAGAGAGAGTGCATAAGCAGGGGAGGGGACAGATGGAGAAGGAGGGAGAGAATCTTAACCAGGTTTTGCACCTAGAGCAGAGCCCAATGTGGGGCTTGATCTCATGACCCTGAGCCAAAATCAAGAGTCAGGTGCTTAACCAACTGGGCCACCCAGACACCCCTTCATAAGCACTTTAGAAGCACTTGGTGTTCTACCAAGATCTTGAAAAACTTGATTTGGATGAACTCAGTGGTCTTATTCTTGAGGCTTTCTCCAAGGTTGCCACATAGTGCAGGAGAGTCATGTCACCAAAAGAGGCCTTCTGCTAACCCTTGCCATAGAGAGCTCTCAGTATTTCTCAGTTCAATCCTTCTTTCTTGATTCCCTTTTACATTTCTGCACGCAATGTTCTCTGAGCCTCTTACACCTCAACTTTACCTCTTTACTTTCGGTTGGTGATGCTGTCATCTCTTTCATTGAGCTTACGGCCATCCAAGCTGACCTCTTCACTTCTTTCTTTTTCCTCTACTTTATATTTCATCTATTTTTAAATTTAAATTTTATTTTTAAATTTTTTTTCAGTTATTTGAGAGAGAGCGAGAGAGAGCATGAGCAGGGAGAGGGGCAGAGGGTGAGGGAGAAGGAGAAGCAGACTCTTCTCTGAGCCCGTGCAGGGCTTGATCCCAGGACCCTGGGATCAGTGATCTGATCTGAAGGCAGATGCTTAACCAACTGAGCCACCCAGACACCCCATCTTTCTTTTCTTTTGACTCCAAGACTCTTTCTTCTGTCCAAGGCTGATCCTTTGTACTCTGTAATCCACTTCCTGTGTCTTTACTATATTCTTTCCCCACATTTTCAGTATGTTTCTCTTCATGCATCTTGCTTTCATTTTACAAACATGTTCAATTTTATTTCTATCTATTTATTTATTTTTAAAGATTTTATTTGCTCATGAGAGACACACACAGAGAGAGGCAGAGACACAGGCAGAGGGAGCAGGCTCCATGCAAGGAGCCTGACATGGGACTTGATCCCCAGAACCTGGGATCATGCCCTGAGCTGAAGGCAGATGCTTAACCTCTGAGCCACCCAAGCGTCCCCAGTTTTATTTCTTGAAAATACTTCCCTGGACTCTGTTTTTCTCGCAAATATCCATTCTTTTTTTTTTTTTTTTTTTTTCAAATATCCATTCTATCTCTCACCTTCCTTTTCTGTGTGATGTCTTAAGAGAGTAGGCCCCCTTAACTACCCACTTTTTTGGGAACTGGTAAAATTTTCCTCATCTGTAGAATTCGTGGGTTGAACTAGAGATGATTCTTAGTTGTCTTATATATTCACCATTCTATGACTTTGTACCTACCACCTCCCTTTCACCTCCCACTCATTCCTCAACCTCTGTAAAGTGATTTCTGCCCCTCTGGTAAGTGGAAACTGTTTTCTCAAAATTTGTAATTGTCTAGTTCCTGAACCCAAAGGATCTTTCAACCTTCCCCTACTAGACCTCTTTGAAGCATTAGATGTAGTTGCCCGGTCTCTGCTTGGCACACCCCTCCCTTGCCCTACTTCTCTGACCGCTTCCCCCACCTCCCTCCCTTAGTGATTCCTCTTGCTTTGACCGTCTTTAGGGGCTATTCTGGTCACCCTCTCTCAGGGATCCTGTCCACTCCAGAGACTGTCTCTGCTAGGAAGGAAATGATGCCCAAATCTACCCCTCCAGTTCAAACTTTTCTCTTGAGTTCTGGACCTGCTTGCTGGAAATCTCCACTTGCATATTATGCTAACCCCTCAAACTCAGCAAGCCTTCTTTGAACACTTTATTTCTCTAAGCAGGTGCACCTCCCATTATTACTTGTAGTTGTTACTTTTATATTAACTTGTTATACTGCAAGCCCTCTAATGAGGGCAGTGACTTTATATTTCATTTAAACCTTTTGTCTAGTAGAGTGCCCTGCTCCTCTCAGGTGCTTAATAAAAATTTATTGCTTTAGTGTCTGAAACTGAATTCCTTATCTTTCCCCTCAGCTAGGCTAAGGGCAGCATCTTTCTAATCTTCAGGCTCGAAATTCAGAGTCATCTAAAATTCCTCTTCTAAGATTCCTCCCAGCATCCCATCAGTTGTCTTGGGCTAATGACTTATCTTCTCAGTTTTTTAAGATCTGTTCCCTCCTTTTTCATTTATTTATTTATTTTATTTTATTTATTTATTAATGAGAGAGGCAGAGACACAGGCAGAGGGAGAAGCAGGCTCCACACAGGGAGCCCGACGTGGGACTCGATCCCGGGTCTCCAGGATCACGCCCTGGGCTGAAGGCAGGTGCCAAACCGCTGAGCCACCCAGGGATCCCATGTTCCCTCCTTTAATACTACTTGGAATTACTGGGACCCAAGTTAAAGTATACAAGTACCAGAGTCTTGGAGTAAGATGAGCTTTGTGCTCATTCTGCTACTTTTTACCTGTGTGGCCTTAAGCAAGTTCAGCATGTATATGAGCCCCGGTTTCCTTTTTATGATGGAGATGGACCACCCACCTTCTGAACAGTTGTTGGCAGGATTACTCATGTTAGGAAGGGGCTTGACATGGTAGGTGTTCACAGAATGATAGTTTTTTCTTGACTCCTTATCTGTAACACATATAGCACTCTCCCGTTCTCTTTCCCTCTTCTGCACAGCTGTCACCAGCACCACAGCACACAGCATGAAGTGTGTCCTAAACCCTTTACCTTGGCATTCTATGGTCCCTTCTTCAACACGTGCTCACTCACACCTGTGTTTGGTCTACCACAGGATGTTCATCTTTTCCTCAGTATGCTGTTTTCTGACTCCTGGTCTCTGCTGAAGCCATTTCATTGATCTACGGAGCTTTTCCATTCACTTACACGGAGAGCCCCACCGCCCCCGTGCTTTCAGATGTAATTCACCTCCCCTTTTCTGGATCCACTAGGACTTACTCTAGGGCATTCACTCCGCAACATGCCCTGAATCACAATTAGGTATGGGGCACACCTCTGCTGTTGGACTGAAAACTTGAAGCAGTTTGGATTACCAATGGGCTACTTGATGCTTGGTTGAACTACACTGAATAGATTCCTTTCCAGATCCTTTTCTCAATTTAACTCAAACTTGCCTAAACCCCAGTCCCCTAACTGACCCTCTTTGATCTCTCTAGTCTTGTTCTCTAATCTTGTTTTTCTAACTGAACCCCAATGCATCGTCCTTCACTTAAGATTCCTCGTTCCAGCTGTCGAGAGCAGAAACACTCACACCTCTCCAGTGTTTCATGGTAGGCACTGAGTCATCCCTTGGGGATCCCTGGGCCCCCCTCCCTGCCCCCACCACGGTGGACAGGATGCCTGCTGCCTGGCCCCAGGGGGTCAGAGGAAGCTAGGGCCTCTAGGGCTCAGTATTTTTATCAGACTAGGAAACAAAGAGACACAGAAGCGGAAACCCTGTGGTCAGAGAAAGTGAACAGCCCTCATCTCAGGGGAACCCCCAACAGGGCTGGGGGCCAGACACCAGGAAGGGACGTTGAAAAGAGGTAGATTTGGGGGCTAGGTATCAGGGCTTATTTTGCTTTGGTTTTATGTAACTTTTGTAGAAGGGCAAAGATGTGCTTAAAAGCCAGAAAAAAATCTGGATGGAGGAGCAAATTTGGCTGCCAAAGGTTTCTAATGCTTACCTCTCCACCCCCAGCTTAGGGATCCTAACTCCAGCAACCCCAACTCCCCCCACTCCCAATGTGGGCTCTTTGCATGCCACTTCCGAAATCTCCCGCCTGTGAGAGGAACCGGACGCCTGGGTTGCTCACAGCTCGCAGACTCTTCTCTGAATCACAGCAGCTTCCTCTCACAGGATCTTTCTCACCAGCCCTTCCTCCTCCTGACCCTGAATAGCTGCCTGGTCTCGGGAGGCTTTGGGTCTCCTGGCTGTCTTCTCCCAGGTCCCTTGCCCACTCTGCATACCCCTGCTTCCACGGCCTTCCCCTCCGTATCCTCTATTGCCCTCTGCTTCCACTCCTGGGATCCTCCTGAGTAAACCAGGGCTCCAAGCCTGGAAAGTAAGTTCCTGATTCATAAGATGCTCTGATGTAGAGTGGTACAGATTGCACAGGCCGGCGCATACCTGTACTTTCCTTTCTTTTCATGGAGTTCCTTGTTGTGTCCTGGGGGATGGCAGTGGGGTTTGGTACTGTCTACAGGTCTGGGGAGCTGGAGTGGAAATGGAGTGTGAACAGGGAAGGGGATGGCGCCAGACCCCCTCCCTCTGCTCCTCAGGACCTTTCCTTCAACCTCAGGACAAGAGGTCTATCTGGAAGGCTGAGCTGAACTGCCCAGAGATGAATTCCAGGGATGCGATGGGAACAGAAGCTGGAGAGGAGGACCCGCGCCCCGGAGGACACAGAGGACTGAGGAGCTCCAGGGGAGATAGCTTTGGGTGTGGATCTCTAGTTGCCCAAGAACAGACAACCCAGGTTACATAATTTGGCTCTTTCCATCTCCTTCCCCTGCTCCTAATTTTAGCAACCAAAATTCCACTCCCCCTCAGGGCTCTTCCTCTGTCCATTCTGCTTCTATTCCATCCTCCCACAACCTCCTCAGGGCCCCCAGCTCCAGCTGCCCCCAATTCAGAGCATTCAGTGACTCAGCAAAGGGAAAGCCCTGTGTTGGGGGAGGGGGTGTTAAATGGGGAGGAGGATGTGGTTCTGCCTGGGGAACTGAGGAGAGGAGGGAAACTGGCTTTGTTCCCTTTTTTGCCTCAGTTCACATCTATTTTTCCAGTCATTGACTGCACAGTGGAGGAGCCCAGTGCAGGGAATGGAGACTGGTGGGCATACTGGGTCTCCTAAGGGCTGCCTCTGTGGGTGGGCATGCAGGGCCTTCCTGGCTCCAGCTGAGAGCACATCTTAGTGTGTGCGTGTGTGTTGCAGGTGTGTAGGAGCTGCGGGTTTGGGCAGGCGGGGTAGGAAAGAGATGTCATGTATGATGAAAACCACAGCAATGGAAAAAGGCAGAGGAGACACAGGGAGTGAGATGTGGAACCAGGTCTTATTAGGAAATGGAGGTGCCAAGCAGCAGTGGTGGTGGCCCATATCCTCCCCACTCCCACTCAATACAAATTTCGCTCCCACCCCATATCCTTCATCCTGTGGCATTGGCCTTTTCCTCGTCATCCCCATACTTGACTTTCCCCTTCCTATGGCCCTGCCTCTAACACTGTGTTCCCTGCAGTTCTCACTCTTTCCCTAGATCACTTGAGGGCCTCTGCATGGCGATTCAGGGCTTGAGAAAGGGCTGTCACGGCCCCCATCACACGGCCCAGCTCCCAGGTCTCAATCTGGCTTCGGAATCGCTGCAGAAAGCGGTCAGGGTGCCAGCGGACCTGCTGGACCCTTAAGTACCTCCTCAGAGCCCCCTGCTCCTCCAAGGGGGGGCCCCTGGCCACCAGGGCTGCTGCCATGGCCTCTGGGTCCCCTCCCCCAGGGCATGGCCAGGGCACATCACCAAAGCGCCAGAGGCTGCCTCTCCCTGCTCCTCGTGGGTGCTCTGCGCTGGGCCCAGCCCTGGCTGGCTCTGGCCCTCGGTCCCCACGAGCCTCCTGGGCCCTCTGGGCTCGGCTCTCACGCAGTTCTTCCTCCTTGGCCCGGGCTCGTTCTCGGAAGAGCCGCTGCTCCTCCTCCTGCTGTTGCCAGCTGTGATTGGAACCCTCGGCCCGTGGGGGTCGGCAGGCTCCCTGTGTCTCGTGCTGCTGCTGGTGCTTCTGGGCGTGTTCCTGGGCCAGGCGATCTGACCAGGCTGAGAAGGACTCAGGTTCCTGGGTCTCATGGGAAGCGTCATCTGTTTGGGAGGGCAGGATGAGGGTAGCCAGGAAAATGCTGTGAGAAGGTGATAGGCAGGAGGGGCAGGAGAGTACAGAGGAGGGGGTACAGCGGGCCAGCGGGAGCATTCATGCGGTGGTACAGGAAGAGCGGTCAAGGGAAGGAGGGCAGCTATAGATGGGGATGGATTCCTTACCTTCAAACCTCCCAATCACCTCCTGCCACTCTTCCTCCAGCTCTCCCTGCAGCTTCTGCCTCCATTCCTGCTCCTTAGAGGCCTCGTCTTCTTCTTCCTCTTCAGCAGAATCCCAGGGGGGTCCCCAGCCCAGAATTTGCCCAGGGGTCTCCCCATCCTTATTCTTTATTCCCATGGCAGAGGGGCAGCGACTCAGTAGTGGCAGGAAGAAGTCCGTGTAGGCTGTTGGTGGAAGAGCAGTAAGCAGACGTTAGCTGGGACTCCCACTCCTCGGCAGGACTGCCATCTTGAATCCTGCGGGTCACTCACTCCCTTGGTCTTAGAGCCATGGAAAGAGTTGCCCACGTGGTAGCCTCCTGGGTATTAGGAAATCACCATCACCGACAAATATTTACTGATAGTTTACCGCATGTGTGATAAGCATGGTAGTTTAAAATATTCTAGTCTGCGTCCCCACAAACTATTTTAGTGTCCACAAATATAGGAGTCCTACTATGTTAAATGACATTTTGCAGCCTGCTTCCAGCCACCCTGGGCAATGTCAAAAACCTCTATGTATTTCATATGAAAATGTTGTCACTTTACAACTCTTATTGTGTTTCTCACCCAAAACTGTACTTCAGACTGTAAAATAATTGAATATTTTACTCTGCACCATTATAAACATACGAATAAATAACAGAGACCTTTACATATTGCTGCTCAATAAACTGAGTAAAATAAATGTTTTCAGGGGAATTTCTCTCAGCCAACCTCATACAGGGCATACTGGGAGGGGGGTGAGGAGGTATGAGGGTCCAGACTAGCAACGAGTTCAAGCCATAGAAATGTTCCTAGCAGCAAATCAAGTTCTTTCCAAATGACTACTGATGTAGGGCAGGAGAAAGGGGCTGAGATTTAGGGTCTTGCCCAGGGGCTTGCTGACAGGAGGCTGGGGTAAACAGAAGCAGGACTGATATTCCTGAATTCCGCTCTTCCCGAGCCCTGACCTACTGCATCCATTCTACCGTACGCTGAAGGTCAAGCTGTTCACTTTACTGCCACCAGTGCTCTACCCCTGGCCAAGCCCACCCACTATGGCTACCAAGCACCTCTTTCACTGCAGGGACAGAGGAAGGTGAGTGAGGCACCCTCCCTTCCTGTGGACCTACTTTCTCTCCCTAGGGCAGGAGGAAATGGGCCACCAGTCCTTAAATCTTTACTTTGTGGTGCTGCAACATACTGGTCACCTGGCAAAAGGATGGACAAGGGAAGGGTCGTCCTGTCACTGCTGGGGAAGTAGGAAGACAGAATGGGCCCACCTTGGCTGGTCAAGGCCCGTTGCCCCTCACTCATCACGCTTGGTACTTGAGTGCTGCCCAGCTCAAACCACATCAGGATGAGAGGAGGGGCTATGTCTCTTTACTACTGACATGACCTATAACAGGGCTCCCAACTTGTCCCACCCAACATATACCTAGTCCTGTCTTTCAACTGCTTATTCCCTGACAGGGTTCACAGCAGGTATGAAGGTGGGTGGGTGTTCAGGCTTGCATAGGAGGTTTTTAAATTCATAGGATCTAAGGAGTAAGGCTTCCAACTATAAAACATGGTAAGTAAAATATGGTACAGAATATTCAATAGCCACTAAAAATGATGTTTGTGTGTGGAAAAAGCTGGCTACAAACCTATACATAGGATCCAATCACAATTGTGTAAAATAAGAGGCTAATTCCTATGGCTGAAAAAAAAAATAGGCTAGAAGGAAATGTGTAAAAATTCTACTCTCTGGGTGGTAGGACTATGGGTGGCTGTCCTCCAATCTTACCTGGGTAACATTTTAATGTGAAAGGGATTTAACTAATTTGAAAAATATTTTATTTTTATTTTTTAAAAATTATTTATCCATTCATGAGAGACACACAGAGAGAGAAAGGCAGACATAGGCAGAGGGAGAGAAGCAGGCTCCACTGCAGGGACTCGATCCTGGATCCCGGGATCACAACCAGAGCTGAAGGCAGCCGCCCAACCACTGAGCCACCCAGGTGTCCCAAATCTTTTCTTTTTAAAGAACGAAGAATAAATTTAATCTCTGGTAACAGTTTATTGTGGTCCCTTTCAGTCCTGTCTTGGTGTATATAAATGCATACACAGAAAAAAACAAACAAAATGCATACACAGGATGACTTTTTTTTCAGAGATGTGTAACCAGGCTATATGTTTTTGTTTGGCAACTTGCTTTTTTCACCTGATGTCTCATTTGTATTTTTCCACAGGAGCATAAACAAGTCTACCTCATTCTTTTTTATGACTGTGTAGTGTTCCGCTATGTGTATGAAATAAACATCTCACCACGCCTGGTCAAGAGACTTTGTTTCCAAAAATGTTTGGCCTCCTACATGTCTTTGTAGACTCCTTACAGTATTTCTGTGGGGTAGATTCTCAGAATGGAATTTCTGAGTCAAAGAACATGTGCGATCTTACCGATTTGCTCTCAAATTTGTGCCAACATACACTCCTACAAAGAATATGAGTGCATGTGTCATCCTTTACCAAGATTATCACCAATTAACCCTGTAATTTTGCTCATCAGATAGATTAAAAAGATGACTTTATTAATGAAATTTTCTTTTTTTAATACGTTTTTTGGCTTTTTCCTTTTTTAAAATATTTTATTTTTAAAGATTTTATTTATTTATTCATGAGAGATACAGAGAGAGGGACAGAGATACAGGCAGAGGGAGAAGGAGGCTCTATGCAGGGAGCCCGATGTGAGACTTGATCCCCGAATCATGACCTGAGCTGAAGGCAGATGCTCATCCACTGAGCCACCCTGGTGCCCCCCTTCTTTCCATTTTTTAAAGATTTTAAGTAATCTGTATACCCAATGTGGGACTTGAACTCATGATCCTGAAGATCAAGAGTAACAAAACAGAGCTACGTAGCTGAAACTGCAGTTTTGTGGTTGTGCTGTGGTACGAAAGGCTGGAAAGGCAAACGGAACATACGCCAGAAAATGGCTCAGTTATCTGCCAAATAGGGCCACAGCTTACTCCTACTGTGCAGGTCCAAGTGAGTAATGGATGGCAGTTGTCTAGTACTGTGCTGGTGCAGAGCAGAAGTGCAGTGAATGTTACATCAAAAGAAAAAAAAAGCTGTCTGGCTTTGGACTTCATTCTTTTTGCAAAGTCTGTGAGAAAATGACCCACTGTTTCTTAATGTTCACCAATACTCGTGTGTAGAGGATGGTTATTGTCTGACTAAGGTATGTTTATATGGGGGCCTTTGACAGTTAAGACCACTTCCCCTTGAGGTGATGGGTCCCAAAAGGAAGTTACCAAAAGCCATTCACTAGCATCTCATTGGTTGTGATCACAGAGCCCAGTCAATCCAGCATCAACTGCCTCATCCCTCGAACCTAACAGCTAACATAGCTAATGTGGGAATGGGGGAAAACCTCCCCTTCCTTAGGGGATCCTAGGTCATTTCATTTGTTCAAAGAAAATATTTGCATTTTAAGACCTAATGGTCTCTAAAGCAGTTTGAAGCTGACTATGATGAGCCATTTACCAAAGAGCCAGAAGGCCATCTGGTGGCATGGCTGTCAGAGGAACAGGAGGAAGTAAGGCCTGAGAGGATCCCAAGGCTTGGGAGTGACCCAAGTACGGGGAAGACAACAACCTGTTGGCTATTAGATTGCAGTAAGTTCCTGAACCTTCTAGACACTGTTTCGTCTTCTGTAATAGGATAACAGTATTGATCTCATATGCTTCTTAGATTTCAATATAATGAAAGAATATCCTACCATACTATGAGAGATCTTTTTATTACCCCCAAAGCCATAATTGGATAATATAAGAATACAAATAACAATACTTCTCACTCGGTGACTGCCAAACCTGTACCAAGTGCTTGCCTCATTTAATTGTCACAGCTTCCATTTTAGAGAGACAAGTTACAAAATAAAAAACTCCAAGATGCCTGGGTGGCTCAGTGGTTGAGTGTCTGCCTTTGGCTCAGGGTGTGATCCTGGAGTCCCAAGATCAAGTCCCACATCGGGCTCCCTGGATGGAGCCTGCTTCTTCCTCTGCCTGCGTCTCTGCCTCTGTCTCTCTGTGTCTCTCATGAATGAATAAATAAAATCTTAAAAACAAACAAAAAAAACCCAACTTAATAATAATGAAAAGAGGCAAATTAGGGTCATAGAAGTTAAGTTGCATGTCCCTGGTACATAGCCTGTGTTAGAGGCTGAATGAACAGGACTGAGATTTGTCACAGGGTTCTCTGCTCTCTTGCCATGTAAAATGTCAGCTGTCAAATTAGATGCTTACATTTTGCAAACCTCCTCTGTTTAAGTTTTTTTTTTTTTTTTTTCCTGTTTAAGTTTAAAAAAAGAATTGAGGGATACCTGGGTGGCTTAGTGGTTGAGCATCTGCCTTCGGCTCACGGTGTGATCCCCAGGTCCTAGGATTGAGTCCCACATCGGGCTCCTTGCAGGGAGCCTGCTTCTCCCTCTGCCTGTGTGTCTCTGCCTCTCTCTCTGTATCGCTCATGAATAAGTAAATAAAATCTTTAAAAACAAATCTGAATATGCCAGCCTATCTCACTATGTTAAAGGGAATTATTATTATATACTTTTTAAAAGACTTATTTATTTATTTATTCAGAGAGAGAGATATATATAGAGAGAGGCAGAGACACAGGCAGAGGGAGAAACAGGCTCCGTGCAGGAAGCCTGATGCGGGACTCGATCCTGAGTCCCCAGGATCACACCCCGGGCCGCAGGCAGCGCTAAACCGCTGTGCCACCGGGGCTGCCCTGTTAAGGGGAATTAAAGAAAAGAGGATTTTTTTTTACTCTATGAGGGAAGTTTTTGGGGTGAGAGGGGTTTCTGTTGGGGAGCTGGAAGATGGCAATAGGAGCAATCATACTGAGGTAAGGTTGTTCATCCCAACCCAGGGATCTTCCTCTAATGTTCTTATTCTAGAAGAAAAGTCTCTATGAGGCTTTATTTTCCTAAAGGCTATTATCTCTACAGAGCTGCTTCCACAGTCAATAGGTCCCCATCTGAAACCCTCAGTGTCAAAGGTTTTTCAGAACTCAGATTTGGTAGAGCTGATCTAAAGTACATACACTGTGTATTAAGTAGCCTGGAGGGCCTGGGCAGCTCCAGTAACCAAACACATGAAAGATACTGCAGAGAAATGTATAAATATCGACATTAGTAGGATAAAAATGAATCACAGTCTCATTTTAGTTCAGGTTGGGTTTTCTCACCACACGGGTCTGCTAGCAGACTGATGAGAAAAATGTTTGGCTCTTAGTGTTGTTTTTTAGTTGTTGTAGAACTGAGGGTAAAGGGTATGGATCTGTTGATAACAGGAACAACACTGGCCAGCATCTACTGAGTGCTAATAACATGTAATGCTCTAATTACACGTTGTGTCAGGTGATTCTCTAAACATATGTGATGGCATGGGCGCTTTGAACATGGGCACTATGACTGAATAATCCAATAATGTATACAATAGTCCTCAAGAGTACAGATGGTCTAGCCAGGTTGCCTGGGTTCTAATCCCTGCTCTACCACTTTGTGACTGGGTGACTTTGGCCAATTACTTAACTTCTCTGTGCTGTTTTCTCATCTGAGAAACCAGGGATAATATTAGTACTTATTGTGACGATTAAATGAGCTGTTTTGTGAGAAGTACCGGCACATGCACAGCAAGAGCTGCCGTTAATAGTATTCGAGGGCAAACTAAGCCTCAGAAGTTTTAGTAAGTCGCTCAAGAATACACAGCTGTTAAGTGTGGGGATCCGAACCCAGGCAACCTAACTGCAGAACCTACCCTCTATTTCACTTTTTGCACTGTAGGGGAACACCAGTCCAGTGACAAATTTGCGACTCATCTAGAAAGATGGGAAATTTGAAGTTGCTGTTTTGAGAATGCTGGGCTCTTGGGACAATGGTAGCTCAGTGATGTAAAGTCAGAAACGACTGCCACATGCCAATGTGGTCAACTACCTTCCTAGATAGAAGTAGCCGATTTTTCAACGATTGGCCTTCATCTCCTCCCCGTCAGTTAGGGGCTCATGGCCTTGTTCCCCAGCAGGCAAACTCACCGTCCGGGCCCTGGCGCGTCCCCAGTCACGACCTTGTTCCCCAGCAGGCCGACTCCCCGTCATGTCCCCGGGTCACGACCTTGTTCCCCAGCAGGCAAACTCACCGTCCGGGCCCTGGCGCGCAGCGGCGTGCAGCGCCGTGTCCCCGTGGCGGTCCTGGTGGGCAGGGTCCGCCCCCAGCCGGAGCAGCAAGCACAGGGCCGGGGCGTCGTGGCGGGCACAGGCCCGGTGCAGGGGTGGGGGCTGCCCGGCGTCGACATCGAGGCCTGGGTGTCGCTGGAGGAGGGCCTGGGCCCGGACCAGCCGCCCCGCGGACAAGTAACGACGGAAGCGACGCTCTCGGCGTTGGCGGCGGGACCCGGAGGCCATGGACGTCTTGGGCTGAGCACGGAGGACGAAAGGCAGTGGTCAGGGTCCCGCGGTCTCTGACATCCCCGCCCCTCCTCGCGCCCCTCCCCAGCGGCAGGAATCAGGCCTCTCCCACTCTCACCCCTTTACCACACCGTGGGTCTGAAGAAAATCCTGAGGGGGGCTCGGGGCACAGATTTTTTAACGTAAAACTTGAGAAAAGGACAGATAATTGCTTTGAGGCGCACGAGCCCAGGTAATATTTAATAAGACTTTGAAAAAGGCGAATGAAAAACGATGGGGAAAATTGTTATCAACAAAACCCTGAATTTAAAGTCACAGATAATTTCAAATAACGATCTAGAAATGGAACATGATGTACCCGGCAGACAGATGTGGAGGCTTCTCCCGCTGGGGCCTGGGGGGAGGGGTTATTCATCAGACCTGCCCCCCGCCCCCCTCAGTACCCCCGGAGCTGCAGGCCCGAGGCCTGTGTTTAAGATGCTCGGAGGAAGGAGGCGGGAAGGGCGGGACGCTCTAGGCGGCCGGAAATGGCGCAAGCCGAGACGCAGGTAAGGCCAGAAGGGAACGCGCTACCGGATGTCCTCTCTCTCCGAGGGGGCGGGCGTGTGTGTGTGTTTCCTCAGTCTGGCCTCGGGGGGAAACTTGGGAACTTAAGATAAAGGGTCCGCCTGAACCCGGAAGACTGGACGATAGACAAGGAAGAGGAGCCGAGCACGGGAGGGGGGGACACAGCGACTTAATTTATCCTCCCCTCCCCCAACCGGGAAGAGAGGAGACGATAGACGAAAAGAGAGAAAACGGAGGAGATAAAGAGAAAAGATTAAAAATTACAGTGAAAACGCAACACTAAAACTCAAGCCACAGCGAAGCCAAAAACAGGGACAGATCAAAAAAAGGCATGTGTGAAAGACATTAAGAAACAACCGTACGAGAAGGCATTGAAATGGATGCATAAATTAAACTTGGGAAATATGTAGAAAAAAAGAGAGACGGAAACGGGAGGGGGAGCGAAAAAAGGAAGACAACTAGGAAGAATTCAGAGAAAGCCAGCATCCTCTTCCCCCAAGACACACTTTCTTACTTCTCACCCCATCTTCAACCCCTCTATGCCCCCTTCTCACTCTTCGCTGCCCCTGCCCCCCCCCATTCCTGGATGTTCGACTGCGAAAACGCGGCACCTGCTGTGCCCGCGGCGGGCAGCGTTGGGCCTGGCCTCTGCTGCCCCCAGGTGGTCCTCCTAGGTACTGCCGGTGCGGGAGGGAGAAGACACCAGCCATCCGTGGGAGGATCAATTTGGGGGAGACACCTGGTGCAGGAGGCTGAGCAGAACAGGGGAGCACTAAGACCCAGGGGTAGTGGAGGACTGCAGCAAGGAGCTGGTGGAAGGGGAGGACTTCGGAGGTGCTTGTGTAGTGGTGGTGGGGGGAGCCATCTGGTACCTCGGTAGCATCCAAAACAGCATCAGCCATAACCACAGAAATGGCCAGTCAGTCCCAGGGTATCCAGCAGCTCCTGCAAGCTGAGAAACGGGCGGCTGAGAAGGTGGCAGATGCCAGAAAGAGTAAGTCTCCTCTCCCTTTGGAGTCTGGAAAGAAAATTGGGGTGGGGGGGGACAGCAAACATATGAGTCTCTGGGAAAATCTAAGGCTGGTGGGAGAAAGCTGGGACTGGGATGGCTGATTGGGAGGGAAGAAATGGGTGGTGTTAGGGGGTCTATCCCCCCCCCTTTCTTCTGCTTCCAGGGAAGGCCCGGCGTCTGAAGCAGGCAAAGGAGGAGGCGCAGATGGAGGTGGAGCTGTACCGCAGAGAACGAGAGCAGGAGTTCCAGAGCAAGCAACAGGCGGTGAGTTGTGGGAAAGTTGAGATGGGACCCCAAGGTGCAAGGCGGTGGGTGTATATGATAAGGTGTGTACAGGGTGGCTCTACAAGAAAACAACATGATAAAGGGCTGAAAGGGACCCACCCTTAGCAAGGACCACATTATTGATAAAGATGTGTGATAAGAGAATCTGAGAGTTTTGAAAGGATTGAACAACTTGGGGGAGGATTGCCACTGTCTACATGGAATATGATGTCATTTGGGGTGGAAGGCAGAGTTTTACGGTTATGTGTGGTAAGGTAGTGGGGATTTTACTGTTTTTGGATGCAGTTGCATGTCAAGTCTCAAAGGAAAGGGAGTTGTGTTGCTTTCTTTGGTGTCTGGATATTTTGATGGGATGGGGATGGTTTTGGCAAGGGCTTTTCTTCCTGGTTGCTCCAGAATCTTTCCCTCCACATGCCTGGACCCTTCTTTCTCTGTTTTCTGCTTTTGCCTTTCTCTCTTCCATCTCTTTCCCAATCCCCCCAGGCCATGGGCTCCCAGGGGAACCTGTCGGCTGAGGTGGAACAGGCTACCAGACGCCAGGTGCAGGGCATGCAGAGCTCCCAGCAGAGAAACCGTGAACGCGTCCTGGCCCAGCTTCTTGGCATGGTCTGCGACGTCAGGCCCCAGGTCCATCCCAACTACCGGATTGCTGTCTAGGATCCACCGCAGGGCCTGACTCTTCCCTTCCAGGTCCCTTCCTCAAAGAAATCCCCCAATCAAAATTACCTCCCACCATCTTCACTGGTTCTTTCTCATTTTCTCTCCATTCCCTGGAAATTCTAGGGGCAAGATCCAATAATTCTGTGAAATTTAGAAGTTATCTTGCTTAGATCTGAATCTTATTGTTCTTTAACCTTCACTGGGAACTTGTAAACTCCCAAGTCACCCTCACCCGACCCCTCTTTGAAATTTGCAGCATGGAGAAGTAGGGATATGTAAAGCACTTTGGCTTCAGAGCCTGGCAGGCTTTGGTCCTTTTCCCAACCCTGCCACTTGCTGGGACAGGATAAGCTTCTTAACCTGTAGTCCAGTGTCCTCCTCTACAAGATTGGAATGCTAATGATGATGATAACAATAATGATGATACCTACCTCATGGGGTTGCTGCAATGCTTAAGAATCACTCTGTAAAGGGTGTAGCGTGGTCTCTGGCATGTAATAGTTGTGATTCATTAAATGGCAGCCCTATGATATTATTACCACTCCCTGCCCACCTGCCAAAACCTAAACACAGCTATTTCCTCACGTTTGTCAATGGCGCTCTAGTTCTACTCGTTCATTCTGTGAACTAGTAATTCTCTGAAGAATTAGTTTTTCCCACCTCTCTTTTCCCATATGGTCCATGAAAAAGAATGAAGACCTAGTTTAGCCTCTCTATTATGGTTCCAGGAAGATGTTACATTTCTTAGTCTTTCTTTTGTCTCTAAGTTGGTCTTTCTCTTTATTGGATTTCCTCTTTCCCAATTTCCCCAAAGACCCACCAGATACTCACTTTCCTGAGATCTAAAGTGCTGCTGCATTCCCTTGTATGCATGGCTTTCCTTTCTACATCCTCAATACCTTTACCTATGTAACACTGAAAAAGTGTCAATAAAGAACTATGGACAAATCAATTTGTATGTGGAAGCAGCTTCCTTTTACTTCATCATTTCTCATTTTCAGACACCATCTCTCGTGTCTTATTTATATATTCCCCAAATACCCAAAAGGGTTGTTCTTTAAAACTTGCTGGAAAAACAAAAGGAACTGGTGTGTTACTATTTTTCCAAAGTGAGAAACATGTGGTTACTCATTGGGAACCTGAGAACTATAGATGGCAACTGTAGTGAAAAGCTACAGTGTCCGAACAAGCGCTCTTTGCCCCTTATCTTTATTTTTCTTTCTTTTTAAAATTTTTTTATTTATTTATGATAGTCACACCCAGAGAGAGAGAGAGAGGCAGAGACACAGGCAGAGGGAGAAGCAGGCTTCATGCACCGGGAGCCCGACGTGGGTCTCCAGGATCGCTCCCTCGGCCAAAGACAGGTGCCAAACCGCTGCGCCACCCAGGGATCCCCTCTTTATTTTTCTTAATGACATTTATTACTACTTGACATTTGCTTATTTGTTGTCTTCCCTGGAGTGGAAACTCTGTGATGACAGGGCTGTTCACTGAGTCTCCAGATCCTAGGTTAGCGCTCGGCATAAGGTAGGCAGTGGATAAATACTGTTGAATCGACGGATACTTAGGGTTGGAAAAACTGCCCTTCTACCACACGATTCTTGGGTCACTGTTCTCTTGGACACAGAAAACAATGCCTGCTTCACCAGACCGAAGACTTGAACCAATGAGGTAATCCACAGTGTAAATATTAACCAGACTCCTTAAGCAGAGAGGCAGGATACAATGGAGAACAAAAGGTACTTGTATCCTGGCTCTGTCAGCTTACTAGCTGTTACTTTGGACATGCTGCTTCGTTTGCTTGTTACAGGATGGGACTAATGGTACCAATTCCTTAGTGTTAGATGACTAACTGTGGTCAAGGGCCAAACGTTTGCTGTCATTTTTGTGGACATCACATCTGACTTACCTAGCATATCAAAGACTGGGGTATCGAAGGTTTCTTTCAGGATAAAATTCAAGGTGAATAATGGGGCTGGCCTGCTGGAGGCGGGGTTGGCGACATTCTGATTGAAATAATATTTATGGGATACTGTGTAACCCTCGAGTCCTACCATTTATTTTTAACACCTGGAGACGATCCAACCCGTTGGTTGCAGAACACCTTCTTGACTCGAATTTCCTGCCCATCAGTCAATTACACGGGCCAACATTTTGGGAAGACACCGCCCACTGTCTCCACCGCTGGGGAAGGGGTAGGGGAGCACCCGCGGGCGCAGCGCAGGCTCACCCCTCAGCTGGGGTCAGACTAGCTCCAGCGAGGACGCGCCGGGTCACCTTGACTACCGGGCGGAGGACCCCGTGGGAACTCTCAGCCCCCGCCAGCCTGTTCCCGAGCGGGGCGCCCACGGAGGGGTGACCAGAGAGAAGACCTGCCGGCAAGAACCCGAGGGAAGAGGTGAGGGACGCGGAGTGGACGAGGACAGAGAAAAGAGGTAACAGTGGGAGACGATGCTAGTTTCCTTCAAGGCTTTTGTTACTTGCAGTAGCGAAGGAGTTAGAAGTGCCTTTAAAAAAAAAAAAAATTCACACAGGCGTTTTCTAAAGGCAACCCCGGAGCGCGCGGAACTATTGCATCTGAAAGGGTCTTCTTCCGGTCTCTCGCGCCTGCGTGCTGGCAGGCGAGAAGGCGAGACGCCTGGGTGAGAGAAGGCGAAAACCGGAAGTGAAGGCAGAGTCCCTCTTTCGTCGCTGTTGCCGCCGCCATATGCGCTCGCCTTGCTCAGGTAAGCTTTGGCCCTCGGTATCATCCGCCTCCATCTGCGTTTCTTTGCGGCCATCCTGTTCCCTGGACTCCTGATACCCCTTCCGCAGGCTATAGTCTGGTCCTTGGGGCCTAGTTGGGTCATTATTTCTATTGCTTGCATCCCTTTTCAGAGCTCTAAGAGTTTCTGGAGGGGGGGTAGCGATGCTAGGGGGCCCAATCCAAGATGGTGGCCCCAGCGCCATTGTGTTCCCTTCGCTCACTGCTTCTTCGCTTGGGCTTCTTGTTTATCCGCGGCCCTAGCTGTGGTGAGAGGCGGCGTAGATGTCCTCTAGTCCGGGGCATTTGCGGAGGGCGGGGCTCCTTTCACTTTTCCTCTCTTCTGTGGGTCCTCTTAATGGCCCAAGGTGGGAACTGGAGGAGGAGCCGACTACTGGGCCTGGTTGGACCTTTCTGTGAGCTCACCAACCATCAATTGGAACATTTTCCACTTGTTCATGCGTGGTGTCATTTCGGTTATCGGAGAGGAGTCTGATCTGAGGAGCAACAGAAGACCCTTTGCAATATAGTTCCTGGTAGAGCTGGAGCGAATGCTGTCTCTCTCTCGTTCTATGGAGAAGAGAGGAGTACTTTCCCATCCCAGCCACGTCTTCTGTACCCCCTCCCCCGCGTTACACGGGGACCCCTTAGACACCGGGAGGTTCCTGGGGAGTGGGAGGTGGATGGCAGCCACATGATGTTATTTCGAGGAGTGAGCGCTTTGCGCAAGGATGACCTTAATCTATCACCAGTAACTGATGGCTGCTTTGTTAGGGAGATTACTAGGAAAGCAGAGAGGTCCTTTAAGGATTTTTCAGCACTTACCTTGTCATCTCCATTCTTCACTCCGTTGTCCTACTTTGCTTTTCGTTACCCGTTTTCTTCATTATTGTTGCTTACAGATGAGGAATTCATAGGCTGGTTGTCCCCTTCCTACTTCCTGTTTAATGCTATTCTGATCCTAATCTTGTTGAAAAGTTGTGTCTCAACCACCTCACTTGGGACCACGGTGTTATGTTTGTTGTTGCTTTTATGTTTTGTGTTCCTGTTAGTTTTATCCCCAGGTAAAGGGATCACAGTTTAGGGAAAGTGGGAAGAGTGTGGGGATGGAAAAGAGGGGCGAAGGCTCTGCTCCTGACTAATAAGTCTTCCATCTATTTTTTTCCTAGCTCTTCTATCACAAACTAGGGTTTTTTTGTTTTTTTTTTTAACTTTTGCTCCAGCCCCCACTCTCCTCCTCTGTTTTTACTTATTCTGCGTGAACCCATCCAGAGACCCATCTCCTTCTCGCCCTGCCGGCTCAGTTATGGCAGAAAATGATGTGGACAATGAACTCTTGGACTATGAAGAAGATGAAGTAGAGACAGCAGCTGGGGGAGACGGGTCTGAGGCCCCTGCCAAGAAGGATGTCAAGGGTTCCTACGTCTCCATCCACAGCTCTGGCTTTCGTGACTTCCTGCTGAAGCCAGAGTTGCTCCGGGCCATTGTTGACTGTGGCTTTGAACATCCATCAGAAGGTAAATTTTCTGCAGGTCATAGTGTTCATTAGGCTTTCTAAGGATACAAGAAAAAGGTGTGCTAAAGAGTCACTTAATGTAATAACGTTCTTATTTAGGCTACTTTAGGAAATAAAGGTCAAAAACTATTTCAGCAGTAGGAAAGATTTATATAGATTGGTTTTTTTTGTTCATGATAACATGAAAAGGCTAGTGACCTAAAAGCAACTTAGAGGTTTGTGCTTGTGACCAGCACTTATTCTTGTCTACTTGTTATTAATTTTGTTGTTTAGGTTTCTAAATTTGAATTTCCTGAGAGGACTGGTTGGACCTTTAGTCTCTCCCTGTTGGGCCAGGCCACCTCTGGTCTCTGGAAATCTTAATAGCTGGTCTAAAATGGGTGGCTTCTGGATCAGCTACCAACCCCTTCAGAGTTGCAAGGTTTTGTAGCCTTAAAGCAAGGGAAGCTAAGTAGGAGAAATGGCTTGGGGCAGGCAGTCACATGTCCTGGATTGTTACAGATTAAGGAAAGTAGGGACAGAGTCAGAAGCACCAAAGGTGAACTGTTGGTAGGTGCAAGAGGGTTGTTTGCAGTTTGGGGGGGAGGGGGCACTGGAGTTGGAGGAGGCTAAAGCTAGAAGGATCTAGGAAGGTCTATCTGGTTTTGAGATAAATCTGAGGGAGCAGAGAGGTAGAAGGGGTCTGGAAATTGATAACCATTTAAGAAGGGGTGAGAAATGGGTTTGGCATGGTGAAAAAAGGTTGTGGAGTTATCTGGATACTGAAGTCTAATTTATCTTTTTTCTCCCCCTGCTTCTAGTCCAGCATGAGTGCATCCCTCAGGCCATTCTGGGAATGGATGTCCTATGCCAGGCCAAGTCAGGGATGGGAAAGACAGCAGTGTTTGTGCTGGCCACACTACAACAGTTGGAGCCAGTTACTGGACAGGTACACCTGGGGAGAGTGCTATGGAAGACATTTTTGGTTAGGAATATTGGAGAAGGGTGTTTTGTCTCAGCTGTGTGATGCTTTTAGAGCCATGAGTGTTTGTGGCTAAGATGAACTCTGTCACCTTTGACTGATGGCCCTGGGGGATATTACATAGTAATCATGGGGTTAATGGTTTAGATCTCAGAATTGAAGTAATTTATGATCTGTCAGATGTGCTTTTGTGACAGTTGGTTCCCCAGGGGGGATAGTAAGGATATACTGTTTATCTCCATGTACTCCCCCTCCACCCAAGGTGTCTGTGCTGGTGATGTGTCACACCCGGGAGTTGGCATTTCAGATCAGCAAGGAGTATGAGCGCTTCTCTAAATACATGCCCAATGTCAAGGTAAGCCAAGATAAACCTGGGAGAGTGTGGGGAGTTGGAGACATTGAAGACTTGTAGACCAACAGTCTTCATTTTCTCAGATGATTAACTTTATATGAAGGTCATTTACCTTTAATAGCTGGTCAGTTTCTGCAAACTTTGGTGTGCAAGAGATTTACATTCTATGGTTTACTTGAATACACATATCGTTCACTATATTCCAATTTTGGAGAAGCTTTAGTTTGTTCTTAACACATCATGTTAATATAGCTAGCAGCAGGAGACTGCATGGAATGGGTTCTGGAGGATGTTTACCACAGTACTATACTTGGGTTTACTACTTTTTTATACTGACTTTGAATGATTTCACTGTGCTTTGGTTGACAGTTTGAGAATTCTAGGGTGTGTGCAAGAGAAGGCTGGAAGCTTCAAAATATCTCTTAAGTGTGTGGTGTGTGAATTTTGAGGATTCTTTAAAATGGCAGAAAATTGAAAGATATTTAGGGGCCACAACAGACTAGGTTTGGGCGGTTTTCCATATATAATCTTGATTTTCATAGTATGGTTCCCAGACCTCTGGTTAGAGCATCATTTGGAAGCCTGATGGAAATGCTGAATATATGGGTACCATCCCAGACCTAACTGAGTATAAACATGCATTTTATTTTATTTTATTTATTTATTTTATTTTATTTTATTTATTTATTTAATTATATTATATTATATTATTTTATTTTATTTTTTTAAACATGCATCTTAATACAATCTTCAGGTAATTGGAGTTTGAGAAGCACTGATGTGTATAACCTCCTACTCTCCTGACTAGGATGTGGTGAAAAACAGTACTTTTGTTTGGATTGTTGTGATATTCTCCTGTTACTCATGTGTTGAGTCCTAGCCCTAAACTAAAAATAGTAATTCTTAAAAAAGATTTTATTTAAGAGAGCAAACATACACGAACGGGATGGGGTCGGGTGGGGAGGGAGGTCTAGGGAGAGGGAGAAGCAGACTCCCCCTCTAAGCAGGGAGTCCCACATGGGGCTATATCCCAGGACTCCTAAGATTGGGACCTGAGCTGACACTTAGTGGACTCTGCCACCCTGGCACCCCTAAATTAAAAGTAGTCTTAAGAACCAAAGTAGTAATAACAATGTGGGGGTAAACATGCAGTAAACATGCTGAAGTAATAGAAGGTCTCATGATGAAAAGATTTGTGTTGTCTTACCTCTAATCGGACTTCATAGAAGGTAATCATTCGTTAACCTTTTTTTTTCCTTATGGTTCTGTGACACCAAGTATTAGGTACTATTCTCTCGTTTTATCACCTTATGAGTGTTTTTTATTTCTTTTCACGAGAGATTGGTTACGATTTTTTTTGATATTTGAAGATTAATTCTTTAACAATAATTTAAGTGTCGTGTGCATGTGTGTTATGCGTATCTCCTTATGTTGTAGCTATCCTTAGCATTTCTTTTATGTCCTTTCATTGAGCAGGCTCGATGGCCTATTGATTCTACAAAGTGGAAAACCAGAAAATGGTTTCCACTGTTATGACCGTTGAAACATTTATTGTTGGGCTCATTAGTGAGTGAGGATTGTATTTTGACCTCTGTAGGTCCAATTTAGCAGATTATGCTGCTCAAAAGAGAATTTTTTTTAAATTTTTATTTATTTATGATAGTCACACACAGAGAGAGAGAGGCAGAGATACAGGCAGAGGGAGAAGCAGGCTCCATGCACCGGGAGCCTGACGTGGGATTCGATCCCGGGTCTCCAGGATCGCGCCCTGGGCCAAAGGCAGGCGCCAAACCGCTGCGCCACCCAGGGATCCCAATTTTTTTAAAGTTTATTAGTTTTTTTAATCTCTACATCCAGGATGGGGCTTAAACTCAAAACCTTGAGATCGAGAGTCACATGCTCTTCCAACTGAGCCAACTGGGCACCCCAAAACAGAATATTTTTGGTGTTAAGATCAAATGTCGTGACATTTTCTTACTTTTTTTTTTTTTTTTCCTTACTTTTGTTTAAAATTGTGCTAAAGTGACTTGTCTGAGGTTGGGCTAGTTTTTTTTTTTTTTTTTTTAACATTTTATTTATTTATTCATAGAGACACAGAGAGAGAGAGAGAGGCAGAGACACAGGCAGAGGGAGAAGCAGGCTTCATGCAGGGAGCCTGATGTGGGACTCGATCCCAGGTCTCTGGGATCACGCCCTGGGCTGGAGGCGGCGCTAAACCCGCTGAGCCACGAGGGCTGCCCAAGCTTGGGCTAGTTTTACAGAATATCCTACCTCTGGATTTGTCTGGTTACTCCCTTATGGTATTAACTTGTTCCTTTTTTTTTTTTTTTTTTTTTTTTTTTCAGTATTTCCTTTAACTCAAATATGTATTTGAAAACTCAACTAATTGAAGTTAAACATTTTTGACAAGAATTGTTCAGAGTTGATACACTGTATATTTCCTGTTCTTCAGCAGACTTGGTTGTCCCATAATTAGTGCTTTTAGTTTTATCAAAACAGTCTGATCTTGTAATTGATTTTTCATTCTTTGAAGCTGGAAAGCAGTTTCTGGTGTTATTCGATACTATAATAATAAGGCTCAGATTCTCAACAAATACTACCATAATGTTTTTAATACGGAGTAGTATGTGTAGCTTAAATCAATAATTTGGTAGGGTTTGTGCAAAAAGGCATTTGGAAATCTGAGTTCAGAAGCACTTGGATGGCTTAGGTGGTTGAGCATCCGACTCTTGATCTTGGCTCAGGTCTTGATTTCTGGGTTGTGAGTTCACACCCTGATTGGGTTCCACACTGAGCATGGAGCCTACTAAAAAAAGAAAAATCAGAGTTTAGGAAAATTTGATGTTCTATGAGGCATTTTGTGGTACTTTGCACTCTGGTGATTTCTTGCTGTCCTCTTTTTTTTTTTTCTTTAAGTTTTTTATGTATAATCTACACCCAACGAGGGGCTCAAACTCATGATCAAGAGTCACATGCTCTACTGACTAAGCCAGCCAGGCACCCCTTGCATTCCTCATTCTTGGAAGTCTGGCCATAGCACTGTGGGAAGGAAGATTATTAGATTAAGTCTGAAGAATGCTAGTCCTAACTACCTTGATTAGCCACATAACTACGCAAGACACTTTTGTTTCTTAGCTTCAGTGTTTGGGAAACGTAACAAGAATTTTAGATTTGCTGACCATTGATGTTCCTTTTAGCTTTGAAATGTTCTAAGAATTCATGTAGATTAAATTTAAAGGGTGGGAACTGGGGAGATTGGACTCTTTCCTTGTGAGACCATATTTTCTCCTGGGTTAATACAGGTCGCGGTGTTTTTTGGTGGTCTGTCTATCAAGAAGGATGAAGAGGTGCTGAAGAAGAATTGCCCGCATATTGTTGTGGGGACCCCTGGCCGCATCCTCGCCCTGGCTCGAAATAAGAGCCTCAATCTCAAACACATTAAACACTTTATCTTGGATGAATGTGATAAGATGCTTGAACAGCTCGGTGAGTGACAGTGCTGGGGTGAAGCTAGTGATCTGGGAGTTGCCCTTTAGAGCCAAATGATGTTTATTTGATAGAGGAGCACTTTAGTGCCAGGACGACTCTTAATCTATCACCCATGACTGATGGCTCTGGCTCTCCTGTTGGTTTTTGTTAGGCTTTTTAAGCAACCTTGGTGATCAAGGGGAAGGGTGTTTTATCCTTTCTTTCTGTGATGGAGAGTTCTTTTTTCTTTGAGGGGATTAACTTTGCTGATTTTTTAGACATCAGTCACACCACTGTTCTTTGCCTTTATAGATTCTTATGCTGGGTGTCTGGGGAGATAAACTGCAGGAGGAAGACCATTTACTTTCTGGCATCCCCTGCACATATATCAGAATTTGTAACTGAATAGACCTAAGTGCTAGGATTAATGTGGAGAGTTTATGGGATTTTCTGTAATTCAGTGTTCCACAAGAAAAGAAAATTGTAACTCACATTTAATAAATGAGTGGAAAATTGGAGCTCACATTTAATAAATGAGGGAGTGGGGATGGACATAGCCCCAGGGATAAGTAGTTCCAAGTGATCTTCGGTTATTTTAGATGGTGAACTATAAGATGGGTTCTGGGTAGAGAGGTCTTATTTGCCTGGCTGGATAGGACAGTGATCCAGAGGAAGCATGGACTGGACTTTGACAACTAGAATATAATTATGTGTGCAGTATTTGTAGACAGTTGGGGTGTGGGGAGAAAGTAGGGAGAAGGGCCTTGTAAAGCATCTCTCAAGGGTCTTAGGTTTGTGAGCCTCTGCAGTGGACTTCTTGCCTGGCTAAAACACATAGTGCTGGAATTTGGTCCTAGGTCTTTATTTCAAATTTTCCATGTGTTACTGCAGTGGATGTGATTTTATGGTGGTTCGTGTAAATAGAGTACCTGAGACAAATCTTGGTGGGAAATGGCTCTTGCTTACCCATTTCCAGCAGTTTCACCTCATTGGGGAGGCTGTCTCCGGTCTTTGTCTATGACATTTCCTTCTTTCCTTCTAGGATTTTTTTCCTTTTTCTTGTAGACATGCGTCGGGATGTCCAGGAAATTTTTCGCATGACCCCCCATGAGAAGCAGGTCATGATGTTCAGTGCTACCTTGAGCAAAGAGATCCGTCCTGTCTGCCGCAAGTTCATGCAAGACGTAAATACCCTTCTACCTTCTCTCCCTCCACTCCCCGCCCACTGCCTCCTCCCCTTCTGCGCCCTCTTCCTCCAGACTCCCTTGTCCTTCAAATGCCAAGAAGGGGGCACGTGCCCATCTGGGAGTGATGACTCCTTGAAGAGACACACAGAGGCAGAGACAGCTAGTGTTAGGGTCTGCGCGGGCGCCAGGGAAACTCCGGAAGACTTGGTCGGGTTAACTTGAGAGCGGGTAGTGTTCGACCTTTTTTTTTTTTTTCTCATCACAGCATTTTTGAACCTCTTCCTTTTTGGGGGAGGGCAGGATTTTCTGCCCTACTACCCACCCATCGTCTCCTACATACCCCTTTACAGCCACGCACCCTCAAGGTGGCATCGAGCAGACAGTTGGAGCCTTCTGCTCCCCAAAACTCAACCCCCCGGTGGCAGGAGAGCAAGAGAGGGACAGACAGATGGCAGGGCATGTCCAAAAGAAGAGCAAACAGCACAAATGAATCCGCTCCCTCCCCACCTCCAGGGGTGGGGGCCTTTGGCACCTCAGTCCCCGATCCCTTACTCCTTCCGTCCATACCTCCTCGCACCCATCCGGAATATCGGCTGATGTGAGCCGGCAGCGGAGAAGCACCATGGAACGGCGGGGGAAATGCAGACGGCACCCAGCGGTGGATGGCGGCAGCGGAGGCCGCGGGGAAACCTGACCAGGAAGCTGAGGACCAAACCAGCCTCTTTTTCTGTTCCCGGTTTTTTTCCTGAATCCAAGGCGTGCCGTGCTCCCTGTTTTTCCCCATATGTGTTGGGGGGAGGGGTGTCCTGAAACGGGGGGTAGTTTTTTTTCCTTTTTAAAACAATTTTTTAATACTCCAAGGAGAGGGATATGGGAAAAGTAATGTGAGGAGCTCCACTTGGATGTAACCAGGTGGGTGTTAGGGTTTGGCGCTAGATGGGCCCTATTGTATAAACAGTGCAGTGTATTCTTTCTCATCCTGTACTGCTCCTTCCCATGGGATGTCAGTTACCTTTAGTTATACTTGGGGCTCGATTTGAAGGAGACCATGAAGCTTCATTTTGAAAAGCCTGCTTTTGCAAGCCTGCTTTCTGGGATTGGGCTTCTGGTTCTCTCCCGTGCCACACTCATCCTTTCCTGAAACCTTGGGCCCTGGGTGTTCATGTTAATTATGTCCCCAGGTTAGTGAAGAGTGCTAGGAAACTTGGACTCAGGAGTTGAGTCTTGTGTCAGTTTGTTTTTTTATGCTATCTTCCTCCCCTTAACGGGTTTTATGTGTGCGTGCGTGTGTGTGTGTGTGTGTATATACATACATATATATATTACAAGATGGTTGTATATCTGCTGCTCTGAATTTGTTTCTTAACACCATTTATTGGTACTGTCCATGTAACACTATAGTTGATTTGACTCCTAGTTCAGAGACCAGTGCCATCTGAACTATTCCCTTGTGGTCTGAGGGCGAGTTGTTACTCATCCTGAGTAACTTGTCATGGTATTTTTGACTATGTTCATTTTAGCATTCTGATCTTAACAGATAATCCACCCTCCTGATGTGGATCTGATTCTCTTAGTTGTTTGTTTTTTTCCTTAATATTTTATGTATTGATTTGAGAGAGAGCAAGCACAAGCAGGTGGAGGAGCAGAGGGAGAGGGAGAAGCAGACCCCCCACTGAGGAGGGAGCCTGACTCGGAGCTTGATCCTAGGACCCTGAGATCATGACCTGAGCCGAAGGCAGACGCTTAACCGATTGAGCCACCCAGGTGCCCCCTGATTCTCTTAGTTGGGAGAATACTCAAATGGAGCAATCCCTGTCTTCCCCTCTATTTTTATAACCAATTGTGGTGGAATTCCTGACCTCGAGTCCCCATGTCCCACCAATTCCCAGGTGTTTGGATTACATTTTCCCTTTGGGGATCCTCTCCCATTGTTTTCTTTCCTCTGCTACCTCCTTTTGAGGTCATGGCATCTTGCCATTGGGTGGTCTCACTGCTCCTTTTCAAACTCCTTGCCAGGTTACCTTCCCGTGATACTTGGGCAATCTTAAAACAACTGATAGGAAGGAAATTAGAGCTAACGTGGAAGAGACCACATTAAAATGAGGGTATTTTTGGGGGTGTGGTGGGGTTTTCAGTCTTCTCTTTTCCCATCCCCCAATGGGGTGTATTGGAGATCAAGTTCCTCCACCCCCCCAGGTTTAACCCCCCCACTCTGCCCTCCTCCCGTTCCCCCCCTACTCCCCCCTCCCTCCCCCAGCCAATGGAGATCTTCGTGGATGATGAGACGAAGCTGACGCTGCATGGGTTGCAGCAGTACTACGTGAAACTGAAGGACAACGAGAAGAACCGGAAGCTCTTTGACCTTCTCGATGTCCTTGAGTTCAATCAGGTCAGTTGTTCAAAGTCCAGTAGGGGGATGAGCACGTCTCCAACTGTAGCAGAAACCTGGTTAAGTACCTTTTTATTGAGGATATGACATAGGTGATGTGAGCGAGAACAGTGGGGAAATTACCTTCAAATGAAATTCTTTTAAATGAGAATTTAAATGCCTTTGGTGCTTAGTGTGAACAAGATGGGAGCTGCTGTTCTGTTCTTTGGCTGTCACAACCAGGTATTGAGTAAAGAAAAATCTCAAAGAAAATCTTTGAGAGGATTTCATAAACTTGTAAAAGTTCCAAAGTATCTTGGGTTTCTTAGGTTTTTAAAATTTGTTTTTTCTTGTACTGTTTACTGAGAGGAAATATTCCACTACTTTACCTGCTGTGGTTCGTTTGCACCAAAAACTTTCTAAAATTAAGGTAAATTGCATATGTTTGATGTTTTTGATGAGCAGAAACTACTCTCCACACTTTAAATTTTTACCACTTTCATTTTTAACATTAGCTTCATTTTTGTCTCCCTAACATATCTGGTAGTTTTAGTTATTTTTCTCTGTACCTTCTCTTCAGCATGTCTGCTCAGGAAAAATCAGAACTGAGTGAGAAAGGCTAAGTTGTATTTAGAACAGAAGAGGAATATGTAATGGGGATTGGAGAAGTTTCAGGAAGAGTAAAAGAGTAGTTACTGAAAACTCTTCTCACACTTAATCTCTCACTTATCCCACATGGACCCATGTCCCCCAACTGTCACACACCCAGGTGGTGATCTTTGTGAAGTCTGTGCAGCGTTGCATTGCCCTTGCCCAGCTGCTGGTAGAGCAGAACTTCCCAGCCATTGCCATCCACCGAGGGATGCCCCAGGAGGAGAGGTAAGTCAGAAATGGAAAGATGTTTTGTGTCCTTGGGAAGGAAAAGAGACCGTTGAAGCGAAGGGACTCAGTATTTTTCTAATTTCCTTTCTCACGAAGGCTTTCTCGGTATCAGCAGTTTAAAGATTTTCAACGACGAATTCTTGTGGCTACCAACCTATTTGGCCGAGGCATGGACATTGAGCGGGTGAACATTGCCTTCAACTATGACATGCCTGAGGATTCTGACACTTACCTGCATCGGGTAAGCTCCACACCCACACGGGCATTCCAGTGTCCCTTCCCCCTGATTTTGTATCTTCATACCTGATAGCCTCTCCCTTCTTTTTGGATGTCTTCCTACTTCGGGATCTCCCAGGACTATCCTCTGTCTCCTTCCAGGTGGCCCGAGCAGGCCGGTTTGGCACCAAGGGCTTGGCCATCACATTTGTATCAGATGAAAATGATGCCAAGATCCTCAATGATGTGCAGGATCGCTTTGAAGTCAATATTAGTGAGCTGCCAGATGAGATAGACATTTCCTCTTACAGTGAGTATGGATCTTAAGAAACTGGCTCAACTCCAGTCTCCTTGTTCCTTAGTGTGTTTGTCTTAAATCCCATCATGTACATAAAGAGCCTTTAGTGTGTAACAGGCACTTATTATGTCCCTTGGATCTTGATGCCCCTGCTGGGATGTTTAGTTGACCTGTATGTCTCTTTTCTTAACAAGCTAGTTTATTTTTTCCTACCCCCAGTCTATCCTTTGCACCCACAAACTACAGACATCTGCATGTAGCGGGGGGTGGGGGCATGTTTTCTGCCAGCCTTGCCTTTTCCATGTCTTGTAATTGTGCCATGTTTTCTCTCCAGTTGAACAGACGCGGTAGAGGACTTACCCACCCATTTTGGAATGTGACAGTCTGTCCCTCTTCAGGAGACGACAGTAGGCATGGGGTGAAGGAGACACTACTGCCACCTACCCGTGACAACCCCCACCCCCCACCCCATGGCTTCCCCCTTTTGCATCACCACCACTCCTGAATCCCTGTTTCCTGAATTGTCGGAATTTTTTTTTTTAACAAAACTAAAAAACACATGCGTCTGTGCTGTCTGTAAGTGCTCCATGCCTTTATTGGGTTTGGGGTGAGATTAGGTCATGATTCAGTGTATATTCATTCTTATAAGGACTGTGTGCCCTGCTGTGGGGCTCAGGTCAGTTGGGAGGGATCAGAGAGGGGGAGGGGGATGTGACTAAGACTGCAGAAGGCATTGCTCCTTGCTACTTCAATTTCTGAAGTGTCTTCCTTTGTGAAAAGTGTCTTCCTTTTTTTTTTTTTTTTTTTTTTTTAGTGGCCTAGGAGGGGCTGGGATGTTTCTGACCCAAAGGCCCCAGTGTGGGTGGTGTGTAGTGTTTCCAGTGTTGGAAGGTAAAATGGGAACTGATGGAAAGCTTAGGCGTCTCCTAGGCTCTCCCGGTGTCTCCTCATCTGTTCCTTCAGCTTCTGGATCTTGAGCACCAGGGCCTGGGCTTCCCAAGCCCCTTCTTGCCCTTCCAGAAGAGCCTGGTACAGCTCCAGCTGCTGCTCCAGCAACTCCTCAGCTTGGGCCAGCTCAGCTGTGGGGCGGGGCCTGGGACCCTGAATGAGGGGGGCAGAGGGGAGGGAGCATCAGCCAGGGCAGGGAGCTGAGGCTTGCTGGAAGTCCGGTGTTGTGCCTCTCACATTTCAACCCCCTTTTATTAATAAGGTTCTCTGTACTGTGAAGCCAGGGTAGCTTCTGGTCTTAGGCATAGGCCTGTGGGGGGCAGTTTGCGGCTCAGGGGTTAAACTGGACTCCTTGTGCAAGGAAGGATATGGAGAGGAGAGGACTGGCTGTCCCTCCCCCCACCAAGAAATAATTAACTGTTAGAGGAGGGGAAATTCCTGGTCAAGGACTTCTTGGACTCTGCAGGGAGGGAGGGCTGTGGGGAGAGAGTCCTCGAGGTGTAGGGGGTGTGGGGAAACTGCTGGGGATCTGGGAGTTGGGACTAGTCCAAGGACTCTGGGTTGGGGGTGGTATCTATTTGGAACAGGCCTGTGAATATAAGATTAAAGGGATTCCTCCACCCCTCTGCCTCCCTATTCTTGGTGCCACTTACCCTTGGGGGTGACCTCTTCCCACTGCTTGTGGAGCTGGTCTGCTCTTTTGTGCTCGCCTTGGGGCTCTGGGAGCAGCACCTCCAGGAGCTCTGGGGGGCCAGGGGCCAGGAAGGCAGGAGCAGGCGACGGCAGCAACAGGAGAGCCAGGGCAGAGGGAGTACCATGGCTGGTGTAACAGGGAGCTGTCTGAACTGCCCAACAGCCACCAGGAACTGGCTCCTTCCCTCCAGGCCTTGGCCTCGCTTCAGTGACTGGCCCTGCCCAGGGCCCTGCCCCTAACTTAACCTCCCTCCCAACCTGGCCCTAGACAAGACTGATGTGAAAAAGTTCCTGCCAGTTGAGGCAGAACTTGCTTTATAACACTCTAAAACTAAAACTATGTTCTCCTTTCTCAGTTCTGCAAGGTAAAAGTTAGATTGCTGGTGTGCTGGAAACTGGCTCAGAAGGGTTTTTGGTGTTTTGGTTTTTTTTTTTTTTTCGTATATTTTTTTAGTTAGAGTAATTTGCCAACATAACACTGTAACACTCAGTGCGTCATCCGGTCAAGTGCCCCTCAGTGCCCATAACCCAGTCACCCCAATCCCCCTGCCCGCCTCCCCTTCCACTATCCCTTGTTCGTTTCAGAGTTAGGAGTCTTTCATGTTCTGTCCCCCTCACTGATATTTCCCACTCATTTTCCCTCCTTTCCCCTATATTCCTTTCACTATTTTTTATATTCCCTGAATGAATGAAACCATATGATTGTCCTCCAATTGACTTAACTTCACTCAGCATGATACCCTCCAGTTCCATCCACATTGAGGCAAATGGTGGGTATTTGTCCTTTCTGATGGCTGAGTAATATTCCATTGTATATAGAGACCACATCTCTATCCGTTCATCTTTCGATGGACACGGAGGCTCCTTCCACAGTTTAGCTATTGTGGACATTGCTGCTCTAAACATTGGGGTGTAGGTATCCTGCCATTTCACTGCATCTGTATCTTTGGGGTAAATCCCCAGCAGTGCAACTGCTGGGTCGTCGGGCAGTTCTATTTTTAGCTCTGATGAGCCTCCACACAGTTTTCCAGAGTGGCTGTACCAGTTCACATTCCCACCAACAGTGCAAGAGGGTTCCCCTTTCTCCACATCCTCTCCAACATTTGTTATTTCCTGTCTTGTTAATTTTCACTGTTCTCACAGGTGTGAGGTGGTTATCTCGTGGTTTTGATTTGTATTTCCCTGATGGCCAGTGATGTGGAGCATTTTCTCATGTGCTTGTTGGCCATGTGTATGTCTTTGGTGAAATTTATGTTCATGTCTTTGCCCATTTCATGATTGGATTGTTTCTTTGCTGTTGAGTTTTACTAAGTTCTTTACAGATCTTGGATACTAGCCCTTTATCTAATATGTCATTTGCGGCATCCCTGGGTGGCGCAGCGGTTTGGCGCCTGCCTTTGGCCCAGGGCACGATCCTGGAGACCCGGGATCGAATCCCACGTCGGGCTCCCGGTGCATGGAGCCTGCTTCTCCCTCTGCCTATGACTCTGCCTCTCTCTCTCTCTCTGTGACTATCATAAATAAATAAAAAAAAAAATTAAAAAAAAAATAATATGTCATTTGCAATCAGAAGGGCTCATTCAGCAAGTATCTCTTAGTCCCTCTCTGGGCCAGATATGCTCAAGGTCTGCAGCTGGTTGGTTGGAAAGCCTGGAGAATTCATTCCCAGGTAGGTGTACCTGAAAAGCTCAGATCTATTGACTTGGCTGAAGTAATGATTACCCCTTTATTTCCTGTTTCTCTTTTTGCTGGCCCAGAATGACATTTCTTGTCTGTTGTGCATTGCATGTTGTAGGGATTTGCATTCTTTAGTAGTTTTGAGCACTGTTGTGTCATTGTACCCTTGGCTTCTGAAAAGAATGTGACCACTAGTAATCGATTTTGAGCTTTGTTGAACTTGTGAGCCCTCACTATAAATCTGTAGTAAAACAGATGTGTGATGTGAGCCTTGTGTATACATGTTAACCTTTTTGCAGTATATTCTGAAATGTCCTGTGGCTGGAGTGTATAGTTCCGTCCTTATGTGTAGAGGTGGCTCAGAAGGGAGTGGATGGTCCCAGTTTCGATCATCTGGGAGAAAGTAGGCCCTCAGAAAAATGTACCTCAGGAAACAAGATGGCTGGAGAGTGGACAGTTGCTAACCAGCTCACTGTTTTTGTGACATCATGCTGAATCTGATGGGAAGATGGCCTCTGCCATAGCATGGAGATCCAGGAACTGGGAAGGGTGACCTTCCTGGAGGTCAGTGGCTCTCAAACTTGGGGCGGGGGGAGCTGAAGCACCAAGACCTCACATTCTCCATTAGCTGACATGTTCTCACTTTTTAAAGATTTTTATTTATTTATTCACGAGAGATGGAGAGGCAGAGATATAGGCAGAGGGAGAAGCAGGCTCCATGCAGGGAGCCCGATGTGGGACTTGATCCTGGACCCCAGGATCATGCCCTGAGTCAAAGGCAGACACTCAACCACTGAGCCTTCCAGGCATCCCATGTTCTCACTTTTCAGTGGAAAAAGAACCAAGAACTTTGGTAGGATTTTGGGGGATGAGAAGCTTCATGTTTCTTAGCGATAAGGTTATGTATGATTCATATTTGATTTGTATACGTATGGCTTAAAGTATTAGTTATTGGAACATAAGAAGCCCAAACTAATGTGGGAAACTATCCAGTATAAGGTTAAAGAGACTATAAGCAACTAATATTGAAGCTAAACTAACCACCATCTATAAATTAAAAGCAAGATTTGTAGCCATTAAGAAAATACAGGAGATGAGACTATTGTAGGACAATCTAAATGATGCACTAATAATAAAGTATCCTTCCTGAAAAGTAGGGATTTCTACCATCTGAGTTTTTCTATTTTAGGTTATGAGCTCTAAAATGGATTAACCTCCAATAATTTACAGTAGATAGTCCTGAACTCTAAAATAGAGTCTGAAAAAAAAAATAAAATAAAATAGAGTCTGAATTTGGATGTTCATCTATGAGAATTGGTATAAGGGAAAGACTATTTGAGTCAGTTCAATTCTATTGAATGAGTTTTGGGTCTCATAATCATGGAAATGAAGGAATGAAGGTAAATATCTGTAAGCCAGATTACCTAATTTTGTGTTAGTGTATATATATATATTTTTTACTCCTGGGTATCTCACAGTGTCTCCTTAGAAAAGAATAATCATTTAAGAGAGAATGAGCATGGGGGTGGGGAGGGACAGAGGGAGAAGCAGACTCCCCGCTGCTGAGCAGGGAACCTGTCATAGTGTTTTTTTTTTTTTTTTTAATATTTTTTTTCTTTATTTATTTATGAAAGTTACACACAGAGAGAGAGAGAGTCAGAGACACAGGCAGAGGGAGAAGCAGGCTCCATGCACCGGGAGCCCGACGTGGGATTCGATCCCGGGTCTCCAGGATCACGCCCTGGGCCAAAGGCAGGCGCCAAACCACTGCGCCACCCAGGGATCCCTGTCATAGTGTTTTGATACTCTTTTTTTCCCCCCTTTATATGAAAAGGCTTTATGTTTAATACATTCAAATGAGAGTTGGGTCTGGCTTCTGCAGGAGGATCCTGATTTCAGCCAGAGAGAAGCACAGGATTATGGTAAATATCATCCACAAGGTTGAAGGGGCTGCAGAGCTCTCTGAGGCCAATGTGCTGATACTGCATCCTACCCAGTAAATTGGCAGGACTGAAGTGACTGACATGAATTACTGTACCCTCTATATGAAACTTGTGGAGGTGGGTCCTTAAGAATATTGAAATCCATTGAATCTGCTGGACAGGTTTTGTTTTTGTCATAGGTGACCTTCACAGTAACCTTTCAAGAGAGCTTTCTCATTTCACTTTTTTTTTTTTTTTTTTTTTTTGCATGTGGTTGTCCAGCAATTGTTCTAGCACTGTTTATTAACAGATTACATTTTCTCCATTTTATGGCCCTTGCTTTCATATAAAAAAATCAGTTGACTATATTTATGTGGGTCTGTTTCTGGATTTTCTGTTCTCTTCCTTTGATATACTTTTTTCACCAGTACTGTATACACTGTCTTGATTACTATAGCTTTATAGTGAGTCTTGAAGTCAGGTAGTATCAGTTCTCGTAATTCTGTGTTCTTATGGTAGACTGGCTATTCTGGCTCTTTTGCCTCTCCACATAAACTTAAGAGTCACCTTGTTATCCACAAAATAACTTGCTGAGGGGCGCCTGGGTGGCTTGGTTGAATGTCTGCTTTTGGCTCAGGTCTTGGGTTCCTGGGATTGAGTCCTGTGTCAGGCTCCCTGTAGGGAGCTCTGCTTCTCCCTCTGCTATGTCTCTGATTATTCTATGTCTCTCATGAATAAATAAGATCTTAAAAAAAAAAAAAACTTGAGATTTTGAATGGGATCGAGTTGAATTTAAAGACCAAGTCGGGGGCAGCCCTGGTGGCGCAGCGGTTTAGCGCCGCCTGCAGCCCAGGACGTGATCCTGGAGACCCTGCATCGAGTCCCACGTCAGGCTCTCAGCATGGAGCCTGCTTCTCCCTCTGCCTGTGTCTCTGCCTCTCTCTCTCTCTCTCTCTCTCTGCATCTCTATGAATAAATAAATAAAATCTTAAAAAAAAAAAATAAAGACCAAGTTGGGAAGAACTGACATTTTGGCAATATCAAGTCTTCCTACCCATGAATATGGAATATCTTTCATTATTTAGTTCTTTGATTTCTTTTATCAGGGTTTTGTCAACTTCCACTTGTGCATTGCTAGTATACAGATGGTCCCCAATTTACAACGGTTTGACTTGCAATTTTTTTTGGCTTTAACACATTCAATAGAAAGTGTAATTCAGATTTTGAATTTTGATCTTTTCCCAGGCTAGTGATGTAGTATAGTACTCTTGTGATTCTGGGCAGCAGCAGTGAGTCACAGCTCCCAGTCAGACATGTAACTGTGAGGGTAAACAACAGCAATTCTGTACCCATACAATTATCTTGTTTTTCACTTTCAATACAGTATTCAAGAAGTTGCATATTTTTAAAGTTTTTTTTTTTTAATTTTTTTATTTATTTATGATAGTCACACACAGAGACAGAGAGAGAGAGAGAGGCAGAGACACAGGCAGAGGGAGAAGCAGGCTCCATGCACCGGGAGCCTGACATGGGACTCGATCCCTGGTCTCCAGGATCGCGCCCTGGGCCAAAGGCAGGCGCCACACCGCTGCACCACCCAGGGATCCCGAAGTTGCATATTTTATTCAACACTTTTTTAAACTTTTTTTTTTTTTTTAAGATTTTATTTATTTATGAGAGACACAGAGAGCAGAGACATAGGCAGAGGGAGAAGCAGGCTCCCCACAGGGACCTGATATGGGACTCAATCCCAAGACCCTAGGATCATGCCCTGAGCCAAAGGCAGATACTCAACTGCTGAGCCACCCAGCAGTCCCTAAAAAGCTTTTATTTATATAAGTAATCTCTACACCCAACATGGGGCTCAAATTCACAACCCCGAGAATAAGAGTCCCGTGTTCTGGTTGAGCCAGCCAAATGCCCCTCAACACTTTATTATAAAATTGGCTTTGTGTGAGATAATTTTGCCCAACTCTAAGCTAACGTAAGTGTTCTGAGTGTGTGTTTAAGGTAGGCTAGACTTAGCTACTGTGTTTGGTAGGTTAGGTGTATTTAATGAATTTTTTAATCAAAACCACAATGAGGGATCCCTGGGTGGCGCAGTGGTTTGGCGCCTGCCTTTGGCCCAGGGCATGATCCTGGAGACCGGGGATCGAATCCCACATCGGGCTCCCGGTGCATGGAGCCTGCTTCTCCCTCTGTCTGTGTCTCTGCCTCTCTCTCTCTTTCTGTGACTATCATAAATAAATTTAAAAAATTAAAAACAAATTAAAAAACAAAACCACAATGAGATATACCTCACACTGGTCAGAATGACTAAAATTAACAAGTCAAGAAACAATAAGTGTTGGTGCTGATGTGGAGAAAGAGAGTACTGTTGGTGGGAGTACAGCCGGTACAGCCACTCTAGAAAACAGTAGGAGGTTCCTCAGAAAGTTGAAAATAGACCTACCTTACAACCCAACAATTGCATAACTAGGTATCTACCCCAAAGATACAAATGTGATCTGAAGGGGCACCAGCACTCCAATGTTTATAGCAGCAATGTCCACAATAGCTAAACTATGGAAAGAGCCCAGATGTCCAACAGATGAATGGTTACAGAAAATGTGGTATGGGATCCCTGGGTGGCTCCGTGCCAGTAGCCCTAGAAGGCTCCCAGCTGTTGACAGCACTGACTGCGGCCTTATGAGGGAACCCTCTTGAATGAGGGTGAGCCTCCAGATGACAACAGCCACAGACCATGTCAGATGGAGCAGAAGAGCTGCCTGCTGAGCCCAGTCTGCATAGAATGACCGCTAATAAAAAGGTAGTTTTATTTTGGGATTGTTACCCAGCCAGCAATAGGTAACAGGAATGCATACTATATAATACCATAATAATGCTACTATTTTTATTGTCCGTCTTTCCTATCAGACTGTAGGCATCAGGAGAGTAGGCACTTTTTCTCTTGATTAAGTGATAACCAGGCCTAAAATCATGCCCTGCACAGAGACACTCACTAAATATTTGTGAATAAATGAATACATGCTGTGGCCACTTTCCTTAACGTGGGTCTGAAACTGAAAGAGCTTCGCGGTGTTTGGTTTTGGAGATTGTCTTAGTCTGCTTGGGTATTCACAAAATATCACAGATCGAGTGGCTTAAACAACATACTCTCTGGAGTCTCTTTTATAAGGACTCTAAACCCATTGATGAGGGCTCTACTCTCATCATATAATCACCCCCAAAAGCCTCAACTTCTAATACCATCATACTGAGGATTATATTTCAACATGTGTATCTGGGTGGGGCACATTCAGTCTATAGCACCGCCATAGTGTTGGGTCAGTGGTTAGGGTAGAAAGGAGATTTGGGACTGGGGATGTAGCATGAGTTTCTAAGTTCAGGGGTTGAGAGTAGCAGAGAACAGGGCCTGAGGGGTCCAATCTCAGGGTGCTTGGGTTACCAGAGAGGAAGCATGCAGACTCCTCGGCAGTGAGTTATGGAGGGTGTAGGGACTGCTGGGAAATCGGTGGTCAGTACCCTGGGTCCTGTTACTGAGGTCCTTGTAGTCCACATCAGTGTCCAGCCCACACTACATGTTCAGTTGAGGGGCTCCTCAGCTTGGTGGGGAGGCTCTGCTTGCCATAGAGGAGGAAGGAACAACTGAAGGCTGACGACTGAAGTGTGCTCAGCCATAACACGGAGTGGGACCTTGAAAACCCAGGGTTGGTGGTCCCTACAGGGCTGGTACCGCATCTGCCCTTCACTCTGGTCCAGGACCCAGAGAGTCCTCTCCATGTAAACAGGTGTCCCTTAGACCAGCCCTTCCCATGCCCCTCTTCTCCCTGACTCCTTCCCTCCTTGGAAGCTCTTCCCCTCTCATGTTCTTATTTACACCCTAGCCTCACTCCCCAGGAGCATCCTCCCTTTTCTAGACCCAATGCACTGTGGGCTTCTGCCCCTCATCCTTCATGCTATGTTCTCAGACTTACTGAACTGAGTCCAGCCCCAGAGGCAGCAGCAGAAAGAAGTGCCAGGAACTTAGGAGTCCTAGGTCCTATCTTTGGAGACAGGGCACTCAATTTCTTTGTGCGGTCCATACCAGATCTGGGAACCAGCTGTGATTGCCTGGAGACCTTGCCCCTGAGGGCAGAATCAGTGATCATGCAAAGGAAACATCTATGTTATTGTGGATTTGGGGGAACATTTTGCAACCCAGCCTGACATGGAGAGGGGCAACCTTTTGTGTTCAAAGCCCTGATCTGGTGTTGGGAGCAGAGGGAGACCTGGGAGGTCCTTGCTGTGCAAGAGAAAGGAGAACTTGGTCTTCCAACGTCATCCCTGTGACCACACGGGGGCGCCACTGCGCTGCTCCTGAATTCTGACTGAGCAGCCTGGGAGGGTCTGGACTGTAAGTTGCTCAGGGGAGGCTGACCTGGAGCTTGGGCATCATCAATACTGCCACAAAGAAGCTTCTGAACAGCCCTGGACTCCACAGGTGTCAAGATCAGGAATGCGGCAAGGATTGAAGGAGAGGAGAGGTAGGAGCCTTGAGTCATCCATCAGGTTTCTGCTTCTCCACTGTGACCCCTCTCTCCAGCTCCTTGATGACAGCGCCCAGAAAAACCGAAAAGAAACATTTTATTTTCCTATTTCTTTTCAGGACTTTTTTATTTTTTAAAAAGTATGTTTCATGCCCAGCATGGAGGTTGAACTCATGACCAAGATCCAAGCCGAGATCAAGAGTTGAATGCCTAACTGACTGAGCCGCCCAGGAGCCCTTCCAGTACTTCTTTTTTCTTTCTTTTAAAGATTTTATTTATGAGAGACACACAGAGAGAGGCAGAGAGACACAGGCAGAGGGAGAAGCAGGCTCCCTTGGGGAGCCCACTGTGGAACTTGATCCCAGGACCCCAGGATCAGGACCTGAGCCACTGGCAGACGCTCAACCTCTGAACCACCCAGGTGTCCCTCTAGAGGCTTCCTAAGTGAGATGGAGGAGCATTTGAGTGGCTCAGTTGGTTAAGTGTCTGCTTTTGGCTCAAGTGATCTCAGGGTCCTGGGATGGAGCCCCAAGTTGGGCTCCCTGCTCAGCAGGGAGCCTGCTTCTCCCTCTGCTCTTTACCCTACCTGTGTGTGTGTTCTAGCTCAAATAAACAAATAAAATCTTTAAAAATAATAGAGCCCCTGAAGCATTTTCAGTGATGAAATGACACAACCTGACTCATATCAGCAGGATCGCTGTCTGTCCCAGGTGGCGAGAGTGGCCCTAGGGTAGCAAGTGTTGGAGTGGCAGCAGGGCCCCAATCAGGAGTGAGAGGGGGTGGAGACTCGGGATGAGAGGCCCTAATTGATGAGAGATGGAGAGAAGGGCTGCAGACCCAGGCGGAGGGAGAGAAGCAGAGGTGACCAGTTTTATAGCAGTGGAATCCTCACATTTAAATATGTTGTTATACAGCCTTTTTAAAAATGGAATCTCTATTTCCAGGTCTTAGCAAGATATTTTTTTGCATCTAGAATTTACTATATCTGTGGGGCTGCCTGAAAATCAGTTGCCTTCTTATGCAAATCAGTTCAAAAAATGTCTAGACGAAATATGTGCCCTGCTTAGATGTGAATAATGCATAAAAATAGGCAATGCAGGAGCACTGGCGAAGGGCATTTTGACTGCATGGAACGTTGCAAATTTGAGGTGCTTCAAGTTTGTACATGCTCCTGATCGAAATGTATAGTATCAAACCATGCTTCCATGTATTGAGGATATGAGGGGAACTCACACAGAAATTTGGGGCTATGGAATGAAGATTGTTTTGTTTATTTTTAAAGATTTTATTTATTTATTCATGAGAGAGACACAGAGGCAGAGACACAGGCTCCCTATTCGGGCCTTGATCCCAAGACTCCAGGGATCACGACCTGAGCCACCCGCAGAAGCTCAAGCACTGAGCCTCCCAGGTGGCCACAACTTCAGGTTTAAAGAGAAAATCCCTGTCTCTCCATCTCCATTCCCAGGCGAGCTCACTATCTGGCATCCAGTTTCCTGGCCGTGATTTTTCTTTCAGAAGAGCACGGAGAAGTAAGGAGTAGTTCAGCTCAAGTCGAGGATTTCCACAAACGTAAGGGACAGAAAGGGGCTGATCCCTGCCTGGTGTCTGTCCCTGGTTTCCTCAGAAGGACCGCCGGCCGGCCTCAGGGAGACAGCGAGAGAAGGAGCGCTCCGTGCAGGTGGGGGGGAATCAGGGCAAAGTCCTGGGTCTCCGGGAAGACCTAGAGCGGTGTCTGGGGGCGGGAAGCCCGGTTCCGCCCCCCGCGCGCCTCTCGTCCCTCTCCCAACCTGCCTCAGGGCCCCCGCCTGGATACTCGGGGCTTGGCCCCAGTCGCACTCCCACTGGGTGGCGGGGCTCCAGAGGAGCCAGTCGGCGTCGCCGCGGCTTCCGGCCCGTGGGGCCACCCCTGCCGGCCCTTAGAGTCCCTGGAACCTCAAGGAAGCGAGTCGTGATGCGCGGGCCCCCCTGCTGCCTTCGGGGGGCCCTGGCCGTGACCCCGACCGGGCGGGTGAGTGCGGGCGGGAGCGAGGGGACCGGCGGGCGGGGACGCGGGACCCCGGGAAGCCGCCTCTCCGCCCCCCCCCCCCCGGGCATCTCCCCCTGGGCCCCGGGCCCCGCGGCGGGAGGGGGTCGGGCGGGGTCTCAGCCCCTCGGCTCCGCAGGCTCCCACTCCCTGAGCTATGTCTACACCTCCGTGTCCCGGCCCGGCCGCGGGGACCCCCGCTTCATCGCCGTCGGCTACGTGGACGACACGCAGTTCGTGCGGTTCGACAGCGACTCGGCCACGGGGAGGATGGAGCCGCGGGCGCCGTGGGTGGAGCAGGAGGGGCCGGAGTATTGGGACCGGGAGACGCGGATCGCCAGGGACACCGCACAGAGGTACCGAGTGCACCTGGACACCCTGCGCGGCTACTACAACCAGAGCGAGGCCGGTGAGCGACGCGGGCCCGGGGCCAGGGCACGACCCCCATCCCCACCGACCGGCCGGGGTCGCCCGAGTGTCCGGGTCCGGGCGTCACCCCGAGTCCGAGGTCCCCGCCCCTCCCCCTCGTCCCCGTCCCGAACCCGCGGGAACTCCCGGGAGGTTTTACTTTCTCTTTGGACTGAGTGGCGGCCTGTCGGGGCGGGGCCAGGGTCTCACACCATCCAGGTCTTGTTCGGCTGTGACCTGGGGCCCGGCGGGCGCCTCCTCCGCGGGTACTGGCAGGTCGCCTACGACGGCGCCGATTACCTGGCCCTGAACGAGGACCTGCGCTCCTGGACCGCGGCGGACACGGCGGCGCAGATCACCCGGCGCAAGAGGGAGGCGGCAGGTGCTGCAGAGCTCGAGAGGAACTACCTGGAGACGACGTGCGTGGAGTGGCTGGGGAAGTACCTGGAGATGGGGAAGGAGACGCTGCTGCGCGCAGGTACCGGAGCGCGGCCTCCGGAATCTCGCCTCAGGCTGAGGCCGCGGGAGAGGATAGGAAGAAATAGAATCCACACCAGGATATGGCCCTCCCACGGGTCATGGATGGAGAGACTAACTCTGCCTGGGTTCTCAGATCCGGTGCCAGAGAGTGGCCCTAAGGGTCTGCCTTTCTCCTAGGGACCATTAAGGTCACATTCCCTCCAGGGATGGAGGAGGAGACCATTTCTGAAATAACTGAGGAGCAGTTCCTTTTGACTCACTCCCTCTGGGAGCCTTGGGGGATTTTCTCACGCTTTGTTCTCAGCCCTGTACCTCAAGTGTTTGGAATCAGGCTTCACCTGTTTCAGTCACTTGGCCTCCAGCCAGGCCAGGACCAGAAATTCCTTTTTTCCTCTCAAAAACCTGCCATCTCATCCTAATTCTAGAACTTTCCAAACAAGAAGAGATTATGTGTTCAGGCTGGTGTCTGGGTTATTGCTCCTTTCCCCCATCCCAGTTGTCCTATTCATTCTCAGGATGACCACATGAGAGCTGCTTCAGTGGACCAAGACAGATACAGAGTTCCTGAGTTTAAATTTTTCTTTCTTTCTTTCTTTCTTTCTTTCTTTCTTTCTTTCTTTCTTTCTTTCTTTCTTTCTTTCTTTCTTTCTCTTTCTTTCTTTCTTTCTTTCTCTCTTTCTTTCTTCTTCCTTCCTTCCTTCCTTCCTTCCTTTCTTTCTTCTTTCTTTTCTTTCTTTCTTTTTCTCTTTTTTCTTTCTTTTCTCCTTTCCTTTCCTTTCCTTTCCTTTCCTTTCCTTTCTTCCTTTTTAAAAATAAATTTTATTTTCTTTATTTTATTTTTTTTAAAGATTTTATCCATTTATTCATGAGAGACACAGAGAGAGAGAGAGAGAGGGAGAGAGAGGGAGAGAGAGAGAGAGAGAGAGAGAGAGAGAGATGCTGAGACAGAGGCAGAGGGAGAAGCAGGCTCCACACAGGGAGCCCAATGCAGGACTCCATCCCGGGACTCCAGGATCATGCCCTGGGCCAAGGGCAGGTCCTAAACCGCTGAGCCACCCAGGGATCCCTAAAATACATTTTATTTTATTTTTTTATTTTATTTTATTTTATTTTATTTTATTTTATTTTATTTTATATTTTATATTTTATTTTATTTATTTTATTTTATTTTATTTTATTTTATTTATTTTTACAATTTATGATAGTCACACAGAGAGAGAGAGAGAGAGAGAGGCAGAGACATAGGCAGAGGGAGAAGCAGGCTCCATGCACCGGGAGCCCGACGTGGGATTCGATCCCGGGTCTCCAGGATCGCGCCCTGGGCCAAAGGCAGGCGCTAAACCGCTGCGCCACCCAGGGATCCCTAAAATAAATTTTATTTATTTTTTATTTTTTTAATTTTTATTTACTTATGATAGTCACAGAGAGAGAGAGAGAGAGGCAGAGACATAGGCAGAGGGAGAAGCAGGCTCCATTCACCGGGAGCCCGACGTGGGATTCGATCCCTGGTCTCCAGGATCGCGCCCTGGGCCAAAGGCAGGCGCTAAACCACTGCGCCACCCAGGGATCCCTAAAATAAATTTTAAACTTAAATTCAGTTTAGTTAACATATGCTGTATTATTAGTTTCAGAGATAGAATTTACATGATTCATCAATTGTGTATAACACCCAGTACTCATTACAGTACCTGCTCTCCATAATGCCCATCACCCAGTTATCCTTTCCCCCCACCAACCTCTGCTTTAGCAACTCGTAGTTTGTTTCCCAGAGTTAAGAGACTCTTATGGTTTGTCTCCCTCTCTGATTTCATCTTATTTCATTTTTCCTTCCATTCACCTGTGTTTATGTTTTGTTTCTTAAATTCCACATATGAGTGAAATCATATGATATTTGTCTCTGACAGACTTATTTCACTTAGCATAATACTCTCTAGTTCATCCACATAATTGCAAATGGCAAGATTTCATTCTTTTTGATGGGTAAGTAATATTCCATTGTATATATGCACCACATTTTCTTTATCCATTCATCTGTTATGGTCCTCTGGGCTCTTTAAATAGTTTGGCTGTTGTGGACATTGCTGCTATAAATATTGGGGTGCATGTACCCCTTGGAATCATTATGTGTGTATTCTTTGGATAAATACCTAGTAGTGCAATTGCTGGGTAGTAGGGTAGTTCTAGTTCTACCTTTTTGATTAACCTCCATACTGTTTTCTGGAGTGGCTACTCCAACTTGCATTCCCACCAACAGTAGGAGACATCTTTTCTCTGCATCCATGACAACATCTATTATTTCCTGAGTTGTTAATTTTAGCCATTCTGACTGATGTGAGGTGGTATCTCATTGTGGTTTTGATTTGTATTTCCCTGATGCTGAGTGATGTGGAGCATTTTTTCATGTGTCTGTTGGCCATTTGTATGTCTTCTTTGGAGAAATGTCTGTTCATGTCTTTGGCCCATTTCTTAACTGGATTTTTGTTTTATGAGTTTGATAAGTTTCTTTAACTCTTGGATACTAACCCTTTGTCTGATATGTCATTTGCAAATATCTTCTCCCATTCTGTAGGTTGCCTTTTAGTTTTGTTGATTGTTTTCTTTGCTGTGCAAAAGCTTTTTATCTTGGTGAAGTCCCAATTGTTCATTTGGTTTTGTTTGCCTTTGGAGACAGTCTAGCAAGAAGTTGCTGTGGCTGGGGTCAAAGAGTTGCTGTCTGTGTTCTCTAGGATTTTGAGGAGTTCCTGTCTCACATTTAGGTCTTTGATCCATTTTATTTTTGTGTATAGTGTAAGAGAGTGGTTCAGTTTCATTCTTCTGCACGTGGCTATCCAATTTTCCCAATGCCATTTGTGGAAGAGACTGTTTTTTTCCTTGGGGATTCTTTCTTGCTTTGTCAAAGATGAGTTGACCATAGAATTGAGGGTCCGTTTCTGGGTTCTCTATTCTGTTCCAATGATCTATGTGTCTGTTTTTGTGCCAGTACCATACTTTCTTGATGATTACAGCTTTGTAATATAACTTGAAGTCTGGAATTATGACGACTCCAGCTTTGATTTTCTTTTTCAACATTGATTTGGCTATTCAGAGTCTTCTCTGGTTCCATACAAATTTTAGGATTATTTACTCTGGCTCTGTGAAAAATGCTGATGGTATTTTGATAGGGATTGCATTAAATGAGTGGATTGTCCTGGGTAGCATAGACATTTTAACTGTATTTGTTCTTCTAATCCATGAGCATGGAACATTTTTCCATCTCTTTATCTCTTTTCAATTTCTTTCATAAGTGTTCTACAGTTTTCAGAGTGCAGATCTTTTACCACTTTGGTTAGATTTATTCCTAGGTATCTTATGGTTTTTGGTGCAACTGTAAATGGGATCGATTCTTTGATTTCTCTTTCTTCTACCTCTTTGTTAGTGTATAGAAATGCAATTGACTTCTATGCATCAATTTTATATCATGTGACTTTGCTGAATTCCTGTATCAGATCCAGCTATTTTTTGTAGAGTCTCTTGGGTTTTCTACATAGAGTATCATGTCATCTGTGAAGAGTTAAAGTTTGACTTCCTGGCCAATTTGGATGCCTTTTATTTCTTTTTGTTGTCTCATCGCTGAGGCTAGGATTTCTGGTACTGTGTTGAACAGCAGTGGTGAGAGTGGATATCCCTGTTTTGTTCCTTACCTTAGGGGAAAAGCTCTCAGTTTTTCCCCCTTGAGGATGATAATCATTGTGGGTCTTTCATATGGCTTTTATGATATTGAGATATGTTCCCTTGATACCTACATGGTGGAGAGTTTTTAATCAAGAAAGGATGCTGGGACAGCCTGGGTGGCTCAGCGGTTTAGCGCTGCCTTTGGCCCAGGATGTGCTCCTGGAGACCCAGGATTGAGTCCCATGTCAGGCTCCTTGCAGGGAGCCTGCTTCTCCCTCTGCCTGTGTCTCTGCCTCTCTTCTCTGTCTTCCAAAATAATAAAATATTTTTTTTAAAAAAAAGGATTCTGTATTTTGTCAAACGCTTTTTCTCCATATATTGACAGGATCATATGATTCTTTTCCTTTCTTTTATTAATTTGTGGAAGTTGAACCACCTATGCAGTCCAGTGATAAATCCCCCTTGGTTGTGGTGAATAATCCTTTTAATGTACAGTTGGATCCTATCAGCTAGTATCTTGGTGAGAATTTTTGCATCCATGTTCATCAGGGATATTGACCTGTAATTCTCCTATTTAGTGAGGCCGTTGTTTGGTTATGGGATCAAAGTAATGCTGGCCTCATAGAATGAGTTCGCAAGTTTTCCTTCCATTTCTATTTTTTGAAACAGCTTTAGAAGAATAGATATTAATTCTTTAAATGTTTGGTAGAATTCCCCTGGGAAGTCATCCGGCCCTGGACTCTTGTTTGTTGGGAATTTTTGATTACTTCTTCAATTTCTTTCCTGGTTATGGGTCTGTTCAGGTTTTCTATTTATTCCTGTTTCAGTTTGGTAGTTTATATGTTTCTAGGAATGCATCAATTTCTTCCAGATTGCCTAATTTGTTGGCATGTAGTTGCTCATAATATGTTCTTTTTTTTTTTAATTTTTATTTATTTATGATAGTCACACACAGAGAGAGAGAGGCAGAGACACAGGCAGAGGGAGAAGCAGGCTCCATGCACCGGGAGCCCGATGTGGGATTCGATCCCGGGTCTCCAGGATCGCGCCCTGGGCCAAAGGCAGGCGCCAAACCGCTGCGCCACCCAGGGATCCCTCATAATATGTCCTTATAATTGTTTGTATTTCTTTGGTATTTTAAAAAAGATTTTATTTATTTATTCATGAGAGACACAGAGAGAGAGAGGCAGAGACACAGGCAGAGGAAGAAGAAGGCTCCATGCAGGGAGCCCAATGCGAGACTCAATCCCAGGACTTCAGGATCACGCCCTGAGCCAAAGGCAGATGCTTAACCGCGGAGCTACCCTCAGGCATCCCTCCACCTCCTCACTTTCAATCTAGAGGTGTCTTTGGGTCTAAATGAGTCTAAAATGAGTCTCTTGTAAGCAGCATATTGATGGGTCTTGTTTTTTTTTTTTTTTTTAAATCCATTATGATACCCTGTGTCTTTTGATTGGAGCATTTAGTCCATTTACATTCAGAGTAATTTTGAAAGATATGAATTTAGTGCCATTCTCTTACCTGTAGAGTCGCTATTCCTATAAATTATCTCTTTTCTTTCTGATCTTTGTTACTTTTGGGCTCTCCCTTCACTCAAAGGATCCCCTTTAATATTCCTTGCAGGGCTGATTTAGTATTCACAAATTCCTCTTTTTTTTTTTTTTTTTAGATTTTATTTATTTATTCATGAGAGACACACAGAGAGAGGCAGAGGCACAGGCAGAGGGGGGAGAAATAGGCTCCATGCAGGGAGCCCAATGTGGTACTCAATCTCGGGATTCCAGGATCATGCCCTGAGCCAAAGGCAGACACTTGACCACTGAGCAACCCAGGAATCCCAAATTCCTCTAGTTTTTATTTTTCCTGGACACTCTTTATCTCTCCTTCTATTTTGAATTACAGCCTTGGTGGATAAAATATTCTTGGCTGCATATTTTTCCCATTTAGCACATTGAATATATCATGCCAGCCCTTTCTGGCTTGTCCAGTTTCTGTGGACAGGACTGCTGTCAGCCTTATGTGTCTACCCTTGTAGGTTAAGGAACTCTTATCCCTGAGGCATCCCCTGGGTGTGTTTTGGTCTGCTTATCAAAGAAACTAGATCTCGGTGATGGCTGGGTGGTTCAGTGGTTGAGCATCTGCCTTTGGCTCAGGGCATGATCTTGGGGTCTAGGGATCAAGTTCTGCACTGGCCTCCTTTCAGGGAGCCTGCTTCTCCCTCTGCGTGGAGGGTGGCGTGGCGGGTGGCGGCGTGGCGGATGGGGGGTCGCGGGTACCCGGCGTGCGCCCCGCGCGCGTCCCAGTCCTTCCCCGGCTGCGGGCAGCTCCCAGCCGCCGCGGGCCTCGACGGCTACCAGCGGGCGCAGCTCGTGCTCACGCCATGTCTCTGCCTCTCTGTGTCTCTCATGAATAAATAAATAAAATCTTACAAAAAATTAAATAAATAAAAGAAACTAGATCCCAAAATAAGAAAGAAACATTTATATATATATATGTGTATATATATATATACACACACACAAAAATAAAATTCAACAAAAGGAAACAAAATAAAAATATATAATGCATATATGAAAATAAAAATTAAAGAATAAAAAAGAATTGAAAAAATAGGAAAATAACTGAAAAATAATACTGAAAGACTAGAGAATAAAAAAAAAAAACATAAATGGTATATACTGTTTTCCTTGAGAGCTGAAGCTTTGCTGTCTGCTCTGATCAGTAAACCTGGTGCCCGCTGGTTGTGCTGGTCTTCTGTGGGAGGGTCCTGCTGCGCTGATCCTCAGGGGGACTTTGCCTCCGTGGAAGTGCACTTCTCTTGCACAGAGGCCCAGCTCAGTGTAAGTGGCTCTGGATTCCACTAAGTGGCCCTGTTTTGCTTCCTGAAGGCTTTTGGCTCTCATGAGCAGGATGAATAGGGCTGCATCCCGCTCTCTAGTCTTGGAGCTGAAAATTCACACCCGCACTCTTCAGTGGAAAGCAGTTGATCACCTTGTCTCCCAGGTGTTCACCTAGTCTGTGACTGAGCATTTTTTTAAAAAAAGATTTTATTTATCTATTCATGAGAATACACAGAGAGGAGAGAGAAAGAGGCAGAGACACAGGCAGAGGGAGAAGCAGGCTTCATGCAGGGAGCCGGATGTGGGACTCGATCCCGGGTCTCCAGGATCACACCCTGGGCTGCAGGCGGCGCTAAACTGCTGAGCCACCGGGGCTGCCCAACTGAGCATTTTTATCTCAGGCAGGCGACTGAGTTTTAAGACGCCAAACCTGACACACTCCCACTGTGTGGACCCATGCAGTTCCTCCCCAGGAAGGAAGAGGGGTATAGCTGTGCTTCTCCCACCTGCTGGGCCCCTGCTCGGAGAGCAGTTTGCCTGACTGTGTAGCGGTTTGTGGTTCATGGCCACACTGAGCAGAAACCCGGCACCTAAACTCGCTGATCGCAGCTGGCTTCCCCAGTGGGTGCCTGGGACCTGCTGTGCTCAGACACTCCCATTCTTCATCCTGAGACCCCGCAGTCCCACCTGGGATTTTGCCTCCATCGCCACCTGAGTCCCTTTAAGCCAGGGACTCCCCACTGTAGGAGACTTCTTGAAGTTCTGATTTTGTGCTCCCGCTGCATACCATGCTTTGGAGTAGCCCCCGTAGGCGGCGCCCTCCCTGCCGTATCCTCTGATATTTCGCCCTGGATTTGGGTCCTTGCACCTCCTACCTCCCACAAAGTGGTTGCTTTTCTACTTGTACAATTGCAGCATTTCTTTTCTCAGATTTCCGATCTATTTCTCAGGTTTTCAGAATGATTTGATAAATATCTAGCTGTATTCCAGGGACCAGATGAAGTTAAGGTCTCTTATTCCTCTGACATCTTAACTCCTCCCTAAGTTCCTGAATTTTCTGACCCTTCGGTGATGGAGGTCAGCCTCCAGTGCCTCTCCCCAGAGGTTGGTGAGTGAGGCCGATGTCTCTAACTCTGTAATCGTGGTTTGGTCCTCCTGGTCACCAGTCCCAACGTGAAGCTATCTAGGACCCTCACCCAAGTCACCTCATTAACATATCAGAGACACTCTTACCACTCAGGAGATCCTAATGGCTTGGGGACCAAATATTTTTATTATCCCATAGGCTACCTCTGGTCTTTGACCATAGATCCCTTGTAGTAAAAGGACCGAAATCTAGGATAACAAGAAGAAAATTGTCAAAGAGATAAAAAAGGAGACCAGTGTACCAAATAAGGAATTTAGAAATAATTCCACATATATGTGGATACAGGATTGTTGATAGAGGTAAGACTTGAGGAGAGAGGGGAAAGGATGGAGTTCAATAAAGGTGAATCAACTACTGGCCATTCATGAAGGAAAAAAGATAGATATGAACCTTTTCTTCACACCATACACATGCAAAAACAAATCAATTACAATCTATAAAATTTCAGAAAATATTACGGAAAAATATCACTATGACTCTGATTTAAGAAAGAACTTAGCAGAACAACGGAAGACATTTGCAATAGAGAAAGAATCCTTTATGTTATTAGTTATAACTAATAGTGCTGTTCATCTAAAGACGTCATCAAGAAAGTGAAAAGACAGGCCACGTATTGGGAGGAATCTTTGCCATGCATGTTAGCAACCAAGACTAGCCCACAGAACATGTCAGTGCTGCTCAGATCAGTGAGCATCGGACACACTACTTACTGGAGCTTCCCATTTGCCAAACTGAAGTGGCAGCCAGGAGCATCTGGAGATACAGGAGTCCACTCCCTGAGTGGTGGGTAGAGGATGGTCTCCCAGGGCACAGACGTGGTGAGCAGTGGGAAGGGGGATAAATGGGAAAGTGACAAAGAAATCAAGGTGACATTTTAAGAAATGTCCATAAAAGGCAAATCTACAGACAATAGTTTAGTGGTTGCGCAGGATGGGGGAGAGGTGACGGGAGAAGAGAGGGGCGACTGCTAATGAGCACAAGGTTTCTTTAGGGCTGATGAAAATAATCTAAAATTGGTTGTAACAGGAAGCCTGGGTGGCTCAGCAGTTGGCCATCTGCCTTTGGCTCAGGTCGTGATTCCGGGGTCCCGGGATTGAGTCCCACACGCACAGGTCCAAATCCATTCCATAATCTTTGAACATTATCTCTTTTCACCTCAACATAAGTGAAGGGACTTCTGGATAAATGTACATGTGAAAAAAGACAACCCATAGTCTCACACATGTATGCGTGCACACACATACACATACACACACACACACACACATTCTTTAAGAACTAGAATACTTGGGTATTTGAGTCCCACATCTGCCTTTGGCTCAGGTCCTGATTCCGGGGTCCCGGGATTGAGCTCCCCTGCAGGGAGCCTGCTTCTCCCTCTGCTTATGTCTCTGCCTCTCTCTCCGTGTCTCTCATAAATAAATTAATAAAATCTTTAAAAAAATAAAATTCGTTGTAGCGATAGTTGCACAACTCTGTGAACATCCTAAACCGTTGAATTGTACACTTAAATCAGTGAATGGAGAGTGAATAAGATCTCAGTAAAGCTGTAATAACAAACCCACAATGAGATGATGTGCTAAATCCACTAGAACCTCTCATCATGCTGGCTGGCTGTGAAGAGGTGCTGTCGGGGTGGCTGGAGGGGCAGGAAGCACCTGGGACCACATGTCCTCCTGGACGACAGGTGCACTGAGGGTTTAGAGCTGTCGGGGAAAGCTGGGGTCTACTGAAGGCTTGCTCTTGCAGGGGGAAGGCTGGGAGGGTAGAGGGCGGGTCACTTCAGGCACTTCCAGCCTGTGCCATAGATGAGGCAACCGTCCCCTGGCCTCTAGGCCTGTGGCCAACAGCCAGCAGGAGTCCCCACAGCAGTTGGCACAGGTAGTGTAAGCTAAGGTGAGCAATTAGGGCGCTGTTTGTGAACATCAGGAATAAATGTTCTGATCGCTGCTGGCTGCTTTTGGTCACGGGGATGCAGCAAAGATGCATGTGTTTGCAACGCCCACCGCCCACGGGACAAACCTTGCTCCTGTGGTTGAAGAAACTTCACGGGTATTTGAAACGCCTGGGGACTTCCCCCTCATTTCCTCCTTTTTTCCATTTTGGGAGGCAAGATATAAGGACTACAACATGGAAAAGCAGCTGCAAATACAGGGACTTTTTATTTATTTATTTATTTATTTATTTATTTATTTATTTATTTATGATAGTCACAGAGAGAGAGAGAGAGAGAGAGAGAGAGAGAGGCAGAGACACAGGCGGAGGAAGAAGCAGGCTCCATGCACCGGGAGCCCGATGTGGGATTCGATCCCGGGTCTCCAGGATCGCGCCCTGGGCCAAAGGCAGGCGCCAAACTGCTGCGCCACCCAGGGATCCCGCAAATACAGGGACTTTATGGCCTTACATGTGCCCAGGGAAAGGCACAGGCTCCTAAATGATCTGAGAGGTTCTCAAGTTGACACCTTAGGTGGATTCCTCCCACAGGACACTACGCAACAGAACGACCAAGAAACAGAAGTGACAAATAGCAACCAAGAAAGCTGTGCAAACTCTGGGGAAGGGGAGAGTCTGATTTCCAGAGTTATCATAGAGGATTTAAATATGCAGTCTTCAAAACAAAAAATCACGAGCCTATGAAGAATCAAGAAAGTTTGACTGTTGAAAGGAAAAAATCAATGAGTAGAACTGTCTGAGAAAGAACAGATGGCAAACCTGCTAGAGAAAGATGTTAAAGCAACAGCCTTACAAAAAAAAAAAAAAAAAAAAAAAGCAACAGCCTTACAGATGTTCCCACTGAAGTCAGGTGACAGCAGACTAGGAGCTCCCACTGCTGATCTCTCCATAGAAACAACAAACACAAAAATCAAGTGTTAAAAATGTAAAAATAAATAAATAAGAGTATACCAACTTTGATTCTGTAAAACCATCAACATAAATGATAAATAAATAACACAAATTGAGGGCAGCGCCTCTGGGAAAGCTCTGGACTATCACGAGGAGACAGCAGAACCCACAAAGAAATGGACATCTGTGAGTTCTCTGAAAAGGAATTCCAAATGATTATTTTAAAGAAGCTCAACAAGATTGAAGAGATTAATACAGATACCTTATAGGCCATGTGTATGGGTTTGATATATTTAAAATGCTCAAGGCAAAAGCTATTAACCAAGAATATTTATCCAGCAAAATTGTCTTTTGGAAATGAAGGAGAGATCAAGACTTTCCCAGACAAACAAAATCTGAAGGAGTTCATCTCTACTAGACCTGCCTTAGAAGAAATGCCAAATGGATTTCTTGAAATAGAAATGAAACAAGGGCACCTGGGTGGCTCAGTCAGTTGAGCATCTGCCCTCAGGTCAGGTCATGACCCCAGAGTTCTGAGATCGAGTCCTAGGATGGAGCCCCAGGATCAAGCTACTTGCTCAGCAGGGAACATGCTTCTCCCTCTGCTCCTCACCTAATACGTGCTTCTCTTCCTCTCAAATAATAAATAAAATCTTATTAAAAAGAAAGAAATGAAAAACACTAAGTATTGACATGAAAACATAGGAAGATATGAATTCAATGATAAAGGTAAATATATACTCAGAAGTCTCTAGCACTGTATGGTGGAGTATAAATCATTTTAACTCTAGTATAAAACTTAAAAGACAAAAGTGTTAACTAGAGCTTCAATATTTGGTTAATGAATACACACAAAAAACATGTAAATTGTGACATCAACAACATAAATGTGGGCGGAGGAGTAGATGTGTAGAGCTTTTCTGTGCAGTTGAAGTTAAGTTGATATCAGCTTAAAATAGGCTGTGATGACTGCAAGGATGGATATGATAGCCTCCTGGGAACCACAGAGCACCCACCTACAGTAGATACACAAGGGATAAAGAGAAAAGAGCCAAAGCATTCTACTACAAAACATCACCAACTCACAATGAAGGCAGAAAGGGAGGAAGACAGGAACAAAGGAACAAAACAGAAGCAGAAAAACAGTTAACAAAATAGTAGGTTCTTATCTATCAACAGTGATTCTAAGGGTGAATGGATTCAATTCCCCAGTCAAAAGAGAGCTCCTGAGTGGATTAAGAAAAGGCTCTGCTGTCTTTAAAAGGACACTCTTGTTAGCTTTAAGGCCACTCAGAGGCTCAGAGTGAAGGGATAGATAAAGTATTGCAGCAAGTGGAGAGCAAAAGGGAGCAGGAGTTACTATAGTTGGATCAGACAAAAAGTGTAAACAACGAAGGTCATTATATGATGTCAAAGGGGTCAATTCAGCAGGAGGAGATAACAGCTGTAAATATGGATGCAACCACCACTGGAGCACCTACATATATTAAGCAATTATGAACAGATCTGAAGGCGAAAATAGACAGCAATGCAATAATAGAAGAACTTCATTGCCCCACTTTCAACAATGGATAGGTCATTCAGATATAAAACCATAAGGAAATCTTGGACTTGAACTAGAGATCTAACAGACACATCCAGAATACTACATTCAACAGAGGGGGATACACATTCTTCCCAAGTGCACACAGAATACTATCTGGGATAGCGTAGGTCCCAAACAAGCCTTAACATAATTCAGAACTTGAAATCGTGTAAGTATCTTTTCCAGCCAGGATGGTATGAATCCAGAAATCAGTAACAGTAGCAAAAGTGGAAAAGTGATAAATAAGTGGAAATGAAACAAGACACACCTGAACAATCACGAGTCAAAGATGAAATAAATAAGGAGATCAGAAAAATATCCCCCCCTTTTTTTTTCGAGTAGGAAAGATCCTTTTATTGGGGTGGACACGGAGCACGCACTAGTCTGTGATAAAATGACTTAAGAGAAAGATCCGGAAATGCCAACTTCTCCCCCTGGCACACATTCAGAGCAAAGCCTGGGCACAGAATAGGTCCCAGCCAAGTCTTTAAGGCCCGGACTGGAGAGTAGGAGCAGGGAGAAAGGCTCCCACCCATGCTGCTGGGCCAGATGGCCCTGGCTCTAGACCCTTGCAGACATACTCTGGTTTTTCCGGAGGAGAACTGGAGGGGGGTGGGGGAATGAAAGGAGGTTCTGGGTAGTGGAGTTTGTGAATAACAATGTTTTTTAGAAAGCATCTACCAACATCACACTACTGGGTCTGACGTCCCCTTTAACCGTTGCTTGGTACATTTTACAGTATAAATAAAAACTCAAGGAAAATAAATACTTCTGCTCCTATGAGGTTGGAAGTGGTATGGATAGTCAGGTGTGGGTGGGCCAGTAGGGGCAGGACAGGGGGCGCTTACACAAGGAGGGCGGGCCGGGAGCAGACAAGACAGGAGGCGCCTGTGGGGGAGTGAGAGTCTTAAGTGTCCTCATGCATGTCCAGCTGTTGGTCTGAGCGACCTTGTGGGGGTGTGGGTGTGGGGGGGTACAGAGTTCTCACCCTCAAGGTCCACTTGCTTCTGGTCTCTCTTCTTGGCGGCGTTCTTTTTGTCCTATTGCTGATGTAGGTAGCGCAAAAGGATGTTTGTCTTTTCTGTCACAATGATCTGTTCAGATGGGTACTCCCAGGTGGGCAGGTAGACTGAAGGACGCCGGTTCGAAGCTTTGCACACAGAGTCAGCATGAAATCGACTAAAATTGCTTTTGTTGTAGACAGGCAGTCCTTTCACAAAAATCTGCCATCTTCTGTTTCCTTCCTTGCTGCCTCAGCCACCGCCTCAGCCGCTGGCACAGCTGCTACAGCCGCCTTCTTAAACGTGGCCACACAGTCAGAAAAATATCTTGAGATAATAAAAATGGATACAGACATATCAAGTCTTATGAGATGTAGCAAAATCATTTCTTAAGAGGGACGTTTATGACAATAAATGCCTATGTAAGAAAGATCGCAAATAAACAACCTCATGTGACACCTCAAGAAACTAGAAAAAAGAAGAACAAACAAGCCCAAAGTTATTAGAAGGATGAAAATAAATATCTGAATGGAAAGAAATGAAATTGTGATGAAAAACACATTAGAAAAGATCAATGAAATGAAGAGTTGACTTTATGATAAGAAAAACAAAATTGACAATTGGTTAGCTACACTAAGAAAAAAATGTATTATTTTCAGTAAATAAAATAAATAAAATACATACATTTATATTTACATAAAATATTTATATTTACATAAATATAATTTAATATAGTTATAATATAAATAATTATTATATGATAATAATAATCACTCAAATACATACAATTATTAACAAAACAGGGAGACATCACCACTGATCCCACAAAGGTATGTATGAGCATAAGACTCTATTATGACAGTAAATGCCAACAAATTAAATAGAAATATTGGATAAATTCCTAAAAACATAAAAGTTCCCAAGACTGAATCATGAAAATTTAGCGAATCTGAGCAGATCAATAACTAGTAGAAGATTGAATGGAGAATAGAAAGTCTCCCTACAAAAGAAAGCACCCATGCAACTTCACTGGTGAATTCTATCAAGCATGAGGAAGAATCAATACCAATCTTTCTCAGACTCTTCTAAAATATTAAAGAGAAAGACAGACTTCCAAACTCATTTAATGTGGCCAACTTCATGCTGATAGCAAAGCCAGACAAGGACATTATGAGAAAAGAAAATGACGGGCTAATATCATGGATGAATGAAGATGCAACCATCCTTAACAAAATACCAGCAAAATGAATTCAAAAGCTGTTTAAAAGGAACATATACCATGATCAAGTGAGATTTATGCCTGGGATCCGGCGATGCTTTAAAATACATTTGACAAAAGTCAATATCCTTTCATGATCAAAACTCTCAAGAAACTGGGTATAGAAGAAATGTTTGTCAACATATTAAAGGCCATATATGCCAAGCGCCCGCTAACATCATCCTCAATGGTGAAAAGCAAAGGCCTTTACTCCAAGATGGGGAACAAGACAAGGATGCTCACTCTCACCATGTCTATTCATCATAGTACTGGAAATCCTAGCCAGAGCACTGAGGCAAGGAAAAGAAATAAAAAGTGTCCAAATTGGAAAGGAAGAGGTGAAACTGTCTCTGTTTGCAGATGACATGAATTTTTTTCTTTCAAGATTTCCTCTCCTAGCAACGTTCAAATACACAAAGCAGTATTGTTAACTAGTCATCATGCTATACGACAGCCTTGTAGCTTCCTTTACAATTGGAAATCTATAACTGTTGGCCCCCTTCACCTGTTTCACTCATCGTCCCACTGCTACCTCTGGTGATCACAAATCTGTTCACTGTTTTTATGAGCACAATCTTTTACTCTTTTTGAGGGGGAGTTGTTTGTTGGTTGCTGTTGTTGTTTTAGATTCCACACACAAGTGAGATCATGTGGTATTTCTCTCTTTCTGACTTATTTTCCTAAGTACAATATCCACAGAGTCCATCCCTATCATCACAAATGGCAAGATTTCATTCTTTAATATAGCTGACTACTGTGGGCGACCACGGACTAGCTGGAGTAACTAAACCAAACCAGGCCCGGACTTGCGTCCCTCATTCACTCAAAAGGCTCGGGAGCCTAAAGGGTGAAGAGTTGGTTGACACTTGAGAAAGGGCTAGAGCAATGGTTTTCAGAGCTCTCTGGTAGGTGATCGCCCACATAACACATTAGATACAATGTATTCTGGCCTGGCCATAAAGTTGAATAGGGGTCTGTGCTGTTCTTGCTGGTCTGTTAATCATATCTAATGTTCCTTTGAGGTATGTACATCTGGAGCAACAAGCTTATCTATTTACCAAGGTCTTCTGGCACCAGTGGGTCTGTCTTGCATGCTGATAAAGGGGAACCTTGGAGGGTTTCACAAACATGGTAAGAACAGATACTTCTTTGTCTTTGTTTTGCTTATGCTATATAATGTTGTTGAACCTTGAATAAAGCTGGCACTGCTTGGACATCATCCACTGTGTCCCTCCTGTCCCCATCTCTTTACTTTTATTTTCCTCATCCCCTTACCCTCGGGACCCTGATCGTGTTGCCACAGAGCGTGCAACAGACTACAATCCCATTGTACATATATATATACACACAATTATATATATTGTGTATATATGCAATATGATATATACAATTATTTTTATACATAATATTTTACATAATGTATATATAATATGTATAATGTGTATATACACAATATTATATATATATACAATTATCTTTATCCATTCATTCATTCATTCATGAGCACTCAAGTTGTTTCCATATCTTAGCTATGACTTAATCTTATAAGGAGAAAACCCTAAAGACTTCAACAAAGAAACTTTAGGACTAATAACAAATTCAGTAATGTTATGGGATATGAAATCGGTATATATATAAAAGTTTGACTATACCCTAACAACAAAATATCTGAAAGAGGAATTCAGAAAGCAATACATTTATAGTTGCATCAAAAATAATACAAGACTTAGGAACAAATTTAATCAGGGAAAAATACACGCACAAAAAAATTTGATGAAAAACTTTCAGATGAGGCAATAAATGAAATGATATCCTGGGACACCTGGGTGGCTCAGCAGTTGAGTGTTTGCCTTCAGCTCAGGGCATGATCCTGGAGTTCTGGGATCAAGTCCCACATTGGGCTCCCTCCATGGAGCCTACTTCTCCCTCTGCCTATGTCTCTGCCTCTCTTTCTGTGTCTCTCATGAATAAATAAATAAATAAATAAATAAAATGAAGAAATAAGAAAAGATATCCCATATTCTTGGGTTGGAAGAATTAATATTGTTTTTTTTTAAATTTTTTATTTATTTATGATAGTCACACACACAGAGAGAGAGAGAGAGAGGCAGAGACACAGGCAGAGGGAGAAGCAGGCTCCATGCACTGGGAGCCCGACGTGGGATTCGATCCCGGGTCTCCAGGATCGCGCCCTGGGCCAAAGGCAGGTGCCAAACCGCTGCGCCACCCAGGGATCCCCAAGAATTAATATTGTTAAATTATCCACAGTGTCAAAGTGACATATGGAGTCAATGCAATCTGTATCAGAATTGCAATGATAGCTTTCAAGGAAACAGTAAAAACTATACCCACATTCATATGGGATTAAAAGAGACCCAAATAGCCAAAACAATGTTGAGAAAGAACAACAAATCCAAGGCCCTACAATTCCTTTTTTTTTTTTTAAAGATATTATTTATTCATTCATGAAAGACACACAGAGAGAGGCAGAGATATATTGAGCCACCCAGGAGTCTCTGAGGCACTCCAATTCCTGATTTCCAACTACATCACAAAGCTGTACTGATCAGAATAGTATGGTACTGGCATAAAAGCAGGCAGAGAGAACAATGGACCAGAACTGAGAGCCCACAAATAAACCTCACATATATGGCGAACTAATCTTTGACGAGGGAACCAACCACATGGTTGGTACCATTCTGGAGATCCACATGCAGAAGAACAACACTGCATTTTTGTCTCCTGTCACTCACAAAAATTTACTTGAATGGATTTAAGACTTAAATGTAAGAAGTGAAACCATAAAACTCCTAGGGAAAAAAACATGGGGAACTTTTCTCATCAGTGGTCCTAGCAATGACTTGGGAGTATCACGAAAAGCACAGGACACAAAAGCTAAAATCAAGTGGGACTACATCAATGAAAAAGCTTCTACACAGCAAAGGAAACCATCTAATGAAACATGTAAAGGCAACCTATGGAGTGGGAGAAAATATTTGACACTCATTATCTGGTAAGAGTTTAATATCCAAAATATATAAGTAGCACAGAGAAATCAAGAGGGAAAAACAAATGATGCAATTTAAAAATAGGCAACAAATCTGAATAGACATTTTTTCAAAGGAGACATACACATTGTCAACAGGTACCCGAAAAGGTGCTCGATATCACTGGTTATTATGAGAAGGCAAATCTAAACCTCAGTGAAACATCATGTCACACCTGTTAGAATGGCTATTATAAGAGGACCAGGGAACAGATGGGGGAGGGTGTGGAGACAAGGAAATCCTTGTCATCACTACTGGTGGTATGGAAGAGTGTGGAGCCCCCCGGAAAAAATTTTTTTTAAGATTTTATTTATTTATTAATGAGAGACACACACACAGAAAGAGAGGCAGAGACACAGACAGAGGGAGAAGCAGGCTCCATGCAGGGAACCCGATGTGGGATGTGATCACAGGTCTCCAGGATCAGGCTCTGGGCTGAAGGTGGTGCCAAACCCCTGAGCCACCGGGGTTGCCCTGGAAAAAAATTTTAAATAGAACTACCACATGACCCAGCAATCAAAACCCAGGGTATGTATCACAGGAAATGAAATAGGAACCAAAGCAGGCTTTCAATTAAAAAACTTACAAAAGAAAAAAAAACTTACAAAAGACAACATTGCACTTTGAGAGAATATTCAGTTAAAGAAAATATAATCATTTTAAACATTTACACACCTAATAAAAGGTCCTCAAAACACATGAAGGAAAAACTGACAGACCAAAGGGAGGAATGCACAGTTCTATAATCATAGTTGGAGGCTTCAATACCCTATTCTTAATGATGGTTAGAACCACCAGACAGAAGAGAAATAAAGGACATAGAGGACTTGAACAACACAGTAATCCAACTAGAGGTAATACACATACACACAACACTCTAACCAAAACAACAGACTATATGGTCTCTCAAATCACCTGGATGGATGTTCTCCAGTATTGATCCTGTGCTAGGCTACAAATTAAGTTTCATAGATTTGAAAGGTATCATACAAACTATCTTCTCCAACTAAAATGGGTTGAAAGTGGAAATCAATAGAATATGGAAAACTGGGGGCAGCCTGGGTGGTTCAGCAGTTTAGCACCGCCTTCAGCCCAGGGTGTGATCCTGGAGACCAGGGATTGAGTCCCACATCGGGCTCCCTGTATGGGGCCTGCTTCTCCCTCTGCCTGTGTCTTTGTCTCTCTCTCTCTCTCTCTGTGTCTCTCACAAATAAATAAATTAAATCTTTAAAAAAATATGGAAAACTGGAAATTCTGCAAATTTGTGAAATGTTAACAACACCCCTTAAATAACCAATGGGTCTAAAGGAAACTACGAGGAAATTAGGAAATATTTAGAGACAAATACAAATGAAGCACAACATACCGACACTTACAGGATGCAGTGAAAGCAGTACTAAGAGGGAGATTCAGAGCTGCAAATACTTACATAAAAAAGAAGGGGCATCTGATGGCTCCATCAGTTAAGCCTCTGACTCTTGGCTTCAGCTCAGTTCATGATCTCATGATCTCAGGGTTGTGAGATGGAGCCTGCACTCAGCACAGAGTCTGCTTGAGAATCCTTCCCCCTCTACATCCTTCCCCTTCTGCTTCTCCCTCTGCTTGAGTTGACATGCTCTCTCTAAAATAAATGAATAATTAAACATATGGATTTCTTAATAAAATTAAAAAAGAAGATGAAAAGATGAAGGAAGAGGAGAAAGTGAAAGAATTCAGAAATAAACCAACACTTCCGTGGTCAAATGATCTACAGCAAAGGAGTCAACAATATACAGTGGGGAAAAAGACAGTATCTTCAACCAATGGTGCTGAAAAGCAACACCTACTTCACGAGAATGAAACTGGACTATTTCTCACACCATACCCCAAAATAAACTCAAAATGGGGAGAAGAACTAAACGTGAGACCTAAAAATGTAAGATTTCTAGAGGAGAACATAGGCAGTTATATCCCTGACATCAGCCATAGAAACAATTTTCTAGGAATGTTTCCCGTGGCTTAGGAAACCAAGAAAAATCAAACAGTTGTAACTACATCAAAATACAAAGCTTTAGCATAGTGAAAGAAAACCTCAATAAAACACAGGCAACCTACTGAATGGGAGAAGATATTGGCAAAAATATATTCAATAAGGGTGCATACCCAAAATACATGAAGAATGTATATAACTCAACAAGAACAAAACACCCACCTCAACAAAATAAACCAATTTAAAGCGGGCAGTGGACACGAAGAGCCTTTTTTTCCAAAGAAGACAAACAAGTACTTGAAAAGATGCTCAACACCACTTATCATCTGGCAAACACAAATCAAACACACAATGAGAGGCAGCAGCCTCCTTCCACACGGTCACGCTGAGCTAGTACCGGCACCTGGAATCAGGCTGCGACCTCAGCCATGCCTGCCCCCTGCCACCACCTCTGGACCAGGGACCCCTGCAGTGAGCGAGCTTCGGGCCTTCATGAAAATGTGTAAGCAGGATCTGAGCATTCTGCCTACCAAGGAAATGCGCTTCCTGCGGGAGTGGGTGGAGACCATGGGGGGTAAAATACCACCTGCTACTTATAAAACTAAATCGGAAGACAATATCAAGGAATTAAAAACAGAAGGCAGAGGAAAACATAAAGACAGAGGAACCATCAAGTGAGCAAAGTGATCTAGAAATTGACAACAACGGTGTGACTGAACCAGATACTGATGCCCCTCAGGAAATAGGAGATGAAAATGTAGAGATAACTGAGGAAATGATGGATCAGGCAAACGATAAAAAAGGGGCTGCCATTGATGCCCTACATGATGGTGACCTACAGAAAGCCATTGACTTGTTCACAGATGCCATCAAACTGAATTCTCGTTTGGCCATTTTGTATGCCGAGAGCCCGTCTTTGTCAAATTACAGAAGCCAAATGCTGCCATTCGAGGCTGTGACAGGGCTACTGAAATAAATCCCGATTCAGCTCAGCCTTGCAAGTGGTGAGGGAAGGGACGCCTGGGTGGCTCAAAGGTTGAGTGTCTATCTTTGGCTCAGGCCATGATCCCAGAGTCCCGGGATCGAGTCCCAAATCGGGATCCTTGCATGGAGCCTGCTTCTCTCTCTCTGCCTGTGTCTCTGCCTTTCTCTCTGTGTCTCTCATGAATAAATAAATGAAATCTTAAAAACAACAACAACAACAACAACAAAAAAAACAAGTGGCGAGGGGAAAGTACACAGACTTCTGGGTCATTGGGAAGAAGCAGCACATGATCTTGCCCTTGCTTGTAAACTGGATTATGATGAAGATGCTAGTGCAATGCTGAAAGAAGCTCAACCAAGGGCCCAGAAAATTGTTGAACATCAGAGGAAGTATGAGCGAAAACATGAAGAGTGAGAGATCAAAGAAAGAATAGAAAAGGGTTAAGAGGCTCGGAAGAACATGAGAGAGCCCAGGGGGAGGAAGAAGCCAGAAAACAATCAGGAGCTCAGTGTATGGCTCTTTCCCAGGTGGCTCTCCTGGGGGAATGCCTAGTAATTTTCCTGGAGAAATGCCTGGAAAGGCAGGGGGGAGGATGCCTGGAATGGCAGGAATATCTGGGCTCAACTGAGAGTCTTAGTGACCCAGAGGTTCTTGCAGCCATGCAGGATCCAGAAGTTAGGGTGGCCTTCCAGGATGGAGTCCAGAACCCAGCAAATATGTCAAAATATTAGAGCAACCCAAAGGTTATTAATCTCATCAGAAATTGTCAGCCAAATTTGGAGGTCAAGCATAAAGCCCTTCTGACAAATAAAGCCCTTGCTGAAGACAAAGTAACTTCCATCACCTAATGGATGTCGCTGTAATACAAACTAGTGTACCTCTGACCTTCTCATGAAGAAAGCTGGGTGCTGTGAAGAGAATCCTTACCCCTCTGCCCCACATGCAACTGAAACATTCTATAGTGGTTTGCCACTAGGGTATTCATTCAGATGATGTTTTCCAACTAGGAATTACAAACTATAACCACTTTTTAAACCTTAAAAATATTTAAACACATTTAAAAAACCCACAATGAGATATCACCTTACATCCATCAGAATAGCTAAAATCAAAACCCCAAGAAAGAACAAGTGCTGGCAAGGATGTGTAGAACAAAGAACTCTCATGCACTGTTGTGAATGCAAACTGGTGCAACCATTGTGGAAAACAGTACGGAGGTTCCTCAGAAGATTGAAAATATGATTACTATATGATCCATTAATTCCACAACTGAGTACTCGCCCAAGGAAAATGAAAACACTAATTTGAAAAGATATATGCATCCCTATGTTTATTGCATCATTGTTTACAGTAGCCCAGATATGGAAGCAGCCCAGGTGTCCATACACAGAGGGAAGGGATAAAGAAGTTGTGATATTATGTAATGAGTATTATGGAGCCATGAATAAGAATGAAATCTTGCCATTTGCAACAACATGGATGGATGTAGAAGGTATAATGTTAAGTGAAATAAGTCCAAGAAGGACAAACACCATATGATGTCTTTCCTGTGTGGAATTTAAGAAACAAAACAAAGAAAAAAAGAGACAAAGTAAAACAGAGATTCTTGAATGTGGAGAACAAACCGGATGCTGCCAGAGGGGCGGTCATTGGGGAGGGATGAAAGGTGAAGGGGACTAAGAGAACAATTATAGTGATGAGATGAGCAATGCATATAGATGTATAGAATTGTTGAATCATTACATTCTACATCTGACTAATATAACACTCTGAGTTAATTATAATTCAATTAAAATATAATAAGTTTTTAAAAAAAGATCTCAAGTCAACAGCCAAACTCTAAACTTAATGAAGTAGAAAAGACAAACAAAACACAAAGTTAGTAGAAGAAAGGCAATAATAAGTATTAGAGTAGAGATCAATTAAGCAGGGCATAGAAAAACAATCGGGAAAATCAATGAACCCAAAGTTGGTTCTTAGAAAGATCTACAGAATTGACCAACATTTAGCTGGATTGACAAGACAAAGAGACAAGACTAAAATTGCTAAATATCAGAAATGTCAGTGGGGATATTACTGCCTATTCTACAGAATTAAAGATGATTAGCAGGGCAATGAACAGGTATGTAGCATCAAACTGGATGACCTAGATGAGATGAACAGATGCTTAGAAACAAAAAAAACCTATCAAAACCGCATCACAAAGAAATAGAATAACTGAATAGAACCATAACCAGTAGGATTTTGAATCAATCATCAAATATCTCCTACAAAAGGAAGCCCCGGATCTGATGGATTCACTGTGAATCCTACCATTAAAGAAGACCAATCCTTCTAAAACTTGACCACAGGATGCCTGAGTGGCTCAGCGGTTGAGCATCTGCCTTTTGGTTGAATCGTGATCTCAGGGTCCTGAGATGGAGTCCTGCCTCAGGCTGCCCGGAGGGAGCCTGCTTCTCCCTCTGCCTATGTCTCTGCCTCTCTCTCTTTCTCTCTCTGTGTCTCCATGAATAAGTAAATGAATCTTTAAAAAAGTAATGAAACTCTACCACAAAACTGCAGAGGAGAGAACACTTCCAATTTATCGCATGAGGCCAGCATTGGCCTAACACCAAAGCCAGACAGAGACAATACAAGGAAACTACAGGCCAGTATCTCTTAGGAATATCCACATAGGTATCACCAGCAAAATACCAGCAAACGGAACTCAGCAGCAGCACCACGATACACTGACTATTCTTGGAAAGCAAATACATGTCAACGTGTGAGCATCAAGCAATCTAATACAGTGCATTAGGAGAATGAAGGGGAAAACACATGATTATTTCAATTGACGCAGAAAAGAAGCATTTGACAAAACTCAACACTCTTTAATCATAAAAACATTCAACAAATAGGAATGGAAGGAAACTACCTCAACATAATAAAAGCCAGAGATGAATATGCTCCAGGTGTCTTTATATGAAACGAACAAGGATGGAAGTTTTTCCTTTAAGATCAGGAACAAGGAGGATCCCTGGCTGGCTCAGCAGTTTAGCTCCTGCCTTCGGCCCAGGGCATGATCCTGGAGTCCTGGGATTGAGTTCCATATCGGCTCTCTGCAGGGAGCCTGCTTCTCCCTCTACCTGTGTCTCTACCTCTCTCTCTCTCTGTCTCTCATGGATAAATAAATAAAATCTTAAAAAAAATCATGGTGCGTGTACCCTTTTAATCTGCATTTTTGTATCCTTTGGGTAAATACCTACTAGTGCAATTGCTGAATCATAGGGTAGCTCTCTCTATTCTTACCTTTCTGTTGTTCTTCCATATTGTTTAACAGACTGGCTGAACCAGTTTTCATTCTTCCAACAGTGCAGGATTGTTCCTTTCTCTGCATCCTCGCCAACATCTGTTGTTTCCTGCGTTGTGAATGTTCTCCATTCTGACAGGTGTGAGGTGGTATCTCATCATGGTTCTGATTTGTGTTTCCCTGATGGTGAGTGATGTTGAGCATCTTTCATGTGTCTGCAAGCCATCCGGATGCCTTTGGGAAAATGTCTATTCCTGTCTTCTGCCCATTTCTTAATTTGATTATTTGGTTTTGGGGTGTTGAGTTTGAGAAGTTCTTCCTAAGTTTTAGATACTAACCTTTATCAGATATAACAGTACACTTATCCTGACAATCATGATGTCATGTATAGAACTGTTGAATCTGTACATCAGAAACTAATATAACACTATATCCTAACTATACTGGAATTGATAGGAAAAGAAAACAAAGATTAGTGAGTGGATCTCCCTCACTTGTGTCCTAGGAACTTTTCAAACTGGTGTTTGAACTGAGTTAGAGGTGAGTGAGACTGCACACAAACTTTAAGAGTGAGTTCTTCATTCCCTAGAGTTGTGTGGTTTTCCTGAATATGATCCCTTTGGTTTTCAAAGCCAGGCACATGAGGGGCTCGTCTCTCCTGTGCAGGACCCAGGGTTTAGTGTCTGGTGCAGAGCACAGACCCCTTGCTTCTCAGCAAGGTTGTGTATTTTTTTTTTTTAATTTATTTATGATAGTCACAGAGAGATAGAGAGAGAGGCAGAGACACAGGCAGAGGGAGAAGCAGGCTCCATGCACCGGGAGCCCGACGTGGGATTCGATCCCGGGTCTCCAGGATCGCGCCCTGGGCCAAAGGCAGGCGCCAAACCGCTGCGCCACCCAGGGATCCTAAGGTTGTGTATTTTTGTGATGCCACCATATTTTGGATTCTCAGGCCTGGGGTAGATTTTCTAGTTTTTTGGTTTTGGCAAGAATGACTCTGCCTCTCTTACCTGTGTTGATGCTGCCCTTTTATCCTTTGCTGTGGAGGCTTAGATCTTCCTTAGAGGAGATTGTTCCACAAGTAGTTGAAAATCTATTGGGTCCATGGAAGAAGATGGGTTCAGGATGTTTGTAAGCTGCCATCTTGAACCAATCCCCCGATACCCCCTTGATTACCATTGCTTTGCCAGAAGTCTTCAAATTGGGACTCGGGGGACCCTGCTTCATGTGCTTGCTACTCAATGTGTGATCTGAAGACCAACAGCAGCAGCAGCAACCTTGTAGAAACCCCGAATCTCACACTGCGCTCCAGCCTCTCTAGATCTGCACAGTCCAGGAAATCCCTGTGCTCACTGAAGGCTGCGCCTCTCTGTTCTATGCACCTACTAGATGCAGAACCAGACAGAGCAGTACGCTCTGTGGGGGTGCGCCCTGATCAGCTTGCTTAGCAGTCCAGGGATTGGGCCTGTTCCTTTCTCTTCTATGGCCATCACACCCTGGGTGTCCTCATCTCTGCTGAAGGCTCTGAAACTGATTGATGTGGAGCCACCTCCCAAGTATAATTCTCCAATCTTGATATCTCTGTATCCAACTGACATCAGCTGCATTTCTTATAGATCCCAGATTCCACATTCCTAAGTGGATATCTGTGATGCTGCTTCCCAATGTCCCGATTCCAGTGTCTCCTTCATCTCCATGGAAGGCACTACACACTTCTCCTTGCAGTCTGAAAAACCGGATGCCCTCCTTGATCCCTCCCTCTCACCCCCCAGAAGGAATGCCTTAGGAAATGCTGCAAAGTTCACCTGTAAACATATCCAGCACCCACTCATTTCCTATTATCTTCCCTCCCCACACTCCAGATGTTCAGCCCCCATCCCTCTCCTGGGACACTGCCCTGGGTCCTACAGGTTCCCTACTAGTTGCTCCCCTTCACCTCTCAATTCTGCACAGCAGCAAACAGGTGCTGGTAAA